>NC_091636.1:58780958-60047625 GCF_027580195.1 Bos mutus
TGAAATATATTACTTTCCCTATCGCTGCATAATAAAAGCTTTAAGTCACTGTGTTGTAATGGCATTCTGTTCTCTCATACCTGATATTCTAACCGTATTATTATATTAAACTCATAAGGGCAGAGAATGGAGCTGGGGGAGTCTCTCTCTACCGCTGCTGCAGAGAAAACAGACAGAAGAGGCTCCCAGACAGAGATCTGCTCAGGAGAGCAAGACAGGCCCAGGAACAGGTGCCAGCAGCAGACTTTCAGTTCAACCCCAAGGAAATACCTTCCCATCACCGACTGCCTGGAGAGTCTGAGAACAAAGCGCGTCCATGCTCTGGTCTGAGAAAATTAAGTAGTGATTATGACTCATTACTGCTCAACTGTGAAATCCATAAAAACCAACTGATGATAGCCAAAGTTGCTTCATAAAATAGAACCTTGTTTCAGACACCACGGCAGTTCACACCTCCCCTCTTCCAACCTACACTTTCATACTCAGATTCACAGAGCTTCCGAGGATTGGGCATGCAGGAGGGAAGGGAGAAAGCAAGAGGCCACCCCTGGAACTGGACTTGTTCGTGGGTCACATGCAAAGTGAGGGAGATGCTGCTGAAGCCAAGCGCTGATGACACAGCTAGGCCTTTCAACTGCTGAAACACGACAGGGAATGCGAAGACCCTTCTTTGTTCTTCCTTCCTTTGTAACATCTACCACCACAGGCACGGAGCAGGCTTTGGCAAGGAATTCAAAAGCACTATCTTGCAAGCTGAATCCTCAAGCAGCAACCCCCATGAAAGGTGCCATGCAGGCCACCTACAGAACCATGACCTGCAGGACGCTGTACTCCACCACTTTCTCTCCAGCCCCCCAAAATTTTTTAAAATCAATAGGGAAGGGAGTGATACTGGGAAAGTACACTGCAGTGTTTGGACCGCTATTGGTAACAAATTATTTTCAACACATCTTATAAATGATAAGACTTAGCAGTCTGTTGGAACATCAAGACAAGAAAGTCTACCTAGAGAACAATACAAAAGAAAAAGGAGCAAGTAAAAATGGGGCAATCCAGGGGAAGAGGGGGGTGCAGAAGGGAAAAGGCAGAGGAGGAGACCACAAGAAAAGGGGAGTCGAGGCTGGAGGAAAACAGCTCAGCAGTTCTGAGGAGACCTGGGCAGGGGGTCAGCGGCGCTCTCCACAGCCCACCCACCCCCTCGGAGCACAGCCAAGTGCCAAACCAGACGTCGACCTCCTCTGTGACTGACAGACTTCCCAGATCCTCACTGCCCATGCCTCTGTTCAATCCAACATTTGGAAATCTGTAGAAATCTGCAGTTGTCACAAGGATGGAGGGACGATATTGGCATTTGGAGGATAAAAGCCAGGAATGCTGGACAGACTGCCTGTGACAGCACAACCCCCACCCCAACACACACACAAACCCATCATTAAGCATCTTGCTGGGCTCTCCAATGTCTTGCCAGATATTCAAGAAGGTAAATATCCTCGGCTTATAACCCAATTCCATTTCATGCATACATAGAAACAACTCGGGGGGCACCACATTTTTTAAGAAGAACAGCTATCCTGTAGAAGGAGGAAATCTCTACTTTGGCTTGGAAATATACCAAGGGCTGTTCCCTTCAGAAATCACACCACCAGCAGCCATGTGGCTTGCAGTATCTGAGTCACCGGCACAGCACATCAGGGGCAGGTGGCCTCCAGGGACACCTCCTGCTCATGGAGACCATACACCGGTGCAAGGACCTGCAAACATCACCATCTCTTCTGGGGGGCTGCTCCCACAGCGTGATGTGAAGACTGACTGCCAGTCCACAAGTTCATCAGCACCTCTTTGCACTCAGATAAGGAGTTTGTTCTGCTTTCTTTTTTCCACGGCACGACTCAGGGAAGGGAGCTGCTGGGGGTCTTACAGACACACTCTGTCCCAGCAGACCCGCACTTGGGTACCACTGTTCTTGTCACACCCCAGCATCTGCGCACTTGAACACAAGCTTGCAAGTTACGTTTATCTCATTTCTATTAGTTAGAGTGTTGTTTTGATTTTTAAATTATATGGTACTTACATTTCAGGATAGGATAGGGAGCATGACACAGTATATTATAAACAGGGAAACTGGGTCTGCAGGAGTTAGGAACCTCCCACTGCTGTAAAGGAGGAGAAGAATCATCTGGATCCAACCTTGAACACTGCCTTTCTAAAAGTACAGGGGAACCCATCAAAGCAGGGTGTGATTACCTGGGCTGTTCCAAGGTAACAAACCTAAATGAATCTTCTGGGGTATGTCCAAGAGGCCGTCCATCAAGGTTCTACAGTTTCACTTCATTTTAAAGTAGCAGAGAAAGAAAGAGGGACTGCCTCTCCTCCCAAATCTTAAGACAAGACTGCAGGAAGGGACTGGAAAAAGCCCCCTGGGACAAGCCCATTGGTCCTGAATATGCTTCTAAGCCATAACTGTGGGGCCACGGAGCTATGACACAGACCATATGGGTCCACAGAGGATATTCACAATCTGTCACTTACTTCTGAATCAAACATTCCCTGATACGTTTTGTTTTTAACTTAAATCTATTTTAAATACATAAAGTCTATATGTCATAATCAATATTATAATAAAAACCACATGGGGGATGTCTTGGACAAGCAGGACAGTTTGAACTTCCTTATTAAATCCGTCTTTATTTAGTCTCTTGGACTTCATGAATATACACCTAAAATTTCTTGTCCAGATTTCAGGCTGACACAGCTTACAATTAGAATGACTTGACCCCATCAACTATAATTTGATACATACAAACGACATTCATAAGAGCGAAAACTCTTCTACCAGGTAAACTGCTCTAAAGTCAAAACAGTTCTGTAAGTACAAGTGGTGATAAAGCAGCTATCAATTTCATTCTAAAGAGCTTATTCAGACTGACGGGACCTGTGCCCGTGTAAATTACCTGCGGTCAAGTCTACATGCAACCTCGAGAAAGCCCACACGACTGCAAGAAAGCAGGCGGGTGCAGTGCGGGGACGTTCTTCCAGCCCTCACCAGCCTCTGCGCCTCAGAGCGCGGGGCTGAGTGCTGCTGTCCGGACGCGGGCGCGCTCTCCCGCATTCCTGGGCCATCTGTCCTCTGGTTCCCAGTCCACACGCTGTCAGCCACAGGCCCACACACTCAGATCATCTGTCCACTTCAAAAATAGCTCCTGCTCAGGAACGCGGTGTGGACCTGGGGAAGACTAAGCGGGAAATAGT
Source organism: Bos mutus (assembly GCF_027580195.1). Lineage (NCBI taxonomy): Eukaryota > Metazoa > Chordata > Mammalia > Artiodactyla > Bovidae > Bos > Bos mutus. The sequence continues at coordinate 58,784,208 of NC_091636.1, forward strand.
CTCCGGTTCTGGCCACTCTTCTCGTAGTCACAGCTGTCAAGAGCGGGCTGTGCCCTGACACATACACACACACACACCCGCCACAGCAGAGTGAAAACTCCGGGAGCAGAGAACTACATTCAAACACACAGTTTCCTCCCAAACCTAACCGGGTACTAATGAAAACAAACCCTTTTCTTCTTTTTCCTTTTTGGGGGTGGAGGTGGGGGTGGGGTTTCCTCCATTCAGCAATGGGCATCAGAAACCCGCGATTGTGGGGGCAGCGCTCACTAACCTTCCCTCACACGGGCCCCCACCCTCCCTCTGAATTCCAGGGGAGCTCAGATAGCAATATTAGAAGCCTTGATTATGAAATACTTTGCTAACTATTAATATGAGCTGTAGTCGTCGTGAGTTTCAAATACAACAAATATATTAGCAACACTGGATTCCAATTTTACTCTTAGGAGATTTTTCCATCAGACTGAAGAACGAACTTTATTCTTATGCTGTAACTTCTCAATGGAGACTGAAGAATAAAGTTAAAATTGTTTCCCTAAATTTCCTATCTACACTAAACAAATCAGGTGTTAGAATCATATCATATGACTTAACCCTTTTAATGCAATTTCATCACATTCCAAACAAGGTGAAAACCATGCGGGCTCTGGGCATCACACACACAGACACACACACACACACAGGTCTTCCTCTTGGCATCACACACACACACACACACACGTCTTCCTCCCCAGCCAATCCCTCAGAGGAAGGTGTCTGATGCTGGCCACTGCCTACAGAGCCCAGAGGAACACAGTCCTGACACAGATAGACACAAGAACATCCTCCCTGACCAACTGCATAAAACAAAAAAAAATCCAAGTATGCCACTTAGTAAAATAAATTGGCAATCAAAATCCACAAGTGGGTGGGCAGGGGGCGGGGGGGGCGGGTGGTAGCCAGCAACGGGGTCTCACGGGAACCAGTGATCCAGACAAGGATTCCACTTCACACAGCACCAAGGTTAAGAGGGTGTTGTTTCCAGACTTTCTCCTCGGGCCATGATTTATAGAAAACTTCCTCCTTTTAATTTTCCAAGTGGCAGTCTTAGAGTCAGTTCCCCTCCCTGGAGGCTTTAAAGGGAGAATGACCAGAATGCCTGAAATTCCTCAAGGATGCCAGGATGGAGGGGTGTGAGCAAAAACCTGGCCTGAACACTGAGAGCTTAAAGTGATGCAGGGACTCCTATTTCTGTCTATTTTCCCCAAAGGGTCTCAACTCTTGGCCTTCCCCATCCTGAGGACACTCACCCAGGCACCACACTCCCCTTCCTGACTCCTGCCCCTAAGCTTCAGGGATGTGGGAGGAGGCTGGCAAGAGAATTAGCCATTCCCTCTGGAGAAGGAGGGTCTCTGGGAACACCCCTGTGGTGCCTCCACTGCCTCGTGTCAGCCCCGTTAGAACAAGGCAGGGCCAAGGCACAGACTCGGTACGTTAGTTGTTTCAAGGAAGACATCCCAATTCACCAGCTTCAGGGCCAATGTCAGACTTAATGCTCATGACTATTAGAAATCCTGTGGTTTACAGATATAGCCTCCTATAAAAATGTAGTTTGGAATAAACAATATTTTGCAGAAGGAAACTCTTTCTACAGACCCTTTCATCTGGATATGCCTGACCTCAAAAATTAATGCTGTGATTCCTGCTTTACTAACTTGGGGCGACCTAACCAGCCACCCCGGTGAGACTGCTCAGGACCAGAAAGCAGGAAGAAGCCGGCAGAGCCAAGTTTTCAACCTTCACAGGGTCTCCTTAAAACACACCTGAACTAGTAGCTGGCGAGTCTGGAATTTTATAGGAGAAAGGGCTAGAGGTTCTCCTCTCCTCAACTGCTGACAGCTGTCAGCGAACATCCTCACCCTCCACTCACCAAATAACCCAAGAGACTAGAGGGACTAGAACTTTCTAAGTGTCATGAAGCCCCACCCCACCCACTGGGAGGAGTCAGTCCAGTCTGAGGGTCTCTGCCCAGGGTCAATCCGGATCCCTCTGTACGTCCCCAGGGCTGGCCCAGAAGTAAACAGTGCCCTACCCTCCCTGACCACCAACCTCACCTGCCAACAAAGGTCCATCTAGTCGAAGCTATGGTTTTTCCAATAGTCACGTATGGATGTGAGAGTTGGACCATTAAGAAAGCTGAGCACCGAAGAGTTGATACTTTTGAACTGTGGTGTTGGAGAAGACTCTTGAGAGTCCCTTACAACTGCAAGGAGATCCAACCAGTCAACCCTAAAGGAAATCAATCCTGAATATTCACTGGAAGGACTGGTGCTAAAGCTGAAGCTCCAATACTTTGGCCACCTGATGCAAAGAACTAACTTATTGGAAAGGACCCAGATGCTAGGAAAGACTGCGGGTAGGAGAAGGCGGCTACAGAGGATGAGATGGTTGGATGACATCAGTGACTCAATGGACATGAGTTTGAGCAAACTCCGAGAGATGGTGAAGCATAGGGAAGCCTGGCGTGCTGTGGTCCAAGGGGTCGTGAAGAGTCAGACACGACTGAGCCACTGAACAACAACAAACCATTTTGACCATGGTGTTACAGCCAACAACTCCACAGTGATTCTCAACAACTCAGTTAACACTTAAGGAAACTCAACGCTTTAGGTAATGTGTGGGGTGATGTCACACAGAAGCACAGAGCTGCCTCCAGGCTTCCATAAATTAAGCGAACTGCTAGGAGCTGTATAATGGACGCAATGATACAGCACAAGCCCTTCCTTTCCTAGAAATGAGGAAGCTGAGGCTAAAGATTTGAAAATCCAAAGACGGATGACAGCCGTTCATTTTTACAGGCTTTACTTGAAATGCACGCATGTCATATGCATTTAACATAATGTTTCAAACCTGACCTGTTCACATAGTTAACACTGTGGTAGGTTATGCTTTTCTTTCTTTTAAAAAGGGGTTGTCACATGAGAAATAAAGGAATAAAAAAATTTTAAAAAAATAAAAATAAATAAAAATAAAAAATAAAAAGGGGTTGTACGTCCTGGTTCTCAATTCTTTATTATTCTTCCAAACTTGTAATTTCTATTTCCAGGTCAATAGTTATCTACTTCCAGGCCAGATCCTTTCATTTAGGGTCAAGTCTCCAGAAAGCAACTCAATGACATTCATGTTTTTGTCAGCTGAAGTTTTTTCAGCTCAGATCCTTCTGCCATTTTTCTATAAAACTCATTTACTATTTGTTTTGTGTTGCTGACTAGCCACATATAACTCATCCATGAAGGCAAGTAGCCATCCATCCTTCCAAAGTGACTCTCCATCCTTTAAAAACTATGTAAAGTCAAAATGTTTCACATGATGCTAACATTACAGACTAGGTCATCCTCAGTGGAACTGTTAATATATTCTTCACTTTATTCTGTTTTCACTGAAAGACCACAGGTTAACTGAGCTACCCGCCACCCCTCACTCCAGGAGTAACCCAGTGTTGTAGAGTAATTGATAACTGATCAGTCTGCTCCATTTAAAAAAAATTACTTTAAAAGACAAATGCTAAAAAATTCTACTTGAAACAAACAATACATATAAAGTTAATCTGAACATAATGTAGGGTTTTAGCTTCATGTACTTTCTTCTTCCACAAAAGTTTCTTCTTCCACAAAAAAAGTCAAGAAATGGAAAACAGACAAACATATGAAGATTAAACATGTAAATTTTCAAAACAGAGAGATGACTGAGATATGATTTAGTAGAATAGCAAAGAAATACAGCTGCAACCTCTAGTTTTGGAGAAAAATCTTTTACCTCCAAATACTACTTTTAGGCCAAATGTGGGTGCTGCCTTTATCCAGGTATTCTCTGGGATGTCAAGCAGAAGGAGTAAATAGCAAGTATAATCAGTTGCCAATCCGTGTCAAGGGTCTGGGTATACTAAGCACTGAATGCTCGTAAGACAGCATCTTAAGAAGATGTGTATCTCTGTAATCCGACTGAGCCTAAGACCAAAATTAGATGGGAATTTAAGTATAAAATGTCACACATTTTTACATCTGCCAGAGAGATAAGAAGAGACTATAACCTTCCAATTAAAAACATGATAACCTTCAAATTAAAAATAAAGTTCCTTTTTAAGGTCACAAAAAAATGCACAGCTACCCAGCACCAGCCCAGCTTCCTGGAAACATTTCCTCTTGTTCTCACAAATCCCACTGGATATAACTTCCTGTCTACACGCTATCAGCTCCACGGAGTTGCTGAGTTTTTTCATAAAGAAATTAAGATCAGATTAAGCAGTCTAAGAGTTGGCTGGCCCCGAGGCACCACCTGGGTCCAGAGTCTCTGCCTGATGGGTGGGAGACCAAGGAAATGCTGGAATGCAATTGCTGTCCCGCTGGAAGGCAGGACTGTTACCCCAGCAGCACGGCTGAGACCTGTGCATCCCACAGATGGTCTCAACTAAGCCCCAGCACCCCACGTGTGACTCTGTTTACAGCATCTCCCTGGGGTCTCACACACTTGCATACATTCTGTTTAGCCACTCAGTATCTTCAAGGAAAGGGAAGGAAATACTACTTTTTCAAAAGAAAAAAAAAAAAAAAAATCAGAGGGTCTGAAGTCTGGAAGCCCTCATAGAGCTAGATGCTGTCCTGTGACCCACAGCCCCCCCCACCCTGTTTTTTTAAGGACAAAGCAGCAGGCCCAGCCAGAGAAGGCAATGGCACCCCACTCCAGTACTCTTGCCTGGAAAATCCCATGGACGGAGGGGCCTGGTGGGCTGCAGTCCATGGAGTCGCTAGGAGTCGGACACGACTGAGCGACTTCACTTTATTTTTTCACTTTCATGCATTGGAGAAGGAAATGGCAACCCGCTCCAGTGTTCTTGCCTGGAGAATCCCAGGGACAGGGAAGCCTGGTGGGCTGCCGTCTATGGGGTCGCACAGAGTCGGACACGACTGAAGCGACTTAGCAGCAGCAGCAGCAGCAGCAGCAGGCCCAGCAAGTGAAGCCACCGTCTCGGATCCCAGAGCTGGAGGTGGAGCTGGACTGAAGGTCTCCTGCGGGGACCCCTCACCGCAGAGGATGGGCCTCCCAGCCCACCATCCACCTTTGCTCTCCCTTTTCTGATCTCCACCACCGCTGATCACAGAGGGCCTGGGGCTAAAAGGCCGCCCTAGAAACAGCAGTAACAATACCTGCCTCCAAAACAAAATGCTGTCATTTAACAATCCTTTTTATTTGTTGTCATCTAACATCCTATTTGTTATCTGTCATCTAACAATCCTATCCTGTCTCCTCCCTCCACAGGAGGGCAGCTCCCTCAATCAGAACTGTTTATCTTTCCCATCTCATGCCACCTGATTCCCACTCAGGAGGGAGGGCTGGCCCAAGCTTGGCCCTTAGCCTCTCTGAGACACCATGGACTCACCAAATCCAATCACTGTGGGTCCTTATTTGTCAAATGGCAGCGGGGGAGGGGGGCACTTTACAGAGTTGCTATAAGGTTTAATAGGCTTCCCTGGTGGCTCAGAGGTTAAAGTGTCTGCCTCCAATGTGGGAGACCTGGGTTTGATCCCTGGGTCGGGAAGATCTCCTGGAGAAGGAAATGGTAACCCACTCCAGTATTCTTGCCTGGAGAATCCCATGGACAGAGAAGCCTGGTAGGTTACAGTCCATGGGGTCGCAAAGAGTCAGACATGACTGAGCAACTTGACTTTATAAGGTTTAATACATAACAGGCAAAATGCCTGCACAGGTCGTATTTCTGAAGGTGCCCACAGACCCCTGCCTGAGAAACACACAGACATTCGGTTGAAATGCAGATCCAATACCCAAGTCCCAGATTCTGAGACAGAAAGTCTGTAGAGGGGGCTGTGTTTTATTCAGTGCCCTGGGAAATTCAAATGCACACCCAAGCTTGAGACGCTGGCAGGGTAAAAGCTCCCCAGGACCTTGTTCAGCACAAAGTAGATGATTCACTTACTGGCTGGGGCACAAGCTAGACTGCAAACAACACTAAAGGACGCTGTGAGGAGGCGGAAGGCGGGGACACCGGCTATTCCACAGGCTTTCTAACCTGACTGACCTCGACCCACAGCAAGAAACACTGTTCATGAGGCAACCAAGTAAGAGCGCATGTGTCACACACACTGACTTCAGGCATGCGCGCCAAGTCACTTCAGTCCTGTCTGACCGACTCTGCAACCCCATGGACTGTAGCCCGCCAGGCTCCTCTGCCTATGGGATTATCCAGACAAGAACACTGGAGTGATTTGCCATGCCCTCCTCCAGGGGATCTTCCGGACCCAGGGATAGCACCACTGGGGAAGGGGAAGACACGCTGACTTCACAGCCTCACAGAGCAAGCCTGGTATGTGCAGTGAGTGCGTATATTTTCTGCATTATTCTGTGCTGCTGCTAAGTCGCTTCAGTTGTGTTTGACTCCATGTGACCCCATAGACGGCAGCCCACCAGGCTCCGCCGTCCCTGGGATTCTCCAGGCAAGAACACTGGAGTGGGCTGCCATTTCCTTCTCCAATGCATGAAAGTGAAAAGTGAAAGTGAAGTCTCTCAGTCGTGTCCAACCCTTAGCGACCCCATGGACTGCAGCCCACCAGGCTCCTCCATCCATGGGATTTTCCAGGCAAGAGTACTGGAGTGGGGTGCCATTGCCTTCTCCGTCTGCACTATTCTAACTTTCAATTTTTAAAAGTCGCTGGTAACAACCTACTGCTTGGAAAACAACGTTTTATTTTTTAAACAATACACAATTATTATCCTAACAGTTCTTGAGGTCAGAAGTCTGAGATGGGTCTCAATAGGCTAAAATGAAGATTATCAACAGGACTGTGATCCTTTCAGGAATTTCTCCAGGGAAATCTGTTTCCTTGTCTTTTTCAGGTTCTAGAGGCCAACAGCAATCTATCTTATTTCCTCCAGAAATGGTTCTTCAACATCAGTCCGGTTGTCACGTATAGATCCTGGCATGAACACAGAGCCCTAAGTCCTCTCCCCAGAGATTCAGGTGCCTCGCCTTGTAGGCTCCTCCTGGAAGGCACCTCCTGGCTGCTGCTGCTGCAGGTCACCCCCGGCCCTCTGGGAAGGATGGCATAGCCCATGGACGCAGCTCAGTGTCACAGGGGAGGGGCAGTGAGGAGACCCACTGACACTGTCAACCACCAAATCTGGAGAGAGTCTCCGAAGAGTAGAGCCTGGAACTGCCATCAGCTGGGAGGGCAGAATGCAAACAGAAGGGACTACGTTCCCGAGGGGGCTGATAGCGTGTTAGGGATGCTGTAAGAAGCAGAGCTTTCTTAGGCGCTGAACTGGGGGATAAAGACCTCTGGCTGAGTGTTCTGAATAACAAAGCCCCACTCACAGAAGCCAAAGGGGACTCTGGAAGGCCCTTTCCTGCTCCAGATGGGGGAGGAGAGAAGAAAAACAATCGCTGGGTCAGCTTCTCCCAGAGCAAACCACCCCCACCAAAAAAAAAAAAAAATATATATATATATATATATGAAAAGAAACAAATACTTTTCATTCCTCCCGGCCCACACACCCACCCAAGGCACCCGGTCCTAAAGGCTCCCCTAAAATCCTAGACATACCTTCCCATCTAAGAGTCCCCAGCGCTGGGTCAACACACTGGTCACAACAGACTTCTACAAGCTCGGGGCTGCCTGCTTTCACCCTGGCCCAGGGTTCTCTCTTTCTGGATGGATTTGGGGGGGCCGGGGGGAGGAGGTGTTGGGGGTTGGAGAACAAGTCAGCTGACTCAGCGGCCCCCGCTGTGAGCACCCACCCCAAGAAGTGCCCCAGCCACAGTGCCCTCCCTAGGGACCTGTCCCCGCCTCGGCCCTTCACATTAAGACTGAGGTTTTATTTTTCCGTGCAGGTGGCTGCATCCCTGTGTCCTCAGGAGACTGGCATCAGGACCCTCTGCGGATGCTCAAGCTCCACAGTCAGCCCTCCGTGACCCTGGTTCCGCATCCACGGATTCAACCAATGTAGATCGTGAACGACTTATTACTGAAAAACGTCTGCATGTAAGTGGAGCCGGGTGGTTCAAAATGTTGTTCGACAGTCAACCGTACTCTATTTTTTGTCTTTCGATACCACTTTTGTGATACAGCTGACTCTCAGAGAGTCACTTAGCTCAGATCCTTGGATGCTAATTGTTGGAAAGGTTAAGAATCTTTTCAGATTAAAAGATGTCACAATGTTGCTTTGGGGGGTCTTAATACCAGCCTCCTACGTGTGTCATTATGGGTTCATAATTAAATAATGAAAATTACTTTAACGATCATGAGACACTCCTCTGTCACAGGCTCCATCCTAAGCGCTTTACTCAGACAACCTCACTGAATCATCCATCTATCTTCCACTGTGGATCAGTTACCATCTGAGGCACAGAGAGGGCGAGAGCGAGCTGAAGATCACCCAGCATGAGGCAGGGAGCTAGCACCCTGAGCACCCAGAACGCTTGTGTCCATTCTTCTGCTTTTCTTTTTTTAATGCATATTTACATCTTTACTTACGTAATCTACCAAAGGACGAAAATGCCAAGTGCCCTTTATTAAATAGTATGCTTATGTTCCTTTCAATTTCTTTCTGAAGCTGGTGGCCTTCTTTACTTATCAAAAGTCATTTTAAAATCCAATCTGCTTGGAGAAGGTAAACAATAATCTTTCCCCTCCCCAAGAGACATAAATTACAGTTATACTAAAAATCAGCTGATTAAAAAAACATCTTTATTCCTTTAATAAGAAAAGCAGTCTTGTTTCTAAAAGTTATTGAGTGTTTTTTAATGTCTGATTTCAAACATGTGAAATGTTTTTCCTTTACTGTTTTCCCAAACCTCAGACTCCAAACCTTAGGCTAACATTATTAGCATTGGTAACATAAAAAACAAGATACTTTCAGATTTCTCAGTGAGAAACCACACAGTCATGTCCATGCGTCCCACAGGAAGAACCAGGACCCTGACCGGTGTCGAGGCCACCTTGCACGCCCCAGCTTCAGGAATGGGACCCGTGTTTGAAATAGCTGCTCGTGGTTTTCCTTTACCATTTTCTAGTTAACTAGGTCAAGTGTGCCCTTGTCATCTTTCAGAAAAGGCAACTCTCCTGTAAATGAGAAATTTGATTTTAACAGCTAAGCATGTCTGTGACTGAGCAAACTGCCCTGGCGGTGGGCTGCCTGGGACACCACCAGGACCCAGTCCCTCCGGCAAACAGATTCTACCTGGGCGTGTGGGGAGGAGGAAGAGATGCTGACACGTGGCATTAATGATGCTCTCATTCATCCTGAGAAGGGGAGGTAGGGAGGTGACTGGAAGGGCCGCACCCAACGGTAAGAGGGGACCCCCAAGGGTGCATCTTGAGATGCAGCTCCGTGATTCCGTCCTGTGTGCTCCCTGGGGACCGCAACAGGGTCACACACCTGACAGTGCACCCGGAGTGGCCGGGTGCAGCGACCACCCTGTACAGGGGGGGCTAGCGTTTGGGGTTCTGCTTCTGTTGGCTCTGCTTGCTTAGCTGCTTCAGTCGTGTCCGACTCTCTACGACCCCATGGACCTTGGCTGGCCAGGCTCCTCTGTCCGTGCAATTCTCCAGGCAAGAATACTGGAGTGGGTTGCTATTTCCCTCTCTGTTTATTGGCTCTAGGTAATTTTAATAACAAACACCTACTTCAAAGTGGGAAGAGTGGAGGATGTTGCTTTTTAGTCACTAAGCATGTCCAACTCTTTTGCCACCCCATGGACTGCAGCCCGCCAGGCTCCTCTGTCCATGAGATCTCCCAGGAAATACTGGAGAGAGTTGCCATGTCTTCCTCCAGAGGATCTTCCTGAGCCAGGGATGGAACCCAAGTCTACTGCACTGGCAGGTGGATTCTTTACCACTGAGCCACCAGGGAGCCCAGTGGAGGACAGTGGATACCTACAGGAGAAAAGAGGTGTTGGAGGACCGCAGGGGTCCCCCCACCACCTCACAACCACACCTGCTTCTCAGTGGGCACGTCCAGGCCTCTGCACCCGCTCCCTGGAGCCGGAGGTCCCCGCGGCCTCTGTGTCCCAGGGGGTATCTGGTGGCATCGGAGGGTCTTAAGAAGGGTGGCCCAGCAGGAGAAGCCGGCTCTGGGGGCGGGCTGCCTGACTCCAATGCTTGCTCCCCCTGCCCAGCCTTGGAACCTCGGCTGCCACCCCCCAACACACAAGGTTATCATAAGGATTTGATCTCGTAAAACAAATGAAATACAAAGAAAAGAGGAAAAAGCGCTGACCCAGTTCAGGACACACTCAGGTAGTATCCCCCAATGACAGAATCATGTTAAAAGATAAACAAGTCAATTTATAAACCTGCTCCCGTTTTAGCACACACTAAAAGGAACTGTACAGACAGTGCATGGTATGTCAAATGATACAATGGGTGTTTAAAATCCAAGAGGTATGGCTGGAAACTGCCATACAGAAGTCTACAGGATACACTGAAAGAAAAGCTCCTCCATCATCAAGATACCTCGGTGTCAGTAACAGGACAAGAGTTCAGGAACAGAGATTATTTATAAAAAGCCATCAATATTCCAACAACCATTCAGTTCTCTGAACAGGTGGGGTGTCTGACACGAACTCCAGCCATCCAGAAAAAGTGACGCAAATACAAGAAAGAAGATAAAAATCACCTTGTTGTCTGAAGCACCTTTTCAAATAATCATATAATTAAGTGGGGATGCAAGACTTGACACCAATGACTGGACAAGTAGGACCCTGAGGTCAACACTGGACAAAAGCTAATTCACGTGCACCAGGCCTGTTTGTAAATTCTAGAAGTGTCTGCAGTGTTTCCACAGTCAAATCAGATGATAGGGCAGACTCAGAGAACCCTGACAAACGCAGGGAAGGAAACACATTTCTACAGGTTTACTGAGACAATGAAAACTCATGGTCACAATCTGAACAGCCAACTGAGCTTGCACTGTGTGCCTGGTTCTGCATGGATTATCTCACCGAAGCATCAAGATGACACTGGGAAGTGGTTACCATTCATCACTCCCAGTTCAGAGAGAAGGTAAATCAGAGGTCCGAGACCTCTGATTACAAGGTGATTACAAGACCTCTGATCAAAGTGGACTCCAGAACACAAGTTCTTAATCACTGAAGTGTAAATAAACAAAAAATGACCAAACCAGCATAAATTAATGACCGGTTCTTCCCACTAGTGTCTTGCCTCAAACCCAGTTGTCTATTTAGGAAGAATAAGACCAATGATGTGGTTTCCCAATTTCCTCATACTTCTGGGGAGAATTTAACTCATGTCACTGGTGTGAGTGCAAATAAAGATTTGTGCACACAGATGAGATCACACACTTCCTGAGGTCACTGGGTCAGAGTTTGAGAGACCTTTGGGGTCATTTAGTCAAGTCTTCATTTTATGGATGAAAAATCAAAGTTCAGAGAAGGTGAAAAGCGTTCTCCAGGTCACATGTAGAGAATCCAGATCAAAACAAAGAAGGTCAAGAGGGAAAAGAAAATAAAAATTTTAACACTAGCACATTCACTAGTAAAACATAAAAACATAATAAAGTGCAATACATTTCTAGGCTGTTTTACTTCACATAAATTCATTTCTCTGTTCTTACTATTGAACCAATAAGCATTCCAGCTACTTTATTGTAAAAGAAAAACAAAAACAAAACACCATGCTGCTGATCTGAAATCAATGAGAGGCAAAATGATCTGAGACAGGACGTGTTTCATTGCCTAAGGTCAGAAGCAGACAGAACATTCCCTCGTCTATACACATACATCGACTCATGTCACAGACAAATCAATGAGACCCTATATCATCCAACTGAAATATAACACCCATTTTAATCCATCCATTAAAAGATCATTACTCGAAATAAGGTGACAATAGAATTGATTTCTGATTTGTATTATAATAGGTTTTCATCCCTTCTGCTGTGTTCTTTCACCCTTTCTAGTGAGCTATGGCAGATACAGACTTTAAATAATAGATTATTTGTAACTTTTTCAAAAAGCTGTGTGTGGGGGTCAGGTCAACCTGTATTTCCCAATCACCCTGAGACCAGCCCATGGGCTTTCAGGAGACAGAGTGATGGCGGGGCCTGTTGAGCTGGCCAGCAGTGTCCGTGTGGCCCAACACCTCGAAGACTAGGACCAACAACCTCAGTTTCCCTGACTGTGGAACGAAGCATGAGAGATGCATCCTCCTGGGGCCCTGCCTAGGTGAGCCACAGCATCACCTTCCTGGAGACACGGAGGTTCTTCTCATCGTGAACACCAAGGCTTGCTGGTCTACCAAGTTAGCCAGAGGACCCCAACACCAGTAAGTCACGGCCCGCCTTCACGGCCTGTCCATCTCTAGTTTTCTATACGTGTGTAACGGAAATAAACAGGGAACTGCCACTTTCATGGGAGCACACTACAGATTTACAGCCCATTCTGAGCTAGTCTGGTGCTCATCTGACCGCGTCCTCTTTCTCAGCGCCACCACTAGTTTTCTTGGTCGGTTCATTTTTAACCAAGTCAGTTAAAGCAGAAAGCCATTATAAGGACACATGTTAAAAGATTCTGTCTCTGTCCTCCTCCTGCTCAGTACAACACAACGCCAAGTCCACGTTAAGAGGCCGGCCCCCCTGCTGTCATCTCTGGGCCCGGGCTAAGGTCTTTTCTCTGAGTATGAATCCCTGGATGGGACGTCTTCACAGTCCTACTTGCATAAACCCTAATATACCAATCCGGGTATTCATCCTTAAATTAAGCTGGGATATAGAGTCATTCCAGAAGAAATCTAAGGGCAAAATGCTTACAGATATTTACAAAAATGTCCTCTTTTTACAATGGTCTCTCCCACACTCGATATGACAGTTCACCTTAACCGCACTGCCTTTATCAAGTCTTCCCATATCATTCATTTTAGCTTTTACAGAAATCTTTTCTTTTCCCACTCATGTCTCAAACACTTAGATAACATTGAATTATATATACTGATAGCAAAAGTACCCCTGACATAAACAAGTTTGGAAACAAACATGGCTTAAGTGCACTATGCAACCAGTAAGAAGAGCCCAGTGCCCTGGCCTGCTAAGCTACATGCTCTCCTCTGCCAGCAGCCAGTCAACTACAGGTTAATATATATTTTCAAGGAGGAGCTGGGGTGGGAGGGAGAAGGAGGAGGAGATGAGGGAGGAACAATTAAAAGGGGGAAAAAAATGTATTTTTCCCTTCCTCTTCATTGCACTCACAGGCATCTTTCTGCCCCAATTTAAATTACTGATATTTTTAAGTACAAAGCAGGCTAGTTTTCCTCTCATCCTTATCAGTGGTTGTAAGGTTATCTGCACAAAACCAACAGCTAGGAGGGGGAAGAGGCTCTGACCTATTCTGAATCCCTCCAACATATACACTCATTGTTCCTCAAGGTCTCAAACCTTTCTTGTGCTTAGTTGCTTAGTTCTGTCCTACTTTTTGCAAAGCCCCGTGGACTGTAGCCCACCAAGCTCCTCTGTCCATGGGGATTCTCCAAGCAAGAATACTGGAGTGGGTTGCCATGTCCTCCCCTCCAGGGGATCTTCCCAACCCAGGGATTGAACCCAGGTCTCTGGCACTGCAGGCAGATTCTTTACCATCTGAGCCACCTAGGAAGCAAACCTTTGTTAGAGGCAATACATTTTTTATCAGTAGATCCGCTCATCTTGGCTCCATCACTCACTCACTGTACACTGCTTTCATCATTCTAGCATGTCCCTTTGGGTTTCTTTGATTCCTAGAAAAAAGCGAACCGGTATGAGTCCTGCACAAATAAAAGACAAGAGACTCACTTTCTCAAAATTCCAGGCCCAAATAAAATTCAAACACAACATGTAAATTCAAAATATAAAGCGGTGGGGTTTCAAACCCTCTTTTCCTGGCTACGCTCAGCAGACTTTACCCTGGTCAGAAGGGGACCAATTGTTTTGTTCTCCCAATCATTCAGGAAAATTAAAAATTAGCTCTTTCTTTCCTCTTCAATCATGCCAACAATTCTTACCTACCTGTCCCAGCCCTTCTGTGGGCATTTCTGTTATGTGTAACTGGCCCAGGCCAGCATTTAAACCTCGAACAGGCTTCGTGAAACACCCTGCCTGCCTGAGACGTGTTCAACGACAACAGTGCAAATGTGTGTCCGAGCGTGCATGCAACTGGACTCATTTTACAGACTCACAACTGTGCACAAGTTCTCACGAACAGTCACTCCTTTTGAGGTGAAGGTAGGAGAAGGCCAAACCAAGGGACAAGGTCAAAAATTTATTTTAAAAATATTAAGAACAGATGTCATCTTTGACATATAAAATATTATAAGCAATAGGAGTACATGTAGCAAGCAAATTTTCCTTTAAAACAAGCTGTTCAAAATTGCTTTTATTTTTCAAATATTTAAAATTTTGTCTATTTTAATATCAACTTTAAAAAAAAAATCACTGTTCCTCTTCTGTAAGTAATCGATATCTGTGCATCCCACATTCAAATACTAGATTATGACAGTGAAAATCTCTTAAAGGTATAAAGGCTGGAGCCAATCAGAAGGAAAAGGGTTCTGCTCTCCTTTTTCTCCTAGTCATGGATTAAGGACTATACTGTTAATATCAAGCATCTTCCTACAGAAATAATGCTGCATTATTAATTTCCTCTACTCTGACAGTAGAGGAAAAGGTATCAAAAGTATCTTTGTATGTTTCATGGTAATTCTGTTTTACTTCCAGGAATCGTGTACCAGTCTCCTCTACACACAGGCACACCACCTACTTAGTATTCAACAAATAATGTGCAGACAGGGTGCTTTATTCAAGCAAAAAGCTGTCTAAGGATATGTTAGTCACTCAGTCATGTCTGACCCCATAGACTGTAGCCCATCAGGTTCCTCTGTCCATGGGATTTTCCAGACAAGAATACTGGAGTGGGCTGCCATTCCCTTCTCTAGGATCTTCCCAACCCAGGGACTGAACCCAGGTCTTCTGCACTGCAGGTGGATCCTTCAAGGTCTGAGCCACCAGGAAAGCCCAGGTAAGGATGAAGCCAGTACAACTCTAACCCTCTTCAAATTTAGCCAAATCAGAAAACCGGGAAATTCCACCCTGGCCTAGAGAAGCTGGCCGTCTTTGCCAGGTGGAGTGTAACTCTCCCAAGGGGCCACCAGCCCACCCAAAAGGGGGGCGGGACAGGGGCCATAGGACACCTTGGGTAAGGAATCTTCCACCCTCAGAAACCTGGACCATCTATTTCTAACCATCTCCCTCTGAGCACTCAATAAGCATAACTAATACATTTGAGCAACTACTGTATATTCATCTACGTATTCCTCTTTATACTTTTAATTCCACTTAGAAGCTTTTTCCCTCACAGTACTGATTTGATCAGAACACTAAAACAGCTCCATATTCTGTGTCTTACACACAAATCTATTTAAGAAATGTTTTAAAAATCCTATCTGTATTCAGATCTAGCTCAGAAGACGTAGGTGACCAAAAGACCTAATTTCTAAAGCAGAGATTTTAAATTTACAAACAAAAAGGAACTTTGTATAACAGAGTTTGCAAAGGAAAGTGCTATATACACTTCAGCTGGTAAAGGCTTATTTTAATGGTTTAATCTTTGAGACACATGACAAAATATTCCACTGTTTCAGATTTTAGGGGATTTCCAGGTGGTGCTAGTGGTAAAGAACCTGCCTGCTAATGCAGGAGACGGAAGAGATCCCTGGGTTGGGAAGATCCCCTGGAGGAGGGAATAGCAACCCACTCCAGTACTCTTGCCTGGAGAATCCCATGGACAGAGAGGAGTCTGGTGGGTTACAGTCCATGGGGTCGCAGAGCTGGACACAACTGAGCGACTAACACCAAAGGGTGTTTATTAGCTCTAGGGCCTGTAGTCTGTAGAGACAGAGTTTAATTAGCTGCACTGGCAAATAGGCATAAAGATTCTTGTAGTGTCATCTACCAAAGCAATATGTAAGTTTCACCCTCAGTGGTCAGTGATCCACGACTGGTTTAACACATTGTGGTACAAACACTGGAAGAGGAAGCCATCATTTACAAATGATGATCCTACACTGACCTATCTGACAGAAAAACAATAGAATAAATGGCAGAGAATTGCTTCAAAGCAATCCAACTGACAGGGAACAGAAATGAACTAAGACAAACCGTGAAATGATCGCTGAAGCCAAGTGATGAGTACATGGGTGGTCACGACCAACTCTATTTTTATGAATGCCTAAAATGTTTCAATAAAATTTTTAAGATCTGATGGCCAAAACAGTTCCTAACATAGAAAGGTGTTCGTGATATATTCTTTAAAACACATCATGAGGTGTTTCAATGAAGTGAAATTTATATATCCTAAAATTCACTCATTTGAGCACTCAGGATGTTGTGATCAGAACACCTAAATGTGGCCACTTGGGTCTGCCAAGTTAGACCCTGAGACCTGAAAATAATTTACCAAGTTAGACCCTGAGACCTGAAAATAATTTACCATGATTGGTCCTCAGTTTCCTCTTCTGGAAAATGAGTATAACATCTACTTCTCAGAACTGCATGAAACAGCAAACGGGAAAGGGTTTTGCAAATTGCAATTTGTCAGATAAATTTTGACTACACCATTTCCTAAACTATTTACCCATTTTAAGTAGACTGTTCAATGAGTTTCAGTAAATGTATAATTGTGCAACCACCATCCCCATGCTTCCCAGGTGACAAAGTGGTAAAGAATCCACCTGCCAATGCAGGATACTCAGGAGACGTGGGTTTGATCCCTGGGTCAGGAAGATACCCTGGAGAAGGAAATAGCAACAGACTCCAGTATTTTTGCCTGGAGAATCCCATGGACAGAGGAGTCTGGAGGGCTACAGTTCATGGAGTCAAAAAGAGCTGGACACAACTGAAGTGACTAGCATGCACACACATCATCCCCATCAATTTTAGAATACTTGCAACAACCCAGAATTTCCCTTGCGCCTCTCTGCAGGCAGTCCTGTCCTACCCCTAGCGAAGGCAACCGCTGACTGGCTTCCATCTTCTGCCTTTTCTAGAAATCCCACACAAATGGAATCACACAGTATGTAGTATTTAGAGTCTGGCTGCTTTCTCTCATTGAGGGTCACCTTGTGTGTGGCATGTGTCAGAAGTTTGCTCCTCATTGGGGAATTGCACTGTATGGATATGACACACCACATCTTGTCTATCCATTCACCAGGGATAGACATTTAGACTGTTTCATTTCTGGCTATTAGGAGTAATGCTGAACATCTGTACGAAAACCTCTGCGTGAACATATGTTTTTACTTCCCTTGAGGCAGATACCTAGAAGTGGAATTGCTGGTTCATGTGGAAAACGTTATGTTTAACTTTTTAAGAAACTGCAAACTGTTCTCCAAAGTGACTGTATAATTTTACATTCCCACTAGCAATTCATAAGGCTTCTAGTTTCTCCACATCCTCACCAACACTTGGTAGTGTCCATCTTTTCATTATAGCTCATTCTAAAAGATGGGTAGTAGTATTTCACTGTGGTTTAAATTTGCACTTTCCTAGTAACTAATGATACTGGACATTTCCCCATGTGTTTATTTGCCCCCCATATATCTTCCTTGCTGAAGTGTCTATTCAAATCTTCTGCTCATTTTTAGTTTAGTCATTTTCTTACTACTGAATTGTAAAAGTTCTTCATCTAATCAGATTCTTTATGGGATATGTGACTTACAAGTAGTTTCTCCTGATCTGTGACTTGTATTTTCATTTTCTTAACAGCATACTATAAAAAACAAACTTTTAAAAATTTGATATTCAATTTATTGACTTTTTCTTCTGCTGTTCATGCTTTTTTGTATCTAAGAAATCCTGCGGAACCCTGAAGCACAAAGATGTTCCCTTATGCTGTCTTCTGGAAGTTTTACAGTTTTACACTTAGTTTTGTGATACGTTTCCATAACTTGTTCCTTGGTGGAGAGGGAAAAAAAAACAGTAATAAATTAGTATCACTAGTAATAAAAGTAGCAGTAAACTCCTTTAAAAATATGATTACATATGCTTCTATATAAAGGCATACAAACACAAAGAGAAAAATCTAAACCAAAACACCAGATAAGTACTTGTATTTCAGTGAGTTTTATTTTTTATTTTTTGCAGTACTTAGGAATAACATATAATAAAGCGGTTTCAAAATGCTACATGCCAAACTGTAGGCTTCGTCTCACTCAGACAATGAATATGTACTTTAGTCCTGCACTAACTACACAAAGGTATCATCAAAATGCAATGACAAATTTCAGGAGCAGGCAGCCAAGTGTCAGGCTGTATGTATGCCACGATGGAAGCGGCAGCCAGAGACATCCTTGAGGTTTAGGAGGATGTGAGGAAAGGAGGCTGCCGAGCCCTCGGAGAGCCTCCTGGTTAGAGACAGGGACGAGGTAAATTTCTGGAGAGGAGCAACATCTGGACAGTCTGGCCTCAAGTTCAGTGCAGAGAATACCAAGTGCCCAAAACCAGAGCAAAACATCTGGAGGAGCCCAGCAACACCTTTAATTGTTTTAAAGAAGCTTCTTTTTCTAACAAGCATCTTGTGTGAGGGGGGGCGGGGGGGAAAGGCATGTTCTAGAATGCTAGTAACTGGTATACGTGGTGTTTTTAACAACACAGTGGCCAGATAACAAAAATTAATGAGTATTGTGGAGTGTGGTATGCAGTTCCTCGCAAATTAAGTTTAATTACAACAGAAAGATGTCCAGTTCTCGCCAGAAGCTTTTAACCTTCCATCCGTGGCCAATAAACTTTAGAAACAAGGCAGGCTTTCATTTTGAACCAAATGTAATGAACAATATATTTGATCGTTAAGCCAACTTCAGGAACCCACTCCTGTTCAGAGCTGGGAGTGTTTCTGAGCCAAAACGGGAGCCGCTTCACCGTGCTGATGAGCTCTGACTTGCTGCTTCTCTGGATAACAAGCTCTACTTTCCAGAGAACTTCCAGCCCACGTGAGAGCAGCCCAGGGATCGCTCCGCCCGCCCCGCGTCCTCGGAGCTCAGGCCCTGGAGCAGACACTTCCGGCAGCTGCAGCTTACACACCCCGGTTCTTTGGCTTCTGGCAATCGCTGAGAAATCAGGACAACAAAACCTTGTGTCCTCCTAAATCCGGGGGCCCTTCTTTGGCACCACAAATCCTGAAGTCGGTCTCTACTGTGGCCGCGGGCGGGCACAGGGAGCAGGCAGAAAAGGTGGGCCTGCACCTGCAGAAGAGTGACTCCCGACCCCAGGCCTGCGGCGAGCCTGACAGTGATCACTAATAAAACCCAGACAACGCAGACGCGGTGCGGGCGTGCTGGAGGCACCTGACAGGATGAAGTGCCTTCGTCATCACAACCTGCCTCTCTGTGCTCTTATCGTCCCCACTCGACAGTGGGGAAACTGAGGCAAAGCGGAGGCGAATGACCTGCCCCGGTCAGAGCCTCTCCCTCCCAACCAGCACCCTCCTGGTCGCTGCCCGTCCTACACTGTCGCTGTCGTTTCACTTCTGTGTCTGAAAAGCGGAGTGACATTTTGATGGGAAGAGACCAGCTGACGACAACAGTCTGGGTTCAGACTGCCCCTTCCCCAAATCTTGTTTGGAATGGCATTTTTATCGTTTGTTTCTCCAGATCTCCATTCAATTAGATATTTTTCACTGAACTGGAGGGCACTTAGACGTACACCATGCTGCCCCGCGCTGACCATACAATGACCGTCCACCTCTCCTGGCCCCAGGGGCCAGGACCCTGCTTCCCATAAGCTGCCGACCCTCCTGAGACTAGGACAACCTCCTCTGAGCGCCCCCCACAGGGCGGGCAGCCCAGGGCCCCACACCCGTCACGCTCGGCTCCCAGACTCCGGATGCAGTGAACAGACGGGCGGCGCCTCCAAGGCGGCCTTTACCGCGTGAGGTCAAGGCGAAGCTGAGCAGTAGCGCAATCGCTGATGACACTTCTTTGGCTTCGAACAAGACACACCATTCCAAACAAGCACGTCCCAAGAAATAAAATGTATAGGCGATTTTTAGACGTCTACCGCTAGTGGCAAGCTCTAATACCTTTATCAAACTCTAGAAAAACAAAAAACCTTCACTGACAGTTTTTTGTCCTCTCGTCAAGATCTAGAATCATTGAAGACATCCTCGAGGCCCCGCAGAGAGCACGGCAGCATCAGTGGCAGGTGCCCTCTAAGATGCCACATCACCAGACAGAAACAAAACGAGAAAAAACGACGCATTCTATGGGGCCATCAACCCGAGCTCACTTTCCTTCCCGGGTTTTGCCCACCCCTTCTTGTGCTTCTCCAACGGGCACCAGCCTGCGCCCGGCCCCCTCTTACCACCCGCTACGGAGAGTCCCTCCCACCCGGGGACAGCGCCCCACAGACGCTCCCACAGCGGGTGGCTCGGGGTCCTTCCACAGGTCCCTCACGTGCTTGAGGACACTGAGAAGCACCCTGGATGGATAAAAGAATTATTAAAAAAATATATATATATATCACATTTTGTACTAAGACTATAGAAAGGGAATTTGAATACAATACCTCTGTCTTCATTGTATCATTCCATTATAATGAAATCCATATCATTCCATTATAAGTACAGAACCAGAAATAGCTGACCAGGAAGCTTGTCCTGTGAAACGTCACCCCTCCGCCACGTGATTCTGAAGAGGACTGTCAGAACTAAGATGACTAAGAAGATGTCTGCAAGGCAGTCCTTGGCCCGGGTTGGGGGAGTGTTTCTGGAAACAAGGAATTAAGCTGTTTATTTTTCCTTTTATTAGTATCTACTTTTTTAACAGAGATGCCACAGTGAAT
Source organism: Bos mutus (assembly GCF_027580195.1). Classification (NCBI taxonomy): domain Eukaryota; kingdom Metazoa; phylum Chordata; class Mammalia; order Artiodactyla; family Bovidae; genus Bos; species Bos mutus. Next base: position 58,805,076 of record NC_091636.1, read on the forward strand.
TGTCCAGCACGGTTACCTTCAAAGGACTCACCCTGGGGTGCTGCAGACTTACTCCACCACGCACTCCGGAAACGCTGCCAGTGCCCAAAGGCAGCCGGAAGCTCTTTATTGAAAATGCCCACATAGGATTATTTTCAAATATCTTTTGATATGGATTTTTCCAAATCTCCTATATATGTTATCACACTTTCATAATTTTAAAAATAAAAAAAGAGAAAACTGACTGCCCACAATGTGCCTGTGGCACACTGCCTGGAAGATTCTCGACTCTGCACTGTCATCCTCTCACAGCAGGGCAGAAGTGGGGAGCCAGTCAGTCATTCGCTGCCACACAAGGGTGAGGGGAATGAAGAAACCTGGTTACGCCATTTTTAAAAAGAACAGACCTAGAATATCAGGGGTCCACCACGTAACAACCCACTCAAAACAACGAATTCTGGTTTCTCATGACTCTGTGGGTTGACTGGGTGGTTTTTAAAAATTATAAAGAAAGAAAATTATAAATGACTGGAACCGACATACTGGTATTCACAGCAGGAAACGCTGATAGTGAAAATTACTTCAACTTGCCTATAGGGCCTAAGAATAGCCTAGAAATGTCAGTTGGGCTGGCCTTACATGTGACTTTCATTTTCATTGTTTTTCCTGAAACTGTCAAAACGAAGTAACCACGATCAGCACTCAGGCCCACCTACACTTCTGGACCCAGATTTTCAGTGTTCTGTGTTTCTGCTTTAATCTAATATAGGTCTTACAATCAATACTTTAAGAAAAATGAACAAATTATTCAGAGTTAGTAAGTGAGCAGAACTAATTTATTAGTATTTTCAAAGTAAATCTGACTAAGCAAAATAATAAAAAGAGCCTCCGCCTTTATCCAAGAAAGGGATCCTCTCAGACCATATCTCCTCTACCCTCCAGGAAAAGGTTCTGTTGTCAGAGCAATTACACCTAATCCTCAAGGTTAACAAGTACTACAAGCAAACACGCTTAAACAGGATGTGACCCGAGCAAAGTGTTACAATAAAAACGCAATGCATTCACCTGTAGTCAATTCAGTGTTAGACGTCCAATTTAAAAGCACAATTTAATTTACAAATACTGCTATGGCTTAGGTACACTTTTAACACTTATTATACTTTGGTTGTATAGTAAACAGAAGCAAAAATCTTAAGTTACTCCAAAACATAAATGCAGAGCAGAAATAAGTTTATAATTATCTTTGAAAGAATGATTTTTTTCAAAACACCATTTAATGTGGAAAGAGAATTTTTAGCTAACTTTGAAAAAGCAAATCTCAGTCATTTAATAAAAGAGAGGAAAAACTGACTTATAAATGGGCAATCTGTCCATACGCTGGAACTGAAAATATTATCTCCCATCAGTTCACCACACCAAAGCAGGCACTGAAAGGAGGCACTCTTACTGGATGAATGGCCTTACTATGCACTGTGAACCCCAAGCCCAGTATCTTTCCTCTTATTGGAATTAGATGCGCCTCCCGCAACAACTCTACAGCTGGTAGGTCTTTCAATCTCTGCCTGCAGATCCAGGCACCAGTTCTGTAGCTGACCTGGGGCCAAAGAGGAAAATGCTAAACCTAAGCCACTTAAGTCGATCGTATTTACTGGACAATCACAATAATACTGGATGTGCCCTGGGAGTCCAGATATGAAATACAGATGTTTACTCCCTGCTTCCAGAAGAATACTCACCCTCCGGGGAGACTGAAATAAAACCTATCATTAACACAGTAAGTATTCGATTTGACAAGCACACTTAGAGATTAAGGACAGGATCCTGTAAAGTGTCTAAGACAGTCTCCAAATCTGAGGGGTCAAAGAAATCTTCTTGCGGCAGGGGACATTTGAGCTGTGACCACCTAAGGATGGGGAAGGAGTGGGGAGGGCGTTGGGACCCTGAGAAGGGCAGGAGCGTCCTTCACAATCAGAATGAAGGCACCAACTGATGGCAGGGAAGGGAGGGGTGAGGCAGGGCCAGCTGTCTGGGTGACAGTATGCAAAGCCCCTTGGACACACTGTCTGGTCCTCCCCCACTATGGAAGGCCAGAAGCCAAGGTCAGAACCGGGGCTCGGGGCTGGGGCACTGCTATCATGACCCTGCTCTGGTCAATGGAGGACTGTGCCCTGACCCCTAGATGATGCCATCACATGGAAGTGAAGTGAAAGTCGCTCAGTCATGTCCGACTCTTTGCAACCCCATGGACTGTAGCCTGCCAGGCTCCTTGGTCCATGGAATTCTCCAGATAAGAAAGAAAACTGGAGTGGGTAGTTGTTCTCAAGGCATCTTCCCCACCCGGGAACAGAACCCACATCTCCCGCATTTCAGGTGGATCCTTTACTGTCTAAGCCACCAAGTAAGCCTAAGAAAACTGGAATGGGTAGCTGTTCCCTTCTCCAGGGGATCTTCCCCATCCAGGGATAGAACCCACATCTCCCGCATTTCAGGTGGATCCTTTACTGTCTAAGCCACCAAGGAAGCCTAAGAAAACTGGAGTGGGTAGCCTATCCCTTCTCCAGGGGATTTCCCTGACACTGGGATCGAACAGAGATCTCACACCGTAGGCGGATTTTTTACCAGCTGAGCTACCAGGGAAGCCCTCTATCTCAAGGTGGGGGCGGGGAGGGGGGACCTCCTAATCACAGCTGCTGACTCAGGCTCCCCAGCGTGGGCTACATCCTCTCCCTCAAGTCTGTCCTGACCCATTCCAACAGGCTCCACCCCATGCCTTCTCCCCAACTCTCTTTCTGGGCAAGGGTGCAGCACTGCATCTAACTGAAGAAACCAGATCCAGCCAGGGGAAGGGTCAGGCCAAAGGAAAAACACACTTCAAGACGCCGGCTCTGCTGAAGACCAGCAAAGCTCGGTAAGTGATGTGACATCCTGCACTCAGTCTCCTCCTCCTCCTCGGGGCTGGCAAGGGAAGGAGGGGCAGGGACAGAAGAAAAGAGCGGGTAACAAGCTCACACAGCGCCACAGCCCAGCCGGCTGCCCAGATCCCTGCTCCCTGAGTCGGTCACTAGAATGACCTCAGGGCTGAGGAAATAATCCTTAACGACAGTCTCTTCTTAGGAAAAGAAGCTGGAACTTGTTTTCTTGTCTGAAGACAGCATACCGTTGTAATTTTCCAAGAACTAATAGGCTTAAATCATTCAACAAAGAATAATATTTTCTTGAAAGCAGATAAAACGGCTTTGTGTCTATCCAAAAGACACCGCTGAAAAGACTATTTAGCAATTCTGCCTTAATCCAGAATCTAAGAGTACTGAATATTTTTTAAATCAAGGCAAATTTTAATAATATAAATACCTCACAACTGTCTTTAATGGAACCTAGAAATATGAAAATTTAACACCCTCAGTCGCAGGTCTGGGGAAATACTTTTCAGAAAAAGACTTTTTGACAGTCTTTAATAAACTGAAAGGCGTGTGTGTGTGTGTATATATATACATATACTGAAATGTACATATATGTATGTATATATAAATATACGTGTGTTTGTGTGTGTATGTATATATATATATATATATATATGCTGAAAATGAACTCTCTTGCTACTATTCACAGAGAATTGAGTCTGACTGGAAGAATAAGTTTTAAAACTAACTCCTGTTTGGGTAAGGAGGTCCCAAGGCACCCATTTACTCCACAACCACCAGTCTGATTCCTGAGGGGTCTGAGGTTACTTACAGGTATAAGCAAAGGTGGTCTTCTGCTTTGCTTTGACAGTAGTCAACTGTGGGCTTGACTGGACAGGATCAAGACAGAACCTCTAAAGAGGTTCAAAGCGTCTGATCCCAGATCTCTGACTACAACCTAGTCAGAGCCCAATGCAAAGGCCCTCCTACTTATGGTTCAACCTCAGGGGTAGGATCACTCACGCAATGTGACTAAACCGCCAACTTCTCACAGTGCCCCAAGTTCAACATTAAGGCTGTGCTGCTGCTTCCGGAAGGTCTCAGGAAAATGTAGTTATGTGAGATGACAGCATGAACACCTTAAATGAAAGAGCTGGACCAAATGATCTGAAACTTCTTGACTCTCTAAAACGCTGATTCTATACTCAGTACAACTGAGTGCAAGGCAGAGAGCAGGGCCCAGAGGACTGGCAGACTGGGCACCGAGGCCTCACCATGTCCAGCAGGGCCAGGTGGCTGGAGAGGGAAACAGGCACAGTACAGTGTTGGCAGAAAAAACTCCAGGTATAAGCTGTACATGTATTGTGCACATTTATTTGCAATGCATGAAATTCATGCCGTGTACAAACACCTGTATTTATGGAGATAAAACACTAGAAGTATATATTTTGTAACTTTGATGGTGATTATCTTAGAATGGCAGGATTCCGGTGACATTTTTTCCCTTTGTTTTCTGTCTCCACAATGCATACTGTTGGCAGAGACCGGGCAGGGACCAGGGGTCTCTCAGGAACCTACACATCAAGTGAGGAGCCACTGTATTTGTTCCAGATCTTCATTACAAGGAAAATTTTATGGCAAATGGACTGAGAAGATAGAGACAGTGACTCCCTCCAGAGTGAAGGGCAGGTGTGCTCACAGGATTGGAAGGCAGAGAGATCTCTCTGCAGAGTCAAGAGCAGCCAGGCTTACCGTCCAGTAGAAATGATTCAGGTACCAGAAATTCAAGGATCCTCTCCTGTGACAGGAGCCACTGGCTGTACAGTGCTGATGGCCTCCTGCACATCATCCTGGGGAGATTGGGTTTTCTAGAACTGGTGCCAAAAAACACTGATACCATGACAACTCTTACTACCAGGAGTAATAAACGTCCTTTGTCTCTGACCCAGGACTCTGTGTCTCCTGTCAGCATTCATCAAACTGTGGCAGGCTAATCTTGAAGCTTGCACGTAGAGAAAAAGCTCTCAGGCCCTCCACAGTTCATGACAAATATGTGCTATTGTTACTATCAGAGATGCTTATCATTGGTTACGGACATTTTTCTGCTGCTTGCGACCAAAAGCCCTGACTAATGATATAACTGTTTTAGGAACTGGGTCTTTAAATGTTCTTTAAAAAAAACAGAAGCGGATCAAGAGGGGCCCCAGCTCAACAAGACAGCACTTGTCTTGCAGCCAGAGATGAAGGGCGTTCTCACTTTTACTGCACTCCTGCCATGTGAGGGGTGCTATGCCTGGGGCTGAGGACAAGACAGACAGGAAGCACCTTGATACATACACACACACACACACACACACACACACACACACACACACGTGACCAGCACCACAGGAAGTGAGCGATCCAGGGCAAGGTGCTGTGGAATGGTAGGCGAGGGGATCCAGAACAAGTCTGGGGAATCAGGGAAGGCGTTCTTGACATTCCACAGGTGTCACTGAACAGTGCACAAGAAGGTTTTTCCTCTCAGGAGGCATGTCTTCATTCTAGAAAAAGCTGACAAATCTAAACAATTGGCACAAATTCACCAGCCTTCCATCCTATCAACCAACTGCGTGCGTTCTCAGTCGCTTCAGTCCTTGCAACCCCATGGGCTATACAGCCCGTCAGGCTCCTCTGTTCATAGGATTATCCCGCAAGAATACTGGAGTGGGCTGCCATTTCCTCCTCTAGGGACCTTTCTGACCCAGGGATCGAAGCTGCAGCTCCTGCATTGGCAGGCGGATTCTTTTATCACTGAGCCACCCTGGGAAGCCCCATCAACCGAACCACGTTTTCACAATTGTAGAGCGTAATTATAAGATGAACACTGTGCAGTAGATTCATCAGCATTTCAAACTACAGTCTACCAAGAAACCCATTCGGAGTCACCTGAAGTGGATAATCACCCACCACAGCCAAAATGGTCTTTGATGACTTCGGCATATAAAGTTCTGCAGTATTATCCAGTGAGAGGCATAGACAAGTTGGAAGCTGACGGCTCTTTAACACTCCATGCAGTACCTACCTTGTAGCTAGAAGGTGGTTAACGAACAAAAACAGTCTTAAGGTTTTTCTGAGAACACTGGATTCAGAATTAGGGGGTTCAAGTTACTCTCAAGTTTCTCTCTCTGACTCTGGACAAGTCACTTAGCCTCCCAGGCTAAGTGTCTCATGGGTCCCAAGGAGGAGAGCACAGGTTTGAGGATGTCCTGAATTCTAAAGGTAGAAAGGTCATTTCAGCTCATCAGACTGGCACTGAGTGACAGTACTCCACTTCACATACAATGCAACCAAAAACACACATCTTCCCAACGACAGGCAGGACACTTTGTTAGACTTAGAGCTGTGTGCTTTCTTCCTTTTTTTTTTTAATGAATATTTTTCTATTTTTTCAACTCCCTCCTTTTTATTTTTTTTTTAACTTCCCTGATGGCTCAAGTGGTAAAGAACCCACTTGCCAAAGCAGGACATTCAAGAGATGCAGGTTCAATCCCTGGGTCGGGAAGATTCCCTGTATGAAGAAATGGCAACCCACTCCAATAATCTTGTCTGGAAAATCCCATGGACAATGGAGTCTGGTGGGCTACAGTCCATACAGCTGGAAAGAGTCAGACACAACTGAGCATGCACCCATATTTATTCTTAATTTGGCCACAAGACATGGCATGTTGGATCTTTGTTCACTGCCCAGGGATCAAACTAGTAACCCCTGCATTGGGAGAGCAGAGTGTTAACCACTAGACCACCAGGGAAGCCCCCAAGATGTGTGACTTCCAATCACAACTAATATCTACTGGGTTCTTTTATTTTTAAGGTGTTTTCCCCCTGATAAAAGTAACAGATATGAAACCGGTCATTTTTTTTTCCAGAAAGAAATATAGATATCCAGTAATTCCACAATTCAAAGGCAACCACCACTAACGTTTAAATAAAGTGAGAGAATTTTTTTAATGTATTTAGTCACAGATGTGTACATAAGTTTACATAAAATCTATTACAATAGCAATTCCATGTACATACCACCAACTAAAACAGAATAGACCAAAAAAGTGAGGAAGTGCTTAGAAAAAAGTACAAAGACCTCAGAAAGTGCTCAGGACAAACTGAAACTTGAACAGGCTCCCACTGGCCAACCTGGAACAACTGGAACAAAAATAATGATGATAATGGACAATAATCAACAGAACAAAACAATAATCTCTGATCCTATTCTAATATAAACAAGTAAGTGAGAAAGGCACACTTTTACAGAAGGATTCCAACTAATAAAAGTGAAAGAATTAGAAAATTACCATTTGGCAAAAACCAGACACGCAAAAATTAACAATGGGCAAAAAATTAATGGGGAAAAGAATAAGAAATGAGACAGTTATACCATTTCAAAGAAAATCCCCATAAGATATGTATTACTTACAAAGGGGAAAGTTACTAATTTTTACAACAGAGATTGGTAGGAACCACCCCAAGTGATCACAGCTCATGTCACCAGTCATGGGACAGACATACCCACAAGGTGTGCTTCCTGGTAAAATGCACAGAGAAGACCACGGCATCACTTCCACAGCCCTTCTAACAAAATGCACTAAATCTTGAGGAAATTATACAGATCCAAACTGAGGACCAGGCAACAATATACATCACACGTAAGTGTGTTAGTCTCTCAGTTGTTTCTGATTCTTGCGACCCCGTGGACTGTAGCCCTCCAGGCTGCTCTATTCAAGGGGATTCTCCAGGCAAGAATACTGGAGTGGGTTGGCATGCCATTCTTCTGGAGATCTTCCCAACCCAGGGATCAAACCCAGGTCTCCTGCATTGTAGGCAGATTCTTTACCATCAAAACACACATAAACATCGATTCAAAACTGTTATTAAGAGAAGCTGTATGGAAATACAGTTTTGCAGACATTTTCAAATCCGAACTCCTGTAATCAGAGCAATTATTGACAGACTTCTGAGTTACTTCCCAGCAGGGCCTCCATTTCCTCCCCACCACCAGCAGAAAGCTTTCTCACATACCCCATTTTCCGAATCTCATCAGCTGTTATAACAATGCCATATATGGCGCTTTCCCTTCACTATCATCGTTCTTTTACCTTCAAAGTAAACTATGCCTTGCAAAGTCACCATTTCTAACTTGTAAAAGCGCACTCAAGGTTTTACAATTTTGACTTAAAGGGCAGTTCAAACTCTGCTCTGAGGACGTTATGTCCATACAGAATGTTGGTTTAATCAATAACAAACCAGATAAAGTCAATGAGCGGCTGTACTGCTATTATGCAGACCCTTCCCTCTTCTATTCTTGACAAGTAAATGTTCGTGGAAAAGCCCAAGTTAGGTTCAGTGAATAAGCGGGTCCTAGTATATTCTTGTAACTAACTTCCTTATAGGTAGTTCTTTCTGACTGACACCAGCTGTCCCAGCAGTTATCAATAGCATTCACTTTCATTCTTAAGAATATTCGGGTTTGTACAACAAATTATTTGATATGTCCATTCTGAAGGAGATCAGCCCTGGGATTTCTTTGGAAGGAATGATGCTAAAGCTGAAACTCCCAGTACTTTGGCCACCTCATGCGAAGAGCTGACTCATTGGAAAAGACTCGGATGCTGGGAGGGATTGGGGGCAGGAGGAGAAGGGGACGACAGAGGATGAGATGGCTGGATGGCATCACTGACTCGATGGACATGAGTCTGAGTGAACTCCGGGAGTTGGTGATGGACAGGGAGGCCTGGCGCGCTGAGGTTCATGGGGTCGCAAAGAGTCGGACACGAACGAGTGACTGAACTGAACTGCAGTGCAGGAGACTTAGGTTCAAACCCTGAGTCGGGAAGATACCCTGGAAAACACAACCCACTCCAGAATTCTTGCCTGGAGAATCCGCATGGACAGAGGAGCCTGGTGGGCTACAGTCCATGGGGTTGCAAAGAGTCGGACACCCCTGAGCGACTAAGCATGCAAACAAGCACTTTAGGCTTCTAAGAAGGGACTGGGGCACTTCTTTTATATCTGAATGAGATCGTATATGTATTGCACTCAGCAGATGAAAGCACCCTTTATTCCTGTCATCACTATTAACACTGAACACGTTCCTCTCTTTACAATACAACCACATTATCTGCAAACATCAGATGTATGGATCTTCTTCAACTCCTTTTATTTACATTCAGATCCATTAACACCTAATTCTCATCTTTCTAAATTCCTTCTACTTTTTCTACATCTTTGATATGCCAACATCCTCTAATATGTTTAGCTTTTTTTAAAAAAAAAAAGAGAGTGTGTATGTAAACATTAGACAATAAATGAGCTGTTTGGGGTTACTGAATACAGAGGTTAATCAACACACAATCAGGATTTCACGATGAAGAAGCAGAGCTATTCTACTAATTCTCTCCTAATGTAATTCTCTTTTCCAGTGTACTTTTCAACTGTGGCCTAATTCTCTAAGTCCTGATTACTGTCTACTTTATCGTCATAGTGAACATCCCTATGCATTTGACCCATGATTTATTCATTTTTCTAAAAGATTATAAATTATACCTTATGTGCTAATGATGAAAATAAGTACACAGTATCTGCTGCCATTCTCAAATGGTGGTAAAAGAACACTACGTTGCAATGCAGAACCAGCACGTAATCTGTGGCCAGTAACTTCTAATTTCTAGAAAAATCATTTCAATGTTTGTGGCTGTGGAGTGCAACGTATATATATGCCAAGTCCAACTGGCGTTTTTGATACACACTATGAAATACGCCAGCCGTGCCCCACGGGGCGGAGCCCAGGGGCAGACACATAATGGACAGGCCTCTGGCCAACACCCTGTGGTCCAGGGCCTCCCCTACCCAGCGTCACGCCCCTGGGGGCGGCATGGGGTGGGGCGGAGTCTGCAAAGGCAGGGCTGTTGTACCTGCCTTTCTCCCCTTTCCAGGAGAACCTGTTGGGTTACTTAATTAATTATATATGTATCAATCTCAGGGGAAGGCTATGGTTACCCAATTTAAGAGGGAAATCCTAGAAGCACTTGTGTGGCTACAACTGATTAAATTACTATGCAGCGTTATCTGGCTTTCTTTACAAAGGCCACAGGTGTCAAATGTAGGAGTATCTGTGTAAATTCTTCCTTAGTCGCTTGTGAATAGACTAGGCCAGTCATTCAATTCTTTTTGAGGAGGAATTAAAATGTAGTGAGTTCTTGGGATGCAGGGGAGACAGGTATTTACAAAGGGTTAGAAGTGCCACAAGCCAGTGCCCCAGGCACCTGAGTCTGGCCTCAACTAAATGAGGGGGAGGGAGAGAAGGCAAATTAAAGAAATATCTATACAGAAATTTCACGTGCCTGAATCATTTGAACAGGCAGGAACTGAGAAAATGCAATGCTCAGCCAACCAGATCCCATGCATGTCCGCAAAAAGGCCACAAGCAGGACGCTTGAAAGGCAGCCTGGTCCAAGTTCTCTTTCGATTGGCTCGTATTTCTTTAGGAACAGACATGCTTCACACACACACATTTCCACAACGATGTCTTTTGATCAGAGGTTCACCAATATTGTTTTTTAAAATCCGAGTGATTGATTTTACAGATGACTTTCTCTTCAGACTGCCTACATTTGATGAGATTGCCTTTGTCAGTCCCCGGGCTTCCCTGCACACCTGGGCGGACAGGTCCGCCCTGGTGCCCCACAGCAGGGTCATGGGTCAGCAGTGGCTGCTGGGGACTAAGACATCCATCTCTTTCCTGGGATGTCTTCCCCCTCTTCAAATTAGGAGCCTCCAGTAGAGACCAAGCCTGTAAATCTCTCTTCATAGATCCATCCACTAAATACTACGTAAACTAGCTCTGTTGACCAAAAAAGGCCAATTGTCTGTGCCAGATACGAACTAACTTCTGAAGACTTTCAGAACTGCAGCATCTCGCTCTCTGCAGATGAACTACACACCTGTTTAAACCTAGGTGGGCAGAAATAACACAAAATACATTCCTGGGAGCATGAAGGCGAACTGCACTCATCTGGGAATTCATACCGTGCCTTGGTCGTGTGTACCATCTAGGGTGAGAATCATCCAGCAAATTCTCCCAGGTCAAGCACTTATGATGAAGAGCAACAGCCATTTTTGTTTCCGGGTTAACCCTTTCCCTGCCCTCTCCAATCCAGTTCTACAGAAATACTGGGTGTTTGGAAAGAGATAAAAACCTCAGAATCATTCCACTTCTAGTTGGGCTACAGATTTTCATCCAAATTTTATAATAAGTATGTCATTAAGGGTATTGGGTACTTCATCAAATCATGGCAGCAGAAACACCAGACTTCTTTCTATATGGTAGTCAAAAGTAGACAGTACCACAAATCAGAAGCCAAAATCTTCGCTAAAGCTTGAACTTAATGCAGAATAACTAAGGGTAGACACATTTTTCAGTGCTAGTACAATACTAAAAAATAACATAAGAACTAAAAGTAAAAATAAACATACATCTAAAGCAATGCAATTCCACAACTCTCGTACCAAGCTGGCAACTCATATGCATGTTTAAAGGGAGAACCAGAGCCAGATTCTCAACATCTGTAGTAAAAACCCAAGACCAACATTAAAGAATTATTCATGGAAAAACATTTTCACTACAGTGAGCCAAAGCTCAATTGCTAAAAATACATTCACTGTGCACACAAGGGCATGGGCTCATTTCACGGTATTTCCACTGGAACTGCACCACTAAATTCTCCCCACCCAGACGTTCCCAGGCAACATGGGATTCAATTCACAAGGCCAACCTGGAAACCAGAGGAATTATAGCAGAAAAACTGAAAAACATCAAAGGGTTAAGGAGAAAAACGGTTTAGAGTGAAAAGTTGTTATCTCTAAGTCATCAGCATTGGGGCAGGGGAAAAGGATGAGAAAGAGGGCAGAAAACTCCCTCAAACACAGGAAACAGCTTTCATACCATCAGGCTCTGTAGACAGCATGGGAAGTAATGGGTCTGATTTGATAAGTCACATAAAAAATAAACTGTATTCATTTACACTCATGTCTACTGAATTATTTAATTGAAAACAGCTAAAGCTAAGTGGCTATAAGGATGGACCAGGGACTAGACTCAATCTACCCCATTCTTTAACTAACTCTACACCTTGGGCTACTTAACACCTCTGTACCTCAGTTTCCCCATCTGTGGAGTGGGGATAATGGTATACTTGTTAGTGTACTTTTTAATAAGTAATCCAGGCAAGGGAGACTCTCCTGAGAACTGCAGACAGCTCCATGGCAGCACCCACAAAGAGTAAGCTGGCATCATGATTGTTCTAAGATCCCTTGAAACCAAATCACAAAGTATTTACTCAACTCCAACATGTGTACCATTTGTCCTTTTCACCAAAATGCTTTTCAACCTTTTATTTTGAATAACCTGGCAGATGTCAGAAATAAAACACTAGTGATTTTATAAAACCTGTGTTCACGAATCCAAAGGCACTGTCCCTCCTCCTAAAGTTTCAGTCTAACTTCTCAGCTGGTGAGGAGAAAGGTGAGGTTATAATTATGAAGAAAGCAAAGCCAGACTCACTCTTCTTATCAACAAGTTTATTATAAGTGAGCAGAGTCAGCTCCCAGCTCAACCAGGACTGGTTCAGGCTGTGGAACAAGTGAAAACGCCAATGACGAAACACTTATCCTGTAAAGAAAGAAGCCTTCCTTTTATTATTTTAATAATTCCTTCCTCTTCCCTTTCCCGCATGTCTCATTCTGTCATTGTTCTATAAGCAAATATATCATTTTAATAATCAGGAAACAACACAATATGTAACATTTAAGTAGTAACAATCTCTTTAAGCTTTCTGTACAAAATAATCATAGCAGCTTTTACTCAGAGTTCTTTGAGACATCAGTTTAAATAAAAATTCAAATGGCCAAGCCCATTCCAAATTTATTTCTGTTCATAAACTCAAAAAGTCCAACAGCAAAAGAAACATAACTTGTTCAAATTAAACAAGATTGAATGTGACTGCTATATACACTCGTTGGCACGGTGATTTTCAAAATCAGAGATTCAAAGATACATCCTGACCGAGCATCAGTTACACACCAGATATCGTCCTCAAGCTGTGGGCAGTAACACTGAACCAAACAAGGCCCACGACGCCGATGTTTACAATTTCATGGTAACACGGAAGGAACGGCATCCTCTCTGTACCTCAGAGTCTCAACCATGAACAAAACAACAACAAAAACACACCCGGGAACTTGCTTTTTCTTAACAACACTTGTCAACTCCTGTTAACCCTTGGCTGGGCATGAGCTTTGCCATCCTTGTTTGTACCATGTACTGCATTTCAAAATGGTGGGAGGAGGAGCATACAGCACGTTTCAGGACTGCGACTTACTGTCTGTGACACTATAATTAGACACATATGCCAGACAGACCAAAACTGACATCTCCCAAGATACCATCAAGCTCTGGGTCGTCACTTTTGGCTGCTCCAGCCAAGTAACTTGTTCCTCTCATGACTTTCCTATTGCGAGCCATCTTGGTATGAGCTGGCACTCAGCTTGAATTTGGGGGCTTCCCAAAGAAGAACCTGCGTGCCGACGCAGGAGACGTAAGAGACATGGGTTTGATCCCTGCGTCAAGGATATCTCCTGGAGGAGGGCATGGCAACCTACTCCTGTATTCCTGCCTGGAGAATCCCACGGACAGAGGTGCCTGGCAGGTTACAGTCCATGGGGTCGCAAAGAGTCCGACACTACTGAAGTGACTTAGCACACATGCTCTGATCTGCCCAAATATTACCAAATATTAACATAAATCTGTAAATAAACCTGAATTTACCTACCGAGTTTGGCTCACACTTCCATGACAAAACCTTGAGGCTTTTTGTCCCAAAGTGTCACACATCAGAAACTGGTTACTGTTATGGATATACGAAAGAGAGGCCAGCATTTCAGAGGCGGACACAAGTAACCCCAGTGCCTCTGCCAGGTGAGGCTGACCCTGCCCGCTCGAGAGAACAACTCAAAGCAGCACCAACCAGAACGTTCCACCAGGAACAGCCTTTCACTTCGATTTCAAATGAGTCCAAATTTAGAGTGTGCTCTGGAACAACGTGAAAAACTCACTTGAAGCATGTTTTTAGAGTTCTTTAATATCCATCCACTGGATGACTCACAGTTATGTATCACAGAGGCCAGGTACTTTTATTTCTAAAAAAGGAATCTGTTTGAATACTGGGGAGGCCAGCCTGAGCTCTAAAGCTGGTGACAAGGCAAGAAAAGCAGGGAAGAAGCCAGTTCCTCTCCAGCCTAGGAGAAGTGATTTTAGGGACCAAAGGCCCACTTACAATGTCACATGCAGTGCCCCCATTTCATTTAGTTTATGTTTTCCAATTTCTCCATGTCTTTTTTTTAATGTTCTTTCTCAACCCTTTATCAAGCATAGTAGAAAAGCTTTTGTGTGTGTGTGTGTATATATATAATATGTATAATATATATATTTTAGAAAAGTTCTGAATTTTTTGACTAAAAAATTTATGACATTTTTATTCCACTTGTTTGACTTAGTATGAATAAAATGCTAGATTTCTAATTTTAAAAAAATAGATACACAACAAGCAACAAAGGTTTACTGTTCAGCACAGGGAACTATAGTCAATATCTTGTAATAATCTATAATGGAAAATAATTTCAAAAATAATATGTATACCTGTATAAATGAATCACACTGCTGTGCACCTGAAACACAGCCAGTCAACTACACTGCAATAAAATATATATATTAAGAGAAAAAAAAAATGTCCCAAGACTCAAGTTTGCAATTTATTTTCCGGTATAGTCTCATAAATCTAGTCAACATCGAAATACTACTCAGTAGAGCTAACTGGGTCTGCCTCTTAGAAAGCCTATTTAACAAGCTATTCAAAACACCTAGGTCCCAAAGTTGCTGAAAAAAAATATTTTGGAAACATTTACTAGGGCACAACTAGGATTCAGTCTTTCCAGCAGTTCTTTCCAGGGGGAGGTACTCACAACAGGAAAACAATTCTCTGATTCGAAGAAAACTCTTCCCACTGCCCACCCTCCACCCCATGCCCACCTTCCATAAGAGCTCTTGTTCACTGGAGAAGGTTGGAGAAGCTTCGAGGAATCATGAAGCAAGGTAACAGTTATCTATTTCACTCTGCAAATGACAGAAGTCAACCCATTTGTAACAGGAGTGAGGCAGACCTGCCTGTTGCAGAGAGATTGTCTACAGATGTCTACAGATTGTCTCAGACTGTGGGATGATCCTCAACTATCCACCGTTGGGTTTGTTCTGTCAAGTCCGCATTCCAAATACAGCATGTAAGATAAAACCCCACACCAACACTCCCTCTGCTACATCAAATCACCTGTAGGAAAAAGCAATTTAAAGACCACTATGAATAAGCCCTATAAGCTATCAAACAAACATCAGAAGACAATTATGTCCTCTGTTACAAGTTCTATCCCTGGCTACAAATGGCTTAACACGTGTCATAACTTAAAGCAAGGCAACGTAAAATATGTGACAGTAAATGCAAGGCTCAAAAACTCACCTGGAAAAAGTGAAAACTAAATTTGTAAAGAGGCAAATGCTTTTTCTCAATTGGCAGTCTGTAAGTTTCTGTTATGAAAATACATGCCATGAATTAGCCAAATCCAGACAAGTCTACTTCTCATCAATCAAATCAGCTTCAAAATATTTAAAAATTTTCCTGGTGTGCCCCAGAGGTTACTCACCTATCACCTTCTCACCTATTTCATCTATTTTCCCCTGTCTTCCCCCATTATCGCCACTTGTCTTTTAGCCCCTCCCCACATGCCCAGGTGCCTGGCATGAGAACAGCAAGGCGCCCAGGTCCCCCTGCGCCTCCACAGGCCAGGCAGGAAGCCTTCTCCACGTGATCACGCGCAGGGCAGGTGTGCAGTAAGGCAGGCAGACACGTGGGCAGCAGGCACGCACGGAACTCTGTCAGGCTGTGTGCCAGCCTGGGACTGGGCGCCCGCTCAGGGCCCAGCAGACCTGTTCTCGTGGCCACGTTTAACACTTCTATTCTGCTCGTGTCTTTCCAACGTTCCTCAGAGCTGCTCCCCTGTTAGCAGAATGTCCACCCCCTTAGGATGGGGAAGGACAATCTCTGTCAATGTTTCATGTATTTACTTTTCAGTTGATGTCAACAGCCTCCAGGATTCAATTTAGATCCTCTCCCGTAATCCTCCAGAAAGGCTTCCAGTTTGAGAAAATTTACTCCTAGCCTTTTAAGGGGAAGGAAGAAAAGGAGAGAGAGAGAAAGCAGAGTATGGTGGAAGAAACCAGCGAGAGAGGAAGGGGCCCTAATTTTATGGGAAAGACCCAGGGGTTCTGGATCCAGTCACTGAAAAGGACTAAAATGCCTTTGAGATCTGACAGTCCGCTAACATTTTAGGGAAATCAGCCCCTTGGCTACCACGCCTCCACACTCATATACAAATCGCATTAATGCCTATCCTACTCCACCAAAATCTATTGATCACTGCCTGAGAGTCAGCTTCTACGGTGGGTTAAACAAATTGCTCCATTTTCTCCAAAGTACATCAGGATGCTACAGATTTAAAAAATCACACCAAAGGTTTAATAACAGCTTTTTACTGGGGTGGGGGGAGGAGATAGTAACACTTTACATAAACATCTCTATTCAAAGATGCACAAAGGCTTCAGAAACTTATAGTGTCTACTTATCACTTCGTGGACAGACACAGAAGAGATACTGGGCTCATAAAAGCACTGATAAATTTTCAGACCAAGTTTTATAGCCACTGGAATTCATAGCAATGACCCACTGACTACAGCTGTGAAAGTCTAAACTACACGAATCCTGGGTGTAAAAATCCTATGTACTGAACACTGGGCAAAAAAAATTAAAGTATATGGGGCAGGAGCAGCTAGTAATTTTCAAATCATGGCTAAAATCATGGCAAGTTTTACTACAAATAATGACCACTAATGATTTTAAGGTGGAGAAGGAAATGGTAACCCACTCCACTATTCTTGCCTGGAGAATCCCATGGACAGAGGAGCCTGGCGGGCTACAGTCCATGGGGTCACAAGAGTCAGACACAGCTTTGCAACTAAACCACCGACGGTTTTAAATAAGTGAAATCTCCCTTTGTCCCTTCACTATACTTCATCAATAGACAAAAAGAAAATCTAATACATCCATGATCCCTTAGATGCTTTCTGCAATCACACGAAGGCCAAGACCCAACAGGCAACCAAAAAGCCCACAATATTTTTAATTTTTAATTACAAACAAGCTGTATTAAGTGAAGATGTTGAACAGCCAACAGCTACAGGTGGACTCACACAAACAGATGAGAAAGTACATCACTCCACACTGAGGTCTGCTGACAGTTGACGCTGGCCGTGAGCCGCCAGGAGCCAAGACAGGTGGACAGGCCCTATACATGGAGGCCCCAAGCTGGGTGTGGCACTGAGTCTGCAGCTCAGTGGAAACAGGCTCTCACAGGAGAAGTCTGATCTCTGGTGAAGACTCGGAATAGCAAGGATGATCAAGGACACTGCTGAACAAGAAGATGACAATCGATGCAGAAAAGGATGGGAACCACGGGGAAAGCATAGCAACGCTGGAAGGAGGTCAAAAGGCAGGATGAAAACAGAACCCAGAAAACATCTGCCCTCTACTCTCAACCACCTCACTGTTTTTTCCTGAAACTTCAGGAAGCTTCCACATACAGGACATACTAAAAAGAAACATGATGGAACAAGTGTGTTATAAAGGAAGTTTATCTCAGGAGCATTTAAAAGATGCTAAGATATGATCCTTCTCTAAAGCCCATGTGTTAATCACACAAGGACAGCGCAGTTCACAAGGGACACAAGACTTCCCCAAACCAACCAAGTCCGGCATCGTGACAGAGCTAATGTTAAGCAGACGCAAGCACGTGCTGGCGCACTGATGCCCTACGGCTCTCTCAATACGACAAAACCACAAGCTCAAAGCCTCAACAGCGCTGCTCGGTGCCATCAGTGGATAAGCGGGCAGTAAAAGGCTCCTTGCAGGCCCCGAGCCCTGTGATCTAACAGTTGGACAGAGGCTGTGAGCAGGGGACAGCCTCGCAGCCCTAGGACACGGCTTTCCCAGCAGCTGCTGGCTGTCTTTTTGCTGAAAGGTCATGAAAACAGTGGGCAGGATTCCCATCAACACGGTCCCCAAACGCTGCTGCTGCTGCTAAGGCGAGTGATGAAGCTCCTCTAACCAAAACATTCCAGAACCCCTACGGGATAAAGTCTACAAGGCGTTCAGCTCCGCAGGCGCGGAAGCCGCGATCTGCACAGGCAGAGGCTCTGGACGCCTGCTCAACCGGCTGAGGGGCTCTAAGGTCAGTCAAGGTCAACACGGAGTCCTCCCAGAGCACATGGAACTCTGGGGCGAGAACCACTGTGTTTCTTAACTGCGGGATCCATCTTCCCTCACAAGCCATGGCCTCTTGGGTGTTATGTTTGAAAAACAAATGCTGACAGTGAAAATAAAGTCAAACAGTCACCATTTGTCAAAGGATACGAGCTGGCAGCATCCCACGGAATCCTGGGCCACCAAGGACAGAGAAGCTGAAACGTGCAGCCAGGAACAGGCGCAACTGTAGCTGTGAGTCCTTCCTGAGAAGACGGGAGGGGAGAAGGCACAACCAACCCCATTAAGGAAGACAAAGAAATGAGACTGATGGTTAAGCAGCAGTGCTGAGCTGTGTTTTTTCCCTCTTTTTAATTAGGGTTGTTTTTTGTGTTGGGGGAGGGGGAGGAGGGGGACGGCAGGAAACAGGGGAGTGGATTGGTCCAAGAAAGAATATTTAACAAGTAAATCTTTGTTTAAACTAGTAATGTTTGAAGGATGCATTAATTCTTCTAAAAGAGCACACTCCATTTTTTTAGTAAACTGATACCTTTTTAACAGCATTTTACAAAGCAGAATCTCCAAGGACACATTTTTATTATTATTTATGTTTACTGGATTCCATTATTGAAGAAAGGAGAGAGAGAAAACAACTGCATTTAAGTCACAATTCTGGTTGATGGAGAGAGAAGGAAATGACAAGAATTACTGCACAGGCTGTAACCTATGTCCCGAAGAACTAACAGCAGGTGTTTGGAGACAGAGCCACGGCTTTCTGCCGAGAGAAATAAGGAAGGTTCCAGGAAAGCAGGAACAAATCTGGATGTAATAAGGGGTTAGCCATAGGAGGGCAGAGGGAGGAGGGACCCTGTGCACGCCGTGGGAGACACCCACACCCCCAGATCACAGGGGACATCTGGGCTCCATCCAGAGTCCCACTGCCACCAACCCCGGGGGCTTCCCGCAGGCAGTCCTGGCTCTGGGGAAAGTGCACTGGGCGCTGATGCCCCAGGGCCAGGGGCGGGAGGCAGGTAAATGCCTGACTCCTCCACCCCTGCTCCAGAGGGAGGCAATGGCACAGCGCAGGGTCTCAGCAGTACTCAGTCCCATTTTCCCTACTGTTGTTCTGTTCTCTCATTCGGTCGTGTCCAGCTCTTTGCAACCCCATGGACTGCAGCACACCAGGCTTCCCTGTCCATCACCATCTCCTGGAGTGATTCTCCTTATTAATCGTCTAGAAAATCAGGGAAGGATGAAAAAAAGTCATCAGAACTCCAAATTCATACTAAGGGAGCACTTCTGTCAGGAGAAATTAAGTGAATTCTTAAATGCTAGGGAGCTTTCCAATGGGTAATTTCATAGGACAAACAACAAAATGTAGAAAAATCATAAGATAATCCATGGGGGAAAAATACATAAAGTATAACACTGTCCTTTTTAATTAATGACGTTTTCTCACAGGCCAAGTTTCTACATGTAAAATTCTCCCTTATTTCTGTATTTTGATCCTCAGCAAAGTTAAAGCAGAGAATTTATACCATCATTTAATCATGCTTCTATTATTACAAATGAGGTTTTTAGCTGTATCTACACGCAAGTGGGAAGAAATCAAGATTGCATTTGATAAGCCAATCCTTTCCTTCTAAATGTCACTATTGAGCCCACACTGACAACTGTTCCTATCAGATATAAATGTGTCCCGAGGTAGAAGCACCTCTGTTGGGCAATCCAGGGACTGCTACTGAGACCAAAGGCCCAGGGTGCTGTTTTCGTTTAAAGACGGTACCAGCAGAAATCATAGGGGATGGTGAGGGAGAATGCGTCCCCACCTGTCACTGAGCCCGACGAGGATGAGGACACAGCAAACAGCGACGGCCACATATTCACGGCTGGGCCCCTCTCCATGGAGCTTCACCAGCAGCTTAGGTAAAAAGGCAAGTCTGGGTTACCAAATCCTCAGAACTCATCGGTGCATCAGCAGAGAAAAAAAAATACTATCCAAAGATCTGAAGAGCAAGAACTGGAACTGAAAGAAGTACTAAGATGAAATTCAAAGATATGTGTAAAGTCACATTTACATTCAAAATATTAATTTCTTAAGTACAAGTGGGGAAGGATCTGGGTGGAAAAAAAGAAACTAAAGGAACAAAAAACCCCGGGCATTCTGGAGAGTTCTATGAGCGGGAACTTGGACAGGACAAGGCAGGACAGCGTGTACCCTGCACAGGTCACAGAGATGAGAGCTGGTGTGCTGTGATCCACGGCAGTGCAAAGTGTGGATGCTACTGGGGGGTAGTGAGGAAAAGCGCAGATGCTTAAAGAAGAACCTGAGGCCAGGAGGGACCTGCTCACCATTCTCAAATATTTCAAAGGTTCTGCAGAAAAGATCTTCTGTGGGTCTGGACACTCAGGCTCCAACAGCCAAAACCGGAATCAATTGAAGTTTCAGGGAAAAAGAGTTCATCTTCAACAGTATCAAGGTGGAAGGACAGAGGGAATATTAGGTGATTAAAAACAAAGGTTACGTGCATGTTTAGGAGCCTCCTATGTGTGTGTGTTAGTGCTCAGCGGTATCTGACTCTCTGTGACCCCCATGGACTGCAGCCCGCCAGGCTCCTCAGTCCATGCAATTCTCCAGGCAAGAATACTGAAGTGGGTTGCCATTTCCTTCTCCAGAGGATCTTCCCCATCCAGGAATCGAAGCCTGGTCTCTTGCACTGCAGGCAGATTCTTTACCATCTGAGCCACCAGTGTTCAAGTTGCCAAATCTCTAAGCTGCATGACTTTCATGAGCCCTTGAAAATTGTTATGGGTATGACTGGAAAGAGGAAGCCACGTCATTTCTTGAAAACAAAGCAAAAAACGGACAACTTTCCCTACAAGGCCATGAGCACAAAGATGTATGCACAAAGTCTGTGGACCAAGAGACTCTTTGGGCAAAATGAGGTACCACTACTGGAGATGAGGAAGAAGGTGGATCCCAGAGGGTTTCAACTTCAGTACTCTTCCTCTGGGCCGTGGAGCTAGTTCTTCAGACCTGCAAACTTCCTCAGAAGGCAACAGGGTATGGGACAGAGAACACAGCAAGCTTCAGGGTTAGGGCAGGCCGGGTCTAGAACCCAAAAGCTACCTGCCCACATACTGGCCTCATGACCCTCAGCAGGTTCCAGGGACAGACTGCCAGGACCCACAGGAGCGGGGCCCTGGAAGGCGCCCAGGAGACAACCTAAGGAAGGCTCAGCAGGGGCTCCCCCAGATGTGAAACACAGAAGAGGGACCCGGTAAAAAGATCACACATCATGACCAAGTGGGCTTTATCCCAGATGCAAGGATTCTTCAATATTCACAACAATCACTGTGATACACCACATTAACAAACTGAAAGATAAAAACCACATGATTACCTCAATGGATGCAGAGAAAGCCTTTGACAAAATTCAACATCCATGTATGATAAAAACTCTCCAGAAAGCAGGCATAGAAGGAACATACCTCAATATAATAAAAGCCATATATGATAAACCCACAGCAAACATTATCTTCAATGGCAAAAAATTAAAAGCATTTCCCCTAAAGTCAGAAACAAGACAAGGGTGCCCACTCTCACCACTAGTATTCAACATAGTTTCGGAAGTTTTAGCCACAGCAATCAGAGAAGAAAAAGAAATAAAAGGAATCCAGATTGGAAAAGAAGAAGTAAAACTCTCACTGTTTGCAGATGACATGATCCTCTACATAGAAAACCCTAAAGACACCACCAGAAAACTACTAGAGCTAATCAATCAATATAGCAAAGTTTCAGGGTATAAAATACACAGAAA
Organism: Bos mutus; assembly: GCF_027580195.1. NCBI lineage: Eukaryota > Metazoa > Chordata > Mammalia > Artiodactyla > Bovidae > Bos > Bos mutus. The sequence continues at coordinate 58,827,210 of NC_091636.1, forward strand.
TCCATGCATTCCTATACACTAACAATGAGAAAACAGAAATAGAAATTAAGGAACCAATCCCATTTACTGCTGAGACGAAAAGAAAAAAATACTTAGGAATAAATCTACCTAAAGAAACAAAAGATCTATATATAGAAAACTATAAAACACTGATGAAAGAAATCAAAGGTGACACAAATGGAGAAACTTACCATGTTCATGGATCAGAAGAATCAATATAGTGAAAATGAGTATACTACCCGAAGCAATCTACAGATTCAGTGCAATCCCTATCAAGTTACCAAAGGTATTTTTCACAGAACTAGAACAAATAATTTCACAATTTGTACGGAAATACAAAAACCTCAAAAAGCCAAAACAATCTTGAGAAAGAAGAATGGAACTGGAGGCATCAACCTGCTGGACTTCAGACTATGCTACAAAGCTACAGTCATCAAGACAGTATGGTATTGGCACAAAGACAGAAATATAGATCAATGGAACAAACTAGAAAGTCCAGACATAAATCCACACATGTATGGACACCTTATCTTTGACAAAGGAGGCAAAAATATACAGTAGAAAAAAAGACAATCTCTTTAACAAGTGGTGCTGAGAAAACTAGTCAACCACTTGTAAGAGAATAAAACTAGAACACTTTCTAACACCAAATACAAAAATAAACTCAAAACGGATTAAAGATCTAGACGTAAGACCAGAAACTATAAAACTCCTAGAGGAAAACACAGGCAAAACATTCTCTGACATAAAATCACAGCAAGATCCTCTATGACCTACCTCCCGGAGTAATGGCAATAAAAGCAAAAATAAACAAATAAGGCCTAATTAAACTTTAAAAAGCTTTTACACAATGGAGGAAACTATAAGCAAGGTGAAAAGACGGCCTTCAGAATGGGAGAAAATAACAGCAAATGAAGCAACTGACAAAGAATTAATCTCAAAAATATACAAGCAGCTCATGCAGCTCAATTCCAAAAAAATAAACGATCCAATCAAAAAATGGGCCAAAGAACTAAATAGACATTTCTCCAAAGAAGACATACAGATGGCTAACAAACACATGAAAAGATGCTCAACATCACTCATTATCAGAGACATGCAAATCAAAACCACAATGAGGTACCATTTCATGCCAGTCAGAATGGCTGCTATCCAAAAGTCTACAAGCAATAAATGCTGGAGAGGGTGTGGAGAAAAGGGAACCCTCTTACACTGTTGGTAGGAATGCAAACTAGTACAGCCACTATGGAGAACAGTGTGGAGATTCCTTAAAAAATTGAAAATAGAACTGCCATGCAACCCAGCAACCCCACTGCTGGGCATACACACTGAGGAAACCAGAAGGGAAAGAGACACGTGTACCCCAACATTCATTGCAGCACTGTTTACAATAGCCAGGACATGGAAGCAACCTAGATGCCCATCAGCAGACAAATGGATAAGAAAGCTGTGGTACATATACACAATGGAATATTACTCAGCCATTAAAAAGAATACATTTGAATCAGTTCTAATGAGGTGGATGAAACTGGAGCCTATTATACAGAATGAAGTAAGCCAGAAAGAAAAACACCAATACAGTATACTAACGCATATATATGGAATTTAGAAAGATGGGAATGATGACCCTATATGTGAGACAGCAAAAGAGACACAGATATAAAGAACAGACTTTTGGACTCTGGGAGAAGGTGAGGGTGGGATGATCTGAGAGAAAAGCATTGAAACCTGTATATTACCATATGTGAAATAGATCACCAGTCCAAGTTCAATGCATGAAACAGGGCACTCAAAGCCGGTGCATTGGGACATCTCAGAGGGATGAGATGGGGGAGGAGGTGGGGGGGGGGGGTTGGGATGGGGGACACATGTACCCCTGTGGCTGATTCATGTCAATGTACGGCAAAAACCACCACAATATTGTAAAGTAATTAGCCTCCAATTAAAATTTTAAAAATTTTTTAAAAAAGGAGGAGGAGCCCAGGTACCTAGCCAAGCACATACTTGGTGAAGGGCAGGGGCAGAGCTGACAAGCCGTAATGGCAGAGCCAGGACATGAAACTCTTCAGATGCTCAGTTCTTGCCACTGTGCCTAGTTACTGCTCTGGCTTATCCATTCAGATCCTCAGCTTGGCTAAGATCCTCCAGTCTATTTTAAATGTTCCTGACACTGGTCTACAGAGCAAAGCGCGAGGAATCCAGAGCATTCTGAGTGCACAGAAATGGCCCTCAAACAGGGATTTCCACAGTGCAAGTGCCCTGGGGTGCTGTGGACACAGGCCCACATTTGCTATCTGAAGGTCCCGTGCCGCCTGGCCCAGGAACAGCCCCATCACAGGCCTGCCCACAGCCATTCACAGCCTGGCGTGGGGGTCAGCACTGGTCCTCAGATGGAATGGATCACAGGACACCTGTGAGGTTCTACTCGCCAGCAACAGGACCAACCAGTCCATCCTAAAGGAAGTCAACCCTGAATATTCACTGGAAGGACTGATGCTGAAGCTGAAGCTCCAATACTTTGGCCACCTGATGTGAAAAGTGGACTCAGTAGAAAAGACCCTGATGCTGGGAAAGACTGAGGACAGGAGGAGAAGGGGATGACAGAGGATGAGATGGTTGGATGGTATCACCGACTCAATGGACATGAGTTAGCACAAACTCTGGGATATGGTGAAGGACAGGGAAGCCTGGCGTGCTGCAGTCCCTGTGGTCACAAAGAGTCGGACACAACTTAGCGACTGAACTGAACTGAAAACGACAGCTGACAGGAACAGGTGACCAGCTTCCAGGCTCATCTCGCTGCAGTGTCCGCAAAGGTCTGAGTGGGGCCCCAACTTCAACAGATGCCCCAGCCTTTGGAGAGGCACTAACAGCATTCCGACCAGGCCAACGCCTGAGGGCTCTCCCCTCCAGTGTTCTCTTACACATCTTAAGGCGCCTAAGAACAATATGGTATCTGGAGAAAATACCAACGTTCATCCTGTACCCCTTAAAGAAGATGTCTTTTTCTATTACTGAGGAAGAGGCTGTGAGGCAAGCTGCATGTCCTATGAAAAGGTAGGAGGCTGAGACATACATAGAAGAACCAAACCAAAACATGCATTGTAATAGTCCTCTGTTTGTTATTTTTTTTTAGAATCCATACAATGGAACCTCCCTAAAATTTCTAAAAGTGAATTGAACAAATGCAATTTTCTTGAATGATCTTTATACCTTGCTGCTATCTAGTCACTATGTCCAACTCTTTGTGACCCCATGGACTGTAGCCCGCCAGGCTCCTCTGTCCATGGGATTCTCCAGGCAAGAATACTGGAGAGGGTTGCCATTTCCTCCTCCAGGGGATCTTCCCAACCCAGGGATCGAACCTGGGTCTCCTACTGGCAGGCAGAGTCTTTACTGCTGAGCCACCTGGGATGTCTTCTTCACACTTTAGCTCTTTGATAAAGAATTTCACTGCATAAAGTTAAATATTTTATCATATGTAGATATATAAGCCAACTAAAATAATAAACTCCAGAAGAAAATTAAAACTATCCACCTGTATTCTCTATTTTGAGATGTATTGTCTTTTGAGATGAGACAGCTCTAAACACACGTCCTACTTCCATGAATTTTTTTAAGCGCAAAATGAGATTCTCAGCAAAGTCCAATTTAGGTTACATTTTTTTTTTTTAAGCAAGCGAACCTTATTTAGATAAGAACACTAACAGCTTCCTTTTAACTCAATATGCTCAGCACAGTGAAAGAAACAGAGGGGTAAAGTCAGTTAGCCTCTTTTGCCCCATTCCCTTCAAAATAATCTTTTTTAATCCAATGAGAATAGGAAGCTCCAGGCAGCATGTAATGATCAGTTCAGAAATTCAGGCCACACAGACTGGAAATATCAGCATGTAGCCAGCTTTTTATCTAGGTTATTCCAGGAGACGGTACCAGGAAACCAGGGGATATAACACACAGACTGGACTAGGACTGTATTCCAGTGAACTGGTTCTTCACCCACATGTCTTCCAAGGATCAGATGAACTCTAAGGATACATGTCCAATATGCAGAAAACTCCAGATTGTCAGAATAAAAATAATGCTTTTAACAGCATTCATTCTGCTTTGTTTATGTAAATCCTTTTCCTTTTGAAGAATCCCGAGGGCAGAAAAAGAATGCATTTTTTATTTCTAGGTGGTTTTTAAAATCACATTTAGAGATGGATTTAACCTAGCATTACAGAACAGTTGAGAACAAATACAGACCAATTCCTCTAACAGTCAGTGGAAGAATTGCCAGGGGCTCCAGGAAGGGAATCTAAGCGCTGGGGAGGAGTGTTTTCTCACTCTGGGACACCAGACCCACCTTGGGGGTGGAGGCGCGGAGGAGACATGCAGGCCAGGAGTGGGAGGGGGCTCTGAGCGAAATAACTTCACACGCCCAGAACAGGACGAGGTTAAAAAGCCTTTTTTCACCACCCTTCTTCTGTCCCTGGGGAGGGACGTGGACACAAAGACCCCCTTCTGAGTTCCTGTGAAGAAGGGCAGGCCAGGTCCTGAGTGTTGACAAACCCTGATTCACGGCTCCGGTCCCACTAAGCTCCCACATAAAATGGGTGATTCAGCCACTCAAGGAGCTGGGGCGGGGGGTGGGCTCTGAATGCATTTAGGTCTGTTTAGAAACAGACCCCCATTGACAGGGGCTCTGACTCAGCAGCATCTCGTCTGACTCCTCTTCTCGGCCAGTCGTCAATGCCGTGGTGTGTCCCACACTGAGTCACACATCACTGTATCCAAGTTAGGCATAAACCACAAAACACTCACCACGGGAGTCATAAATGTCTTAACATGACTCTCGTCCTCTGTATATGCCAATTAGAAAATACAGGGCAGTGAGTCGACGGACCATACATCCTGGTTCAGCAGGGACAGTCCCAGCTTACCCCTATTGTTCCAGGATAATTATCAGTAAACCCCTCTTTGATAAAAGTGACTCTGTTTAGACCATAAATTATACAGTCAGCTTATCAATCAAGAGGGCTTCCCTGGTAGCTTCAGTGGTAAAGAACCCTCCTGCCAATGCAAGAGACCTGGGTTTGATCCCTGGGTCAGCTTATCAATCAAGAGGGCTTCCCTGGTAGCTTCAGTGGTAAAGAACCCTCCTGCCAATGCAAGAGACCTGGGTTTGATCCCTGGGTCGGAAAGATCCCAAGAAAAGGAAATGGCAACCCACTCCATTATTCTTCCTGGAGAATCCCGTGGACAGAGGAGCCTGGCGGGCTACAGTCCACAGGGTTGCAAAGAATCAGATACAACTGAGCATGCACACATCCATGATACTAGTGGTAAGTAAATGTAACACCAACATTGATAAAAATCCTTGTAGTGACTTTGACTTGGAGAGAGACACGAGCCATGGCGTAGCCAGGACTGATTTTACTGGTTTGTTTAAACTATAACAATGGGTCTGTGGAAATTTCAGGGAAAGTCTTATATTTACCTATAAGACTGAAGTGACTTAGCAGCAGCAGCAGCAGCAGCAGCAGCAGCAGCAGCAGCTCTTACCTAAGAGCCACAGGTTCAGTCCCTCAGTTAGGAAGATGCCCTGGAGCAAGAAATAGCAACACACTCCAGTATTCTTGCCTGGAGAATCCCATGGGCAGAGGAGCCTGGTGGCCTATAGTCCATGGGGTCACAAAGAGTTGGGACATGACTGAAGCGACTTAGCAGACACACACAGATGCAAAGCAGACCCAACAACCCCCTAGGGGTTGCTGGCTGAGTATGCAGCCAAAATACTCAGCCAATAACCCTGATGGGCCTGACACAGTGACTGGAGAAGTGAGAGAGCCCTTGGCAGAGTTGGGAGCAATTCTTCCTGTCCAAGGGGTCCTGGGTCCCAGCCCACAGAGGGACCCTCTTTCTTTCTCTCCATCTCTTTTTCTCCTTCTTCCTCTGCCGGCTATCATTTCTATTTTATACATTATATATATGCCTGTATATGTGTGTGTGTGTGTGTGTGTGTGCGTGTGCATGTATATGCATGCTCAGCTGCTTCAGTCGTGTCCAACTCTTTGCAACTTCAGGGACTGTAGCCCGCCAGGCTCCTCTGTCTACGGGATTTCCCAGGTAAGAATACTAGAGTGGGTTGGCATGCCCTCCTCCATAAGATTTTCCTGACCCGGGGATCAAACTCATGTCTCTGCATTGCAGGCAGATTCTTTACTGCAGAGCCACCAGGGAAGCCCATATATTTATATATAATACATTATATATCTATACATAATATATTATATACTATGTGTTTATATACATAATATATAGAAATATATGTTTATATATATAAATATATATTTATTATGTATACATTTCCCTATTTAGTAAACGGGGGGCAGAATGCCCAGTACTCTAGGCCGTCCAGACCCCCCGGTCCCAGGACAGGAGCTCCAGCAGGGAAGGTGCGTCTCTAGTGCCCCAAGCTTCAGGACAGCAAGAGCCCAGCAGCGTGAAATTCACATGAGTGCCAGAAAGGCAGCAGGGCAGTAACAAGACCTCCGTGTATTTGAAATTTTCATATGAAATTTTGTGTGTTTGAAAATATTCATATTCCAGTTATTATACAAAAAATAAAATGGGATCTTTAAACTTTGAAATCATTAAATGTGTGAAATATAAGCCACAGAAAACAAAATGTAAACGTGGCAATTTATTTATGAAAGTTTTAAGTACATGAATATTAATTTGTTTTCAACACCTAAGTGGATTCCTGAATAAATCCCCTGCCCCGGGGGTGTCCTTGTATGCTCACTGCTGTGAGCGTCTTCCTCTCTCAAAGCTTAGGGCAGGGTTCAGGGGACAAACTAGCCACAAGGAAAGTATGGGAAACGGGCTGTTTCTGCTTATCTAAAAATACCCTTGTGAAAATTGAATTTAATGGTCAAGTGTTTCAGAAGACCACTGCATTTATTACATTAATGTATTCAATATCAATTCTCTCAATATATGCATCGAACGTTCAATGGCCATAAAGGTGGGACTTACAGCCCAATTCCCAAGTGACTATGATGTAAAGAAGAATTAAATGCTTTGGCTAGCTCTGACTACTTGGCATTAAGCAAAAATATTATTTTTTGAAAGGCTCAATGTATCTAACTTTTAAAATCATCTTTGAAAGCATAAACAGGAATTTTTAAGAACTCTGTTTTATAAAGAACTGGCATAAAAATGTATTTTTTTAATGAGAACTATGGTTCTCATTTAAAATTATTCACCTCTAAAAATAACATATCAGTATTTCTGATGCAAAGATACAGTTTTACTGTAACACGGTATTTTGTGAACTTTGCTCTCATAAGTGTGATCTCCCCCAACCAGCACACACAGGCGTCAACATATCCTATATATTTTCATGACTCTCATAAATTATGCTGAGCTCATGTAAGAGGACTGATGGCAAACTACACAAGACAGAGCCGACATTACCACATTGTTGGGGGGGCGCCCAAAATATCTGTACAGTTGTCGATGTGATAAAATGAGTTTTATTCAAAATGCCCAGGCAGACTTAAGTGAACTGAGCCCTCATTATATCTAATCCTGAGAAACCGAGATTTATGAAACAGATCTTGCTTCCACATCTTGAAGTTATGTGCCAAGACCTAGTTTTATGCTGGTATATCACTAAATTTTAATACCATAAGAATCTAGAATCTTCAGCTCCAAAGAACATACAATTTACACAAAGGAGAAACAAGAATTGGACTCCACTCCTAGACCTTAAAGAATTTTTTAAGTAAAAACTGTGGAAAGTGTGTTCTAAGTAAAGAGTGGAGAAAATTAGAAGGAAACTGGAAAGCTCCTTGTAGAAAATATTTGCATCTTGACAGCCTTAAGAAGAAAACCGTGGTCCAACTGCAGCTCACGACTTTTTGGAAGTCATGGAGTTCTAACCAGTGGCAGTCTGGAGACAGTTAATGGATCTCTTCTCAGAATACTATGTACAAATACATAAAAGAAAAACAAGAAAGCTACATAGAAAACCATTCATGTTTTTCGAAGTCATCTAAAGACTTGAAAGTATTTCTGTGCTTCTTTAGGACACATGAAACAGTAAGATGTAGCAGTCAGTCTAGTAACCACTGACATTCTGAAGCAGTGCTGAGCACTAAGGAAACTTTGAGACCTCTGCAGTTAAGCACATGTAACGGAATTTGAAAATATCTGTGGTGTCCACTGATGACAAGTCACAGGTGCTGCCACGACTACTGCATTACATTCACGATGGAAAGAAATACTGTATTTAGTTGGAGAGTTGGGAAAAATAAAGATGCAATTAACTTCTATCCAAGTTCACGGGTCTTCACTTCAGACCAAAATCTCTGTACTCTGGACTTACTTGGCTTTTTGAGCTCTACCTTTGGAGAGAATGTCTTAAGAGTCACTGAGAACTAGGTTCTTTAGCAGGGGACCATAAACTCTGAGCAGAATCTTCCCCAGGCCAGGAATCAGGGCAGCCCTGTGTGTGCCCCTGACCCCAGATGACCAACTTCTCTGAACTGCTAGTCAATCCCTTCTTTAAGGTATGAAAGCAAGGTAAAGTAGGCTGGGTGGGTAGACAGACACAAAGAAGACTCGAGGGGGAAACAGGAAAGGCCTTAGTGCAGCTCTGTCAGACGGCACCAGCTCCCTCCTCCAGCAGCTCCTCCCCAGGAGATGAGGCCACCTCCCCTCCCTCCCCAGAGACTGAAGGCCCCACACGGTTTGGATAAATTCCCTTTGCTGCCCCAGGAGCCAGAAAAGCCTTCACCAAGTCAGGCCCTGGAAGTATACACCAGGCTGTGATGTAACTCCTCAAGTGCAAACTATGAACCACCACGGCCAGCAGGGATGGGTGGCAACTAGAGCTAACTTCTCCAGAAACCAGCAGCATTATAAAGGGGCTCTTCCCCAAAGGCCATGAAGAACCCCCACCTTGGTGGGGCTGAAGGGCCAGCGTGCAGGCTCCTTTGCTTCACTCTGCTGCAGTGGCCCTACTCAGAGCCCTTGGTGGTCACTGCTGGGGGTCTGTCCCTCATGCTGTATTTGCAAACGACAAGCAAGGCTCTAGATTTACGCTGACCATCACAGGAGGGCAAAGTCACAGAGATGGACGCTTCTCATTTATATCCACAAAACAACACAAACCCTCTGAGCTTTGATGCCAGCATTTTTTAATCTGAATTAGCAAGGGCTAATTTCTTACTTTCTAACCTTATCATCAGGGCAGAGGTTTCAGACCAGAAACACCAAGAAACAGCAAGGAACCAGTCCTCATCAGGTTTCAGATACACTTCTGGTCTACTAAACAATTACTCTGCAGCAAGCTCTCCGTGTCTCTGTGGGCGATTTCCATCTATGCTTGGCAGAGTAATGAAACAGACAGGACAGACAGAAGAGCAGCTATTGGCTAAGCCCTGCCTTTGTCCTCCATTATCCCAAATAATTCAGACCGCCTAATTCTGACCTCGGGCTCTTTCAGCTTAGGGTATACAATCAAGTGTTATAAAGTTTAGCTAGCCAGCATTACCTTAAATGGTACAATTTTAGAGTCTTTCAAATGCTGAAACATTTAGATTGGCATTCCTGTAGTTTTAGTCAACAGTATTCCCTGGTGGCTCAGTGGTAAAGAACCCGCCTGCCAATGCAGGAGTCACAGGAGCCTCGGGTTCATTCCCTGGGTTGGGACGATCCCCCTGGAGGAGGAAATGGCTACCCACTCCAGTATTCTTGCTTGGAAAATCCATGGACAAAGAGGCCTGGCAGGCTACAGTCCATGGGGTCGCAGAAGAGTCAGACACAACTTCACGACCAAACACCACCACCAATTATTTAGAGTGAACAATGAGAGACTTAGCAACAGGCCTTTCTTATAATGGCACTATATCTGCATCAAGCTATTACCAAATGTTTTCTTTCTTTTACAACGGTATAAATAATCTGCCATGTATATAGCTTTTGCTGAACATCAATCAGTTCTTTCTCTGTGGTCATACAAAATGAAGTACAAACCAGATGTCTGACTTACTTATTTTATTGGGTAAATCAGACTTGGTTGCGTCTTCTGGACACTCTCTGTGTCTTTACTACTCCAGGCCTGGAAAGATCTGCAATCCTTCCCCCAAATACCTTTATGATATTTGATTTCAGGACAAGGCTAGACAGAATTTAATAACTGGAATGCTAAAACAGGGTCACATTCTAATTAATTTCTTATTATAATTGCTAATATTTCACCAAATGCTGAAATTATACAGCAAGTTAAAATAGGTGTTTAAACCTTAATATTTTTAATGCAAATGGTTGAAAAGTGATAAAATACATTTCTATGTATATAATATTCTCTCTCAAGAACTTCAAATCAACTCCAAGAAAGGTTTTAGGTTTTACTTTTACCTACTGCGGAGCATACAGTAGGTGCTCAAGAAATGTGTGATGTATGAATGAATAAGTGAGCATTAAAGATTGTTTTAAATAAAATAGATCATAAAACTGAACGGCGAAGGATTCAGGGACTAGCAAAAGATTACCGAAAGCAAGTATATCAAATTTTTAAATAAAAGCAAAGTTTTTTAACCCTGGTATATATAAATTACTACACTCTCTCCATGGAATGTGTTTTTTAATTTAAAAAAGAAAAAGCTAAATATTATCTACGTCATAAAGCTAACCACAAAAAACTTTACTGTGTCTAACATGAAACTTTTTTAAAAATTCAAAACATGTCACAATAGGAACTTCTGGTTTGAGTGAAATACAGAAAATACACCCCAATATTATAAGTTACATCCCACTCCGGGATCTAACGCCTGATGATCTGAGGTGGAGCTGATGTAATAATAGTAAAGCGCACAATAACTGTAACATGCTTGAACCATCCCAAACCCCCCCACTCCCCTGGGTCTGTGGGAAAAACTCTTCCACAAAATCGGTCCCTGCTGCCAAAAAGGTTGCAGACCACCGCTTACAGCATTTCCTTAAATCCCTAACACATGGCCTGATCTCCCACCCTGAGACCTCCTTCTCCCTCTCCCCAGCTTCATCTACACACCATTCAATCACCTGGAACCCTGCTTTTCTCAACTACCTTCTCTTTCCTCTATAAAAGCTGGCCACCACCTGTTTTTAATAATAAACCCTTTCTAAAACACCTTGTCTAATAACCAAATCATTCTACAGCTGGTGACAACACCATCATGGGATCCAAGTGCTATCAACTTACAGAATATTTTCAAGCTAATCCTAAAATAGCATTAAGTACTTATCACTTTTAATTTCCCAAAAGTAGATTTCAGTCAACTAGTGGGTGATCCTAGTTTTTAAGAACTCACTATGAACCCAATATGAGAAACCATAATTAAGTATAGAAGACAATTTTTTTTCCACCACTGCAGAGAATAAATGCAAGTTACAGCATATCTCATTGACATGCATTTTACGGCAACTCGAGCATTCCAGTTGAATAAAACAAAGGACATCACAGACTTGATAAGCACCCTCAAGAGACGCCAACATATAAAGAATTTATGAAACAGGGCAAGCTATTTCCTGGGACTCCGTGGTAAAGTCAGAGCCGTAACCCAAATTTCCCACCTTTCAAGAAAATTTCTCATTTTAAAATCACTAGAAATAATACCTGGAATCGAAAAAGAGCTATTCAGACATACCAATTAGTGATCGATCATCAGAAATGACATCATCCTGCAAAAGTAAAGGACATGGCAACGTGGGAACACTTTCTTAAAAATACGACTCTTGTACCATCAAGCACAACTGTGTGAGGTAAATATATGATGTAAAAATAAAAAGCATGACATGAAAATAAAAAACGGGGGGACTTCCCCAGTGGTCCAGTGGCTAAGACTCCATGCTCCCAATGCAGGGGGCCAGGCTTCAATCCCTGGTCAGGGGAATAGACCCCACACAACCCAACTAAGAGTTCACATGCAGCAACTAAGACCCGGGCCAGCCAGATAAACAAATAAATATTAAAAATATAAAAACGGGGACCTTCTTATAAAAAAAAAAAAAAAAAAAACAGAACAAATCTGTCCTAATACCCATGAAGACTGTAACAGGAGTGATGAACGAAATCATCAGACCAGGATGGCTTAGATTTTTCCCTTTAATTCTGTCCTACACAAAGAACAAGAAACTTAATCCACACATTCACCTCAAATAACCTAGTTAAAAAGTAAAACACTCAAACTGTAAGCATCAAAAACCTAACCCTCTATAGTAGCCCTGAGGGTGCCGGCTGCAGAGGGCACCCAGTGACCACCGGCTCTCAGATCCGGGTGGGAGGCTGGCAAAGGCCCTCCTGCTCTGAGGCTCTCTCGTCCCCTCGGGGGTGGGGAAAGGCCACGGCCTGCCCCAGGAGAGGAACGCCACACGGATCTGGGTTTCCTGGTGACATTTCCAACCATCAATTCTAAACACAGGTTACTGCAACTACCAGGCTGAGACATCAACCAGTAACTAAAATGAAAAAACATGGACATACGGGAACATGAATTTAAACATGCCTACTGCCAAGTGGTGGCATGAACTCGTAAGCCCTGGCACCCACCAAGTCACAGAAGCCAAACAAACCCAACTGACTAAAGCCTGGCTCAGAGGGCAGCCTGTGATCGGGAGCAGGGGCGCAGGCACCTACACAAGGCTCTCCGGGGCTGGAACACAGGACCCGAAGCAACATAGATGCAAGTTACCCCAGTGCATGACACTGTGGAGTAGAAATCAGCTTGAAAATCAAGTATAAGGGAAAAAAATGAGCACATCTACACCAGGCTTTATAAGTCATATTCTACTGCAATATACTCAAGATTTATTGGAGAATCTCCTATTTTAAAAATGTGATGAATAACACATTTGTGGAGCATCTACTTAGTTCACCTATGTGGAGCCTCCCTATTTGGGGGAACTTAGGGTAAAACTCTTGCCTGGAAAATTCCATGGACGGAGGAGCCTGGTAGGCTGCAGTCCATGGGGTCACGAAGAGTCGGACATGACTGAACGACTTTGCTTTCACGTCTCACTTTCATGCGTTGGAGAAGGAAATGGCAACCCACTCCAGTGTTCTTGCCTGGAGAATCCCAGGGACGGGGGAGTCTGGTGGGCTGCCGTCTATGGGGTCGCACAGAGTTGTACACGACTGAAGCGACTTAGCAGCAGCAGGGTAAAACTCAAAGTGCTTCTCCTGCATGCGGCTATGTTCAGTTCAGTCACTCAGTTGTGTCCGACTCTGCGACCCCATGGACTGCAGCACGCCAGGCCTCCCTGTCCATCACCAACTCCTGGAGTTTACTCAAACTCATGTCCTTTGAGCTGGTGATGCCATCCAACCATCTCATCCTCTGTTGTCCCCTTCTCCTCCTGCATTCAATCTTTCCCAGCATCAGGGTCTTTTCCAATGAGTCAGTTCTTTGCATCAGGTAGCCAAAGTATTGGGAGTTTCAGCTTCAGCATCAGTCCTTCCAATGAATATTCAGGACTGATTTCTTTAAGATTGACTGGTTTGATCTCCTTGCAGATTAAAGGACTCTCAAGAGTCCCTATGTTAACAGCACAAAAAACCTGGTGGTGAACTGAACACCTGGCGAGCACAGTCTTCACCGGTGATGAGGCCCATGAGATGCGTGATAAAGGTTCCATCCGTGACTGTGGGGTGATGTTCTCACGTGTGATACTGTGAATGTTTACATCTGTGAACACAGTCTTCACAGCTAGTCAGACCTCTTCTCAACCTTACAAACATGAAACAGAGGCCAAGAAACTCTTCCAAGGAGCACGCCAGAGATGACCACCATTCTTCAAGGGTATCTATTCTCAAATAAGCGTGAAGCACCTCCTTGCAAGTCCCACCGTGGTTTCTCCCCTCCCCTGAGGTGCTACCGTTCAGATGCCTTCTCAACATCAGGTTGCTATCAGCTGATTCTGATAACAGAGATTGAAAGCACAACCATCAGTAAAAAATGAACTTCGGGGAGATGTTTAAGTTGATGTTTAAGTTGTTCTCTCTATAAGACATAAACGTTTGGTAGTTAAATGAAGCAAGAATACTTGGTCAACTGAAGAAAATCTGTCTCCGCTACCCTCCCTGGGTGCAACGCTGGCTCCTCACTGCCCAAGTTCAGAAGCTGCTTCTCCGGGACCCAGAGTCTGCCGCCCGCCTTCCTCTTCATGCCCAGCCTGGCCCGACAACACCTGTGGCCCAGGGCAGACTCTCCCTTGGGAATTAATGCCTGTGGCACCTGGCAGTCCATCCAAGACAGGCCCCGGAAGTCAGCATCTCCTTGCAGCCGGGAGTCTCAGGCCCTGACAACAGTTGAGCTTTGAACGCTGGTTGTGCCTGCCTGCTCGGGGGCTCATCTTTCCTTAAAATACCTCTTTCTTTTAAAGGAGAGAGTGTTTTTGAAACCCAACTTTGCAGAAACAGCTTGACCTATTTATGAAAAACTGGGTTGGCCTCATATTGATGTGTATAATTTTAAAAGGCCCTGTGGCCTGTTTTCAGATTCCTGTAACTAAAGCCTTAAAAGGGAGGGGAGGGGAAATCTCAGAAATGGAAGCGAGGTATGGAAAAGGGAAGGCCGAGAAGAACCTGAAACTCTTAGCAGGCTGATGGAAAGCTCTCCTAAGAAAACATTCCCGAGAGCTTAGAAAACCAGCACTCTCACTCCCCAACGCGACCTTTCCTCGGTCTACCCACTGGGAAATTAACTCCTTAGAACAAAAACATTCACCAGCAACTAGATCCCAATCTCAAACGAAACCTTGAGAAAAGATGCTTCTCCACTCAGCTCTGCAACTGATCAAACCTAGTAATCACTCGGCAGACACGGAATCGGCTGAGCCTGGCCAGGCTAGATGGAGCTGGGGATGGCAAGGAGACAAGTCCAAGTGGGAGAGGCGTCGTGGGTCTGGAGAAGTAGCTAATTCTTCAACAGTAAACAGCAGTAAGCAGGTCAACGCAGAAACACGAGAACAGCCAAACAAGGAAAGGGGCCACTGCTTCTCCTTGCCCGGCCGGCCGGCCGCTCGCACGCATAGGCCCCAGGCACAGAAGCCGGCTCTCTTCCACCGTCCTGCACAAGAGAGGATGTTACACCAGAAAGAAACCTGGGCCTCGAGCCAACATCTGCCTCCCGCCCTCAGATGTGCGTGCCCTTGCCTGTTCCTCCAGCCAACATTTAAGCACCGACTGGGTGCTGGGTGCTAGGGATACAACCGTGAGTGAAGCTTAGCCTCGATGTCGATGGCAGCTAAGAAAATAAAATATTAGGAAGAAAGTACCTGACGCTGGGGTGACAGAGCCCAACTGAATCGTGATGAGTAATTATACCACAGTTTAGGGGGAGGAATCGAATTACCCCCAAAATCAGAACTAGTGGTATTTTATTTGCTAAACAAAGTTTAGCAAAGATCATCATCCAGTGCCAGTTTTACATCAGATATACCTGTGATTAAAGAGGCGTCGAGTATGGAGAAAGAAATGGCTACCCACTCCAGTATTCTGTCCCGGAAAATTCCACGGACAGAGCCTGGAGGGCTACAGTCCATGGGGTCGCCAAGAGTTGGGCAGGTCAGGGAATCAAGATCCTGCCTACTGTGTGGTATGGCATACAGTACAATTAAAAAAAAAGTGTCAAGTAGAAAAAGATTCAGAGTCAGGGGTGCTATTCCAGGTGGAAAGGCACAGGAGACAGGAGGGGACCCGCAGGAGGGGACTCACACGAGGGACCTGGGGACAGGGCAGGGTGCTCCGCGGGCCTCGCTGCTCTCCCAGTCCGAGACTGTGCCTGGGTGCCAGTGCTTTATTTATCAAGACTCTCCAAGGGGAGCCTCGCTGTGGATGCTCCTAAGTGCCTGACCCAGAAATCGAACTCTCATCTGCCTCCAGCCAAGTTCAGCAATGGCCCAGGCGCGGCACGGTCACTCTAAAGTGATCAAAGAAGAGACATAAGAGGCAGGAAAAAAGTGAGAAAACAGGGGATTAAAAAAGAAAAGAGTCCGATTCGTGAAGAAAGGCACTGGTTACTTCACCAGGTCTGGAATCAGGGCGTGTGCCCCTGGCAGCCACTACCCATCCCATTCTAGCTGACCTGACATCGTCTGGACGCCAGAAAACCCAGGACGGGTGGATGAACCCAGGCCTCAGAGTAACACACAGCTCCAAAGGAGGGCACTGGTGACAGCTATTTACAGGGTTCAGGGGCCTTTCTGAAAAGCTTACTTTTCAGTAAGGCAGATGGGGCTCTGCTTGTGAAGGACTAAGGCTGTGTGAGAATGACCTCTGGGTGAGTCAGTCTCCTAAAGAAAGTCCCTCTGAAGGACACCCAGACAAAGAGCCTCCGAAAGAAAGATGGATGGTCAACAGGAAAAATGAAATAAAATACAGCTACTGGGAAGTTGGGGGTGGTGGGGGGAGCTTGTGTTCATTCATCTGCCTTGAGAGCATCCTTCCTTCAGAGAGCTCCATGGCCACACAGGGCCAGGTGCAACTGGAAAGGGCCAAGCTGTCCTGCTGCCCACGGTTCTGGTGGCCGCACATGTCCTCAGTGTTTCTAACAAGCAATTCAACAGGCAAGATGACAGCGATACCTCAGGACACTATGGGTAAAAGGCTGAACGTGGGTTAAACGTGCAGACACTGCCATGAGGAAACTCCTCCTGCAGAGGTAACAAGCCAGCAAAAAAGAGATGCGTTTAGAGGCTGGGAAGAGGAAACAGACAAGCACACCAATGCCAGTGGGTTCACCAAGAGGAACAAAACAGGACTCGTTCCAACTCTGACCAGAGGGAAAAGATGAACCTTCCCTGCTAACGAGGAGGAAGTTCATGGAAAGCTACCCAGTGACTCTCCAAATCCCACTGGCCAGGAGGGCACTGTCCAAACATTCATAAAGCAGTCTCAGGAAGACAAGATCCTGGGTTTGGGCAGCAGGAGCCTTTCTGCCCTTGATGTAAATCGGATCCTGAGCAGACTCTACCATCAGTTTTGCCTCATTACCATGACAGGTGGGTTTACAAGCCAAATAACCTCCCCTTAAGCCATCCATTTCAATAATTGGGCAATTTCACCGATTCATTCAAGCCAGTGCCAACAGACTGGCAGAGGACGGTTCCCAGGAGGTTGAGCCAACCTTGCCGAGTGGTGTGCCATGCTTTTCAGAGAAACTGGGGCTTAACTCCCAACACTTCCCTCCTTGCTCCTGTAATGGCTCTGAGGCCTCTGTAAGATTATTTTTCAGATGCTTTCCAATATAATTACCAAGGTTTTTGTTGTTGCTGTTAAATTTTCCAGCACTGACAAAGAGGTATCAAAAGACCTAAGTCATCTGAATGATTCCTCCTGAAGGAAGTAGTACATCCAGCAGAGCTGGTTTACAACTGACCTATCTGTTCTACCACTAAACAGCATCAGAAACCACCACCCGTACCAGCAGCACAGGCTCATAAAAAGCACTTACACAGGCAGACAGAGAGGCACAGGGAAGTGCCCTGTACTGTTAATGTTACATTCACATATAAGCAAGTCAGGAACTATCTGGAGACTGGAAAACTTACTTGTTAATTTTTATTTGCAAATAACTGCTTACAGAAATGAGAAATGAGATTCATGAAAATGTATGTAGGGATAGCCTGTTAATTCTGGATACTTTCAGAATGTGAGGGGGGGGAAAAAATCTAAGAATTATGTTCTTGTGTGTAACAAACCCCAAGTACCTAAAAATCAAAAAAAGCTTTACTGAATTTTAAAATTATATTAATAGGACTATCATTTGCTAATTTAAAGTTGTTTAAATATATATTCACTCTCCTCATTTACACAATGTAAATTACAAGCATGCATGAGTGTATATGTGTGTGTATATGCCTACATGCATGCACATTTCAGAACTCCAGTTCCCTGCAAGAGAGAAAGAATAAATTTCCTTGATGAGGGATGCAATCTTCAAGAGCGACCCATCAGTTCATAGATTAAAACAGAAGAGGAAAAAGTTTAAAAGAGATCTCCTATGGAAGATACCCTTTATATTGTCAATCACATATAAAACACCTTGAAAGTCAGTGTTTTGCCTGAATCTAAGCGATCTTGTTATAGTCCTTTTACTATCAAGCCAGGAGATAAAAATTATCCCTGACTAGTCCTATCAGAATAATAGGGAGAGGGGACTTTCTTGGTAGTCCAGTGGTTAAGAATCCACCTGCTAATGCAGGGAAATGGGTTCGACTCCTGGTCCAGGAAGATCATATATCCCCCGTGGAGCAACTAGGCCCACACGCCACAACATCCATGCCCACGAGTCACAACTACTGAGCCTGGGCGCCTAGAGCCTGTGCTCTGCAACAGGAGAAGCTGCTATGATGAGAAGCCCAAGCTCCACAACTAGAAAGCAGGCCCCGCTCATGCCCACACGGCAGCAGCGACTCAGCACAGCCATGAATAAGCAAAATAAGCCCACACAGCAGCAAAGACTCAGCACAGCCATAAATAAAGGAAAAAAATTTTTAATTAATAAAATTTTAAAAATAATAATAAGGGAGAGTATGAAATCTAAGTGGACTGGGGCGGGGGCGGGGGGGAGCAAATTACATGTGAGTTTTTAAAGTAGAGGTGAAGAGGCCACTCCTAAAATGTTTTCAGGTATTCTCCCACCTGTTACTGCCCTTGTATACTGTGTCTGTGGGTGGCAACGATAAACTCCATTTCAAATCACCGTATGAACTCTGCCATTTTTACAGGTGAAAAACAAAGTAAGAACTGTTATTTTCAAGCGTTCTCAAGTACTAGTACAAAGAACACGGGCTAGGAGAGTGTTAAATTACAAGCCATCTGTGCTGATAATTTACGACATGATTTCTCTACTCTTCTTACACACTACATAACATCTCTATGGCAACACGGTAACTTCAAATGTGAGTCTGGAAGGCCAGTCGTGCACTCAGCCTATTCACACAGCAGATAACCAGGCTGGTGGGCCGGCTCCTCAATGGGCCAGTCTTCCGCAGGAAGGCTGCCCGTCACACACGGCCCTCACTCCATCTCTCCACTTCCTCCAGGCATGTAAGCGAAAGGGTCTGCACACCGAGCGTATTACCCAAAACTAGCCACGGCCCCGCAACCAAAACCAGCAAGCGCACCCTGGTGTAACTCAAGGTTGCTACCTCTAGCTGTGCACATGAATTACCGGAAGGGTTTTGATTAAAAACAGATTCTAGGGCTCTATTCTAGAACTACTAAATGAGAATCGCTGGCAATTCTGTAATTTTTTAAACCTTGTGGGTGATTCTGATACAGGCTGGGGTGGTAGTGGTGGTGGTGGTTTAGTCGCTAAGTCGTATCCAACTCTTGCGATCCCATGGACTGTAGCCCACCAGGCTCCTCTGTCCATGGGATTCTCCAGGCAAGAACACTGCAGTGAGTTGCCATTTCCTTCTCCAACAGGCTGGGTTTAGGACCAGTGAATCAAAAACCGTTGACCGCGTCTCTCCTTGGAGCTTGCCCTAGGCCAGAGACCAGCAAGCCCATCTTCACAGGAAACAACCACGACCCAGAGACCCAGAACCAGAACGCGGTCTATACGAGGTTCTACATCAACACAGCCAGCCCATGAGGCCAGGAGAAGACACATGGGTGGTTTCCTAACGGAAGTGATGCGTGACCTAAGCTGAGGCAGTTAGCAAAACCCAGAATAGGAGGGAACACCAAACACAGAGACAGGGCCAAGGGCAGGGTCACAGTGTGGGGTGTGCGATGGGGTTCGAGCAGCTGACGGGGCAAGAGGTCTAGAAGCTTCCCCTGAGGCCAGCCCAGCGAGGGCAGGGGGACTGATCAGGTCTGAAACTCAGAAAACTGCACTTGTGACTCTCATGTAGCTTCAGTTACAAAGCACATCCCTGCACCCCAGGCAAAGAAAAAGAGGATTCGGGGGTGGTATGAAGAGAACTGAAAATAATTCTGCCCTAGCTTTGGCAAAATCCTCATCTGTAAACAGGAGAAATATTATGTATGTCAATATATATGCGTAACTGAGAGATAATCGACTTGGTCTTTTCAAGAGCGCCTCAAATTTCATTTTCACCTTGAGAGCAATTCCAATTAGGTGGACTTGGGCTCGCTGATGACCTCTTGTCCTTTTAATTTCTACATTATTCCCCAGCACATTTTCAAAAGAGGCCAGAAGAGAGAACCTGCTAATCACCTTGCCTCTTTAGAGATACAAACTCCCGCCGGCCAGAATATTATTTCTGTCTTCTCCAGCTGTATGGCACCTGGCATATTGACACAGATCAAAGGATAAACAGCTCATTCATTACACAGTGCCATGTACATTAGACAATGCCCATAAAGTCCTGTGAAGATGAAAACCACTTCAAGTGCCAAGCAATTCTGAGCTAGGCATTTGAAACAGAGAAACAAAGATGACAGACCAAACATCATAAAAAGGTCACCACCCAGCAGGAAGGCTCCTGTTCCATAGATCTCTGGTCCCCAGTGCAGGCAGGCAACACAGCAGACAAAACTCCAACCTGCTTTACATGCTTTTAATGTATGGAAGCAGGAGAAAAGGTTTCAAAATGCTCAAAAAAAAAAGTCTTCTATGGTTCCTTTCTTTTGGGGACCATGCCCAAAAGTAATGTCAAAGCCACACAAATTCTTCTTTCTGAGACATCTCCTTTTAAGTGAAGCTCACATACCCTGTATGAAGTGTCAACTCAATTCTAAAACAGGCACAATGAAAATTCTTGCAACAGAGCATATGCGATTTTATGCAAATTGATACAGTTTCTGTCTTGGAGTCTAACACGCTGGTTGTGTGTGTGTGTGTGCACGAGCGATCAGAGCTGACTCCAATATCCAAGGACGGAGAACTCACATGAGCAGGAGAACCCTGGCGGCCACTCTGAGTGGGAGCAGGCACCATGCCGCCTCTCCCTCAACTTCTCCAGGATGCTGCAAGGGTGCGATCACCAGTTTGAACCACTTCAGCTGTGCCCTCAGGGCCCACAGATACACCACTTACAGGAGAGCAAAGCCTGTCCTTATCTTTTTGACTGAGATGCCCCGAAATTTTCAACAGGATAGATACTTCAACGTTCTCTAAGAAATGACCAAATATACCATCAAATCAGCCTTCCCCAGCGGCTCCATGGTAAGAATTCCGCCAAAATGCAGGAGATACACCTAGATGAGGGGTTTGATCCCTGGGTGCAGAGGATCCCCTGGAGAAGGCCATGGCAACCCACTCCAGTGTTCTTGCCTGGAGAATCCCAAGGACAGAGGAGCCTGGTGGGCCACAGTTCATGGGGTCACAAACAGTTGGACACGACTGAGAGGACTGAGCACGCACACACCATCAAACCACAACAGAAGCTCAATCAGGTCTTATCTACAAGGCCCTCCTTCAGAAAGGAGTGATTTCTTTTCCTCCCTCAGACACCAAAGAAGGCTCCCTGGATGGTGTCCCACACGCAGTGTGATATGCAGGGTACAGCAGGAGAAAACCCTGCAGGCACACTCCGTCTACCTGGGACCCTGCCCGGGAGACCACTGCATGCTTGGATCCTCCAGGCTAGCCCTAAGAGCTACTGACTTGCAGGAAGTTAAAACCCTCTGAGTCCCCTCCCTCGGGTACAAAATTGGATGCCACTGCCTACCCTGCAGAGGACTGTGAAAATTAAATAGCTGGTGGCTGTAAGCACTCAATAAATGAAGCTGTTTAAGACTTTGAAATATTGCCAATTTAGTTGTATCCTTTTTATTGATACATAATTCACATAGTATAAAATTCTCCCTTTTAAAAAAAGTGTACAGTTGACTTTAGTATATTTAGTATATTCATCATCATGTGTGTGCGCTTGGTCAGGCCCAGCTCTCTGCGACCCCGTGGACTGTAGCCCGCCAGGCTCCTCTGTCCGTGGGATACTCCAGGCATGAATACTGGAGCGAGTTGCCATTTCCTTCTCCAGGGATCTTCCCCACCCAGAGACTGAACTCACGTCTCCTGCACTGCAGACAGATTCTTGACTGCTAAGCCACCGGCCACTAGGTAATCCCGTAACATTTTCAGCACCCAAAAGCCCTTCCCCCAGAATGCTTGACCCATTAGCGGTCATGACCTTTTATTCTCCAAATTTTCCAAACCAAAAGGCTTTCGCTCTTAGGGCATTAACAAGCAAATTATTCTCTCTGGCTGAACTGTCTAGTTGTAGGAAGGGCTTGTACAGGTACAGAGGCTGACTCTCCCAGATGACCATTCAAGGAGCACGTGGACAGGCACAGAAAACAGTGCGACAAAGGAAACCAACACTGTCTCCCCAAATCAAGAGCCCGTGTTCTGTGCCATCGTTTAATGGAGCAAACCTCTGAACAGCAAAAATTCATCTTGCCTGTAACGAGATCTGCACCCAGTGGCCCACAGTTTCTAGAACTGAGTGCCCAAAGACACTTCCTAGAAATCCCACACAAATGCGGACACTCCAGAGGTGGTTTCTGGGAAGAAACATTTAATCAATGAAGGGCAGCAAGCAAGTCTCAAAAGTCATGACTCATGACTTACTCCACGCACTCAGCTCCCTCCTCTACTCATAGCACGTGATGGATTCTTGAGAAAAGACCACCCCCTCCCCAGCCTCCACCCACACCCATCCATTTCTCAGACCATCCCTTGCGTCCAATCATTCACTCTTAGTATCTCAACACTTTTTTCCTTTTCCCTCCTGTCTTCCGGCAACGCGTACATGAAGATGAAGATGATCAACTGTTTTGCCCACAACAGGTGTCGGCTTTATAAACCACACTTATTAGAAATTAATCTCCCCTTCTTTTTTGGCAACTCCTGATTTTCCACCGTTGTGCTTCAACATCCCCAGAAAGCGAGCTGCTGACCGAGTCTGGCAGCTCTTTCTTAAACACACCTCGGGGGAGTTCCAGCCTATGACTTCATCTGTTTTCTTTGGGTGACTAAGTGACAAGGCACGGAGCTGAACAGAAGCTGACCGCTAACTGCCGATTTGAACAGTTTCAACTTGAAGATGTAGGTTCGTTTATCACAGTGGTATGGCTTAGCATTTCGAAATTGCTTTCTGCATTTTCTAGGACTGAGTAAGTCAGTGCAGACGTTGGGGATAAAAGGAGCCTTCACTTCAGAGAAGGGAATTACATACAAATTTGGGAAAGGAAAGACTGAAATGCAGTCTGTAGTACTGGACTGGAATTGAGGCATGTGTACGAACTCGGTTTTTATTATAGACAGGTGTGCACAGAACAGCACATGTCATGTGATGCTGTGTGTGTGTGCACACAAGCACGTGCGGACGCAAACTCCCCGATTCCCGGCTCTGTGCACTGAGAGGATCTGGAAGCAGTAACACCCCTGTAGCATAAGCACACTCGGTGCCCAGAATGAGTTTCTTCATGCTGTCTTCTGCTAAAATCAACCAGGGCTCCTTGGAGAAGTGGCGATTTCAGGGCTGCAGTCAGGAAAGAACAGAAGCCTGGGACATTTCACTGTGTCAGAAAATAAGGAAGTGCCCCATAAATGACGGGGACACGTCACAAAAGACAAAGGAGCCAGTCTGAAAGGACATCGCTGGCCAGATCATGAACAACTGAGCATCAAGCTGGGTAATGACATCGAAGGATTATAACCCACTGACTAAGAGAGTCCCTGGGGTCGCAGAGTCAGACATGGCTTAGCAACTGAACAATAAGACAGGAATCTGTAAGGCCACACTTACAGAAATAAATAAGTGCGGCATGGAGAGAGGCTCTGCCCTTACGGTCGAAGCACAGAAGGAGTAATGAAGCTAGAAACCTCACCAGGTTGAAATTATCATAATAATCACTGATTCGGGCAAAAGTCAGCAATGGAGATAACTAGCAAATTAGAGTCAGCAGAGGAACAGGATTTTCCACAGTCTCGAATTCTCTCTTCACAAGATGCTGATTACAAGTGAACAGTACAGTGGTAGTCACCCCTGAATCAGAAGACTGAACGGACATCTCACAGACGGCAGGTGACAGCTGGGCCCCCCATGGGGCGTTAGGGGAAGGACTCAGCCCTTCCGTCGGCCACGCACGGCCTGAACCTGGTCAGGAGGAACTCCCCCCAAACCGAGAGACCGTCCTCCAAAGAACGGACTAGAACCTTCCAGGGAACAAAAGAGACAGGCTGGGGAGATGTTCCAAATTAAAGAAAACCAAAGAGACATGACAACTAAATCTATCAATAATTGTATGTGTTCCTGGATAGAACGCTGGACCACCAAGATTTTTTTAATCACCAAGAGTTTCTGGAATCATTGGTAAAATTTTATTGAAGTCAGCAAATTTAGATAATAAAAATTAATTTCCTAATTTGGGTCATTATGTAAGAGAATGTCCTTGCTCTGAGAAAATACCGTGGAGTCACCCTTTAGAGGTAAGGGCAACATCACCTTGCAACTTACTCTCAAATGGTTCAGACACAAAATAATATCTAAATTTAATATATACAAATATATGTGTGTGTGTGTGTGTGTGTATACATATCCAGAGAAGGGGGAGGGGAGGAGGAGGTGATGTTCCTGCAGTGAAATAGTAACAACTGGGGATTTTGAGTTCTTCTCTGAATATGAAAACTGGTTTCTCAAAATAAACTCATCTGCCATCTCCTCCTGCAGAAAAAACCACAACAAACTTTAAATGCAATCAACCATGAAGACAAGAACCAACTCAACAGCCAGAAATGATGCATACAAGTGAAATCTCAACTTGACTAAGTTGATACGAATTTGAGCCTTGTACCTCCTGTGCTGGTTTAAAATCAAGATCAACTAAAATAGCATGTCAAAAGCACATACTCTCCCATTCAACAGTAGGCCAATATGACTTTAATTGTAGAATTTTTTTTAAAGCAACAATTAAACAAAAACTAAAAAAATCTGAAACTCCTTGAATAAACCAGGAAGAAAGGAAAATTAGATTTTAAGAGGATAGTACACCTTCCGGTGATATACTGTGAGGGAGACAGGTGAGGTGTACCTGATGCAAATGCACCCCACAGAAAGGAAAACCTAGAACACACGCCCAGAAGTTATCCCACTAAAGGAGGATGGCAGGAAGTAAGTCTCTGTTCCCCATGACCACAACATTCATCATCTATGCGTACATTTCCATGAATAACAAAAAAGACAAGAGAAGCTGCAAAACAGCTTGAGAAAGAAGCCAGGGAAGGACCACACCCACCTCATAAAACTGTCCCCTAAAAAAGCAGCTTAGCGTCTCTGGCCCCTCCCCACGCCCCCGCCCATGCAACCTTCCTCAGTTAGAAAGGAAGCCCGGGAATTCTTTATAATGTGATACACACAGCCAATGGCTGGAAAACTTCCCTCCCCAGCCAGCCTCTCCCTGCCCTTCCCAAACTTCCCTCCGCCAACCCTGAGGGCCACTGAGACTTCCTCCCCCTTCAGACCAAGTGGCCACAGCCAGGGAAGTGGGGACCAGCCCAGCCACACGAGTCCTCCCTAGACAGAGACAGACTGGAGGCAGCAAAACTCAAAACCATCTCAGCGGGACAGCTGGGGTTACTGGGGTTATTTATGTAAGAAGGAACATCAGCTTTCATCAGGTGAGAAGAGGAAAGGTACAGAAGCTAAATCACGGGGCTCAGACTACAGTGAAAAAGTGCTTGCTCTATCCCAGAATCTGTCATTCCACTTTTGTTCAGTGTGAGACTTGTAAATTACAGCTTCCATCTTCAACACAGGAGGATGTACACATTCAGTTTTAAAATCTGACAATTACAACGCCAGGCCTTGTGGGATGCTGTATGGGGAGGGAGGGTCGTTTCTCCTCTTTCCCTCCATTGGAGAAGAAAAGGCAATGTGGGGGCTTTGTGGTCTGGCAGCTGTGGGTTTAAATTCCAGCCCAAGCCCTCATAAGCGGTGCAAACTGGGGCAGTCATTCAACCTCCCCAGAGGCTGAGATCCTCATCCGAACACAGAAATAGCCTCCACCTGCTGGAGGGGGTGGGGGGATCTGATTTTACATGAGAAAACGTATATAAAACACCTGCTCACACCTAGACCCACAGGCCCTCAGGTGGTAGCAGCAACAGAGATAATAGTTAAGAGAGAGCTTCACCCGGTTTTCTTGAAGGACAAGGTTGGCGTTCATAATGTTTTGGGGGGAAGGGAACAAACACGGCATTTTAAATATTACCCTCTGACGTTACAAGCAGGTTACTGCTTCTGCATGCACTTACTTGACCCTCTGTGGAGCCTAACTCCAAAGATATTAGCTGACCCCCGAGGACTGGGGGTCCTGGCCTCCCATATCGCTCTGGCAGCTGCTGCTGAATACTTACTTAGGTTATAGCAAGCGCGCAGTTCCACGACTGTCCGCCATCCCATTTTCCCCACAAACAGCCCCAAATCCACAGTACAAGCTGTCACAGACAATTTACCATCATCCCACCTTAATCCTGCATAGGGTTTACAGTCAGAGGTCTCCAGTAATGTGGTTCAGGGAGGGACAGGTCCCATCTCACCTGCAGGCTGTCCCCTTCTGTGTGTTCAGCAATCAGCAGGGCTGAGACAGGACCTATAAACGATGCCATGGAGATGAGAGATGCCCAGCAAAGAATACGGCAGATTCTGCATCTCGCAGGCTGCAGTCAAATATCCGGAAACAAACAGGTACATGGCCAGCTCACAGAATGCTGAAACTCACTACTCCCGCGAGGAGCTGCTCTCCCAGAGGGAGACACGTGAACAGAACTGTCACGTGAAGGAAATGGATGGCCTGGAAACCATCCAATTAGCGACGGTCCTCAAAGTTTCCGGACCCAAGATATATTAGAGCAAGAGCAACAGCGTTTAGATGGAGGTGAAGTAACTCTGGAATAAACGTGTGAAATACACTCTGCCTCGGTGCAATCTGGCTTTTTGGAGCTGGTAAGGGTCCTTGGGTGCCAACTACCATCACTGTGGTACTGAAAAGGACAGTGAGGGCTGGAAGGGATTTCTCATAATCACAATTTTTTTTTTTTTTGAATAGCTATCTACAAGCAAGAAACATCTGTTTAGTATCAGACACCAGGAATCTATTTGTTATTAGGATGGTAAAGTATTAGAAAATTTAGACTTTGGAGATTTCATTCTAGGACTGATTCTACATCAGCAAAAATACTTAAAGCAACAGTCTAATAAAAGCACTGCTTCCCAATGTATTTGTGTGCACCCTCAGAATAAACAGAGGAATGGTACTTTTTGGTCCTTATCACTTAAAAGCTAAACTAATAAAAATAAATAAATAACATGCACTTTGTTATTCCTGCAGATCCTAGTGCATCTGATATCAAGAACAAGCATTAACTTAAGAGTAAAAGCAAGTAAGAAAACATAAAACTTCCAGAATCCACATGGCCCAGGAGGGCCCTACTCCGGTTTGCAGGCCCGATGTTCAACAGCAACAGTAACGAAGGAAAGAGGAATCCTTAAAGATGTGAATCAGAATGAGAAGAGGAAGTGAAGTAAAAGCAATCAACAATGGAAAAACTGTATATACTGTTCGGACCAACCTCTCAGACTTTTCATAAGCCTAATTTTCAAACTCAAATTAAAACATCTTGCCCTAAAACACATGTTATTTATACATTCCACTTCACATATACTAAGAAACAAGGGTTGTTTTAAAATAGATGTCAAGGACTTCCCTGGCAGTCCAGTGGTTAAGACTCCGCACTTCCAATGCAGGGACTAGGGGTTGGATCTCTGATCGGGCAATTACGCTCCCACAGGCCATGTGACCAAAAAATTAAAAACAAAAAAACAGATTTCAAATATCAGTCTCTGATACATTCATTTCTTCTTGCACTGACACCTCCCATTCACAGAATTCCAAAGTGGGGATTTTTATGACTTTTCCAAGATACACACAGGCGACCACACTTGGAAGAGACACCAACAAAACCTATCTAAAAATATTCCAGGGTTATACTTTTAAATTTGAATTGTGTTTTTCTCAAGTTCAAGAACAACTTCATTTTATGGTTATGAGTCTTTAAGTGGGGAGACTAACACTTTATAAATTCACTCCTTAACCATCAACACTGTGAAATACACAGCTTCAGAGTTAATTACATGTAGGAAAGTCCATGAACTGAGGGTGAATGATCTCACACAGTTATTTATACAGTAACAACGCCCCCTCCTAGAAATTCCCTTTTTAACACCAGGAATGTCAAGGCACAGCGGACCACTCTGCCTGTGCTACTCTTTTTCCTTCTGGACAGCAGCAAAACTCAGCAGAGTGGGAAAATTTAAAGCAGGAAAAATGGTGACTGTTCGCATCTAAAGATAGTTTTTTTTAAGTCAGCAGACTTGTCAAATGGATTCTCAAGTTATGCTTCTTACAGAATCTAAGAAAAGAATCTCTATTTCCCCATAACTATCTTCAACCTTTCCCCAGATTAACCCTAGACATTACAGAAAGTCTGGTCCCACCTTAGGTCCATCGTTCGGTTGCTCAATCCTGTCCAGCTCTTTGCAACCAAGCCTGCACACCAGGCTTCTCTGTCCTCCACTGTCTCCAGGAGTTTGCTCAAATTCACACTCATTGAGTTGGTGAAGCTATCCAACCATCTCATCCTCTGTCGCCCCCTTCTCCTCCTGCCTTCAATCTTTCCCAGCATCAGGGTCTTTTCCAATGAGTCGGCTTTTTGCATCAGGAGGTCAAGGTATTGGAGCTTCAGCTTCAGCATCAATCCTTCCAATGAATGTTCAGGGTAGACTGCCTTTAAGACTGACTGGTTTGATCTTGCAGGTTCAAGGGACTCTCAAGAGTCTTCTCCAGAACCACAATTCGAAAGCATCAATTCTTCAGAGCTCAGCTTCTTTATAGTCCAACTCCCACATCCATACATGACTACTGGAAAAACCACAGCTTTCACTAGATGGATCTTTGTTAGCAAAGTGATGTCTCTGCTTTTGAATACGGTGTCTAGGTCTGTCATAGCTGTCCTTCACAAGCAGCAAGTGTCTTTTCATTTTATGGCTAAAGTCACCATCCACAGTGATTTTGGAGCCCAAGAAAATAAAATCTGTCACTGCTTCCACTTTTTCCCCTTCTATTAATATTTACCACAAAGTGATGGGACCAGATGCCATGATCTAGTTTTCTGAATGTTGAGTTTTAAGCCAGCTTTTTCATTCTCCTCTTTCGATTTCATCAAATGGCTCTTTAGCTCCTCTTCACCTTCTGCCATTAGGGTGGTATCATCTGCGTATCTGAGGTTGTTGATATTTCTCCTGGCAATCTTGATTCCAGCTTGTGATTCATCCAGCCTGGCATTTCACATAATGTACTCTACATAGAAGTTAAGTAAGCAGGGTGACAATATACAGCCTTGACATACTCCTTTCCCAATTTGGAACCAGTTAGTTGTTCTCTGTCCCTTTCTAACTGTTGCTTCTTGACCTGAATACGGGTTTCTCACCAGACAGATAAGGTGGTCTGGTATTTCCATCTCTTTAAGAATTTTCCACAGTTTGTTGTGACCCACAGAGTCAAAGGCTTTGGCATAGTCAATGAAGCAGAAGTAGAGTTTTTTCTGGAATTTTCTTGCTTTTTCTACGATTCAATGAATGTTGGCAATTTGATCTCTGGTCCCTCCACCTTTTCTAACCCAGCTTGTACTATTACTATCTTTAAAATAAACGGGAAAGTCTTTCCAAAATTACTCAGTTTTATTCAAGTTTAGGAAATTAAACTTGAGAAATAACTTCGGTTAGACTTGGCTTCTGTTGGTGTCTCACGGTTTGTATTTGCATTTCCTTGAACGTGTGTGGCCGTTCTGTAGTTGCACTGTCTATTTCCCTTTTGGACTGCCTTTCTTATTGATTTGAGGAAACCCTTTTACAGTCCTTCACATATAATTCCTCATCTGAATTATAAAAATGTTTTTGCCCAGTCTGTAGCTGCTGCTGCTGCTACGTCGCTTCAGTCGTGTCCGACTCTGTGCGACCCCATAGACGGCAGTCCACCAGGCTCCCCCATCCCTGGGATTCTCCAGGCAAGAACACTGGAGTGGGTTGCCATTTCCTTCTCCAATGCATGAAAGTGAAAAGTGAAAGTGAAGTCGCTCAGTCGTGCCCGACTCTTAGCGACCCCATGGACTGCAGCCCACCAGGCTCCTCCATCCATGGGATTTTCCAGGCAAGAGTACTGGAGTGGGGTGCCATTGCCTTCTCCTCAGTTTGTAGCTAGTCTTTGTTTAATGTTATGTTTTAAATTAACATACAATACAAATGGGTTCCTTTTCCTGTGTTCAGGTCTATGAATTTTAATATGCAGAATCACCACCACAGCCAGGATGCAAAACACTTTCATCATCCTTAAAAACACCCCCCACACTGCCCCTCTGGAGTCACCCTTTTCCCTGCTCTAACTCCTGGTAACCAACCGATCGCTTCTCTGTCCCTCCAGTTCTATTTCTTTGAGAAAGTCATACAAGTGGACTCCTATGCAGCCTTTGGAGGCAGCCTTCCTTCACGCAGCATCAGCTGAATGGATGTACCACAGTTCATCTGTTCACATCTACTCTTGTAAATGCCAGCAAGAGCAGCAAACAGTGAAGGAAGGGCCTTAACTCTTCCCAGCAGTGGGACAGGGACAGAGCAATATACCAAGTACTTGGAAGGAAAAGAGGAGAAGGCCATGCAGTGGGCAGGACCTTACAGAAACCCCTCCTAAAGAGAAACTGAGTGCAATTCATCACTGTCCACACAGAGCTATGGGCTGTAAGAAAATAAGCCTGACGGACTCATGAGGACACCACTAACCCAAAGTACCCTAGAGCAAGAAAGTTTTCATTACAGCTTCGTCTGTCAGGGCAACTGCTAAACTGTACTAACTTACGACAGAGCCCAAACAGCATGATCCTTCCAAACTCAAGATCTGCTCTATAGACTGCTTCACAGTCCTCCCAGCGAAGAGCAGACGTGTGGCTGATCAAAGTCAGTAGCCTATTAATGCAAGTGTGTGTGTGCTGTGCTTAGTCGCTCAGTCATGCCTGACTCTTTGCGACCCCATGGGCTGTAGCCTGCCGGGTTCCTGTCCGTGGGATTCTCTGGGCAAGAGTACTGGCATGGGCTGCCATTTCCTTCTCCAGATGATCGTTCCGACCCAGGGATCAAAACTGGGTCTCCCGCGTTGCAGGCAGATTCTTTACTGCCTGAGCCGCCAGGGAAGCCCGCAATGCAAATACGTTTATGACCTAAGTGCAGTTTCATGTTGCCAGAGCACATCTGGCATTAGACCAAATACTCCAGGAGGTCGCACCCTTTCTCCGGATCAAGCCCCTAGGCCTTAAGCCTGGGAAGCCCACACACCCTCCTGTCAAACTCGACCCAGACATATAACCTTTACCAGAGGGCAGGGGCTGCAGAACTTGGGTTTACAGGGACTTCCTTATGGGAAGAGAGAACCAAAAAGGAGGAAATAAAGGTAACCAAGCAAACCGAGGCTTCCATTAGCAAGTGAGAAAGTGAAGATAAGACTGAGACACTGGCCAACCAGTAAACAGGAGAGCGGGAACCCCCATCAACAAGAATGTCACCCGCTTGGAAACTCCAGCCAGGGGGTCTCCTCGCTGGGAGACCCCGGGGCTAGGGCCGGGTACTGTGACAGCAAACAGAAGACAGACAGTCGGGGAGGCAGGGCCTCCGCGGTGGATACGGGAGCCCTGGGGCGGCGGGGAGCAGGGAAGGGGAAGGAGGCAGCACACCAGCGCCCTGCTTGGGGGGGGGGGGCCCTTGTCCCGACCCACAAACCCTTTCTCCATTTTTGCCCTCAGTGCAGAGATACAGCGACAGGAATACCTCGAATGGCCCCAGGCGAACAACAGTAATAACAATAATAATACACCCGCTCAAGATTTCCTCTCCCCTCGTCCAGGGCTGACTGGACGGCTCAGCGGCGCAATCTGGAGTGGAACGAGAGAGAACTCCGTCCCGGCGCCATCTAACCCCTCGTAACCTGTCTGCGCCCCTGGGCCAACCCTGTCCCCCGCCCCACCCCACCCCCAGCGGCCTGCGCGGGGCTGAGGATAAGGGGAAAAGATACAAAAGCCTGCATCTCGGTCCTCAGAACAGACACAACCGCCCCGGGGCGTTCGCCCAGGCGCTTAGGCCAAATGCTCGCGAGACGAAGAACGGAGCCGCGGCGGAGGCGCCGCCCCTTTTCCCGGGAACACGGCGGGGTTCTCATCCACAGCCATTCTTCCCCGTGCACCGAGAGGGGGCTTCTGTTCTGCCAGCGGCACCACTAAAAATCCGTCGAGACAATGCACTTAAGGAAATAAAAAACCAATTCATTAGAGAACCGAGGAGGAATGAAGGGGGTTGTTAAGGCGGCTTTTTATAGTACAACACAATTCATCCCTATCAACCTAAGTGACTTGACTAGGCAGTCAAAGTGTGGCTATTGATTAAGAATTGGACTTTTCTCTGGAATGCCGCCAAGGATATGAGATAAAATTTTATTTCCTCAGTGGAAGAGTCAAGAAAATAAACTTAAATATCAGATACGGCTGATTTAGATTATGACCCCTCCAAACACATCTTTCACTTAGAAACGGATCCCACATTTATCACAAGATTTAAAAGGCCAGAAAAGGCCATGCTAATCACATATTTTTAATACACACTTGAACAGATTTAAACCACATGGCACACCTTGAACAGAACCACTGGCTTCATTTAAATTTTGGTTAATCATTTAAACGGTTTAAATGGCTTCATCTAAATTATTTGAATCGTGGATGGTTAAACTGCAAAGGAAAAAATACAATTGTCTATGTCAATAAGTCAGTTTACAAGGTCTTAATGGAAAGTTTCCTTCAGTGATTTTTTTTTTTTTAACTGTCCTCTGATTTCCTAAAAATCACTTCTAGGATACTTCCAGCTCCCTCTCTGCTCTCGTCTAAAACAGAACCTCACTGTGCCACTGAAAAGGGGGAAACTAACATTCACTATCAAGTTACATTTTCTTCTGCTTTCCTTTTCAAAATATTGAGGGTAACAAGGACTGACTTCTTAATACAATAATTATTATTGGTGCTCACAAAGACCAAAGTTGCCAGGCTTCTAAATATACACAGAAGCAGCAGGGCAAGCTCAGAGGCCAGCGACTTAAGTGGTGTTAGAAGCAGAAATCTGAAGACAAGTTCCCTCAATATTCCATGAGGAAATCATTATATCAACATAGAAGGACATGCACCCTGCTCTCTCAGTAAGTAACTGACTCAAGTGTCTTCACACATTCCATTGTAAAGGGAAGGGCTGCAGCAACAGGTCCAGAAGTAAGACTTAGTAAGGAAAGGAACCTAGCCCAGTGAGCTGACCACCTTTCAGAATAACCACAAACCCTTATGCTCTGCATATTCATATAATACCAACCTGAAACATACCAGGCAGGTTAAAAATAAGGCATTTATGTAAGTACCCCCACCAGACACACACACACTCTTGCAAGGTTAAATAGAGAGCTCTGAAAGAATGATTTATTGTCACAAGAACAGGGCCCCAAAATAGATTGGCAATAAAAGTGATTGGTCCCAGCGGGATTGAGAACAAATCCTGGTAAGCGAAGTCCTGGCCATGACAGGCAACTGGGGAAAGAGTACCAGTGATGGAAGTGCTTCCCGGCCCTGACCCCAACTCCACCAGAGTTCTCTTCTGAACAAGTCACTCAACCTCCCTAGAAGTCTGATTCCTCTTCTGTAAACTTTAAAAAAAATTGTTCTAAATGGACTAGCTCATGTTTGTGATGCCTTTTGACAAGAAAACTAAAGAATGACCACTAGGAGCTAGGAGCTCAGAGGGAACAACAGAGTCCAAGGAGGTTAAAAGCCCTGGAGCCACCCCCCAGACCCTCTCCAAGTGTAGGGGTCCTGCCCCCAGGTCCCAGCTCCCAAACCAGGCAGGTGGCAGTGCCCTGCTTGAGTGCATCCAGTAATCATGGCCTTCATTCTATTCCTGAACTGCTCTAATTATGTAAAAGCTCTAATAAGCTAAATTCTCCTTCTTTCATCCAATCATAGTTACCAGTTTTCACTCAGCAACCACAAGGATAAAAGTAAATCCTTGCAGTATGGACAAGGAACAAAAAGGAGGCAAGAAAATAAGGTCGCCAAACCAACAGTTCCAGGGCCAAGAAATGAAAAGCAACCAGTAGAAGTGCCTTGTCTAAGGCAGACTGGCAATCTTAAGCACCAGGCTGACACCACCATGGAAAACCGATCACACTCTGATCTGTCCCCCCCAGTCAGTAAAAACCTATTTTCTGGGTTTCTACATCTTAGGAAAGAATGTCTGATTTTACTAACGGACTTGACCTCTCTCTGTTCAATCATCCACATTCAATCAAAACTGCCCAGCAGGGCCATCCCCCTCCAAACCCCCGCCTCTGCCATTCCACCAGGTGAGGTCCCCACCCAGGGTCCCCCTGCTTCATCTGTCTAACCATTTGCCCCTTCCCACCCCTACCCATCAATCCAACTGAAGGGTCCCTCTCCTCTCTTCTCCCTCTGCTAGCGATCGCTGCCCCAGATGCTGGAGCCAAGATCTAGGTCAGGAATTCAGGGTTGCCCTAAGGAGGGAAAAGCACATTCAAAAGACCTTCTAGGCTAACCCTGGGATGGGATGCACAATGGCTGCCTACTTACAATCTGCTCTGGTTCCTGATTCCAAGTCAAACAAGGAAAGGGGCAGTATGTCCAATCAATTTTGGAGTGAGGAAGAAAAGAACAAACTCGTGAGCAGCACGGACTGGTTCTACCCCAAAGCGAACATGAACAGGAGCAAACACAGGACGAGGCCCCTGGCCACCGACAGGTAAACCCTGGGGAGAGCCACAGTAACTGAGAGAAAGTATTCTGTGAGCACCCAGTCCAACTTGATGTCCTCTGAGGCTCTTCTGAGCAGAAGTGATTTCTCCACTGTGAATAATAAAGATGTAAGAAAGTCTGGCCTCATAAGCACCAAAAATTCCCTCTCCAGGGCACACACGCCTTTGAAAGGCGCTGGATTCTGCACAGAATCTATTATTCTGTGACAGGTGGTGGAGAGAGAGAGAGAAGACAGGCTAGACTTAGCTTCAGGGCATGAAGGGAAGACGTCCCAGGTCTGCTATTAAGTGGTAAGATGGGGCTGCTCTATCGGGCGAGTTGCACACAAAAAAAGGCTTTCATTTGAAGGAGTTTGTGTTTTCCTAAACCTCTGCTTTCTGTGGGGACCTCACAAGGAGAGAGAGCACTAGGGAGTGTATTAACCCCAAGCTGACAGCACAGAGTCAGCGAGTGTCACTCCCAGCCACAACCAATCTGTTAAAACGACTCAAAACGAACCCCCCTGGCAAGGATCAAGAAAACGAGGGAAGACCGTACTACTAAACCAGGGCTCTCCCCGGCAAGGCTAACTTCTGCCTCCGACTATCGCGCACCCGCTGCAAATTGCTCCCTGCGACCCAGATTACCCAACTGATCTCACCGGATCTGGCGACCGGATTTTGAAACGGGCCACGAAGAAACGTGAGCCTCGGGCCTCTGGCGCGCGCCCCGTCGCAGTCCGCTCCCCGACGTCCTCCCGGGAGCCGCCACCAGCACCCCGCGCGCGCCCCGCGCCCTCCCGCCCGCCCCGGCCTGGCCCGCCCTCCTCGGCTCTCCAGCGCCCAGTCTGCATTCTCCCTGCCCCGCGCCTGGTCCGCCGGGCACCGCGCTGCGGGGCCGCGAGGTCGCCCGGACGCGCGAACAAACCGGACTGGGCGCGGGGACGCAGGGGCGCGGGCGGGACGAGGCGCTGCCGCCGGGGTCCCCAGGACGCCTTGTCACGCCTCCCGCGCCAGTTCCCCCCGGGCGGGTCGCAAAGCTTGGCTCTCCCGTGACCAACCCCCTCCTCTTTGACCAAGAAACACACGGCCACCCCGGCACTACCTCCCGGGCAGGGCCCAGCGCGTGCCGGTCCCGCGCCTCCACCCCCGGGGCCACCACGTCCCCAGGGTGTCCCTCCCGGGCTACCCCCGGAGACAATGGCTCACCCATCGCCCGGCCGGCCTCGCTCCATTTCAGCCATCACCGCCCTCCTCCCCTCCCCGGGCGGCCAGTGCCCCGGCAGCCCCGTTTCACAGAAGTGTAGACCGAGGCCAGGGAGGTGACAGGCGAGAGAAGAAACCTGGCTGCTTATGGAGCTGAGGAGGGACCACGGACAAATCGGCTACGGAGACCAGCCCAGATGAGAGACCGCTTTCCCGGGGCCCGGCCCCGCCGCCCCCGTCCGCTCGGCCTCCGGGGGACAGGGGGGCCTCCGCCCTCGCCGTCCCTGCCGCCGCCGCCTCCTCGGCCCTCCCGCGAAGGAGACAAAGAGCCGGCGCCCCAACCGGTGGAGCGGTAGCCGCCGGGGCGGGCGACGGGGAGATTTCACCCGGGAAACCAGGGGCGGGGACGAAGGGAAGGACGAGCCGGCGGCGCCCGGGCCGATCCGCGGCGCTCGGGGCGGCGCGGGCAACGGGACCCGCGGGTATTAGGGTGCAGGGCAGCGGCCTGGGCGGGCGCGCTCCGGGCCCGACGGGCGGGCGAGCAAGGACCGGGCGCGACAGGGACCGCGGACCGCGCCTCTGCGGCGGGGGCCGGTGGCGGAGCGCGCGGGCAGCGGCGCGGGTGCACTCACCGGATCGGAAGAAGGCCGCGATGTCGGCCAGGTCCTTGGCCGCCTCCTCGGCCCCCTCGCCGGCGCCGCCCCCGCAGCCCGAGCTCGCCGCGCTGGCCACAGCGGCGGGGCCGGAGGACGCGGCGGGGGCGGCGGCAGCACCGCCGCCGCCGCTGCTGCTGCTGCCGCTCATGGCTGCGGCGGCGCCCGCGGCCGCGCCCGGCTCGGGCCCGCGCGCCCTAGCGCCGCGCGCCGCCCGCTCCGCGCCGGGCCTGGCGGCGCCGAGCGCCCTGCTGTCCGCGCCCGGCGCGTGGACGCAGAGCCCCGGGGCGGCGGCGGCGGCGGCGGGCGGCGGCGGCGGCTCGGCCCGAGGAGCGCGTCCACATAGACGAGGACTCCGCCCGGGAGCCGCGAGCCGGCCGCGGGGCGGGAGCGCGGAGCCACGGCCTCGGCGGCGCCGGCTGGAGCGCGGGCAGCCACGCGCGCCGCGGCGCCGGACACGCAGTCGCGAGGGCGGCGGGGGATGGGGGGTGGCCCGCGGGGGCCGGCGGGAGCTCCGCGATCACGGGCGCCGGCGGCCACCGCGAGCCTCCATCTTGATTTCAGATGGGGAAAGGAAGGAGGGGGGAGGGGGGAAATCACGGCGGAGGGAACCCGGGTGAAAGGAAAAGGGAGAGCAGGGAAAGGAGAGGAAGGGGAAAAAAAAAAAAAAAGAGAGGGGCTTCGTGAGTTTCCGGTGAATATCGTCTGGGGCCGGAGCGTGGGCTCGGCGGGTGGGCGGGGCGTGTGATGGGCAGGGCCTGGCGGGAGGGGCGGGGCCGCGCAGGAGGGCCGGCGGGCGGCGGCGGGAGCGTTTCAGCGTTGTTCCCTCCCGCGGACGGCGGCGAAAAGGAGGGAATGCTTTGAGGCAGCGAGGGCGCGCACCTTTCCAGGCCCGTCATGGCGCCCCCTTTGGACGCTCGCTCCTGCAGCGCCGCACCGCCCTCCGATCGCTGGAGCTTTTGATGACTGATCTCGCCGCGGGGCGGGATGACTTCGGCTCAGGGCCCGGTGTGCGCGTAGACGGGGCTCCACAATCGTTGTTGAATGGGAAGAGATTATGAAAACAGGTCGTGTGTTGTACTCCAGCCCCAGAGGGAATAATGGAGCAGGCCTCTGAACTCCTGGGGGCCGTCTGTCTCCTCGTCTGCCACAGGAGCTTCGGGACTCACAGCTCCTCCGCCCCTGCTCCACCAGAATGTAGGGAAGGGGGAAGGTGATGGTGGCTAAGGAGACCAAAGGAAGTGAGGGGTAGGTGACATCCTCCTTTAAGGAAGATCCGTGTCACACCCGCATTTGACAAAATATTCGAGTACAAACACCTAAGTACCTGGCTACAAGCGAAGGAAGCAAAAGGTATTGGTATCCAGTGCGCCGGAAACAAGAGATAGATAAGATTGATTTAAAAAACAAACAAACAAAAAAAACTGGTGAAATACTCATGAAACCAATATACATGAACACTGGAAATGAACAATTAAGAAAATTAATAGTGAATGATGAATACCAGGTTTTGCACTGTGAGGAACCCTAGAATGATCCGTGTGGTACGGGATTAGAGTTGGAGACGTCAGTATGAACTCCTGTTTAGCTTAATATAGATGCAGGTGGGTAAGAAAAGATTTGCAGATATGTGTTATATATATGTTATACACAGGCTGTTACATGTATGTCCATTTCCTTGCTCTGTCAGCTGAGTGGACTTAGGCATAACACTCTTGCAGCAAGTCGCACATCAGGCACTCAGATCTTTTATTCACACCGTTCTTCAGCAAAAGGAAACCAGGTTCCTCAGGTGCATCGGCTGACTCTGGGACTAAAACAGGAAACGTACAAGAGAACCTAGAGCATCTTGTTGTGCCAGATGATAAGGAAGTGCTACGAAAAATTTTTTATTTAATTAATCAACATCCAGAACAATGATGAGGGTCTCTCAAAGGGACACAGAAGCCCACTGAAAGAGCTCCCAGTGATCAAAGCTGTAACAATTTGAACAGCAAAATAAAGCAATGTTCTATTATACCCAAAGTATAATAAATATACATGAGTGCATACCGATATAATGCAATGATTGAATGAGTAAATAATTAAGAGAGAAGAGACAAATGTCCCTCGCAGAAGAATTCAAAATTAATACTTAGATACTCTGCCCTCAGTGAGATGGAATAGTCCTTAACTGTAGTCTGCACTTTCAACTTCCAGAAGGATAACTTTATAATGAAGAAAACTGACAAACATTACTTCACAAGATTACCAGCAGAGATAAATCGTGTGGATGGTATATACCCTTGATATGATGTAATGAAAATGCCACTTTAGCCCTATTGTCTTCCTCCCAGAAACACAGTCTAATCATGAGAAAAATAACAGACAAATCCCAGTTAAGGGCATTCTGCAAATGACCTGACCAATACTTCCCCAAACTGTTAAGGTCAACAAAAGTAAGCAAAGTCTGAAAACTGTCACAGCCAAGAAGAGCCCAAGGAAACATGATAACTAAATGTAATGTAGTATTCTTAAGGATCCTGGAACCAAGAAAGCACATTAGGTAAAAACTAAGAAAATATGAATAACATATGGACTTTAGTTAATAATAATGTACCAGTACTGATTCATTAATTGTGAGTAATATGGGAAAATTGGATTGAGCTATAAGGGAACTCTGTACTATCTTCACAACTTGTCTTGTTATTTTAGAATCTAAATCTATTCTAAAATAGAAGCTTATTTTTAAAAAATTTTTAATTGTATGTGGAATATCAAAAAGAAAAAAAAATTCAGTTGGTCCAAATTTCACAGGCTATCAGCTCAGGTGTGCTGACAATGTTTCTTTTTCTTATTTTTCAGTTGGGTAATTTCTGTCTCCAGCTCCCATTTCTCCTCATGGCTTAATCCTAGTTTGGAGAAAATAATCTCCAGGAACTTTCTTTGCCAACTGAGTACATTCCCCTTCCTGCCTTCTCCCTAAGGTTGAAGCCAAACTCCCAGAGGCATTGGTGAGATCACAACATGAGGTGGGGATGGGGAGATTGCACCTGGTCCTTGGTCTTCAACCTAGACAGCATATTAAAAATCAGAAACATTACTTTGCCAACAAAGATCCATCTAGTCAAAACTATGGTTTTTCCAGTAGTCATGTATGGATGTGAGAGTTGAACTGTGAAGAAAGCTGAGCGCCAAAGAATTGATGCTTTTAAATTGTGGTGCTGGAGAAGACTCTTGAGAACAAGGAGATCAAACCAGTCAATCCTAAAGGAAATCAGTCCTGAATGTTCATTGGAAGGACTGATGTTGAAGCTGAAACTCCAATACTTTGACCACTTGATGTGAAGAACTGACTCATTGGAAAAGACCCTGATGCTGGGAAAGATTGAAGACGGGAGGAGAAGGGGACGACAGAGGATGAGATGGTTGGATGGCATCACTGACTCGATGGACATGAGTTTGAGTAAACTCCAGGAGTTGGTGATGGACAGGGAGGCCTGGCGTGCTGCAGTCCATGGGGTCGCAAAGAGTCAGACACGACTGATCGACTGAACTGAACTTGGTCATCATGAGCTCGTTCTGGCACTGAGCCTCATGTGTGTCCTGTGTGTGTCCGCCTCCTTGACGATCCTACTCAGACTGAAGGCATTGCCATGACTTTGCTGCTTTCTGCTGTTCTATCCTGCTCACCAACCACTGGGGCCCCTGATGGCCTGCTGGCAGTCAGCACCCCTCCTGAGCTACTCCCCAAGCGCTCAAGAAGACATTCAGCTGTTCCTGGGATGCTCAGTCCCACCCCACAAAGTGAGGCCCTGTGCTCTCTGCTCCCAGACCCCCAAAGCCTACCTTGGCACAGACTTCCTCTTTCAGAGACTCACATGGGGGTTTAAAGTGATCCATTTCCTCTCCCCACAAATTGCAGAATTGTAATTTCCTCTGCAGGAAGTAAACTTCATTCCAGATTCATCATACTTCCTTCCAAATCTTTTATTTTGGCATAACCTTTGTGTTCCCAGGAAATGCTGTTTTTAATTTAGAAAACCCCATTCCCTTCCATTCTTCCCTCTGCCATAGGTTCCAGAAGTTTCTCTTGAAATTTAGAAGCCAGTGCTAACATCTTTCTTTCACTCTGCATGCCTCCCCTACCACCCTGCCTGTGGGTAGTGAATATAGATGCCCCCCTCTGCCACCTAAATGGTGGAGAAAGATCATGAATTTGAAAACATCAAAACTGCTGGGGGGCAGGGAACAAGACTGAATGTCAAGCAGCCACAGAAAGATGGTGGTCCTTGAAAAGTGTCAGTTGGAAGAGGCTAACTCCTGAAAGATCAAACCAGTCAGTCCTAAAGGAAATCAATCCTGAATATTCATTGGAAGGACTAATGCCTAAACTGAAGCTCCAGTACTTTGGCCACCTGATGCAAAGAGCCAACTCATTAGAAAAGACCCTGATGCTGGGAAAGATTGAAGGCAGGAGGAGAAGGGGACGACAGGGGACAAGATGGTTGGATGGCATCACCGATTCAATGGACATGAGTTTGAGCAAGCTTCAGAAGATAGTGAAAGACAGGGAAGGCTGGGGTGCTGCAGTCCATGGCATCGCAAAGAGTCAGACACGACTGAGTGACTGAACAACAACAACTCCTGCTGGAAGTTTCTGGGTGGAGGCAAGTCCTGGATGTTGGGAGTTGGCCTGAAAGGGACTGTGGACTGCATGTAATGACTGCTAAGGGTGTTGGGATAGGGGTGGAATGACGGGTGTATGTTTGGATGAAAAGAGCTCTCTAGTGTTGAGACCCAGATATTGACCAGTCCTTCAATCTCAGGTAGAGTCATTTCCAAGAAAGCTCAACAGGAGACTCGTGTCTGAGTGTGGGATGTGCAGGAAGGCTCACCCAGATTGCAATACGAGAAAGAAGCTGCACACGGAGTTTTTTTCCCTTCTGCCATCTGAGCTTGTGTAGGGGGATCTAAACAGGGTTTCATGACAGCTGCTGTTGATCCTACCCCACTTTCAAAATTCAGCTCGAATTTCATCCTAGTTGAAGCTGATGCATCAACTTGAAGTGACCTCT
Source organism: Bos mutus (assembly GCF_027580195.1). Lineage (NCBI taxonomy): Eukaryota > Metazoa > Chordata > Mammalia > Artiodactyla > Bovidae > Bos > Bos mutus. The sequence goes on from NC_091636.1 coordinate 58,869,017, forward strand.
CCTCATCTGTATTCTGGAACACCAGTCGTTCCGGCATTTGATTGTAAATTCCATTATATTATTTGCAGCCTTTGTGTTTAATGTCTTGCCTACCAGGTGAGGAGATCCCTTGCAATCAGTTCAGAAGTTTCAACCTGTGTGCCTAGATCTATACCAGTCATGAAACCATGAGGCAAAAGAAATAGAGAAAGCCAGTTGGGTGGGGGGGTGCGGGGGGGCAGTTGTGTAGTCAGGATCCTTTCTCTCCTTCTATCAGAGCCCATGCCTGGTTAATACACTCCATTTCCCATCTCTGAGAGCCATGTGACAGAAAGCTGGCTGATGAGTGGAAAGGACTGGGTAGGGCTCACAAGCAAGAGTTCAGACACAGCAAGTGCACGCATTTGTCCCTTGGCCCTTTGTCCTCCTCGGAACACAGGCAAAATGCTGGAGCTGAAGGGTCCGTTGTGTGACTATGAGAAAGTAAACATGAGAACCGAAGCACGTGGTACAGATGCCCAAGTGAGCTGCCCACCTCCAGGCTTCTCACTGCATGGAAACCTACAAGAAAATTGTGGTGCCGGAGAAAACTCTTGAGAAATCAACTGAATATTCATTGGAAGGACTGATGTTGAAGCCAAGCTCTAATACTTTGGTCACCTGATTAAAAAAAAAAAAAAAAGCCAACTGATTGAAAAAGACCCAGATGCTGGGAAAGATTGAGGAAAGGAGAAGAAGGGGGCAACAGAGGATGAGACGGTTGGATGGCATCATTGACACAATGGACATGAATTGAGAAAACTCCAGGAGACAGTGAAGGACAGGGAAGCCTGGTGTATTGCAGTTCATGGGATCACAAAGAGTTGGACATGACTTAGCAACTGAACAACAGCAACAATGGAAATGTTTAGGTGATAACTTGAGACATGGGCTTGACCTCTGGCCAGAGTTGGAACTCTAAGCTGAAGAGGATAAACATACCTGGAGTTTTAGATGTGATTAATCTGCTAAGGAGATGAGGGTAGAAAGTGAGTAGGACATAGGGCTACAGGCAGAGATTTTATGCCATACAGTGGGTAGCACTGGATATGACTTGAGTGTCCTGAGAGTCCCCAGCTGGTCCTGGGGTGGATTAAAGAGCAGGTAAAGGAAGAAAAGCGGACCCGCAGAGGCCAGGGTATCTAATTCAGTGGTAAAAGAAGCCACCTGCAATGCAGGAGACTCAGGTTCGATTTCTGGCTCGGGAAGATCCCCTGGAGAAAGAAATGACAACACACTCAGGTATTCTTGCCTGGGAAATCCCATGGACTGAGAAGCTAACAGTCCATGGAGTCGGAAAAGAGTCAGACACATCTGAGAGACTGAACAACACCACCATGCTAATTTGGCTCACAAATCACTAGAAATGGACCCTTGGATTTCTTGGATTTCTCGTCTTTGATTTGGGGGTGACCTCCACTAAGCCACTAAAAGGTCCAAGTCAGAGCCCTACTTGTGCTCTGAACCCGAATTCACAGGCCTGAGACCCCAGGAATGGCTGACTGGCCTTGAGATTGGATTTGTAAGAGTCTTTTGACCTCCCTCACGCTGATATTCTTTTAGTCATTAAGATAGCTCTGAACATATGAATTAAGCAAAGACGTTCAGGGTGGGGTGGAAGAGGGAGTTAAGTGGAATAAGCCTGGGAAAGGAACAAGGGATGGAATTTGAGAGTATCTGAGGTGGACAGGGGGCAAAAAAAAAAAAAACATTTTGTATATGTGTGTGTGTGTGTTTGTGCACAAGCACAGATGTGTGCATACATGCTTATGGCTGCCTGCACTTGGGGTGTGGGGTGATGATGAAGATCTGATGGCAGGGAAACCCAGTAATACAGGAAGAAAAGATAAAGATAGATTTGGATTTGAAATGAATGCAGAATTGGAAGTTGCAAGTTTTTATTTTTATTGGTATGTTAATGAGAAGAGTGTATAGGAGAAGTGACAATATCTAAAATCTGCTGCCTTGCCTGTCAAATTGATCACTGTTACGGCTCATTGCTTATACTACCTGCCAACTTGCTGACTCTGCCCAGTAACACAAAGAATTCCAAATTGAGCCCTCCAGCCCCAAATAGGCAGAATTTGAAATTCTACCAGTTGGGACATTCATTCGTTCTGCTTCTGGCCAACTTCTGGTCTTCAAGATTTCTCTAATAGATAAATACTCCTGGGAGTGCTAACACCTTAAACCTTTATCACTTAATGCCTTATAGAGAGGATTAGTAGATTAGCCCAGCATTGGCAGGAGTAATGAGAGGGATAAAAGAAGGAAAAGGGCAATGGACGGCCCTAATAAAAAAGACACCTACAGGAAAACAAACAAACCCATCTATTTTGCTTTTGCCTAGAGCTGGTCTTACTGCCTCTAAGTATAGACTCTGAAAAAATTCAGGCTCTGGTTCCTGTACAGAGTGGGTGAAGATTTTTATATTCTGGGGTCATTGATTGCTCACTGAAAGACACATAGGCAAAGGTCCTTAGACGGTCCATTGTGTTTGGCTATATGAAGAAGCTAGAGGGGACCATAGCGGTTGGGTATGGGGGAAAATAGGAGACCCAGTTGGTGGAGCAGAGCAACCTCATCACGTAAAACCTCACAGGGGCTTTGTAAGAACCCTGCTTTACAGTCAGAATAGCACAGGTGTGGCTTATTGCTGAGAAGATTCGAAGTGATTAAGGAAAGCTGGAGATTGTATGGACTCACCAGAATATTAGAAAATAAAGCGGAAGTTTGTAAAAAGCTTTGTAAAGGATGGTCATGTAGAGAGTTGCTAGAAACCAGAAGGTTTTATTGTTTGTAGGTTTTTTTGAGGATGACCATTCTGACTGGTGTGAGGTGATACCTCATTGTAGTTTTGATTTGCATTTCTCTAATAATGAATGCTTTCCTGATGATTCAGATTACAAAGATTCTGCCTGCAATGCAGGAGACCCAGGTTCAATCCCTGGGTTGGGAAGATCCCCTTGAGAAGGACATGGCAACCCACTCCAGAATTCTTGCCTAGAGAATCCCATAGACAGAGAAGCCCAGCGGAATACAGTCCTGTGGTTGCAAAGTCAGACACAACTGAGCAACTAACACACTTGCTAATTAACGATGTTGAGCCTCTTTTCATGTGCCTCTTGGCCATCTGTAAGTGTTCTTTGGAGAAATGTCTAGTGTAACACAAAGATCTCTATTCAGTGCTCTTGCTAAATGCGTCGCGAATGCTGTGTGCTAAGTCGCTTCAGTTGTGTCTGACTCTTTGCAACCCCGTGGACTGTAGCCCGCCAGGCTCCTCTGCCCATGGAATTCTCTAGGCAAGAATACTGGAGTGGGTTGCCATTACCTTCTCTAGGGGATCTTCCCAACTAAGGGATCGAATCCACCTGTTTTATGTCTCCTGTGTTGGCAGGCGGGTTCTTTACCAATAGCACCACCTGAGACGCCCACTCAGTCCTCTGTGGTAACCTAAATGGGAAAGAAATCAAAAAGAAGGAGATATATGTACGTGTAGAGCTGATTCACTTTGCTGTACAGCAGAAACTGACACAACATTATAAAGCAACTACAATAAAAATTTTTTTAATACAGAAATTTTAAAAGTAAGGATTAAAAAAAAAGAAACCAGCTGCTGGCACTCCCCAAGGGGTTAGAAGGCTCTGGAAGATACTTGAGGACCGCCAACACCAACTAACAGGACCCACGCCTGGCAGAGCTCACCAGGAGCACAAAGACACCCACCTATGGAGGGAAAGTTGGGGTGGTCCTGGGTGACCTGCCTGGTCCCTGCTGCCCCGGGGGCATGGAGCCCACGTGTTGTGCAGCTACACCCGGGAGGACTTCTTCCCTCACTCGCCAGGGGTCCTGTCCACCCACCTCCGTCTCCTTCCCCCACCCAGCTGCCTGCTCACGGGGATCTAGAGATGAGAAGAGACACAAGAAAGCCACTTTTTAAAGAGCACCTCGGGCCTCTTTTTATTTTTTAAAATTTTTATTTGAGTGTAGTTGGTAATGCACCCGCCTGCCAATGCAGGAGACATGAGATTCTGATTCGATCCCTGTGTCAGGAAGATCCCCTGGAGAAGAAAATGACAACCCACGCCAGTATTCTTGCCTGGAGAATCCCCATGGACAGAGGTGCCTGGCAGGCTACAGTCCATGGGGTTGCAAAGAGTTGGACACGACTGAAGTGACTTAGCACATAACTGATTTACAGTGTTGTGTTATTTTCAGGTATGCAGCAAAGTGAGTCAGTTATACATATACATATATTCACTCTTTTTTAAGGAAAAAAAAATTATTTTCAACCTTGGGCCTCTTTTTACTTCTCGTTTTTTGTCTCTAGCCTGACAGTCAAATCAGGGATTATAGAAAGCAACAGGGAACCCCAATTTGTGGACTGGATTTCTTTTCAAAACCTGGACAGTTGACTGTTTTCTTCCAGGGATGCTGGGTAGGTAGCATCAGGGAGGGAAAAGAAATCCCAGTGAGAACCAGCTTTTGGTGCTGCCTCTGGCACTGACTAGCTGTGTGATGGACAGGGAAGCCTGGCATGCTGTAGTCCATGGGGTCGCAAAGAGTCGGACACGACTGAGCAACTGAATTCATCTGAACTGAGCTGTGTGATTCCAGGTGAGTGAACTAGAGAGATGAATGCTGCCTGCCTGACCCTGACCTTCAGAACCACCTGCATCCCCAGGAAGACCCGAGGTGCAGCCACTGCCTGTCACAGCCAGCCCCCATCTGCCCCTGCTCCACCCCCACCCTCTTCATGGGGGCGGGGGAGGGGGGGAGAAGGCACCTGGAGGCAAGCCAGACTGAACGGGTTCCTACTTGAACTGGGAAACGTGGAGAAAGGATGCCAGGTGACAGGGCAACCCGCACCAGGGGAAGCGAATGCAGGGAGTGGGCAGGAGGGCGGCCCTCCAGCCTTGCTGCCCTGGTGAGCTTTTCACCGGTGCCCTCAGCTCACCCCACAGCAAACCCTTCTCCTGAGACCAGCTGGGGGGTCTCTAACTTAAGAGCACCCCACTGGAAAGGAATCAGTTGCAGGGGACAGTTCTAGGTCACAGACCCTCACTGAGCAAATGGCTTTGGCTTTGAAACAGGATTGGGGACAGGGCGTAGAGGCCTCCCACACCCTGGAACAAGATCTGTGTGGGCCACCCATCAGCAGTTTAGGGACAGCCGATGACGGATCCCTGTGCTTTCTCCAGGGAGAAGGTAGAAAAACCTCACACTGAGAGCCACTTAAAGGAGAAGGTGAAGGCGAGGAGGACCCACCGATTGAATTCCCCTCCCCCCAGCCCTGAGCATGCAGTCTAACTTCTGCAGAAACCTCCAGATGGTCAGGCACTCGGATGGTTCACTCAGTTTCAGCATTGACTGAATTCTCAACCTTTCTCTGTTTCTACAAATAGAGTTAAAAATTCCAGATCTACAATGAGATACGGGCTTCCCTGGTGGCTCAGCGGTAAATAATCTGCCTGCCAATGCAGGATGCTTCCTGGGTCAGGAAGATCCCTGGAGAAGGAAATGGCAATCCACTCCAGTATTCTTGCCTGGGAAATTTCATGTACGGAGGAGCCTGGTGGGCTACAGTTCATGGAGTCGCAAAAGAGTTCATAGGGACACGACTTAACCACTAAAAAACACAGACAAAAAAAAAGCAATGAAGATATCTGAGGGTCATTGAAGGGATTACACCCACCCCCACCCTACACATCACAGCCCCCCTCCCCATCCTATCTTTCTTGAACATACCATCTTCCACATCTCTCTCTCTGCTCAGGCACAGAGACCTCAACAACCCCAGGCATCAGTAGGACTAGACTGAGAATGCCACCCAGGTCTGCAGTGGGACAGCCAGATCAGGGAGGAGAGGGGAACTGGCACCCTGTCTTTGCACCGTGCTCCCCAACAGGCCCCCGAGGAGCCACACGACAGAGGACAAGGCTGATGAGGGTCACAGAGGAGCAGGGCTGGCACCACTGGATAATTGCCCACAGGGACAAGGCAGCCTTGGCCGGAACCCAAAGGTGTGGCTCAGGTGCTTGGTCCCTGTGACTCCAAAACCCCAAAGTTCTGAAAACCAATGTCCTTAGTAACTCATTTGGTGGCAAAAGCTGACTTAACATCCTGCGAGGCTGTGGGTGTCCCTTATCTCATTTAGGGTGAATGGTATTTTTGCTGCCGAAATACTAAAAGGATGTGATTTTGCAGGTGCAGTCCCAGAGCCTCCTGGGGGTATTAGGCATTCTACAGAATATGCAGTATACAGACAGTGTTACCTTTCCATATATGAAAAAAATTTAATGGACTTCAGAAAGCATCGGAATTCTGAAATCCATCTGGTTCCTAAGGTTTTGGATAGGGAACTGTGGCCATAACGATTGTGTACGAATGGCCCATAAGCACAGGAAGAGATGTTGAACATAATTAGCCATCAGGGAAGTGCAAACCAAACCCCAGTGAGATACCACTTCACACCCACTAGAAGGGCTGTAATCAAAAAGGCAGCTGAAACAAGTTTTGACAAGAATGGAAGGCAACTGGAATCTCATTCCTTGCTGGTGGGAATGTAAAAATGGTGCAGCCACTTTAGAAAACAGTTTGGCAGTTCTTCAAGAAGTTAAACATAGAGTTACCATATGACCCAGCTACTCTCGTTCTAGATATACAGCCAAGAGAGACGAAAACCTGCGTCCACATAGAAGTCTCTATGCAAGTGTTCATGGCAGCATTATTCGTGATGGCAGAAGACTGGAAACAACCCAACTGTCCACCAATTGATAAATGTAGAAGAAAATGTATGTCCATGCAATGGAATATTATTTGGCCGTAAAAGGAATGAAATACTGACATATACTATGACATGGATGCATCTTGAAAGCACTAAGACAAAGAAGCCAGTGGCAAAAGGGCACATATTGTATGATTCCATTTCTATAAAAATATACAGACTAGGAAAATCCATGGAGACAGAAAGTAGATGAGTGGTTGCCAGGGGAAGAGGAGGGGAGGAATATGCTAAAAAGTGTTGATTTCTGTACTTTAAATGAGTGAATTGTGCAGTATATGAATTACATCTCAAAAAAGCTGTTTAGGGACTTGCCTCATGGTCCAGTGGTTAAGACTCAGAGCTTCCAAAGCAGTGGGGCATGGGTTTGATCCCTGTTCAGGGAACTAAGATCCCACGTGCTGCGTGGTTTGGCCAAATAATAAATCAATAAATAAGTTGTTTAAACAGAAATAAAAATCAAGTCTAATAGATACAGCTATGGCTAATTCAAAACAAGACAGCAGGGCGTCAGGGCAGGTGCTATGGACTGAATATATTCCTGGAAGATTCATATGTTGAAATCCTAACCACTTCCCGGGCAGTGCAGTGGTGAAGAACCTGCCTGTCAATGCAGGAGACAGAAAAGACATGGGTTTAACCCCTGGGTCAGGAAGATCCCCTGGAGGAGGGCGTGGCAACCCACTCCAATATTCTTGCCTGGAGGGTCCCATCAATAGAGGAGCTTGGTGGGCTATAGTCCATAAGGTTGTAAAGAGTCAGACTCAAGGGACTTAGCACCAGGTGATGGTACTAGTAAGTGATTAGTCCATGAGGGTGGAGCCCCCATGAATGGAGTTCATACTCTTACAAAAGAAGCTCCACAGAATTCTCTTTCCTTCTTCCATATGGTTACGGTGAAAAGGCACCATCTAGGAAAAAGAGCCTCATTTGACACTGAATCTGCGGGTGCCATGATTTTGGCCTTCCCATCCTCTGGAAGTGTAATGCATCATTGCTCACTGTTTATAAGCCACCTGGTTTATGGTATTTTTTGATAGCAGCTCACATGCAGTAAGACAGTATCTTGGGAATTTCTTAGGCTCTCCCATAAAGGATGAAAGGGTGACATTGGCCAGAAACAGGCTGCTGCAGTAGCAAGAGGCCTTTGAGATGTCCCTCCTAGGGAGTGGAATATGCTATCAACCATGAGATTCGGGGATCCGAGGATGCAGCCCATCATCCTCAACTGAATGGCCTCATGGGGCCAGCTGGAAATATCCCATGGCAGGTGCTATCTTGAGCAGCCACATGGTTGGTAGTCTCCCTGCATTAGCCACAGGGATTCGGGGGGTCTTTCCTAAAGGATGTGTCTGTGGCAGTTGCTTCCCTCGAGATGCATAGTTTTGTGAAGGGTACGTAGCTGGCAATTCATTAACTCTTCATTCAAGTATCAAAGAAATTGCAAAATGTCAGGAGAGCAATGGTACCTAAACCCATGGAAGAATGGACCTTCCTAGAGATTGTGGCGTGTGTGCGTGCATGCTAAGTTGCTTTGCTGCTGCTGCTGCTGCTAAGTCACTTTAGTCGTGTCCGACTCTGTGCGACCCCAGAGATGGCAGCCCACCAGGCTCCCCGTCCCTGGAATTCTCCAGGCAAGAACACTGGAGTGGGTTACCATTTACTTCTCCAATGCATGAAAGTGAAAAGTGAAAGTGAAGTCGCTCAGTCGTGCCCGACTCTTAGCGACCCATGGACTGCAGCCCACCAGGCTCCTCCATCCATGGGATTTTCCAGGCAAGTGTACTGGAGTAGGGTGCCATTGCCTTCTCCATAAGTTGCTTTAGTCATGTCCAATTCTTTGCGACGCTATGGACTGAAGCAGGCCTGGTTCCTCTGTCCATGTGATTCTCCAGGCAAGAATACTGGAGTGGGTTGCCATGCTCTCCTCCAGGGGAAATCTTCCCAACCCAGGGATCAAACCTGCATCTCCTACATCTAACCTTCATTGGCAGTCACATTCTTTAACACTAGCACGATTGTGGCATGAGAGGCAAACAAGTGGCTTTTGGTATAATTTCTGGATATACTGGTTTAGTTGAGACCCCATAGCTCGACAGGGAGGAAACCTGTGAAATAAACATTCCACCATCTCTCCTCCCACCCTCTACTTGCTGCCCATGCCTCCCATTGACTGCTCCGAACCAGGAGAGAGCGAGCCAGGGAGCCTGTGGATGAGTCCATACCGTCAGCCTCCTGAAGACAGAGAAGAGAGAGAAAGAGGATGCATCTAGTTGGCAGAGGAGGACCTCCAGGGCAATGATGAGCTGGCTCCAGCATGTGAGGTCCTGAATCAGCCCACACTCAGCATCTGTCCAAGCATGACCCTGTGCCCAGAGCTCTAAGTGACGGACATAGTTCGAAGAATAAGACCCACTCACCTGATGAGACAATTATGATGACAAAAGAGAATGTGTGTTCAACTGAGTAAAGTTCCAGAGGAACTCAGAGAAGAACCCCCCTACTTGAAGTGGGGTAATGAGGGAAGAAGCCCTAGGTCAGAATTTTATTGCTTTCAATCAAAGGCCAAGACACACAGAACAAAGAATAAATACAATGTGATCTTTTTTTAAAAAGTTATGGAGATATGACTACGCAGGCAGAATACAGAGAAACTGGGCTTTCTACCATAGAGTAGATTGATCTCTGGCCTAGAGATCAGGGACTTGGGCAGGTCAGGTGTGTCGAATGATATTTCTTGGCTTTGAACAACTATGGTCTCATGTTGCGGTATTCTTTACAGCAAGAATCAGCAGCCAACATCTCACCATGAGAAAGGGGACATTACCTCCGCCTCTTTTCATTCTGTTCCATGGTTCGAAGATTCTTTCCCAAAGAACAGACTTAAGAAGATAACTTTGCAATGGGAATTTGCTGTATGACTCAGGGAACTCCAGCAGGGCCTCTGTGACAATCTAGAAGGGTGGGGTGGGGAGGGAGATGGGAGGGAGGTTTTTGAGGGAGGGGGCATGGGTGTACCTCTGGCTGCTGCTTGTTGATGTATGACAGAAAACCCCAAAATACTGTAAAGCAAAGTTCCTTCAATTTAAAAAATAAAATAAACAATATAGAAAGAAAAAAAAAGATACCTTGCACCTGCATAAGGAAACCCAGTGTGTGTCCTTCCAGCAAGACTCTTCTCTCCTCAGCTCCTCCCAGTTCTTCACTTCCTTGGGGAAGTAAGGCAAGGAACTTACTTCTGTTGCCTGAAATACCACATTATCTGGATATTTCCAAAGTGGTGGAACTGGAAACCATTGAAAAGTCATTGTTTTTTATTCATTCATCCCCTTCCATCCCAGTCCCCACCCTGGTGACCCCTTCTTGGGTCACTGGTCTTCTTGTCTTCCTATCTTCTCCACTGACTATATTTGGTGTTCCTGTGTATTTATCTTTCCTGGGATATAACCCAATGACACCAATCATTTAAAATCGGTGTCCCTGTATATTTATCTTTCCTGAGATATAACCCAATGAGAAGGTGAAGGTGAGATCATATTGAACGATAGAGAAGCAGTAAGTCACACATAACTGGATCTCCCCAATCCAGAATCTAAAATCTAACCTAGATAGAAGATGTCCAGTTTATTTTAGCCTGAGTCCTATGGAAATAATGAAGACTTAACGTGATGTGCTCTAACTTAACTGGGATTCGGCTGCACTGGATGATGCTGGCCTTATGTTATTTTATTTCCCTTTAATAAATAAAGGCCCGTGTGTTCGCTGTTTTAGGATTTAGTAGTAGCAAAGTTTGTCTCTGCTGCCAGATGGTTGTGCTTCCTTTTAGGAGCTAATGCAAAGATGGAACTTGCTGTGTTTCTTTTTATTCCACGGAAGCTGAGATGCTCAGAATTAATTTATGTGCTTATTTGCATCAGTTTTACAATGATCTACTCCCCTTTGTTACGTGCCTCTTATTCTTTTATTGTTATTTTACAAGTCTTCACTTCTTGATTTCGCTTATGTTTCAAGTCCTTTTCTGAAGAAGGTTGGGGATACATGGATGGGTAGATGGATGATTAGTTGATTACCTGATATATAGATAAATAGATGGATAGATAAACCAGTTGGACAGAATTGTGAATAAGGGAAAGGTAGACTCCAGCACAGTTCCTCTACATCGTGATCTTCCTTTTATGCCATGGGCCTACTTTCTCTTTCAGGATCCTATTTTTATCAAACTTTTCATGACAAGCTGTGTCTTGTTCTGGAGTCAGAGTCAGGTGCAAATTGCAAACAGCTACTGTATCTGTATAAATATAAGAAGCTTACCCTCAGTTTCCTCATCTGTAAAATGGGCATGATAGCAATTCCTACATCATTTGTTGTTCTGAGGTTACAGTCAGGTAGTACATGTTAACTGTTGAATATGGCCTATATTCCACATTGTAAAATCCCAGTGAATCTTGGTTATTATTATTATTATTCAATTATGTGACCTCCTTTTCATCTTCTTTAATGCTTCCCTCTCTGTGTACTCATTATCATATGTTTGGACTATTACAGTAGCCTTCTAACTTGGCTTAGAATTAAGAATCTTACTGCTGGGAAGGATTACTTAACTCTATACTCAATTTTATTAGTATAAATGAGAAAAACCAACACAGCATTGCTGATGCTGCTGCTAAGTCGCTTCAGTCGTGTCCGACTCTGTGTGACCCCATAGACGGCAGCCCACCAGGCTCCTCCGTCCCTGGGATTCTCCAGGCAAGAACACTGGAGTGGGTTGCCATTTCCTCCTCCAATGCACGAAAGTGAAAAGTGAAAGTGAAGGCACTTAGTCGTGTCCCAGTCTTAGCGACCCCATGGACTGCAGCCTACCAGGCTCCTCCGTCCATGGGATTTTCCAGGCAAGAGTACTGGAGTGGGGTGCCATTGCCTTCTCCCATTAGAGTAATTATTCTCCAGTTAAAAATTAATAAAAAATAAACCACACAAGTCAATCCATAACAAAAAAACTAGAAAGCCTTGATAAGAGAAATGTCATGCCTATATGACATAGTCATTCAAAGTAGATTTCAGAGGATGGGGACACTTAGCCATGTGTAGGTGTAACTGGTGAACCATTGGGTACCTTAAATCTTTAAGGAACCACCTGGGAAGAGAACTCAGCTGCGCCCAAAGCTGGGGTATCTCATCATACAGGTGGGGTGGCCTGTTGGTAGAGTCTCTCTGAGGAGCCTCTGGTATCAGCACTCATCTACTGGGGAGACGGGGGATCCAGGAATGAGGAGCTCGGACCAGGAGCAAAATCGTAGGCAGCAAATAAAAGTTTGAAAAAGACAATGAGCTTCAGTCTAGCCTCCTGGATGCTAGTCTGGATCCCGAGAAGAGCGATAGTCGCCACAAGCGCAAACTGAAGGAGCTGGCCAGCACATCTGCAGCACGCTGGGATTCAGGTAACATGTGGCTGTGAGAGTCCTTCGTGCTAAGGGAAACTAGTCATCTCTTCCCATACTCCTGCTGCCCACAGCCTGGCATCCACCTCTTGAGGGCTCAGGCTGGTTCTCAAGGGGTGGTGCTTCAGGAGGGGCTGTGGCAGCGGGGGGTAACAGGGGTGCGCACTGGACCCAGTGGGAGGGGGCGCATGCCTGTGAGAGCCTTTGAACCCCTCTAAGTAATCTTGAGCCCCTGAGTGATCCTGGCTAGTTAAGCCAGTGAAAGTTGCATGTCCATGACAATGTAGCATGTCCATGATAATGGGATGGTCATTTGTCTCTGCAGGTGCCAGAGGGCAGATAAATCTGGGGAGAGTCACAAAAGAGCGGAATGTGGGGGGTGTCTGTCTAAGGGAAGGGCTCCTATTCCCGTCCACACTCCTGTGTCGCCCCAAGCATTGCTCCTTAGACCTCAGCCCAGCAGTCTTCTTGGAGCATAGGCTGGATGTGCCGCTCCTTCTCAGAAACCTTTGATTCACCCCCTGCCCTATAGAATGCTCTTCACACTCCTTTGCGTGACATTCAAAATCCCCCTTGTCATGTCCCAAACCTCAGAATCTCCTGGAACCTCTCTGTCAACTCCACATTTTGGAGCCTGCTCCAAGCAGAATGTCTGAGGGCTTTCGGGGGCCCCACAGTTCCAAGGCCTCCTATCCATCCATACCTGGTGTAGGATCCAGGCAGGGAGGTTCCTGAAATGCCAGGATCCAGTCAGGTCGGGACCTCAACCTCTTAGGCATATGGGGCTGGCATGGGGGGGGGGGGTTTCACAGTCTTCCACCAAATCTGTGCTCACCACAGGGCCTTTGCACATGATGGTCTAAGGTGAGCACCCTCCCTGGCACCAACTGTACACCAGCTTTCTCCTCACTCTGTTCAGAATCGCTTCCCCGTATCATCCGATCGGACTTTCAAATGCTTATCTTGCCCTCTAGCTCCCTGAGAGCTGAGACTAGCTCAGGTTTTCTTTGTGTCCTTCACTGGATCTGGTGCATTGCTTCACAGATTTAGTAAATGTTCCCCAAACTGCCTGTTGAAATAATGAGTTGCAAAATCTAATTTTCGTCCTTTATTTTTAAGCAGGAATGTTCGTCAAGCTATTGCCTCCCACGAGATGATTTAAACCTTTTCTCCAATTACTTTTCTCCAATTATGCAACTGAATGTTCTAAGGAGGTTTCCCACATATGCAGGCGCCGAGGAGTTTTAGGGACCTTGAAGGGTATTCCTAGAGCCACGGGAACCACATCATGGAGCATGGAGAGCTTGTGTGCAAGCCACATTCCTTTCCTAATGCTCCCCTTGAAAAAGAAAGAAAAGAGCAGAGTACAATCTACCAAACCAGGCTTTTTGGTGGATGGTTTAAACCCAGTTCAACCACTCTGCTTTTCTAAGCATCTCTCTTTCTTGCCCCTGATTATGGCTTCCAAACCAACAGCCAAAAATATAGGATGTGGGGAAGCTTGAGTAAGAGAGCAAAACCAAAATGTCTCAGTCTTTGAAGGGGAAAGGCTGTTTATTGTTGTCCTGTCACTGCTGCCATCTTCTCTCACTCTGTTAAATTTCAACACTTACCAGGCATTTGCTAAATTGATCAATAGGTTTCTATTGAGTCCTATGCTATGATAGGTATAGTGCCTCTACTGATTTTATGCTGTGAATTTTAATTTCCACTTTGGCGTTATTTACTTCTTTCACTAAAACATTTGTGTTTATTGGGAAAAAAAAATTCTGCAAGACTAGTAAGGAGTCACCTTACTTAGGTGAGATTTTATTCTGTGATGGATTCTCCAGGAGCTCACCAGTATCCGGTTTTCTCGTCTTCAAAGGCCCAGAGACTACAGTTCCCAGACTTCCTTGCAGTTAGATGGGGCCATGTGACCATATTCAGTCCAGTGGGATACATATACCCCTGTTTGTGATCCTCTGTTTTCCATTTCCCATCTACATCCCCCTTGGTAGCAACATGTCCTATATGGTAAAGACAAGATGGAGCAAAGCTCCCCAATCTGAAATAGATTTGAGGACTTGAGTGAAATACACTTCTACTTCCTTTAAGCCCCTGAAACTCAAGGGTCTATTTTTAAGCACAACCTGTTGACTAATACATATTGTTTCTTCAACTTAATGTTGTTTTTTGATCTGTTTGGTTGTTGTCTGTTGGTTTATAATCTCAAAGGGACTGTGTTCTTTTTCTCTCTTTCATGAATCTGGCTCAGTGAATCATCCTTAGAGGAAATACTCAATCCTGGGTTGGGAAGATGCCCTGGAGAAAGAAATGGCAACCCACTCCAGTATTCTTGCCTGGAAAATTCCATGGACAAGGAAACTGACGGGCTATAATCTATGGTGTCACAAGGAGCTGGACACAACTGAGCAACGTCACATGTATGTATGTATCTAGATACCAATGCTCTTGGCCAACTTTTTTGTTGGCTTTCTGTCATCTGACCCCAGGTAGTTTTCTTGCTAATCTACTGGCTCCAAACCTCACAAGACACATTGGAATGGCTTTACTTATCATATCTTTCCCTAGGAAGTGTATCAAGACCTTAAGTCAGCTTCTCAAGTCTGGCTTATTCTAAAATGTGCTAATGAAATGAAAAGAAACCCTACAGACACACTAGCCCAACCTCCTGCTGGAGCAGTCATTGTAACGAAACTCCTTGAAAGAGTTGTGCAGTGTCCCCTTGCTCACCTCCTGTTCTCTCCCTAGCCTGCTGCAGGGTGACCTTTGTGCCCGCCACTCCATGGCTCCCTACTGCTCGTCTTAGTCATCAACGTGGAAGATGAGATCCAGCTGGTCTCCCTTCAGCCCCTCCCCATCTTTACTGTCTCCCCATCACACTGACCTTCTTGTGCTCTTGTCCTGTGCATATGTTTCCCTCCCAGTAACTGGAAACTCTCCCCAGAGAAGCTTCCTTCATCCCACAAAACGTGAACAATAAATCTCTTATTATTTATTTTATTTTATTTGTTTGGATGTGCTGGGTCTTAGTCGCAGCATGCAAACTCTTTAGTTGTGCCATGCAGGGTCTAGTTCCCTGACCAGGGATGGAACCTGCACTGGGAGCACGGAGTCTCACCTGCTGGACCGACAGGGAGGTCCCCAGGATGTCTCTTAACTGTCCCTATCTGTCCATCCATCCGTGCTTGTGCTCAGTCATGTCAGACTCTCTGCAAGCCTTTGGACTCTAGCCCACCAGGTTCCTCTGTCCATGGGATTTTCCAGACAAGGATACTGAAGTGGGTTGCCATTTCCTCCTCCAGGGGATCTTCCCAACCCCGTGTCTCCTGCATTGCAGGCAGAATCTTTACCTGCTGTGCCATAGAACCCTCTGTTACTCCATCCTATGCCCATCACAGAGTATTGTAACTCCCTGCACACGTATATGTATCTCCCAACAGGACTGTGTATTTATGGTGGACTCTGTGTTGCATCATCTGGACCTGCTTTCCATGAAAGAGGTGCTGCTCCTGCTGCTGGGATCATGGTCAGCAGACAGCCTGCAGCTGTCACCCTCTGTAGGGAGTATCTCTGTTGCAGAAAGCAGTCTTGCCCAAGATTGTGTCCATTCCCATGGCAGCCTATATTCAGACTGACTCAGGGTTCTAAGGGCCTGGCCAACTAAGCCAAATTCAGGACAAGTCTGATGGGCTAAATTCCACGAAGTTGGCTGAGCCCATCATTGGGCCTGCCAAGCAGCTAACAAGTATCTGACAGTTCTTCATGTTACTAAAAAGCCATCACTCAAATGTAAAATGTCATTCTCTCTGGAAGTAAGATATGAAGGTAGAAATGAAGGAACTAGTTGTGTTGCAATAACCATCATGTGATTCTTGAATATGATAAAAGTAAGTTTGTGTTAAGCAATGCTCTTGTGATATAATGGGCTTCCCCAGTGGCCCAGCAGAGACTCAATTTCGATCCCTGGGTCAGGGGAAGATCCCCTGGAGAAGGAAATGGCAACCTACTCCAGTATTCTTGCCCGGAAAATCCCATGGACAGGCGAACCTGGTGGGCTACAGTCCATGGGGCCACAAAGAGTCAGACATGACTGAGTGTCTAAACAACAACAACTTGTGAGATAAGGCAGATCTTTCCCCTCTCTTGCAGCAAGCTAGTTGCAGAGTAAGGTAAGAGTTTCTGTTCCAAGGACTATATTTTGGCATGTGTCTCTGTAACTGGTCTAGGGCCCGCTAACTTCTATTTTACTTAGGCATTTTTACTGACTTCAGTAAACTTCATTTTTCAAAGATAATTCAGGTCGAATTGTACTCAGAGAACTAAAATCTCATGAAATCAGAGGTGTTGGCATATCAGGAATGATCATTTGATTGAATTTGGCTCTTTAAAAAAAAGTAACAAGTTCCAAGACCAAATGAAAACAAAGACTAGCTACCTGAAAACTGGAAAACAAGGTAATTCTGAGGACTCAGAAGAGCTCCCAAGCACTGGAAGGGGGTTTCATCTTCCTGAGAGTTCCATCATTAGAGACACGTTCTGAGAATTTCCTGTTGGAAGTAAATACTTCAGGTGGCAATATGTCAGATCATTGGTGAAATTTTTTAAATGGTAGAGATACAGGACTTTCAAGAAAAATTAATTGCAATCTGATGGGTGTGATAGAGGCCCTTTTATTTCTTACTGATCACAGCAGCTTGGTGATCTTGTTACAGATCTTGTTACAGATATAGGAAAAATTTCACTTCCAATGTAGAGCATAAAATAGGGCCTGCTGTTCAGAAAGTCAATATAAAAGCCAAAAAAGATATTCCTCCCAAGCTAGGCTTCTAAATAAAACTTGGATAGTGTTTTCCTCTGGCCGTAACCATGTCTCATGATTCTAAGAGTGTCACTTTCTTAGTTACGTCCCTAGAGGCCCAACCTTTCAGTGTGAATCCTTCCAGCTCAGGGACCAGCTCTGCATTCCCACACGCTTCAATCCTTCACTCCACTGCTATTCAGTATCTCTTGTGTTGTGTGCAATCTATGTAGGATGAAAAGAAGAGAGAGAACAGATTATCTCCCATACTCACTCCTTCATTCAACTGATATGAGCCTCTCCTGTGTGATGTGCAACATATATGTTGTTGGTGTTCAGTTGCTAAGTTGTGTCCGACTCTTTGAGACCCCGTGGACTGTAGCCTGCTAGGCTCCTGTGTCCTCCACTGTCTCCTGGAGTTTGCTCAAATTTGTCCTTTGTGTCAGTGATGCTCTCTAATCATCTCATCCTCTGTTGTCCCCTTCTCCTTTTGCCTCCAATCTTTCCCAGCATCAGGGTCTTTTCCCCAGTGAACTGGCCTCTTTGCATCACTTGGCCATAGTACTGGAGCTTCAGCTACAGCATCAGTCCTTCCAATGAATATTCAGGACTGATTTCCTTTAGGATTGACTGCTTTGATCTCCTTACAGTCCAAGGGACAAGAGTCTTCTCCAGCACCACAGTTCGAAAGCATCGGTTCTTCAGCACTCAGCTTTCTTTACGGTCCAACACTCATGTCCGTATATGACTACTGAAAAAAACACAGCTTTGACTATATGGACCTTTGTCAGCAAAGTGATGTCTCTGCTTTTTAATACACTGTCTAGTTTTGTCATAGCTTTGCAACATGTATGGGATGCAAAAAAAAAAAAAAAAAGATCATTCATTGATTCTAATTTGAATGAGATGAGCGTATAGCAGAGGAAAAACATATACATGTATACTTACATGGAGAAGGAACTGGCAACCCACTCCTGTATTCTCGCCTGGAGAATCCCATGGACAGAGGAGCCTGATGGTCTACACGCCATGGGGTCACAAAGAGTTGGACACGGCTGAGCAACTAACACACACACATATACTTACCAATAATAGGCTATGAGACAAAAGTGGTTATTGACACAGGATAAGCAGTTTGGAGGAGACAGCATCTGTCTGGCCAGCAGAGAGGACACCATCTAGATGGTGGGACCTCTTCTCTAGAGCAGGTGAAAGGGGTGAGGCCAGATCACCTTGGGGAATCACCTTCTCTCAAGATGGTGACAGTTGATGTTCTCCTCAAAGCATGTGCTCTTGACATCACACTTCCCACAACTCTTTTTTTCTTTCAAACCTAATAGCTAAGTAACTTCCTGTTACAGGTAATACCATGGGCAAATTGTCAGTTACAAAGGAGATAGGTAGTGAGTGAATAAGATGGGGCTTTTCGCTTAGACTGCTCTGGCTTCCAATTTTATGTTGCCACCTTCTAGCTTCTAGACTGGAGAAGGCGATGGCACCCCAATCCAGTACTCTTGCCTGGAAAATCCCATGGACAGAGGAGCCTGGTGGGCTGCCATCTATGGGGTCGCACAGAGTCAGACACGACTGAAGCAACTTAGCAGCAGCAGCAGCAGCTTCTAGACCCTTGAGTAAATTACTTAACTCTAAGCCTCAGTTCTCTCATCTGTAAAAGGGCTCAGTAACCCAGTGTCAGAGCCCAGGAGGATTACTTGGAAATCACGTAGCATTTCTCCCATCCTTTGCATGTGTTTCTCTGTGCTTAGTTGCTCAGTCCTCTTTGTAATCCCATGGACAGAAGAGCCTGGAGGACTACAGTCCATGGGATTTCCCAGGCAAGAATACTGGAGTGGGTTGCCATTTCCTTCTCCAGGAGATCTTCCTCACCCAGGGATCGAACCCCACTTTCTTTACACACAAAAAAGACCCTCAACTAAGTTAAGAAATTTAACATGGATTGGACACAGCTTAAAAGAGAAAGGGAAATTCTCCAGAAAGCCCTTCATGGAAGATCTAGTTCTTCCCGATGGTTCTGAAGGATCTCAAGAGTATCGACTGTACCTCAGTTAATATTTAGGCTACAGTTTATTAGTTATTTAAATGTCCTCTGCCTTAGGCTTTACACAACAAAAAGTATAATGCAGTTACTTGCACTTTGGTGACTTTAAGGTCTAAGAAAGTCTTAAATGGAATATTAAGTCCTGCCAGTAAGTGTGTATAAAAGTAGGGTTGATATACACAAATGTCTGGATGGTACTGTTTGTGTGAAAGTCGCTCATTCGTGTCCAACTCTTGGCAACCCCATGGACTATACAGTCCATGGAATTCCCCAGGCCAGAATACTGGAGTGGGTAGCCTTTCCCTTCTCCAGGGGATCTTCCCAACCCAGGGATCGAACCCAGGTCTCCCGCATTATAGGTGGATTCTTTACCATCTGAGCTATCAGGGAAGCCCTGGTACTGTTTGGGGGCTGCTTTTCTTGAGGAAACCTTGGGAAAATGCTGTGTCTGGCCACCTGGCACTGGGCTTGTCCCCAGTACTATGGTCTGGGCCCTTCCTGGCTGAAGAGACACGGGGATGGGGCTCATGTGTGGCGGTTTCTGTGAACTGGCTGGTGCGCCTACAGGCTGGTTGGCCCCTGGAGGTGCCCACTCTTGGTTTTCAGTTCTGGGAGGACTGGCAGAGGGAAGACAAGTAGCACTAGGGGGATTTGGGGGCAGCAGCCTCTGCCCAGTAGTCCGGAGGTATGTCTTGTCTTAACAGCAGACAACCTGAGTCGAGCCTACTTTCCATATGTCAGCCCTAGGTAGGACAGCTGTCAGGACTCTTCTTTGCTAAGTCCTTGCGCTTTTGTGAATACTACAGTCTAGATGCCTGGCTCTGGCCCTCACCCTTCACGGCGCAGACAAGCCCGTGGCCATGGCCTCAGAGAAACCAGCCTTAGGGAGCCTCCTTCACTGTAAGATGGTCTTCAGCCTACAAGGTAGACTCTTATCACAATCTCCTTCATGTGTTTCTTCAACTGTATTTCTTTTCTCGGTGGGCTGTGTTGTGTGGCTTAGTTAGAGGAATATTAGTTTCCTGAGTAGGGAATTGAACCCTGGACCTCTGGCATTGAACCACTGGACCAAGCCAGGGAATTCCCTTTAACTGTATTTCCTTAGAGGAGATGCTGAGATAAGCGCTAGACTATTGATATTATGTGTAGAATAGATAACTAACGAGAACCAACTGTCTAGCACAGGGAACTCTCCTCAGAACTCTGTTCTGTGTTGAAGGAAATCAGAAGAAAGAGGAGATTTAGGTACATGTATAGCTGATTCACTTCGCTGCACAGCAGAAACTAATACAACACTGTAAACAACTATACGCCCATCAAAATTAATTTATAAAAGAGATATGTCAGCACTAGAATTCCACCTGTGATGGTATAGGAAAGGTTTGTGTGTTAGTTTTTGTTTTAGCCTGATTTCCTTTGCCTCTTTTTAGAAGCTTTTTTTTTTTTTTTAGGAAGCGCCCCCTCTCCCAACCCTGAGTCAAAATAAAAAGCCTCAGACTGAGCCCATCAAGTGTGAGGTCATTTCCAGTTTTAATCCTGCGAAGAATGAGGCTGATCCACCCGTGCCAACCTCCAGACCTGACCCTTTGCCCTGGTGGCCCACTTCAGGGACCACAGTACTTGTCACGTGAAGGCCTTTAATGAGCTGCAGAAACTGATCAGAGGAAGCTGTCGACAGCAGCTTGGAGGGTTTTCTGAGGCTCCCATTTCTCCATACCACATTTGTCCTCTTCACTCATATCTCATTGATATAATATCCTCATATCCATATCAAGCATCTGCCAAAAACACTGACACCATGTCCAACCATGGGAGTGTGCTTCCAATTTTGAAGGGTTTATACGCTTTTAAAACTCTTGGACTTCCCTGGTGGATCAGTGGATTAGAATCCACCTGCCAATGCAGGGGACCCGGTTTCGATCCCTAGTTGGGGAAGATCCCGCGTATCGTGGAGCACCTAAGCCCGTGCACCACAGCTACTGAGCCTGTGCTCTAGAGCCTGGGCATCGCAGCTACCGAGTCCACACACACTGGAGCCTGTGCTCCATAATAAGAGAAGCCACCACGATGAGAAGGCCGCACACCACAGCTACAGAGTAGCCCCTGCTTGCCGCAACTAGAGAGAAAAGCCCATGCAGCAAGGAAGACCCGGCACAGCCAGAAATAAAGACACAAATTTAAAAAGACAATAAAACTCATTCTCCTTTTTCTAGGCCTTACAGGGGGAGTTGGTGGAAGTGCAAGGATAAATGAAATCCCATTTTTTGCTTATTCATCCAGCCCCGGGGGGGTCTGTGCAGGTGGCTGTGGGAAAGTTTGGACTACAATTTACTCCAGTTTGCAGGGAGCTGTAGCCAGGACTGTGAGCCCCACGGTAAATGCCAGCGCTGGGGAGAAGCCACAAAGCGCTAATGGCCCATTGTTGGTGCCTGTCACGTGGTCTCCTTGGGGGCCAGGCCCTCTCTAGACAGAGGCCTGGCTCTTGGTAGCAGCCTCTCAGCTGTCACTGGCAGGGACTCCTGGGGACACAGGCGCTTCTGTGTCCCCTCCTCGCCCTCCCCCGCCACGGGCTGAGAGACTGACCCGGAATCAGCACAGCTTTCTACTCGAACCTTTTGTGCCTGAACAATGGTTAACTATGGCTCTCCGCGAACCCTAGAGTCAGCTCCTTTCACAGTGGGATTTCCTTCCTGTGGGTTTTCCCAGCTGTCTTTGTCTGAGGTCGTGTTTAACAGATGTCTGTGGGCTTGGAGAGCCTTCTGAGAAGCCAGTGACAATGAGACCTGGGGGTCCTTCCGGGAAAACTGTGACCGAGGCCCTTCAGGGTTCAGCTGAGGCTCATAAATGTATAACCCTCAGTTGCTCAGTTGTGTCTGACTCTGTGTGACACCATGGACTGTAGCCCACCAGGCTCCTCTGTCCATGGGATTCTCCAGGCAAGAATACTGTAGTGGGTTGCCATGCCCTCCTTCAGGGAATCTTCCAGACCTGGGGATCGAACCCATGTCTCTTAAGTCTCCTGCATTGGCAGTTGGGT
The DNA here is from genome assembly GCF_027580195.1 of Bos mutus. NCBI lineage: Eukaryota > Metazoa > Chordata > Mammalia > Artiodactyla > Bovidae > Bos > Bos mutus. The sequence continues at coordinate 58,891,157 of NC_091636.1, forward strand.
TCCTTACCACTAGCGCCACCAACCTGGGAAGCCCCCTACTAAGGGTAGCAGACCACTTTCAGGGAGATTCAGGAGATGGCTTCTGGTGCAGTGGGATGGAGATAGAAATCAAATTCCGAGAATTCCTCTTTTGGAGGCCTCCCACAGCTTATAAAGAACTCTGCAAGCATGTGCAATATGAAACTGCAGAGTAAGAGTATTGTCTTTTTAACCAACACAATGAATTTGATATATCCCAAATAGTCATCCTTCAGAAGTGTTCCCCAGGAATCAGTGAACTCATTTCGACTGTAGTTTCACAGTTTCACACATAATTCAAACTCCTCCTTTGGAATTATTTCCCTAGAGAATCAATTTCATAATTAATAGTGAAACTATTGTAAACCATCCAAAGGGCTAATAATGGATCATGAGTAAGTAAAGAATCTCATAGGGTCATTAAAATATTGTTCATAGAGACCATGAGACCATGCTTATGGTACTATGTGAAGTTAGAAAGGAATATGTAATATATATTAGTGATTTCAAGTTTATAAGAAAAAGTAAACCAAAGAAAAGCAATGTTAAAGAATGTTCAAACTACTGCACAATTGCACTCTTTTCACGCGCTAGCAAAGTAATGCTCAAAATTCTCCAAGCCAGGCTTCAACAGTACATGTATCAAGAACTTTCAGATGTTCAAGCTGAATTGAGAAAAGGCAGAGGAACCAGAGATCAAATTGCCAATGCCCACGGGATCATAGAAAAAGCAAGAGAGTTCCAGTAAAACATCTACTTCTGCTTTATTGACTATGCCAAAGCCTTTGACTGTGTGGATCACAATAAACTGTGGAAAGTTCTTTAAGAGATGGGAATACCAGACCACCTGACCTACCTCCTGAGAAATCTGTATGCAGGTCAAGAAGCAATAGTTAGAACTGGACATGGAACAATGAACTGGTTCTAAATTGGGAAAGGAGTATGTCAAGGCTATATATTGTCACCCTGTTTATTTAACTTACATGCAGAGTACATCATGAGAAAAGCCAGGCTAGAGGAAGCACAGGCTGGAATCAAGATGACTGGGAGAAATATCAATAACCTTAGATATGCAAATAACACCACCCTTATCGCAAAACGCAAAGAGGAACTAAGGACCCTCTTGATGAAGGTGAAAGGGGAGAGTGAAAACGCTGGTTTAAAACTCAACATTCAAAAAATTAAGATCATGGCATCTGGTCCCATCACTTCATGGCAAATAGATGGGGAAACAATGGAAACAGTGACAGACTTTCTTTTCTTAGGCTCCAAAATCACTGAAGATGGTGACTGCAGCCTAGAAATTAAAATATGCTTGCTCCTTGGAAGAAAAGCTATGACCAATATAGACAGCATATTAAAAAGCAGAGACATTACTTTGCTAAAAAAGGTCCATCTAGTCAAAGCTATAGTTTTTCCAGTAGTCATGTATGGATATGAGAGTTGGACCATAAAGAAAGCTGAGTGCCCAAGAATTGATGCTTTTGAACTGTGGTGTTGGAGAAGACTCTTGAGGGCTCCTTGAACTGCAAGGAGTTCAAACAAGTCCATCCTAAAGGAAATCAGTCCTGAATATTCATTGGAAGGACTGATGCTAAAGCTGAAGCTCCAATCTTTGGCCACCTGATGTGAAGAGTTGACTCATTTGAAAAGACCCTGATGCTGGAAAAGATTGAAGGCAGGAGGAAAAGGGGATGACAGAGGATAATATAGTTGGATGGCATCACCGACTTGATGGACATGAGTTTGAGCAAGCCTAGGGAGTTGGTGATAGACAGGGAAGCCAATTCATAGGGTCTCAGTCAGACACAACTGAGTGGCTGAATAGAACTGAATTGAAAGTAAATGTAAAGGAAAGGAAGAAAATCCTCCCCCAAAGAGTAGTTGTGTTAAGCCAGTGGAATTATAGATGATTAATTTACTTTTTCATTTCCCAAGTTTTCAGCTGTGTGATTATGTACCTATGTAATAAAAAAGTATAATTTTTAAAAAGTTCTATGAAAATTGTAGCCTGGGAAAGATTAGTTTAATAGGCTTAGGAGAAAATTAGTCTGATTAATTTATAATTGCACCTTACTTTGGGTAAAAATCGCTATTATGCGGTTAATCACCTCTTCTGATTCTTTGCCTATTTCTAAAAATCAGATCTACTTTTAAAATTGGTGGTAAAATTTGCCACCACCAGATATTTCTATGAGAGCATGGATTCTTGCCCATTTTGTTCAGTGACATATTCCCAGGTCTTGAATGGTGCTTGCTTGTAATGGGACTCAGTGCGTATTTGCCTAATGAATGAACGGTCTGTAGGTTGTGAAATGAGCTGGAATGTAGGACTGAGAAAGGGGCTGTAGAATGAGAAGGAAAATCAAAGACAAGAATTGCAGGAAACGCTTTGCGGGAGTCAGCTAGATGCACCTGCCGGGCTCGCCCAGACCCTCGGGTCCCCTCTGCGTCCCTGCGTGCTCTCCCATCTCCATTATGCTTTTGTTTCTCAAGGCTCAACACCTGCTACTCTTCTTGGAGAACTACTCTCGATCTGCTGGAGCTGATTTGCCTGTCAACGAAGAGCAAGGGCAGTGCCAGGAAATTCTTTCCCCCAAGAAGCTCTGTGCCCTTGACGATGATTGCCCCTGCCTCAACTCCCATTCCCTTGTGGATTTGGCTGAAACTGTGACTTTGCTGAAACATGACCCAAGACACCAATAATCCAGCAATGGCAAGAAAACATCACATCCATGAGCTGCTTCTTAGGCACCAGGCTCAGCTGCAATGTGTGTCACAGTATCTCATTGAAATAGGGACTGCCTCTGCTGCCATTTTCACTTGAGGCAACAGAGACATAGTGTGGCTAAATAACTTGCCTCTGCATTGGAAGATCTCGTCCCACCTTGACTTGGACATTTTCGACTGTCTTCCTTGAAAGGCCTGGAACTCCTCTTCCTGGTCCTTTTCCTGGTGGGAAGACAGACCTGTAAGAAAGCAGCAAAGACCAATCAAGGAGTGGAAAGGTTAGGAGCTGAATGGAGAGTGTGGACAGATGGGTCACTCCAGCTCCGTGTGGATAGAACAAGCACAGAATCAGATAGAGTCACCAAGAAAGCCCCCACGTTTGTCAACATGAAGAGAAGAGGCAATGTTTGAGAGCCTGTTCCAGGCTTGGGTGCCACTGGCATGCTGAGTAGATGACGAAGACCAGGCTCCTATAGATGCTTCACTTGTGTCTTCATGGACAGTCCTTGGTCTGGTACCAGGAGACATATCTTTGGGTCTTTAAGGAGCTAAAACTGAAGTAAACATGTGACACTTGGTGTTTGTCTCCACTGGTAAGGTCGTTTTGCTTGTGGAAGTGGGAATATTTAAATGCAGAGCTATATTAAAACCTTCTTTTGGTTTAGCAGGGGATTATGCCTGGTCACTATTTGTTGGGTTAATGAGTGGATGAATGGGTGAATGTGAATGACAGAACAATGAGGACAACATTCCTGAAGGTGCAATCCAATTCAACACATGAGGACTCGTACGGTGAGGGAGTCATCAGCTGTGTAAGGGATAAATGCAAAGGTAAAGGAAGGGAATTAGATGAGTCTCAACAGGACTATCAGAGAAGGCAATGGCACCCCACTCCAGTACTCTTGCCTGGAAAATCCCATGGACGGAGGGGCCTGGTGGGCTGCAGTCCATGGAGTCGCTAGGAGTCGGACACGACTGAGCGACTTCCCTTTCACTTTTCATTTTCATCCATTAGAGAAGGAAATGGCAACCCACTCCAATGTTCTTGCCTGGAGAATCCCAGGGACGGGGGAGCCTGGTGGGCTGCCGTCCGTGGGGTTGCACAGAGTTGGACACGACTGAAGTGACTTAGCAGCAGCAGCGGCAGCAGCAACAGGACTATGAGCCCAGGTAGACCAGGTGAGAGTCCCAAGTGGCAGCAGGTGAAGAGTTCCAGAGGTTCAAAGAAAAACAGGTTACACCCACGCGGCAGGGAAATCAGGAAAGTCAACCTAAAGGAAGGAGAAATCAAAAACTAAGATCGGTCAAAAAACAAAAGTTTTCACAATTGTGGTGGATTTGAACCAATCTAGTTATCTATTCTTGCCTGATTCTTCAGAGGCTGGGAACTGCCCTGGGCAGACAGGATGGTCTTGAATGTCAATCAAACAGTAGCAGCTTCAGTCACACCTTCCTCCTGGAGATGCTTTTGTCATTGGGCTTAATTACCTGTTTGAATTAGAATAGTCTTTAGTCTGGATGGGAGAGGAGAGAAGTTTGGGGGAGAATGGATACATGTATATGTTTGGCTGAGTCCCTTGGCTGTTCACCTGAAACCATCACAATATTGTAAATCAGCTACTGTTTTGTTCAGTCACCAAGTTGTGTCGGACTCTTTGTGACCCCATGGACTATAGCCCCTCAGGCTCCTCTGTTCTCCACTATCTCCTGGAGTTTGCTCAAATTCATGGCCATACCCCAATAAAAAATAAAAAGTTCAGGTTAAAAAAAAAGAGAATAGCCTTTGAAGGTATAAAAGGGTATGGACTGATAACAGTTCAGGCTGCAAATGTAACCTTGGCAAATGTTAGGAGGAATAAATTGAATATTACTCTGTGCCCAATTAAGCACAGAATAACAGTGTGAAAATGGAAATTTATCAGCAGCTGGATAGCTTCATTGCAAGTTAACGACACAGCTGTGCGTGGTGGATCATGTGTTCCAAAAATGGCTGACTACCGCAGCATGGCCCGTCCCACATGCATTTTGGTGAGGGGTAACCTTCCTGCTTCCCATCAAGAGGGGCAGTGTATTTCACCACACCCTGGGAATCGGGCTGGGCCCTGTGGCTGCGGAATCCTGCTGATTCCCACTGATTCCATCAGTGGCTGTGGAATCCTGCTGTCGCAGTTCAAAGCATAGACCTTCACTGGCCTGGCAGCTTCTGCTTCCTGCCCTTGGAAATGCTCACAGCTGTAGTGCTCCCTGGAGACCCGGCCACCAGACTCAGGGAAGTCCAAGTCACGCGGAGAGGCTCATGTAGGTCAGTAGCCCAGCTGAGCCATGGTCGCGGTGGCCTGTGTGAGTGGACCTCAGAAGACATCTGGCCCAGCGAGTCCTGGGGCAACTGTAGCCCCCAGCTAACATGGTATGAGGCTGCAGCTTCATGAGAGACGCTGAGCAAGAACCACTCATCCCACTCAACTCACAGAGCCGTGAGACTTAACAGTCAATTGTTACTTACGATGTTAGGTTTTGAAGTGGTTTATTTGGTTGGTGCAAAAGTAATCGCGGTTTTGAAATGTGAATTTTAAATCACTGTAACTAGGCTCAAACACATCTTTATTCATCAAAAAAGGAACCATTACAATCAACACACTTCTGCCAACAAGAAATAAATTGGTTTATCCCTGTAATGTACAAATCCGAGCCTCGGGATTTGTTGAACTCTGGGAAGGCATTCTCTGCTTCTTGCTGGTTGGGGAAGCATTTTCCCTGCAAGATGTTGTCTACATGCTTGAAGAAGTGGTAGTCGGTTGGTGAGAGGTCAGGGGAGTGTGGTGGGAAGGCAAAACTCCGTAGCCCAACTTGTTCAACTTTTGAAGCGTTGGTTGTGTGACACGTGGGTGACGTTGCCATGGAGAAGAATTGGGTCCATTCTGTTGATCAATGCTGGCTACAGGTGTTGCGGTTTTGGGTGCATCTCACTGATTTCCTGAGCACACTTCTCAGATGTAATGTTTCAATGGGGATCAGAAAGCTGAAGAGGATCAGCAGCAGACCACCAGACAGTGACCATGACCATTTTCTGGTGCAAATTTGGCTTTGGGAAGTGCTTTGGAGCTTCTTCTTGGCCCCACCACTGAGCTGGTCATCACTGGTTGTCATATAAAACCCACTTTTTGTCGCACATCAGAATCCAATCAAGAAATGGTTTGTTGTTGCTGCGTAGAATGAGCAGATGGCACTTCAAAAAGCCAATCTTTTTGATTTGTCGTCAGCTCATGAGGCACCCACTTGTCAAGCTTTTTTACCTTTCCAATTCGCTTCAAACGCCAAATGACTGTAGAATGGTCCACATTGAGTTCTTCAGCAACTTCGTGTGTAGTAGTAAGAGGATCAGCTTCGATGATCGCTCTCAGTTTGTCGTTGACAACTTCTGATGGCTGGCAGAATAGGGCTGGCCACTCTGCTCCTTATCGTCAAGATTCTTGTCTCCTTTGCAAAACTTCTTGAACCATCACTGCAGTGTACCGTCGTTAGCAGTTCCTGGGCCGAATGCACTGTGGATGTTGTGAGTTGTTGCTGCTGTTTTATGACCCATTTTGAAGTCAAATAAGAAAAGTGCTTGACTTTGTTTTTTGTCTAACATCAATTCCCTAGTCTAAAATAAGCATAAAGTAAATAGCAAGTAATGTCAGCAAAAAAGCATAAAGCGAGAAATGTGCATTAAAAAGATGTATAACATAGCCAGATTTTTTTTTTTAAGAATGTATTCCAATATCAAACAGCAAAGTTCAACAATGCAAAACCGCAATTACTTTTGCACCAACCTTATATTAAAACTCAGCAATGGATATTTGGAACACCAAGATGAGAGGCTAGACTATGGGTCAAGGAGAGCTGTCCGTGCAGGCCTATGCTTGTGAAGGGGATGGGGTGGTGGAATGTGAGCGGTCAAGGGACATCTGACCCCACAGAGGGCAGGACACCCCAGGATAAATGCCTGGTGTGAAGGTGGCTGAGGGGGCAGGAGGCTGGATTCTGGCTGTTACCTAGAACCTCAGCTTTGTTGCCTGTGTGCTTCCCTTGTGGCTCAGCTGGTAAATAATCTGCCTGCAATGCGAGAGACCTGGGTTCAATCCCTGGGTTGGGAAGATCCCCTGGAGAAGGGAATGGCTACCCACTCCAGTATTCTGGCCTGGGGAATTCCATGAGTTGGACATGAGTGAGTGACTTTCACTCATTCACTTGTCGCCTGTAAAGTGGAGCTAAATCCTTATAGGATGTGATAAGGACTAAAGAAGGTGGTGTAAATGAAGATACATCACATTCTATGAACCTTCCCCATCATAAGGTATCATTATGATTTCCTACAGGTGGTTGGATGTTAATATTTGTTAGTATCTGAAGATGACATATCCCGGCATTCCACATGACTTGTCATGAATGGGTTTCTCCTTGGAAAGGTCTGCTCACAGAAATTACAAGAAGCAATTTTGTAAAATACTTATTTGTTTGATTGCACTTGGTCTTAGTTGCAGCACGTGGGATCTAGTTCCCTGCCCTGGAATTGAACTTGGGCCCCCTGTATTGGGAGCACAGAGTCTTAGCCACTGGACCACTAGGAAAGCCCCTGAAATGCCTCATAGCAATTTTGTTTATCTCTTTGGCTGCACTGAGCAGCTTGTGGGATCTTAGTTCCCTGACCAGGGATCCAATCCCTGCTGTGGCCGTGAAAGTACTGAGTCCTAACCGCTGAATCACTGGGGAATTTGCAGGTCTTAAGCCATAATCACATAACCCTGTCAGCGGTCCTGTAAACTTCTCCTCATTCATTCATTCAGTTATTTGTTCACTTATTAAAGAATTACTTGAGTACCAATTATATGCCAAATAGTGTTGTTGGCACTGGGCATAAAGCAGTGAATAAAACGCAAAACCCCTTCCCTCATGGGGCCTGCAGTATCAGTGTTCATGGTAATACATGGCCAACAGTTTTAAATTACTGGGAGCAATGTGGTGTGGTGGTTACTTGCATGTGTTCGGGGCTCAGATTGACCTTGGTGCACATTTTGACTCCACCACTTAACAACTGCAAGATTGCAGGCAAATCACTTCAGCTTTCTGTGCCTCAGTTTCTCTCTCTGCAAATTCAGTATCGTCGTCATCATCATCCCTATTTCCTAGGGTTGTTATGACAGTGGAAGGAGTTAATGCATGTGAAGGATGTGGAACAGTGACACACAAAGCAAGCTGTGTTCCAGTAAATATTATTAATTGTTATTGTTATTATCATTGCTTTGTTTCAGTTGGGAAATAGCTTTGCTATATTTCTTCTTGTTTTGTGGTCAATAATAGTAAAACTCTCAATTCAATGTGCTGAATCTTCCTTCTTTTCTTCTTTTCTGTGGAAAGACGGACAGTAGATGGATCATGATATTCATTTACCTGCTAAAGTGGTCCATGGCATGCAAGATTGAGAAAATTGATCTAAATTAGCTCCATAAACCTACAGATTTAGCAATGGTTAGCAATGTTGGCTAATGGTTAGCTGTTAGCAATGGTTGGCTCAGTATTTGAATCTAAAGTCACCCTTTTATTGATCTCCCTGAGGATAACACCCCAGGAAGATCAAAAGGTAATCAGTGGATTTAGTGAAAGCAAGGGCAGCCTGGACCACAGGGCCCAGTGGACCCTATTCACACTGCAGTCCAGGTGGGAGTCTAGGTGCTCGGTGTCCGCTGGCCCACAGTACATAGGGTATCCTCTGGAGTTGTGACATTGAGGCCTTAGTGGATCTAGTCTAAAAGGTCAAGGAAAGTATGACTGACATACTTCCTCAAGAAATGAAGGCAGTTTTAAAAAGGAAGTAAAGTTAGACTCTCATATAAAGCTGAATGCCAAAGAATTGATGTTTTTAACTGTTGTGTTGGAGAATACTCTTGAGAGTCTCTTGGACTGCAAGGAGATCAAACCAGTCAATCATAAAGGAAATCAGTCCTGAATATTCATTGGAAGGACTGATGCTGAAGCTGAAACTCCAATCCTTTAGCCACCTGATGCAAACAGCTGACTCATTGGAAAAGACCCTGATGCTGGGAAAGATTGAAGGTGGGAGAAGGGGACAACAGAGGATGAAATGGCTCCAGGAGTTGGTGATGAACAGCGAAGCCTGGCATGCTGCAGTCCATGGGGTCACAAAGAGTTGGACACAACTGAGTGATTGAACTGAAAGTGAGACTCTAAAGGTCATGGAGCCGGCTGTATTAGCGAATAAATAGTGGAAAACTCAAGTAAGAGGCTGTCTATTATGTAAAATCCCAAGGCAAGCAGCTCAGAGTGGTTATGGCATCAACATTGTTATCAGGTGTGTGGGTTCCTTTTTCTTCTACCACCTGCAGAGTGGGGCCTCGTTTCTCAATGTTTACCTCTAGATACAAAATGACTGCTGGCACTCCAGCGATCATGTCCCCATTCCAGGCAGGAATAAGGAAGCATAGAGGGAAGCAACCAAAAGCGCCTTTACTAGCTGAGTCAGTCCCTCTTTTAGAAACTTTTCCAGGGACTCTGTCAGTGGTCTCATTGACCATTTTAGACTGGAGAAACTGTCCCCAGGGTGCTGTGTTGGGAAGAACTGTGCTGAACCTTCTGTGATGAGGTTGAAGACTTCAGGGGGGGCTGCAATGAAAGCCCTATGTTGACTGACACTTTGCCCTCTAAGCTCCTTTGAAGTCAAAACCCATCAGATAAAATACAAAATATCTGATGCACTTAATTATCATGACACTTCAGGTTTTCAAAGTGGGGAATCTTTTCTCTGATTTCAAATAAAAATCATACATATTTAAACAGTCTTTGCTTTTCCTCCTTCTCTCGTTTCCTCCCACCCATCCTCCTACCTCATCTCCAAACCTGAATTCCTGGATTAATTTTTAATAAAGACAGTTTAGGGAAGAATTTTAGCTTCAATAATTTTTTAAAGTTGCTGTAATTCAATAGTGAGTTGCTTTATACGTTCCACCCCTGGCATTTCAGATTATGTATTGTGAGAGTTCTTTGTGTGAATTTTATAACATGAAGCCAGAAAAGCTAGTGGTTCTTCTGAATGAGCCCAGGACTTTCAAGTTCTGATCCTGATGAAGTCAATCCCTTTATTTATTCAATTAGAATTTATGTAAACTTTATCGCTGAGAGAATTTGAGGTAATTTACAAAATTAAGCATGATTAAAAATAAAAGTGTTAGGCTTAAAAACAAAACGGATTTTTGAAACGCAATTATTTTCCGTTTCTCTGACTTACGAAAAGGAAAACACAAGCTGATGCTTCTTGGACATCATACTGTGTTGAAATGTAATGAATATTTGCCAAGTGCTTTGAGATCTACCCTGAAAATTATTATAAGCTTCAAGTGTCATTGTTATTCTTCCCTGGTGGCTCAGACAGTAAAGAATCTGCCTGCAATGCAGGAGACCTGGGTTCTATCCCTGGGTTGGGAAGATGCCCTGAAGAAGGAAATGGCAACCCACTCCAGTATTCTTGTCTGGGAAATCCTATGCACCGAGGAGCCTGGTGGGCTACAGTCCATGGGGTCACAAAAGTGTCAGACATTACTGAGTGACTAACAACACTTAGCATTTACATCCTACCTCTGATTTAATGTGAGCTGTAGGCAAAATCTTTAGATTCAAGGGACAAATAACTTCTTAGTATAACAACACACCCTGGCTTTTACCCTACTCAGTAAACAATTACAGAAGTGAATACAACGTGTGCTAACATATGCAATAGACACTAAAGATGGATTTTGTTTCTTTCTTGATGATCCTTCTCATGAACACTTTGTTAAAAAAGGTGCTAATGTGACAGCCTTGAGCTGAAAGCCTGGCTGGCTCCTTAGAGAGGAGTTATTCAAGCCAACCGGTGTTTGCATTGCCCTCCTAGTATATCTTTAAATGTTCTGGGCACAAAAAAAGATCCTTTTAAGATATCATCTCTTGCTGGCACTGCAAGAATAACAACAAATGGTGTTTCCTGTGGTCATGTATGGATGTGAGAGTTGGACTGTGAAGAAGGCTGAGCGCTGAAGAATTGATGCCTTTGAACTTTTGTGTTGGAGAAGACTCTTGAGAGTCCCTTGGACTGCAAGGAGATCCAACCAGTCCATTCTGAAGGAGATCAGCCCTGGGATTTCTTTGGAAGGAATGATGCTAAAGCTGAAACTCCAGTACTTTGGCCACCTCATGCGAAGAGCTGACTCATTGGAAAAGACTCTGATGCTGGGAAGGATTGGGGGCAGGAGGAGAAGGGGATGACGGAGGATGAGATGGCTGGATGGCATCACTGACTTGATGGACGTGAGTCTGACTGAACTCCGGGAGTTGGTGATGGACAGGGAGGCCTGGCGTGCTGCGATTCATGGGGTCGCAAATTGTCGGACACGAGTGAGCGACTAATCTGATCTGATCTGATGGATGAAAAGCGTCCTACAGGAAACTGGTCCAAAGGGTCAGATTCTAGTCTCTATTTCATCACTAACTGGCTGTGAAAGTGAAAGTCATTCAGTCGTGTCTGTCTCTTTGTGACCCTATGGACCATGCAGTCCATTGAATTCTCCAGGCCAGGATACTGGAGTGGGCAGCTGTTCCCTTCTCCAGGGGATCTTCCCAACCCAGGGATCAAACCCAGGTCTCCCACATTGCAGGTGAATTCTTTACCAACTGAGCTATTGGCTATGGTGTCTTGGAAAGGTCACTTGGATCTCTCCAGATCTTATGTTTCTCATCTATGAACTGCATTGATCTCTTCTCTTCCAGCTTCATTAATTTATAAACGTATGAAATACTGAACATTATTCATTCTCTGTGAGACCCATGTGCCCCAGCATGAGAACGGTCTGGGCCATCTCTTGTTCCCTGAGATGTGACATGGTTAGTGTATTTCATGATGACAATTTGCTTCTGGTTTGTGATCAGCACGAATCAATGATTAACACTTGAGTCAGCTCAATCCTGAGGTATCTTAAATCTAGCATGTAAAAAATAACTGCCATTTGGTAAACAGGTATAAAACATACTTTAAAAATCTATTGGCAGTTCCCTGGTGGTCCAGTGGTTAAGAGTCTACCTGCTTATGCAGAGGACATGGGTTTGATCCCTGGTCCAGGAAGATCATACATGCCATGGAGCGACTAAGCCCATGGGCCACAACCACTGAGCCCATAAGCTCTAGATGCTGTGCTCTGCAACAGGAGAAGCCACCACAATGAGAAGCCCTCACCCAGCAACTAGAGAAAGCTCAAGTATAGTAGTGAAGACCAGTGCAACCAAAAATAAAAATAAAAATCTATTAATAGATGGAGGGAAGAAATGGGTGGAGATGGGGATGAAGTGGGCAGTACAGAATTGTTATTTTTTTCATATTAGCTAATCTCTGCTTATGAAAGGCAAAACTGGTTCCTGATTAAACCACATAGACTCAACACTCAATCTGTGGATACATTTTATTGATTTTTTTTAAAAAAAAGTGAGAATGCAAATGAAGTGAGATCCTCTAGATGTAATTTGGAAAAATGAATTGGTTGTGTTTTAAATCACAGAGATTAAAAATCATCAAATGGTTTAGTCTTTGTTGTTAGTGTGTCTGTTACTGGGTTTTGGTTCCTGGAGATTACTCACAGATCGTGAGTGTTTGAGGAAGGGGGTGGATGAACTGTTGTTTATTTATTTCTTTAACCAGCGAAAAGTTTCTGTAAACATACGGCCTCCTTAAAATCTCCGTACATGTGTGCTAAGCCATTTCAGTCGTGTCTGACTCTTTGTGACCCTATGGACTGTAGCCGGCCAGGTTCCTCTGTCCATGGGATTCTCTAGGCAAGAATACTGAAGTGGGTTTCGGGGACCTCCTGCAGGGTATCTGATTAAAATTTCCAGGGCTACAAAAAAAAGCATTGGAATTTGTGGGAGATTATGGGCACACCTCCCCCTACTGGACACCATTTGAAACTGCTTACTTGTGTGGTCCCAGCTGACAAAGATGTGTCAATGGGGGATGGTGGTGGTGTTGACTCGATGTGTGTCCCGCTCTTTGTGACCCCATGAACTGTAGCATGCCAGGCTTCCCTGTCTTTCACTATCTCCCTGAGTTTGCTCAAACTCATGTCCATTGAGTCAGTGATGCCATCCAACCATCTCATCCTCTGTCGCCCCCTTCTCCTTCCCTCCATCTTTCCTAGCATCAGGGTCTTTCTTTTCCAATGAGTTGGCTTTTCTTATCAGGTGACCAAAGTATCGGAGCTTCAACTTCAGCATCAGTCCTTCCAATAAGTATCCAGGGTTGATTTCCTTTGGGATTGACTGGTTTGATTTCCTTGCCGTCCAAGGGATTCTCAAGAATCTTCTCCAGCACCATAATTTGAAAGCAATTCTTCAGCATAGAAGATTCCTGTGGAAACAGGAACCTTGGAATTCTAACTTTTGTTCAGGAGGTGGGGAGAATAATGACAGGAGTGTGTGTGTGTGTATGTTTCCTACCAGACAGGAAAAACATCATAGAAAAAGGCATGGAACTCAGCAGACACACTAATTTAATTGGAGAAGAGGTATTATGTATGACAAATCATGTGTATTCAGCTAGAGAGCTAGGTTGGAGCTAGATGTCTAAGGTTTCCCGCAACCAGCTGCAAAATGGGGAGTCGCTGAAGCTAATTGTGAGTGAAGGAATTCACTTGTTTATTTCTCTGGTTAGCAGTCATTTTTAGGCCATGCCCCATCTCCTAGCACCTGTTGGCTAAATGCTGTGCGCAAGCATTTAGATAGATCCCAATCTCATTTGGATCCTGACCTCAAGCAGCTTAGAGTCTAGTAGTTGAAATTAGATAAGTAGCTAAGGAACCATAACACAAACTAGTAACTGATGCATCACATGAAGTAAAACTAGGAAGGAAAAGGGCTCATATTCAGCAGTGGACTAGGGCAAAGTTTAATAGAAGATTGTCATATTGAAGGGGAAATTTAACTTGGCAGTGCGGATGTCCTGGAGACTGGAGTGAGAGAAGCCAGTTAGAGGTTACCAAATTTTTGTATATCATATCTTATACTGAAGATATATAATTTCATAATGAAAGTGAAAGTGCTAGTCACTCAGTCATGTCGGACTCTTTGCAACCCCATGGACTGTAAGCCCACTAGGTGCCTCTGTCCGTGGAATTCTTCAGGGAAGAATACTGGAATGGGTAGCCATTCCCTTCTCCAATGGATCTTCCAGACCCGTAGATTGAGCCTAGGTCTCCTGCATTGCAGGCAGGTTCTTTTTTTTTTTTTTTTTTACTATTTTTATTATTATTTTCTTACTTTACTATATTGTATAGGTTTTGCCATACATCAACATGAATCCACCATGGGTGTACACGTGTTCCCCATCCTGAACCCCTCTCCCACCTCTCTCCCCATACCATCTCTCTGGGTCATCCCAGTGCATGCAGGCAGGTTCTTTACCGTCTGAGCTACCATAATGTAACAATGTAGATTACTGGTATGTATGGATGGGGCTTCCCTGGTGGCTCAGATGGTAAAGAATCTGCCTGCAGTGCAGGAGATCTGGGTTCAATTCCTGGGTCGGGAAGCTCCCGGAGAAGGGAATAGCTGCCCACTCCAGTAGTGTTGCCTGGAGAATTCCATGGACAGAGGAACCAGGTGGGCTACAGTTGGTGGGGTCAAAAAGAGTTAGGTGTGACCGAGCTGCTAACACTTGCACTTGCATGCGTATGGAATGAATGTGGATAAACCAACTGTGGTATATTCATAGAATGGAATACTGCTGCTGCTGCTGCTAAGTCGCTTCAGTCATGTCCGACTCTGTGCAACCCCATAGATGGTAGCCCACCAGGCTCCCCCGTCCCTGGGATTCTCCAGGCAAGAACACTGGAGTGGGTTGCCATTTCCTTCTCCAATGCATGAAAGTAAAAAGTGAAAGTGAAGTCGCTCAGTTGTGTCCGACTCCTAGCGACCCCATAGACTGCAGCCTACCAGGCTCCTCTGTCCACGGGATTTTCCAGGCAAGAGTACTGAGTGGGGTGCCATTGCCTTCTCTGAGAATGGAATACTATTCAACTATAAAAAGAAACAAACTACTGTACTGATTTATACAACAATATGGATGAATCTTCTGGACATAATTCTGACTTTATTTTTTAATTGAAGTATAGTCGACATACAATATTTAATTTCTGGTGTACCATATTCAACATTATACACATTGTGAATTGATCAGCACAAGTCCAGTTACCATCCCTCAGCACACAGAGATGTTACAGTATCGACTTTACCCCCTGTGCTGTGTGTTCTGTCTGAGTGACTTATTTATTTTTATAACTGGTGGTGTGAACCTGAATCTTCTTCACCTGTTTGACCCAACCTCTACCTCCCCTCCCTTCTAGCAGCCACCAGAGTATCTGTATCTATGAGTCTGTGATGGTTTTGCTTTGTCTTGTAGACTCCACATGTGCGTGGAATCATGTGGTATTAGTCTTTGTTTGACTTATCTCACTTAGCATAATAGGTCTACATCCATCCATGCTGTTGAAAATGGCGAAGTTTCCCTCTTTGTTATGGCCAAGTAATATTCCATTGTGTGTCTGTACCACATCTTCAGTGTCCACTCACCTGCCGATGAGCCTTTTGGTTTCTTCCATTTCTTGGCAATAATAAATAAGGCTGCAGTGAACATTGAGGTGTGTGTATCTTTTTGAATTAGTGTTTGTGTTTTTTTTTTCTGCAGGAAAATATTCAGAATTGGAATTGTTGGATTATATGGTAGTTTTAATTTCAGTCTTTTTGAGGAAGCTCCATGCGGCTTTCCATAGGAACTGCAAAAATTTACATCCCCACCAGCAGTGCACATGAGTTTCCTTTTCTCCACATCCTCACCAAGACTTCCTTGTTGTCTATTTGATAATAGATATTCTGCTAAGTGTGAGGTGATATCTCAATGTGCTTTTGATTGTATTTCCCTGATGACTAGTTGTGTTAAGCACCTTACCACGTGTCTGTTGGTCATCTGTATTTCTTTTATGGAAAAAAAGTCTATTTAGGTCCTCTGTTCATTTTTTCAGTTGGATTGTTTTCTTTTTTCTTCTTCTTTGATATTGAGTCATGTGAGTTCTTTATATTATTTAGATACTAACCCCTTATCAGAAGTATAATTTGCAAATATCTTCTCCCGTTCAGTAGGTTGCCTTTTCATTTTGTTGCTGGTTTCTGTCACTATGCAAAACTTTCTTAATTTGATATAGTCCTATTTATTTATTTCTGCTTTTGTCTCCCTTTCTTGAGCAGACAGATCCCAAAAAAAAAAAAAAAAATCCTGCCAAGATCAATGCCCCTGACAATACTCTAAACAAGAGAATTTGGACAGAGAAGTGGGGAGACTATGATTCTGCTTCTTTGATGGAATTGTTTTTAAGATATGTGTGTGTTTGGCTGCACCGGGCCGTAGTTGTGGCACATGGCCTCTTTTTTAGTTACAACATTTGAACTCTTAGTTGCGGCATGTGGGATCTAGTTCCCTGACCAAGGATTGAACCTGGGCCCCTTCCTTGGGAGCTTGGAGTCTTGTCACTGGACTACCAGGGAAGTCCCTTGATGACATTCTTGAACAGACAAAATGATATTGATAGAATTCAGGTTGGTGATTGACTAGGGTGTGGGGAAGGAGGTATTGATTGAATGCTGACCAAAACAAGGAAACTCAAGGAGACACTGTGTATCCTCTCCAGGAGATAGTGAAGGACAGGGAAGCCTGGTGTGGGGCAGTCCATGGGGTTGCAGAGAGTCCAGTGCAGCTGAGCAACTGAACAACAGCAAAATTGTGGCATTGGTTACATGATTGAACACATTTATGGAATTCATTTGTTTCCACTTGAAATACATAAATTTTATTGTGTGTAAAGTATACTACAATGAAAGTGAAAGTTAGTTGCTAGGTTGTGTCTGATTCTTTGCAAACCCATGGACTGTAGCCCGCCAGGTTCCTCTGTCCGTGGAATTCTCCAGGCAAGAATACTGGAATGGGTAGCCATTCCCTTCTCCAGGGGATCTTCCCGACCCAGGGATCGAACCCAGGTCTCCTGCATAGAAGGCAGATTCTTTACCATCTGAGCCATAAATTGGGAAATGTTGAAGCATAGGAAGTTACTACGGTCAGCAAGGTACTTGTGATTTGTCACTTCTAAATTGTGTTAATTAATAATTAAGATGTAGCTTACTTTAATAAAGTAAATAAATGCACTTTAACAAAGAATTTTGACTTTATTCAAAACAAAACAAAGAGACATGGTGAACGGAATGAGTTACGCTTACATATTCCTGAAGCGTGAATGGAAAGAAGAGACTACAGGGAATAAGAAAAACAATAATGATTGGAGAATTTTCCAAAACTGATGAAAGACATGAATCTACAGGAAGCATAACACGCACAGAGTACGGATAAGTACAAAGTGTGCTCCTCCATTTATAGATGTTTATCTACCACAAAAATTTTAAAAAAAGAAAAATTAATAAATTTCCACTAAATTAAGTGAATTTTAGTGGAAATAAAGAAAAACTAACAAAACTAGAAAAACTGAGACAGCCAAGTTATAATGAGTTTTTCAAAGCTTGATCAATCATTTTTCCAATTAAACTTTTCTAATTCTTCTTTGATCTGCCCAAATTTTCATCATTCTTGGTGCTTTTATTTAAAAACCAGAGTTAGGTTTTCTCTGACCACTAAAAAAATAAAAAATCACATTTTCAAATGAAGCTGGAACGAGAACTGTGAAATAGTAAAGGGAGTTGCAGTAGGTCTGAAGAGCAGTTTGATTTGCCATTTCGGTGAAAATTGAAAGAAAATTCCTTGCTAGGCAGAATTTCCCATAAAGTCATGCTCATAGAAACGAGTACAGTGAAGTTGCTTTTTTCCTTCAATATTCCAGTAAGCTCCTTATACACTAGGAAGTGTGTTGCAGAAAAGAAACTGAGATAAAAGTCCACAAGTAGGTTTGAATAAGGGAATCTTCAATGGCACCCCACTCCAGTACTCTTGCCTGGAAAATCCCGTGGACAGAAGAGCCTGTTGGGCTGCAGCTCATGGGGTCGCTAAGAGTTGAACATGAGTGAGCAACTTCACTTTCATTTTTCACTTTTCATGCGTTGGGGAAGGAAATGGCAACCCACTCCAGTGTTCTAGCCTGGAAAATCCCAGGGATGGTGGAGCCTGGTGGGCTGCCGTCTATGGGGTCGCACAGAGTCGGACATGACTTAGCAGCAGCAGCAGCAACCATGGGTTAGTGGTAATAGAAATCATTTACTTTGGACATCTGATTTTATTAACCTGTAACATTTACATAACAATCTGCTTAAGCCATGAATTCAGAGATGTTCCTCTCATGCATTCAGATTTTAGAAATACTTTTGTCTTCTATATATAGATAAGAACTAGAAGATAGAGATTAAGAGAGAGACATAAATTCAGATGCAAAACACCTTCCTTTTTTCTTGCTTGTGTTTATCCTAGTCCTTATTCATTCCTGCCATTGGCAGAGAGCCCAGAAACCACAGGTTCAGTTATGAAGCAAATTCCTTACTGATGACTCCAAGAAGGGATTTTGGTTATGTCTAAGCTGGGAGAAACGTGGTAATTTCCATTCATCTGTTCAAAAGCTCTGTGGGGATTACAGTACCAATCGAGGTCATTCAGCATTCCAAAAGAGAGACGATTGCCCCCTTTTCTCTAAAACAATTAGAACTTCAGGACACTACCTGCCTTTGAATAGATCGATCTTTTCATAAAAGTACATGAGCTACACAGACATAGAGAACAGACTTATAGTTGCCAAGGGGGTGGGAGGGTTGAGGACGGAAGGAATGGCCTTTAGGTGTTCACTTCAGTGGCTCAGTTGTGTCTGACTTTTTGTGGCCCCATGGACTGTTAGGGATTTTCAGAGGCTAACTTTATATCTATAGGCTGGATAAACAAGGTCCTACTGTATAGCACAGGGAACTCTATTCAGTATCCTGTAACAAACCACAGTAGAAAAGAATATGAAAAAGAATATATAAGTACAAATTAAAAAAAAAAAAAAAGTACTTGAACTAATTTCCTGTCCCTGAAAATTGCAGCATATTTTCAGACATGTGAAGTATGCCAAAGGGAGATATTCTGAATCTTGTATGAGCAAGCTCACGTAGACTTTATACCATCACAGCTTTGAGTCAGTTTATTTACTTCCTATTTAAGAATTCCACATCCATTGCTCATCAGTTAGTGGGTCACTGTGAGAAATTTACATAATTACATTATCTCTTTGGTGGCAAGGAAGAAGAGAATCATCAGTAGGTTTTCCTCTTAAGGATAAACCCATAAAGGACTTTTCTTACTACTGTAAAGAGATCCTTGAGTTAATTGGGATCTTGGGCCAGTTTGGTAGAAGTATCTTCTTATTAATTGTTTTTCATATTTTTAGTGTTAGGGTTGTCCAGTGTCCGCTTGCATTAGTGAATGTGATTGTCTGTCTTTTTTAACACTAAGTGAATATTTTAGTGTAGTATTTTAATTCCTTTAATGATTTTTTTTCTCACTATTTTAAGGATTTTATGGTGTTTTATCTAGAGCTTGTTGTTGTTCAGTCACTAAGCTGTGTCAGATTCTCTGCAACCCTGTGGGCTGTAGCCCACCAACACCACAGTTCGAAAGCATCAATTCTTTGGCCTTCAGCCTTCTTTATGGTCCAACTCTCACATCCATTTATGACTATGGAAAATCCATAGCTTTGACTAGACAGACATTTGTCAGCAAAGTGATGTCTCTGCTTTTTAAATGTGTTGTCTAGGTTTGTCATAGCTTTTCTTTCGAGGAGCAGGCGTTTTTTAATTTCATGGCTGCTGTCATCATCCACAATGATTTTGGAACCGTCTTGATTGCTTACCACCAAAAATTTCCATTGTTTTTCAGTGCCCGTAACTTCTGCTTTCCCATACTCAGTTTCAAATAAAGTCAGTTTTCTTTGGGGGAGAACTTCAGAGCTCTCTGCTGTTTGGCAAAATCTCTGAGTCATGGTTCCAGAGCTGAAGGCAGGGACAAAAATGCTTCTCTCCAAGGACACCCTGCTTCAAGAGCAGAGTGCTGGGTAGGGGCAGGGCCTTCTGATCTTGTTAGTTTGCCTTCCTTGGTGTGGGAACTCTGACCTATGAGTAGACTGAGATGAGGGTGGTGGGAGCTCCTATATTTTTAGCCTATTGCACTTGAGCTAGAGTCTTTGCCCTCTGCATGGGTCTTGGTGGAAAAAGGCCTTGACCTCTTATCCACCCTTACTTGGAATTCAGCCTCTGCAACTTGGAATTCACCCTCTGCAACACAGTCCTGGTGGCCTGCCCCTGCCAGGAAGATACTGTAGGCATTGATTGGCAGTTGCAGGGAGAGAGATCCCCATCTTCTTGGGTGCACCCACCTGAGACAGAGCTTCCATTATGTTGAGCTGAATGGGTGGGGTGGGTTGTAGCTCAAGTGCCATGGATTCGTAATATTCTTACCAAAATTTAGTGGCTCAAGGCTTTCAACTGTGGTACTGAAGAGGACTCTTGAGAGTCTTTTGGGCTGCAAGGAAATCAAAGCAGTCAATCCAAAAAGAAATCAACCCTGAATATTCATTGGAGGGACTGATGCTGAAGTTGAAACTCCAATCTTTTGGCCACCTGATCCAAACAGCCCTCTCCCTGGAAAAGACCATGATGCTGGGAAAGATTGAAGGCAAAAGGAGAAGGAGGTGGCAGAGTATCAGATGGTTAGATAGCATCACTGAATCAATGGGTATGAGTTTGAGCAAACTCTGGGAGATAGTGGAAGACAGAGAAGCCTGGTATCCTATAATCCATGGGGTGGCAAAGATTCGGACAGGACCTAGTGACTGAACAACAGCAACAACATTTCCTTGGTATATTTCTTTGGTACAATTTCCTAACATTTTAAATGATTTTTTGTTTTTCAAAAAGTAATTTTCACCAGTCATGGTTGTTGCACCAGTGAGTGGATCCATGGAGTCCATATCACCATTCTGGAAGAGCATTGCCCAATTGTCTTTTCTCTGTAACATTTGAATGTTGTTTTGTTTTTTAAAAACCTCAGAACAGAAACATCTTCCTCTGTGGCATTAATTCTATCACTAAATAAGATTTGAAAATCCCTCAGTATTTCATAGCTAAATTTTACTTGATTTAGGTCAAATCATATTGGTTAAAGCAATTGTATATATAAAGAATTAAATCACAATAATGAGAAAAGTGTAAATCCCACAGCTACAGATTTATAAAGAGATTTCATTATGGCAACTGTAGATATTGTCACACATTTCCTAGTTTCTGTTTGTTGTTTAGTCTCTGTCATGTCTGACTCTTTTGTGACCCATGGACTATAGCCCCCTCTCTGTCCATGGGATTTCCCAGGCAAGAATACTGGAGTGGGTTGCGATTTCCTCCTCCAGGGGATTTTCCAGATCCAGGGATTGAACCTAAATCTCCTGCAGCCCCTGCATTGCAGGTGGATTCTTTACTGCTGAGCCACTGTGGTTTCTAATAGTGTCTATTCAGTTCAGTTCAGTTCAGTTGCTCAATCGTGTCTGACTCCTTCCGACCCCATGAATAGCAGCACTCCAGGCCTCCTTGTCCGTCACCAACTCCCGGAGTTCACTCAGACTCACGTCCATAGAGTTGGTGATGCCATCCAGCCATCTCATCCTTTGTTGTCCCCTTTTCCTCCTGTCCCCAATCCCTCCCAGCATCAGAGTCTTTTCCAATGAATCAACTCTTCACATGAGGTGGCCAAAGTACTGGAGTTTCAGCTTTAGCATCATTCTTTCCAAAGAACACCCAGGGCTGATCTCCTTTAGGATGGACTGGTTGGATCTCCCTGCAGCCCAAGGGACTTTAAAGTCTTCTCCAACACCACAGTTCAAAAGCATCAATTCTTTGGTGCTCAGCTTTCTTTACAGTCCAACTCTCGCATCCATACATGGCCACTGGAAAAACCATAGCCTTGGCTAGATGGACCTTTGTTGGCAAAGTAACGTCTCTGCTTTTCAATATGCTATCTAGGTTGGTCATAACTTTTCTTCCAAGGAGTAAGCGTCTATTAACATAATTTAAATTTAAAAAATGACCATTTTTTTCTAAACTTATTAAGATGTTTGTTCTTTAGTCATGATTTATTTCTTATTCATACTTCTAAAATAATATATAGAATTCTCTCAAGTGGTAAGATGCTGCTGACATTTTCATAAAGAGTTAGACAAGACTAATCAAGACCTGGCTCCTAGTTGTTAGTTTGAGGTCAGACTAACAAAGTTATAGCTTCCCGGGTCACTCATTGGTAAAGAATTTGCTGCAATGCAAGAGACACAGGTTCAATCCCTGGGTCGGGAAAATCCCCTGGAGGAGGGCATGGCAACCCACTCCAGTGTTTTTGCCTGGAGAATCCCATGGACAAAGAGCCTGGTGGGCTACACTTCATAGGGTCACAAAGAATCGGACATGACTGACGCGACTTAGCACAAGCATTAACAAAGTTATGAAACATCAACAAATATGGAAGTGGAACTGCTTGATTTCATCTTCTGTATGAAAATGAGTCTGTGATCTCAGTGGTTTTCATGTGAGATTTAAGAAAAATGAATTTGACATTTTATGAATGCTCCAGTGAAGACCCCAAATGATGCCTGTTAGCAGCATCCTTGACATGGGATCCTGACGAGCCCCTTAGCTTTTCTAACAAATGTTAACAGTCCTCTGACCCATTTCATGTAGAGAAAGTTGTTTTTCCTATTGAGCAAAATGCCTTCATTCTTCCTTCCTTTCTTTTTATTGAAGTATCAGTTCAGTTCAGTTCAGTCACTCAGTCGTGTCTGACTCTTTGTGACCCCATGAACTGCAGCACGCCAGGCCTCCCTGTCCATCACCAACTCCCGGAGTTTGTCCAGACTCACATCCATTGAGTCAGTGATGCCATCCAGCCATCTCATCCTCTGTCGTCCCCTTCTCCTCCTGCCCCCAATGCCTTCCAGCATCAGAGTCTTTTCCAATGAGTCAACTCTTTGCATGAGGTGGCCAAAGTACTGGAGTTTCAGCTTTAGCATCATTCCTTCCAAAGAACACCCAGGGCCGATCTCCTTCAGAATGGACTGGTTGGATTTCCTTGCAGTCTAAGGGGCTCTCAAGAGTCTTCTCCAACACCACAGTTCAAAACCATCAATTCTTCAGTGCTCAGTCTTCTTCACAGTCCAACTCTCACATCCATACATGACCACTGGAAAAACCATAGCCTTGACTAGATGGATCTTTGTTGGCAAAGTGATGTCTCTGCTTTTGAATATTCTATCTAGGTTGGTCATAACTTTCCTTCCAAGAAGTAAGCATCTTTTAATTTCATGAAGTTTAGTTAGTTACAATGTTGTGCTAGTTTCTGGTGTGTGGCAAAGTGATATTTCATATTCTTTTCCATAATAGTTTATTATTAACTATTGACTATAGCTCCCAAATTGCTACTGGAGATCAGTGGAGAAATAAATCCAGAAAGAATGAAGGGATGGAGCCAAAGCAAAAACAATACCCAGTTGTGGATGTGACTGGTGATAGAAGCAAGGTCTGATGCTGTAAAGAGCAATATTGCATAGGAACCTGGAATGTTAGGTCCATGAATCAAAGCAAATTGGAAGTCGTCAAGTAGGAGATGGCAAGAGTGAACATCGGCATTCTAGGAATCAGCGAACTAAAATGGACTGAAATGGGTGAATTTAACTCAGATGACCATTATATCTACTACTGTGGGCAGGAATCCCTTAGAAGAAATGGAGTAGCCATCATGGTCAACAAAAGAGTCCGAAATGCAGTACTTGGATGCAATCTCAAAAATGACAGAATGATCTTTGTTCATTTCCAAGGCAAACCATTCAATATCACAGTAATCCAAGTCTATGCCCCAACCAGTAATGCTGAAGAAGCTGAAGTTGAACGGTTCTGTGAAGACCTACAAGACCTTTTAGAACTAACACCCAAAAAAGATGTCCGTTTCATTACAGGGGACTGGAATGCAAAAGTAGGAAGTCAAGAAACACCTGGGGTAACAGGCAAATTTGACCTTGGAATATGGAATGAAGCAGGGCAAAGGCTAATAGAGTTTTGCCAAGAGAACACACTGGTCATAGCAAACACCCTCTTCCAACAAAAGAGAAGACTCTACACATGGACATCACCAGATGGTCAACACCAAAATCAGACTGATTATATTCTTTGCAGCCAAAGATGGAGAAGCTCTATACAGACTGGGAGCTGACTGTGGCTCAGATCATGAACTCCTTATTGCCAAATTCAGACTGAAATTGAAGAAAGTAGGGAAAACCATTAGACCATTCAGGTATGACCTAAATCAATACATTATACAGTGGAAGTGAGAAATAGATTTAAGGGACTAGATCTGATAGATAGAGTGTCTGATGAACTATGGACGGAGGTTTGTGACATTGTACAGGAGACAGAGATCAAGACCATCGCCACGGAAAAGAAATGCAAAAAAGCAAAATGGCTGTCTGGGGAGGCCTTACAAATAGCTGTGAAATGAAGAGAAGTGAAAAGCAAGGGAGCAAAGGAAAGATATAAGCGTCTGAATACAGAGTTCCAAAGAATAGCAAGAAGAGATAAGAAAGCCTTCCTCAGTAATCAATGCAAAGAAATAGAGGAAAACAACAGAATGGGAAAGACTAGAGATGTCTTCAAGAAAATTAGAGATACCAAGGGAACATTTCATGCAAAGATGGGCTCGATAAAGGACAGAAATGGTATGGACCTAACAGAAGCAGAAGATATTAAGAAGAGGTGGCAAGAATACACAGACAGAACTGTACAAAAAAGATCTTCATGACCCAGATAATCACGATGGTGTGATCACTGACCTAGAGCCAGACATCCTGGAATGTGAAGTCAAGTGGGCCTTAGAAAGCATCACTACGAACAAAGCTAGTGGAGGTGATGGAATTCCAGTTGAGCTAGTGCAAATCCTGAAAGATGATGCTGTGAAAGTGCTGCACTCAATATGCCAGCAAATTTGGAAAACTCAGCAGTGGCCACAGGACTGGAAAAGGTCAGTTTTCATTCCAATCCCAAAGAAAGGCAATGCCAAAGAATGCTCAAACTACTGCACAATTGCACTCATCTCACACGCTAGTAAAGTAATGCTCAAAATTCTCCAAGCCAGGCTTCAGCAATACGTGAACCGTGAACTTCCTGATGTTCAAGCTGAATTTAGAGAAGGCAGAGGAACCAGAGATCAAATTGCCAACATCCGCTGGATCATGGAAAAAGGAAGAGAGTTCCAGAAAAACATCTATTTCTGCTTTATTGACTATGCCAAAGCCTTTGACTGTGTGAATCACAATAAACTGTGGAAAATTCTTCAAGAGATGGGAATACCAGACCACCTGACCTGCCTCTTGAGAAACCTGTATACAGGTCAGGAAGCAACAGTTAGAACTGGACATGGAACAACAGACTAGTTCCAAATAGGAAAAGTAGTACATCAAGGTTGTATATTGTCACCTTGCTTATTTAACTTATATGCAGAGTACATCATGAGAAAGGCTGGACTGGAAGAAGCACAAGCTGGAATCAAGATTGCCGGGAGAAATATCAATAACCTGAGATATGCAGATGACACCACCCTTATGGCAGAAAGTTAAGAGGAACTCGAAAGCCTCTTGATGAAAGTGAAAGTGGAGAGTGAAAAAGTTGGCTTAAAGCTCAACATTCAGAAAACGAAGATCATGGCATCCGGTCCCATCACTTTATGGGAAATAGATGGGGAAACAGTGGAAACAGTGTCAGACTTTATTTTTTGGGCTCCAAAATCACTGCAGATGGTGATTGCAGCCATGAAATTAAAAGACACTTACTCCTTGGAAGGAAAGTTACGACCAACCTAGATAGCATATTGAAAAGCAGAGACATTACTTTGCCAACAAAGGTCCATCTAGTCAAGGCTATGGTTTTTCCAGTGGCCATGTATGGATGTGAGAGTTGGACTGTGAAGAAAGCTGAGCACTGAAGAATTGATGCTTTTGAACTGTGGTGTTGGAGAAGACTCTTGAGAGTCCCTTGGGCTGCAGGGAGATCCAACCAGTCCATCCTAAAGGATATCATCCCTGGGTGTTCTTTGGAAAGAATGATGCTAAAGCTGAAACTCCAGTACTTTGGCCACCTCATGCGAAGAGTTGACTCATTGGAAAAGACTCTGATGCTGGAAGGGATTGGGGGCAGGAGGAGAAGGGGACAACAGAGGATGAGATGACTGGATGGCATCACTGACCCCATGGATGTGAATTTGAGTGAACTCTGGGAGTTGGTGATGGACAGGTAGGCCTGGGGTGCTGCAATTCATGGGGTCGCAAAGAGTCGGACACGACTGAGCGACTGAACTGAACTGAACTGAACTGATAGCTCCCTGTGCCATCCCTGTTATTTAGGTTTTATTATAGCAATGTGTATCTGCTAATCCCAAACTCGTAATGTATCCCTACCTTCTCCCTTTCCCTTTTGGTAGCCATACGTTTGTTTTGTGTGTGTCTGTTTCTGTTTTGTAAATTTGTTTGATCAGCTTTTAGATTCCATATGTAAGTGGTACCCTATTGTATTGTCTTTCTATATCTGACTTCACTTGGTAATCATCTCTAGGTCCATCCATGTTGGTACAAATAGCATTATTTCAAAATGCTCCTTTCTAATACCTTTCACTGACTAATGCTAGGCCTATCATCTGAAAAAAAATCTAAATCAATTTTATCTCATCTTCTAAAGTAGAGATTTGATCTAGGACTTAAAATGTAATTTTTATAATTCACAAATAAGCCCACTTAGGGGAAACTGTGTCAATTAGCAGGCTTTTGACAACAAAACACAGCCCATTTGAATCAATGTAGTTTAAATGGGGGTTTGTTAACACATCTCAGGTCAGAAGAACCCCAAAAGTAACTGGTTCCAGAGGTGGTTAACATAACAGCTCTGGGCAGTTTCTCTGTCTTTCTCATGATTCTGGCTTCACAAGCATCACTTCCTTACTAAATAAAGTAGAAAAGCAGGAGCTGGAGGGATTTTTCTTTTTATCCAGAACTTTTTATACTGTTAATACTTTCAGCGGAGGGAGTTCCTTGCAGTGGCTAAGATTTCACATTTCCACTGCAGGGGCATGGGTTCAGTCCCTGGTTGGGGAACTAAGATCCTGCATACTGCATTGCTGTTGTTCAGTTGCTAAGTCGTGTGTAACTCTTTGCAGCCCCATGGAACGCAGCACGCCAGGCTCCTCTGTCCTCCAATATCTCCCAGAGTTTGCTCAAACTCATGTTCATTGAACTGGTGATGCTATCCCCTTCTCCTTTCGCCTTCAATCTTTCCCAGCATCAGAGTCTTTTCCAGTGAGTCAGCTGTCCCCATCATGTGGACAAAGGATTGTAGCTTCAGCTTCAGCATCAGTCCTTCCAATGACTATTCAGAGTTGATTTCCTTTAGGATTGACTGGTTTGATCTCCTTGCAGTCCAAGGGACCCTCAAGAGTCTTCTCCTACATCACAGCATGCTGCTAAGCAGGGCCAAAAAAAAAAAAAAGAGATTCTCAGCAGAATATTCCTCTTTTTCTTCAAGGGCTAGGACTGGGTCACCTGCCAACCCTAAACCAGTCACTTTCAAAGGTAAGTGAGGATACCATGACTGGCTAGGAGTTAGGCCAATTAATTCTCACCTGGACAGAACTGGAATTCTATTCCCGGAAATGAGGAGAATGGTTGTTGGGTAGTCAACTGATGGTGTCTACCAAAATTTCTTAATCCAAATTTGAAAATTAAGTCGTATGATAAATTGATCTGGTTTTTCCTAATATATCCCATGCCAAAGTATGTTTATATAAGACTTGAAATGTATTTCATCAACCATAAAATCCACCCATTTAAAGTGTACAGTTGTTTTTAGTATAGTCACAACTATGCAAGCCTCACAATTTAATTTTAGGACATTCCCATCACCCTAAAGAGAAACTTCATACATATTAGCAGTAACTCCCCACTTCCTCTCTTCTGCCTTGGCTCCTTTCTGTCTCTATTTGTCAATTCTGGACATTTCACATAAATAAAATTATATAATCTGGGATCATATTTGACAAGCTCTTTTGCTTAACATAATAATGTTCATTCATACTGTAGCGTGTGTCAGTATTGCATTCTTTTTTTAAAATAATATTCCATTTAAAACAATATTCCAAATAATATTCCATTTAAGACAAACCCATATTTTTTTATCCACTCATCAATAGAAGGAAGGCATTTAGATTGTTACCAGTTTTTGGCTATTGCCAATAATCTTGGTTTAAGCATGCCAGTCCTTGTGTGAACACATGCTTTCAATTCCCTTGGGAATATACTTGGGGCTGGAGTTGCTGAGTCATGTGGTAACTCTATGTTTAGCATTTAGAGCATTTACCAAACTATTTTCCAAAGCAGCTGCATCATTTTCATTCCCACCAGCAATGACTGAGGGTTCCATTTTTTCCCACATAGTCATGTACACTTGTTAATGTCATCTTTTTAGTATTATTCTCCTAGTGGGTGTGACATGGTATCATATTGTGGTTTGTCTTGCATTTCCTTTATAACTAATGACATTGATCATCTTTTATTTTTTCATGTGTTTGTATAGTTTTCTCTGAAGAAATGTGTATTCAAATCTTTGTCCATTTTAAAATTGATTTATATGTCTTTTCATTGTTAGTTTTTAAGAGTTGTTTGTGTATTTTGGTCTTAAATCCCTTGTCAGATATATGATTTGCAAATATTTTCTCCCATTCTGTAGACTGCCATTTCACTTTCTTGATAGTGTTCATGAAACACAAAAAATTTTAATTTTGATATTGTCCAATTTGTCTACTTTTTCTTTTGTTACTTGTGGTTTTGGTTTGTATTTAATAAATCATTGCCTAATCTAAGGCCACCTCATGTGAGGAGTTGACTCATTGGAAAAGACCCTGATGCTGGGAGGGATTGGGGGAAGGAGAGGAAGGGGACGACAGAGGATGAGATGGCTGGATGGCATCACTGACTCGATGGATGTGAGTCTGAGTGAACTCCGGGAGTTGGTGATGGATAGGGAGGCCTGGCATGCTGCGATTCATGGGGTCGCAAAGGGTCGGACACGACTGATCGACTGAACTGACTGACTGAATCCAAGGTCACAAAGAATTACTTGCATATTTTATTTAAGGACTTTATAGTTTTAACTTTTACATTTAGGTCTATGAAGACATTTGAATTAATTTTTTGTGTGTGGTGTGAGGTCAGGGTTCAGTTTCATTTTTAGGCATGTGAATATGCAGTTGTCCTAGAACCATGTGTTGAGTTCTTCTCCAGAATTGTTTGGCTATTCTTGATCCCTTGCATTTCCATACGAATTTTATGATAACTTTGTCAGTTTTGCAAAAGTCCACCTTGGATGTTGCCAAGACTGGCATTACATTTGTGCATTAATCTGAGAAGTATTGCCACCTTAGATAAATTGTCTGTTGGTCCATGAACATAAGATATCTTTCCATTATTTAGATCTTGAATTTCTTTCAACAATGCTTTGTGGCTTTTAGAGTTTAAGCTTTGTCCTTCTTTGTTAAATTTATTCCTCGATATTCTATTTTTATGCTGTTGTAAATAGAATTGTTCCCTTTATTTTTAGATTGTTTCTTGCTAGTGTGCATGAGTGCGTGCTAAATCACTTTGGTTGTGTCTGACTCTGTGCGACCTGAAGAACTGTAGCCTGCCAGGCTCCTCTGTCCACAGGATTCTCCAGGCAAGAATGCTAGAGTGGGTTGCCGTGCCCTTCTCCGGGGCATCTTCACCCAGGGACTGAATCCATGTCTCTTATGTCTCCCGCACTGGCAGGCCGGTTCTTACCACTTGCTAGTGTACGGAAGTAGAACTGATTTTTATGTACTGATTTTGTATACTGACAGTTTGTTGAATTTGTTTATTGGTTTACATCTAATCGATTTTAGTAGATTCGTCTGGATTTTGTATATATAAGATTGTATCATCTGCAAATAGAGATCTTTTCACTTATTCTATTCACTATTTCACTTTTTAAAATTTCATAAAAGTGATCTATTCACTTTTTCGATCTGGGTGCGTTTTATTTCTTTTTCTTGCCTAAGTGCTCTGGTTAAGTCCTCTAATACAATGCTGAGTAGAAGCAGAAAGGGTAGACTTCTCTGTCTCAGTCTTAGTTTTAGAGGGAAAAGCTTTCAGTTTGCCCACATGCTGCTGCTGCTGCTGTTGCTTCTGCTAAGTCACTTCAGTCATGTCCAACTCTGTGTGACCTCATAAATGGCAGCCCACCAGGCTCCTCTAGCCCTGGGATTCTCCAGGCAAGAATATTGGAGTGGGTTGCCATTTCCTTCTCCAATGCATGCACGCATGCTAAGTCGCTTCATTTGTGTTCGACTCTGTGTGACCCTATGGACAGCAGCCCACCAGGCTCCTCCGTCCAGAGGATTCTCTAGGTAAGAATATTGGAGTGGGTTGCCATTTCCTTCTCCACTACATGATGCTAGCTGTGGATTTCTCATAGATTTCCTTTATCAGCTGGAGGAAGTTCCCTTCTATTCCTAGTTTGTTGCCAAAATACTATTTAACTACTCTATGTAAAGAAGTTGAATCAGTTTCCATTAAAAAAAAAATTTCCTGTCACCTTTTTTCCATTTTTCATTTACTCAGAAAATGTTTATTGGGTCTATCTTTAGTAATAGAGCAGTTTAAAGAATTACTCAAGAAATTGTCTAGTAGGATGTTCACTTTCACCACCTTCTGTAGCCACCAGAATTTCTCTCTCCTTTCCCTTCTTTCTCATTATGAGTTATTAATAATTTACACTTAGTGTAAAATTATATCAAGGTGTTATTGGCTAAGAAGGATTGCATTTCAAACTTTTCTCTAATTGATGTATAAAGATTTTTCCAGTTAAAGAACTTTATGCTTCCTTAATGATTCCTTACACTGCTACCTACTCTGTTTAAAGAAAACAAACCAATATTTGATATTAAGTCATCGTTAGTAAAATGATATACAGAAGCTCTTTTAGAGTTGCAGAGAGAACCTCAGTTACTTCTGTCTGATGTTCAGTTTCCTATCTGTTGACATCAGTTAGTTTTGGAAATCAACCTCATGAACGCTGAGTTTGGGTGATGTTCAGCCTGGAAACTAAATAAACAGAGGCATGAATGAGCTTGGCAAACCAGCTCTGTTGCCTCAGAGAGATGCTTTATTTATTTATGTCCAACCTTCTTTCAGGAAGGATTTAATGCCACTTAAATTAAGTGTTGAAGAAATTGAGACACTATGAAAGTGAGAGCCGGAAAGGCCAGCTGCATCAGGTCTGTGGGGCTGTGTGAACTCCCTGCCTGGGTTATTGGAGACTCCACTCCTCCCAGAAATTGATGCTACTGCTCTTGCCAGCAGGGATTGAGGAAGATGATGGCCCTTCCTTCAGTTGGCCCAGAGGACGTGAAGGTGGTCTGAACCTCTTGCTACACTGCCAGGACTGTAGAGGTAAAAGCTTTGTATTTTAGAGGGAAAAGTGTTCAGTTTGCCTACATGATGCTGCTGCTGCTTCTGCTGCTAAGTTGCTTCAGTCGTGTCCGACTCTGCGACCCCAGAGATGACAGCCCACCAGGCTCCCCGTCCTGGGATTCTTCAGGCAAGAACACTGGAGTGGGTTGCCATTTACATGATGCTAGCTGTGGGTTTCTCATAGATTTCCTTTATCAGCGGGAGGAAGGTCCCTTCTATTCCTAGTTTGTTACCAAAATACTATTTAACTACTCTATGTAAAGAAGTTTAATCAGTTTCCATTTTAAAACAATTTCCTGTCACCTTTTTCTGTTTTTCATTTAAGTTTTCATCTACTCAGAAAATGAGTAATTTTCTCAGTTCTGAGTAATTTTCATTTACTCAGAAAATGGGTTTCATTTACTCAGAAACTACATGACTGGTGTCCCAAGTCCTACACACAAGAGCAAGAACATACCTGCTGCAGAAGAGTCAAGTTGTAAGGTAGATGTCGACACTCTCTATCCTCTAACTTTCTGCCTCCTTCCCCTCCCCAGCATCTATTGGAGAGGAAGGGAAAAAAGACTTCAAAGTCACTGCTGACTACAGCCTATCAGGGTGAAAGGATTTTAGGAGTGGAGAAGGCTATGAAATCACACTCTCTAAATGCATGTTTGGGAGGTGAAGTGAATGAAATGTTGAGCAAGATACTCAGTTCAAATCATGGCTCACCCATCTCCACCTGCTGCCTGGCACAGAGGAGGTGCTCGGAAAACAACTGTCCTTAGAACTGAGGATCACCTCCTCATGCAAGTATTCTTGCCTGGGGAACTCCATGGACAGAGGATCCTAGCAGGCTATGGTCCATGGGGTTGAAAAGAGTCAGACATGACTGAACGACTAACCTGTTCACTTTACTTTCTCCTTAAACAAATGGAGTACAATGTCTCATCCATCTTAAATCCTAATTTAAAATGGGAAAATAAACTGTAAAAATATTAAGGATAGATCTTTAGCCTACATTTATCTATAGTATGGGAATCCCATGGATGGAGGAGCCTGGTGGGCTACAGTCCACGGGGTTGCAAAGAGTCGGACACGACTGAGCAACTTAATTTTTAACTAATTTATCTATAGTATGTGTCTGTGTGTGTATGTGTTAAGTCACTTCAGTTGTGTCCAACTCTTTGCTACCCTATGGACTGTAGCTTGCCAGGCTCTCTGTCCATGGGATTCTCCAGGGGAGAATCCTGGAGTGGGTTGCTATGCCCTCCTCCAGGGGATCTTCCTGACCCAGGGATTGAACCCATGTCTCTTATGTCTCCTGCATTGGCAGGTGGGTTCTTTACCACTAGTGCCACCTGGGAAGCCCTATCTGTAGTATATAATAAGCATAATAGGCAGTATTAATTGTGGTGCTAAAATGTGCCCCAGTTCATATTCACATATACTCCTCTTGAGGTAACTAGATTAGCAGAATGAGAATATTATATATGGGTGTGTCTCTGATGTGTATGACACAAGTGACTACTATTTCACATTTTGTAATTTATCAATCATACCTGATTCTTTCCACTAAAAAGATGAATTCATGCTACCAACTGGTTTGGAACTAGGAACCTGAATTCCAGACAGC
The DNA here is from genome assembly GCF_027580195.1 of Bos mutus. Lineage (NCBI taxonomy): Eukaryota > Metazoa > Chordata > Mammalia > Artiodactyla > Bovidae > Bos > Bos mutus. Next base: position 58,924,169 of record NC_091636.1, read on the forward strand.
ATCATGGATTCTCCTTCGTAGACTTGTCTGTATGATTTCTTTGATGTCAAAGGACTCAGCAATTAGTGTGCATAACATTAGTTCTACTGGTTTATTGATGAATTTTTTCTAATGCATTTTACCCCATTGGGGGGTAACATGTATTTTCTGAAATTTTTATTTTATGTCTTGCTTCATGAAGCACTCTGTATTCCCATATTTGCTCCCTTGCCACTTCTGATATGGTTCACATCTCATTTAAAGCTTCCACATCTGTTGGATTTCACTGGTGATCCACTGGTTAGGAATCCACCTGCTAATGAAGGGGACATGGGTTTTGATCCCCAACCTGGGAAGATCCCACGTGCCTTGGAGCAACTCGGCCGAGCCCCAGAACTCTAGAGCCTGTGCTCTGCAACAAGAGAAGGCATCCCAGTAAGAAGCCCGTGAACCGCAACTAGAGAAAGCCCACAAGCAGCAACAAAGACCCAGAACAGCAACAAATACCCAGAACAGCCAAAATAAATAAATAAATAAATAAGTAAAAAAAAAAAAGAAGAACAGAGAAAGCCTTCACACGTGTTACATATTATTCCATTGCAATGGTTGGAGAATCAAGTACTGACCTCTTTTCTTATAAAAATAAAAATGATCTTGTGTCTTGCCTATGCGTGCTCAGTTGTGTGAGGCTGCTAAATCCATGAAATTTTCCAGGCAAGAATACTGGAGTGGGTTACCATTTCCTACTCCAGGGGGTCTTCCTGATCCAGGGATTGAATCCACATCTCTTGTGTCTTGTATCTTACTAGAAAAAAATAAAACTAGAGCCTGTAAATTAGGATCAGACCTTCTTACTAATTTAAAGTAACTGCCCTTTTCCCTTTTTGTCTGTTTCTTATCTATGTTGCTTCTTGCACATGCTGCATAGACACATTAAGAATAGAAAGCAACAGAACGTTCTACCTCTTTGGAATGTCTCAGGCCCTGATCAGTTTGTTTACTTTCAATCTTTTAAGCAGTGAGTTTTTTTTTCCCCAGTTAAGGTGGCAGAAAAACATGTATTTTTTTTTTTTTTTAATGAACGTATGAGAAGAGACTCCCTGGTTTGATTCCTGGGTTGGGGAGATCCCCTTGAGAAGGGATAGGCTACCCATTAAGTAAAGAAACTGCATGCAATGCAGGAGACCTGGGTTCGACCCCTGGGTCAGGAAGATCCCCTGGAGGACGGCATGGTAACCCACTCCCGCGTTCTTGCCTGGAGAATTCCAGGTGCAGGGGAACCTGGAGGGCTACAGTCCATGGGGTCGCAAAGAGTTGGACAAAACTGAGCGACAAAGCACGCACGGAAGAGGAGACTAGGACTTCTCCCTAAAAAGAATTTATGTCTATTTAGCAAAGCTTCATTCTTATAAAATTAGCTCAACTATGGACTTGATTTACTTTTCCATAAGTTGGTGGGAGAGTTTTTTGCATTCTGTTCTTTTAAAAAGAGTGTTGTTTTCTCACCCTTTATATCACACTCCTTTGCTTTTTCTAATGAGAATATGAAACAAAAAAGAGCATTTCTCAGCTTTGTAGACAATATCACCAGAGCTATTTTTAACTTAGGTTTCTGCAAATAACCTGCCTCTTTTGTAGAGAAGAAAAAAAATCGGTGTTTCAAATTAGAAAATAAAGTTGTATTCTAGGGAGTTTATGTATATTTATAAGAGATTTTAAAGGAGACAAAATCCCCAATTCTCACAGTATTAGATTTCCCACCCCTGCATATATGCAATAACACTGTGGAGAGGCATTAACTTTACAGTCTTTCCATTTTTAATTTTTCTTCTCCTTCCCCTCCTTGCACCCCTCCCTCTTCTTCTTAATTTCTTTTGAATGAATGTTGTGTCCCCAAAGAATTGACAGGGGGTGGGGGATTTCTTTTACCAGAAAATTTGACTTTGCTTACCTCAAAGTGCAAGGGTGCTTAGTCTCTGAGTCGTGTCCGACTCTTTGAGACTTCATGGACTGTAGCCCTCCAGGCTCCTCTGTCCATCAGGATTCTCCAGGTAAGGATACTGGAGTGGGTTGCCATACCCTCCTCCAGGGAATGTTCCCGACACAGGGATCGAACCCAGGTCTCCCGCATTGCAGGCAGATTCTTTACCATCTGAGCCACCAGGGAAGCCCTACCTCAAAGTAGATCTGTGGAACGATGTGTGACTGAGTGACAGTTACGGAGTCAAGTCACAACTTGTGCTGTAATTCTAGGTACTTTCTTGTTTTAGGATTTGGTCTTGTGGTAAATGCAACTTAAAAATAAACCTTCTTTGGCTGAAAAAAATACTTTTGTTATTGTAAGAGAAGATGTTTCTCAATATTTCAGCTAAGTATGGGGATATTTTTAGTAATTTGGGAAAACTAACAAACATAGCATCTCTTCAGATCTAAATTAAGGATTCACTTTGGATCTAAAATTCGAGAACAGGTGTAATTTTTCATCTTGGGTTTTGAGTAAGACAAAAACCAGAAAGTCCAAATATCTGAGAAAATCTACTCTCTTGTGTTAGGACACAGATGAGTGAAAACCTTTGCTAGAAAATTCACTCCAGGTTTTAGAGTTGATTTTTCCATCTGACGTCGTTCAGTTGCTAAGTCATGTCCGACTCTTTGTGACCCTATGGACTGCAGCATGCTAGGCTCCCCTGTCCTCCACTATCTCCCAAAGTCTGTTTGAATTCATGTGTGATTTCAGCCATGTTAGCTGTATTAGCTGCTTCTTGCCACCATAACGCTCTGTAACAAATGACCCAAGAACTCAGTAACATCTAATAATATGCTTCCATGGGTGTGCTTGGTGTTGGCTGTTCTCGTATGGGCTCACCTGGGCTTGTCTTCAGCTGTGACTTAAATCCGGGATTGCTTCATCTATTTCTCACCCTCCTTGGACCAGCATCACTTATCCAAGACGTGTTCTTCTTATAGTGATGGCAAAAGCATGAAAGTGTCAGCCAGAACCATGCAACCACACTTTAACTTTCTACTCATGTCTTGTCCACTACATCCCTTTTCCCAAACTAAATCCCATAACCCTAACCCAACAAATATGGGATGACAAATATGGGATGGAGAAAGTATACTTTGCTCACAGAGGGGGTTGTGTGTGTGTGTGTGTGTGTGTGACTATTGACTGAGTAGTCATCTGTCCAAACCTACCATTATTAACCCTTCTAAACCCTCATTTTCCTCATCAATAAAGTGAGGACAATAGCAATTACTTCCCTGTATTGTGGTGAAGATTAAGTGAGACATTGCACAGAGTAGCAGCATTTCCTGAGATAGTATCTGTTATCATCATCAAAAGGACTATTATAGACTCCTGAAACAACCTAACGGAAGGGATGTTAAGCCATCCTTTAATATTTTCAAGTGTAAAGAAGAGTTGCAAAAATAGTACAAAGAACTTTTGTATGTGCTTCACCCAGATCACTAGCCCTTACTGTTCTGCCCCGATTGCCTTTCCCAGACCCTGTGACATCGTTGCAGACAGCATGTTGTTTATCTCTAAACTTTTTTGTGTATATTTCCTAAGAACAAGGGCAGTCTGTTATATAACCATAAATATAAAATTTGGAAAATCTTACATTGATTCAATATTATCAAATACACAGTTCATATCCAAACCTTGCCAACTGTTTCACTAATACTATGGCAATTCCTTCCCCCTGCCCCATCTACCTGCCCCTAACTCAAAGCCTTCTCCAAAATGTCACATTGTATCTAGTCATCATGATTTTGTTGTTGTTGTTCAGTTGCTCAGTTGTGTTCAAGTCTTTGCGACCCCATGGACTGCAATACGCCAGGCTTCTTTGTCCTTCACCATCTCCCTGAGTTTGCTCAAACTCAGGTCCATTGAGTCAGTGATGCCATCCAACCATCTCATCCTCTGTCAACCCCTTCTTCTGCCTCAATCTTTCCCAGCATCAGAGTCTTTACCAGTGACTCAGCTCTTCGCATCGGGTGGCCAGAGAACTGGAGCTTCAGCTTCAGCAACAGTCCTTCCAATGAATATTCAGGGTTGATCTCCTTTAGGATTGAGTGGTTTGACCTCCTTGCTGTCCAAGGGTCTCTCAAGACTTCTCCAGCACAATTTGAAAGCATCAGTTCTTTGGCACTCAACCTTCTTTATTGTCCAACTCTCACATTCATACACAATTACTGGAAAAACCATAGATAGACTAGATAGTCTTTGACTAGATAGACCTTTGTTGGCCAAGTGGTGTCACTGCTTTTTAATATGCTGTCTGGGTTTGTCATAATTTTTTTCCCAAGGAGCAAGTGTCTTAGTTTCATGGCTGCAGTCACCATCTGCAGTGATTTTGGAGCCCAATAAAATTAAGTCTGTCATTCTTTCCATTGTTTCCCCCATCTATTTGCCATAAAGTGATGGGACTGCTTGCCATGATCTTAGTTTTTTGAATGTTGAGTTTTAACCCAGGTTTTTCACTCCTTTTTCGCCTTCATCAACAAGCTCTTTAGTTCCTCTTCATTCTGCCATTAGGGTGATATCATCTGCATCTCTGAAGTTGGTATTTCTCCCTGCAATCTTGATTCCAGCTTGTGATTCATACAGCCTGGCATTTCACATGATGTACTCTGCATAAAAGTTAAATAAGTAAAGTGACAATATAAAGCCTGAGGTACTCCTTTCCCAATTTTGAACCAGTCTGTTGTCCCGTGAATGGTTCTAACTGTTCCTTCTAGACCTGCATACAGATTTCTCAGGAGGCAGTTAAGGTGATCTTGTGTTCCCACTTTTTAAGAATTTTCTGATTTGCTGCAGTCTACAGTTAAAGGCTTTAGTGTAGTCAATGAAGCAGAAGTAGATGTTTTTATAGAATTCTCTTGCTTTTTCTAAGATCCAAAAGATGTTATCAGTTTGATCTCAGGTTCCTCTGTGTTTTCTAAATCCAGCTTGAACATCTGGGAGTTTTCAGTTCACACAATGTTGAAGCCTAGCTTGAAGGATTTTGAGTATTATCTTGCTAGTCTGTGAAATGAGCACAATTGTACTGTAGTTTGAATGCCATTTTGTACTTGCCTTTATCTGAAGCTGGTCTTCAACCTTTCCTTATATTATTTTCCATATCACTTGTTTTAAAAGATTATAGATCAGTTCTTTTGTAGACTCAGTGTGGTTTTGTCACACTTTCTAGTAACATTAGGTTATGCATTCTGGGCTTCGTTGGTGGCTCAGAAGGTAAAGAATCTGCCTGCAGTACTGAAGACCTATGTTTCATTCCTGGGTGGGGAAGATCCCCTGAGAAGGAGATGGCAACCCACTCCAGTATTTCTTGCCTGGAAAATCCCATGGACAGAGGAGCCTGGAGGGCTGCAGTCCATGGGGTCACAAAAAGTTGGACACAACTGAGTGACTAACACACATGCTTTCTGGGCAAGTCCTGCGTGACCAACACCATGTTCTTCCTAGTACATCACATTAGGGGACACTCAATGTCCATTTGTCCATCTGAAGATCCCCTGGAGGAGGAAGTGGCAATCCACTCCAGTATTCATCCCTGGAGAAGTCTATGGACAGAGGAGTCTGGTGGCTTGCAGTCCATTGGATCACAAAGAGTTGGACATGACTGAGCGACTGAACATGAGCACGTAGTTAATTTACAAGGTTGTGCTAGCTTCAGGTGTACAGCAAAGTGATCAGTTTCCTTTTCAGATTCTCTTCCATTATAATTTATTACAAGAAGCTGAATATAATTCCCTGTGCTATGCAATAGGTCCTTATTATTTATGTCAGGAATTTCTTTGAAATATGTAAATATCCTATGGTTCTTCATACATTCACCCTACATCTCACAGGCATGGATAATTCTTCCTTGAATCAGTTATGACTCTTGGTTGTTCTATATTTGTTAGTTAGCATTCTGCTATAGAGATTCCCTTTCCCTTCTCCTTCATTTATTTTTTTTAATGAACTTGTATGTGTACAATGTACAGGTATGAACCTGTACACTTTTATTTCATGAGTTAGAGGATATAATGCAAAATGTTTAGTGTATTTTGTTGTTCAAATTGTCCCATATTTGGTCAGTTAGGTGGCCCTCCAAAGTGGCTTCCATGCCCTTTTGATTACATCCTTACTTTTCTCAGGTTTTGGTCTAACAATTTGTTCCAAGCTCCTGTTGTAGTTTCTTACTGTTGCCCTAGAATTAGTCATTTCTCCAAGGAGCCCTAGTTTAATATATTTCTTTACCTTCAGGCTGAACTGCATTAATTAAATGAAAATGTAGCTCCTAAGCCTAGTAACTCAGGCTCAATAACATTATCATGAGCACTCTAAGGAACTTTACACTCAAAGATGTTTCACTGACTTTCACATAAGAATTTCAAGTTGACGGTACTATAAAATATCGTAATTTGTTAAATTGACTCAGCTCAGCTCAGCTCAGTCGCTCAGTCATGTCCAGCTGTTTGCGAACCCGTGGATTGCAGCACGCCAGGCCTCCCAGTCCATCATCAACTCCCGGAGTTTACTCAAACTCATGTCCATCGAGTTGGTGATGCCATCCAGCCATCTCATCCTCTGTCATCCCCTTCTCCTCCTGCCCTCAATCTTTCCCAACATCAGTGTCTTTTCAAATGAGTCAGCTCTTCACATCAGGTGGCCAAAGTATTGGAGTTTCAGCTTCAACATCAGTCCTTCCAATGAACATTCAGGACTGATCTCCTTTAGGATGGACTGGTAGGATCTCCTTTCAGTCCAAGGGACTCTAAAGAGTCTTCTCCAACACCACAGTTCAAAAGCATCAATTCTTCTGTGCTCAGCTTTCTTTATAGTCCAACTCTCACAACCATTCGTGACTACTGGAAAAATCATAGCCTTGACTAGACGGACCTTTGTTGGCAAAGTAATATCTTTGCTTTTTAATATGCTGTCTAGGTTGGTCATAACTTTTCTTTCAAGGAGTAAGCGTCTTTATATTTCATGGATACAGTCACCATCTGCAGTGATTTTAAAATCACTGCTAAATTGACTAATGCCCCCAAATTGCATTGTTCATTAATTGACCACATCAATTACATGTAAATATTATTCATTGTAACAAAAAAGATGTAACCTGATGATTCCACACTGCACTGTATAGATACATATTATCATATCATAGACACTCCTGATAAGTTTTTTCCCTCCTGGGAAAAAATGTAAATGAAGAGTAAGACATAGAAGTCATCAGTTCTTGTACTTGCTGTTACTTTGTGTATGTTAAAGCGATTCCGAGTCCCTATCAATAGTATTTTCTTTTTTAAATCACAAACAATTAAATATGGTAAAGAATCTGGAACACTGCCTTGACCATTGTGGACTACTGTAGGAGATGGTTGTTCTCTGGCTGAATATCACATGGAAACTACTGTGAACTTCTTAGAAGAAATAACTCTTACAGCACTAGTAGGAACCCAGTAGGAATACCTTCCTACTAACCAATCAGTGAACTAAAATGGATGGGAATGGGAGAGTTTAATTCAGATGACCATCATATCTACTACTGCAGCCAAAAATCCCTTAGAAGGAATGGAGTAGCACTCATAGTCAACAAAAGAGTCTGAAATGCAGTACTTGGCTTCAGTCTCAAAAATGACAGAATGATTTCCATTTGTTTCTAAGGCAAACCATTCAACAACACAGTAATCCAAGTCTATGCCCCAACCACAAATGCTGAAGAAGCTGAAGTCGAACAGCTCTATGAAGACGTATAAGACCTGCTAGAACTAACACCAAAATGAGATGCCCTTTTCATTATAGGGGAAAGGGAAAGCGAAAATTGCTCAGTTGTGCCTAACTCTTTGCGACCCCATAGACTATACCCTCTATGGAATTCTCCAGGCCAGAATACTGGAGCAGGTAACCTTTCCCTTCTCCACTGGATCTTCCTGACCCAGGAATCGAACCAGGATCTCCTGCATTGCAGATGGATTCTCTACCAACTAATCTATGAGGGAAGCTATGAGGGAAGCCATCATAGGGACTGAAATGCAAGAGTAGGAAGTCAAGAGATACCTGGAATAACGGGCAAGTTTGGCCTTGGGGTACAGAATGAAGCAGGCAAAGGCTAATAGAGTTTTGTCAAGAGAATGCACTGGTCATAGCAAACACCCTCTTCCAACAACACAAAAGAAGACTCTACACATGGATATCACCAGATGGTCAATACTGAAATCAGGTTGATTATATTCTTTGTAGCCAAAGATGGAGATGCTCTATAGAGTCAGCAAAAACAAGACTGGAAGCCGACTGTGGCTCAGATCATGAGCTCCTTATTCCCAAATTCAGACTTAAATAGAAGAAAGTAGGGAAAACCACTAGACATTCAGGTATGATCTAAATAAAATTCCTTCTGATTATATAGTGGAAGTGACAAATAGATTCAAGGGATTAAATCTGATGAGAGAATGCCGGAAGAACTCTGGACAGAGGCTTGTAACATTGTACAGGAGGCAGAAATCTAAACCATCCCCAAGAAAAAGAAATGCAGAAAGGCAAAATGTCTGAGGAGGCCTTAAAAACAGCTGAGGAAAAAGAGAGTGTAAAACAAAGAAGAAAGGGAAAGATAGACCCATCTGAATGCAGAGTTCCAAAGAATAGCAAGGAGAGATAAGAAAGCCTTCTTAAGTGATCAATGTGAAGAAATAGAAGAAAACAATAGAATGGGAAAGACTAGAGATCTCCTCAAGAAAATTAGAGATACCAGGGAATGTTTTAGGCAAAGATGTGCTCAATAAAGAAGAGAAGTGGTATGGACCTAACAGAAGCAGAAGAGATTAAGGAGAGGTGGCAAGAATACACAGAAGAGTTGTACAAAAAAGGTCTTAATGACCTGGATAACCATCACGGTGTGATCACCCACCCAGAGCCAGACTTCCCGGAGTGTGAAATCAAGTGGGCCTTAGGAAGCATCACTATGAACAAAGCTAGTGGAGATGGTGGAAACTGCCTGCCATTGCAGGACGCATAGAGATGGGGTCCAATCCCTGGGTTGGGAAGGTCCCCTGGAGGAGGGCATAGCAATCCACTTCTGTATTCTTGCCTGGAGAATTCCAGGGACAGAGGAGCCTGGCGGGTGACAGTCCATAGGGTCGCAAAGAGCCGGACACAAGTGAATTGGCTTAGCACACTATGCACGTAAAATAGACAACTAATGAGAGCTACTGTGCAGCTCAGGGAACCCCACTCAGTGTTCTGTGGTGACTTACACGGGAAGGAAATCCAAAAGAGGGGAGATATATGTATACGTATAACTGACTCACTTTGCTGTACAGTAGAAACTAACAGAACATTATAAAGCAACTCTACTCCAATTAAAATTAATGTAAAAAATACATACTCTACCATTTTAACAGAAATGATTAAAATATAAATTGGAGCATTTCTCAAAAAGAAATAGTAGTTGAATATAAAGCAGAAGTAAGAACTCTCTGAGCTCTCACCCCCTTGTCCTCCAGTCTGGGCCAGCTCTGAAAGCTTGGACTTCCAGCTCTGCCCCTTTCTGCGTGTGCCATTCAGACAAGTGTCTTGACCTCCATCTGCCTCCATGTTCTCATCTTTAAAATGGGCATCCTAGCAGTTCATCTCCCCTCATAACATTGCTGTGAGGCTTAGATAAGTAGACTTGTATTGATAACTCACCACCGAGCTTGGAATGTGGTAAGCTCCAGTAACTATGAGTATGCACACCACACACACACCAGCACCCATGCCAAGGCTCTCCTGGGGCACTCTGCTCTTTGAAGCCTGTTTCGGCTCTTGTCCTAACACTAAAAATAGCTGAAAGGTCAGCTGATTGCTGAGGTCAGAGGTGGGAACTAAATTAGCGGCTGGGGGCTTGGAAATATTTCAGGGCCGAGGGTAAACGTTGGTGGAATGGAGTTCCTTCTCTTGGGTCCCTGAGACTCTGAGACTCTTGGAGGGTCCAGTTACTTCCTCACCAGTGGGTCAGCTGGCTTCTGAGAGGACATAGAAGTGAGGGGAGCCAGGCCTAGGGACACAAGGATCACAGGACTCATGAAGATGAAAGCCTCTGAAGATGAAAGGACAGTAAGCAGGAAGGAGGACCAGGGTACCAAATGTCAGGCTTTTAGCAGAAGTGGAAAGATGCTGTCAATGATGTTAATTCTGACTGTAAGCTTGTAAACTCTTACTCATCAGCCTCAAATGTACAATCAGGCAGATGCCAGGGTTACTATGTAGGGTTACTCTGCGAGGGCAAAGTCTCAGGGATGCTGTTAAAGCTCTTTTAAGAGGCTCCCCACCCACGAATATCCTGTAGTCTCTCTTTAGAGAGCCTCATGACGTCTTGCCCCATGCTTTCTGAATGTGGGCTCACGTGAGACGGCTCACCATCTCCCAGCCAGTCCTGGGTGGCCAGGTGCAAACTTAAACCCGAGGACGAAGAATAAGAGATGTGGCACGCAGTTTGGTCAGGGGCTGCCTTCAGCCACTGGCCAAGCCCTTCTGGTTTGTCCTGTGTATCTTCTTGGGATGCTTTGCAATCGATTGTGTGCCTAAGGAGACCACTCCTGGGATGCGAGAACCTCAGATGCGTGAAGGATATCCGGATTTTGATGTTCAGGCAGTTCTGCAATCCGTGAGCAGTGCAGGTCATGTTTGGTCATCCATCGTCATTTCATATCCATGTTTCTATTTGTTTGCTTCGCTTGGACTTGTTACACTTCAATGTATTTTGTTGTGGTTACTTAGCTCCCTTAATCTGGCCCCAACATCTCCAACACGGTAAAAATAATTAAAGTCAAATATTGTCTCTCTTCTGGAAGAAAAATGATACCCAGGAATTTTTCACTGAGCAAATGGCTACCATGTCTACCTTGATGCTGCCTGCATTTTAGAATAACTATTACCTTCACCTCCCATAATAGGAAGAAAATGAACACTGATTTCTGTGGTGGATACATTGAAAGGTTTCCAATTCCACAATGCTGAATTGTTCAAATGGCGTGCCCCGTGAATGATCTTGTGTCAGTAACACAAAATGAAAAGCCCCACAGGCAATTGCTTTTCCTAATTCTGTTTGATTTTCTGAGAACAGATATCATTATTCAAAGCACATATGAAATCCTGCACCTGGGCATTTAAATTTGGGATTGAATCTCCCACAGACCTGAGCTTGAAAAAAGGCTTCAGGGAATTAGCGTTTTCCCAGCAGTGGATTTAATAACCCTGAAAAAGCGTTTGTGAGCCCTGCTGTCAGTCACAGAGCTCAGTTGTTTTAAAGTGCCGGACAAGGGAAGTAGATTTGATTAAGGAGATTTCTATTCCCCAACAAGGTATTTTGAAAATTGTAATAGATGTAAAGATGAATCACAGGTTACAAGATGATTTATAAGGTTTCTGTGAAGTTTGTCTTCTGGTTTATGGTATTTGGCATGCCATGTAAGCAGTGCCAGAAAAAAAAAAAAGTCTTAGCTTCTTGCTTTGGAAAAATACCAATCTGTGTGAAATCTAGAAAGGAAACTCTCTTCAATAATCATTATGCTCTTTCTTATACATCATTCATTCATTAATTCTTTTTCTTCTTTTTTAAATTATGAAAATATGATAATTGACAGGAGACTTGGAAAACATAGATCAATGTTACGTATGTGTGTTGAGCTGCTTCCGTTGTGTCTGACTCTTTGTGACCCTATGAACTATAGCCCATTTGGCCCCTCTGTCCATAGGATTCTCCAGGCAAAGTCCTGGAGTGGGTTGCCATCCCTCCTCCAGGGGATCTTCCTGACCCAGGAATCGAACCTGAGTCTCTGATGTCTCCTGCATTGGCATGCAGTTTCTTTACCACTAGCAGCACCATATAGTTTCACTATATATTACAATTGTTTAAGTAGATAAATTAAGATTTTTTGGTTGGGGTTTCAATATAAAACTCTCAGAAATTAATAGAATGAATGCACAGAGAAGAACACAGTAGACCTGAAAAGCATGGCATAGTTAAGGTTTATACAATTTTCACACAACAGTCGGATACAAATTCTGTTCAAGTTCCTATAGACTATAAACTGGGCTACAGTGGAACATTCATTCTGCGTTTGGGTTTCATTGCTACTTTCCATGTTAGGTACAGAGCTCTTGCATGTGGTGGCTCTTGGGAGAATTTTGTAAGACAGATTGAGCATCTTTCTCTGGTATTTCTCTTTCCCTCATTCCAGGATCATGTGTCCGTATCCTCATCTACCTGCAGGACCAGCAGATCAGCGCATCAGTAAGGTGATAGCACCTGCAGTGTAGGCATGGGGTGGAGGCGTGAGTATGACAGAGGCAGGCAGGAGGGGGCTGCCGCTGAGCTGTCCTACTTTGCCATCCAGCTGTGATTGTACACGGGACAAAGTTGTGATTCCTTCAGGCCATATTGACCCTATCTTCATGTATTAAGGGAATATAAGCAGTAGAGCTTCTGGGTTTTCTAGAATGATTGCTTTGAATTGACACTGGAAATCTTAGCTGTGTACCTTCTGTGTCCTTTTAAATTTATAATCACCTCCATTGTGACTATAAATTCTTGTGAAAGAATAACAAGTGTTTGTTGATTATCTACCATGTGCCAGGTATGTTCTATGTACTGGAGATATAACTGTGGGGTGCGGACGACAGAGGATGAGATGGTTGGATGGCATCACTGACTCAATGGACATGGGTTTGGGTGAACTCCGGGAGTTGGTGATGGACAGGGAGGCCTGGCGTGCTGCGGCTCATGGGGTCGCAAAGAGTTGGACACAACTGAGCGACTGAACTGAACTGAACTGAAAAAATCATAGACTTGGTCCTCATTGTCATGCTATGGAGAAACCAGTTTAGTGGGAAGGAAGCCAGTGAATAAAGCACAACAAAAATGTGTAATTACAGACTGTGGAGGGCACAGCTCTCTGAGAAGAAAAGCTCAGCCTGCATTGAGTGATTGGGCTGCGAGCGGTGGGGATCAGGGAAGTCTTCTCTAGATGTGAATCGATGCAGTGACCTGAGGAAGGAGTGGGTACTGGCCAGACGAAGAGTTGAGCCCCAGAAGGCGGAAGACTCTGCGTGAGGACAGATCGCCACACCAGTGAAGGCTCCAGGTGCTGCTGGTGGCCCCTCTGTACTTCTCGGCATCCACCATACCACTGCACGCCCGGCTTCCTACAGCAAGCTTCTGCAACTCTCCATCTGAGCGCTTCTCTAGCACGTTCATCCTGTGCAATGCAGAGCAGATGGGAAGTCCTGGGTACGGGAGATCCCTAAGTAGCTGTTAGCTGCCAGTGACAAGAGTTGGAGTATAAATGCCCTGGCTCCCTCATCCCTCAGGTGGGTAACTCTGAAGCATCCCAGACTCCATCTCCTAAAAGTTCCCAGTGGGACCAAGCCCCTGTCATCTGCAGGGGTAACTTGTTTACAAACACATCCTGCACCACTCTTTTTCTCATCCTCATATCACACTCCCACTCCCCACCCAGTACTGCCTCACAAGTAGACTACTTGTCCTTGAATCCTGGTCTGCCCCTCGGGTAGCCCAACAGAAGCCAGGGAGGGAGGCGGAGGCTGAAAGGAACGCAGAGATCAGAGCATGGAGGCCTGGGGTTCTCAAGTATGGCCATGGAACCCCAGTATTGTCTGAGACCCTTTCAGGAAGTATGACAAGTCAAATCAAGTTTCCATAACAGGGCTAAGATGGTATTTGCCTTTTTCACCATCTTGATATGTCACTGTCAAAACGCAAATCAAGGGTGGGTAGAAAAGATATCCCATGCTCTTGGATTGAAAGAATTAATATTGTTAAAATGGCCACCCTACCGAAAGCAACCTACAAATTTAATGCAATAACTCAAGTTACTCAAGGGTGGGTAAAACCACTGTGGCATTAGCATGAATCAAGGCTGAGCCAGGAGTCACTGTATTCTCCATCACCATCATGTGCATCTTTATTGCATCTGTATATATACAGACTTCCCTGATGGCTCAGCAGGTTAGGAATCTGCCTGCAAGGCAGAAAACACAGGAGACACGGGTTCAGTGCCTGGGTTGGGAAGATTGGCCAACCTTGGGAGAAGGAAATAGCAACCTACTTCAGTATTCTTGCCTGAAAAATTCCATGGACAGAAGATCCTGACGGACTACAGTCCGTGGGGTCACAAAGAGTTGGACATGACTGTGTGACTGATCACAGCACATACATATTGAAACATATATTTTATTATATATTTATGAATTTTACTTCATATATAAGAATATATATATATATAAGTTTAACTTTAAAATACCCTTGATGAAGCTATAGAAATCACTTGTTGTTTAGTCTCTGAGTTGGGTCCAATTTGTGATACCATGGAGTGTAACCCACCGGGCTCCTCTGTCTATGGGAATAGACAGTGGTTGCCATTTCCTTCTCCAATAAAAATGATTACTTCTTACTAAATCTCTCCTCTTGAATATAGTTTAAAAATTTCTGTGTAACAGAATGGGAAATACCCATAAAGTGCTCTGTATTCTCCAATAATTGTCTTGAGTTATGAGCTGAACTAGCCTCATGCTTCACAAAGCACTGGTTTTACTTGAGAGGATGACCGACAGATGATCAAACTATGATTATTCAGACTTAAATAGCTGCCAGATATTTTCTCAAAATGAACTAAGTAATATTATTTGTTGCCAATGAAAAAAACTGAGCTTCCAAGTGAAAACTAGCATTCTGGAAAACTTCTGTCATAGGTTAGGTTGAGAATTTCCTTAGTACCTCAAAACTTTTTTTGATGAGATGGATGGTGATATTGAGATGTGGTTTTGTGATATTGTGTAAATATGCTGTTACAACATTTGGAAGATCTGCCTAACTCAGCCAGTGTTTTCCAAATGACCAATGCCTAATGCTTCAACATCGTGAATGTATGCAAAGATCCATTCAGAGAGCAAGACAGTACAATAGATTTTAATATAATAGAAAATGAAAAGGTCACTGACATGAGTTTGTATTTCATTGCAACTTGTTGTTGATCAGTTGCTAAGTTGTGTCTCACTCTTTGTGACCCCATATACTGCAGCACACCAGGCTTCCCTGTCCTTCACTATCTCCTGGAGTTTGCTCAAACTCATGTCCATTGAGTCAGTGAGGGTATCTAACCATTTCATCCTCTGTTGCCCCCTTCCCCTCGTGCCCTCAATCTTTCCCAGCAATCCAGTGCAATTAACTGTTAAGAATGAATAGCATTGAAACTTGTATATTACCATATGTGAAATAGATCCAAGTTCGATGCATGAAACCGGGCACTCAAAGCCACTGGGACAACCCTGAGGGATGGGATGGGGAGGGAGGAGGGAGGGGGTTCAGGATGGGGGACACATGTACACCCAGGGTCGATTCATGTCAATGTATGGCAAAAACCACTACAATATTGTAAAGTAATTAGCCTCCAATTAAAATAAATTAATTAAAAAAAAAAGAAATGACCACATGCTGAGATTTGGTGCAATGTCAAAAAAAAAAAATCTATAGTGGTCTGAACTGCCATTTAAATCCTCCTGTCTTCCAACTGCATGTCTGTGTGAGGCCCACTTGTCTTCAGATTTATCAACATAATGTATCACAACAGATTGAATGCAGATGTGAGAATCTGGTTGTCTTCCACTAAGTCAGGCTGAAGAAATTGGAAACAATGTAGAGCGGTGCCACTCATTTCACTAAAAATGATTTGTTTGGGAAAATAGAATTAGTCTTCATAAACTGATTTGTGTTATTCATATGGCTTATTTTTATATTAATTTTATTAACATATAATGGCTTTATTATTGTTACTTTAAAATGCATTCAAATTAAAATAACATCTTCTGAGTTCACATGGTTTCTTTTGTTTTTTTTGGCTGTCCTGGGTTTTCGATGTAGTGTGTGGACTTAGTTGCTCCATGGCATGTGGGCTCATGGCTCCCCAACCGGGGATTAAGCCCGTGTCCCCTACATTTGGAGAGGAACTCTTTACCCCTGGGCCACCAAGAAGTCCCCCAGTGTGCATTTCTTTTGTTTTTCTCTTTCATTTTTATTTTTTAAATTATGAAAGTATGATAACACATTTACAAGAGACCTAGAAAATACAGAACAAGGTTTCATATAGTTCCACTATATATTACAATTATTTTTTAAGTGTATAAATTAAGATTTTTAATATCAAACTCTCAAAAATTAATAGAATGAATATGCATAGAAGTAGAAAGATATAGTACACCTGTAAAGCACCATGAACCAATTCAACATAATCAAGATTTACACAATTTTCACAAAATAGTTGGATACAAATTCTATTCCAGTTCCCATAGACTATAAACTAGGAGATACTGGAACATATCCAGGGACATAAAACAAGGTGCAAAAATTTCATGGTCTAAAGGTATTGGACTCTTACAGAATCTGTTTTCTTATCCCTGTGGAATTATGTTAGAAATCAATATCAAAAGATATTTGAAAATAACCCACATATTTTCAAGTGCAACATGACATTTTATCAACAGAGAGCTTTGATTTAGTCACTGAAAGCCTCAATAAAGTTAGAAGACTGGAAAAATACAGAGGATGGTTGCAGAGAAGAAAGCACTTAAATGAGAAATTAATTCAAAATGAGAAATTAATATCAAACATACTTTAAAAAAATCCCATGTATTTGGAAATTTAATGTCCACTTTTAAATGATGGGTATATCTAAGAAGCCATACAAGGATAATTAGAAACCATTTGTAATAGAATAAAAATGAAAAGAGAATTTACCAGAATCTGTTACATTTCTAATATGATTAGCAGCAGCAGCAGTTACATTACTAATATGGTAAGTGTTGATAGATGCAGCTCACAGCCATAAAAATTCTTTGAAGTCCTTGATATCTTTTACAAGCAAGTGTAAAGGGATCCCTTGATTAAAAAGTTTGGGAAATGCTGATGTGAAGTCTTGCCTGTTGCAGGATTTTAAATATTCTCATGGATTCGGTGGGGAGCCACTGAAGAGTTTTAAGCAGATAAGTTCCAAGTTGAAGCAGATCTTGAAACTCATTAACCTTGAATGTGTGTTTGTGTGTGATTAAAATGCTAACAACTTCTGCAGCTCTGGGAGGTGAAGGGATGCTAATGGGGCATTTGCAATCTGTTCCATCAATCCTTATAGCGAGACACCTACACCAGCAGGTGCACTCCGGGTCCAGCTTCCTGCTAAGTAGGCTTCCTTTCTTGACTTCAACAAACTGTCCACGAGTCACTGAGACATGCAAAAAGCATTCAATTCGTCACAAGCCACTTAACAGATACCCGCAAGGCACATTGCGGTGCGGGCCAAAGGAACAAACCGAAAAGACTGAACAAGTCCTTGCATCCTTGCCAAGTCTGGGGTCTGAGAGGGGATGGCTGAATCTGCTCTCCCTGATCCCTCCCCAATCTAACTTGCTTTGACCTCACAATGCTGTGTTACCCTACATTCCTCCTGACTTTTCTCTTTGCTCTCTGGAGTGTGGGTACTGGTTGAGCCCATGGAGGGTGAGAAGAAAGATTTAAATCAGAGGAACCAGAGAGTGGGGAGGGAAAAAAAAAAAAAAAAAAAAGGAGAAAATGACATTCTAGGGACTTCCCTGGCAGTACATTGGTTAAGACTTTGCCTTCCAATGCCGAGGCTGCAGGTTCGATCCCTGGTCATGGAGGTAATTTCCCACATACCTCACAGCCAAAATAAAATAATAAAATAAAACAAAATCAGAAACAATATTGTAACAGATTCAATAAAGACTTTAAAAATGGTGCAAAAAAAAAATCTTAAAACAAAAAGAGAGAGAGAGAAAGGCAGTCTAGCTTGAGTCCATCATTCCCAATGTGTTAGAAGTCTGTGTTCACGCTCCCAAGCTGGCCTGGCTGCTCTGACTCCATAGGGGGTTCCTTGGGAGTTTAGAAAACAGGGCTAAATGAGGTGAGTAAGGAAGAGAGCATTTGTCTTGCAGAGCAGAGGTCAGGCCTCTGCAGTTCATCCAGGCAGCAGCGGGAGAAGAGAGGGAATTGTAACATGGCCAAAGTCACACAGAAGTGAAGGCTAAGGTTGAGGATGACGGTGTGGATGGGAAACAAGGGAGCGTGTGCACAGAACCCCACTCCTGACAGCACACGCAGAGCCTCCCCACCTCTGCCCACCATGCTTCGTACCTGGAGGGGCTTCCCTTCTGCCTCAGCTTCTTTCATGGGGGCCAGATGGCTCCCCTGGAAAGGATCCATCCCTTTCTGCACTGTGTTTCCAAAACCCTTTCTGGGATAAGTAACAGGTTGCTTTTTTCAGAGTGTGGGTAGTACATGTTGCTGTTAGTTGTTCAGTTGCTCAGGCCTGTCTGACTCTTTGTGACCCCCTGGACTGCAGCACGCCAGGCTTCCCTGTCACTCACTATCTCCCAGAGTTTGCTCAAACCTATGTCCATTGGGTCAATGATATCCTCCAACCATCTCATCCTCTGTCGTCCCCTTCTCCTCCTGCCCTCAATCTTTCCCAGCATCGGGGTCTTTTCCAGTGAATTGGCCTCTTTGCAGCTGGTGGCCAAACTATTGGAGCTTCAGCTTCAGCATCCATCCTTCCAATGAATATTCATAGTTGATTTCCATTAGGATCGACTGGTTTTGATCTCCTTGCTCTTCAAAGGACTTTCAAGAGTCTTCTCCAACACCACAGTTGGAAAGCACCAATTCTTCAATGCTCAGCCTTCTTTATGGTCCACCTCTCATATCCGTACATGATCATTGGAAAAACCATAGCTTTGACTATAGCAGACGGGAAGCAGATCAGTGTCCATGGTCCCCAGGAAGGAACGTACGAATGGTACGTGAGAGTTGGGCTCCTGCCTCTGAGAGAGAACTGGTTATAGTGAGGCATGGGTGTCCTGGAGAAGGTTTTCACTGGGAGCACAGGACTTACACTCTTGTCCATGGGAAGTCGCCACCTCCAGCCAGGCTCCAGCTTGGTCTCTGCAGCCTGGGAGCTGTTCCCTTTCTCTATTTCAGGAGTGCGGCTGAACTCCTGGCACTACCTTGCAGCCCTGCTATCAGAGTAGAAGTGTGAAACTTCCAATGCGTTTTTCTGAAATCCATTCCTTTCTTTCTGGTCCCTTTGCAAAAAGAGGAAAGTCCCCAGAGAGATGTTTCTGATTCGAGTTTGCCTCTCCAACTCCTTTCCAGGCTTCATGATAGGAAAAGGGCTCATTAGCTCTGGTGGTATCCACAATATTGGCAATTTGAGCAAAATGACCTGGTTTTGGAGATTTTGCTTGATGCTTGGGAAGATTGAAGATGGCAGGAGAATGGGATGACAGACGATGAAATAGCTGGATGCCATCACTGACTCAGTGAACATGAGTTTGAGCAAACTCTGGGAGATGATGAAGGACAGGGAAGCCTCAGATGCTGGGTTGGAAAGGGTTGGACATGACTTTGCGACTGTATCATACTGAAAATATTCAGAAGATCTTCTCCAAAACAGACTGTATTCCTTTGGCTCAAACCTTTCTGTGTCCTAATGTGAAGGGATTGTTAAGTCAGGAAAACAATTCCTTCTCCTTCCCTTCTGTCTGGCTGCAAGATTCTACCTCTGACAATTTCCTCAAACGTCTTTCCTCCTGTCCCTTCCTGCCAAGACAGCCCTGCTGCAGATCATCACCATCGACAATCTGGGTGATTGCTATAGCATCTCAGCGGATCTTCTAGTCTCCCGCATACTGCTTTTCTCTCCTCTGTCTGCTTATGTTACCCCCATCTCTGTCTCCCTCCCCATGCTTTGTGTCTTCCCACTGCCTGAAAAATGAAGCCTGGACTGCTGAACTGGGAGATCACAGAAGACACTGTGGATGCTCATCCAATAACCACGTGCCTCCCCACATTTCCCAGCTTCCCTTGCGGTTAAGCGAGAGACCATGCAGCCAGGATTTGATCAGTGGGAGATGGATGAAAGGGCTAGAAGCCACTTCCAGACCTGGCCCTTAAACACATCCCATCAGATCCTCCAGTGTTCTCCTGTCCTACTGGGACGACTTCACAGCTGTGTATGTGTCGTGGGTTGTATGGAGCTTCCCACGTGGCTCTAGTAATAAAGAACCCACCTGCCAATGCAGGGAATGCAAGAGACATGGGTTTGATCCCTGGGTTGGGAAGCTTCCCTGGAGGAGGAAAATGGCAACCCACTTCGATATTCTTGCCTGAGAAATTCCATGCACAAGAGGAGGCTCGTAGACTACAGGCCATGGGGTCGCAGAGTTGGACACAACTGAGTGACTGAGCACACAAAGCACATATGAGTTGCACTGTTTCTCTTAAGGGCTGTGTTGAAGGCCTAACTCTGAGCACCTTTGACAATGGTCTTATCTGGACTAGAGTCTCCACAGTTGGAATCAAGTTACTATGAGGTCACTGGAACAAGCCCTAATCCAGTATGATTGGTGTCCTTATAGGAAGAGGGACATTTAGACACAGTCACACCCAGAGGAAAGAAGGCCATGTGGAAGTGAAGGTGGGGACTTCCCTGGCTGCCCAGTGGGTAAGACTCTGTGCTTCCACTGCAAGGAACTAAGATCTCAGATGCTGTGTATTGTGGCTAAAAAAAAAAAAAAAAAAATTAATTGGAGGTAGGGGATGGGATTATGCTGTCAAAAACCAAGGAACATTGGAGGGCACCAGAATCTGAAAGGGGCAAGGAAAGATTCTTCCCTACAGGCTGAGAAGTGAGTATGGTCCCGCCACACCTCGATTTCAGACTTCTAGCCTCCAGAACTCTGAGACAACACATCTCTATGTGCATATGTCAACACATCTCTGTGAATTTTCGTGACACTTTTATTTTTTTATCTCACTGCACAACATGTGGAATCTTAGTTCCCTGACAAGGGATTGAACCTGTGCCCCTGCAGCAGAAGTGCAGAGTCTTAACCATTGGACCTCCAGGGAAGTCCCTCATGATACTTCTTCACGGCAGTCCTAGCAAGCACAATGTAGTGTGCACACAGAGTAGTTTGTGGATGGAGGAGGCTGCCTGGCCTGCTTCAGACTGTGTGAATGAGGAATGAACCTTGACTGAGATCATCCATGGAGGTTTAAGACTTTATTTGCTATCGCAGCATTTCTTGGCTTATCCAGACATTTAAGCACATGAGTAGACCCTGGTTGACCTTTTCAGCATCATCTCTTTGTCACCTGATTTTTCAGTGATATATTTTATGCCTTTGGGGTTTAAACCCTTTTTGTCTAAAACGTTCCTCCTTTTTTTTGGTTTTAATCAGGAGAAATCATATCCTCTTAATGCCCAGCTTTAAAGCCCATCACTTTCTCTGGAGACATGTTAGTTGTATCAGTTACCTATTGCCAACAGAGTGCTGCGTAACAAATGACCCTAGAACACAGTAACATTTAATAACATACTTCCGTGGGTATGCTTGGTATTGGCTGACCTAGTCTAGGCTCGCGTGTGCTTGCCTTTCAGCTGTGACTTAAGTCCAGGACTGTGTCACATGTTTTTCATCCTCCTTGGGCCAGCATCACTTACCCAAGACATGTTTTTCTTATAGTGATGGCAGAAGCATGAAAGGGTAAGCCCATCTGTGTAACCACATTTTAACTTTCTACACATGCCTTATCCACTAACATCCTTTTTTCCAAATTAAGTCCCATGGCCCAAGCCCAACAAATATGGGATGTGGAAAGTATCCTTTGCTTGTGGAGATAGGTGTGCATGTGTGACTATTACTGAGTGGTCATCTGATCTAACCTATCATTTAATTCTAAATATCTATTTTTCTCTCTGGTAAAGTGGGGACAACAGTAACTACGTCACTGTGTTGTGGTCAAAAATTAAAGGAGACGTTGTAATGTGATGTGCACAGGGCAAGAGGATTTCCTGAGAGGGTAGCTGTTGTCATCATCAAAGGGACCATTGCAGACTCTGGGCAGGAAGGGATGTTAACACATCATTTTAACACTTTCAAGTGTGGAGAAGAGTTGCAGAAAGAGTACAAAGAACTTCTGTATGTACTTCACTCAAATTCACTGGCCCTTAACATTCTGCCACATTTGCTTTTCCCACACCATTTCAGACTTAGTTTGCAGATAGCATGCCCCCACGTTTTTGTGAAGTTTCTCTTGGCCTGGATTAGGGTGCCGCTGATGGGTCTTTTTTTTTTTTTAATTTTTACTTTTTGGCTGTACCACTTGGCATGCAGGATTTTAGCTCCCCAACCAGAGATTGAACTCGCACCTGCTGCATTGGAAGCACAGAGTCTAACCACCAGGGAAGTCCCTATAGCTGGGTCTTTATAGAAGGAATCTACAGTGGGAACTGAGAGTTTCCACTCATCAGCTCAGGAACTGAAATGGGAGAGGCTTCTGTGTGGTGCCTTTGAACACTGCCATCCCCTTGTTTTTTAGACAAAAGCTCAGATGTTGACTTGGATCATTTGATGAAAGAAAAAACATCCACTCTCACATAAATATAAATCCAGCAGGCAAAACTAGTCAGCGAGTGTGTCTTTGGTCAGTAGGCTCTGGGCCTCTTGATTTGTTCAAAAGGATCCATGTGGTCACATGTGGATGGGACTTTCCTAGCGACTTGTTCTAACCCACAGCCCTGATCATGTTGCTCATCTGATGAAATGCTTCAAAGACTTCAAACTCACAGAAATAGAGGGAGGAAATGTGGTTGGCAGGGGCTGGGCGTGGGGGAACTGGAGAGAAGTTGGTCAAAGGTTGAGAACTTCCAGTTATAAGAAAAGTCCTGGAGACCCAAAGTGCAGCACGGTGACTCTAGTTAATAATACTCCAGGGTCTTCTTGCAGTTGGCTAAGAAAGTAGATCTTAAGTGTTCTCACCACACACAAACACACACACATGCTCACCACACACACACTCACCCAGACTCACCACGCACACTCACACACACTCAGAACACACACACAACCATACATATACCCACCACACATGCTCACACACACCACACACACACACACACACACACACACACACACACACACACACACACCGAAAGGTAACTATGTGAGGTGATGGGTGCTTGATTGTGGCAATCATTTCGCAATGTATATCATGTTGCATACCTGAAATATATACACTTTCTATTTGTCAATGATACTTCAATAATGCTGATAAAAAAGCCTTCCCAATAAGGTAGGTATAGATGAACTTATTTGCAAGACAGAAATAGAGACAAAGATGTAGAGAACAAAAGTATGGACATGAAGGGGAGAAGGGGGAAAGCGGGTGGGAGGAACTGAGACACTGGGACTGACACATACACGTTACTGATGAGTGAGTGCTCACTCACTCCCTGGGGTCTGGCTCTTTACCTGTGGATTGAGTGCGGCTCCTCTGTCCCTGGTGAGTGCTCACTCACTCCCTGGGGTCTGGCTCTTTGCGACCCCGTGGACTGTAGCCCACGAAGCTCCTCTGTCCATGAGTGAGTGCTCACTCACTCCGTGGGGTCTGGCTCTTTGCGACCCCGTGGACTGTAGCCCACGAAGCTCCTCTGTCCATGAGTGAGTGCTCACTCACTCCCTGGGGTCTGGCTCTTTGTGACCCCGTGGACTGTAGCCCACGAAGCTCCTCTGTCCATGGGATTCTCTAGGCAAGAATACTGGAGTGGGTTGCCATTTCCTCCTCCAGGGGCTCTTCCCCATCCAGGAATTGAACGTGAGACTCCTGTGTCCTCTGCATTGCAGGCAGATTCTTTACCGCTGAGCCACCCCGACTGGGTAAAGCCCATACACTATTGATACTATGCATAAAGTAGATAACTAATGAGAACCTACTGTATGGCATGGGGAGCTCTACTTGGTGCCCTGTGTTGACCTAAATGGAAAGGAAATCCAAAAAAGAAGGGATATATCTATATGTACAGCTGATTCACTTTGTTGTACAGCAGAAACTAATGCAACATTTTAAAGGAGCTGTATGTGTGTGTGTTAGTTGCTTAGTTGTGTCTGACTCTTTGTGACCCCATGGACTACAGCCCACCAGGCTCCTCTGTCTGTGAGATTCTCCAGGCAAGAAAACTGGAGTGGGTTGCCAATTTCTTCTCCAGGGTATCTTCCTGACCCAGGGATCAAACGCACATCTCCTGCATTGCAGGTGGGTTCTTTAGCATCTGAGTCACCAGGGAGGCCCGGGAAGCCCCCAGTAAATCAGCTATACTCCAATAATAATAAGTTAAAAAGTCTTCCCACTCACCAAAGGATGGAGGGAAAGTCCCGATGTGGAGTGCCACCAGGGGGCTTTCCGTGTCCCAGTCCTGCACACCCTTTTCTTCACGTGTCTTTGTGCTTTACACAGGCTGGCCTTCATACGTGGAGTTTCTTTTTCTTCATTTTCCATCTGGAATGCTTGTCCCTTCCCTTGTAGAGTCCACCAAACCATTACTTCCTTTGTGAGACCTTCACCAGCTCCAGGCAGGATCACGTCTCCATGACCAAGGACTCCCAGTTGATGGGGAACCTGGCTGCCTGCACCACCTCCCTCTCCAGGGCACAACACTGGCCAAAGATGCTTTCTCATCTTCCCGTCTTCCAAGCTGTGCCTGACACAGAGTAGACAGGCAATGCATTGCAGAAATATTACATGGACAGATGCTGCAAGATAGACTCTCAAAAATAAAAATCCATGAGTTTTTATGTAGCGGGAGGGTTTACATTGCTTCCTCAGCTATCAGCTAAGTGATATGAGTGTCAGAGAGAAACAGTGATCCACTGTGGCCATAGCTTCTGTATGGCTAATGAAGAAGTGGGGTTTCATGTAGGAATTCCTTTCCAACACTTCTTAGAAATTTTCTAAGTTTTCCCAAAATCCTGAGTCCTGAGGATATAATCAGACAAGCAATTGAGAAAAGGGGAAAAACAGTAATTCTCCTATGAAAATGAAGGGCTTCCCTGGTGTCTCAGCGGTAAAGAATCCTCCTGCCAATGCAGGAGACTTGAGTTCGATTTCTAGGTCGGGAAAATCCCCTGGAGTAGGAAACGGCAACCCGCTCCAGTATTCTTGCCTGGAAAATTCCATGGACAGAGGAGCCTGGCGGGCTGCAGTCCATGGGGTCACAAAGAGTTGGACATGACTGAGCAACTGAGCATTTAAGAATGGAAGCTTAATCATCAACCTGGAGATATGACTGGTTAGGAGTCCATGATGTCAGGTCAAAAGCAAGAGTAGGAAGCAATGACAAACCTCAGGGTCAGGACATTTCAGGAAACAATGACAAGAGCGCTCAGGATGGAAGCGGTCCCAGCACACTCAGTCTGTCTTGTTTGTAGCTGTTGTGTGTAGGCTTTCATGGTCCTGTCTCCTGCTAATGGTGAATCTTTCTTGCTAATAAAAGAAATACTAATAAGTCCATATGCATAGTGTATTTTATGCAAATGTTGTGAGTGGGGTTATAGGAAATAGCAAGGGACTTCCCTGATGGTCCAAACAGTTAAGAATTTGCCTGCCAATTCAGGGGACATGGGTTCCATCCCTTCTCAGGAAGATCCCACATGCTGCTGCTGCTGCTAAGTCGCTTCAGTTGTGTCTGACTCTGTGTGACCCCATAGACAGCAGCCCACTAGGCTCCTCTGTCCCTGGGATTCTCCAGGCAAGAATACTGGAGTGGGTTGCTATTTCCTTCTCCAATGCATGAAAGTGAAAAGTGAAAGTGAAGTCACTCAGTCGTGCCCAACTCTGAGCGACCCCATGGACTGGAGCCTACCAGGCTCCTCCTCCATGGGATTTTCCAGGCAAGAGTACTGGAGTGGGGTGCCATCGCCTTCTCCCACATGCTGAACAGCAACTCAATCATGCACCACAAGTACTGAAGTCTATGTGCCTTAGAGCTTGTGCTCCCAACAGGAGAGGCCACCGCAGTGAGAAGCCTGAGACCTGGAACTAGAGAAGGCCCTCTTACAGCAACAAAGACCCAGAATAATTTTAAAAATGTAAACACAGAGAGAAACTAAGTTTGGAAGCCAAGTAGGCCCTTAGACTGCAACTTTGACATGTAAGAACAGTGCTGTTAACTTTTCTGGGAGACTCAAATGTAAAGTTATTTCAGTAATATCTGATCATATTTGGTGTTTTCCTGAGTTTGATTATCTGCTGTAGGTTACAGTTCTTTGTAAAATGGACAATATTTTCATTGTGTAGAGAAAGGAAAGGAGCTTATGTTTCACTGTTTTGTGTTACTGTAGCCCCTCATTTAAAACCATGTCATCAAAATGTTATAATGTTATATATATATATTTTTTTATATATATGTATAAACTCAACATTCAAAAAACTAAGATCATGGCATCTGGTCCCCTCACTTCATGCAAATAGTTGAGGAAACAATGAAAACAGTGACAGATTTTATTTTCTTGGGCTCCAAAATCACTGCAGATAGTGACTGCAACCATGAAATTAAAAGACACTTGCTCCTTGGAAGAAAAGCTATGACCAACATAGACAGCATATTAAAAAGCAGAGACAGTACTTTGCCAACAAAGGTCCATCTAGTCAAAGCTATAGTTTTTCCAGTAGTCATGTACGGATGTGAGATTTGGACTACAAAGAAAGTTGAGCGCTGAAGAACTGATGGTTTTGAACTGTGGTGTTGGAGAAGACTCTTGAGAGTCCCTTGGACTGCAAGGAGATAAAACCAATCAGTCTTAAAGGAAATCAGTCCTGAATATTCATTGGAAGGACTGATACTGAAGCTGAAACTCCAATACTTTGGCCACCTGATGTGAAGAACTAACCCCTTGGAAAAGACCCTGATGCTGGGCAAGATTGAAGGCCGGAGAAGGGGATGACAGAGGATGAGATGGTTGGATGGCATCACCGACTCAATGGATGTGAGTTTGAGTAAACTTCAGGAGTTGGTGATACACAGGGAAGCCTGGTGTGCTGTAGTCCACGGGATCACAAATAGTCAGACATGACTGAGCGACTGAACTGAACTGAACAGAACAATTTTAAGAGTTCCTAAGAGTTCTATTTCTTATTCCTGAATCCCAGCAATGAATATCTATTGAGAATTTGGGAACACTAAAGACGATTTGTCAGTTCATGTAGGGACTTTGTAGTTGAAAAACAAGCCAAGAAAGAAGTGAATGGTAATAAGAAAGCTAAGTTTTGTGCAGGTGACTTCTATCTGTCTGAAGGCTCTTTAATCTTCCCAGGTTGTGCTAATGGTAAAGAAACCACCTGCCAATGCAAGAGACATAAGAGACTAGGGTTTGTTCCCTGGATCCAGGAGATCCCCCAGAGGAGAGCTTGGCAATCCACTCCAGTATTCTTGCCTGGAAAATCTCATCAACAGGGAAGCCTGGCCATCTACACTGGTCCATAGGGTTGCAAAGTGTTGGACGAGACTTAGCATGTATGCATGCAGGTTCTTGAGGAGACATTTGCCCCCAGCTCTGACAGAGGAGCAGAGGGTCAGATGGAGGAGGAGAGACAGAGCTGGGCTGAGTGGAACTGTTTGTGTACCCCCCTGCTCACAGCCCCCCATGGAACCCAGGTGCCAGGCCCATGTCTGCCTTCACCGGAGCCAGCAGGAAGCTCCCAGGGTTTTAAGAACTGTCAGGGGAGTGTGTAATTTCCTCAGTTCTGTCTCATCAAAACAAAAATTGAAGTGATGGACGGACCAGTGTTACAGCTCTTGGACGGGCTGGTGTTACACCTCCTTGTTACAGCTCAGTTTTATTTAGAAAGTAAAGGAAAATACATCCTCGAGGTGTGAGGGCATGTTGACCTGTATGTTTTTTCTCGTCCTCCTGGGCCTGCCCTGTGTAAATTGAGCTAGCCAGGAATGCTGTTTGTTTCACCTGAGGTCCTCACTCCCGTCCTCAGACCTTCCTTTGTTCTATTTTTGGGGGCCTTTCCCTTCCTTATTCTTTTAGCCACCACCATTTTGGACTCCTTTTTCCTATTCTAACTACCCAACAGACCCATGAAGGGGCTGGATGACTTTCTCCTTCAGAGGGGAGCAGGCTGTCCTGAAAGGCAGGTTATGATGGGAGGGCTTGAAGGAGAATGCAGTACTGGGGTGCCAGGATGACCCCAGCCCTCCTGGAAGTCTAGGCATGGAAGCCTCGTGTTGGCCTTGTGGGATTTGAGGGAGCAAACCGCCCCTCTATCCTGTTGTAGTGTTAGTTGCTCAGTCGTGTACGACTCTTTGTGAGCCCATGGAATGTAGCCCACCAATGTCCTCTGTCCATGGGATTTTCCAGGCAAGAACACTAGAGCCGGTAGCCATTCCTTTCTTCAGGGAATCTTCCCAACCCAGGGATCGAACTGGGGTCTCCTGCACTGCGGTGGATTCTTTACCATCTGAGCCACCAGAGACCCAAGTCCCCATCCAGGCTGGAAAACAAATTCAAATGTTTGATGGGGGTGGGGCTGCCCTTGGGTTATATTTTTGTCACTTGACTTGGATGCTAAGATCTATCTCTTGATAGAAATAGGGCACACTTTTCAGATGCTTTGAAAATGACTTTAGGGTGACCCCTCCCTCAAACCTCTATGCCCTTCTCAGATTCCTAGAAAACAGGAAAGACAAAAATACTGTGACCTCAAGGAAGATACAATTCAATTACTGCCTGGGAACGGAAGAATTTGCTTCAAAGCAAGAACAATGGTGTGTTTGCACAGACCAGGTAGAGTGAGTTTGTCTTTGATGACTAACCCAAAACTCTCATAGTCTCAACTATTTCCTGTGCATTGGAAACTGTAGTTGCTATTGCAGAGCCCTGGCTCTTTCCCAGGCAGTGTGATGGAGAGCTGAGACTCCGATGTTTGAATTCCAGCTGTGCATCGACTGTCTAACATGGCACCTCCGCTCATTCCGTCTTCTGTCTGCCTCACGGGTGGAGGGGTGTGATGTCTGAGGTGACAAGTCGATGGCCCTCAAGGCATTTTCTGCTTCCCAGGCCACACTGAATGCCTGTTGGCCTTCACATTTCTGTGAAGAATGGGAGTCAAGGTTTAATCCCTTGCTTTGATTTAATCCAGATCAGTAGGTCACATTGCTGTGGTCACTTCATTATAGAACAAAGAATTTTCTCAGGTGGACACTGGCTGTATGTTCCCAAGTGTTACCGCATGGACAGGCTATCAAAAATAGGTAAGACTTCAGTGGTGTCCCAAGTGGGCTTCCCAGGTGGGGCCCAGTGGTAAGGAATCCGCCTGCCAATGTAGTAGGCATGAGAGACACGGGTTTGATCCCTGTGTCCGGGAGATCCTTTTGAGTAGGAAATGGCAACCCACTCTAGTTTTCTTGCCTGGAAAATTCTATGGACAGAGGAGCCTGGTGGGCTACAGTCCATGAGGTCCCATAGAGTCAGACACGACTGAGCAAGCATGCAAGCCTCAGTGGTTTCTGGTGATGCTGGTACGGAAAGCTCAGTCAATAGGAAGCTGGGACTGGAACCATTTATCGAATCCTATTTATCCCAGGACCTGCTGACTCTCTCTTCTTCTGCCTCCCTTATTCTCTATCTCCACCCTCTTCCCCTCTCTCAGTTTCTCTTTACTTTCCTCATCTACCTTCTCTTCTCATTTAGGCTGTGTTTTACTTTCTCCCACCCACCTTTTTTTCCTTCTCCTTAAGCATATGTTGACTTAACCTCTGGTCAGCTGTTCATAATCTTGAGAGCATCCGTATTCTCTCTTCTGCAGCCTCTCCTTTTACCAGAAACAGTCAAATGTCACAGGGATGGGGGGCTGTTTCCCACGAGATTAATCCTTTATGTAGAGCACAGGAGAAAGCACCCACTAAAGACTGCACACATTTTTCAGATTCCTCTGCGTTCCCTGAGGGTTGAATGAAAGGAAAGGCACACCCGCAGGAAGCAGCTGGTCCTCAGCAAGACAAGGAGGTGTGTTAATGTTTGTCTGCGCCTTTGGCACGCCAATGACCTTCCAGGGAGGTCCTCTGCCTTCCCTGTGGCCCTGGGTCAGTCCTTGCTGGTCTGTTATCACTTTCTGGCCTCTGGAGCCCAGGAGTCCCACTTGCTCCTGCTGTTTCCTATATCCCTCCAGGTGCCTCCTGGCTACCCCCTGGCGGGTTTACTGTTCTCCATCCTCTTGCCCAGACAGCTTGATGATGATCTAGCTTCCGTCCTGCTTCTTCAAAACTTTGTTCCATGCCTTTCAAGATGTCAGTTAGTTTAGTGGTCCCCAACCTTTTTGGCACCGGGGACAAGTTTTGTGGAAGGCATTTCTTCCATGGATTGGGGGTGGGGGTAAGTTTCAGGGTGATTCTAGTGCATGACATTTATGTACACTTTGTTTCCTCTTGGGCTTCCCTGATAGCTCAGTTGGTAAAGAATCCGCCTGCAATCCAGGAGACCCTGGTTCCATTCCTGGGTCGGGAAGATCCACTGGAAGAGAGATAGGCTACCCTCTCAGTATTCTTGGGCTTCCCTGGTGGCTCAGCTGGTAAAGATTCTGCCTGCCATGTGGGAGACCTGGGTTCGATCCCTGGATTGGGAAGATCCCCTGGAGAAGGGAAAGGCTACCCACTCCAGTATTCTGGCCTGGAGAATTCCAAAGGCTGTATAGTCCATGGGGCCGCAGAGGTGGACACGATGGAGTGACTTTCACTTTCTCTTTGTTTCTGTTACTGTTACATCAGCTCCACCACAGATGATCAGGCATTAGATCCTGGAGGTTGGGGACCCCAGACTTAGTTAATCTGCTCAACCAGGGTGGGTGTCTTAGAAGCAGAACACCTGCTTTCTGATACCAATTTGCTTGCCTTCTCTGGGCAGGGCTGCAGCCCTGAGGGGATGAGGGTTATTAGAAAACACCTCTGCTTGAAAATGTCTGCCCTCAGCCCATCTGGCTGCCATGTGCCACAAATTGCGAATTCACTTATATTTATAAATTTTCTTTTGAAATGAAATAACTACCAGGAGGATTGGTCCTAAAACATTGCTACTGTGTTAGGGTCTATGATTTTTATGATGTGGAGTAATCTATCAGAACAGATACTCCCAATTACAATATTGCTATTACATGAAAGTTCCATCTCCTTATGGTGTTCTTTATATGTGGTTTCTGGAAAAATCTTGTTGGGAAAGGGAAGGCTTATTATTTCTCTAAAATAATCTTCACCTTTCTTCATTCCTATTTTTTTTGGTCTTGTGGCATGTGGGGTCTTAGTTCCCCAACCAGGGATCAGACTCCTGCCCTCTGCCTTGGAAGCAAGGAGTCTTAACAACTGGACCACCAGAGAAGCCCTGATACTCACCTTTCTTAATGATTGGTAATGGCTCCCTCATCCCTGAATTTCAAAGTCTCTCCTAGTCCTAGCTATTTTTGTTTAGCCTGCAATCTCACTAGTGTGTGACAAATTTCCTTCTCCAGATGCTGGTTTCTGGGTTGGTCACTGTGGCGAGGTGTATAATTTGGTGGCCTTCTGGGTCTAATGGCAGCTTCGACAGAGGAGGAGGCACACATGTGGTATGGTCTGAGAGGCAACCCAAGCTGCTGCTGTTGCTAAGTCGCTTCAGTCCGACTCCATGTGACCCCATAGACGGCAGCTCACCAGGCTCCTCCGTCCCTGGGATTCTCCAGGCAAGAACACTGGAGTGGGTTGCCATTTCCTTCTCCAATGTGTGCATGAATGCTAAGTCGCCTCAGTCGTGTCTGACTCTGTGCGACCCTATGGACAGCAGCCCACCAGGCTCCTCCATCTGCAGGATTCTCCAGGCAACCCAGGGGGTCCTCCTAAATTATGCTCTACCACTGACCCTACATGATCCTAGCAATAGCCACTGTGTTCATTCATGGGCTCCGGCCTTTTGGAGAGGACGTGAAGGGGCTTCAGTGGTCATGGAGCTCCAGGCCTTTGTTTTTATAGAGGGAAAATCTGAGGTCCTCTGTGGTTGGGGTCTTGGCTAAGCTCACCCACATGCAGTGCTGGGTCTAAACTCCAGTCTCCTAATTGGGGAGTGTTGTGTTTTCCACCCTGCAACACCTTGGTTTAGTAGATACTATGCACGATCAATGACCACAGTCATCAGACCACTACCATCTTCGAGGACTAATATCTGAGACTGTTGCTCTCCACCCCTTGGCTGCCTGGAGTTAATGCAAGAAAGGAAAAGGAAAGTCAGAAGTAAGACTACTCCTTGGAAAGACTTACTGTATCTAGAACAGCACTGTCCAATAGAAGCACAATGCAAGCTACCTGTGACATCTAAATTTTTCTAGTAGCCACATTTAAAAAGCAAAATAATTTTTTAGAAGAGTAAAGTAATTTAAATATCCTTTAATTCTAATTATATATTAATTACTTAATATTAATAAATATATTTTATCTAATCAGACACCCAAAATGGGTTGGCCAAAATGTTCATTTGGTTTTAAGTAAAAAGACAAGACTTTTTTATTTTCACAAAGAACTTTATTGAACAATGTATTCACTAACCAAACAAGCTTTTCGGCCAACCCAATACAATATCAATATAAAAATTATTAATGAGCTATTTTGCATTTTTCCCCCCCTGATGAAGCCTTTGAAATCTGGAGCATATTTTACACATTCAGCACAACCCAATTGGGACTAGCCACCAGTGGCTATTGGCACCGTATTGGCCAGTGTAGTCCCACTCCACACCGAGTCACTCTGTCTGATCTCCTCTGTTTGCTGTACTAGAGGACAAGGCCCTCCAAATGCTGCGAGGTTCAGGGAAATTGCTCTGATTCATTAAACCCTACAAGTAAGGGGATCATATAATTAATAAAGCAAACCAAAACACTGTTGAGGGAGAAAGGAGGGGGCTTTCTTCAAAGTTGTGCCAGACACCCTGAGGAAACCATAGTTGAAAAAGACACATGTGTCCCGATGTTCATGGCAGCACTATTTACAATAGCCAGGACGTGGAAGCAACCTAGATGTCCATCGACAGATGAATGGATAAAGAAGATGTAGTACATATATACAACGGAATATTACTCTGCCTTAAAAAGGGAGAAAACTGAGCTAGTTCTAGTCAGGCGGATGAATCTAGAGCTTGTTATACAGAATGAAGTAAGTCAGAAAAAGAGAAACAAATATCATGTATTAACACATAGATATGGAATCTAGAAAAATGGTGCTGATGAACCTATTTGCAGGGCAGGAATAGAGACACTGACATAGTGAACAGACTTGTGGACACGGTGGAGGAAGGACAGGGTGGAATGAATTGAGAGAGGAGCACAGAAACATATATGTTACCATACATAAAATAGATAATGGAAAGTTGTTGTATAACACGGGGAGTTCAACCCTGTGCTCTGTGACCACCTGGAGGGGTTAGGTGGGGTGGGGGGTGGGAGGGAGATTCATGAGGAAGGGGACTTATGTATACTTATGGTTGATTCACACTGTTGTATGGCAGAAACCAACATAACATTGTAAAGCAATTATCCTCCAATTAAAAATAAATTTAAAATAATAAAATAAATGAATCTTAAAAAAAAGTTGTGCCAGACAACAGGAGTACACTAGCACTGAGCCACAGACCAGGACACGTGGTCTCCTAGTTATTAAGAGACTCCCACGAGAGGAGGCGCTGGATGCGAGGGTTGCTACGGGAGTCACTGGGTAGCCCTGGATGGCCAGTGGGCAATGTGAGACAGAAGACACGTGAATGAAGGCAGTGAAGAAGCATCCACAGACATCTGGGCAAAGCACTTGTGATTTAATTAAGGGTGAAGGAGGAGCTGATCCACTGAGCAAGTACCAAAAAACGAAATTAGTTTTAATGGCACAATGTGAGATTTACGTACAACCCAAGCAGAGTTCCTCAGCATTGAGAAGGCATTTCTGAGACTGGTAATGCTAGTACCTTCTGGGCACTTTAAAAGTAGCATGAATTCACTCTATCCAAGGCAAAGACCCACCGGCTGCAGAGAAGGAAGATAAACTAATTAGCAGATGTCTGAGTCCCTTCAGCTCCAGATCCCAAGATAAGATTAAACTCCTGGGGCTTCCCTGGTGGCTCAGTGGTGAAGGGTCCACCTGCCAATGAAGGAGACACAGGTTTAATCCCTGGTCTGGGAATATCCCACATGCTGCGGGGCAACTAAATCCATGAGCCACAACTACTGAGCCTGTGCTCTGCAACAAGAGAAGCCACAGCAATGAGAAGCCCTGTACCACAACGAGAGAAAAGCCCTAGCAACAGTGAAGACCCAGCATAGCCAGTAAATAAATAAAATTATAGGAAATATTTAGCTATATGTTATAGGAAATGTCCCAAAGAAGAAAAGAAAGTTTTAGATAAAATTTTGTTGCAAAGGTTTGTTAAAGTACAAACCTTGAAGAAAAAAAACAACATATATTTTGATGACAATTGGTACACTAGAAAGAAATGATCCTCAAATTTTATTTATGTAAGGTTTAAGAATTACAGTGAGAATCTTTTCCAGTAACTTTTACTCGCAAATATTAAAAAAAATAAAGGAAGCAACACTTTTGTTGGTCTTGATCATCTTTGATTGTCTGAAGTAGATGACATTTCATGTGTTACAATAAACCAAACATTTTCAGCTGTAACTTATTAATAATTTCTACTGTAAAATAATACCAAAGCAAGCATCTGTATTATGCATGATCATATTCAACAGATATTATTTTCTTAGCTTTAAATTGGCTAAGTTTTTCTCTTTTTTTGTTTTGCAACAAAAATGGTATTTTGTGTGGGGTTCAGCTGATATTCATCAAACCAAAGTGGGGTTAAGATAATATCAGCTTATAATTAGCATCAGGAGTGTGAAAGATGAGTGACTGATAGGAGACTGGGATTCCAGTTCCAATTTTGGTTACACAAACAATGAGCTACAGAGCAAGTCACTTAACCATTGGAGTCCCATGTAGGGCTAAGGTATTAAGATCCTTTCTGCTGCAAGTGATACAAACAGGGATCAAGATGGTTTAGGCGAGGGGACTTACGTGGAGGTCCAGGGGTTGAGAGTCTGTGCATCCAAGCAGGGGATGGGGTTCGATCCCTGGTAGGGGAACTAAGATCCTGCAAGCTGCTCAGTGTGGCCAAAAACTGTTTGTTTTTTTTAAAGATGGCTTAAGCAGTAAGGACAGTTGCCATCTCACATGACAAGGGAAGCTGGAGGCACAGCGGCTTTAAGGACAGTCGACTGAGGATCATCCAGGCCAGGTTCTGTCTGTCTCTCAGTTCTGCTATTCCGTGTCATTGCCATTCTCGGGCTGATGTGTGGATGAGAAGGCTGTAGCAGTTCCGTGTGTTCCATCCATACATAGCGACATCCAGGGGAGGACAAGAGATCTGTCCTTCCTGCCGCTTTCCTTAGACCGCTCTTCACATGTCTTTGCTTCTTGTTGGCTAGGTGGGGTCACAGGCCCATTTACTGACTTACCTTACTGGCCCGAGGAGTGGGATGTTTCTCATGAGCTCAGACAAACCATTTGGGGTGGAATAGATGTCAATGCAGAGTTGACAAGCGTCCGCTCCATGACGGTCTCTTATGATGGTTGGAAAGCCCAGCAGGGGATGGACGCTTTGTAAATGGCAACACAATCTAACAATTCAAGGAGTAGTTGTTGTTTAAATATTCTATTTGTAGTTATCAGTTAACTAAGAATCCTATAATGAGAAAAGAGAATGCATTAGAATATCTAACATTTGTGCATCAGAAAAATATATCATTCTAGATTTTCTTTCCCTGAAAAATATTTTAATATTTAAAACAGGTATTTAAGCAGAATTTGCTA
Organism: Bos mutus; assembly: GCF_027580195.1. Classification (NCBI taxonomy): domain Eukaryota; kingdom Metazoa; phylum Chordata; class Mammalia; order Artiodactyla; family Bovidae; genus Bos; species Bos mutus. The sequence goes on from NC_091636.1 coordinate 58,959,929, forward strand.
TGACTCATCACGCATAAGAAGGAAATAGAGGGACATCACACCTTATACTCATATTATAAGCTTCAGATTCCCATTAAAAATTTCTATGCCTTCACAGTCTTCAGATCAGAGATACACAGCTAGTCAGAGCAGCATAGGAACTGCTCAGGTAGACAGTTTGGGATTTTAATTCCAGCTTCTCCACTTAATAATCCCAGATCTCCATGCAGACCAATTTATTTAACATTCCTGAGCCTCAGTTTCATCATCTGTAAAATAAGGCTATTAATATTAATTCCACAGGGTTGGGGGGATTTCATGAAATAAATCTAAAAAGCATTCATTGCAGTCTCTATCAGAAAAACCAATGTGCAATCAATGGTAGTCGTATAGAAGATGTCTTCAAATTATTAATATATTCCATATTTGATGTATTATTTAATGATAGACCATCCCAGAAAAACTCAAGCCTCAACAAATTCAATAAATTCAAGTCATTGGATATTTAACAAGCAGCCACTGTGTGACAGACACTGTGCACCTTGACAGCACGTTAGTACTTTATAATAATGGTTCATGCCTACTAATGCCTTTCACATTCTTCTGGCTTCCTCCATGCTGTGCAATCTGGATTCACAGTGTTACTTAATACATGAAGGCTGAAAGTGGAAATCATGAAAATACCTTTAACTGGCAGGAGTGGAGCAGTGGCAGGGGAAGGAGAGAGGTGAAAACTGAGTCTAAGACTCAATGAGGAGGGCCAACAACAAAAATAATGAGATGTAGTTCTATGATTCTGTGAACAGGCAGAGACAGGAGTGACTGCGAGTGTGCTTGGGTGTGTATATATACACATGAGCTGTATTTTCATACCCAAGATACTTTGGCTTTTATCTCAAAGTCAACTTTATGTGTGATGGCCGCTCAGTCGTGTCCAACTCTTTGGACTGTAACCCACCAGGCTCCTCTGTCCATGAGATTTTCCAGGCAGGAATACTGGAGTGGGTTGCCATTTCCTTCTCCAGGGGATCTTCCTGATCCAGGGATTGAACCTGGGTCTCTTGCATTTCAGGCAGACTCTTTACCATCTGAGCTACCAGGGAAATATGTATAATTTACATACAACAAAATGCACCCATTTTAGATAAAGGTATACACAAGTGTTACCACCACCACAATCAACATTTAGGGAGGTTCCATCATTCCGGAAAGCTCCATAATGCATTTTTTTCCCATAGCCTTAGGTTCAGTTCAGTTCAGTCGCTCAGTCGTGTCTGACTTTTTTCGATCCCATGAACTGAAGCACACCAGGCCTCCCTGTCCATCACCAACTCCCGGAGCTTACCCAAACTTACGTCCATTGAGTCGGTGATGCCATCCAACCATTTCATCCTCTGTTGTCCCCTTCTCCTCCTGCCCTCAATCTTTTCCAGCATCAGGGTCTTTTCAAATGAGTCAGCTCTTTGCATCAGGTGGCCAAAGTATTGGAGCTTCAGCTTCAACATTAGTCCTTCCAATGAACACCCAGGACTAATCTCCTCTAGGATGGACTTGTTGGATCTCCTTGCAGCACAGGGGACTCTCAAAAGTCTTCTCCAACACCACAGTTCAAAAGCATCAATTCTTCTGTGCTCAGCTTTCTTTATCGTCCAACTCTCACATCCAAACATGACTACTGGAAAAACCATAGCCTTGGCTAGACGGACCTTTGTTGACAAAGTAATGTCTCTGCTTTTTAATATGCTGTCTAGGTTGGTCATAACTTTTCTTCCAAGGAGTAAGCGTCTTTTAATTTCATGGCTGCAGCCACCATCTGCAGTGATTTTGGAGCCCCCCAAAATAAAGTCAGCCACTGTTTCTACTGTTTCCCCATCAGGTAACCATTTTTATTTTTTCCCCCAAGTGTATGTCTTTATTTATTTCTGACTTTAATTGGGGTGGGTTTTTTTGAAACGATTTTTTAGAACCATTTAGGTTTACAGCAAAATTAAGTAGAAGGTGCAGAGATTTCCCATACACATACTGCCTTCACTCATGCCCAGTCTCCTGAGCGGTCAATGTCCCCACCAAAATAGTGTGTTTTTTATAACTTGTGAGCCTCCACTGGCATATCACTATCACCTAAAGTCCACAGTTTACATTAGAATTCATGCCTGGTGTTATGAAAAAATGTATAAAGGCATGTATCCATCATTATAATATCATATGGGGCATTTTCACTACCCTAGAACTCCTCTGTGCTCCACCTCTCTCCCCTTGCCAACCACAGGTCTTTTTCGTGACTCTGTAGTTTAACCTTTCCCCAAGTGTTATAAAGTTGGAATCCAATAGTATAGCCATTAAAGTGCTGCACTCAATATGCCAGCAAATTTGGAAAACTCAGCAGTGGCCACAGGACTGAAAGAGGTCCGTTTTCACAAAAATTGTAAAGGATGGCAATGCCAAAGAATATTCAAAGTACCCCACAATTGCACTCATCTCACATGCCAGCAAAGTAATGCTCAAAATTGTCCAAGTGAGGTTTCAACAGTCCGTGAACCAAGAACTTCCAAATGTTCAAGCTGGATTTAGAAAAGGCAGAGGAACCAGATATCAGATTGCCAACATCCATTGGATCATAGAAAAAGCAAGAGAGTTCCAGAAAAACATCTACTTCTGCTTTATTGACTATGCCAAAGCCTTTGACTGTGGAAGCAAAGAAGAACTGATGCTTTCGAACTATCATGTTGGAGAAGACTCTTGAGAGTCCCTTGGACTGCAAGGATATCAAACCAGTCAATCCTAAAGGACATCAATCCTGAATATTCATTGGAAGGACTGATGCTGAAGCTGCAACTCCAGTACTTTGGCCACATGATGCAAAGAACTGACTCATTGGAAAAGACCCTGATGCTGGGAAAGATTGAAGGCAGGAGGAGAAGGAGATGACAGAGGATGAGATGGTTGGATGGCATCACCGACTCAATGGACATAAGTTTGGGCAAGCTCCGGAAGATAGTGAAGGACAGGGAAGCCTGGCATGCTGCAGTCCATGGGGTCACAAAGAGTCAGACACGACTGAGCGACTGAGCATCAACAATAGTATGCAGCCTTTTCAGATTGGCTTCTTTTCACTTAGTAATATGCATTTAAGATCCCTCCATGCCTTTTCATTGCTTGCTAGCTCATTCCTTTTTAGCATTAACTAATATTCCATTGTCTGGAAGTACCACAGTGTGTTCATCTATTCACGTACTGAAGGATATCTTGGTTGCTTCCAACAGTAACTGTTCTTCCTGCATGGTTCCCAGATGGTGCTGAAGCACCCTGGGACACCACAGAAAACTCACCATGGACATTTACAATTTCTGAGAGAAACACAAGACTTCTGTTCAACACTACTATTATGAAGTTGTTTGGCCCTAACCTCTCAATGCAGTTAGTTATTTGGTCTTAGTGGGGCTTCCGTGGTGACTCAGTCAGTAAAGGATCCACTGGAGATGCAGAAGACCCAGGTTCCATCACTGCGTCAGGGAGATACCCTGGATAAGGGAATGGTAACCCTCTCCAGTATTCTTGCCTGGGAAATCCCATGGACAGAGGAGCCTGGTGGGCTACAGTCCATGGGGTCATAAAGAGTCAGACACGACTTAGCGACTAAATCACCACATTTTGGCTTAGGTGCCATGAAAGAATTACTGAGACACTAATAGTATTTTCAAGGCTCTTCCATGTTTTCACATGTATCACTGTATCATTCCTTTATACTGCTGTGAAGTATTTTAATGTAACACCATTTATTTAAAGAAAGCTGCTGTGAACATTCATATATAGATCTTTGGAGTACATATGTTTTCATATTTCTTGGGTAGAAATCTAGAAGCAGAATTTCTGGGTCATATGTTAAGTGTGTGTTTAATTTTTTTAGAAACTGCCAAACTGTTTTCCAAAGCACAATTTTACACCTCCCGTTGCTCTACTTCCTTGCCAACATGGCATAGCCAGTCTTTTAATTTTAGCCATTCTAGTGGGTGTATGGTGTTAACTCATTGTGCTTTTAATTTGCATTTTCCCAGTGACTAATGATGTTGAGAATATTTTCATGTGCTTATTAGCCATTTGTATATCCTCTTTAGTGAAAGCATTTGAAATCTTTTGCCCATTAAAAAAAATTGATGAGTTTGACTTCTTATGATTAAATTCTAAACATTTTATGTTCTTAAGACACGTCCAGTGTTTCTCCTGGTCTGCAGTTCACTTTTTCATTGTCTCAACCATTCCATTCAAAGGACAAAGGCTTTCAATTTTGATGAAGTCCACTTGTTAATACGCTGTGCCGTGTGCTTAGTCACTTAGTCGTGTCCGACTCTTTGTGACCCCATGGACTGTAGCCCTTCAGGGTCCTCCGTCCCGGGGATTTTCCAGGCCAGAATACTGGAGTAGTAGACTATCCCTTCTCCAGCAGATCTTCCCGACCCAGAAATTGAACCTGGTCTCCCGAATTGTAGGTGGATTCTTTACCAGCTGAGCTACCAGGGAAGCCCATTTATTAATATGTATTTTTAAAATACTTGTGCATTTCTATGTCCCAAGAGCTTTTTGTCTACCTTAAGACTAAAGAGATTTTCTATTTCTTTCCTAGATACTTTAGTTTTAGCTTTCACTTTTAGGTTTGTGATCCATTTGAGTTTATTTCTGTATATGGTGTGAGGTAAGATTGGAGTTCCATTTTCTTCTCAGTGAATATCTAATTGTTCAAGCAGCATTTCTATAGGGAAGGACTATCTTCTGCCCATTAAAGAACCCTTGACATCTTTGTTAGATATTAATTCATCACACATATGCTGGCCTATTTCTGGACTCTATTCTTTTCCACTTGTCTTACAACTATCCCTTGCCAGTACCATACTGCTGATTACTATAGCTTTATAGTAGCCTTGAAATCTAGGTAATGTATGTCCTTCAACTTTGTTCTTCTTTTTCAAAATTGTTTTGGCTGAATTATAAGTCTTTTGCATTTTTATATAAACTGTAGAACCAATATGACATTTCTACAGAAATCTGCTGGAATTGATAGGCTTTTCCTTGAGGCTGTCAGGCCAATTCATGATGTTTTTAAGCCTCATGAGTATTAAAAAAAAAGAATTTAAAGTATTAATGATACTGCCCCAACATAGGTAGAGATTAAAAGGACAGTAATAAAGTTAGAAGACAGCGTTTGTGAAGTAGGAAAAAACCCACAGCTACGGGAGCCAAAATGCCCTGGATTTACATTGTCTTTTTTTTCCCAGTTTCTGATTGTGTGGCATTAGGGCAAGTGATCAGAGATGGATTTTGTAGTTTGCCACAAGGATTAAAGAAGACCTCACCAGCTACCTCCTGGATATTGGGACTCTTCACATTCAACACTTCCAAAAAGAAACCCCCTATTTTCCCTCTGAAACCAGCATTCCTTTGCCGCTTTCTGTCTTAGTGACCTGACCCTTCTGCCTGCTGTCTACTCTAGCACGAAGGCACTCTGCTTAGCATCCTAGAATCTCTGGAACAGGTTGGTCACATTTTGATTTTCTCCCAACACAGAAACTGAAGTGAAAGTGTTGTTCAGTTGTGTCTGACTCTTTGTGACCCCATGGACTGTGGCCCGCCAGGCTCCTCTGTCCATGGAGTTCTCCAGGCAAGAATACTGGAGTGGGTAGCCATTCCCTTCTCCAGGGGATTTTCCCAACTCAGGGATCAAACCCAAGTTTCCTGCATTGCAGTGGATTCTTTACCCTCTGAGCCCATCAGTGTCTGTAAAACAGCTCAAAAGACATGGATCAGTATATTATCTATAGGCCCTGAGGAGGTCCTTGACTGCTTAAGGACTATGATTATTTTGTCTTGCTTGACTGTTTTCTTTCTGCATTTTCTTGCTTCTCTGATTAACTATATTCTTTAACTAGAGTTTTTCTACAGACAAAGGGCAGGCAGAGGACGCGGGGGTTGTGGGGGGGCGGTGGGGGGTGGGGATTGTTCTGGGAAGGCCCCATGGAGCGGTTGCAGAATCAGTGGCGATGGTTGCACAACAGCATGAATACAAGCCATACACTGTAAAATGCTAAATGTTATGTTATGTGTATTTTACCACGATGAAGAGTCCATAACAAATTTAGACTACAATAGGGAGATAATTTTTCCAGAAATATCAACATCTAGGTCCTCCCAGTGACCTTTTCTTACTCCTGCTCACCCTACACTCTTTTTTCTTTTTCATTGGAGAAATATTTAGCTTTCTCCCATGTAATAACTCAGTATACAAACAGCCCACAGGCAGCCTCTGCTGACTTGAAAACAAGGGTGTGGCTTATCCCAGTAATGCCTGGCTTTTTCTTGTCTGTCTTGAGTAGATTTGCCGAAGCTTCAGAGAGAAGCAGGCTTTCTGCTGATACCTGAGGCTTTCTCGGAACCACAGGGTTCAGCTTTAAAATGCCCTGTGAGCCTCCTGGCTCACTTTCCCTCAAGGGCAGAATTCTATGAGCTCTTTCTGGAGTCAGCATCAACCTCCACCGCAATCTTTTCTCCAACCTAGAGAGTTTCCTTGGCAACCAAGTGAATAGTCAGTCACTCACTTCTTACTAATTCTTGTTCAGTTTTGAACAGTTTGTCTTACTTGAAAAGAAACTGCAGAAACTGCACTTTTGTTGTTGCTATTTAAAAAAAAAAAAAAAACCAACAACAACAAAAAACCTAGGTTCCTGCCAGGCTTTTAAAGGGTCCATCCAAATTTCGCCTCTGAATGCCTGAACATACGGTCAACAGCCACACCAGTTGTACCTAGTATGTATCAGCCTTTATATTTGTTGCTGCTGTTCAGTGGCTAAGTCATGTCCAATTCTTTGTGACCCCATGGACTGCAGCATGCTAAGCTTGCCTGTCCTTCACCATCTCCCAGGTTTTACATAGAATCACTCACTTCATCTGTGTGACAATCCAGGACAGAGGTATAATTATTATTCTGATTTTACAGATGAGGAAATGGAAGCACGAGGTCAAGTACTTTGCCAGAGGTCAACAGGCAGTACCGTTTTTAGACTATATTGTAGAGTAATTTCTTCAAGCCTGTATGGGATCCTTGTATTTTACCAGAGGAGCCTCAGTGCAGAGGGCGGACTCTTAGTGATGGAGTAGCAGACACTGTTGGAAAAAATCCCTGATGCTGGGAAAGAATGAAGGGAAAAGGAGAAGAAGGTGGCAGAGGATGAGATGGTTTGATAGCATCATTGACTCAATGGACATGAGTTTGAGCAAACTCCAGGAGACAGTGAAGGAAAGGAGAGCCTGGCGTGCTGCAGTCCATGGGGTCGCAGAGTTGGACATGATTTAGTGACTTAACAGCAACCACAGTAGCAGGCAGTGTTGCAGGTCCAGTCAGTCAGTTCAGTTTCTCAGTCATGTCTGACTCTTTGTGACCACGTGGACTACAGCACGCCAGGCCTCCCTGTCCATCACCAACTTCCGGGCCTTGCTCAAACTCATGTCCATAGAGTCAGTGATGCCATCTAACCATCTCATCCTCTGCTGTCCCCTTCTCCTTCTGCCTTTAATCTTTCCCAGCATCAGGGTCTTTTCCAATGAGTCAGTTCTTGGCATCAGGTGGTCAAAGTATTGGAGCTTCAGCTTCATCATCAGTCCTTTCAAAGAATATTCAGGACTGATTTCTTTTAGGATTGACTGGTTTGATCTCCTTGCAGTCCAAGGGACTCTAAAGAGTCTTCTCCAACACCACCATTCGAAAGCATCAATTCTTTGGCACTCAACCTTCTTTATGGTCCAACTCTCACATCCATATGTGACTACTGGAAAAACCATAGCTTTGACTAGATGGACCTTTTTCTGCAAAGTAATGTCTCTGCTTTTTAATATGCTGTCTAGGTTGGTCATAGCTTTACTTTCAAGGAGCAAGCGTCTTTTAATTTCATGGCTGCAGTCACCATCTGCAGTGATTTTGGAGCCCCCCAAAATAAGTCTCTCACTGTTTCTATTGTTTCCCCATCTATTTGCCATGAAGTGATGGGACCAGCTGCCATGAACTTTGTCTTTTGAATGTTGAGTTTTAAGCCAGCTTTTTCACTCTCCTCTTTCACTTTCATCAACAGGCTCTTTAGTTCTTTGTTTTCTGCCTTTGAGGTGGTGTCATCAGCTTATCTGAGGTTATTGATATTTCTCCCGGCAATCTTGATTCCAGCTGTGCTTGTTCTAGTGTTGCAGGTTAGGGGAGAGATTTGGAGGAAGAGATCCCTTCAGCAAAACTCCTCAGTGCCTGCCATCTGGGCACACAGAAAACCACAAGTAGAATGTCCCTGTTTTGACTGGCCTTGGCATATGACAGAGGGGTTTAAAAAGCACAGACTCCAGACTTCTCTGGTGGTCTGGTGGTGAAGACTCCACTGTTCAGTGCAGGAAGCATGGGTTCCATCCCTGATAGGGGAACTAAAATTCCACATGCTGTGCAGAGCGGCCAGTAAAATAAAAAATTAAAAATAAACAGCACAGACTCTGGGGTCAGGCAGAGCTGGGAACAGATCCTGCTTCAATCACTGAGCAAATGGCCACAGAGGTCCTTAGGCTGAGGCTGTCTGGGCCAAGAGGGAATTTTTCTGAGGACACGCCTGCCTGGACAGAATTTTGGATCCAATGAGGGTTTCTCAACCTTGGCCCTGTTGACAGAATTCTCTGTAGTGAAGGGCTGTCCCGCACACTGTAGGGTATGGAGCACTACCCCTGTCCTCCACGCACTAGAGGCCGACTGGGACAAGCAGAAGTGTCTGTAGCCGAGGCCAGCTGTCCCCTGCGGAGGTGGGCGAGGTCATCTCCCCTCTAGATTAGATGACCTAAAGGTTCTTCCCATTCAGATAATATTCTGGGATTCTATCTCAGGCTGCTCCCCGCAGGTGGCGCTAGTGGTAAACAACCCACCTGTCAATGCAGGAGATGAGAGAGACTGAGGTTCAATCCCTGGGTCAGGAAGATCCCCTGGAGAAGGAAATGACAACCCTACTCCAGTATTCTTGCCTAGAGAATCCCATGGGCTGCAGCTGGTCGCAAAGAGTTGGACATGATGGAATCGACTTAGCATGTACACGTACACGCGCACAGGTTACCAACACATAGAGCTGTTTTGTAAAACATCACCCCATTCACACATTGGAATCAGAATTCAGAGCTACCAGCCAATCAGATTGCTGGAATTTGTCTTTTCTTCTCGGTGGGAACAACCTGCAGGACAGGCTTGTTCCTTTTCAGGCCACTCAAGCTAATTCTGTTTTTTTTTTTTCTGGTTAAAAACAAAAGCTTATTTTGAGTAAATTTCTCAGTTACCCCAAAGTTCAAAGTTCCCATCAGGCTTCTCCCCCACTCCATGGTTTCTTCCCTCACCCTCCTCCCCTCTGAGAAATCCTCAAGGCAGGGAGAAGCTTCTGGAACACTGGGGCATCTGTGGCCGATGGCTGGTCCTCTGAGCTGGCCTGGGGAGATGTATGTCTTGGGGGGACCTCATGGTATTTTTGTGTGTGTGCTGATGGCTCCCGGGGAGCTTGGCTCCCTCTCTGTGGCCTGGGCACCTGGCCATAGCCTCCTCTTGGCTCTTAACTCTGGGCTGTCACCCCTGGCTTCTGCATCCCCTGGTTCCAGTCCAGATGACCCCTGGCAGGCACGATGATGGAATTCTCAGTTACTGCCTGGCCTCTGCAGGGCTACGGGAATGTCTCTGGCTGGCCACTGTGGTGGGCACAGTGTGGGTGGCTGTCTCAGGCCATTCTCGCTCCAGCCCTGCCCTCTCACCGTTCCTTGACCACAGCCCATTCCCTTCCCACCTCCTTCTTCCTACTCTGAGGCTGCCTCTTGCCGGGACTCCAGGAGAGGCGTGTGTTATAGTCCACCAGGCCTTTGGAGCCTCAATCTTGCTAGTACTCTTCCAGAGAAAAATGAAAACACAGCCATCTCAGTATTCATCTTGCGCAATGACAATTTGGAAGTATTTCGAGTTGGCTTTATAACTCCCTCTAATGCCCCGCTCCAATCAATTCTGTGAGCCCACAGGGACCACAATCCCAACTTTGCACCACTTATTGATCTCATTCCTTTCGAGTCCTCACTGTCCTCTGTATCCAGCTAAACATCCGCCCTCATTTTGTTGTAAACACCCCAGGCCCTTCTCCTCTCCCATTTCATTGTATTTGGTTGATATATGAGTCACGGTTCTCTAGAGAAGCAGAACCAACAGGCTGTGTGTTTATATAGAAAGAGGTTTATTTTAAGTAATTGACTCACATGATTGTAGAGACTGGCAGGTCCCAAATCGGCAGGGTGGCCTGGCTGGTGTTTCAGTTTAGGTCCAAAGGCAGTCTACAGGCAGAAATTCCTTCTTGCTTGCCTGGGAGAGGCCCATCTTCATGCTATTAAGACTTTCAACTGATTAGATGAGGCCCACCTCCTTATGGAGGACAATCTGCTTTACCAAAGTCCACCAAATTAAATGGAAATCTTTTTTTTTTCCCCCCAACACTCTCTCAGAGCCATTCAGAATGATGTTTGACCAAAAATCTGGGCACTGGAGCCCAGTCACACTGGCACATATAACTCCCTGTCACAGTGGCTAAATCACAGTTGGCTTTATATATATATCTGAGCCTGTCCCCACACAGCTGGAAGCAGCAGGGGCAGGAGACTTGCCTCACTGGAAATGGGTGATCAGTAACTCTCAGTAAAGTGTGGGGATTGGACTGTATTTCTCTAGTTCAGTCACTCCCCCTACTCGTAAAGGACTATTCATTGTCTGTTCCCCATTCTCAGCCTCTGTGTCTCAGAAAGAGGCCTCTGTGGATCCTCACCACTCCATCTGTCCACCGACAGGCTGCATCTGTGCTCTCACGTGCTCCTTCCCCCCCATCCTCCCGTGGGTGAAATGTCTCGGCTCCTGGCCAAGGCCAGCCCCTGCCTCCTGTGATGGATTTCCTCTTTCTCCTCTGCTCGAGGTCATTCTCCAACAGGTTCTTCCTCTCTCTGCTGATTCATCAGTTTTATCTTTCTTCATTCATTCTCGTTATGAATTCTTGACCTTGTTTGGAGCCCTACTCTATTTCTCTCCTTTTTTACAGTCCAGTTTTCATTTGCGCTGTCTGTAATCTCACTCCCACATTCTCTTCATTTTTTTTTAATTGTGGTAAAATACACACAAATGTACCACTGTAGCCATGTGAAATTGTATGATTCAGTGACATGAAGTGTGTTCACAGTGTGGTGTGACTGTCACTGGTCTAGTTCCAAAACTTTTCATCATTTCAAATGCAAATCTTGTACCCATGAAGCAGTCACTCCCTTTTCCCCTGCTCCCCCCAGATTCCCCCAGTCTCTGGTAACCACTAATATGCTTTCTGTCTCTATATATTGTTTATACTGGATATTTCATATAACTGGAATCATACAACATGTGGTTGCTTGTGACTGGTTTCTTTCAGTCATTGTAATGCTTTGAAGATTCGTCTATGTTGGAGCATGTATCAGCGCTTCCTTCCTTTTTATGATGGAATAGTACTCCATTGTGTAGAGGCATCACACTTTGTTTATCCACTCATCTGTTGAAGGACTCCTGTGTTGTTTCCTCCCACTCTTTGTAAGCCCTTTCTAACAGGCTCTCACCCCCACCAGTCCACCCAAACTGCTCTCGTCGAGATCACTGATCCCCATGTTACCATCTCTCATGGTTGATCTCAGTTGTCTTTGGACTTGAACTACCAGCAGCAGATGGTCTGCCAATGGCTCTCTCTTCTCAAATCACTTCTTGACTCGGTTGGCAGCACATGCTTTTTCCAGATTTTCCTTCTTCCTCTCTGGAATGTTCTATTCTGTCTCCTCTACTGTCTCTCTCCTCTGTTCTGTCCTCTTGATATTGGAATATGGTACCTGGACCTCTTTTCTATCAACTCTCACTAGCCCCATGGTTCTCAGTACCATTTGCATATGGATACCATTTGCATACCTCATTTTATTGCACTTCAAAGACACTAGAGTTCTTTACAAATTGAAGGTTTATGGCAACATTGCATTGAGCAAGTCTATTGGCGCCGTTTTTCCAACAGCATTTGCTCACTTCATGTCCCTGTGTTATGTATTCGTAATTCTCGAGATATTTCTAATTTTTTCATCATTATTGTCTTTGTTATGGTGATTGTGATCAGTCATCTCTGATGTTACTTTTGCAAAAATATTATGACTTGATGAACGCTAAGATGATGATCAGCAGTTTTTAGCAATAAAATCTTTTTAAAAATTAAATTAATTAATTAATTTAATTTACTTTATTTTTTATTTTTATTTATTGGGCTGCATCAGGTTTAATTGCCCTGCCCTGTGGGATCTTAGTTCTCTGACCAGGGATTGAACCCACATCCCCTCTGTTGGAAGGCAGATTCTTAAATCACTGGACCACCAGGCAAGTCCATAAAATATTATTTTCTTTCTTTCTCTTTAATTCCTTTTTGGCTCTCTTTTTTCTTCTATATTGTCTGGAACTTAGGAGTCCTTTTGCTATTCTTTTAGTGATTACCCCAGAGGTTATAACATGTTCCTTATTTGCTAAAATTTCATACTACTTGTATGCTCTTTCCCAGTAACACAACTTAAAACACTTAGAATACCATGTATGATTATATTTAAAACACTTCCTGACTTACATTGTTTAGTGTTTAGTATTAAGCAATAAAATATTTTTAATTAAGATATGTACTTTTTTTTGATGTAATGTAACTGCACACTTAATGGACTATAGTATAATATAAACATAACTTTTATATGCACTGGAAGCCAGAAAAATTCATGACTCACTTTGTCACAATATTGCAGTGGTCTGGAACCAAATTGAAATGTCTTCAAGTATGTCTATATTGATATGTGCAGAATTTTCTACTCCTACTTCTGTGTCCTATTTGCTGCTCATTATCCCTCTTGGGATGCCTAACAAGTATTTCAAACTTTAAAAATTTGTCTTAAGTATCAAAGTAACTGAGGTATTGGAACCACCCTTGACTTTACATTTCCTCTCCTGCTCTGTAATTAATCCATCGGCAAGTATCACTGCGTTCATCTTCGTTTGCATCCAGAATCCAAGCACTTATCCCCACGCCTACTGCTCCCTCTCCGACCCAAAGCGCCAACATCTGTTCCTCTGATTACTGAATAGTCTTCCTCCTGGACTGCCTGATTCCACTTGTTTTCTCTAGTCTAGTGCGAGTCACTTTGTTTGTTTGTTTTTATTAACACTTAAGTCATATCTGTCTCTCTTCTACCTGTCTCTCTTCTACTCCGAATGCTTCAATAGGTCCTAATCTTACTCAGAGTAAATGCCAACTCTTCATTGTGAGCCCTCTCCAAGTCCAGGCCAAGACAATGAATATCCTTGCCATCTTCGTGGGCCAACAGGCAGATTTTTTTTTTTCCCTTGGATCATCCCAGGGACCTCAGATCCAACTCGTCAACTGGCCAGACCTAAGGCCTCCTCCCCTGTCTAGGTGTGGCATTAAAACACAAGTTTCTGGATTCCTTGGTGGTCAGCGGTTCAGGCTTTGCTCTTCCACTGCAGGGGGACGTGGGTTCAGTCTCTGGTCAGAGAACTAAGATTCCACAGTGCAGCCAACAAATAGAGAGGAAAAAACACATAAATTCCTTAGTTGCCAAAACTTGTCACCTCTTTCACCCATATAGAGCAACCTCAGCACTGGTTCATGTTCACTATGTTGATTTTTGTTTCATTTTTGTCTTTTTTCTTCTGCCCCAAGGCTACCTATCCCTTACTTGCTTGGGAATTAGGCTGTGAATTTAGAAAGTTATTTGTCATATTTTGTTCAGCACTATCTGGTGCCTTGCAGTGGGAGGATATTGAAGTGATGCTCTTTGCGCTATTGCTGGAAACAGAAGACCAGCATTGGCGGAAGAAATGGCAACCCACGAGAAATCCATGAACATAGGAGCTTGGCGGGCTATGGTCCTTGAGGTCACAAAGAGTTGGACACGGCTGAGTGACAGAACGCGCGCATGCATATGTTATAGAATTCCATTTTTAAAGGCTAAATAACACTCCATTGTGTATATAGACTACATTTTGTTTATTCATTCACCTGTCAGTGGACTCTTGACTTGCTTCCACCTTTTGGCTCTTCTGAGTAAAGCCTCAGTGAATACATGCGTACAAGTAACCCCAGTCCCTGTCTTTAATGTGTGGCTTTGTTGGTTAGGAAGCAAGCTGGGAAAGGATGGTGTAAACCTGACATAGGACCACAGTCTCATATTCAAAAACATGAGGTCAGATGTTCAGAATCTTTCTTTTGAGTTTAGAAGGATAATTCAGTTTACACGTGGTACATTATGTCATACCCACAGTATTATTCTAAACAGATTACAAATAGCCCCACATCACTTTCAGGTTTGGTTTTGCAACCAAATTTATTTGCCACAAATTTATTTCCAATTTCTTTTTTTAGAGCTTTTTAGATTTCAGAATTGTGGATAAGGAATTGTAGACATGTATCAAAGGTTATCAGTTTGTAGAAATTAAAAAAAAATGTCTTCACTTCTAATCTGCACTGTCCCCTGCGTGTCGTTTTACTTCTGAAAGCATTTTGGGAGAATTAATCGGTCAATTGAAGGAAGAAAAGTGATTGAATTGAAAGAAGCACTTAAGTACTTGGTAACTCAGTGGGGCTGGTCAAAGGACTTTCTGGGTACGCGGTGCTCAAGTCAACCGGAGCTGTGGAGAGGAGGATGTTTGATGAGACTGATGGGGGCGGGGGGACTTCCCTGGCAGTACAGCACATAGGCATCTGCCTACCAACGCAGGGGACATGGGTTTGATCCCTGGTCTGGGAAGATGCCACATGCTGTGGAACAACTAAGTCCAAGCAGCACAACTACTGCGCTTGTGCTCTAGAGCCATGGAGCCAAAACAAGAGAAGCCCTACTCACACAACTGGAGCAAGCCCCTGAGCAGCAATGACGACACAGTGCAACCAGGAATACACTGATAATATTAAAAAAACTGGGAGGAATGAAGCGCACCATATTAATTATTTGAAAATTAAATTCAAAGCTGAGGCCAGAAATGTACTCACAGCTGTTTTTAAAGAAAGTTAAGCAGAACGTAATGAATGGTCCTTAGATTAGATGGGTAGGAGGCCTTCAGAAAATACTGATCCATTCATTTTGGATTTAACTACTTAGCTGGGATGGTTATACCACTTTTGAGAACTTATCCTTTGTGAAGCTTTGTGTTATGTACTTTTTAAAAAGGTAATGTAAAGAATTTATTTATTTATTTTTGGCTGTGTGGGTCTTCATTGCTGCTAGGGCTTTTCTCTAGTTGCGGCGAGTGGGGGCCGCTCTCCAGTTGTGGTACTCGGGGTTCCCGTTGCGGTGGCCTTTCTTGCTGTGGAACACTGGCTCTAGGGCACATGGGCTTCAGTAGCTGTGGCACATGGCACAATAGTCACAGCTCCTGGGCTCTAGAGCACAGTCTCAGTAGTCGTGACCCATGGACTTATTTGCTCTGCAGCGTGTGGGATCCTCCTGGATCAGGGATGGAACCCGTGTCTCCTGCATTGGAATATAGATTCTTTATCACTGAACCACCAAGGAAGCTATGTACTTGAAATACATTCCCTTATTTAATTCTTATAAATCTCTACACTGTATATTTTCCTGTCCCCAAGATGGGCTGTGCAATTTGTGGGGCCCAGTGAAAAATGAAAATGTGGGACCCTTTGTTCAAAAAGTATTAAGGATTTCAAGATAGCAAGAGCATTGTATTAAAGCAAGCTCAGGGCCCTTCTCAGAGTGAAGTCTTATGTACCAGCACTGACTGGAAGCTGGGTGTTACTGTCCCCATTTTTCATATGGGGACACTGAGACATGGAGAGGCCATGCCTTGCTTTTGGTCAGACAGCTCTGACCCTAAATGCTAAAAGACAAGGGGACTTACTGGTTATTGTATCTGCATTTCAGCTCAGGGTAGATGCTCAGTGAGTATTATGGAATGGCAATCAAGACAACTCAGCAAATGCTAAGGAGTGCCTAGAACTTTTGGAGGTGTTGTTAAGAGCATGAGAGAATGAGCTAAAATCTGATAATATACACTAATTGTTCTCACTGTGCTGTGCTTAGTCCCTCACTTGTGTCCAGCTTTTTGTGACCCTATGCTCTACAGCTTGCCAGGCTCTTCTGTCCATGGGTGTTCTCCAGGCGGGAATACTGGAGTGGGTTGCCATGCCCTCCACCAGGGGATCTTCCCTGCCAGGGATTGAACCCAGGTTTCCCGCATTGCAGGTGGATTCTTTACTGTCTGAGCTACAGGGAAGCCCAATTGTTCATGCTAGCAAATGCCTATAAATATATAGGAAACACTTGTACTGACTCCCCCCACCTCCCCACTAGGCTTTGTGGGGGGTCTGTTTAATTCCTCTGCTAGGGTAATGTGAACCATCTTACTTGTGAAGATTTCTCATTAAACAACTATTTGCCTAATTGGGGTAAATCAGCTAAATGCTAATTAGTATCTTTCAAAGAGTTAAAAATAGATCTCTAATCACTCACATTATCGCTGAGCACAGAGAGCAGGAGGGAAGCCTGCTTTCAGAGCCTCCGTCTTATTTAATGTTTTACAGACTCGGCGCAAAACCCCACATGCCAGTTGCATGGCAGTAGCTGACACATAGCTGAGATGCTTGAACGTGGTGGCTTTCCAGAGGCTGTTGTCATGAGAAACTCAGTCATTAGCGGCTATAATTGTGCTTGTGCGACTCTGACAAAGAATTTCCTCCACAACTATGTGGCTAGAATCACGCTAGTGAAATTCAAGTGACAGCTGAAGACAACAAGATTGGAATGAGAATGGCCAAAGTTATGACAAATAGTTACGCTCATGACAAACTGGCCCGGGGACGGGCTTTGGCAGACGGCACATTTGGACTCCTGGGCTCTTCTTCTGCAAGATTCCCAAGAGGATGTTTCTGTGACAGCTGACACGTCCAGCTGATCTTCCATCTGAGACTGTGGCTTCTCTGGTCTAAAATTAAAGCCATTCTTTTGCTTGCTACTGACACAGATGTTCTGCAACATCTTAAAGATCGCTTAGTGGCCTAAATGATGGAATAGGGGGTCTAAATGATGGAATGGGGGGGTTACATCATCCCCTTCTAACAATAGGTAGGGAAGGAGCTGGTTGGGGTCAGCACCTCAGTGATGTCAGCAGAGGTCCCCAACTCTTCTCATATTTCCACTCCGCCATCCTGAGCATGTTGGGTTTCATCCTCACCTTTGTTCTCTCAAAGTACAAGACATCATTTCTTCATGAAATGGTGTCTAGGTACAAGTAAGTTTATTATTCTGAGTATTCCTCATTCTGCGTGCATGCTAAATAGCTTCAGTTGTGCCCAATTCTTTGTAAACCTATGGACCATAGCCTGCCAGGCTCTTCTGTCCTTAGGATTCTCCAGGCAAGAATACTAGAGTGGGTTTCCATGCCCTCCTCCAGGGGATCGCCTCCATCCAGGGATCAAACCTGTATCTCTTTATTCTGGGTTCTCCCAAAAGCACAGTCTGATACCACTTATTTGCAGGAGGATTGAGAGACTGGGGACACGAGGCAGGGAAGGAGGAGAAACCAATACAAGAGCATGTTGTTGAGCTGCTAAGTTCTGGTGAGATCTACTGGGAGGTAGGTAGAGGGTGGCCAGGATTGCTTACCTGGAAGCCGAGGCTCTTGGAGCCTTTATCCAGTGCTCCTGGTTTCCAGTGGCTGGGAGGGCTGTGAAAGGAGGGATGTGTGGTGGCAGGAGAGGCAAAGGAGAAGACTCAAAGGCCAAGAGGTAAAGCCGCTCAGTGTGTGGGCCTGCTGTGGGATGCTGTCAACTCGGGGTGAGTAGGAGTTCCTAAGCATGCTTGCCTAGCACCCTGTGGTACCTGGGCTGAAATTAAAGCTCAGTAGTTGAGAGTCCCTTGGACTGCAAGGAGCTCCAACCAGTCCATCCTAAAGGAAATCAGTCCTGAATATTCACTGGAAGGACTGATGTTGAAGCTGAAACTCCAATACTTTGACCACCTGATGCAAAGAACTGACTCATTGGAAAAGACCCTGATGCTGGGAAGATTGAAGGCAAGAGGAGAAGGGGACAACAGAGGATGAGATGGTTGGATGGCATCACTGACTCAATGAATATGAGTTTGAGTAAACTCTGGGAGTTGGTGATAGACAGGGAGGCCTGGCATGCTGTAGTCCATGGGGTCGCAAAGAGTCGGACACAGCTCCGCGACTGAACTGAACTGAGGATGTGCTGCTTTGTTATCTGAAGCTAGGAGGGCTAGTTCTCCTCCCTTCTTCCTATCCTGCTCCCACAGATAAGGTTGACTAGCCAAAAACACCTCACTGTCCCAGGACCAGGCCCTGCTGCTGCTTATCCCTGAGACAGAGCTTCAGTTTCCTGCCAGATCACAGACTTATCCAAACAAGCCTATCCTATCCTCCTGGGAGAACCACGGGGCACCCCACCCTTTTGCTACTACAAAGCCTGCCTCCCACGCTCCTGCTTATTCACTCCATTCCTAAGCACAACCCTCCGCACCCAGCATGGTATGCTGTTTCCTATCCCCTCCCCAGGCCTGAGTATATGTGACTATAAACTGCTGTTGATCTCATCTGTCAAGTGTTTGGCCATTCCCAGAACCCTAGAGTAGGAATCCCTTCCTCACCACTACTGTGCAAATGAGGAGCTCAAACAACCATAACTAAGAACATCCACCACTGGGACTTCCCTGGTGGTCCAGTGCTTGAGAATCTGTCTTCCAAAACACAGGGGACATGGGTTTGATCCCTATTTGGGGAACTAAGATGCCACAGGTTTCAGGGCAACTAAGCCCATGCACCGCAACTAGAGAGCCTGTGAGCTCTAGAGCCTGTGATCCACAGGAGAAGTCCATGAGCCACAACTAGAGAGAAGCCCTCATGTGCCCCAATTCTCCAAGCCAGGCTTCAACAGTACATGAACTGAGAAATTCCAGATGTTCACACTGGATTTAGAAAAGCCAGAGGAACCAGAGATCAAATTGCCAACATAAGTTGGGCCATTGAAAAAGCAAGAGAGTTCAGAAAAACTTTATTGTCTACACCAAAGCCTTTGACTGTGTGGATCACAACAAATTGTGGAAAATTCTTAAAGAGTTGGGAATACCAGACCACCTTACCTGCCTCCTGAGAAATCTGTAGGCAGGTCAAAAAGCAACAGTTTGAACTGGACGTGGAACAATAGACTGGCTCCAAATCCGGAAAGGAGTACGTCAAGGCTGTATATTGTCACCCTACTTATTTAACTTATATGCAGAGTACATCATGCGAAATGTCAGGCTAGATGAAGCACAAGCTGAAATCAAGATTGCAGGGAGAAAAACCAATAACCTCAGATAAACAGAGACACCACCCTTATGGCAGAAAGTGAAGAACTAAAGAGCCTCTTGATGAAAGTGAAAGAGGAGAGTGAAAAAGTTGGCTTAAAACTCAACATTTAGAAAATGAAGATCATGGCATCCGATCCCATCTATTTCATGGCGAATAGATGGGGAAACTATGGAAACAGTGACAGATTTTAGTTTTTTGGGCTCCACAATTACTGCAGATGGTGACTGAAGCCATGAAATTAAAAGATGCTTGCTCCTTGGAAGAACAGCTACCAACCTAGGCAGCATATTACAAAGCAGAGAGATTTCTTTGCCAACAAAGGTCCATCTAGCCAAAGCTATGGTTTTTCCAGTAACCGTATATGAATGTGAGAGTTGGATGATAAAGAAAGCTGAGCACCGAAGAATTGATGCTTTTGAATTGTGGTGTTGGAGAAGACTCTTGAGAGTCCCTTGGACTGCAAGGAGATCCAGTCACTCCTAAAGGAAATCAGTCCTGAATATTCATTGGAAGGACTGATGCTGAAGCTTAAGCTCCAATCCTTTGGCCACCTGATGTGAAGAACTGACTCACTGGAAAAGACCCTGATGCTGGGAAAGATTGAAGGCAGGAGGAGAAGGGGATGACAGAGGATGAGGTGGTTGGATGGCATCACTGACTCAATAGACATGAGTTTGAGCAAGCTCTTGGAGTTAGTGATGGACAGGGAAGCCTCGAGTGCTGCAGTCCGTGGGGTCACAAAGAGTCAGACATGACTGAGCAACTGAACTGAACTAAACTGAACTGCCAAAACTAGAGAAAGCTTGTGTGCTGCAGCAAAGAGCCTGCATGCTGCAATGAAGACCCAATGCAGACAAACCCCGCCCCAAACCACCACCCTCCCCAAAAAATGGAGCAGGCTCCAGTAGTGTCTCACTGGACAGAACTGAGTCACCTGCCTCTCTCTGAACCAATCCCTGGCAAATGGCAATGATATTAGGATGACTGATTGGAGACCCATCAGAGTTAGTCCTCTGTGGTGGGTGGGGTAGGACCCACTTTCCATGGGCACATTTTCACTCAGTGCCTGAATGAAATCAGGGTTCTGTTGGGTTCTCTTAGAACAAAATAAGGGAGAAATGGTTGTTAGGTAGACAATCAGCTCTGTCTACTCTCTAGATGGTGGAGGAACCATTCAAGGGTATAGGGGACAGAAATGGTACCATCTCTACTAGGCTTCCCCTGGTGGCTCAGATGGTAAAGAATTTGCCTGCAATGCAGGAGACCGGGGTTCAATCCCTGGGTCAGGAAGATCTCCTGGAGAATGAAGGGCTACCCACTCCAGTATTCTTGCCTGGAGAATTCCATGGACAGAGGAGACTGGCAGACTACAGTCCATGGGGTCACAGAGAGTCAGACACAACTGAGTGACTTTCAGTTTCTATACTGAAACTGAAACACTTTCACTTTTCTATACTAGCTTTTAACTCTGGTGACAGTGTGAAAAAAGAAAATAAAAAGGCCAGAGACTGGGGCAGGCGCACTGATCCTCCCTAGAGTGGGGACAGTGGATGTAGCAAATGGCAGTCACGTGGGATGTTGACAGCTGAGGAGGGGAAAGTCCCAGGAGTGACCATTGCAAGAGACCAGGAGGCTCACTGGGTCTCTGTCAGGGTTCTCAGCAGTCACCCATAGTCCTCCCAGGGATTCTGACTGGGAAGCTCTGGGGTGAGGCCCCAAAATGTGCACTTTTAACTCATACCTGCAGGTGTCGAAGTAGGGGGTTGGTACCCACATGCTGAGTGTCTCTCCCTCCAACGAGTGAAAACCCTTAGGCTGGAATTACTGCACATACCCCAGCAGGAGTGGCAGGTCGTCTTCACTCTTCCCAGAGTTTCTTTGTTGAGCCACCACTAGACACCAGGATTCTGTGTCCCTGAGCTGGTGAGTCAGGAAGCTGTATCAGCACAGGCTTGTGGTCTCAATGACAAACCTCTTAGTCACACTGGAGCTCTCTTCATTTTCCCCTGATGGCTCCTCTATGGAGACCTTCATCTCTGAAATCTACCTGATATTCATAGCTGACTTTCACATACCAGGTTGCTATCGTGTACCTTCCTATTGGCTAACTTGGCTTGAGTCAACATCATGCCATGCACAAGATGCCTCCTTCACTGATTCTGTGAGTATTTATTGAGGAGCTGTGTGCCAGACGTTGTTCTAGGCTTTGGGGATCTGACTTGGAAACAAGTGGGCAGAGTCCTCACTCTCATGAGACTTTACGACATGAGTCACACAGTAAACAAAACGTGCACAGTCTCATGGGTTGAACTGTGGCCCTCACTGAAAAACAATTACATCCAAACCCTAACCCCTGGGGCCTGCGAATGAGACCTTACTTGGAAATAAGGCCTTTACAGTTTTAATTAAGTGAAGGATCTCAAGATGACATCATCCATCACTAAATCCAATGAGGGCTTCCTAGGTGGCACAGCGGTAACAACCTGCCTGCCAGTGCAGGAGACGCAAGAGACACGGGTTTGATCCCTGGGTCAAGAAGTTCCCCTGGAGGAGGAAATGGCAACCTGCTCTAGGGAAATCCATGGACAGGGGAGCCTGGTGAGCTACAGTGCCTGGGGTCACAAAGAGTTGGACATGACTGAGCACACAGGCATGCATGCTAAATCCAATGACCTATGTCTTCATAAGGGAAAGGGGAGTTTCGAGAAGAAGAAACAGCTGGAAGGAAGCAATATGAACACAGAGGCAGAGACTGGAGTGATGCTGCTGCAAGTCAAGGAATATACCTGGACCCACCAGAAGCTGGAAGAGATAGGAAGGATTCTCCCCTAGAGACTTTGGAAGGAGTGCAGCCCTGCCGACACCTTGATTTAGGACTTTTGGCCACCAGAATTGTGATAGCATAAAAACCTCTGTCCTTTAAGCCAGCCAACTTGTGACTGTGTGTTATGACAGCCCCAGGAAACAAATACCCATAGTAAGTCAGGTAGTAGTGAGAGCTGGGGAGGAAAATCTGTTCAGTTCAGTTCAGTCACTCAGTTGTGTCCGACTCTTTGTGACCCCCTGGACTGCAGCACGCCAGGCCTCCCTGTCCATCACCAACTCCTGGAGTTTGCTCAAACTCATGTCCATCAAGTTGGTGATGCCATCCAACCATCTCATCCTCTGTTGTCCCCTTCTCCTCCCGCCTTCAATCTTTCCCAGCATCAGGATCTTTTCCAATGAGTCAGTTCTTTGCATCAGGTGGCCAAAGCATTGGAGCTGCAGCTTCAGCATCAGAGGAAAATAAACCAGGGTAAAGGGATGGAGAAGCTGGGAGGGTGGAGGAGATGCTGCTCCGGGCAGAGTGACACACTGGTCCTCGCTTGTCCTTGTATCTGTTTCTCTGATCACCACCACCTCCTGGCCTCTCCTTGTTTTTCTCCCAGCTGTGTTCTCAGACCTTGGCTTCTGATCTCACCTTACACTCATCTGAGGATGGCAGCTCAGTGGGGACTCTGTTTACTCTCTGCAGAAAATCAGTAGCTTCGTTGAGGGTAGGGGCGGGGTCACACACTCAGATGAGGGTGAAGGACCACGTGAAGGGCAGGGGCCCCTTCCCCCATCTTGGAGCTGCTGCCCTGCATCTGCTGATTGGGGCCACGAGGGGTTGGGGTTAGCAGTGCCAGATCTTCTGGTTTCTTAAATGAATTGTTTTCTTTCTTAACAGAACTCTCTCTCTCTTTTTTAGGGGGTATTTACTTAAAAAAATTTCAAGTGTGGGGACTTACCTGATAGTCCAGTGGCTAAGAGTCTATGCTCCCAAGGCAGGGGGCCTGGGTTCGATACCTGGTCAGAGAACTAGATCCCACATGTTGCAACTAAAGATCCCACGTGCCACAATTAAGACCTGGAGCAGTTAAAAAAAAAACAAACAAAAAAAACAACAAAAAAAACAGGTGAAATCAAAATAGCACAAGTTAAACATGTGGAAGTGGACAATTCAGTGGCCTTTAATTCCTTTACAATATTGTGTAACCACCACCTCTTTCTAGTTCCCAATGTTCATCTTCTGAAAATGAAATCCCACACCCACTGGGGAGTCAGTCCCTGTTTCCCCCACCTCCAGCTCCTGGTAACCGCCAATCTGAGTTCCATTTCTATGGATTTACCTATTCTGGATCTTTCATGTAAATAGGATTGTGCAATTAAATGTCAACAACAAACAGCAACAATGACAGTTACCTTGTGGATGGTTGGCCTGGCCCTTAGACATTCCCTGACCTCTGGCTGTGACAGGTGGCCCCTCATATCAAAATGAGGGGTTCCTTTGGCAGCTGTCTTGGTGGCCTTTTAGGATGCTGATAACACCAGGCTGGGGAGTGGTCCAGAAGCTCTGGGTAGTGGTGGGTCGGTGGTCCTGGGTGGATGGTTTTGGGGGATGTGCTCTGATTCCACTATGGTCCCCAAGAGGAATGGTGACTGTGACCAGTGGCACTGGGAAGGCAGCCCTTGCCTTCATGAGAGTTCTAAGGGCTTAGAAAGGATGCTCCCCTCTTCTCGATGGTTCTAACATGCTGCTTGGTGAGGGAGTTGGTCCTGAAATGATGCCCAAACAGGAGGCGCGTGGAGGGAAAATGGGCTCAGGTCCCATGGCCATAAGGATCCCTGTGTTCAAGAATTCCCCTTGCCAACCTGGAATTCTGCTCCGGAGGACAAAATGTGGACTGGTTGGTCGTTTTCCCTTAGGGGAGGTGAGGTCATACTCTTCAGTTAGAGAGAGGAAAAAATGAGATGCGAGTGTTGGAGGGCTGTGTTCATTCTTTCCCAGAGTCATTCATTCCTTTAGGGAAGGGTACCCAGAGAGATGAAGATATGTTACCTGTCAGCCCTCAGATTTATTAGGGGTCAGATTAAAAAAAAAATAGTGTTACCAAGTGTTAACAATAGGAACCATGGGGATCAAAGTAGGAAAAGACAGATTTTAACCAGGCAAAAGGGAAGTGGGAGGTATAAAAAGTTGAATGTACTCCCCAGGTCACTCACTGCCCATGGTCCTGGGACTCCTCTCTGCCCAGAGCGAGGATGGGCAGTTGGGTGTGGAGAGTGGGGTGAATCCATTCTCCCCAGTTCTGGCAGTTTCTGCCCCAACGGGGATGGGAGGTGGGGGGTGGTGGGCAGGTGGGAGGGGTGGGCTTTATCGAATTCCTTCGCCCCCAGGGACCACTTTTTCTCATTTGCACAAAAGCGCGGTCTGAACCAGGCTCCCTGCTTTGCCTAATTCTTTCGTTTCTGCTTTGGAGTTCAACTTCGCAGTGCCTTGTTGTGGTTGGAACATGAGTATATACAGGAACGGGGCTTATTATGGTTGGAAATGATCCTTCTCCAACCAGCTTATTAAAAACACAGCTCCTTCTCTCCTGGCTGGAGTGGTCTAGGCGTGGTGCTGCCCCCCTCAGAGCAAGGGATGAGATGGTGATTCACTTCGGCTCTTTTCCAACGTCTAATTCAATGAATTCGGTTTGCTTCAGAGCCCCGTGAGTCATTTTCCCTGCTCAGTGACTTGCATCACAGGGGGTGGGGGGATGGGGGCTGAGATAACCAAGAACACAGGGAGCCAATGGGTAGGTTTTTTTGGAAAGAAACTTCGTGACTTTCACCGACCTGGGGGAGATCCAGACTGTGGAAAAACATAGCCATTTAAGAATACGGTTCTTGGAACAAGGGAAAATATCCTCCAGCAGTGCTGTAATTTTTCACCTTCTCACATTTCACTTTTGTTTAAGAAAGACGTCTGACATCACCGGGAGGATCTGCCGTGTCAGAAATACTGCGGATGACTCTGTGAACAGCTGCAGCCTTTGGGCTGGGCTCATCGCTCCGTGTGGGTAGCTGTCATGTCCACTGAGTCATTCCCCACCCCACCCAGTCCACTCGGCTCTTCTGCATTCCTGGCCCTGCATCGTGCGATGTATCTTTAGAAGAGGCCACATGCATCTTAATTAACAGCAGAAGGTAAACTGGAATAATGTGAGAAAAGACCTTGCGTCTCTGGGTGTGATTAAATGTGTGTAAAGACAGAGGAGAAAGCAGATGTTATGTCTTGTTTCTTTTTTCAAACTGGAGTTGAACCCTCACAAAGCTGCTGGGTGTCAGAAATGGAAACGGTGAAATTATGAAAGGAACCTCCCAGCTGTGCTTTCACAGGCAGCTTTTCTTTAACAGTGTTTGATAACTTCCAAAGGAAAAATTATTTTAATGGGTGACATTTCAAATCAATCTGTTGAAAGGCTATTTGTCTGAAATACAAATTTGCCAGGATCTTCTCTGTGTATGTGTGTGTGTATATGAACTGCTGAAGGAAAGATGGGAGGGCTGGTTTGTTTCACTGTGAATATTTCTTAGCCTGGTCCTCGGCTGTTTATTCACTTGGGCTTTCCAGGTGGCGCTAGTGATAAAGAACCAGCCTGCCAATGCAGGAGACATAAGAGATGAGGGTTTCGATTCTTGGGAAGATCCCCTGGAGGAGGGCATGATAATCCACTCCAGTATTCTTGCCTGGAGAATCCCATGGACAGAGGAGCCTGGTGGGCCACAGTCCATAGGGTAGCAAAAAGTCAGACCCGACTGAAGCAACTTCACAGGCACATGAAGAGAGGAAACGACAAAATGAACTTGAGGCATACTCTGGTTATCTATTGCTGTGTATCAAACTGTCCCCAAACTTGCCGTTTTAAAATGGTTTTGTGGGTGAGGAATTTGGGCAGGGTTCAGCTGTGCAATTATTCTGTTCCAAGTGGCATTCCTTGAGGCTGCTCGGTGGTGTTCAGCTAGCAGATGGGCTTCAGGGGTTCAAGACAGCTTCACTTACAAGTCTGGCACCTCACTGGGGGGTGCCTGGAAGACTGGACCCTGCTGGGCCAGTCAACTGGGGTGCCAACACTAGATCCCCCAGCAGGGCATCTCAGGGCACCCAGAGACCAAGCTCACATGTCAAGCTTCCACAGTCTATGCTGGGAAATCAAGAAACATCACTTTGCTATCCTAGTTCCTGACCCGGATCACAGGCCAGACAGATTCAAGAGAAGTGGCAATAGTTCCTGCCTTTCAGTAGGAGGATGCCCAGAGAAGTTTTGGCTTTCTTTAATGCACTGTATGACGTGAGAGAGACTTTTCAGCCAGGCTTTCAGGAATGCTTAAAAATTGCTAGACTTTACCTGGATTAGCTCCTTTGGTGACCCGTATAGCAGCTGTTGAAAACCTTTTCCAATTGTTTCTCTCAAGCTTTTAAAACCCAGCAGGATCCTATGGGGCCTTCCTGGGACAGACCAGCCCCACCACACACATACACACACACACACAGACACACACACACAGTGTCTGCTGTCTGCTTCTAACCTGTAGAAAAACTTTAGCCAAATAATAAATTTAATCAGGAGAAAAGAACAAGAGAATGCAGAAGCAAAGGAAAACAGTCAAACAGGACCAAATAATGGGGCTTCTCTTGCCTCAGAAGGTAAAGAATCTGCCTGCCTGCCGATGCAGGAGACCTGGGTTCAGTCCCTGGGTTGGGAAGATCTCCTGGAGAAGAGAATGGCAACCTGCTCCAGTATTCTTGCCTGGAGAGCTCCATGGACAGAGCAGCTTGGTAGGCTATAGTCCATGCGGTCCCAGAGAGTCAGACACGACTGAGCAACTAACACATACAAGACCAAATAATAATAGTTTAGCCATTAAGCAAAGGCAAGGATCTATAGTGTCTCCTCGAGGGCTATAGATAATATCCGGAGCCATATCCTTTAAGCTGTTGTGTAGATACAGCCCAGCACCTCCGGACTAAAAAGATGTTCTTATTACTACTTTCCTGATAAAACATGGGACCATCGTGTGTATGTGCTCAGTCACTCAGTCATGTCTGACTCTGCAATCCCATGAACTATATATAGCCTACCAGGTTCCTCTGTCCATGGGATTTCCCAGGCAAGAATACTGGATTCGGTTGCCATTTCCTTCTCTGGGGATCTTCCTGACCCAAGGATCAAATCTGCATCTCCTGTGTCTCCTGCACTGCAGGCAGATTCTTTACCCACTGACCTACTACTTTCCTGATAAAACATGGACCCTCAGAGTGGATAAAAGCCTGGGTTCAAAAATCATTGTTTACCATCCTTAAGACTTTGAGCAAGTTACTCAACCACTCTAACCCTCCATGGCCTTATCTGTAAAAAAGTGATAATAATACCGAAATCACTTTGGTGTTGTTGATAGATGTGTATGAAAATGCTTAATATAAACCTGGGTAAATATAATTTAAAATGTAGCTATCTTTGAGCCCCATTCTTTCCAAACTTGTCTTAATGTGGGCTATTTTCCTGACACTGACATTTATTAGAACAAATCACTAAAACTTTGAGACTTTTAATTATTTATGGAGTTGAAGAGATGATTAAATCAAATGATGCTGGTGAAACCCTTTGTGGCCGTCAAGTGCATTATAAAGATGAATAACACAACAACACTATCAGCATCACAACCAACTCATAATTGCTGTGTGTTCTGCATGGTCAAAAGTCATCACCCATTTCTCTTCTCATCATTTATTTTCATGGTGCCCCAAAGTTGCAGATACTATGGAGTGAGCAAACAGAGGAAAGAAACTTTATTAAAGGTGGAAAAAGGCAACCAGCTACATTCACAATAATTTATGGAGTCTAAGCATTTGTGTATAATTCACTATTATAATGAAATAAAACCCAACCAAGTTGATCTGACACATCTAATGATATACATAATCCTTGCTCTTGCTGCATGGTAATTAGGCATAAAAAGTAAGATTTCACATAAATAACTGTAATTAGTATCACTTGGAAGCCACCAAAGCAAAATTTTAATCTATCTTTTATTTTTTTTCTAGTACCGATGATTAGCTACAAGGCTAACAATTTCCCCCAACAACCTGTACTGTTTGATTCTTTCATTCATTCATTCACTCATTCTTTAATTCATCAAACATTTATTAGGGATTCCCAGGTGGTGCTAGTGGTAAAGAACCTTCGTGCCAATGCAGGAGGCATAAGAGACTCAGGTTTGATCCTTGGATCAGGAAGATACCTTGGAGAAAGAAATGGCAAACTATTCTGGTATTCTTACTTGGAGAATCCATGGACAGAGGAGCCTGGTGGGCTATGTCCATGGGGTCGCAGCGTCAGACACGACTGACATGACTTAGCTCGAACACATGCACCATATGCCAGGCAGGGTGCTAAGTAAGTAGAAATAGCCAGTCATGGATGGACAGATGAGACAAAGGGGTGATTTCAATAGTGTTAACCCTCCTACAGTGGGAGCTGAGCACTATGAGAGCACAAAAGGGACACAGAATCTAGTTTTGGGGTTCCACTGAGGACTCTCTGGAGGAGATGGTGGCCAAAGGAGTCGGGAGGGGCCAGATCAGGAAAAGAGCATGTTTAGCACGTGTGGTCTGAGGAGTGGAAATAGTCAGGAAACAGACCTGGTGTCTTACTGCATATTGGGGCCAAGGAAGCAGGGGAGCCAAGGAGGATACCCAGATTTGGGGTTCTGAAAGAGGTGTCTCCTCTGAGACAGGATGGAGGAGGAGCAGCTTTGTGGGGCAGACGTTTGTCATAAGCAGGTTAAGTGAGTTTGGGTTTGTTGTGGGATGTTCAAGAGGAGTTGCCCTGCAGGCAGCTGATATGTGGTTCTAGAGCTGCTGAGCTGTCCAAGATGGTAGCCGCCAGTCCCGTGTTCCTACTTAATTAAAAGGAAATACAATTATAAATGCAGCTCTTTACTTGCTGTTGTTGTTCAGTTGCTAAGTCATGTCCAACGCTTTGTGACCCCATGGACTGCAGCACACCAAGCTTCCCTGTCCTTCACCGTCTCCCAGAGTCTGCCCAAACTCTTGTCCATTGAATCAGTGGTGCCATCCAACCATCTCATCCATCTCTGCTACCCTCTTCTCCTTTGGCCTTCTATCTTTCCCAGCATCGAGGTCTTTTCCCGTGAGTCGGCTCTTCGCAGCGAGTGGCCAAAGTATTGGAACTTCAGCTTCAGCAACAGTTTCACGAGCTCTGTAGCCACGTGTGGCTAGTGGACGCCATGTTGGACACTGCAGATAGAAAACGTTTCCATCAAAGTTATACAAGACTGTCATAACGAATTACCACACACTGTGGGGCTGAAAACAACAGAAATTCATCCTCTCAGTTCTGGAGCGTATAGAGGTCTGAAACCACAGTGTCAGTTGGCCATGCTCCCTCTAAAGAGTGGGAGAGACTCCGCTCCATCACTGTCTTTCAGCTTCTGGCGCTGGCAGCAGTCCTTGGCATTTTTAGCTGTACACGCATCATGCCAGTCTGGGCTTCATATGGAATTCTCCCTTGTGAATGTGTCTCCAAATCTTTCTCTCCTTATAACAGCACCAGCCATTGGATTTGAGTGCCCACCTTAGTCTGGTGTGACTTCATCTTAACTTGATGACATGTGCAAATATCCTGTTTCCAAACAAGGACGACTTCAAGCCAATTGGAGCATACCATTTTGGGGAACACAATTCAGCCTATAACAGTGACCAAATTGGACAGCACTGCTCTAGAGCCTAGAGGAGAAAAAGGATATTGAAGCCATGGGTCTTCATGTTGCTGTTGTTGTTTAGTCATTCAGCTGTGTCTGGTTCTTTGTGACCCCATGGACTGTAGCCTGCCAGGCTCCTCTGTCTGTGGGATTTTCCAGGCAAGAATACTGGAGTGAGTTGGCATGTCCTTCTCCAGGGGAATCTTCCCAATCCAGGGATCAAACTCATGAGTCCTGCACTGCAGGCAGATTCTTTACCACTGAGCCATCAGGGAAGTCTTTGAGTATCCTAGATGAGATTATCCAGGGAGTAGATGTGGAGAGGGAAGAGAGCAGTCTTATACCATTTAGGGATGGACAGAGGAAAAGAAGCTCACCAGGGGATTGAGAAGGGAAACCAGAGGGGTGGAAGGAACACTGGAGAGTACAGATGCTCGGAAGTGGAGGGAACCATTTTAAGGTAATGAAGGTGGTCAGTGGTGCTAACAGCTATTGAGAGGACAAGTAGAAAAAGAAGTGAAAAACCCCATCAGATTTAGCAACAAGGAGGTTGTTGGCAAAGACTTGGGAGAATGGAAGGGCAGAAGTCAGGTTGGGCTAGGAACTAATGACGCATATGGAAGCAGAGATGGCCCTGGTGGAAATGAAGAAGAATAGTTCAAGGGATACAGGTGGACTGCAGGGTGGGTCACAGGATGCTGTGATAAAAGAGTTCAGGAGGTGTGGCCTTGGGCGTGGGTGACTGAATATTTGGGGATGTTGGGCTCTAGTTTGGCACAAATAGAAGAGTTTCCTTCTTGGGATCGTCTTGGATGAGCACTGGAGCTGGAACCCTGGGTGCCCAGGTACCAGCTACTCAGCTCCTGCCCTGGACCCGCTGTGTTGATAACGAGCGACTTCTATTTCCTTCAGCACATTTGCTGCATGATCCCATCTCCAACGTCCTAATCGGCCCTTTGTGGCTCCTTCCTTCCTGTCCCCTCTGACTCTGGCTGTAAGTGACTTTAATTTGGCACTTCTCCTGTCCCCAGGGACCATATCTCTCCCTCCTGGTGTCTCTAGGACATGGCCTCTGCAGACTGACCCCTGCACTGTGTCTTCCAGGTTCACACATCTCATCTCAGTTTCTAAAAATGGCTGCACTCAAGGTTCTACCTGGAAAGCTTTTTGCCATCACCACTCATGGCCTACCCCTGCTGATGCTCTAGGTGTTCCCTTAAATGTCACTTTCTCAAGGAAGTGTCCCTGGTATTCAATCAGGTCCTCCAGTTCTAATAGTCACCACACCCCTTTCTTTTTCATCACAGCTCCTGCCTTGATTCAGAACTACGTATTTACTTGTGTAATTAACATGTGGTCCTGCCTCCCCGACTAGACTGTAAACTCCATGAGGGCAGGAGTTTCCTGTTCACCCTGATGCCTTGGTGATTAGCATAGTAGATACTCAAGAAGTGGTTATTATATTCATTATTTGAGGAGTGACATTTTTTGATGCATTCCCCCCATCTCCAGCATTTTATTACAAACAAATTTATACAAACAGCAAAGCTAAAAGAACTTGATATTTAGTTCAGTTCAGTTCAGTTGCTCAGTCGTGTCTGACTCTTCACAACCCCATGAACCGCAGCACGCCAGGCCTCCCTGTCTGTCACCAACTCCCGGAGTCCACCCAAACCCATGTCCATTGAGTCGGTGATGCCATCTAGTCATCTCATCCTCTGTCATCCCCTTCTCCTCCTGCCCTCAGTCTTTCCCAGCATCAGGGTCTTTTCAAATGAGTCAGCTCTTTGCATGATGTGGCCAAAGTATTGGAGTTTCAGCTTCAATATCAGTCCTTCCAATGAACACCCAGGACTGATCTCCTTTAGGAGGGACTGGTTGCAGCCCAAGGGACTCTCAAGAGTCTTCTCCAACACCACAGTTCAAAAGCATCAATTCTTCTGTGCTCAGCTTTCTTTATAGTCCAACTCTCACATCCATACATGACCACTGGCAAAACCATAGCCTTGACTAGATGGACCTTTGTTGACAAAGTAATGTCTCTGCTTTTTAATATGCTGTCTAGGTTGAGTACCCATATATTATCATTAATATTTAATCACATATCTATTCCTTTGTTTATCTCTCTATCCTCTGTCAATCCATCTTATTTCCTTGATTGAGCCACTCTCTTCAATATTTCTTCAGTCTTTCAGTTTCCAGATTCCAAGTTCCTGAAAGAAGACTCTGGCAAACCAGGGAAAAGGCCAGATGAAACACCTATGGGTTGGCTCCCTTTAGATTTGGGAGCCATGTCCTTGATCTGACAGTTGTGTTGAATCCTGTAGGGTCCTTTGGTCCAAAGGATCCCTGTTATATCATTAGCAGGCTTGTGGGTGTGGCCATCTCCCCTTGATGATGGTTTGAGTGGTGTGGGCCCTGTGATATTGCTGCGATAAGCTGCAAACAGGTATAGGAACCAGAGGAAGATGAAGCTAGAGAGATAATATGAACTTCAGTTTTGTATTTTCCACTGGGGACTTAGAAATGCTATGTCTTAGACTGATAGTAAGGGTAGAGATAAGGCATGGACATATGGATTAGGAGTTATAGTGTGTTCAGTGGCTGTTCCAAGATATCTATATGGGAGGAGGAGCCAGTTGGCTGGGAACAAGGCAAGGGGACCACGTTGTGAAGCTTCTTATACGAGATGAAGAAAATGTCAGTCACCTGTGATTGCGGATGGTCCTCAGTACCCTTGGCGACCATCACTATTGCCTAGAGAGGATGACTGAAGCTTTGAAAAGGGTGAAATCTCTTATATGTGAGGCTGAACATGAGACAATTTGGAGACTGAAAGGGAATCAAGAGGTGTAGACCAGACTCTTTTGGGAGCACTGGTCTGGAAGGTCACTGGACCCATGGCAGGGAGTAGACAGACGTGAGGGGTAGTGATCAGGAACAGAGCAGCAGTCCCATTTCCGAGTTGGGTGAAAAGATAAGCTGGTGAAGGAGTCTGCATGCCAAGAGAGGTGAAGAGGAGGAGAATAATGCCTGAAGGTCAAGGTAGAAGGGGTTAAAGAAGCAGTGATGAGTGGGGCCGAGTTTGCGGTGGTAAACTGGGAAAGAACCAGATGAGGCCTGTGGGTTTGCTCTTCAGGGTTCCTCTGAGAGAGGGGACCTTCACGGGACAGCTGTGAAGAGAGCCGTGAGCAGGAGGAAGGAGCTGGTCTCCACACCACTCTGGCGGGAGCTTGGTGAAGGGCCAGTGAGAAACAAGACAGTGATTGCAGTGCATGTGTGCAGTCAGACTGTCCTGAGGAACTGTTCTTAGGTATTCCTGGACAACAGAAATCGGGCAGCAGCTAATTGATATTCATCCCCCTTTGAAAGAC
Organism: Bos mutus; assembly: GCF_027580195.1. Classification (NCBI taxonomy): domain Eukaryota; kingdom Metazoa; phylum Chordata; class Mammalia; order Artiodactyla; family Bovidae; genus Bos; species Bos mutus. The sequence continues at coordinate 58,993,307 of NC_091636.1, forward strand.
TCACAAGTATTAGTAATAATTGGCTATTTTTTTCCCCAGTAGTCATGTACAGATGTGAGAGTTGGACCATAAAGAAGGCTGAGCACTGAAGAACTGATGCTTTTGGAGTGTGGTGTTGGAGAAGACTCTTGAGTGTCCCTTGGACTGCAAGGAGATCCAACCAATCAATCCTGAAGGAAGTCAGCCCTAAATATTCATTGGAAAGATTGACATGGAAGCAGAAGCTCCAGTCATTTGGCCACCTGATGCAAAGAGCTGACTCATTGGCAAAGACCCTGATGCTGGGGAAGATAGAAGGCAAAAGGAGAAGGGAGTGGCAGAGGATGAGATGGTTGGATGGCATCACTGACTCAATGGACATGAATTTGAGCAAACTCCTGGAGATATCAAAGGACAGGGGAATCTGGTATGCTGCAGTCCATGGGTTGCAAAGGGTCAGCCTCGACTTAGCAACTGTATAACAACAAAAATTATTGATATTAACATACAGCAGTTACTACACATTAGTTGTATGTGTATATCATATACATAATATAATACACATTCATATTAATACACCATGATAATAGTGAACATTGAGGGTATATGGGCATGATCTTATATTCTTTCAGATAAATTAAAATGGATTGAAGCCTTACAAATTGCCATATAAGTTAGGTAGTATTCTTATCTCCATTTTATAGGAACTGAAGCAAGCTCAGAGGGCTTAACATCTGCCCATGGCTGCAAATCTGGTAAGGGTGGTGTCAGGGGGCAAATCCCCATTTGTGAATTAATCTATCTTATAAGTGGTGGAGACAGTGTTTAGGACTCCTTCCTGAAAGAGACCAGAAGGAGAAGGGGTGACCCAAGTCAGGATGGGGGAAGGGATTTTGAGCCAAAGGGAGGGATGTTGTTGGAGGTCACAGCCCATAGCGTCTCCTTTTTTCTGAAGGCAAAATCCACCGTAGGGAGGGTGGAGGGTTGGGGTGGTGGTGGGGAGTCGAGGGAGGCAATGAAGGCTTGTGACAGCTGCAGAGAGGGATGGAAAGGAAATCATGTAGTGATTAGGAACATGATTGTCAAGAAGCATTCAGAACCCAGCTGTGAGATGGAAAACAGATTTTTACTGGAACCACTCAGCTCAGTTTAAAATTTTTGCCGTCAGCATTTAGGCAGTTACAGAGCGGAGTGTGTTTGACTTGACCCTAACTCTTGAATCTACTTAGGCACTGAGAGTGTTAGGCATTACGGTCCTAGTAGGTCCTCTGACTTCCACTCTCCTTCCCTTCCTTCTGACTTATAAGACTGTCCAGTATTCTGCTCTTGTCCCAAAGACTTGAAGCAAAATTCAGGGTGTGAATTCCTGGGGCAATTGGCAGCTGTGGAGAACCAGGATCCCAGAAAGTACGGCATCTGGGAGAAACAGAGGATGGGAGAAGGGGAAAAAGAGGAAGCCCCCACGGAAACCCAGCTGTCCCCTCTATTCCAAGCACTGGAAGGCAACCTAAGCAATTACTACCCGGGGTCAGCTTCTTTGTTAGCGTCTTTCCAGGGACATCTGAAAGGAGACCCCAGTCATGGCTTCCAAGGCAGTGTTAGTGAGATCACTCTTCTTGCCCCAAGTGGAGGAACATTACAGGCTTCAACGTGGGGGAAGAAGGCAGGACCTAGAAGGACAGAAGGACTTCTGGGGCAAGCCGATGATCCAGCCATGTGCCCAGAGAGATAGAGAAACCATTTCAGGGGCAGTAAGGAATTATTGGTAGATCATTTTATGTATGTTATTTCAGGCATGCCGCTGATCAAGTCCTAGAGAATTAAGTATAGATTGAGCAGAGGTTAAGAAATTTCTGCAAATAATAGAGGTTCTGCAGTGAGATAGTGACATCTGAGAACTGACCAGATCAAGGCAAGAGCACCATGGGTTTCACAGAAACGCCCACTAGGACTGGCATAGATAGGGGCCAGCACAGAAAATATTTTCTTAGCCTCACATTGCTCCAAGTAGGGGAAGTCAGAAATTACTAACTCGAAGTTCATTTCCTCCTACTCTATATCATTACTGTTTAATGTAACATATAATTATGCTTAAGGCAAGAATATTGTAAACTACATTTACTTTTCACTCCGTGGACTGAATTTAGTCATTTTCACCAAATCCATATGTGTTATGATGAATACTTTTATGAACTGAGTAGCTCCTTTGGATCTATCAAATCAAGATTCTATTAATAATTCTTAGAGTGGATGAAACACGGAAATTTGCTACCTTTAGAAAGTAGCTCTTTATGAGGTTATTATGGGGAGTAGTATTCCTCATGTGACTTCTGAAGACACATGAAGTGTTTCCTTTTCTCTCTTTATAGCTTTATTGGTATCTATATTTCATATAATATGAAATTCACCCATATAAAGTATACAGTTAAAAAAATAAAGTATACAGTTCAGTGATTTTTAGTGTATTCATGAATTGTGTGGCCATTACACGATCTAATTTTAGAATATTTTCAACACCCCAGAAAGAAATCTCTCCCTGTTAGGAATCTGTCACCATTTGCCCACTCCTCCCCGCCCCAAGGTAACCACTAATCTCTCTGTTTCTGTGGTATGGATTTGCCTATTTTGGACATTTCGCATGAATGGAATTATACAGTATGTGGTTTTCTTATGTCTACTGCCTTCCTGCACTACCGTTATATTTTTAGGACTCATCCATGTTCTAGCATGTATCAACACCTCATTCCCTTTTATTGTCAAATAATATTTCATTGTATAGATATATCACATTTCGTTTATTCATTCATCAGTTGGATGAATAATGTATTTCTAGGTAATAGAATATTGTTCAGCAATTTAGGTTATTTCCACTTTTGGCTATTTTGGATAATGCTGTTATGAATATTTGTGTCCAGGTTTTTGTTTGAACATACGTTTTCATTCTCTTGGGTCTGTACGTCGGAGTAGAATAGTTGAGTCATATGATAAATCTGTGTTTAGCATTTTGAGGAACTATCAGACATGAGGATCCTATGTGTTCGCCAAAGTGGCTGGACCATTTGACATTCCTACCAGCAATGAATGGGGGTTTGAATACCTCCACATCCTTACCAACACTTGTTATTGTCTGTCTTTTTAATTTTAGCCATCCTAGTGTGAGGTGCTACCTCATTGTGGTTTTGATTTGCATTTCACTGATGACTTATTGATGTTGAGCATCTTTTCATGTGTTGCCTTTGTCTCGTTATCTTCTTACCTCTTCATATTTCCAAAGAGATATCAATGCAGAAAACATGAGGACAAAACGTCATGGTCTCCTTGATTTTATAGTCTTGTTAAGGAGACCAGAAAGTGGTCAAATGAGAGCCCAGGCAGTAAGGGGTTAGAAGTTCAGAAATTGATGATGTACAGAAAGCAAAGAATGATGGGTCCATTACTCAGAGGGACCAGGAGGATCTGGATAGGCAGAGAATGAAATGGTTCCCCTTATTTTAATTCAAGGAAAGTAATTTCTGTTTACCTTTCGATGACACTGGAAACCAAAATCTCTGTGCCTAAGTCACCGAAGAAGAACTCAAGAGTAGAAGGTTATTCCAGTAAATGAACTTAAAATGGGGGGACGAGTATCGTATGTGCTTATAAAATACAAAGATTGACTCCTTTGTTTATGTGCTTATTCATTTGTTGCACAATTATTTAATGCCATGTGATTTCAAGTCATTTTAGCAAGAAATAGAGTTAAAGAAAAGTCAGACCCAGAGATTCACCTTGTACATTGTGTACTGCTCACCCGTCTGCACTAATTTACACCCTCCTCCACAGACATATTCAATCATGTTTACTCATGGTTACTTAGACCTGTTCAGAACTACTCACCATTTGCAAGTATTCTTCTCTTATTACTTTCCCTTAATGTCTATACATTGCACATATGTGCGTCTATTATTTAAGGGTTTCACTATATACTTATGGTTGGAGGGTTTTTGAGAGTATGGGCCATATTTATCTTATTTGTCTTGTATTTCATTGTCTTCATATTTTAGCTCCTGCTGTATGATCAATGTCAAAAATACTGAACTATATCAAAGAGGAGTCAGGGAGTAACGGACATTATTCTGTTTAGAAGAGAGGCATCTCCCAGAAACCAGGAAACAGAAGAAAGAATTTTAATAGTAAATTCTTTTTTTCTTACATCCATAGGCTCACACACATACCTGCAAACTGATGTGTGGTTCCAAGTTTATTCCATGTCAATGTATAGGGGCCCAGGTCCTGAAGTGCCTGAAGGAGCAAGGGAGGATCCTTGTCTTTGTGGGGGAGGGAATTCACAAAACAAGGCACTCAGCGGAGTAGAGGAAAAGCCCAGTGTCTAGAACAAGAGTCAAGCCCAGGTGGCCCTGGTGTTAAGTTTCAGCCTGGGACTCCCTGTAGTCTTTCTGCTAGTGATTTCAAGGTCTGGGAAGGGCCAAACCCTCTTGCGAGTTATAACTACTTTCACTTTCAGAGAGTATAACAGACAAGGTATAGAAAGGAAGTTGAATGTCCAGAAATCGGACAAGGTACCTGGGAAACCCACTGCAAGGAATGGCTAAAGCTTAAATAGTTGAGTAATTACCATATTACCAGAGCTGAATATGAAAGAGACTATGGATTCTGACTCCACTTCCCATCCGTAAGCAGTTCTCTGACACCAGCTGGATGTCCTACAATTCAACTCAGCTACGGCAACCCACTCTGGTATTCTTGCCTGGAGAATGTCCACGGACAGAGGAGCCTGGCGGGCTGTAGTCCATGGTGTTGCAAAGAGTTGGACACAATTGAGTGACTAAGCATGCACACACATATGACACTCTACCTGGAGATAGTGTCAGATCTCACAAGTTAAGGGCTTGGTCCACAAGTTTGCCTCCTCCCCTCTCTTCAGATGACACTGGAAAATCAAGGCTGTCACTGGTGCTATAGACCCATGGGTTATAGACTATAGATTGGAAGTTCCACTGACTCCCCTCCTGGGATTCAATTAATTTGCTAGAGCAGCTCACAGAACTTGGAGAAACATTTACTTACTAGATTACCAGCTTATTATAAAAGGCTGTAACTCAGGACTAGCTAGATGGAAGCGATGCCTAGGGCTAGGTACAGGGAAAGTGCAAGGAGTTTCACACTCTCTCTGGGAGGCACCCCACTCTCCACATCTCCGTGTGTTCACCAATCAGAAGCTCTCTGAACCCTGTCTTTTTGGGGTGTTAGGGAGGCTTCAGTGTATAGGCATGAGTGATTAAAACATCGGCTGTTGGTATTGAGCTCAGCCTCCAGCCCCTTTCCCACCCTGGAGGTCAGCGGGGATGGGACTGGAAATTCCACCCCTCTAGTCAGTTAATTAGTTCTCCTAGCAACCAACCCTCATCCTTAGGTGTTTTCCAAAAGTCACCTTGTTAACATAACAAAAGATACCTTTATCTCTCTCAGAACAGGGAATATAAAGAATGTTAGGACTGAGGAACAAATATACATGTCTTATTACAAAGATATTATTGTATTTTTATATATTATATATTATAAAGTTATAAAAATTATATCTTTATAATTATATTTTATAAAGATCTTATTATATTCTTATTATAAAGATCTTATTGTAAACACAGTATCACAAAAGATCTTGGAAAGATCCTCTAGGACAGGGGTCCCCAAGCTCCCGGATCTAATGTCTGATGATCTGAGGTGGAGCTGATGTGATGATAAAAAAAATAAAGTGCACGATAAATGTAATGCATTTGAATCATCCCCAAGCAACCCCCCGACAGTGGAAAAATTGTCTTCCACAAAACCAGTCTCTGGTGCCAAAAACACTAGGGATTGCTGCTCTAGAATGAGTGGGGAGATGCTACTCAACTTCTCACACCCTTTGCTATTAAATTCTGCCAAAAGATGGAGAAGATGACTCGTTCACAAAATAGACTGTCTGGTTGAACTGTAATGTCATCATCCATTAACTTCTTGTTGCAGGAAAACCAAAACAACATGATAGTGAACGCTAATCCAAGGGATATTTGATGTTTATAATTGGGCTCAGCACTCAAATGTGATCTTCCATCCATCACAGTTCTTGTGCTCGAACCAACCATCTGTGCTTCTCAGAATTTTAAATCACATCTTGTTAAAATCTGTACACTCAAAACAGCTTCAACATTAACCCTCATTGTTACATGCCCTATTAACAGTTGTGTCACAGCCTTTTAAGCCAACTGGAACCGTGCTCTAGTAAATTGAGACCCGTATATATATTCTAGTACCTTCTGCCCACGGAATTCAGGAAATAGGTCTTGCCAGAGTTTAAGGGATATGTGCCATTTGGTATTAATGAAATTGTTATTGGTGGACACAAATCATGTTTCTTAGAACTGAAAGCTCTTAAAAAATCCATTTAATGAAAGCTAATTTTGAAAAGAACTATTTATTTCGATAATGATTCATTTCTAGAATGACTCTAAGGATGGATGATCTTTTATTGAACTTGAAGCAGGATTTTGACTTTCCCAGGATTTTGACTCTCACTATTTATGATTCACGTTGTAAAATATACGCAACCACCTCTGTAATGATTTAGAGAAAATTAAATGAATGTTTTTGAAAAATGAAAACTAGAAAGGGCATTGTGTGTTTACTCTCTGGCAATGAATGTTTTCCCCCAAATTGGCTTCGTTCGATAAATAGATACTTGGAAAAATTTTAAAGTGAGAATGTACTTAGGACAGCAAAGAATAAAAACAAAATGAATAAGGATAAATTTAAAAAGAAAAAAAAATTCGCCACCTACTTCAAAAAGTAGCAAGGAAAGATCGGGTGAGGAGGAAACAGAACGGAGTTTCGTGCATTTCCTACTGTTTGCTTCACCCATTTTTTTTTCTTTCAGCTGCTTAAAATGAGAATGTCATCTGCCTTATGAATCCTCCTAGAACCCTAACCAAGGTCTTGTTTGCTCAAATTGAACTTTCTGAAATCTGTCCTAACGGCAAGGTAGGAGTTAGCAAGTGGGAAGTATTTTATTGTATTTTGGGGATGGTTCTGTCATGTAGAAAATTTCTATTGAAACATTCATTCATTTTCATTGCTTTTGAGATATCTTGTAAAAAAAATTTTTCCCCTACCCTTTTGGTTCTTTTGGCTAGCCTAATAATTAAATTGACACAAGACCTAATAACAGAAGGAAAAAAAGAAAATGAATTACTTATGTACAGAGGTCTTATGTTTAGGACTCAAAGAAATGAACAAAGCAGGCAGCTTTTATACTTTTTAAACAAAGAATTAAGTTTATGAAGAGCTGACAAGACAAAGAAACCCAGGTTTGCTTAACTAGTGAAGAAATTTGTTTACACAGAATTTGTTTACACAGATTTCTTGGCCCTGAGTTCCCTCTCTCTGGTGGTAAGAAGGCCTCCCCATCTCTTGGTACAGGGAAGGGACTTTCACATGGCAGATTAACTTCCTACTTTCATGGGGACAGAGAAGAGGGTCAGAGTGTCCTTGGACCAGCTGTTTCTCAAGTAATTTTAATTCAAAATAATCAATATTCCACTTTGGCATATTTGGGAACAGCCTGTCCTGGGCCTCATGCGTACAGTGTTTATTACTTTTAAATATACACAGCAATTAGGCCCAGGATAGCAAAACATTGTCCAAGTAATCAGACTTGATGAATATATAAAAATGGTTTCCAATTAATGTATCAATGATTTATAAACAAGCAGTTCCCTGGAGCACTTCCAAATATTTGAAAACTGGAATTACTTACAGAAGGATTCAACAGGCTATATTTTGTCCCCCCTCAAATTAATTTCGAATACACCATTTACTCAGTACAGCCCTTCTTTACAAATAATGAAAAGACACACAAGTCCAGCCCTTGCGTGTGTTATCACAAATGTCCAATTTTGTGAAGTCTGAATTATGAGAGTTTGTACGTTTAGAGGCTTGAAGTGGTCTATTCTCATGTTTCTCTAAACCCGTTGGATCTGTAGGGTCCCCTGAAAAGGAACAGGGATTCCTCAAGATCTTATCACATCATTCTTGTCCTGGTAAGTACAATTCAAAAGAACAAACAGTGGTTGTCTCAAAGGTAGTAATGTTAAGTGGCATAAAATGAGTCATTTGAGCTTTAAAAATTACATTAAGGTAAAATTTCATGAATTTAAGTCTTTATCTCCTACTTAAGCCTTTCTCTGGCTTCCCTGGTGACTCAGATGATAAAGAATCCACCTGCAATGTGGGAGACCCCTCCCTGGGTTGGGAAGGTCCCCTGGAGAAGGGAATGGCTACCCACTCCAGTATTCTTACCTGGGAAATCCCATGGACAGAGGAGCCTGGCAGGCTACAGTCCATGCGGTGGCAAAGAGTCAGACATGACTGAGTGACTTTCACTTCACTAAGCCTTTCTCACTCTCTCTTTTTTTTTAAAAGAAATATTTATTTATAGTTACTTTTTTGTTTGTCTTAGTAGCAGCATGCAGGATCTTCAGCTGTAGCACGTAGGATCTAGTACCCTGACCAGGGATCGAACCCAGGTCCCCTGCATTGGGAGCTTGGAGTCTTGGTCACAGGACCACCAGGGAATTCCCTTGAGCCCTTCTCTTAAAGTCCAATTCTGAAATTAAATTACTTAAAAAAAGTTTTTCTATCCAGACTGACCTTAATTATCTTCATCTAAGAGTCCTGGCACAAAGAAGGGGACGAGAGTCTAACTGTGGGTCGGTCTGCACTGGCCACATCCAAGATCCTTGAGAGACTTGGCAAGTTTCAGTGTGTTTGCTTGTTAAGGAGAACAGACATATTTCTTGAACTGAAATGTTTTTTATTTGTTCAAGAAATACAATGGACTTTCATTTGGCTATAAAAACAGAGTAGAGATTGTGTCTTATTCTTCTTCTGGTGCTAGCAAAGCTCCTGGCACGTGGCCAGTATTCACAACACGTTTGATTAATGAATGAATGAAGAAATAAATGGAATGGTATGGTGTGAGATTGATGCCAACCAGAGTTCTTGGCCTTCCTCAATCAATAGCAATTGATCAGAGGCCAGACAAGAAATTCAGGCAAGGGCTTCCCTGGTGGCTTAATGGTAAAGAATATGCCTGCCAATGCAGGAGACATGGGTTAGATCCCTGGTCCAGGAGGATCCCACAAAGCATGGAGCAAATAAGCTATAGCACAACTATTGAGCCTGTGCTCTAGAGCCCGGGAGCTGCAGCTACTGAGCCTGAGCGTCATAGAGCCCATGCTTAGGAACAAGAGAAGCCCCCCAAATGAGAAACCTACGCACTGCAATGAAGAGTAGCCCCTGCTCGCTCAAACTAGAGAAAAGCCCGCATAGCAACGAAGACCCACCACAGCCAAAAATAAACAAATAAATAAAACGATTAAAAGAAATTCAGGCAAGGCTTTACTGAGGCCCCTGGGAGTGAGAACAAATAGGTTCCCTTGCTTGCTTGTTCCTGCAGAAGGGGAACGGGGTGGGGAGGCCAAGCTTGTTCCTTTTAAGGGGTGAGGGTAGGGTTGTGTCCAGGGGTTGGGCCAGAAGGGTGGCTTAGGTGGTTTGTCCACCCCTCTGGTGGTGGTGATCCATCCTAAAGGAAATCAGTCCTGAATATTCAATGGAAGGACTGATGCTGAAGCTGAAACTCCAATCCTTTGACCACCTGATTCAAAGAATTGACTCATTGGAAAAGACTCTGATGCTGGGAAAGATTGAAGGCAGGAGAAGGGGATGACAGAGGATGAGATGGTTGGATGGCATCACTGACTCGATGGACATGAGTTTGAGTAAACTCTGGGAGTTGGCGATGGACAGGGAGGCCTGGTGTGCTGCAGTCCATGGGGTTGCAAAGAGCTGAACTGGTGGCGGTGAGTGCAGGCTCAGTACCCTGCTTTTGCTTCCAACACCCTGTTTTTGCTGCATGCTCCATCAGAAGTGGCAGTTGGGATTTTTGGTCTATTTGTATCTGTTGTCCATAATTTGCTGGACTGCATAGGCACGCAGTTATTTTTAGTCCCTTATAGTTTCTTTGTATTTATGTTGTTGCTGGAGGAGAGGTGAACCCAGGTGCAAGCACTGCAGCACTGGGCTAGTTCCTAGGTTCCAGCCTGTCTCATCCCCAGGCTCTTCTTCCTTCAGGTCTCTAGTCTTGTCAGCTCCACTGGCCAGAGCTGATTGGATCAGAGTGGGGATTAGAGCCAGGATCTCCAGGAGTTGGTGATGGACAGGGAGTCTTGGCGTGCGTCCATGGGGTCGAAAAGAGTCAGACATGACTGATCGACTGAACTGAACTCTCTCTCCAGGAGTCAGGGTTAAAGCATGGTTGTCTGTCTTGTCTATGCTGGGTGCTTGTAAACTGGGGTGTCTTTGAGGGGGTAACCTCCTGTCATGTACACGGAGAGGCAAAGCTCTTCAGGGAGAGCCATTGAGAAAGGCAGGAGCTAGGGAGCAGGTCCCACTAAGGGGATGGAGTTGCCTGCTAGCTGCTTCCATCCTGCTCTGGGCTACTGAGATACCCCTGTACTGCCTAGTACCTCCTGTTGTTGTTCAGTCACTCAGTTGTGTTCGACTCTTTGGGACCCCCATGGACGGCAGCACGCCAGGGATCTCTGTTCACTATCTCCCGGAGTTTGCTAACTCATGTCCATTGAGTCGGTGATGCTATCTGACAATCTCATCCTCTACTGCCCCCTTCTCCTTTTGCCTTCTTCCTCTTTACTTAAACCCATTTGAATGGGTTTCTGTTACTTTCATCAAAACAACTTGACAAAGATGAGACATTTTGAATTGCACTTTCCCTTTCTGGCTGGAGTTTTCCGAAGGGAGAATACAGACTATGAAGTATATCAGAGGCATATGATCAAGTCTCCTCTTTACTGGCAGGAGTAATTTTTTAAGTGCCCACTTCTAAGAACTCGCCAGCATTTTTCTTCCTGATATTCCTCTCCCAGTATAATCCTGTGAAGGAATGTAATTCTATGGTTATTTCTGTTTTCCAAATTAAAAATGGCAACTGAGAAAGAAAACTGTCCCAAACAAGATCTGGTACACACAATTTTTTTTTTTTTTTTGCAAACAATTTGGAACTCCTGGGAGATAATTAACATTTCTGAGCAATTTTCTGATTTTGAAAAGTTATATACCTACATCCCCACCCAACTGACTGTCTGTGTTTTTAAAAGTCTGGGGTCACCAGGCATATTGTATATTGTATCATATCGAAGTATAACTACAAACATCTAAAAGCATGATTCTTATATAAGTATAAATATAAGACACATGCTTATATTTGACAAATGTGTCAAAAGTTTTATTTAACACATTAATGAGAGATCCAGGTATCTTAAAAATTATGGGGAATACTGAATACCATCAATGAAAGGCTGCTCACTTAAGAATGCAGGACTGGTTAAAGTCCTTGCGTGCATGCTTGATCGATCAGTTGTGTCTGACTCTTTGCAACCCCATGGACTGTAGCCTGTCAGGCTCCTCTGTCCATCGGGATTCTCCAGGCAAGAACACTGGAGTTCGTTGCCGTCCCCTCCTCCAGGGGATCTTCCCAACCCAGGAAGTGAACTGGGGTCTCCTGAATTGTAGGCAGATTCTTTACCAGCTGAGCTACCAGGGAAGCCCAGTTAATGTCCTGTGTGACAATAAAGGGGCTTCTCGGTTGTGCTAGTGGTAAAGGACCCACCTGCCAATGCAGAAGCCATAAGAGACTCAGGTTTGATTGCTGGTTCAGAAAGATCCTCTGCAGGAGGGCATGGCAACCCACTCTGGTATTCTTGCCTGGAGAATCCCATGGGCTGAGGAGCTTGCCACGATACAGTCCATAGGGTCGCAAAGAGTTGGATGTGACTGAAGTGACTTAGCACGCATGACAATAAAATGGTATTATAACTTTTGTGATTTTTTTTCTTACAGACAGAAATAATTTCATTTTTACAGAATAGAAAACTAGTAGTTAACTTTCAGCTTCTCTAATTAAAGGTAATAATTCTGAAATAGGTGCATTCTTCTGAAGGATTAAATAAACCTTAGGGGGGTGCAGGTATTAAACGATTTTCCACTCTAATACTGAAAAGTCACACAAGCTTCTTTCTTATTTCCAAGTTTTGAAAGATTTTTCTTAACAGCCACTTTTTTTTTCTTTTCCATAAATATCTCTAACAGAAGGGATATCTTTGAGTTGGCTGGCTCTTCTCTAGTGGAAAATTTGAAATAAAACTTTGACACATGCTCTTTTCAATCTGGCTAAGAAATTGCTTTAACCCTTCAATATTAAAAATTATCAATGAGATCATCCAAATACCAGAATGCAACTGTTTCTTTGATAGGTTATTTCACTTGTTTTTGATAATCTGAAGCCATGCCCAAAGGCTCAAACTAAAACACACAATTTAAAGGCAATTTTGAGCTTCCCAGGTGGCACTAGTGGTAAAGAACCCACCTGCCAATGCAGGAGACATAAGAGACGAGGGTTTGATCCCTGGGTCAGGAAGATCCCCTGGAGAAGGGAATGGCACCCCACTCCAGTATTCTTGCCTGGAGAACCCCACGAACAGAGGAGCCTGGCGGGCTGTAGTCTGTGGGGTCACAAAGAGTCAAACATGAATGAAGCGACTTAGCACGCACGCAAAGGCAATTTAAATAACAAGGAATTCTTCATGCATCTATACCATTTTTATTTTTCATCATTAATTTTTTAGCATTTAAGTGACAAATTTGTTATATTCAGATGTAGGTGGAAAATATTGTTTTGGTTAAAATGTAAAACCTTTATACAAAGTGCTATTATTTTATTAGAACACTGCACCTTGGCAAGAAATAAAAGTAGCTTTCAATTCAGCTCAGTTCAGTCACTCAGTCATGTCCAACTCTTTGCAACCCCATGGACTACAGCATGCAAACTGTAGCTTTATTATATCCATTTGATATATATTAGCATTTAACACATCATAATGGCACACTCCAAGTTACTTGTTACATTTCACCATTAGATATTGAGGTCTGTCTACTGGTTTTGTGGGTAAAACTTTCTCCCTCTTTAGACAGAAATATTTTGGTGAACCATGATTCTATAAATATAAAATACAATGGAAAATTCTTTTCTGTTTCTTTTTCATTGCTTACCTTTTTAGTTGAATCCTTCTGTGGCAATTTTATATTTTCTTGGATTAAAAAAAAAAAGACACTCAGCCCTGTGTGTTTAGCTTTCCCTGTTACAAGATTTCATTTTTAGTGGAGAGTCTAAGTTTTAATTATAAAAGTATTTGTATCACTCACATTTTGCAAATAATGCACAGCGAAATACATCTCTCTCATGTTTGTTTTGTATGGGAGTGCTGTTGAGCAACTGGCAATCATTGAAAGGTCTTTAGAGCAAAACTGAGGTTTCCCTAAGGAAGAAGGAATTTTGCTCGGGGGCTGCTGCTTCATCTCCTTCCCCAGCCCCCAACCCCAACCTCAGCCTCAGTTTCATCTGCTCTAAGGATTTTAGGCCTGCCAGACCCCACAACTGTGGAAACCAAGTCCTTGAAATAGCTCTCTTTAAATGTACAGATGTCCATCAGCAGATGAATGGATAAGAAAGCTGTGGTACATATACACAACGGAGTATTACTCAGCCATTAAAAAGAATACATTTGAATCAGTTCTAATGAGGTGGATGAAACTGGAACCTATTATACAGAGTGAAGTAAGCCAGAAAGAAAAACACCAATACAGTATACTAATGCATACATATGGAATTTAGAAAGATGGTAACAACAACCCTGTGTACGAGACAGCAAAAGAGACACTGATGTATAGAACAGTCTTTTGGACTCTGTGGGAGAGGGAGAGGGTGGGATGATTTGGGAGAATGGCATTGAAATATGTATAATATCATATATGAAACGAGTCGCCAGTCCATGTTCGATGCACAATACTGGATGCTTGGGGCTGGTGCACTGGGACGACCCAGAGGGATGGTATGGGGAGGGAGGAGGGAGGAGGGTTCAGGATGGGGAACACATGTATACTTGTGGCGGATTCATTTCGATATTTGGCAAAACCAATACAATATTGTAAAGTTTAAAAATAAAATTAAAAAAAAATTAAAAAAGCAAAAAAAAAAAGAAAAAGAAATGTACAGCGTATGTAGTTTGCATGTATGTGTGCGTGTGCATGGGTGTATGCATGTGTTTATATAGGTGTGCATTCTACTGGTTCAGTTTCTGTGGTAGGAACTCTGACTGCTAACTTTGAATCGGTAAACTGCTGCTGCTGCTGCTAAGTCGATTCAGTCGTGTCCGACTCTGTGCGACCCCAGAGACGGCAGCCCACCAGGCTCCCCCGTCCCTGGGATTCTCCAGGCAAGAACACTGGAGTGGGCTGCCATTTCCTTCTCCAATGCATGAAAGGGAAAAGTGAAAGTGAAGTCGCTCAGTCGTGTCCGACCCTCAGCGACCCCATGGACTGCAGCCTTCCAGGCTCCTCCGTCCATGGGCAGGTTAGGAAGTTGCAAACTGACCCCCCATCTCCCCATTCCCTAGGAAGAAATTCCCTTTGAAGAACTTAACTCTTTTTACTTTTTGTAAATTAATTAATTTGTTTTAATTGGAGGCTAATTACTTTACAATATTGTAGTGGTTTTTGCCATTAAAATTAGCCACCCCCCCAAATCTGAGACCATTATGTTTTCTGCTGCTGCTAAGTCTCTTCAGTCGTGTCCGACTCTGTGTGACCCCACAGACGGCAGCCCACCAGGCTCCCCCGTCCCTGGGATTCTCCAGGCAAGAACACTGGAGTGGGTTGCCATTTCCTTCTCCAATGCATGAAAGTGAAAAGTGAAAGTGAAGTCGCCCAGTCGTGCCTGACTCTTAGCGACCCCATGGACCCCTACCTTCTAGGCTACTTTAAATCTCCCCCTTCTTTCCTACCTTCCTTCTATTATTCTTCTACTCCTTGTATTTCCAGATTTGAATACCATTCATCAAACACACAATAACCTCAGGTTCATGTTGTTAAGAGGATAGGGCAGTATGGAATGTGTTTCTTTTGAAATCACCGTTCTCAATCGCAAACAACAGAAATTTACTACAGTGGATTGAAGCAAAAAAAAAAAAAAAGAAGAAGAGGAATGTATTAAAAGGGCAATGGGCAGCTCAGATGAGTGGAGAATGCTGTACAGAGATGCTTGGAAAATGGCCAGTAGTATGTCCCAGCAGCACCCAGGAACTGGTCAGACACCTGCAGCAAAGCAGCCTGTTGAGGATCTGGCGACCCCCCTAACTGACTGCTGGCTGCTCTGCCTAGGTCCCCCCCCCGCCCGCAACATCCCCCAGTTTAGCCTCCACGTCTGCCTAGGAAATTCAAGCAGTGTTGTTGCTGACACTTTCCACAAGAATGCATTCTCCACTGTCCCACATTTTTAGGTCATCAACTCCTGGTTCAGGTCCGAGGTTGGTACAATCCATCGGCTGTGCCTGGGTCACATGCTGGTGCCCTAGGGGTAAGGAGGTTGGGAGAATATTTGGTACCTTTGGTTTCTGTATGGGAAGGAGACCTCTGCTTGGTGGGAAGTTCTCCAAATACAGGGAAAGGATTTGGATGGGGGTCAAAGAGGACAATCGTCCACTATGGTGCCTTCGGGCACCACCCCTCTGTGGAAGTCAGCACGACCGTGGCAGCCTAGATTCCGTAGAGCTCTCATACTGGAGCGCCTGGATGTTACCAGCAAGGGGAGTAGAGCTGGATGAGACTGGGAGGAGCAGGTGGAGCAGCCACATGGCTGGAGGGCACCTTAAGATGGTACTCTAGGGCCTCATGAAATGTGGAGGACCAGAGGGGAAAAGGGAATCTGCACAGAGTGACCTGGCCAACACCCATCCTTAAAGGAGCATCTCTGAACGATGCCTGTGGAGAAGAGCCGGGTCTGCAGACCTTCCCGTTGCCATCTGATGAGAGCATCCCAAGAATAGCTGATCTCCAGGCACCTGCTCGACTTCCAACAGGACTGATGCCCACCTGTGCCTGGAGGCTTTGCTTGGCTCATCTTACCAAAAGGGGTGACATCCCTGCTTCAGCATACAAAGGCATTTATAACCCTTCTTTGTCCCTACCTGCAAAACCTGGAGATGCTGGTGGTCATGGAGCATCGATGCTGTCTGCCCACCCAGCATCTGTGCTTGGGTGCATCTGAACAAAACCAGCCTAGAGATTTTATTCATGGATTGTTTGACCCCTGCCACTCCTCCTTGCCTCAGGTTGGGACAGTGGTGAAAGTTACCTCTTGTTTACCATGTTCCAGCATATAACACATGTTTGTAAAATCAACCTGCAAAAGATGTAATGATTGGCAGCTGCCATATCACTTAGGAATGCTTTCAGTTGCTGGTAAGAGAAAACACCATCTGCAAAGTTTAAACAAATACGGGTTTAATGTGCATCTAACAGTGGCAGTTGCCGTTATTGCTTCAGACTCAAAGACATTAATTAAAGCTATCATTTTTGTAACTCAAAGGACTTCTCCCTCACGATCATTATAATGAACTGGATATTTGTGTCCCTCCAAATTTCATGTGTTGAAACCCTAATCCAAATAAGGTGAGGCCTTTGAGAGGGAATTAGGCCATGAGAGTGGAGCCCTCATAAATGAAGTTAGCGCCCTTATAAGAAGAGGCCAGTGGGTTGACCAGCTCTATTTTTGTCAGACGAGCCTGGCCCCCTTATTTAGGACTTCCAGTCCCTAGAACTATAAGAAATAAGTTTATGTTGTTCATAAGCTATCTAGTCATTCTATGATACTTCTTTATAGTAGCTCTAACTGATCAAGACTGTCATAATGTTCAGTTCACTTCAGTTCAGTTGCTCAGTCATGTCCAACTCTTTGCAACCCCATGAACCACGCATGCCAGGCCTCCCTGTCCATCACCAACTCCCGGAGTCCACCCAAAGCCATGTCCATTGAGTCAGTGATGCCATCCAACCATCTCATCCTCTGTCGTCCCCTTCTCCTCCTGCCCTCAATCTTTCCCATCATCAGGGTTTTTTCAAATGAGTCAGCTTTTTGCATCAGGTGGCCAAAGTATTGTCGTAATATAGCTGATTGTAATAGCTCTAGGCATTGTGGTTGCATTCTAGCTGCAGGCAGGTGCGAAGGGAACTTCTGAATCTCTTTCTTGAGGAAAGCAGAGGCTTTCCCAGGAACCTACCATTTCTGGCTTATCATCCAGAAACATGTCACATAGCCATCTGTAACTACAAGGGATCCTGGGAAATATTTACCATTTCCTGCATATATAGGCGAGGTAGGCACTTCTTTGTCAATCTCATTCTTCTTAATGAGACTGAAAAATGAGTGGGTTAGGCAGCCAACAGTGACTTCTTTCATTGCCAAGTTTTATAATTCCTCGCAATATTGATTCGTAAACTCATCATTCCTTCACTGGCTACTGGTGCTTGCTAACCCACAGTTTGTGACCGGCAACAAAAACTTGCCCTCCAAATTATGGAAGTAAAATGATTAACAAAATTCTACCCAGTAATCAACGTTTTTGAAATTAGATATTACCATTATCTAACTGTAGGCAAATACAATCAATTTTGTGGAATGCTACACTGCTGACAAAGCATCGAGAAACATTGTGATTTTGAAAATCAGATGTGGAGGGGAGAAACTGCATAATTTTTAATTCTTGAAATAGATGATAAAACATAGTACAAAGAAAGAGACTTGGTTTCTAGTCCTATTTCAGTCAATACATAGCTATGTGACTTCTGGCAAGTCCGTTTTTGTTTTCTTCTCCATACAATGATAATCTTTTCATCAAATGTAATCATAATCTACCTTTGTTATTGTCAGATCAGAAAATTCATGACTCTTTGTAATTAGTATTTGTCTTTGATTCTATGTGAGTGAACAATAAATAAATCGTCATGTGTTCACTCCTTGAGCGTGCACGCTCAGTCATGTCCGACTCTTTTGTGACTCCATGGACTGTAGCCCACCAGGCTCCTCTGTCCATGGGATTTTCCAGGCAAGAATCCTGGAGTGGGTTGCCATTTCCTTTTCTAGGGGATCTTCTTGACCCAGGGATTGAGCTCATGTCTCTTGCGTCTTCTGCATTGGCAGGAGGATTCTTTACACTGGTGCCACCTGGGAAGTCCTATGTTCATTCCATGCTGCTGCTGCTGCTAAGTCGCTTCAGTCGTGTCTGACTCTGTGCAACCCCATAGACGGCAGCCCACCAGGCTCCCCTGTCCCTGGGATTCTCCAGGCAAGAACACTGGAGTGGGTTGCCATTTCCTTCTCCAATGCATGAAAGGGTAAAGTGAAAGTGAAGTCTCTCAGCTGTGTCCGACTCTCAGCGACCCCATGGACTGCAGCCCACCCGGCTCCTCCATCCACGGGATTTTCCAGGCAAGAGTACCAGAGTGCGGTGCCATTGCTGTTCATTCCATGGGTCTTCTTAAATTCAAGAGCTGTGTTTTGAGCACCTATGTGTGCTGGGAAACAGAGGTACCAAGGGTGAATCTCTTTGTTATGTTGATGACCAGTAATCTTTGGTATTACTTTTGCAAAAAGATTACAACTGGCTGAAGGTTCTGATGATGGTTAGCATATTTTACCAATAAATTATTTTAAGTGTTCAAAGTAGATCATTTTTTTTTTTGGTGTATAGTTGCTTTACAATGTTATGTTAGCTTCTGCTACACACCAAAGTGAATTAGTTATTCATATACATATATCCCTTCTTTTTTAGATTTCCTTTCCATTTAGGTCATCACTAAGCACTGAGTAGAGTTCCCTGTGCTATACAGTAGGTTATCATTAAGTAATAAAATGTTTTTAAACTAAAGTATGTACATTGTTTGGACATAATGCTATTGCACACTTAATATACTGCAGTATGGCATAGACAAAATTTTATATATTAATACACTGGGAAACAAAAAAATTCGTGTAACTCACTTTATTGCAGTATTTGCTTTATTGTGGTGGCCTGGAATTGAATCTGCCATATCTCTGAGATCTGCCTGTATAGTCCAGAGGTAAAACACCAGATATAGCCAAGCTGTCAGGGATCACAAACTCCCTGGTTCTGTGGCCCTGGCTAAGCCACATCATCTCTCCGTCTCTTCTGTAATATGGGACAACAGTGTTAATGGTCTGGGCTTCCCAGGTGGCGCTAGTGGTAAAGAACCCACCTGCCAATGCAGGAGACAGAAGAGATTCGGTTCGATCTCTCGGTTGGGAAGATCCCCTGGAGCAGGGCATAGCAACCCGCTCCAGGATTCTTGCCTGGAGAGTCCCATGGACAGAGGAGCCTGGTGGGCTACAGTCCATGGGGTCGCAAAGAGTTGGACATGACTAAAGTGACTTACTATGCACACAGTGTTAATGGTCAAGTTCAGAGAGTTTTTTAAGATATAAAGGTTTAATGAACCCACAGTCATGACCTAGAAAGTGCTAGCTCTCATTCCCCCTTCTCAGACTACCCACTAAGGACACCCTCTTTTCCTGGACTGTCTTTCCTGGCCAAGCTGAATTTTCATTTCCCTCAAGAACTTTTCTTGAGGGCCCAGTTTTAAACTCATCAAGGTGATTATTAAGTACACAGTGAAATCTGACAATATGCGAATGAGAGAAGCAGGATGTCAACACTCCCTGAGCGAGCAGGGGCAGGTGGAACTTGGCTGCTCTGAGTGCCAGGTCACAACTCTCGTTAGTCTAACAGCACGGGGTATCATGTGGCCGAGACTGCCCTTTGTAGGCAAAGTTACACAATCTGCCTACAAAGTCAGACAGTTAAAATGTTTCTTTCCATTCAATTTTGCTTTGAACCTAAAACTGCTCTAAAAAATTAAAATTTGGCAATTAACAAAAAACAAGATAGAACCCCCAAACAGTCATTTTTAATTTTCTTAGTGTCTGAAGAGTGTTTAAAGTTTATATTTACTTAATGATTTTTTTTCCAAGTAAAAATTTGAAAAATTGTTCAAGAGCTAATTAGTATTTAGTAGCCCTTTTGGGCAGATTCAGGGCTTCCCTGGTGACTCAGACGGTAAAGAATCTGCTTACAATGTGAGAGACCTGGGTTCATTCCCTGGGTCAGGAGGATCCTCTGAAGAAGAGAACAGCTACCCACTCCAATATTCTTGCCTGGGGAATTCCATGGAAAGAAGAACCTGGTGAGCTACAGTCCACGAGACCACTGAGCGACTACCACCACAACCGCCGCCACTACCATGAACATATACAATCTTCTTCTTTCCATGGAGGTTCAGAGCGGGTCTTCCTAGAGTTTATAACCTAGGAAACAGTGTCAGACTTTATTTTTTTGGGCTCCAAAATCACTGCAGATGGTGACTGAAGCCATGAAATTAAAAGACGCTTACTCCTGGAAAGGAAAGTTATGACCAACCTAGGCAGCATATTAAAAAGCAGAGGCATTACTTTGCCAACAAAGGTCCGTCTAGTCAAGGCTATGGTTTTTCCAGTAGTCATGTATGGATGTGAGAGTTGGACCGTGAAGAAAGCTGAGCACCGAAGAATTGATGCTTTTGAACTGTGGTGTTGGAGAAGACTCTTGAGAGTCCCTTGGACTGCAAGGAGATCCAACCAGTCCATCCTAAAGGAGATCAGTCCTGGGTGTTCATTGGAAGGACTGATGCTGAAGGTGAAACTCCAATACTTTGGCCACATCATGTGAAGAGCTGACTCATTGGAAAAGACCCTGATGCTGGGAGGGATTGGGGACAGGAGGAGAAGGGGACGACAGAGGATGAGATGGCTGGATGGCATCACCGACTCGATGGACATGAGTGTGGGTGAACTCTGGGAGTTGGTGATGGACAGGGAGGCCTGGTGTGCTGCGATTCATGTGGTTGTAAAGAGTCGGACATGACAGAGCAACTGGACTGAACTGAACTGCTACTGCTGCTAAGTAACTTCAGTTGTGTCTGACTCTGTGTGACCCCATAGACAGCTCCCCACCTGGCTTCCCTGTCCCTGGTTTTCTCCAGGCAAAAACACTGGAGTGGGTTGCCATTTCCTTCTCCAATTTGTGAAAGTGAAAAGTGAAAGTGAAGTCGTTCAGTCGTGTCCGACCCTTAGCGACCCCATGGACTGCAGCCTACCAGGCTCCTCCGTCCATGGGATTTTCCAGGCAAGAGTACTGGAGTGGGGTGCCATTGCCTTCTCCGGAACTGAACTGTGAGCTGAACTATTTAATACAGTAGCTACCAGTTACATTAGCTAGTGAGCATTGGAAATGAGACTGGTCTGATTTGAAACATACTGTTTGTGTAAAAGTGAAAGTGTTAGTCTCTCTGTCATGTCCGACTGTTTGAGATTCCCCTGGACTGTAGCCCATCAGGCTCTTCTGTCCAAGGAATTCTCCAGACAAGAATACTGCAGTGGGTTGCCATTCCCTTCTTCAGGGGATCTTTCTGACCCAGGGATTGAACCTGGGTCTCCTGCATTGCAGGCAGATTTTTTACCATCTGAGTCACTGGGGAAGCCCCAGTGTTTGTGTAAAATACATGTAAAAATTTGAGAATGGGGGTTTCTCTGGTAGTCCAACAATTAAGAATCCACCTTGCAATGCACTGGACACCAGTTCAATCCCTGGTCTGGGAAGATCCCACATGCTTTTGGGCAACTAAGCCCTTGCGTCACAAGTACTGAGCCCATGAGCTGCAGCTATTGAAGTCCAAACACCCTAAAGCCCATGCTCTGAAACAAGAGAAGCCACTGCAATGAGAAGCCTGAACCCCACAACTGGAGTAACCTCAGCTCTCCACAACTAGTGAAGGAGCAACCAAGATCCAGTGCAGCCAATGAAAAAAAAATGAGGATACAGTATGATAAAAAGAATGTAAAATATCTCATGAATAACTGTTATGTTGATAATATGTTGAAATGTTTTGGATATATTGTTGAGTTGCTAAGTCACGTCCAACCCTTTGTGACCCCATGGACTGTAGCATGCCCTCCATCTTTCGCCATCTCCTGGAGTTTGCTCAAATTCATGTCCTTTGAGTCAGCAATGCCGTTGCAGAGAGAAGTCTATCCTGACACCTTGTTGACACTGTTCGACTTACTTTCCATTGGTTTTGTTATTCTAATCATACATAAGGGCCTGCCTCAGAGAATCCTGCCCCTCTGCCTGTTCAGGTACCTTTTTTCAGAACCCTGTCCACCTGTAGATGGCAGGAGAGAGGAAATTAACATCCTCCTGCCTGAAGCTTGCCATTCTAGGAGACACTTGTTAAGATTAAAAGGCCTTTTTACTCTGTTCCCTTACCCCCTCTCCCCAATCTGTGATCCATAAAAGAATCGGCAGGCAGACTCCCGTAAGACGGTTATTTTGAGATGTTAGTCTGCCATCCTCTCTGTCAGCTGGCAGTGGATGGGCTGTCTGAACAGTCACATTCCTTGCCTCAACACCTCATCGCTTGGATTCAGAGGCCTCTGGATTGGCCTCTGTGTGGTCAGCAGAGCAAAGCTGGACTCGGTAACAATGCTACGGGGTAAATATTACTAAAACAATTTCACCTGATTCCTTTTACTTTTAAAAACATGGCTCCTAGAGGTATAAGCTGACAAATGTGGCAAACATATTTCTAATGGGCAGTCCTAGCCCCAAGGATTGAGGACAGTTTGCAGAGATGGAAATATTTTTATTTTTCTTTGTGAAGTCTTTTAGGGCAAAATTCTTGGAAACTTCATACATGTCAGTACAGGTGCTGTTCTGACAGGCAGACAGCATTTACCAAATTATCGTAGTCACCTCCAGGTTAAACATTTCCAGAGAATTCATTCCTAGGCTAAAGCATCAGCTGTGAAGTTACCTGACAAGGAAGCAACAAGGAACCACAGGACAAGGCAAGGCTGTGGGAAGCTGTGGGAATTAAAATGGAAACATACTAAGTCTCCTTTTGAATTCGTTTTTTCCTGAAGCTAGAAACAGAAAACTCAGCAGAGAAATTCAAAATGAGTGGACTTGGCTGATGCCAGAAGTAACCTTCGGATGAGAGCCAACAGAAACTTGATGGAAAGCAGCCAAAACACGGCATCTGGGGCTCGGAAGCCGAAAACTGAATTTCCTCTCTGGTGGGACCAGTGGCGGGAGCGCGGCAATGAAGTGCTCTGGACTTCGATGCCCTCTGGACTTCGACTTCCCGAGGAGCACCAGGAACCGGAGGAGGGATCTTGGTCCAGGCGGAGCAAAGCTCGTCGCCATGGCAACCACATGAGCCACAAACAGCCGGCCTAGCCCAGCAAGAAGCAACCCGAGCAGACGCCTAGGAACGGCGCGAGCTGGGGACAGCGGTAGAGGGGTGGGCAACAGAGCCCAGCACCGGTCAGCTGGGCCCCGACCCGTGGCGTGTCCCTGCCGGAGCACCAGAGCGCAGCGCCATGGACAAGCCGGTACTGTGCACTGTCCCTCCGCGCAGCTCCCACGCCTCCGCCCCGCCCCCGCCACGGCGCATGCGCGGCCTCGGAACTGCTGGGTGCTGGGGACTCCCCGGAGGCCACGCGGTCACGGGGAGAGGATGGGTGGGCTCATTTCCCGGCTTCAGATTCAGGCCGCGTGGCCTGAAGACGCTTTCATGAGCTTGTGGGGCTAGAGTTGCCGGTCTCTGAGTTTTGCTTGTTTCCCTCAGGAGGTTGTGGTGGTCGATCATGTTTAGCAGGGCGCGAGTAAAGTGCAGAAGCGCAGGTTCAGGGACCGCCTTTCTCATTTTATCATCAACCTGCTGCGGAAAGCCCACCCGTGGACCCAAGCAACCCATTGACCCAGAGCGAGCATCAGATATATCCAGGCGTGGCGGAGGCCGCTTTTGTGTGAAGTTTGTTGGCTGTTACTAGCTCTCGTTAGCCCTTGGGTTTGGACAAAAGCAAATGTTTAGTTCCCTTGGAGAGAGGGAGCCAGACGGTGTTCAAGGAAGCCCTGTTGGGTGGTTTCCTGGTGTCTTGTAATTTCGCCTCAGTACAGGGCAGTGGGGAGGGGGCTGGAAAGGAATTCTGCGCATTTAAATCAGGTTTCACTCCATTTGGCTTTGCTCTCTTAAATGAGTTTTATAGGGTGAAAAAAAAATTCGCCTACTTGTTTTTGCCTTTGTCTTCGAAAGTGATTCCTGCTCTTTGGAACTCAGGGAACGTCTAGGAGACTATAAAGCCTTTTCTGCAAACAAGAAACAGGGCACAGGGAGGGGCTTTTGTACCCAGGAGGGCCTCAGAGGGTCGCCATCAGTTTCAATATGGATTTCTGTGGTTACATTATACATTTTTTCATTTACACTAGCTATAGCTATGTTGGGCTTCCCTGGTGACTCAGATGGTAAAGAATCTGCCTGCAATGCAGGAGACCTGTTTTTCATCCCTGGGTGAGGAAAATCCCCTGGAGAAGGGAATGACTACCCACTTCAGTACTCTTGCCTCCATGTACAGTGGAGCCTGGCAGGCTATAGTCCATAGGGTGGTAAAGAGTTGACACGACTGAATGACTTTTACTAATACTGCTATAGCTGTATTACTATAGGAATATAGTATGCTAATCAATAAAATGTGCATCCTGTCATGATTTAATAAACATGAATTTAATACTGATTTAATTAAGAGCAATGTATACAGTTTATGTGGTTTCTGAGGTGGCTCAGTGGTAAAGAACCCACCTGCCAAAGCAGGAGATGCAAGAGGTGCAGATTCGATCCTTGGTTGGCTAAGATCCCCTGGAGAAGGGCATGGCAACCTACTCTAGTATTCTTGCCTGGAGAATCCCATGGACAGAGGAGCCTGGCGTCCCGCAGTCTATGGGGTCGCAGAGTCAGATATGGTGAGTGGCTGAGCACGCATACACATACATATGGTTTATGTGTATGATACTTCAACAGTTTCCTTCCCTCTGTAGATATTTACCTTTTACAAACTTTTATTTTTGTGAGCATCTTGCCATGATAGATTCATATTATTGCTCTTATTTTCATGTAACTTATATGCCATAAATATTTGGAATTTCCAAAATGTCTGTTGCATTTCATTAAGACAAATACCTGTTAATTCACTTAATCTTTTTAGTGACTCTTCCTCATTTTCTGTCCAGGAAAATAGAGACCCTGAAATGACAGATGGCATTGCAACTGCTAATGCCAATAAACCAATGATATTTTTGTATATCTTAATTTAAACTTCATATATTCTATAATCTTACATAAGTTTATCAAGTTTTATCTCTGTAGGGATATAAAAATATGGCTCTTAGTCTAAAGCCATACTGTTTTATGTTTTATTAATTATGCTCACTTTAAGATTGAAAAATGTAGGCTACTAATGCAATATATATATATATGTGCTAAGTTGCTTCAGTTGTGTCCGACTTTTTGCGATCCTATGGACTGTAGCCCACCAGGCTCTGCTGTCCGTGGGATTCTCCAGGCAAGAATACTGGAGTGGATTGCCATTTCCTTCTCCAGGGGATCTTCCTGACCCAGGGATTGAACTCCTGTTCCCTGATAGCCCAGTTGATAAAGAATCCACCTGTAATGCAGGAGACCTGGGTTAGATCCCTGGGTTGGGAAGATCCCCTTGAGAAGGGGAAGGCTACCCACTCCAGTAGTCTGGCCTGGAGCATTCCATGGACTGTATAGTCCACGAGGTCGCAGAGTCAGACGTGACTTTCACTTTCACTTTCTTTCTTATGTCTACTGCATTGGCAGACGGGTTCTTTACCACTATATTTAAGTTATATGGTTAAGTAAAATGCAAACATACATATATATATATATATATACACACACACACATACACATACACACACTCTCTGATGGCTTTCAGCGGAGAGTTTTTAAAGGCAGTGTTTGGGATGAAGGCTGCAGCTCATGGACTTTCTTCTGATTGGTTGGTGGTGAGGTAACATGGTGATGTTTAGGATATCTTAGTCATCAGCTGTCTGATTCCAGCCAGTCTGGTGTCTAGAGCACGTAGTCAGCATGCAGTCACCATCCTCCACCTGTGGGTGGGGGGCTCTTAGTGTCTGCAAAGATGTGCTCGGATGGTTATACGTATCCCTTGAGGAGGAACAGGACTCTTTTGAAGCTATCATTACTTTTCTTGCTTGACTGCTTTTCCTTTGTTTCTGCATTCCCTCTGTTCTCTAATTAGTAACTGCTTAAGCCTGCTCTTTGGAACTCAGAAGGCCTAGGAGACCAAAGCTTTTTCTACAAACAAGAGATGAGGGACACGGAGAGGCTTTTGTACCCAGAGGGGTACAAAGATCCTGCTCAGTTTCAGTGTGGATTTCTGTGGTTATATTATTTAGGAAAAATAGAAGCAAATGGACACTGAGACATAATAAATTGTCACAGCTGGGAAATGTGACCTCTATGGAGCTCTCAATTCCCTGGGGATGGTCAAGGATGCTGTTCTTCTCCTTTGTCCGAGGTCAGTAAAGCATTAGAGAAAGGCTGCTATGAATACGGTTATTTCGAGGAATTGGTTCCTGCTGCGTGAGAAATGTCAGGAGGAAGTTCACCTGTTACATTTTCTCCTTTCATCAGGCTGAGCTCTTTCCTGGCACTGAGCACTGTGGCTGTTTATTTATACCTCTCTGCTGTTTGCATTCAGCTTCACTCTTTGTAGCCTTACTTATAGCAAATAGACCCAAAAGGGTGGAACGACTGCTCACTCCTTACTTTGTTTATGAATAAAAACCGAGAGCTTCAACGCCAGAGTAAATTGCCTCCCAGGGGTATTTTGGTTTCCCAGGCTATTGGATGAGGCTCCTAGGAGGAGTTTAGCATTCAGGATGTTGCTTGGATATGTGTGACCCCACCCTCAGGGCCAGGCCCACTCCATTGCCAAGTCCCACGGGTGGTTTGTTGGTTGGAATCTGAATGAATGCTTTCTTGCCGATTTAACTCATGCTTGAGGCTGGGGTAGGAAAGATGAAATTAGAGGATACTTTAGCAGTTTGGTTCGATTAAAAAAACACTTATTAAAGTGCCTACTTTGTTTGCAGGCCTGTGGAAGGGCTCTGGGGAGGAGTATGAGTTGCTTTTCTTTTCTGCCAGGCTTTCCTGATGGCTCAGTGGTGAAGAATCTGCCTGCAATGCAGGAGATGCGGGTTCAATCCCAGAATCAGGAAGATCCCCTGGAGGAGACAATGGCAACCCTCTCCAGTATTCTTGCCTGAAAAACCCCATGGACAGAGGAGCCTGGTGGGCTACAGTCCAGAGTGTCGCAACGTGACTGAGCACACGTGCACACACATTCTTTTCGGCCTCCGTTTTTCTTTCCCTCCCTCGCTTTCTTCATTTCTTCTTGCTTTTCTCTTCCTTCCTTCATGTCTCCCTCCC
Organism: Bos mutus; assembly: GCF_027580195.1. Classification (NCBI taxonomy): domain Eukaryota; kingdom Metazoa; phylum Chordata; class Mammalia; order Artiodactyla; family Bovidae; genus Bos; species Bos mutus. The sequence continues at coordinate 59,020,661 of NC_091636.1, forward strand.
CCTCCCTCCTTTTCTTTCCCCCTCCTGCAGCATGATGGTTGGATGGCATCGACTCAGAGGACATGAGTTTGAGCAAGCTCTGGGAGATGGTGAAGGACAGGGAAGCCCAGCGTGCTGCAGTCGTGGGGTCACAAAGAGTCGGACACGACTGAGCGACTGAACAACAACAATATATATTATGTGGTTTCTTGCAGATGCTTTTTTCAAGTTTTCCTTGAGGATTTTGAAGATCCCCTAACACTCACTACACAATTAATGATTACTCTCCCTGTTTCTTTGGGGACTGGATGAGATGTGCAGATTGTGACCACTGCTTACTGGTTTTGAGTAATGCAGATAAGTGGCTTGGGCTTGTCTTGCAGGAGGTGGATCATACATATTGAGGAAGGGAGAGCAAGCATGGGATGCTCGTCAGATTCCTGACAAAGTTTCCGCCTGCCAGACGTCATGCTATTTTAATAAGTCCATGTAGTGAAAGCCTGTCATTGTTCCTACCCCAGGTGGGTAGTAGAATTATGATTCGGTTCCCATGGGCCAACATTTCCACCCCAGGAGAGTTACTGTGAATAGTCAGAATTCTTTCTTTCTTGACGCAGCCGCCTGGTTGGGCCAATAGCATGTGGGATGTGGGCAACCCACCCTCACCCACCTCATACCCATCACGAAGGGAGTGGTCGTGGACTTCCTTGGACTGCTTGGACTTCAGAAAAAATAAAGAATCTTACTCTTGGAGGGCTGAAAGCTCGGTGGGCCACTTCCGATCATTGTTTAGCTTATTCAGGGTAAAGAATAAAAGGATTTGTGATCCATTGGTGTCCTGAAGTGTCCATGTTATTGCTCATTACAAAGAAGCAAAGCAAGGCTTAGCCCAGAGCAAGCAGTCACCTCAGACTCCGGCAACCCTCCCCAAAGAGGGTCAAGTGTCAGGGGCTGTGTTGGGGACTCAGGGGACATCTTGGAAGAAAGGTGGCTGCTGCCATTCAGATAAGGACCAGCTGGGCCAGGAGGAACCTTGACCTGGATTTGACATCCGTATTTTACAGCAAACAATGTTGAGATGGACACTGAGCAGCAATATTAGAAGTGTTTCCTTTCAGATGAGTGTGGAAACTCTGGAAAGTTGGAGGTTATGCTGATTGTCATTGCTGCTCTTGAGGTCACTCCAAACTTACTAGCTTAAAGTAGCACCAGCTACTGTACTATCTTGTCTAGTTTCTGTGGGTCAGGAGCCCAGGAATGGGCTTAGCTGGGGGGTTTTCATTAGCGGCTGGAGGAGCGAGGATTGGACAGGCATCTCCCTTTTCCTCTTCCTGTGTCTCACATCAGACTCGACTGGTCTGAGACACGGCTCCATGTGGTTGGTCTCTATGAATAGGCTTCCTCACAGCAAGGTGATCTCAGGGCAATTGACTGCTTTCATGATGGCCGAGAGCCTCCACAGAGAGAATTCCAGAGAAGAAGGCAGAAGTTGCCTCATCTTTATTACCTAAATGCAGGGATATAGCAAAGTGCTAGCACAAGAATATTTTGCTACATGTCTCTGCCAAGCATTCCTTCTGCTGTGTCCACTTGGCCAGACTCATGACCTAAAGGTTCAAGGCTGGGGTCATGTTCAATGTAAAAGTGTCCTGTGGTGCGCTTCATGGAAAGAGGGGCTCCATAGAGGAGAGACTCAGTTTGAAATGGATGAGCCAGAAGCTAGCTACGGAAAACTTTTAATCACCAGATATGTCCGAAGTGGAGCACTGGTTTCTCATCACTGTCTACTGAAAAATGGAAATTCTGTTCTGTCATGACTGCTCTTGATAATGTAATAATATAATTGTAAACACACTATACATTTTCTTCCTTTAGGAAAGAAGTTGTGCAAAATAGATTTGATCAAAATCCTTGTGTTTGTAGGACCCAAACCTGTAAACAGTAAATCGCCAATACCTCTGTCTGGGGAACTTGCGTGTTGTGAGCATACGATCTCTTCATCATAAAAGACAAATCGCATTCAGTCCTGCTGAAGGAAGGTCTAAATTATCTTTGTATTCACTCTACAGACAACATTGCAAAGTTGTAAGGAGATCAAAGAGTTTTCAGCCAAAACTGTATCTATCTATATTTCTGTATATATCTATTTTGACATAAAAGTTTTCTAGGAAATTAATACAAATATTCTGTTATTTATTTCCTCGCTTTTGTGTTACCAGCCTTAAGCAATTCGTAATTTGTTATATTTTATTTGTTATTTCTACCTAAATATTTGCTTTAATGCCTAATTTTGTGTTTCTAACTCTCTTTCTTAATGTGGGATGCCCAATTTGCTTAAACCTGGTGGCTCAGATGGTAAAGAATCTGTCTCCAATGTGGGAGACATGGGTTTGATCCCTGGATCGGGAAGGTCTTCTGAAGGGAATGACTACCCATTCCAGTATTACCTGGAAAATCCCATGGACAGAGGATCCTGGAGGGCAGGCTACAGTTCATGGGGTCACAAACAGTTGGACATGACTGAGTGACTCTTTTATTGATTCAACTCTTTTATTATTCAACTCTTTTATTAATGTGAGGCCCCCAATTTGCATAAACCTCAGGCCCCACTAAATCAAGATCCACTCCACTTTGGCCTAAGTAAGTGCTAAATGGTTTATGTGGGAGCTCTTGGCTCTAGTGGGAGGATGGGAAGGGAGAAGGGGTGAAGGGGTGGAAGGAAGGAGCTAAAGAATAATTTTGCCTTTGTCCCGGTTTTCCCATGGACTGGCTTTGGTGGTGGGGTCCCAGACATCCTGTTAAATGCCTGCCACAGATGCTGTGCTTTACAAGGCATCATGGGGGATATAAAAGAAACTGAAAGCACATGTCTTCATTCTCAAAAAGGTTTAACCATCTCATTGGGAAGACACGCATGTCAAACTGCTGGAAATCCTAAACAGGTTAAAATGAAAACCGATTCAGCACAAAACACACATGGTTATGGTGGCATGAATAACACAGGGAAATCAGTGTGGGGCAAAGCCTCAAACTGGCCTCCTCAGAGGATGAGATTGTTGGATGGCATCACCGACTCTATGGACATGAATTTGAGCAAACTCCAGAAGTTGGTGTTGGACAGGGAAGCCTGGAGTCCTGCAGTACAGGGGGTCGCAAAGAGTCGGACATGACTGAGTGACTGAACTGAACTGAAACTCTGTGTAATCTCTATTTTGTTACCTTTACAACTGATAACAGAGTGGGTGGAATATTTGACATTCTTTTTGCCAAGAAAGTTAATCTCAGAACCCTTGGGTATCCAGCATCCTTTTCCCAGACTTGTGGAGACCTTTCTAGACCTTTTTAAGTTCCTACTTAAAAATGAAAAGTCCCTCCCAAGTCCCTTCATGTACCTTGAAAATATGTTCCACCTGCTTAAGGAGAAATTTTAGAGAGAGTAATAAAAACAGAGCAGATTTAACTTCTTTCTGGACCTGTTGTAGCATCTGCATCATGGTTATATTTGTTCATTAACTTCATCATGAATATTCATTGGAAGGACTGATGCTGAAGCTTCAATACTTATGGCCACCTGATGCAAACAGCTGACTCATTGGAAGAGACCCTGGTGCTGGGAAAGATTGAAGGCAAAAGGAGAATAGGGTGGCAGAGGCTGAGATGGTTAGATAGCATCACTAACTCAGAGGATATGAGTTTGAGCAGACTCTTGGAGATAGTGAAGGACAGGGGAGCTTGGTGTGCTGCAGTCTGTGGGGTTGCTAAGAGTTGGACATGACTTAGCGACTGAGCAACAGCAACTTCATCGTGACTTTGGGACCTGGTTTGATCTGCGTTAGAATTTTAGATCCTCCATTTTAAAGCTGAGCAAGTGTAGACAGGCACTGCTGAGGGAAAAAGTGGGCATCCACTGGCCCTTCACTGGAGACCTTGATCATATCTTGTGTTTGTGACTCCCCACTGCTCTCTCATTGGCTTATATATGCTTTAAGGGTGTTAATGAATAACAGAAATAGATTTCCACTTCCCAAAAAAGAGCTCTGATGTTTCTGGGATAGTTAAGACATCCAAGGAAGTAAGTGGGTCATTATCTAGTGGCGCCTGAGTGATGGTTGGTTTAGGAGAGGCTGGTTAAGTTCCACCCTGGGAGTTTTAGCTCTTTTGGTAACTGTGTGTTCATATATGGCCAGGGATCTAATATTTTAAATTTACCATAAAGATTTAAAAATGGCTAGTGATGTATTCTTGCCTTCTTGATCTCCCTTTCGTATTGGGGAATAACATTACGTGGCCCTGAAATACCATTAACTTGGCATTTCTTTATGAAGCGTGTCACAGAAGCCAGCTCCATTACAAGGGGATCTCCCCAAATATAGAGAGGTATTCTTGCAGTGGAATTTCTTCAGAATAGATGTTTAAAGGCAAATTTGTAGGCCACTGGCACCAAAGTGAAATAAAACAGGACTTAGGCCATCACCAGTGAATGCATAAATATAAAGATATTAGGTTAAAATATTCATCTGTTTTGGACAAAGGCTTAAGAGCAATGAATGATAGGTGCAAATGATCTATTAAAAACAGTGATGCAAAAATTCTGAAAAGAGATATCATGGGTTTTCCTTCATCCTTACCTTGATCTCCATCCTCCTCTGGATTTCTTAAATGTGCAATTTTGTGGGTAATCTGGGAATTGGGTAGGTTTTTTTCTTTCTTTTTTTTTTTTTTTTTTTTTTGTGGCCATGCCATGTGGCTTCCGGGATCTTAGTTCCCTGACCAAGGATTGAACCCATGCCCCCAGCAGTGGAAGTGCAGAGCCCTAACCACTGGACTGCTAGGGAAGTCTCTGGGTGGATTTTTTTTTTTTTGATAGGGTCTGCTGGACTTGGTGGCAGCTTCCCTCGTAGCTCAGTTGGTAAAGAATCTGCCTGCAATGCAGGAGACCTGGGTTCAATCCCTGCATTGGGAAGATCCCCGTGGAAAAGGAAATGGAAACTTACTCCAGTATTCTTGCCTGGAGAATCCCATGGACAGAGGAGCCTAGTGGGCTACGGTCCATGGGGTTGCAAGAGTCAGACATGACTTAGTGACTAAACCAGCAAAAATTCTGGACATGGTGGGAGTAGTGTGTCTGTTGGGGGCTGGGAGGTAGACAGTCATCCTGTGCAGATCATTTGGGTTTTGGGAATTCGAGGCTCTTCCCAGCTACTCAGTTTAGCTCAGCAATTTCTGTTCCTGCGGCTCAAGTAACAACTACCACCCAGTCAATCTTTGGTGGGTCAGACCAGGCACACCATTGGTTCTGTGAAGTGGAGTCGAGAGGCCCTTTGAACGAGTCTCTGAAAACCATTTAATCCTTGACTGTTGAAAAAAATACCTGCTTCCTGGGAGCCAGGTACCTGGATGAGCTAATGGGGTGAATGTCATTGGTCGCATTCCTCGGGGATTTATGACATGACTTTGTTGATTTGGGGGCTTGGGTCTTCACCCACACAGCACTTGCTTTATTTATATTAAGATTATTGTTAACAAAGTCTGTTAATTCCTGCTGTGTGTACTGAAGGATATTGCGGTGAAAGAAAGGATTCTCTCAAGTGCTTGTTACATATGACACTCAGACTTCTTTACCACATTTAATCCTGGCCGTGTGTTTTAAGAGGTCAAGACACATTCCCCACCTCTGCAGATGATGTTTGCCTTGAAGTCCGCACCTAGGGGCAGAGGACAAGAACGAGATAGTTCTCTTCTTGTTTTTAGACTGTGTGAGTTTCAACATATGGGTGTGACCCCCTCCTCGACGTGTCAACCACAGTAGTAGAAAAATGAGAGATTTCCCTGGTGGTCTGGTGGTTAAGACTCCACGCTCCCAAGGCAGGGGACCTGGGTTCGATCCTTGGTCAGGGAACTAGATTCCTACATGCTACTGCTAAAGATCCTGAGTTCTGCAACTAAAACCCAGTGAGGCCAAATAAATAAATAAATATTTAAAAACATACCCTCCCCCCAGATTTTATTTAAAAAAAAGGAAGAAAGAAAGAAAAAGAGCTCCCCCACCACGTCCATCTCTTTTCTGTCTTCACTGCTCTTGTCACCTCTCTCTCCTGTTTCTTCCCCTCCACTTCCTCTTCTCCCCCTTTCCTTCCTCTCCCTGAAACCCCACCTGAGTCCTTGGGTCTGGTCACCCCGAAAAGCATGCATCCAGGAAAGGGAGCCATTCGGGTGGACACCTTCTCTCCTTACACAGAGTCACACAGAGCAGCCGGCTGCCCACCTGGCTGTTTGGTGTTAGCAGCAGAAAGATATCATTGGTTCATTTCCAGCCCTTGGTCTTGAAGAAGACAGACATAGAATAAAAGTTCATATTAAGGTACTTTCAGCTTAGACTTCCCCAGTGGCTCAGCGGGTAAAGGATCCGCCTGCAATGCAGGAGACACAAGAGAGGCAGGTTCGATCCCTGGGTCGGGGAAGATCCCCTGGGAGAGGAAATGCCAATCCACTCAAGTATTCTTGCCTGGAGAATTCCATGGACGGAGAAGCCTGGTGGGCTACAGTCCAAGGGGTCACAGAGTCAGACATGACTGGCTAAGCACACAGCACACACATACTTTCTGCTTGGGTGTTACGCCTTTTCCCCTGTTTTACTAGTTTTTTTTTTTTTTTTTTTAACTTGGTTCAAAAAAAAACCAAACAGATGACTTTCGTGCTGGTCACGTTGAGGCATGCTCTGGAGAGGCAAAGTCCAGACTTGTCCAGGGCAGAGAGGTAAATCCAGCCCTTCGAAATGGATTGTGCTCTAAGAGGGGAGCTGTAGCACCAAGTATTCAGGGGGTGAGTGGGGGGGAAGAAGAGCCTCTTATTTAAGCCAGTTTTGTTTGCATGATTCTGGATTCCTGCAGTTAATTTATTAGGGATTAGCCAATTCAATGTTTGTTACCTATTTTTTTTTCAGTTTACATTTTCTCTTTGCCTTTTAAAAAACCAAATTTCTTTTAAAAATAAAATTTGGAGGCATTAAATGCTTTTCAAAGGTTTCTTTTTTTTTTTTTTTTAAAGCAAATGTATATTGTTCCCTTGAGGCAATTTCCTCTCTTCCTTCTTTGCTTCCTTCCTTTTTCTTTATCCTTTCTCTCTCTTTTTATTTATTTATTTTTTTAAACATTCATTTATTTATGGCAGTGCTGCTTGCAGGTCTTCATTGCTGCTTGCAGGCTTTCTCTAGTTGTGGTGAACGGGGCTCTTCCTTGCGATGTGCGGGCTCATTGCGGTGGCTTCTCTTGCCACAGAGCACGTGTGCTTCAGTAGCTGTGGCACACAGACTGAGTTGTGGGATCTTCCCCGACCAGGGATCGAACCCATGTCCCTGCATTGGCAGGTGGATTCCTTACCACGGAGCCACTAGGGAAGCCCTCTCCCTCTGTTAAAAATATTAATTTAGTAACACAGAATCTGGAGTCAGATTTCCTGGGTCTGAATCCTGGCTCCCACGCTCAGTGACCTTGATCTCAGCTGTGTGACCTTGATCTCAGGTGGCCTCGGCGTGCAGCAACTTGAAGCTGGGCATCGGTTTCCCAGCCAGAGATTGAGGCCAGGTCACAAGACTGAGTGAGAGCTCCAAATCCTAGCCACTAGACCAGTGGTCGGTGATCAGGCCCTGGCCCTTCGGCTTTGCAAGAAAGAATTTCCGCAATGATGGAAAAGAGTGAGACAAGTAAAGTGTTTATTGGGAGGAAAAGAGCTCCTTACATGTGGATAGATACATGAGAAGGCTCAGAGAGAGTGTCGTGTCCTTGTGGTATTTTAAATCGCTTTTATGGGGAATTTCTTCCAGGTTTCCTTTGGCCAGTCACTTTGATTTGTCTGGTTCTGTGTCTGTATGTGGTTTATCTCAGGATCCTCCCGTGTGTGTGCACGCAGACATCTGTCAGTCAAGATGGATTCCACCAGAGGCCTATGGGTAGTTGACATCACTTACTATGGGGTGGGACCCCCTCCTTTTTCGACCCCCAAGGAACTTTCTAGTTTCGAGGGTTTCCTTGACTTAGAGAGTAAGAAATATGTGGTCTCTTATTTTTTATCTGGGCCCTGACCAGCCTCCTGTCTTGATTATCCTGCTTTTGATATTTTGGAGTTTCAGTCCATGGTGAATGAACTCAAATTGCTTTATCTGGGGGTTGGGGAGGGCTTCTGTCTCCTGCCTTAACCTCAGTAGGTAAGTGGACATCCCTGGGCATCAATGTTTTAACCTATAAAAATGGAGAAAGTAACAGTAACTACTTCCTAAACATGTTGTGAATATCCAGTGAGCTGATATTTAAAAGTGCTTAGAACAGGGCCAGGTGGAGAATAATGCTAGTAATTAAAATGAAAATAAGAAAGAGGTAAACCTAGGAAACACAAGAAGCAAAAAGAACATAAAAATAAATAAGCCAGCCTCTCAGTCTCAGAAACAATCTCCCTCTCTCTCTCCCTCTCTCCCCACATACATGTATATACAATTTAGTTTTTATTGAATACATTTTTTTTTTACAAAAATTGATTCTTACTCTTTTGGAGCCTGATTTTTGTCATTTTACAGTGTATCATAAGTGTTTCAATTTCTTTAAAATGTCTCTTGAACATGATTTTTAATGCATTGAATACCTCTATAGTAATTTATTTTACGAATCTCTTATTGTGAAGCTATGAAGGTTTTGTAAAGTATTTCCTATGTTAATAATTTATACATATATATACAACAATATATATGTATTGTGAAAGAGGAGAGTGAAAAAGCTGGCTTAAAACTCAACGTTCAAAAAACTAAGACCATAACATCTGCTCCCATTATTTCTTGGCAAATAGATGGGGAAACAATGGAAACAGTGACAGATTTTATTTTCTTAGGCTCCAAAATCACTGCAGATGGTGACTGCAGCCGTGAAATTAAAAGATGCTTGCTCCGTGGAAGAAAAGCTATGACCAACCTAGGCAGCATATTAAAAAGCAGAGACATTACTTTGCTGACAAAGGTCCATCTAGTCAAAGCTATGGTTTTTCCAGTAGTCATGTGTGGATGTGAGAGTTGGACTATAAAGAAAGCTGAGTGTCAAAGAATTGATGCTTTTGCACTGTGATGTTAGAGAAGACTCTTGAGAGTCCATTGGACAGCAAGGAGATCAAAACAATCCTAAAGGAAATCAGCCCTGAGTATTCATTGGAAGGACTGATGCTGAAGCTGAAGCTCCAATCCTTTGGCCACCTGATGTGAAGAACTACTCATTGGAAAAGATCCTGACGCTGGGAAAGACTGAAGGCAGGAGGAGTAGAAAATGACAGAGGATGAGATGGTTGGATGGCATCACCGACTAGATGGACATGAGTTTGAGCAAGCTCCGGGAGTTGGTGATGGACAGGGAAGCCTGGTGTGCTGCAGTCCATGGGGTCACAGAGAGTCGGACACGGCTGAGTGACTGAACAACAACAATACATACATATGTGTGTATATGTCATTGTTATGACAATACCCCTGCGCCTCTGCTCCCATCCTCCAATCCCGCCTCCCCCACCTTGCCCTTTCTGTGTCTTCAGGCTTCCATTTCTGCCCTGGTTTCACTTGAGAAATGCTTTTAAGGAGATTTTTTGGTTATAAAAGCACCTTGTTTAAACAGCAAACACCTAATGGGTAAAGAGGATCTGATACTATGTGCAATGAAAAATTGTTAGTTGCTAAGTTGTTTAGTTGCTTAGCCGATTTCACAGTTGTTTAGTTGCTAAGTTGTGTCCAACCGTTTTTCGACACTATGGACTGTAGCCTGCTAGGCTCCTCTGTCCATGGAATTTTCTAGGAATTTTCTTGCCATTTCCTACTCCAGGGGGGCTTCCCAACCCAGGGATCAAACCCGAGTCTCCTGGGTTGGCAGGCGGATACTAGTTTACAGAGAACAGTTGGAATACGTCAAGGTTGCTTCCTCAGCTGACTAAGACTTACTACCTGTACGGCTTGGCTGAGGGAGCCGTCCCAGCAGTTTGGGTTGTAAAACTGCCACTTCCCCCCCCTTGATTTCAGGTCTTGTCTGATTGAGCTAATTAGGCTCAGTCTCTAGTCCTTGTGGCCTGTATTTACATTTCTGGTGTTTAGAATATTACTCAGCCATAAAAAAGAATGAAATAATGCCATTTTCAGCAATATGGATGGACCTAGAAATTATCATACTAAGTCAGACAGAGAAAGACAAATATCATATGATATCACTTATATATGGAATTTAATTTAGAAAAAAGATACAAATGAACTTATTTACAAAACAGAAGCAAACTTATAAATATTGAAAACAAACATGCTTACCAAAGGGGAAATGTGGCAGGCGGGGAGAGGTATACCAGGAACTTGGGATAAACATGTACACACGGCTGTATATAAGATAGAAAACCCAGCAAGGAGCTACTGTAGTGCACGAGGAACTCTGCCCAATATTCTGCGGTGACCTCTGTGAGAAAAGAATCTAAAAAAGAGTGGATATATGTGTCTGTGTAACTGAGTCACTTTGCTGTACACCTGACACTAATACAACATTGTAGATCAGCTGCACTCCAATAAAATTAAAGTATTAAAAAAAATAAACAACAGACACCCATATCCTTTCAAAGTAAAGTAAAACAAAGCCAATGGCCTCATCAAACACTGTAATAATGCAGCCCTCCTGAGAGCAGGAAGCTAAAGGAGCAGCAAGAGAAAAATACACACAGCCAACAGACAACTACGATGGTCTCTATGCTTTACATTTATCTGAACTTTATCTTATCTATGGCTTCCCGGGTGGCTCAGCTGGTAAAGAATCTGCCTGCAATGTAGGAGGCCTGGGTTCAATCCCTGGGTTGGGAAGATCCCCTGGAAGAGGGCATGGCAATCCACTCTAGTATTCTTGCCTAGAGAATCCGCATGGACAGAGGAGCCTGGTGGGCTACAGTCTGTGGGGCCACAAAGAGTCAGACACGACTGAGTTGAGAAAAGTTGAGAATTGTTTTATTGTGTGTTATTATATAATATATTATTTATATAACATTTTTATAATTATTATAATATATATTTACATATAATGTAATTTATATGTAATATAATTATGTTATTATATAATCATATATTATATGATTATATAATAATCATATAATATATATTATATAATAATAATAAATATTTATTATATAATAAACATTTATTATATAAACAATATATTATATAAATATGTATATTATATAATAAAATATATAATATATTATCTATAATAAAATAATTCTCAACTTTTAAATTTAGAGGGTCCTTGCACTCAGATTATTGCAAGTACAAAAGATCTTTGTCAACTAACAAATTCTTTCCAGACTAAGAACAGTTGAGCCAATGCTGGAGTGATTGGGTCAAGAATCCAAAAGATGGTTAAGCTCGCCACCTAGTGGCTGTCAAGGAAGTAGCTTCCTTGAATTTGGCCTCTTGGTTTTGTTTTCCGGTGACAGACAGGCTTCTCACTCACTGTGTGTTCATTTTTACTCCAGGCAAAAGCAGTCATCATTTGAGAACTCCCACTGAAGCATCCTATTAAATTCTCTCATATTTGGTGGATAATGAGGCATTAAACTTCATCAGTTGCTAATAGGCCCTTCCTTTCATTCTCTTGTGTGAGAAGTCGATTGTTGATACCTTCCTACAGCAGCGCTCAGGGTAGCCCACTCGTTGGCGGATGAATTGCTTTATATGTCTTGTATCCAGTTGTGTCCTATTGCAGCTTCAGTTACCCAGAAAGGAAACTAGGAATTTTTCATCTCTACCATATTCAGCTTCTAACCTGACCATGTTGTGAAAGGCGCTCAGTCGTGTCCACCTCTTTGCGACCCCATGGACTACACAGTCCATGGAATTCTCCAGGCCAGAATACTGGAGTGGGTAGTCTTTCCCTTCTCCAGGGGATCTTCCCAATCCAGGGATTGAAGCCAGGTCTCCCACGTTGCAGGGGGATTCTTTACCAACTGAACCACAAGGGAAGCCCAACTTGACCATAGACTTCATTTAAAGCAAGGACATCTTGGAATGGCTTCTCTAAAAAATGCAGAGCCTGGTTGTGGATTTGTCTTACCAATTTATTTGGGAGTGCAATCCCAGGAAAGCACGTGTGAGGAGAAAGCGGAGTGAGGTAGGGAAAGAGAAAACCAATGCATGCGTGCATGCTAAGTTGCTTCAGTCGTGTCCAGCTCTGTGTGAACTTATGGACTGTAGCCTGCGAGGCTCCTCTGTCCATGGGATTCTCCAGGCAAGAATACTGAAGTGGGGTGCCATGCCCTTCACCAGGGGATCTTCCCGACCCAGGGATCGAATTGCATCTCTTAGGTCTCCTGCATTGGCAGGTGGGTTGTTTACCATTACCACCACCTGGGAAGCCAGAAAACCAATAGGAACATGTGTAATGTAGTATGTCCCAAATTATTTCCAGGTAAAGTCTGTTGGGACTGTCTGCCACGAGGCAGCCTGGACCTAGAGCCATGCAACAGTGGGAGGGGTGGGCGGTAGGGGTGGATTGAGGGGTGGGGAAGTGGGGTTGTGGGGAGAGGGAGAGCTTCTCTCATGTTACACTTTCCCGCTGTGAGTGTTTGCTTCACTGACATGAATTCCTTTGCTCTTCTGGTTGTGCATTTTGGGTGACAAGCAGATTCCAGGTGTCTCGTGGCAACAGGGAACCCCAGGCAGGAAGTGAGAGGCACACCGGCTGGAAATGAAGTCAGAACTGCTGTGGGCTGTGTGTATGCGAAGGTGGTCAGTGCTCACCCAGAGATGTCTTAGAGCCACAGTCGGGGCAGGACAGTGGTCCAGAGCCTCAGAGACAGGTGAGGCCGAACACATGAGAGGTGGTGCAGGGAAGCGTGGGGTGCTGTGATCTTGCATAGGTTTTACCCCAATCCCTGCTCACAGGAGCCCATCAGGGAACTCCGTAAATATTGGTCATGGATTTTCATTAGTATTGTTTTTCAGTCACTAAGGCATGTCCGACTCTTTTGCAGCCCCATGGACTAGTAGCCCGCCAGGCTCTTCTGTCCATGGGGTTTCCCAGGCAAGAATACTGGAGCAGATTGCCATTTTGTTCTTCAGGTCATCTTCCCTACCCAGGGATCGAACCCGTGTCTTTTGTACTTGCAGGCAGATTCTTTACCACTGAGCCACCAGGGATTTTAATATATTTTCTAGTAAATGCTTCCTGCAGAATTTATCATTTTTTTTTTTTTTTCTTTTCCTCTAATTTTATTTTATTTTTAAACTTTACATAATTGTATTAGTTTTGCCAAATATCAAAATGAATCCGCCACAGGTATACATGTGTTCCCCAATCATGTGTTGATTAGGATCTTTTTGGTTGGGGAAACCTAAACCAATGAAACCAGAGGAAGAAGAGGGGCCGGAGTGGCCAGGGTGGCCCTGGGGAATCACAGTGTGGGCAGCAAGGGGACTGGGTCTGAGAAAAGGGCAAGAGTCAGTACCGGCAAATATCTCTCCCAGACTCCTGTCTCTGCCGAGGAAGAGATTCCCTCTTCAGGGAAAATCTCCCTCTTTTGTCTCTTAGAGCCTTCATCTGATTGGATGAGGCCCACGGACATTATGGAGGGTAATCTGCTTTCAGTTCAGTTCAGTTCAGTTCAGTTGCTCAGTCGTGTCTGACTCTTTGTGACCCCATGAATCGCAGCACGCCAGGCCTCCCTGTCCATCACCAACTCCCGGAGTTCACTCAGACTCACATCCATCGAGTTGGTGATGCCATCCAGCCATCTCATCCTCTGTCGTCCCCTTCTCCTCCTGTCCCCAATCCCTCCCAGCATCAGAGTCTTTTCCAATGAGTCAACTCTTCGCATGAGGTGGCCAAAGTACTGGAGTTTCAGCTTTAGCATCATATCTTCCAAAGAAATCCTAGGGCTGATCTCCTTCAGAATGGACTGGTTGGATCTCCTTGCAGTCCAAGGGACTCTCAAGAGTCTTCTCCAACACTATAGTTCAAAAGCATCAATTCTTCAGCGCTCAGCCTTCTTCACAGTCCAACTCTCACATCCATACATGACCACTGGAAAAACCATAGCCTTGACTAGACAGACCTTTGTTGGCAAAGTAATGTCTCTGCTTTTCAATATGCTATCTGCTTTATTCAGAATCTATTGATTAATTTGTTAATCTCATCGAAGAGATAGCTTCACAGCGACATCTAGACTAGCATTTGACCAAATATTTGGGTTCTGTGTGTAGCCACATTGACACATAAAACTCACCATCCATCAGTGGGGAAAGGAGTTGATACCCTCTCTCATGAAGGATGGTACTTGGCCCCACGAGCATCAAAGCTGCACTCGCTTTCTCCCCAGTTCTCAGATTTCCCCTGGAGCTCGTGGGGGGCCCCTTCCCCTGAGACTCAGCCCTGAGCCGTGATTCAGGGCCTGAAGCATCATCTGGAAGAGCTGCCTTTCTGTTCTTGCCTCCCTGGTTCTCCCCTGCGACCCTACACAAGATTCGTTCTTCTCCGTTGACCGAAATAAGATAATGGGAAGAAAACCCCTAAAATCCTTATGGAATCACCTTTCCTGAGGACTTCCCCAGCTCGTGTCAGACATCCATATGGACTTAGATGTGTCTGAATCCCATTTGGCCTGGGCTGAGACCTGGGATTTCTATGTGAGGGTTTGAGCTCTTTTTCCACCTTCACAGGAGAATTTGGAGCTACTAGTCTGGCTATGAACCAGAGAGGCAAGAAAGCGGGAAGGATTTTTTTTTTCTTTGACTACTATCATCTTTCTTTTATTATTGGAGTATAACTACTTTATAGTGTTGTGTTGGTTTCTGCTGCACAGAACAGTATATGCATATACATATATGAGCCATATATACAGATATGTACTGTATACATAGTATATATGTATACATATATCCCCTCCTTTTTGAGCCTCTCTCCCACCCCCACCCATCCCACCCATCTAGGTTATCACAGAGTACCGAGCTGAGCTTTATGTGCTAAACAGTAGCTTACTACTAGCTGTCTATTTTAAAAGGGGGAAGGATTTAGGGTTAGGAGATCAGTCCTGGGTGTTCATTGGAAGGACTGATGTTGAAGCTGAAACTCCAATACTTTGGCCACCTGATGCGAAGAGCTGACTCATTGGAAAAGACCCTGATGCTAGGAAAGATTGAGGGCAGGAGGAGAAGGGGATGACAGAGGATGAGATGGTTGGATGGCATTTCACCGACTCAATGGACATGAGTTTCGATAAACTCCAGGAGTTGGTGATGGACAGGGAGGCCTGGCATGCTGCAGTCCATGGGGTCGCAAAGAGCTGGACACGACTGAGCTGCACTGAGGGATTTAGCCAGGAAAGAGGAAATGAGGAGGGGAGAGAGAAAGGCTGTGGAAGGTCTGTGTGTGAGAAATCCAGGGACAGCTTTGGGGTGGAAGCAAGTGGAACAGCAGAAGGAGAGGCTTTGAGAAATGTTGCTATGGGTTATAAATCTAATCCTCTTCCATATTCCTGGAGATAATGCAAGCAACAGTTAGACTTTTTGAAAACCACATTTGGTTTTCAATTTGGTTATCTGATCCAGGACTCAGATACTTTATGCTGGATTCCACGGCTAGACAGAGCCCTGTGAACCCTGAGTTTTTAGTTGGGGTTACTAGCGTCTTCTTGCCTGGAGAATCCCATGGATGAGGGAGCCTGGCAGGCTGCAGTCCAGGGAGCCTCAGAGTTGGGTACAACTGAGCTGGAGTGCATGCAGTGCAGTGAATGAGTCATCCTATTAAGACTGCTAACGAGAGCGACACTTTATAATCAAACATTTATGAACGCCCCCAAGCTTAGCAACAGATTGCTTGGGGAGTAGCCCCATCTTGTGGAGAAGCCTAAAAATATTGGGTTGGCCAAAAACTTAGGGGTTTTCTGTAACATCTTATGGAAAGACCCAAATAAACTTTTTGGCCAATCCAATATTTTAGTGTCACACTGCTCAAGGTTAAGGAATTGAAGCAAAATGCATTTGAGTTTTAATATTATTACCCTTTTGGGAACATACTGTGAACTTTTATGTAATAGGACCAGTACCTTTTCTGTGAAAAACAGCTATTTTTCATAGGTGATGAAGTCACTTCAGCAGGTGATACTGAGTCTAATTGCAATAACATGTTTAAAAATGTCTAGATGACTCACCTTTAGTTTCCCGTGAAAAGCATTACTGTCAGCATTTAATTCACTTAATATGAGTTTTAAGCAAATTGAGGCTGAAAGTGCTCATGATTACCTTGGGCATGAATAAAGATTCCCATTAAACTCAAAGAGGCCGAGTAAACCATCGAGGGATAGAGCAGTGAAAGAGATGGATGCATGAGAAGGTTGGTGTTATGTGGTTAAGTCTTCCTTTGTTTTTCTACAAGTTTAATAACGTTCTGAAATGCAGCAGAAGCCTAGATTTTCTTTCTCTAGGTGTGGTTAGTGTTAAGGAAAGGGCTGAGGTAGGATGCAGAATCGCTTCTTACTAGAAAAATCTGAGACCAACTCTTTACCTTCATATGTACAAAAAGACCGCATACAAGGAGCCCTGAGTTCTCATCCTGGCCGGTCACCACCTGCCTCCCTCATCGGGAGGAACCGACTTAACTCCAGGTACCAGTTTCCTAATCTGTCCTGTGAGGAAATCAACCTTGTAAGATGCCACCTTACAGGTTGAAGAGTAGAAGCAGACCAGACGCGTTGCACGATGCTTAGGAGGAGAAGCAAAAGTGACCTCTGCTTCCCAAGAGACCCTCCTTCGGGGGGGCCCAAGAGAGAGGAGGCAGTGCCTGGTGCCCAGGTGTAGGTGGGGATGTGAACTCCCTGCTATCAGAACCTACCTGTGCCATCAGGACCCGGTGGACGGTCAATGCAAAATCCTACATTTTTGACCTGAAGGATCAGAAAACACTGGATTTATGATAGGAATTTCAGGTCCTGTGGGCACTTGGAGTTTCTAACCAGCCATTAGTAAGCCAGGCACTGTTTCAAGAAGAGAAGACTTATTTCCAAAGTGAGCAGGGGAACTCTGCTATGATTTTCTTCCCAGAGCTCTATGGACCACATAGCATCTTTCCCAAAAACTTCAAGCTGGGTCAGGGGGTAGAAGGGGCTCCACCAGATGGCGCTGTGTCTTGCTCTGGGATCCCCGCACCCCGACTGGAAGCCTTATATGTTACTATGTCTGTGGCAGGAGCAGTGAACCCCAGTATGGGATCTGTTGCCTCCAAGATCCAAAGAGGCTCAACAAAACCTGTGCTTCTTTCTAGTTCAGGAAATTATATTTGGAACCGCAGCTGTAGTTAAAAGTCAATTCCTGGTTAAGCTTATTTTGTGTCATTCAGTGCTTCTCACCCAAAAGCAGTTCTGTCATTTGGTCCTCCTTTTTTTTGGAGGGGTGGGGAGGAGGCGCCGGTCATGTAGAATCTTAATTCCCCAACCCGGGATGGAACCCATGTCCCCTGCAGTGGAAGTATGGAGTCTTAACCACTGGACCACCAGGTTACATATGCACAAAAACACCACTCCATTTTAAAGGTGCTTTTATCAAGTGCATGATCCTGAAACCTTGGACACACAGGAAAATGTGAAAATTAAAATTAACTCGTGAAAATTAAAATGTCAAGTTTTGAAAAATTACTTTACAGTGGTTGGACAGTCTGTTTAATTCCAGGCTAGTTCAACCTGAAGAAATTACAGCCTGGTTTTTGGCAGTATTTTGGTAATAATGATAGATGAATTCACAAGTTTTATGTAATTGTCTGCAAAATGCATAGGAACATAGTCATAAAGTATGTTCAAATCTATCAGCAACTCTGTTATTTTTGTATTTGAAATGACATTTATATTTGCTAATAACATTTAGATAGAGAAAATAAAAGTGATTCCATTTTAGAAACAGTAAAAAAAAAGTTGTTTAAAATAATTCTTCTGTTTGTGGTTAAACCACCAGCTTGAGACATAGGGTCATTTCTTTTAAAATTTCTTTTCCATTTTTAGAGATTGCTTTTTAAAACAAGTTGATATACTGTGTTTTATGATTATGTATTGAACCATGATAAAATCTAGACTACAAAATATGGTGCGTTTAGAGATTTCTAGTTTTGTTTTTTTTAAACTTTAAAAGTTATTTTATTTTGAAATAATTTCAAACTGACAGAAATTTCAAGAGTAGTTCAAAGATTATCCTCATATCCTTTAGTGTTATCTGTAGTTAGTGTTTTACCTTATTGGTGTTATTGTCCCTCTTTCTTAATTATTAAAACATTTTTTTATTGGAATATAGTTGATTTCCAATGTCACATTAGTTTCAGATATACAACAAAATGAATCAGTTATACATGTATCTATTATTTTTTATCGTCACCCTGCTTATTTAACTTATATGCAGAGTACATCATGAGAAACGCTGGACTGGAAGAAACACAAGCTGGAATTAAGATTGCCAGGAGAAATATCAATAACCTCAGATATGCAGATAACGCCACCCTTATGGCAGAAAGTGAAGAGGAACTCAAAAGCCTCTTGATGAAAGTGAAAGTGGAGAGTGAAAAAGTTGGCTTAAAGCTCAACATTCAGAAAATGAAGATCATGGCATCCGGTCCCATCACTTCATGGGAAATAGATGGGGAAACAGTGGAAACAGTGTCAGACTTTATTTTTGGGGGTTCCAAAATCACTGCAGATGATGACTGCAGCCATGAAATTAAAAGACGCTTACTCCTTGGAAGGAAAGTTATGACCAACCTAGACAGCATATTCAAAAGCAGAGACATTACTTTGCCAACAAAGGTCCGTCTAGTCAGGGCTACGGTTTTTCCAGTGGTCATGTATGGATGTGAGAGTTGGACTGTGAAGAAGGCTGAGCACTGAAGAATTGATGCTTTTGAACTGTGGTGTTGGAGAAGACTCTTGAGAGTCCCTTGGATTGCAAGGAGATCCAAACAGTCCATTCTGAAGGAGATCAGCCCTGGGATTTCTTTGGAAGGAATGATGCTCAAGTTGAAACTCCAGTACTTTGGCCACCTCATTCGAAGAGTTGACTCATTGGAAAAGACTCTGATGCTGGGAGGGATTGGGGGCAGGAGGAGAAGGGGACGACAGAGGATGAGATGGCTGGATGGCATCACTGACTCGATGGATATAAGTCTGGGTGAACTCCAGGAGTTGGTTTTGGACAGGGAGGCCTGGCATGCTGCAATTCATGGGGTCGCAAAGAGTCGGACACGACTGAGTGACTGAACTGAACTGATTCTTTTTTATATTATTTTCCACTTTAGTCCATTACAGAGTATTGAGTAGAGTTCTGTGTACTATATAGAAGGTTATTATTATTAGTTTCCTATTTTGCACTCAGGGCTTCTCAGGTGGCTCAGTGGTAAAGAATCCACCTGTTAATGCAGGAGACATGAGTTCAATCCTTGGGTTGGAAAGATCCCTTGGAGGAGGAAATGGCAACCAAGGATATCCTGGAGTGTGAAGTCAAGTGGGCCTTCAGAAGCATTACTATGAACAAAGCTAGTGGAGGTGATGGAATTCCACCTGAGCTATTTCACATCCTAAAAGATGATGCTGTTAAAATGCTGCACTGAATATGCCAGCAAATTTGGAAAACTCAGCAGTGGTCACAGGACTGGAAAAGGTCAGTTTTCATTCCAATCCCAAAGAAGGGCAATGCCAAAGAATGTTCAAACAACCACACAGTTGCACTCATTTCACATGCTAGCAAGGTCATACTCAAAATCCTTCAAACTAGGCTTCAGCAGTATGTGAACTTCTAAATCAGATGTACCAGGTGGACTTAGGAAAGGCAGAAGAACCAGAGATCAACTTGCCAACATCCGTTGGATCATAGAAAAAGCAAGGGAATCCCAGAAACAAATCTACTTCTGCTTCATTGACTATGCCAAAGCCTTTTACTGTGGATCACAACAAACTGTGGAAAATTCTTCAAGGGATGGGAATACTAGACCACCTTGCCTGCCTCCTGAGAAAACTGTATGCAGGTTAGGAAGCAACAGTTAGAACTGGACATGGAACAATGGACTGCTTCAAAATTGGGAAAGGAGTATGTCAAGGCTGTATATTGTCAACCTGCTTATTTAACTTCTATGCAGAGTATGTCATATGAAATGCTGGGCTGGATGAAGAAGCTCAAGCTGGAACCAAGATTGCCGGGAGAAATATCAATAACCTCAGATACACAGATGACACCACCCTTATGGCAGAAAGTGAAGAAGAACTAAAGGGCCTCTTGATGAAAGTGAAAGAGGAGAGTGAAAAAGTTGGCTTAAAGCTCAACATTCAGAAAACTAAGATCATGGCATCTGGTCCCATCACTTCATGACTGATAGATGGGGAAAAAATGAAAACAGTGACTGACTTTATTTTTTTGGGCTCCTGAATCACTGTGGATGGTGACTGCAGCCACGAAATTAAAAGACGCTTGCTCCTTGGAATAAAATCAATGAGAAACCTAGACAGCATATTAAAAAGTAGAGACATTACTTGACCAACAAAGGTCTGTCTAGTCTGAGCAACTTCACTTTCACTTTTCACTTTCATGCATTGGAGAAGGAAATGGCAACCCACTCCAGTGTTCTTGCCTGGAGAATCCCAGGGACAGGGGAGCCTGGTGGGCACAGAGTTGGACACGACTGAAGTGTCTATGGGGTCGCACAGAGTTGGACACGACTGAAGTGACTTAGCAGCAGCAGCAGCAGTCAAAGCTATGGTTTTTCCAGTAGTCATGTATGGATGTGAGAGTTGGATCATAAAGAAAGCTGAGCACTGAAGAATTTATGCTTTTGAACTGTGGTGTTGGAGAAGACTCTTGAGAATCCCTTGGACAGCAAAGAGATCAAACCAGTTCAATCCTAAAGGAAATCAACCCTGGATATTCACTGGAAGGATGGATGCTGAAGCTAAAACTCTAATACTTTGGCCACCTGAAGTGAAGAGCCGACTCATTGGGAAAGACCCTGATGCTCGGAAAGATTGAAGGCAGGAGGAGAAGGGGATGACAGAGGATAAGATGGTTGGATGGCATAACTTATTCAATGGACATGAGTTTGAGCAGTCTCTGGGAGATTGTGAAGGTCAGGGAAGCCTGGTGTGCTGCAGTCCATGGGGTTGCAAAGAGCTGGACATGACTGAGCGACTCAACAACAACCAGTATTCTTGCCTGAAGAATCCCATAGACAGAGGAGCTTGGCGGGCTACAGTCCATAGGGTTGCAGAGTTGGACATGACTGAGTGATGAGCATGCATGCATGCATTTTACATTTAGTGGTTTGTATGTGTAGAGAAGGAAATGGCAGCCCACTCCAGTATTCTTGCCTGGAGAATCCCAGGGACAGAGGAGCCTGGTGGCCTGCCCTCTATGGGGTTGCACAGAGTCGGCATGACTGAAGCGATTTAGCAGCAGCAACAGCAGCAGTAGTGTGTATGTGTCAATTCCAGTCTTCACATTTATTCCTTCCCCTGGCCCCTTATCCCTTGGTAACCATAAATTTGTTTTGTACATCTATGACTCTACTTGTGTTTTGTAGATGAGTTCATTTGTACCCCCCACTTTTTTTAGATTTCACATATAAATGATATCATGTGCTATTTGTCTTTCTGTATCTGACTTACTTCACTCAGTAAGACAATATCTAGGTCCATCAATGTTTTCGAAAATGACATTCAGTTCAGTTTAATCACTCAGTTGTGTCCAACTCTTTACGACCCCATGGACTCCAGCATGCCAGGCTTCCTTGTCCATCACCAACTCCCAGAGCTTGCTCAAACTCATGTCCATTGAGTCAGTGATGCCATCCAATCCTCTCATCCTCTGTTGTCCCCTTCTCCTCCCGCCTTCAGTCTTGCACAGCATCAGGAATTATTTTGTTCCTTTTAATGGCTGAGTAACATTACACTGAATATGTGTACCACATCTTCTTTACCTGTTCCTCTGTTGATGGCCATTGTTGCTTCCATGTCCTGGCCATTGCTTATAGTGCTGCAATGAACACTGGGGTGCATGTATCTTTTTGAAATATGGTTTTTCCCTGAGTATATGCCCAGGAGTAGCATTGCTGGGTCACGTAGTAGTTCTGTGTGTAGTTTTTTAATGAACCGCCATCCTGTTAATTGTCTGTATTAATTTATTTTCCCACCAACACTGCAGGAGGGTTTTCTTTTCTCCACATCCTCTCCAGCATCTATAGTTTGTAGATTTTTTTTTTTATATAGCTTTGGGTAGTATAGTCATTTTCACTATATTGACTCTTTGAAACCAAGAGCTTGTGTCACTCTCCGTTTGTTGGTGTCGTCTTTTCTTTCATTTAGTATCTTGTAGTTTGAAAGCACGCAACACTTCATGAATTTGTGTGTCATTCTTGTGCAGGGGCCATGCTGATCTTCTTGGTATTCTTCCAGTTTTAACATGTGTGCTGTCAAAGTGAGTGAGCAATAGAGAGTTCTAGTTCTCCTCCCTTGATAGGTAACTTTTTGATTTTAGGTTTTGGCTTATCTTTCCAGAGTTTGATTTTAAAAATGTAAGCAAGTACATGAGCACGCATGCATCTGCCCATTTCCTTCTGTTTACACTGAGAGTGGCGTACGACGCACTGCTCTGCACTGTGCCTCTCTCCCCTGTGTCCGTGAGGTCGCACACGGCAGGATATAGAGGCCTCCCCATGCCTCTTCACTCCACTGCATGGCTGCAAGTCCCGCATTGAGGAACATTTGGATTGAGCTTTAACACTCCTGGCTCCTTATTCTTTCCTTGGAACGTTTTTTGCTCTGAGTTGCAGTACACTCCTCTCTCACGGCTTTCCTGCTGCTTTCTGACTGTTCTGTTTCTATCATTTGTTCCCTTCCCTCAGCTCACACACTGAATCTCACTGTCCCCATGCCCAGCGTCACCTCTAGTCTCACTTTTTACCTTCTTCTTGGGGGAACTAATTTACATCACTATGATTTTTACGCTGACGACTCTTAGATCCATATCGTTAAGCCCCTATTTCTTTTATGAAACACAGATTTACATTTCCCAATTTTCATTGGAACATTTCCTTCTACATGAATATTTTTTTAGAGACCTCAAATTCAATATACCCCCAAGTGAAGCTCATCAATTTCCCCTCCAAGCTACTCATCTTCACTGATTTCTTATCTCAGATAATAGCTTTACCATTTACCACATTGTTCAAATGAGAAATTTTAGTATCTCCTTCAGATCATCTTATTCTCCACTTCTACTCAGCCACTGGGCTCTGTCAGTTCTGTCTCATCTTCATTCCTGTGGCCACTGCCTTGGTTCAGGACCTTCAGTCAGGTGCCCTAGTTTGGGACTTAAAATCTGGGGGAAGTGGTACAAGGTCAAGGGTGTGTGTGGTGGTACCTGAGGCAGCAGTGAGAGTCAGGGGACCTCTGGAGACTGTCACATAGTGTGACATATTTTGCTGATAGTTGACCTCCAGCATCTCTTGGTTCCCATCTAATTTCTGAGCCTGATCATCTAGGCTTCCTGTCTATCCTCTGTGTGTTTTAAATGATTCTGATAGATTCCTTTTCTGTCATTTATTCAGAGTTGATTCTGGTTGTTTGCAACGAGGGGTTCTGGTTGATCCAAGGAGTAATTGGAACAGTTGAAACATAAGAGAAGAAGAAGGCTGTGGTGTCATCAAAATGGCAGAACACGTGGGCTCCCTGCTCTGGGGCCTGACCACTGAGGTGATAGATGCACCGCCAGAGCCACTGTGATGGATGTGGCATTCCTCTGGGAGGCTGACCAAGCAGCTGCTGAGACAGTTTTTCATTTGTTTCTTTGTTCTTAAACTCCCATTACCTCTGACAAAGTCTGTGTCCTTGACCAAACTTTTGTCAGGCTCCTCTGAGCCCTCTCTGTGACTCCTCTGCCTCATTCCTGGTCCAGGGTTTGGCCTGGAAAGCCCAGTTTTAGCAAGAATCCTGCTAAGCCAGCGTAGAAAGAATCCCCCACCCTGGATATCTAATCAAGTTCCTCTTACTAATTTTCTATCCAGTGACCCCTGACTATTGCCTATAAACTGCCAGCTACCCATTGCTATATTTAGAGTTAAATTCGTTCTGTACTGAAATCTAGCTTCTTTACTGCCGTAGCTTGAATAAAATCTGTCTTGTCGTTATAACAAGTGTCCGTTGAAGTTTCTTATTGACACCTGTGTTTATGAGTGTTTTCTGTTTCTTGCAATTCAAAAAGAATCTTGAAATACACAAGTGTTTTGTAATATTAAAATTTAAGCATACTGAATGTTTTATTACCAACTTATTGCTTTCTAAGGAATAAAAACATTTTATTTTTGTTTTTTCTTGGATTCACTTTTCCTGTGAAAAACTTAAATGATGACATATAAATTAGAAACTATTATTTGATGTTCTAATATTCCATTTGTACAAAGGAATTCAGATGCGTATCTGTTATAGGAAAAAATATACATACTGCCACATGCTTTGAATTCAAAGTAAAACATTAACAGATACAAATAAAATAATAAATGCAAATAATAAAGTCTTTAAGAATCGACTTTGCTGTAGAGGAGTACTCAGGGTCAGTGTCAATCAGGTCACCTTTCTTGGAGAAGGTAAGTTGTGAGTCAGCTGGCAAAGGAGTTGAGAGTCAAGGATTAGTAGAAATAATGGGCGAAGCATCTTAAAAAGAGGACTTATAATGCTTTGTTCTGGACATGGACACTGTCCACAGGCTTCTGACAAGTCAGTTTACCTTTCTGACTATGTTTCCTCATTAGAGTCCCGATTTTCTACACAGACCTTTGTATTCAGCTATATCATGCAGTGAGCCCAGGTTTGGGGGTTCCTTTCCTAGAGAGGGTAATGAAGAATCTTGATAAAGCACATCTAAAATTCTAGAAAGGGGAGCTGAGAACCAGGTAAAGAATGAGAAAGGAGACGTGGTAATATCACCTCCAGTTCTCATCTGTTCTCTGTGCCTGGATGCACCTTTTGGCCTATTTCTTCTCCCAAGCACTTGTGGGCTCCAGGGACTTGGGAGCTCTAAGGACTTGGGGTCTCTGAAAAGACCTGCCCTCCAGGCATGAGGAGGCAGAGACCTGTCCCTGAGTGGGGGGTGGTTTGGCCAAATCAGCCTGACTAGGCCACCCCTCTCCTAACTTTCTCTGTCCTGCGTTCCTGGGGGATACAGGGAGTGATTGCATTCTCTTACATCTTTCTGTTTTTCAGTCCTCTGGTGTCTTTAGTGGGATTTATTACATTCCAACAGAGAAGGCAGTGGCACCCCACTCCAGTACTCTTGCCGGGAAAATCCCATGGACAGAGGAGCCTGGTGGGCTGCAGTCCATGAGGTTGCTAAGAGTCGGACACGACTTCACTTTCACTTTCACTTTTCACTTTTATGCATCGGAGAAGAAAATCGCAACCCACTCCAGTGTTCTTGCCTGGAGAATCCTAGGGATGGGGGAGCCTGGTGGGCTGCCGTCTATGGCGTTGCACAGAGTCCGACACGACTGAAGCGACTTAGCAGCAGCAGCAGCATTACATTCCAAATGGCCTCTGTTTGCAGCTTGGAGTTCTGAAACGATCTAGTAGTAATTTAAAAGAAGCTTTTCTAAGCTTTAAAGTAGTTGAGAGACATAAAATTCCTTCATGATTAATTTCCTATTTACAACAACTTTTACAATTTTTACAATTTCCTATTTACAACAATTTACAATAATTTACAATTATTGTTATCAGTTGTGACTTTTGTTGTTTTTGTGTTTGAACAAATGATTAATTTTGTTGACCATTTATAACACTTTAAAAGACTGATGTTACTAGGGGAGTATAAGGTATAACGTATTTCTATTAAGGCATTCTATTAGAACATCTTTTTATTATGGTTTTTCTGTTAATGTTGTCTGGTTTTTTAACAGGTTTTCCTTATTTTACTTTAGGACTGTTTTTTAGTACATAGCGACTCATTTGAAAAGACCTTGATGCTGGGAAAAATTGAGAGCAGGAGGAGAAGGGGACGACAGAGGATGACATGGTTGGATGGCATCACTGACTCGATGGACATGGGTTTGGGTGGACTCCGGGAGTTGGTGATGGGCAGGGAGGCCCGGCGTTCTGTGGTTCATGGGGTCTCAAAGAGTCAGACACGACTGAGCAACTGAACTGAAATGATACCATACACTTATAGTGGATTATACTTTTTATAAATATAAAATGTTTCAGTTAGTTCAGTCACTCAGTCGTGTCTGACTCTTTGCGACCCCATGGACTGCAGCATGTCAGGCCTCCCAGTCTATCACCAACTCCCAGAGTTTACTCAAACTCTGTCCATTGAGTCGGTGATGCCATCCAGCCATCTCATCTCTGTTGTCCCCTTCTCCTCCTGCCTTCAGTTTTTCCCAGCATCAGGGTCTCTTCTAATGAGGGAGGTCTTCACATCAGGTAGCCAAAGTATTGGAGCTTCAGCTTCAGCATCAGTCCTTTCAATGAATATTCAGGACCAATTTCCTTTAGGATGGACTAGTTGGATCTCCTTGTAGTCCAAGGGACTCTCAGAAGTCTTCTCTAACACCACAGTTTGAAAGCATCAATTCTTTGGCGCTCAGCTTTCTTTATGGGCCAACTCTCACATCCATACATAACTACTGGAAAAAACATAGCATTGACTAGACAGACTTTTGTTGGCAAAGTAATGTCTCCGCTTTTTAATACACTGTTTAGTTTTGCCATAGCTTTTCTTCCAAGGAGCAAGCGTTCTTTTAATTTTATGGCTGCACTCACCATCTGCCGTGATTTTGAAGCCCAAGAAAATAAAATCTGTTACTGTTTCCATTGTTTCCCCGTCTATTTGCTATGAAGTGATGGGATCAGATGCCGTGATCTTTGTTTTTTGAATGTTGAGTTTTAAACCAGGTTTTTCGCTCTCCTCTTTCACTTTCACCAAGAGGCTCTTTATTTCCTGTTTGCTTTCTTCCGTAAGAGTGGTGTCATCTGCATATCTGAGGTTATTCATATTTCTCCTGTCAATCTTGATTCCAGCTTATGCTTCATCCAGCCCAGCATTTTGCATGATGTACTCTGCATATAAGCTAAATAAACAGGGTGACAATATACAGCCTTGATGTAATCCTTTCCCAATTTTGAAGCAGTCCATTGTTCCATGTCCAGTTCTAACTGTTGCTTCTTGACCTGCATACAGGTTTCTCAGGAGGCAGATAAGGTAGTCTGGTATTTCCATCTCTTTCAGAATTTTCCACAGTTTTTGTGATCCACACATAAAATGTTTATCTTGGTACAAATCTTTAAGACTTTTCTCTTTAATTCTACTTTGTAGGATAGTAGTATCAAAGCACCTCGTTTTCTGTATGTGTACAATATCTTTATCCAATCTTAAAGGAGCAATTGCAAATCAATAGAAAGAGAATCACTAGGAAAAAAATAGGAAAGGACATGAATAGGCGATTCACAACCACCCCACAAATGGCCAATAAATACTTAAGAATATTTAGCTTCATGATTGTTAAAGACTTGCACATTAAACCAGCAATGAGATAACAGCCATTTCTTATCTATCATACAGGCAAAGATGAAACAAAATTAATACACAAACCAATGGATATATTTTAAGTAATAATTTTTTCTAATAATTTATTAAAGTAAATAAGCAGAGATCTAGACAAGGATTTTACCACAGAATTATTCATTATATTGTTGTTCCTAATAGTAAAAAAATTGGAACCAACCTAAAAGGAATATTCTGTAATATGAGAACATTTTCATGATATCTTGTAGACTAAATATCAGGATGTACAGATGCATAAAGGGCTTCCCTGGTGACCCGGATAGCGCAGGAGACATGAGTTCAATTCCTGGGTTGGGAAGATCCACTGTAGAAGGGAATGGCTACCCACTCCAGTATTTAGTAAGAATACAGAACACTCCAGTATTCTTGCCTAGAGAATTCCATGGACAGGAGAGTCTGGTAGGCTACAGTCCATCTGGCTACAGACAGTCAGATACAACTAACTAACACATATGCATATACATATATACATATGTGTTTATGTGAGTGTATATATATATGTATGTATATGTACATGCATATAAAATAATTTTTTTAAAGACAAGGGAGATGGTAGAGCATTTCTCATAGAAAACAGACTGTAATAGTGCTCAGATTATTGTGTTTTTTTTTTTACATTTTCACAATAAATGTGCATCATTTTTAGAATAAATCAGTGTAAAAACTGTATTTAAAAAACTTATAATTGTTTAAAAACTATAATTGTTTAAAAGAGGTTGGAGGTTTTAAATAAGAGATGGTACTACATTTTACATAAGAGAAAGTGTTAGGACTTGTTCATGGTGAATTCACTATGTACTTGTATAAATACTGAGATCACTTTATGGATATATTTGCATGTTTTTCTTCTTTAGAGATTGATATAAAAATTTGTGCCTCTTCAATGCGCTGCCTTGCATGTAGTCAGATCTGTTTTATCACTGATAATCATTTCATTGTTTAGTTTGGTGCATATGACATAGATAGACAAAGTTTCTAAATTGGGAATTTTTGAAAGGGAAACAGTTTGAACAAAAAGATATTTCTTACGATTTAGAATTATAAAAGAGGAGATTGTGGCTTCACTTCCATTAAAGTATTCAATAATTTCCCCCATCGTTGTGGTCTTTGTGTAAATACTAGACAGTAAATGTAAATTATTGAGTCTTTGATGTACTTTGCACAGCTCTGTTCTGCAGTTCCTTAGCTCATCAGGGAGGGGTTTGGGTGAATTTCACTTCCAGCCGCTGGATGGCAGCTAACCTCCACTAGTGGCTGGCTGTTTCCACATCTCTCCACAGCTTAGGCTGCATCATCTAACATGCTGCGCTTGAAAGGAAAAAAGAAAAGAACCCAACATGTAGTATCTCTGGATTAATCTCATTTTATTAACCTTCGAACATAAGATTTTATAGGGCATAAGACTGAAATGCTGTAAATCTTGTAACTGGAATTCTGAGGATTTCTTTTTAAAAAGAAAAGAAAAAAAGCCTGGTAAGCCTAAACCTGTTGATTGCAGGCACGAAGCTCCTTTCATGCATCTACGAATCCATTATTAATAGTGGAATTTTACCAACTTGACATTCCTCTATTACAAATGCTATTGCAACAGCAATTCCCCGTAACGAAAATATTTCTAAACCTTAGTGGATGGCTCGAAGCAATGGGAAGTTGATGCTCAGTATATTGAAATTCACTCTAATGAATAATTCAGTTCACAAAATTCCAGTTAGCAATTCTATCCCATTTGATAATCACTCAGTAAAATGATAATAAAAAAACCCCACCTGTTTGTATATTTCAGTGCCAGAAAGAAATGTTAGAGTTGATTGTCGTGTAAACCTCAGGCTTCAGTCTAGGCTAATTAAGGAAAGTAGAAATGCAGAATAAGTAAGTATATGTCCTCTATTTAATTAAGGACACAGAGGAAGAAAACTAACACAGGAGGGGCTGGAATTTGCCTTTCACGTTTATCAGTGCTTCCTTCTGCCACATACCCCAAATAACACGACCACTACCAACACAACACATTAAAACGGAAAAACAACAGCAAGGATAACAACAGTGGCATGAAAAACACCTTCAAGAGGCTAAACAGAGGTACTACTTAACAGAAAGAAATATCATTTCTGGTTTATTACTATATACACTACGTGTGTGTGTGTGCTAAGTCGCTTCAGTCATGTTGGACTCTGCACCACTATGGACAGTCGCCTGCCAGGCTCCTCTGTCCACAGAATTTCCCAGGCAAGAATACTGGAGTGGGTTGGCTATGCCCCCCTCCAGTAGATCTTCCTGCCCCAGGGATTGAACCAGAGTCTCTAACGTCTCCTGCATTAGCAGGTGAGTCTTTACCTCTAATGCCACCTTGGATGCATATAGACTATAGGTTAATTTAAAAACGATCACTTCTGTGTGAGATGCTGCTTGATTCACAATATTCAAAATCCTTGCTTCCGAAAATATCCTAGTACAATTTATATTTCTAAAGTGTAATTATTATTCAGGATGAAAACTATTTGAATTAAAGAATGAGCAATAGAATTTCAGAGAAGGGAACCCTGAGATTCAGGAAGGATAAAAGAGAGGAAGGGACATGGGGACATATCCTGGACACATGAAGAGGACTTTGACCTGCCCAGGATGGGAGTGGATTTCAGACAGATTCTGAAAGTATATCTGGAGAAGAACATGGACCCCTATTGCCTGGGTGGGCAATGGTTGATGTCCTTGCACAAGGGTGAGGTTTGTAGGAAAGAGCAGGAGGTGGCTTGAAGCTCTTCTTTCTTCACTGTTGCACATTTTGGCCAGAACCTCCCCTCCCCTTTGCTTTTCCATATATATCAGACAACCTGCCTGACTTCAGGCTCTACTACAAAGCCACAGTCATCAAGACAGTATGGTACTGGCACAAAGACAGAAATATAGATCAATGGAACAAAATAGAAAGCCCAGAGATAAATCCACGCACATATGGACACCTCATCTTTGACAAAGGAGGCAAGAATATACAATGGAGAAAAGACAATCTCTTTAACAAGCGGTGCTGGGAAAACTGGTCAACCACTTGTAAAAGAATGAAACTAGAACACTTTCTAACACCATACACAAAAATAAACTCAAAATGGATTAAAGATCTAAACGTAAGACCAGAAACTATAAAACTCCTAGAGGAGAACATAGGCAAAACACTCTCCGACATACATCACAGCAGGATCCTCTATGACCCACCTCCCAGAATATTGGAAATAAAAGCAAAAATAAACAAATGGGACCTAATTAAACTTAAAAGCTTCTGCACATCAAAGGAAACTATAAGCAAGGTGAAAAGGCAGCCTTCAGAATGGGAGAAAATAATAGCAAATGAAGCAACTGACAAACAACTAATCTCAAAAATATACAAGAATAAAGTAAGTATATTTAAATGAGAGTTTGGACCTGATTTTAATGAGATTTAATCTCTGTAAGAGTTGTGTGGGTGCTAAGTCGCTTCAGTCGTGTCCCTCTCTTTGCAACCCCATGGGCTGTAGCTGGTCAGGCCACTCTGTCCATGGGATTCTCCAGGCAAGAATACTGGAATGGGTTGCCATGCCATCTTCCAGGGGACCTTCCTGACCCAGGGATTGAACTTTTACATCTCCTGTATTGGCAGGCGGGTTCTTTACCACTGGTGCCACCTGGGATTACTGTAAATGTCGAATGGAACTAATTAGAGAAAAAGTCTGATAGAGTGCTTACCATTTAGAAAACTTTCTCTAGGACAAACTTCGGGGACTTAAAAAATGTTTTCCATTAATTTTCTTTTATTTATTTATTTTTAAAAAGTACACATGTAATTCCCCAAAGAGGATAACCGTTTGGAGGAAAATTACCTTCAACTGTGGTTCTTTTAGTCATAATTACCTCGGTTTTGCTCCTAGGAGATTGCTGTTTTCAGCTCTGGCATTTTCTGGATTAGAAAAGCAATAGATTTTCTCCTATTGCTCTACATCACACAATGAATTAACACCTTCAATTTTGTTTTCCTGTGCTTTGTTATTATAATGTAATAAGCCATTCGGCACACCATGTTTCCTTCATTCTGTTGTTTGGCTGAAAAACCCACTTGCCAAGCAATGTGCCCATGGTCTGCCTTAGTCTTTAGATTGATGGTGTGATCCTGATTTGTTTCAAAATAATGCTTAGGATGGCAGGAAATTTGGTGATGATGTGAAATTTGCTTGAGAGATCATTTTCCTTTAGGCTTTAGGATAAGAAAGGAGGGAGACTGAAGCAGATGGGGAGGTTAAGAGGATGAAGAAGACCTAGATGTACAAGGTGGAATGGGCCTCACTCAGGAAATTGACAGTGATATGAATGCTGGAGTGACTTCACGGGGAACAGGGAGACACTATCTTCCTTCTAGAATTTTCTCTGGGAGGAGATTCAAATGTTAAACCTTTGTTTTGGTAGAAGGGGAGGAAGGAAGTGGAAAAGCAGAAAGTATTTTCTCCTGGCTCACTGTTGCTTACTTGGAGAACACTTACTGCGAGAACATCTTTATACTCTGCTTCTCTGGTGACTCAGATGGTAAGGAATTTGCCTACAGTGCCGGAGACCTGGGTTTGATCCCTGGGTCAGGAAGATCCCCTGGAGGAGAAAATAGCAACGCACTCCAGTATTCTTACCTGGAGAATTCCATGGACAGAGGAGCCTGGCAGGCTATAGTCCATGGGATTGCAAAGAGTTGGACACAATTGAATGACTAATACACGAAAGGAAAATGGTACAGACTTTCTTAGAGCTTTTTAATTTTTTCCTTTAGTTTTTAGGTATCCTGTGGTTCCTACTTTAAGTGATTTAGGCTAATTTAAAAACTGAGTTTTATGAAAAATTCTTTTCTTATCTTTTAAACCTTATTGAATATTAAGGGTTTATTTTTGATATATCGACTTGATACTGTAGGCTGGATTGCAATAAACTTTGACAGGTTCTCAAAATTTAGTGCTTTATTATTGACTAACTGTGGTTTTGTCTCCTCTGCTAGATTATAAACTTTTTGTATCTTATACCTGAATAACATCATGCTGGGTTTATCCAAGAAGTTCAATAAATATAACACTGGTTGACTTTGATGAGATTAATGATCTAGACTAAAACATTTTCTTAAAATATGTAAATCACACCTAAAATATGGAAATAGGAAAGGAATTATACAACCTAGCTTTATTCTTTAGAGTCTTTCTCTGTATCATTGGTTCCTTTTAAACAATATTAAACAAAAAAATTCCCATATTTTTGATGATGTCATGTTTGAAAGTGAAAATAATCCAAAGAAATAAATTGTTCAGATTAATTTCATGTCAAATGCTAAATCACCAGGTAAGAGCTACATTTTCAAAATCTTTGCCTTATTCCAGCCTTCATGTTTTTATACTCAGTACATTTCAGTTCAGTTCAGTTCAGTTGCTCAGTCATGTCCGACTCTTTGTGACCCCATGAATCCCAGCATGCCAGGCCTCCCTGTCCATCACCAACTCCTGGAGTTCACTCAGACTCACGTCCATCGAGTCAGTGATGCCATCCAGCCATCTCATCCTCTGTCGTCCCCTTCTCCTCCTGCCCCCAATCCCTCCCAGCATCAGAGTCTTTTCCAGTGAGTCAACTCTTCACATGAGGTGGCCAAAGTACTGGAGTTTCAGCTTGAGCATCATTCCTTCCAAAGAAATCCCAGGGCTGATCTCCTTCAGAATGGACTGGTTGGATCTCCTTGCAGTCCAAGGGACTCTCAAGAGTCTTCTCCAACACCACAGTTCAAAAGCATCAATTCTTGGCGCTCAGCCTTCTTCACAGTCCAACTCTCACATCCATACATGACCACTGGAAAAACCATAGCCTTGACTAGACAGACCTTTGTTGGCAAAGTAATGTCTCTGCTTTTGAATATGCTGTCTAGGTTGGTCATAACTTTCCTTCCAAGGAGTAAGTGTCTTTTAATTTCATGGCTGCAGTCACCATCTGCAGTGATTTTGGAGCCCCCAAAAATAAAGTCTGACACTGTTTCCACTGTTTCTCCATCTATTTCCCATGAAGTGATGGGACCAGATGCCATGATCTTCATTTTCTGAATGTTGAGCTTTAAGCCAACTTTTTCACTCTCCACTTTCACTTTCATCAAGAGGCTTTTTAGTTCATCTTCACTTTCTGCCATGAGGGTGGTGTCATCTGCATATCTGAGGTTATTGATATTTCTCCCGGCAATCTTGATTCCAGCTTGTGCTTCTTCGGTACATTTATGTCCCCATAATAACAGAGCTTAATCAATGAGAGTTTATTTATGTTATTAATGGTTCCATTTCACTTGAATGTTTGAATCTATATGGGGTCTGCCTTTGAGTACAAGGCCCAATGTCAGCTGTTTTCATTGGAAAGGTTAATAATTGATGGAAAATCAGGGAACTGGCAGTCAAGTAGCCGGAACTAGATATTGCATTCTAAAGCACTGTTAAGTGTACTTACCTTAGGAATCGTATATATATGTTGTTGTTCAGTCTCTAGGTTGTGTCCAACTCTTTGCAGCCTCATGGACTGCAGCATGCTAGGCTTCCCTGTCCTTCACTATCTCCTGGAATTTGCTTAAACTTATGTCCATTGTGTCAATGATGCCATCCAAACATCTCATCCTCTGTCACCCCCTTCTCCTCCTGCCCTCAGTCTCTCCCAGCATCAGGGTTTTTTTCCCAGTGAGTCAGTTCTTCGCATCAAGTGGCCAAAGTATTGGAGCTTCAGCTTCAGCATCAGTCCTTCCAATGAATATTTCAGACTGATTTCCTTTAGGATTGCCTGGTTTGTTCTCCTTGCAGTCCAAGGGACTCTCAAGAGTCTTTTCCAGCACCACAGTTCAAAAGCATCAATTCTTTAGCACTCAGCCTTCTTTATGGTCCAACTCATATCTGTACATGACTACTGAAAAACCATAGCTTTGACTATATGGATAGGAACCTTATGTGTGTGTGTGTGCATGTGTGCGTGTGTGTGTGTGTGTGTGTGTATATATATATACTGCTACTGGTAAGTCACTTCAGTCATGTCTGACTCTGTGCGACCCCATAGACGGCAGCCCACCAGGCTCCTCCATCCCTGGGATTCTCCAGGCAAGAACACTGGAGTGGGTTGCCATTTCCTTCTCCAATGCATGAAAGTGAAAAGTGAAAGTGAAGTCGCTCAGTCATGTCTGACCCTCAGCAACCCCATAGACTGCAGCCTTCCAGGCTCCTCCGTCCATGGGATTTTCCAGGCAAGAGTACTGGAGTGGGGTGCCATTGCCTTCTCCGATACATATATATTAAGATTAATATTGGGTGTCCCTGCTCTGTCAGGAAAGTTGTAGTGCTGGTTTTGGTAAGACATAAGCATTGACACTCATCTTAAAGAAGCTTTGGAAGAACATTTGATCTGCATAGCGTTTTTATAATTTAGTTTGTTAACAATAAAATGAATTTATAATTATTTTTAATTAATTTATTTTTCAACTGGAGGATAATTGCTTTACAATGTTGTGTTGGTTTCTGCCATATGTCACCGTGAATCAGCCATAGGTATACATGTGTCCCCTCCCTTTTGAACCTCCCTCCCATCTCTCATCCCATCGCACCCCTCTGGGTTGTTACAGAGCACTCAGTTGAGCTCCCTGCTTCTTACAGCAAATGCCC
Organism: Bos mutus; assembly: GCF_027580195.1. NCBI lineage: Eukaryota > Metazoa > Chordata > Mammalia > Artiodactyla > Bovidae > Bos > Bos mutus. The sequence goes on from NC_091636.1 coordinate 59,055,923, forward strand.
ACTGGCTGTCTGTTTCACATGTGGTAATGCGTCTGTTTCAGTGTTACTCTCTGAGTTTGTCCCACTGTGTCCATAAGTCTGTTCTCTATGTCTGAGTCTCTCTTGCTGCCCCCAAAATAGGTTGATCAGTACCTTTTTTCTAGATTCCATCTATGTGCATTGATTTACGTCATTTTTCTGACTTACTTCACTCTGTATAACAGGCTCTGGGTTCATCCACCTCACTAGAACTGACTCTAATTCATTCCGTTTAATGGCTGGAATATCTTCTTTATGTATGCAATAATGAAGTTTATGTTTCCTCTCTGAAATGATGTTTTCGAATTTTTGCTGTTGAAGGAAACAGCAGGGTTTGAGGTTTGCCTTGTGAAATCTATAGGCAGTAATGACATTTATTACAAATTATGTTACGGTCTTTAAGAAAGGTGAAGTTTAATAAACATGAGCAGGTAAATAAATTGGGTTATTTTTGTCTTCTTTGGCAAAATAAATTTTGCTTTCTTGGTAGCAGGGTAACTCATTTGTAACTATAGGTTATTTGGGGTTTAAAGACTTAACTCCTGGATGAGGTTATAGATGGGACTGTTCTTCATTCACTTAATGAGCAGTGCAAAGATCCAGAAATATAGCTGTGATGTGGACAGATCCATCCCTGATCTTAGAGTTTGCAGTGGTATTGGTGGAGGTCAGAGGTCACCAAAAGCAAAGCATCCGAGCCTTCCCTTGAACTCTGACCTTCCATCAGCTGCTCTCTTTCTGAAGTGATCATTCTTAGCTCTGACTGGACATATCTTCCTTTGATATCTCCCCAAGTTTATCATTAACCTTTTCAAAGAGAGACAGAACATTCTTTCTAGAAATCACTGCTTGGTTTCAGATAAATAGATTTTCTGTATCTGATCACATTCTTGTAATCAAAAGTTTTTCTGCCTTGTGAATCAATGCATCACTTTACTACCAGACCCCTTGGCATGGGTGTGAGTGCTAACCTCCGAGTTTATAAATATGTCTTGGTTATTTTTGTGGGTTTGTATTTATGACAGTGTTAGTTGCTCAGGAAGGAAATGGCAACCCACTCCAGTGTTCTTGCCTGGAGAATCCCAGGGACAGGGGAGCCTGGCAGGCTGCCATCTCTGAGGTTGCACAGAGTCGGACATGACTGAAGCGACTTAGCAGCAGCAGCAGCAGCATGTCCGACTGTTTGTAACCCCATGGACTGTAGCCCACCAGGCTCTTCTGTCCATGGAATTCTCCAGGCAAAGATACTGGAGTGGGTAGCCATTCCCTTAAATATCATATTAAAATGGTTTTCAAAGTCATGCTATCATACACCGGAAAGTCCCCCATGATGGTGGCTAAGTAATGTGCTTCTGAAGGGGTGATATTAGAAGCCTGGGATGTTGTTCTTTGTTGCTTTTAGACATTTAGAAAATGTCTCTTGAGTGAATTAACTAAACATCACTAATAATAGGATTTGATTTTTACACTGAATGCCATTTGACGGACTTTATTCTCTGGAGGAAAGGGACAAGATTTTGAGATTACCATTTCATGACATTTTAGCACAAGGGAAAAGCAGAGAGATGTAGGATTCCATAAGAATTTTGATGTTTGTTCGTGAACCTGAGTCTCTACTTTCTTCTTTCCCTGTTAATTTCTTTCCCTGTTGAATAAGCACAGCAGTGGTAATGGGTCCTCCAGTGAACCTTGGGCCCCTGACCCTCATTTCTGCTGCTGTAACGTTGGCTTCCTGCAGGGCTGTGTGTGTCTGTTGGTGGGAATCAGCGGGAGCTGGTGGATGGGGGAATGTGGAACTAACACTCATGTCTCAGTGTGATTCACCAGTCCTTGACATCATCATTTTCAGAACCAGATCTTGGCATCTTCATTATCAGACTTATGTAAGGAAAGATAGTTTCCTTCTAAATAAATATCCGATAAACTGAATCAGAACCAAAAGAGATGGAATATGAGTTGGTGTTTCTGTTGCTTTATGTTTGGGAAAAGGATCATACCTAAGTGCCTGAGAAAGCCCATGGGTGGGACAGTAGCAATAAACAGGTAACATAAAGGTCAAGATCATTTGTATCTACAGCTTTCACAAAGCAAGAACTATTACGCTAATAAGGATTGTTGGGCTTCCCTGGTGGCTCAGTGGTAAAGAATCTGCCTGCCAATGCAGGAGACGCGGGTTTGATTCTTGACCCAAGAAGATCCCACATGCCTTGGAGCAACCAAGCCTGTGCACCACAGCGACTGAGCCCACGTGCTGCAAGTACTGAAGCCCACACCCAAGAGAAGCCACAGCGATGAGAAGCACCTCCCCCACCACAATTAGAGAGTAGCCCCCACTGTCCACAACTAGAGAAAAGCCCACGCAGCAGTGAAGACCCAGCATAGCTAAAAAACATAAATAGATACCTAACAATTATTAAAGAAATAAGGACTCTTTTCACATCTCTCCAGTTAATACTTGTCTTATTGTTTGGACCTTGGATTTCGGAAAGAACATGTAATTAAGGCATAGGATCATTCCCAAGCTGTTGCTTATCTTTTAGATTATAACTACAAACAAGATGCTAATTAAAGAAGTGTTGTTTTTCTCAATGGTGTGTGAAATAGTGCCAAAATTTTGGTCTTAAATAAAGAGCGAATGGGGTAACTGAATGAGGCAATATGATCCGAAAGGGACTAATATGAAAAAATTAGAACCAGGCTAAGTAGCTGACTGAAGAGCAGAATACTGGGTGGACTTTACTACTATGAATTCTGTGATTTGCACCTAAAATTTGATTTTCATATCTTCACTTGGAGCCCCTGAGCTTGTGTTTAGGCTTGGGAGGACAATCTTAAAAAGCACTTCAGCTTAATTTTTTAAAGAGTTTTTATTGAAATAGAGTTGATTTACAATGTTGTGTTAGTTTCAGGTGAACAGCAAAGTGATTCAGGTATATGTATATGTATGTATCTATTCTCTTTTAGTTTCTTTTCCCTTAGGTTATTATAAGATACCGAGTGTAGTTACCTGTGCTATACCATAGGTCCTTGATGCTTATCTGTTTTCTACATAGTAGTATATTTATTTTAATTCCAGACTCCTAGTTTAGCCATATCCCTTACCCCTTTGATAACTGTAAGTTTGTTTTTCTATGTCTGTGAGTCTATTTCTGTTTGTAAATAAGTTCCACTTGTATCACTTTTTTAGACTCCACATATTAGTGATATCATATGATATTTGTTTTTGTCTGTCTGACTAACTTCACCTAGAGTATGATAATCTCTCAGTTCAGTTCAGTTCAGTCGCTCCGTCATATCTGACTCTGCGACCCCATAGCCTGCAGCATGCCAGGCTTCCCTGTCCATCACCAAATCCTGGCGCTTGTTCAAACTCATGTCCATTGAGTCGGTGATGCCATCCAACCATCTCATCCTCTGTAGTCCTCTTCTCCTCCTGTCTTCAATCTTTCCCAGCATCAGGGTCTTTTCCAATGAGTCAGATTTTCACATCAGGTGGCCAAAGTATTGGAGTTTCAGCTTCAACATCAGTCTTTCCAATGAATATTCAGGGTTGATTTCCTTTAGGATGGACTGGTTGGATCTCCTTGCAGTCCAAGGGACTATCAAGAGTCTTCTCCAATACCACAGTTCAAAAGCATCAATTCTTTGGTGCGCAGCTTTCTTTATGGTCCAGCTCTCACATCTACCCATGACTACTGGAAAAACCATAGCTTTGACTGGACCTTTGTTGGCAAAGTAATGTCTCTGCTTTTTAATATACTGTCTAGGTTGGTCATAATTTTTCTTCCAAGGAGCAAGCATCTTTTAATTTTATGGCTGCAATCACCATCTGCAGTGATTTTGGAGCCCAAGAAAATAAAAAGTTTTTCACTGTTTCCATTGTTTCCCCATCTATTTCCCATGAAGTGATGGGACCAGATGCCATGATCTTAGTTTTCTAGTTTTAAGCCAACTTTTTCACTCTCTTCTTTCACTTTCATCAAGAGGCTCTTTAATTCTTCTTTGCTTTCTGCCATAAGAGTGGTGTCATCTGCATATCAGAGGTTATTGATAATAACATGGATGGTAATCTCTAGGTCCATCCATATTGTTTCAAATGATATTATTTTATTCTTTTTTTTCTGGCTGAGTAGTAGTCCATTGAAAGCACTATGTAGCTTTATACACAAAGAACAAGTGTCATGGTCCAGGGAACATCATTTGTTCAAGATTGGGCATCTAGAATGGGAAAAAATTTCTATGGGAAAACAATATTATCAAAGATGTCACAGCCTTGCAAAGTTAAATTCATCAACCTCATTTCAGATAATTCCAGGGATATCATAATTTTCCAGTGTTTTGTTTGCCGTGTTGTAAGATTGTACTTGAAAAATTCATGTTAAGATAATGTTTTGATTAAGATGCTCTGTGCTTGGGATGCAAGTGATGGAGATCACTCACTTAGTTCCTGCATCTTGCTTAGAACTGGATGATGCCTGTAAGATCATCTGGTCACCTACTTCCTGTTATTCATGGGCAACTGGGACCAGAGTGGCAGGTGGTTTATTAACATCATACACTCAACCAGTATTTGGGTGTCAACATCGAAAACATGGCTTCCCGAAGCCAGGAGAATGCTGTTTCTATGAACACATTGAAGTGTCACCAGAGCAAAGACAAGAAATCAGAAGATTGCACATGAACTGTGGAAAATTCTTCAAGAGATGGGAATACCAGACCACCTGACCTGCCTCTTGAGAAACCTGTGTGCAGGTCAGGAAGCAACAGTTAGAACTGGACATGGAACATCAGACTGGTTCCAAATAGGAAAAGGAGTATGTCAAGGCTGGATATTGTCACCCTGCTTATTTAACTTATATGCAGGGTACATCATGAGAAATGCTGGGCTGGAAGAAGCACAAGCTGGAATCAAGATTGCCGGGAGAAATATGAATAACCTCAGATATGCAGATGACACCACCCTTACGGCAGAAAGTGAAGAGGAACTGAAAAGCCTCTTGATGAAAGTGAAAGAGGAGAGTGAAAAAGTTGGCTTAAAGCTCAACATTCAGAAAACGAAAATCATGGCATCTGGTCCCATCACTTCATAGGAAATAGATGGGGAAACAGTGGAAACAGTGTCAGATTTTATTTTTTGGGGCTCCAAAATCACTGCAGATGGTGACTGAAGCCATGAAATTAAAAGACACTTACTCCTTGGAAGAAAAGTTATGACCAATCTAGATAGCATATTGAAAAGCAGAGACATTACTTTCCCAAAAAGGTCTGTCTAGTCAAGGTTATGGTTTTTCCAGTGGTCATGTATGGATGTGAGAGTTGGACTGTGAAGAAAGCTGAGGGCTGAAGAACTGATGTTTTTGAACTGTGGTGTTGGAGAAGACTCTTGAGAGTCCCTTGGACTGCAAGGAGATCCAACCAGTCCATTCTAGAGGACATCAGCCCTGGGTGTTGTTTGGAAGGACTGATGCTGAAGCTGAAACTCCAGTACTTTGGCCACCTTATGTGAAGAGTTGACTGATTGGAAAAGACCCTGATGCTGGGAGGGATTGGGGGCAGGAGGAGAAGGGGACGACAGAGGATGAGATGGCTGGATGGCATCACCGAGTCGATGGATGTGAGTTTGAGTGAACTCCAGGAGATGGTGATGGATAGGGAGGCCTGGCATGCTGCAATTCATGGGGTCTCAGAGTCAGACACGACTGAGTGACTGAACTGACTGATAAAAATTCCTAATTCTTACACTTTCTGCTCAAAGGGTACTATACAAAATAACATCTGGAATGAGCATTAACACTGAGATCTCTATTCTTCCAATCTATACCTGCGGAACTTGGGTGTTCTGTTTAGTGGATGCTTTACTCTAAATGCATCAGTTTTCTGTATTGTCCTTTGGGATTTTACTAGTGTTTGTCCCTTCCACTTTGGCAGATGAAACTGAAGAAAACTTATGCATCTTTTTTAGCTTTTGCTGCACATTTTGAACTCACAGCAATCTTAGCAAAGCCAACATTCTGCACCACTTAATTTAAGTTTTCAAAAATTTTTTTGAGGGAGGACAGCTAAAGTAATTATTGAATCCACATATGATTAGTTATCTTTCTTTTAACTGTGAGTTTTTTCTTTCTTTTATGAATTTAGAAATAAAGAGAAAGATACTGGATGTTCTTGGTCTCACATATACTGACCTTGGTCAGGAAGATCCCCTGGAGAAGGGGTAGGCTACCCACGCCAGTATTCTTGGGCTTCCCAGGTGGCTCAGTGGTAAAAATATGCCTGCCAATGCTGGAGTCACTGGCTCAATCCTTGGGTCAGGAAGATCCCCTGGAGGAGGAAATGGCAACCCATGCCAGTATTCTTGCCTGGAGAATCCCATGGACAGAGGAGCCTGGCAGGCTACAGTCCAGAGGGTTGCAAAGGGTCAGACACAACTGAACGACCAAGCATAAGCATATTGACCTTCACGTTTTCAAGATGTAAAGACCAACAGGGAAAGCAAAGAATCAGAGCTTTATTTCCATTTCTTTAGTATTCTTTTCTCCAGCATGCACTCCTTCTCTAGATTCTTCCATTCCTGTTGAGTTATTCTTCACTTTACCAAGCTTGACACCACATGGAATCACCTTGGACAGATTCCAATCACCACGGAATCCCCCATTACCAATTGTCAAGTTCCATCTATCTGTTTCTCCCCATCCAGGATTTCTATATGGGGGTAGCTTAGGGGTGGCAACATGGGATGGGATAAAAGAACTTGCCTCTTTTTATCTAGCTTGTTTGTTTTTGGCCAGTGCCATGCTTCATATGGGGTCTTAGTTCCCCCACCAAGAAGTAAACCTGTGCCCTTGCATTGAAAGAGTGGAGTCTTAGCCACTGGAAGTCTTAGCCACTGCTGAGGAAGTCCCTTAGCTTGTTTGGTTTTGAGTGGATCAGGTGACCATTGTCTCCACTCCCTTATTAAATTCTTTATTTCCTCATGCCTAGGATTCTGACTTCAATCTTCCTTTCCTCCCATTCTTCAGCATAATCTTCCTAATCAAGATTTTCATCAACTTATTCTTCAGTGACTCCCTAATGCCTGTGAGGGCCACCTACCATAGGTTGACACACACAGCTCAGCCTCACATACTCTTCAGAGATTAATCACTCGTATTTCTGTAAAACTGCAGCACCAGAAAGACTTGCTTTTGAAATCCAACTGCCGAGGACCAGCCCCGGCTGATCCAGGGTATTCGAAGGGGAGACGGCGTCGGCGACTATTTATTTATTTATCAAAGATATAAAGAGTAATAGAATGAGGATAGCTCAGTAGGAAAATTCAGTGGAGAAAAGAAGCTGAGTAGCTTGGTTTACGCGGGAGACCAATAAAACTTCAAGACAAGAAGTTTGCACCACTTACGTAGGCCGCAGGCGCCCTCTCGAATAGCGGAAGGTGCCTCACCCTAGACACCTTCTCGAGTGGGTCTTAGAAGCCCAGGCATAATTAGTAAGCGTGGTGGGTTCCGCGCTCCAGATGGAGACTCAGCTGGAAGTTAAAGGGAAGAATGACATGGGGAGACCAAGCGCTGGTGAACAAGGCCAGTAGCTTTATTTTTAACAGGGGCTTTTATACCCTAAGTTACACATAGAGGATAATAGGGGATGCAAAGTCAGCAGTCTTTGATTCTTATCAAAAACCAGGGTTTCTTTCCTGCAAATTTATCGTATACAAATGGTTTAGGTGATTTACATCATCTTCTGGCCAGAAGGCCTACTAACATTTTATGACTCTTGACAAGGACTTATCAACAAAGACTTATTTTCTCTGAGAGTAATTATTTTAAGGTTTGGCGCCATCTTCCAAAGATAAAATTGCATTCCTATAGGGCGGATGTGTAATGGGTTTACAACAAAGGAAAGAATTTATTACCTTAAGGTTCTAAAGTTACTAACACCAAGGCCACTACTTATTTTTTCTATATACCAACTATTAATTAATACACATTCAAGGATGCAATTCAGGGGATGTGAAAACTTGGCAACAAGCATTGACTCATCAATGAAATCCTTTACTAGTTTATTCTGACAGTTTCTAACTCCTGAGAGGCTCTAAGCTATTTGAATATCTTAAGCTTCCCGTGCCTCTGGAGGCTGGGAGACTGTAAACAATCGTATGCATAGCTGCAGGAGTCCGGGTAAACTTGTCAGGTGAGTTAGAGAGCCATCTGAGGGGTTTGGATTTAAACACTCCTAATTGCCCAGGAACTTTATTAATTGGAGCTGTAAGTTAACTCTTTGACAGAGAGAGAGCGAGATGGTGGTAGGGGACAGCCCCCAGTAAAGTCAGAGGTGAGAGCACAAAGCAATAAAGTAGGCAGACTCTGGTTTTTTTGGGGGAAAATGCTCGAGAATATCCGGGCGGACTCCTGAGGCTCGATCCCGCCTTTGCGTATGCCGAGCCTCCTTCCTCATGACCTTTGTCATGAGCGGAATGCCTCACCGGCTCCTGGCATCCAACCTCTGTGCTTTGCTGGTGATATTTTCCCTGTATGTTAGTCCCTTCAGTTCAGTTCAGTCGCTCAGTCATGCGACCCCATGGACAGCAGCATGCCAGGCTTCCCTGTCCATCACCAACTCCAGGAGCGTACTCAAACTCATGTCCATTGAGTTGGTGATGCCATCCAACTGTCTCATCCTCTGTCATTTCCTTTTCCTCCCGCCTTCAATCTTTCCCAGCATCGGAGTCTTTTCCAGTGAGTCAGCTCTTCGCATCAGGTTGCCAAAATATTGAAACCTCAGCTTCAACATGAGTCCTTCCAATGAATATTCAGAGTTGATTTCCTTTAGGATTGACAGGTTTGATTAAACCTAGATTTAGAAAAATCATATGTCACTCTTGTGCATCCATACAAATATAAATGTAATGAATGGGTTAAGAAATTTCCAAAGCTGCTTCCCATCGAGGGTCTGACTCTCCTGGGGTTTTCTTTCCATCTCCTGTCATGTATTCTGGGAGTTGTGATGCTGCTGTTTTCTTGATCTTCCCAGAAGGTGTCAGTGGAAGATTTTCAGAAAACAACTAGGACACACATTCCTCCTCAGATGGATTTTCAGTAGTTTGTCGACTGTGATATCGAGGTGCTCCAGTGGCCTTATCCTGACACCTGGAGTGACAACTGAGTGCACAAACTCTGGCCATGATTTCTGTCAACCAACGGTTAAAAGTGAATAGCTGCTGCTGCTGCTAAGTCGCTTCAGTTGTGCCCGACTCTGCTCGACCCCATAGACGGCAGCCCACCAGGCTCCCCGTCCCTGGGATTCTCCAGGCAAGAACACTGGAGTGGGTTGCCATTTCCTTCTCCAATGCATGCAAATGAAAAGTGAAAGTGAAGTCGTTCAGTCGTTCCCGACTCTTAGCGACCCCATGGACTGCAGCCCACCGGGCTCCTCCATCCATGGGATTTTCCAGGCAAGAGTACTGGAGTGGGGTGCCATTGCCTTCTCCGAGAAGTGAATAGCAGATGTGCTCAATTTCAATATGGTAAAAAGTGCAAAAAATGTGCTACTCAGAATGGATTGAAATATGATACTTTCTCATCCCACTTACCATTTTTTATGCTGCCCCCTTGTATCATTGTTTACAAGGCCATTAAACTGATGAATGTATTTAATTCTGCTGGGCCTCACTGAGACATTTAGAAGCAGAAATCTGTGAAAAATGTGTAGATGGTAACCATTAAAACCTGGATCTACTCTTTCTCTTGGGATATATTGGGAAATCAAGAGCAAAATTTTGAAGCAGCTCTACACTGAAATTTATATGCTGGGTTAAATTCCTTGGGAATTCGTCCCTATATTAGTATTGTCATTAATTGTAGTCATAACTTTTTTGCAAATAAAAAATATTAACATATTTTTCATGTATTAGGTACCTGTGAGGATCCAGGAATTTTACATAATCACAAGTCTGTTAGGCAGGTGGGTTTATTTCTAATGGATAATTTAGAAAACAAAAGCTCTGATGTCATATAGCTGAAAGAGAGCAATGCTAGGATTTAAACCCAGGTGTGTCTGACCCAGTTGGCGCTAGTGGTAAAGAACCCACCTACCAATACAGGGCATGTAAGAAACGTGGGTTTGATCCCTGGGTTGGGAAGATCCCCTAGAGAAGGAAATGGCAACCCACTCCAGTATTCTTGCCTGGAGAATCTAGTGGACAGAATCCCATGGACAGGCTGCAGTCCATAGTGTCGCACAGAGTCAGACACGACTGAAGCAACTTGACATGCGCACAGCATGCATGTGCCTGACCCCAGAACTTGCACTTTGTTACTCTATGATGGTGGGTTGTACATACAGGGCTGCAAGGCTCGATGCAGGTAATTCTTCATGATATAGCAATGAGTTCAGGAAGTCTCACACTTTGGAATACAAGTACAAACGGCAGTAATTTAGAACACAGATCCAAGTGAAGCTTGCATCAAGATTTCCTTTTTAATGGCACTTTCCACAACTTGTGTAATCATATTTTATTTATAATTATGTTATTTACTTTATATCTTTCCCCAGTGAAGGCTGGCATGTTGGCTTTTCGTTGGTTCTGAGATCTACATGTTTTACATTTTAATGTCTATGAATTCAGAATGCAGCTTAAAGTTGAGGTTGTTTTTAAGTGTAATTGGCAGTGTTTTATTTTTCTCTTTGGAGGTCCTGTAAAATAATTATGCATTTTACAATGGACATTTTTTAGTGTTTGATTGTGATTTTTTAAAATTAAATTTATTTGCTTGGCTGTTTTGGGTCTTAGTCTTACATAATCACTGGCCCACGAGACCTTTGTTGCATCACGTGGGAACTTTTGTTGTGGCACACGGGCTCTGGAGCATGTGGGCTCAGTAATTGTGGCACTGAGGCTTAGTTCCTCTGCAGCATGCAAGATCTTAGTTCCCTAACCAGGGATCGAACCTGTCTCCATGAACTGCAAGGCCAATTCTTAACCACTGGACCTCCAGGGAAGTCCTAAGTATGTGTTTTAATTAGCTGCTCTATGCTTAATACATAGTACAGTGCCTGGTCCTATAAAAAGTACTCACATTTGCTGATGAAGAGTGAGTGAATGAATGAAAGTGAAACTTTAAACCTTGCCTGAAGGTACTTGGACTTATGGATGAAGTCTCTTGCCTATAGGAAGTTTATTGTCCACTCTTGTATTCTTATTATGTCTGACTTAAGATTTGTGAAATGGCCAATATGCTCAGCTTGGAACAGTGCATCGTCCATAAAGATAGGGCTGGAGGACTCCTCAGCTTAAAAGTTCCTGTAGGAGGAGGCGGGCAAAAAGAGAAGGGGGTGGCAGAGGATAAGGTGGTTGGACAGCATCACTAACTCACTGGACATGAATCTGGGCAAATTCTGGGAGAGAGTGGAGGACAGAGGAGCCTGGCATGCTGCAGTCTGTGGGGCAGCAAAGAGCTGGATGGGACTGAAGAACAGAAACAAGGAGGTGTCTCGCTTGCTGAAGCCATCACCTGGTAGAAAGTACTCATAGGAAAACTCACCCGAGTCTCCCTCTGGGAGGCATTTGATACCCTTCTCCAATGACCAGAAACCGACTCAATTGTCGGCTGGCAATTAGGGGGCAAGGGGTCAGATGCAGGCTTGTGCTTTGATTGGTTTGTGATGTAGTAGTGGTTTAGTTGCTAAATTGTGCTGAGTGCCAAAGAATTGATGCTTTTGAACTATGGTGTTGGAGAAGACTCTTGAGAGTCCCTTGGACTGCAAGGAGATCCAACCAGTCCATCCTAAAGGAGATCAGTCCTGAATATTCATTGGAAGGACTGATGCTGAAGCTGAAACTCCAGTACTTTGGCCACCTGATGTGAAGAAATGACTCATTTGAAAAGACCCTGGTGCTGGGAATGATTGAAGGTGGGAAGTGAAGGGGACGACAGAGGATGAGATGGTTGGATGGCATCACCAACTCAATGGACATGTAGTTTGAGTAAGCTCCAGGAGTTCGTGATGGACAGGGAAGCCTGGTGTGCTGCAGTCCATGGGGTCGCAAAGAGTGACATGACTCTTTGGTCGGACATGACTGAGCGAGTGGACTGAACTTGAAATCTCATGGACTGCAGCCCACCAGGCTCCTCTGTCCATGGGATTTCCAGGGCAAAAATACTGAAGCGAGTTGCCGTTTTCTTCTGCAGGGGTTCCTCTCAACCCAGGGATCAAACCCTGGTCTCTTGCATTGCAGGAGGATTCTTTACTGACCGAGCTACCAGGAAAGCCCCTCATTTGTGCTGCTTGATGAAAATTCTCAGTGAGCCTCCTTCACTCAAGGGGATTCCTTAAGACACTTAGTGTCTTTGCTGAAATTCAGCCCAGAGGTTGGAAGACTGCAGTTTACTGCGGAGCCTCGAGAGAGCCATGGTGACGCCTGCCAAACCCAGGATGAATGCCATCAGCCATCTGTGGAAATCTTCCCAGAAAGTAACTCTTCCCAAGAGAGACCATTGTATTAATAAATGAGCTGCTGATGAAATGATGAGGTGCCTAAAACACCATTAGGGAAGCTGCGATTTCAATGTAGCTAATGAAAGATAAACAGTGACATGGTGAATTGTCACCTCTGTCCTGAGGTCATGTGTTGACAGAGGATCCTTGGGACTGAGATGCTGAGCAAGGAGGATGAGAAAATACTGCGATTTGCTGGTGACCTTTCAACCTGGGCTTCCCTGGTGGCTCAGATGGTAAAGTGTCTGCCTGTGATGGGGGAGACCCGAGTTCGATCCCTGGGTTGGGAAGATCCCCTGGAGAAGGAAATGGCAACCCACTCCAGTACTCTTGCCTGGAAAATTCCATGGATGGAGGAGCTTGGTAGGCTATAGTCCATGGGATTGCAAAGAGTCAGACACGACTGAGCGACTTCACTTTCAACCTGGCACAGAGCAGAATGAGGGCTAGTCTAGATACCGTCTTCATTCACGGTTAGAACAAAAAACAGTTGCTTGCCTATACCCAGAGGTTGATTAAAAAACTATCCCATAAACCAACTCTCACTTCCTGTGTTTTGTGTGTATGTGTTTCTTTTAAAAAACATTTATTTATTGATTTGGCATCATGCAAGATCTTCGATCTTTGTTGCAGCATGCCAATTCTTAGTTGAGGCATACAGGATCTAGTTCCCTGACCAGAGATGGAACCCCGGTACCCTGCATTGGGAGGTGGAGTCTTGGCCCCTGGACCACCAGGGAAGTCTCTAATGCTTTGTTTACCAAACAGTATTTAGGTCTAAGTGCTGTCTCTCTGTTAACTCTCCGTATGGAATGAAATCAATGCTCAGTCATGTCAAACTCTTTGCAGCCCCATGGACTGTAGCCTGCCAGGCTCCTCTGTCCATAGAATTTTCCCAGCAAGAATACTGGAGTGGGTTGCCATGTCCTTCTCCAGGGGATTTTCCTGACGTAAGAATGGAACCCATGTCTTTTTCATCTCCTGCATTGCAGGCGGATTCTTTACCACTGTGCTATTTGGGAAGCTATGTATGGAGGCCCCTCCCTAATGTTGTCTATTGAAGTGAATCTCCCAAGTCAGGTACCAAATTGACATCCAAATTAGCAGTAGGTGTCAGTACCAAATTAGCATCCTGGCTTTCAAATGGGTCTCGTGTGAGATTAGTTAGCAGGATCTTGGTGGGATGGGTCCCCTGGTTCTCGATTTATCCTTGGATGACCTGATTGGATTTGAGTTCCTGAAACTTGAACTTCAAGGACTAAAACCTGGATTCAACATGTCCAACCTTAAATGTCCTGCCACTTATTCATCTTGATGAGAGAAATCCCACCTACTAGACTTCTCAGATCACGTTGGCTGTGATTCCCCATCATGTCTTTACAGCAAGGATGATCAAGATCTTTAGTCATAGAGAATAAATAAGCTTGGTTTATTTGTAAGTACAGCTCTGTGAGCGCAAGTAATTTATGGACATCATTTGCTATTTGCATATGAAGTAGGCTTGTTTTTTTATGGGGAGAAAATGGCTCCGTTGAGTTACAATTAGCCTACCTGACAGTCACAATTAGCCACAAGCCTGGTAGTTAATCGAGCACACAAAAGCTGTTTAGACAAAGATGGACTGAATGTCTTGTGCAACTGATGCATGGCTGTGGCTTCTCTGTTTTCTGTTTTGATACGGTTTAAAGTTACTCCCTGTTCAAAGAAATGATTCAAATATCTCTGTTGACTTCAAGCTTCCTGCTGGGCAGTGTCTAGAATTAAACGAACATCAGAGGTTGTGTTGCAACCCAGCTGTTCAAATGCGTTGATAGGTTGATAAGTAAGAATGAGAGACACGGTTCAACTGTATAGCGTGTAAACAGTATTGCCCTAACAACACAGGGCTTTGGAAGAGAGGAGAGGCCAAGGTGGAGAGCGAAAACTTGAATTCAAGTATAGATTTTAATTTTTATTCCATGTTTATGGTGCATAATACATGCAAATTGGACATGTAAACATGTTGAACTTCTGGTCCTCCAAAATACTTTTCATCTGAAAGCCTGTTGGATGATGAGTTGGTCTCCCAGGAGCTAGAAGATCATTCTGGAAGAGTCTATAAGCTGAACAGATTGCTGGGATGTTTAGGATCGGCAGGCGACAGCTCTGGAAGCAGAGTGTCACCCGAGTTTTAATGGTAAGGAGCTGCTGTCTGTGAGCTTGCACATGTCTTAGAACATCATCTCTTGCACCTGTGTGCAAAAATTCCTAAAAAAGTTCAAAATCGTATTCTGATGAATCTGTGAGAAACAAGTTTATCTACTAATTTTTGGATAGTTCATAAGGCTATATGTTACTTCAAATTTAAAATTGAAAAGGAGTTTCATCTTTAGGCTTTTCTGCACCTTGCCACCTAAACTGTGGCTTCTTGTAGAAATACAGTCTCCATCTTTTGGGATGATGCTTATTGTTGTTCTGTCGGTAAGTCGTGTCTGACTCTTTGCAACCCCATGGACTGCAGCACTTAAGCTGCAGCCTAGCATTCAAACCAGGCTCCTCTGTCCTTCACTCTCTCCTGGACTTTGCCCAAACTCATATCCGCTGAGTGGGTGATGCTATCCAACCATCTCATCCTCTGTTGCCCCTTTCTCCTCCTGCCCTCAGTCTTTCCCAGCAACAGGGTCTTTTCCATTGACTCACCTCTTTGCATCAGGTGGCCAAAGTATTGGAGCTTCAGCATCAGCATCAGTCCTTCCAATGAATATTCATGGTTAATTTCCTTTAGGATTGATTGGTTTGATCTCCTTGCTGTTGAAGGGACTCTCGAGCTGCTTGCCTGATGGAAAAAAATCTACTCAGGGTGCCTTGGTGACTGCATTCTCCTAGACCCATAAGCTTTTGTTGGTGATGAGAATTTATTAAGGCAGATTCTACAGGCTTCTTTAAAATGACACCCCACCACTTACCCTGTCCCCTATCGCCTTCTATGGGCCTGGAAATGTGCTCACAGTCCGTGAGCTACAAGGATGAAGAATGAGCTTCCCTTAGCCTAGGACTCAACTCAGCAGCTTTGGATTAGGCAGATGCATAAAGAGGTGTTTTGGAGCCTCTTCCACTGATGATTAACGTCAGAAGAAAATTGAGGTTTCTCCAGAACTCTGTTGTCGACATTGACCCATGCTTCCTCAGGGCTTGAATTGCTGTATCTTTTATGCACCCCTAGCATCCTGGATGATTCTGGCCAGCCTTGCAGTTCTGCTCTTCCACCGCAAAACACAGAACCGTTGTCTCTGTTTTTCCTAAACTCTCTGCCACCAGCCACCCTCCTTCCCCTAGCCCCACCGTTCTGTTGCATCTCTCCCAAGATCAACATCTTTCAGCCAAGCCCTTGAACTTGTTGGCCTGCAGACGCTTATTATTTAAGACCAAGTACAGGTGCCACCTTTTCTCTGAGAAGCCTCCCTGACACTTCAGGAGGAGGTGGGGGCTCCCTTCCTTGGGTCCTGTCTGCACTTTGATGCTCGAGCTCTCATCACATTGCTGTGGTGAGATGGCATTTGTCTACTGTGAGTTCCTGGATGACTAGACGGTGCTTCCTCCATCTCTGATAGCCTTCCCCTAACACAGAACCTGTACTTGTTGTTGTTCAGTTGCTGAGTCATGTCTGACTCTTTGTGATCCCCTGGACTGCAGCCTGCCAGGCTCAGAACCCGGTACTAATACATCTTAGTTTATGCTTTCTCAATAAATTGAATTAATTAAATGTTTCACATGTCTGAATATTTTCCCTATTCCTCACTTTTCCGTGCTTCATTACCAAATCACAAAAATTAAAATTGAC
Organism: Bos mutus; assembly: GCF_027580195.1. Taxonomy (NCBI): domain Eukaryota; kingdom Metazoa; phylum Chordata; class Mammalia; order Artiodactyla; family Bovidae; genus Bos; species Bos mutus. Next base: position 59,072,250 of record NC_091636.1, read on the forward strand.
GATAAAATCACGAATATAATGAATGAATTGGATTCTTTCTTGGCACTGGTTACCTTTTAGGAATATCTTAAGTTTTTTGGAAGTTTCTATACATTTGGGATGCTGGTTCTGTTTACCCCGATGTATGATATTAACAGAATTACCTTAATAATGTTGCAGTGTATTATGTAAGTAATTACACATTTTCTTTTTAGCGCACTGATTTGATGGTTTATTAAGTTATACCTTTGTCACCTAAAATAATTAATGACAAAGATTCCCAAACCACTTAAGATACAAAATTTAGCCCCTATATTTAAACTTAGTCTGCAGCTATTACTGTAGTGATGCTATATTTGTCATTAGGTTATTGTGATATAATAATTGACTCTGTTCAGAATACACCTGCAAATAGCCAAATAAACCATAAGCTTTCTGGGTTTAGAAAAGTCAAACCATATATCCTTTTTGTTGTATAATGAACACAAATGCTTTTCAATGAAAAAACTCGAAGTAATTCTCTATCTATTGACTCAGGCATCAGATATGATGCCTGCCCACCCCCACCCCCCCTTTTTGGGCTTTTCTCAAAGATGAAGAATGCTTAGTACCTACTTTCAAGCGTACCATGGACATGAATTCCAGACTCAACAGATTTTGTTTTTCTTTTTTTCCCTAAAATTAAACTGGGATTTGTCGACCTTTAGAAAAAAAACACTTGAAAGATTTATGAGAGTCCTCTTGGCCTAAATTCATCTAATTGGACACCTAGTTTTGAAATGGGGGCAAGTTTTCTCACTGCTGCTGAAATATGTATCATTCGTGTTTTCCACTTATGTCCTGATCCTGGGGATTACTGTTGCTCACTAACTTTCCTGGGATTGCTAGGTTTCTCTAAACAGTGATTCTCGAGGGGGTGGGAGGTAGAGACTGGCTGGGGAGAGAGGGCACCTCCTTCCCCTGCTGAGAACCTCCCCTGGAGGGGCCATTGTTCCTCAGGGAGTACACAGTAGAAGCCAAGCCAAGAAAGGAACCTTTGCTCTCAGATACCTTTTGAAAGCTGAAAAGATATCAGTGTTATTGTTTGGCAAAATAGCCTAGCTGGTTTCAGTGTTCTCTTAATCAGGCCCAGATGTGTTTGGTCCTGTGAGCACATTTCACACGCACAGATGAAAACAGTTTCCTTGGAACTTGGGGAGGTGAAAGGCTCTAGGTTATAGCGGTCCCCAGCCTTTTTAGCACCCGGGACAGATTTCCTGGAAGATGGTTTTTCCATGGCCTGGGGTAGGGGGAATGGTTTGGGGATGAGTCAAAACTCATTACATTTATTGTGCACCTCATTTCTATTTTTATTATATCAGCTCCACCTTAGATCATCAGACATTAGATCGTGGAGGTTGGGACCCTTGTTCTAGGATGCAGCTGTGGGGAGCTGGCAGGTGATGCTTGCTAATGCCTAGGTGGAGGCTCCCAAACCTGAAGGAGTCACAGCCCGATGTGGCCATGAAGTCACTACACCATCTCTAGACCCTGGGAGAATGTGACTCGAGGTGCAGAATCCACCCATTCCACTAGAATCGGTTGACCACCTATTTTGTGCCTGCCACACTTCTGGGCCTTGTGGAGTTGAGCTGAAACCTGTCCTTCCTATTGATTTTTGCACGACCCAAATACTGACAGAAAGGAAAGATCTAGAGTTACGGGGATCCCAGCTTTATGCATTTGGACTTTCCTAAGTTCCTAACTCAAGTGAAAACCTCATGGTGTTTGTAAATTATGATCAAGTCATCAAATGCTTTCCTTTGAGACAGTGTTCTCAGGCTGGGCCACCACTGTAATCATGAGGGGAGCTTTTGAGAAACACCACTCTGCACGAGAGCAGTCAGTTTCTGGGGAGACAAAGGAATCAGCATTTTAAAGCTTCCAGGTGATTCTGATGAGCATCAGCTCTGAGCATTCTGGTTCATTGTGATCAATAAGGGAGGTTTTGGGATTTCAGCCCTGTGCTATAGACAGTGGGGCTTCCCTGGTGGCTCAGTTGGTAAAGAATCTGCCTGCAATGCAAGAGACCCAGGTTCGATCCCTGGGTCCAGAAGATCCCCTAGAGAAGGAAATGGCAACCCACTCCAGTATTCTTGCCTGGGAAATCCCACAGCCATGGATAATGTGAATGATGACGTTATATATGTATTTTTTTTAGCAAGTGAGTGAAAACCATTTGAATTATATGGCCTCTGTTGCCCAAGGGGACTCGGAATTGTACAAGAGTGGTATTCCTGATTTTGAACTAAAACCTCTGTAGGATTGGAGGAAGAAAGAATATATGGGCATATTGAGGCTAAGCCTTATAAAAAATTTTTGAAAATGTTTTATTTTGTATTAAGGTATAGGGAACCAACAAACAATGTTGTGATAGTTTCAGGTGGACAGCAAAGGGACTCAGCTATACATATACATGTATCCATTCTCTCCCAAACTCCCCTCCCATCCAGGCTGCCGCATAACATTGAGCAGAGTTCCCTGTGCTATACAGTAGGTCCTTGTTGGTTACCCATTTTAAATGTGGGTGTGGGTACACGTCCATCCCATAAAGTCTCACTAAGTCTTGGTCAGGTGCAGACATCTGGGGTGTAGAAAATGGACTCCGTTCAGTTCAGCTGCTCAGTCATGTCTGACTCTTTGCGACCGCATGGACTGCAGCACGCCAGGCCTCCCTGTCCATCACCACCTCCCAGAGTTTACTCAAACTCATGTCCATTGAGTGGGTGTTAGAGTTTGGATTATGGAATGCTGGGGGGAGAGGAGGTAAGTTGGTGATGGGGACACACCTCTAAGCAGATTTTGGGTTGGCTTGGGTAAAAAATCCACACACAGTGACAGGTAAGGTGGGATCTTCTATATGCTTGGAAAGAATGACGGGTAAGGGAGTTGGTAAATGGGGAGATTTAGGGGCCCTGAAAACTTCAGCAACAATAGACAAGATTCCAGAACTTACTCTCAGGTGGAAAGAAAATTGATGGGACCTTCTCTGTTGAAGTGCGAGCTAGCTCTTTGTGATGGAGGGGGAGTGCAACTCTTGTTAAATAAAGGAGGGCTTCCCTGGAGCACCTGCTGGGAGTGGATTAGTCAGCGTGGAGTGTCTCTCCCTCCCAGGAACCACTCTGCTCAAGTGCTCTTAATGCGGGAAGGAGGTGTAGCACTTCCTCCTGCAGCTGTGGCCCTTCACCTGGAGAAGTGACATAAAAGGGGAGGAAGGGAAGTTAAGATGCCAGAAGCGCAGTGGGGAGTGGAGCCTTGCTCCCTTGCGGCTCTTCCAGCCAATTAATCTTCCAGCAGGTTCGGATGGTCCAGGAGGCATCGTCACAGAGCAGCCTCTCCCAGCGAGGAAACTGGGCCCTGAGGGTTATGGTGAAAATGCTGGAAGACAGAAAAGGGAGGCTTTTCTTTGTTGGAAGACATGGAAATTGGGTTAACTTGGAGAGGGCCCTTTCATTTGTAGAAATGAGAAGCAGAACTGCTTCCATCTCTTTCTGTAATTCAGCATGTTTGAATGGGATGTAGGCTAAGTGAGGTTAGTTATAGTGGCTGTGAATTGAGGGGGAGCCATTATCCGTACTAATGATGGAGTTCTGTGCAGTGGTTTCTGCTGAAGTCATAACAACATGCAAGACCCAGGAGCTTATTGACTGAATTCTGCACCTGCCATGGACTCACATGGAGCTAGAATAATTTTCACCAGCCCTTAATTACTTGAGAGTGACTTGTGAATGATAAACTTGGTTAATCATCCCCTGATTAGATAGCAATTGAGGCTCTGCTAAGTGCTAGGCGCTGTTCTGGGTACTGGAGATGCTGCGGAAATCAAAATAGAAAACGTCCCTCCCTGTGGAGCTGCTCCTCTTGTAGGAATGATGAGATTCAGGTGATGTTTATTTTATTTTACCCTTTAGGAGATAGGCAGGATCAGCTTAAATACATGGCACACCAATGAGGGAAACCAGCCTGGGCCATTTGGATCTCTCCCTTCAAAAAAGAAAAATAAATACTTATTTTTATCAGTAACCAGGCATTGTATTTCATTTTTTAAATTGGAGTATAATTGCTTTACAATGTTGTGCTATTTTCTACTGTACAACGAAGTGAATCAGCTATTGTTGTTCAATTGCTAAGTCATGTCCGACTCATTGTGACCCCTTGAACTGCAGCATGCCTGGCTTCCCTGTCCTTCACTATCTCCTGGAATTTGCTTGAATTTATGTCCGTTGAGTTGATGATGCTATCTAACCATCTCATCCTCTGCTGCCCCCTTCTCCTTTTGCCTTCAGTCTTCCCCAGCATCAGGGTCTTTTCCAATAAGTTGGCTCTTCACATCAGGTGGCCAAAGTATTGGAGCTTCAGCTTCAGCATCAGTCCTTCCAATGAATAGTCAGGGTTGATTTCCTTTAGGATTGACTAGTTTGATTTCCTTGCTGTCCAAAGGACTATCAAGGGAATCAGCTATCTGTATACATAAATCCCTTCCCTCTTGGGCCTCCCTCCCACCCCAGGCATTTTACTTAGACATACACTTTGAGTAATTTCCCCTTCTGCTCATGGATTTGCCCTGATTCATCTACAGTTGGCAAAAATGGAATAAAGTGAAGCTAACTGGCCTAAGACGATCAAACCCATGTCCTTGGCCTCTTCAGCACTGCTTCATCAGGTGATTAATTATCTCTGGGCTTGAGACTGATATTGAGAACCAAAGTGAAATGGGTCTCAGAGGTATTTACCCTGGTGATTTAAGATAAGGAGTTTCAGTTGTAATTCATAGACTCCTCGTTATTTACGATACTCTCCAGTGAGGATTTAAATCTATGTTGTACTCTCTCCTGCTATGTTTGTTACATTGCTATAAACATGGGCTTCCTTGGTGGCTAAACTGGTAAAGAATCTGCCTGCAGTGCAGGAGACTTGGGTTTGAGCCCTGGGTTGGGAAAATCTGCTGGAGAAGGGAAAGGCTACCCATTCCAGTATTCTGACCTGGAGAATTCCATGGTCTATATAGTCCTTGGGTTGCAAAGAGTTGGACATGACTGAGCGACTTTACATATGCATAAAAGAATAAAACACCCAACTACAAAATGGAAATATATTCATTAAAAAATATGCAACAGATTCTCAGTAAAACATCTCTTTCTCAGATTCAGATGGACAACAAGGCTAATTGTGTCTTCTAGAAAAGCATTTTTTTCAATATGACATATAGATATATATAAAGGCTATAGAAAGGATAGGTTATGGACCTGGTGTGAACAGTGTGACATGGATACAGGTGAAATTGTCCTTGAGTTTGGGGATGCATGGAGCCCAGCCTATCGGCTACCCAGGCAGGGAGCTTAAGTCCTGGCACTTCTGGATGTGAAGATCCAGTGGGGAATTAACCATTTGCTGAGACACAGGAACTGGACAATTTAATCTTTGCAAATACCTTTCAAGTTTGAACTTTTATCTCCATTTTATAAACAAGGGTAAGGCTTCTCATCTCATCCTCATCCTCTGCTGCACCCTTCTCCTTTGCCTTCAATCTTTCCTCACATCAAGGTCTATTCTGAGTTGGGTGAGATGGTTAGATAGCATCGCTGACTCAGTGGACATGAATTGGAGCAAACTTCAGTTTATAGTGGAGGACAGAGGAGCCTGGCGTGCTGCAGTCCCTGGGGTCACAAAGAATTGAACACGACTTAGCGACTGAACAAGAACGAAGTTTCTCATGGAGTTGGGGATTATAACCTGAAGCCAAAATGAAATGGGTGTAGTTCACGAACTGTTTATGTAGATGAACATGTAGACCTGGGCTTTGGTGCTTTAGAGGTAACGGCAAAGCTTAGTATATAAAAAAAAAAATTGGAAGGATGGGTTTGTCACGAGAAAAAGTCATGGAGCTTTATTATGAAGACACATGGCATTGGGTCTTTGTTGGGATTCATATTTTAAAATCTCAAGTCCTATTCCAGACCTCTCCTGATCTGATAAAAAGACCCCAAGAACCCAAACCAACCAACCAAACAAACAAAAACACAAAAAACCCACCCTTGAGTCTCTTGTCTGTGTTACTTTTTTTTTTAACAGCATACATTGTTGGTTTTTTTTTTTTTAATTTCTTTATTTAACTCTATCAGAATCTTCACTGTGTCATGCAGGATCTTTCATTACTGCATAGGGATTCTCTAATTGTGGCCTGAGGGCTCAGTAGTTGCCCTGAGGCATGTGGGATCTTAGTTCCTGGACCAGGGATTGAATCTGAGTCCCCTGCATTTCAAGGCAGATTCTTAACCACTGGACCCCCAGGGAAGTCCCTGTGTTAATTTTTGAATCAGTGAGAAGTAATGAAAATGTTAAGAGATGGAAAGGGACTTAGCTGTCACAGAGTCCTACACTTCGATTTTAGAGTTGCAGAACCTGAAGTCTGGAAGGCTTAAAAGACAGATGCAAGGTCTTACAATTAGGGGCCACCCTGGGGCTGGAGCCCAGTCTGGCACCAGTGCTCACTTGTGTACATGACATTGCTCTACCTTGAAATCAGCACTTGTTTCTTGGGAGGGAGTACATTACTCCCTCTTTCATTTCAAAATGGTAGTAACATTATTTGTCACAAGTTACAGAAATATTGCAGAAATATTTTATTTTTTATTCTGCAAACCTTAGCTTGCTTATCATTAAAAATTTTTTATTGGAGTGTAGTTGATTTACAATGTTGTGTTAGTTTTTTTTTCATACAGCAAAGTGAATCATTTATACACATATATATATCTATTCTTTTTAAAATTCTTTTCCCATATAGGTCATTACAGAGTATTGAGTAGAGTTCCCTATGCTGTACAGTAGGTCCTTCTTAGTTATCTGTTTTACATATAGTAATGTATATATGTCAACCCCAAATCTCCCAATTTATCCCCCTAGTGACAATAAGTTTGTTCTCTGTATCTGTGACTCCATTTCTGCTTTGCAAGTAAGTTGCTTTGCATCATCGTTTTAGATTCTACATGTAAGTGATACCATCATATTTGTCTTTCTCTGTCTGACCTATTGCCCTCACTGTGACAGTCTCTAGGGCTATCCATGCTGTTGCAAATGACGGTACTTCATTCTTTTTCATGGCTGAGTAATATTCCACTGTATATATGTACTACATCTTCTTTATCCATTCATCTGTTGATGAACATATAGCTTGCTTTCAGGTCTTGACCATGGCAAAACTGTGGTGCCATGAACAAACTGCTTGTATTGTTGTGAGTTAGAGCTTTTTCCAGATATATGCCCAGGAGTGGGACTGCTGGATCATACGGTAGCTCTGTTTTTAGCTTTTTGAGGGACCTCCGTACTATTCTCTATAGTGTTGTATCAGTTTACATTCCCACCAAAAGTACAGGAGAGTTCCCTTTTCTCTACATCCCCTCTAGCATTTACTGTTTATAGATTTTTTTGATGATGGCCATTCTAATTGGTGTGAGGTGATATTTCATTGTAGTTTTGCTTTTGCAGAAATATTTTAAATATTGCTCTAGATTTCCTTGAACATTGAATAGGTATCTGAACCTATTCCCCATCTCTATCAGTTGGAGCTTGCTCATGCAAAGAAAACAATTTTAATGTGATCCTTTAAAAAAAAAAATGCCATAGTTCACCTCTCGCCTTTGTCATCCTGTTTCCAAGATGTTCCAAAGGCCAACAGGACAAACCACCTCCAACTAATCATCTGATTGCTTGCTCCTGCAGTTCCTTGGCAGCCAGAAAGCTTCAGGTTCAAGTTTAGGGGCTGACAACATGCTGATCCAATCACCAAATATTTATTTGACACTGTTGACTTTCTGTGGTAGTAAAAAAAAAATCCCTCATTGTGCCAGGATACCTTAGTATAAGGCAATGAAAGTTGAGATTGATAAACACTGCTCTTTCATCTACATGGCACTAGGGTTAATTTCACATTACTTAGGAGATAGGCTAGTTATGTAAGAACATATTCAATGCTTAACATGCTTTTAAATATAATGCTGAAAACATTTACTTTAAAAACACATTTGGTTTTATATATAAAACTGCTTTAGAAGTTTTCCCCTGTGATATTTAAGTAAAAATAAAATAACTAGTGTTCTGCTTTAGAGGCTAATCTCTCCCTTCCTCCACTAGAATATGTTTTTTTTTTTTTTTCTGTTGGAATCTTGTAAAATCAAGTCATAGAATAATGCGTTGCCATGGCAGAATCCTATAGAAATTTCTATGTTCGTTGGAAGCCTTCAGTTGGTTTGCGTCCTGACTTTACTGGCTCTTTAGTTTTGAAATGTGTTTTTGGCTGCCCAGCATTTGCCATCTAGTTGATTTGTTGCTGGGTCCCTGGCTCCCCTGATTGCCGACTGTGCCTACACACTGCTGGAGACATTTAGTATAAACCCAGAAATATCGCTTTGAGAAAAGTCTTTTATTCCTCCCTGCCTTGAATGTGGAACACAGTCAGAGAACAGACATTTTCCTGGTTTTAGCCATGGTTGAAAAGAGATTTAAATTTACTTCTATATGATGTTTATGGAATGTGCATTTTGGGTTAAGACCAGTGTCAGTTCTTTTCTTTAGGGAAATGGCAAGAAGATAGGTAGATTGTTTTTTGGAACCTTAACCTTACCCTGCACCCTCATCCCCACCCCCAACCAATTTGTCTCTCAAGCAGTTCCTTCAGTTTCGGACAAATGAATATAAATTGCATATGTCTAGTGATAGTCTTTCAATAACCCTGAAATTCCCATTTTTTTCCTCTTAACTTTTTATTAATTCTATTGTCTCTAAAAAATTCTCCTTTGACTCTAAATTTTCCTTTTTCTACTAGTAACCACATCTCTTTCCTTTATAGTCAAGTTTCTGGAAAGGGTAGTATGTTTCTCTTTTCCCAATCATTCTTTTCTGTGGTTCTGCATCCATTGGTTTTCTGTCCAACTAATGAAATTATTCTAAAAGAATTACTCTGTTGCCTCATGCTGCATAACAAATCATACCAGAACTTAATGGCTTAACTATCTGATATCAATTATCTGTTATCTTTTAATAGCTCTGTTGTCTCTCTTGAGTCTGCGATATGCTGGGCTCAGCTGGATGGTTCTTCTGTATCACATGTCATTGTCTAGGTTGCAGTTATCTGTAGGCTTGACTAGGTTGGAATGTCCAAGATAGTTTGCAAATTGATGCTCGAGTGTCAGTTAGAACAGTGGTCCACAACTTTTTTGGCACCAGGGACCGATTTTGTGGAAGACAATTTTTCCACAGACTAAGGAGTGGGGGGATGGTTTCAGGATGAGTCAAGTGCATTATGTTTATTGTGCACTTTGAAAGTGAAAGTGTTAGTCACTCAGTTGTGTCCGACTCTTTGCAACCCTGTGGACTGTAGCCCTCCAGGCTCCTCTGTCCATGGGGCTTCCCAGGTAAGAATACTGGAGTGGGTTGCCATTTCATTCTCCAGGGTATCTTCCTGACCCAGGGATCAAACCCAGATCTCCTGCATTGCAGGCAGATTATTTACCACCTGAGCCAACCAGGGAAGCCCTATTATTTCTACTCTAATGCTGCTGCTGATCTGACAGCAGGTACTGGCCTGCAGCCCAGAGGTTGGGGACCCCTGAACTAGGAGATCTGTTGAGCTGTTGACTAGAGTGCCTTGGTTTTTCCCCGTTTGGTCTCCCCATGTGATTTGGACATTTTATAGCATGGTAACTGGGTTCTGAGGGAGTATTTGGAAATGCAAAGGCAGAAGCTGACGGTTTCTGCAGGACTGGCCTAGGAAGTTTTACATTCTCACTTCTTTCCATATTTTTTTGGGTGAAAACTGGTCACAGTTCCAGCCAGATTCAAGAGGAGGGGATAGAGAGACCACCTCTTGATCGGTTAGTGGCACAATCACATCGCAGAAGAGCTATGGGATGCTGAAGCTGTCTTGTAAATGCAATTGCAAGGAAGATCTGGCCCACAATGTCTGTTTTGCTATATTGAGAACCAGTGTCTGTCTCTGCAGTGCAAATTCCCCTTGGGCTCCAGATGCATGTTCCGAAGGAACTGTCTGTCCCAGGCTCTGCAAATGTGTTTGCAGGCTCTGCAAACAAATCCACCTGCCTGGCCTTCCTGTCTCCAGACTTGTATCACTTCAATCCACTTTTTACACTGCTGTCACAATGACTGATGTTTTGATGCAGCATGGACAGCTAAACATCTCTCCTGATTTGAAACTCATCAGTGATTCCCCATGGACTTAAGATAATGTTTATATTTTCTTCCATGGCTCATAAGATATTTTATGATTTGACTTCTCTCTCATTTCCTATTATGTTTTTCTAGTTCAAGTTCAGCCATCCTGGCTGCCTTGTGTTTTCCAGAGTTGCTATGGTTTCTTATGCCTTTTGGCCTTTGAATCTGCAGAAATGCCTCTGTCCCAGGTAGTGTGGTCAAATCTCCTTCAACTCCAGGCTTAAGTCAACTCTTCCTGAAACTTTTCCGGTACCTTCCACCCCTCCTCAGCACTGGGCTAGAGGGGGATTCTCCCTTTGGTTCCTTCTCTGAAGACCCATGAATGCCCTTGCATAAATCTTATGCTCCTGTATCAACCATAATGCCAGTCTGTCCTGTTTACATTTTCTGCTCATATTCTGCAAACCAGTCTGTTAGTTTTTTGAGGTCACTGGGTAGTGTTTGCCTCTGTAGTGCTCATACATATTTGGGGTTTAACAACTGTTAAAAACAAGAAGGATTCAGAGCTACTGGCTAGCATTAAAGATAATGCACATACTTAAGATTAATTGGAAGTTGAATATTGATTGATGGTGAAATGGTTGAATAATTATCCATATTGTTAAATATTTTGCAGCCATTAAGCAAGTTAGAATAGTCTGTATTAAACTAAAAAGAAGTCTATGATGTATTATTAAGGGAAAATGCATGAAAAACGTTTATAGTATAATATAAATAGAAATCTGTATATACATTTGTATATGTTTGTGTGAACAGAGCACACATGGAAAGATACGCTTCAAACTGCAACATTGGTGGCACTAAACTTGTTTATTATTGTAATTAACAGTCAACAGGTAAAAAAGTAAGCAATGCTATTCATAAATTAATTTCAAGACCAGATATGAACTTTTAGACAAGCAAGAAACATAGGGAATAGTGTAGAAGAATATGTATTACTTTAGTTGCATAGGGAATGTTTACAAAAATGAGATTTTTAAAAAATTTTGCCGTGTGTCTTATATATAAGGTCTTTTGAATGCTTATATATGTATGAAATTAAGTCTGTAAAGATTTAGAACAAAATGTTAACAGTAATATTATCTGGTTGGCAGGTGACTTTTGCTTCTTCTTTTGGCTTATCTGTGTTATATAATTTCAAAACAATGAGCACATCTCATTTCCATAGTAGAAATAACATTATTTCTAAATATAGAAGATAGTACATAAAAAGTGGTACCATTAAGCTGTGTGATAGCTGAATACCTAAGACTTGAAAAAGCAATGGTAGTATGAAATTACAAAATGAATTAGAGTGAATCCATTTGAGAACAGTGGTTGTCATATAACATTTTTCTTCCCTTTTTTTTAGCAAAGACTGAAGGAAGAAAAAGAAGCCAAGCGGGCTCGTCTGGATGGGAGACATGACTATTTATTTGGGATTGTAGCTTCCTGTGTGGACCTAAACAAAACTGAAGTGGAGGATGCCATTCTTGAGGGGAATCAGGTGCGATGCATTTGTGTTCCCACTGACTTGATTATGGAGGGCACAGTTCATGTTGTCCTACGGCAGGGTCTGTGCTGGGCCTTAGGGAAGGGTGTCTGTTTCAACATGGACAGGACCCCATTCTGACTCGATACAGGTGATGGTGATGGCAGAATGAGCTTGGGGCTCTCCAGCTCTCCATGTTAAAATCATCATTTGAGTTCCATGATCCTGACAGAGATGTCAGAGATATCTGACATCTCTGACAGTGAGAGATGTCAGTGAAGCTGGGCTTGGGTGCCATTTTGGAATCTGAGGTTAGAGAACAGAATCTCCTCTCAGCTGCTAATTTATCTTTTTTTTTTTTTTGACTTTATCCTGTTCTATCCTGGGAGATTGAGTTGTGCCATAGTTCCCTGGCTTTGACTCTGGTTTCTTTTGTTCCTGACCTTGACTTCCATATCCTGCCATGGAGCAGGCCAGTTGGCAGACCTTTAGATGTACACAGAACCTCATGGATGGGATGAAGTTGCGAGACGGTGGAGCATTCCGTAGTCATACATGTTCTCATCATGGTGGTTTTCCAAGGTTATTGGACTTTAATGATATTTTTCTATAGTGTGTTAGACTGCATTTTGAAAGGTGTGGTCTCTCTGATCTGTAACTGGGTGAAAAATTAAATATATTTATATCCGCCTGTAACAGCTCAGCACTTTAAGAAATTAGCCAATATTAAGGGACAATCTCTTTTCAGATGTGTGGATGTAGCAAATACTTTTACGATTCATCAGATCACTTCTTTGAATTTAGCCTTTACTGTGGTAAGATGTTTATTCTTGTGTGGTTTTTATGTTATAAGAAATGTGCTCTATATGGTTTGGGTAAACTGAAATCTTACCTGAATAAGAAAGATGATAATAAATGCTGATTTAAACCTGGTTTCTGGCTCAGAACAAAGCCATTACCTTGCCTTTCCTTTTTCCCAGATTGAAAGAATCGATCAGCTTTTTGCTGCTGGAGGCCTTCGTCACCTCATGTTTTACTATCAGGATGTGGAGGTAGTGGAAACAGGTATTTAAAGTTGATGTCGCATAACCCAGAAATGTGTTGTTAGATTTACCCAAGGATGGCATGAAGCAGAGGCCACTGCGAGGACTTTATCCTGGGGGATGGGACAGGTGGGGAATGGGGGGTGAGGCCCAGTGAAACAGGTCCTGTTTGTACCTCAAGCAAAGGACAGATAACGGTGGCTCTGCAGCCTGGTTCTAACTTCAGTTGTGATATTTTGTTTTCCTTTTCAGGCTGTGCTGGTAGCTAGAGAATGATAAAATAATTTACATTTTGAGATTTCCTTTCCTTACATGTTAGTTCATTCTGTGCCATTATGTTCTAGAACTTCCACTGGGCATCTGTTTCTTTATTTCTTTTAAACATAGGAATTATTGCCAAGATGTGTAACAGGAGTTTTTTTTTTTTTTTTAGTTAAATATCACATCATGTTTATTTTCTACTGACTGTGACTCAAATGAATAATATTGAATGACAAGTTTAGTCATTTTCACTTAAGATAAACTTGCAAATCTCTATGTGGATTCTGTTGATATATCCCCGTCTACTTTTATGTGAATTAATATAATTTTAAAGCCAAACTAAGGACATAAATATATTATGATTATATTAAAATATCATATGCAATCCCTTTGTGACCTTTTTGATGGAAGAGAAGATAGTTGTTGCTCTTGGCATAGAATATGACCACGATTTTTTATTTAAAAACTGAGGAAATTACGCATGCATAAGTGACTGGCATTTCCCCCAGATTATCTGCTTTATATTTTGTGGTCAGAAAGGGCATTGTATTTTGAGTAAAAAAATCAAAACAAGACAAATTTTGAGTCCTGTCCCAGATTGCAAAGCACAAGCTGAGTTAGGCTAACTGAGTGAATGTGAAGTTCGCCATGAACTCTGCATGGGGTGAGGCTGGCCTTTGTGTGTCACCTTACATGGCACACAGGGTGCAGGGGTGTGAACGTAAGTGCAAGCTTGTTTTTCTTCCCCACTCTCCCTTTAAACCTTTTCAGTAGGAGCAGCTTTTCTTCTGAACTTAAATTGCAATTCAGACAACCCCATGAACTTTGCTGGATACTTTTAGATAAAAATACAGAGTGAAGTAAGCCAGAAAGAGAAAGACAAATACACATTAACGCATATATGTGGAAACATGGTACCGATTAACCTATTTTCAGGGCAGGAATAGAGACTCAGGTGTAAGAATGGACCTATGGACATGGGGAAGGGAAGGATGAATTGGGAGATTGGGACGGACCTATAGGCACTGCCTTGTGTGAAATAGATAGCTAGCAGGAACCTGCCGTGTAGCACAGGGAGCTCAGCTAGGTGGTCTGTGATGACCTAGAGGGGTGGGATGGGGGATGGGTGGGTGACAGGGAGGCTCAAGAGGGAGGGGGCGTATATAACTGATTCACTTCAATGTACAACAAAAACCAACACATCATTGTAAAGCAACTATAATCCAGTTAAAAAAAAAAGAATAAAAGTTTCCATGGTTGCGTCCAATTACAAACACAGCCTCAATTCAGAAAGTAAAAATATCCAGTTGATCAAAACTAGTTGATCTAAAGTTAAATCTCTTCCACTCTTGGCCCTCCCCCTTTCCTTTCATCCCACCCACCTTTGCAGCAGAGGCCTCTGAGGGTCAGTATCTGCAGTGGGAGAGGAGCAGATGGTCTCCTTTTCTCCTTCAACTCACCCCTCCACCCCCTACCCACATCCTGTTAACCACAGTTTTTGAGTGTGTCAGGGCAGAGATAAGAGGGAAGAGGGAGCAGTGAAGTTTTTACTTGGCTGGCACCTGTTGTGAGCTAGCTGACCTGGAATTCTCGGGCCTTGCTCAGATGAGATGTCAGAGGAACAAAAGACGAAGTTAACTTGCTCCACGTAAATGGCTAGGACGTGCAGCCGGAGGTGGAAACCCTGGGAGACTGACTGTGGAGCCCACATCAGCCATCACTTTGCTGTCCTGCCTCCCCTGCGCCTTTCTGACTCCGGTGATCTGGAGGGCCAGCTGGATCAGAACAACAGGATGTAGAGGTTCTGCAGTCATAACTGGATTTGGATCTTGGCTCTCCTGGTGTGTGACTTGAGGTGGGTCACAGCTGTCCTCAGGGTTGCAAGCAGTTTCAAAAACGTAGACATGGTACGAGCCGGGGCTTCCCAGGTGATGCTAGTGGTGAAGAACCCGCCTGCCAGTGCAGGAGACATAAGAGCTGTGGGTTCGATCCCTGGCTCAGGAAGATCATGGCATGGCAACCCACTCCAGTATTCTTGCCTGGAAAATCCCAGAGGAGCCTGGAGGGCTACAGTTCAGAGGGTTGCAAAGAGTCGGACCTGACTGAAGACTTAGCACGCATGCATGGTACTGAGCAGAAGCCCTGATGCACAACATTTACCAGTAGATGCTGTCTCCTCCTTCACCCTTTCTCACTGGCCCCTTGATGGCCCCATCAAGGATGACTTGCAGCTCCAGCAAGAATTTGCTCTGGACTGAACTCTCTTATCGGAGAAGGCAATGGCACCCCACTCCAGTACTCTTGCCTGGAAAATCCCACGGATGGAGGAGCCTGATAGGCTGAAGTCCATGGGGTTGCACAGAGTTGGACACAACTGAAGTGACTTAGCAGCAGCAGCAGCAGAACTCTCATTCCTATTTCTTCCATTTCTGTTTTTCCCTGGAGCACCAATTTTGAAGTGAACTTGTGGTCTGGAATTAAGCAGATCCTTTCATTTACTTTTTATTCTTTATTTTTTATTGAAGTATAACTGACTTACAATATTAGATTCATTTCAGGTGTACAGCACAGGGATTCAGTATTTTTGTCTGTCGCAAAATGATCACTATATAAAACAGATCCTTTGAGATTCCTTTAGGGTTCAGGCTAGAGGTGGTCCAAGGGATGGAGCTTGTAGGGCACCAGGATGAGTCAACATGACAGTGTTTTAACAGGGAAGCCTCATTCTAAGAGATGACCATGTGGACGTAGTATAGCATTTGTGGGACTAAAATCCTTTTCATTTGTAGGGCAACTTGGCTCTCCAGGAGAAGTAAACTCTGTTTCTGGAAAGATGAAAAAACCCAAGGTGTTTGTGACCGAGGGAAAAGATGTTGCTCTTACTGGGGTGTGTGTGTTCTTCATCAGGACCAACCCTGCCAGAGCTATCACCCCTGAGAACATCCATCGGGTAAGAGGCAACAGCTCCTGAATTACCAAAAATCACAAAAATTCTACCCCCAAGATACCTTCCCATGGAGACTACCACTGTATTCATTAAATATTTAAAACTGCTTTCACAGCAATATTTTCAAATCACTTAAAGTAAGCAGTCAAGAGGATGGTTCCTTTAAATCTGTTGAATAAGAGGAATTAATAGTCAGTTTATTAATGAAAATTGATATAACATTATATGTATCTGTGTGAATGTAAAACAGTGAGATTTTTTTCTTTCAAAAAGAATTTCCTGGGACTTCCCTGATGGTCCAGTGGCTTAAACACCATACTCCCAGTGCAGGGAGCCCAGGTTCAATTCCTGGTTAGGGAACTAGATCCTGTTTGCCACAGCTAAGAATTTGCAAGCCACAACTGAAAATCCTAAGTGCCACAGCTAAGACCCAGTGTAGCCAAAAATAAATGAATATTAAAAAAGAATTTCCTTTCTGGCTTACTTCACTCTGCATAATAGGCTCCAGTTTCATCCACCTCATTAGAACTGATTCAAATGGATTCTTTTTAATGGCTGAGTAATACTCCATTGTGTATATGTACCACAGCTTTCTTATCCATTCGTCCGCCCATGGACATCTAGGTTGCTTCCATGTCCTGGCTATATAAACAGTGCTGCGATGAACATTGGGGTACATGTGTCTCTTTCAATTCTGGTTTCCTCAGTGTGTATGCCCAGCAGTGGGATTGCTGGGTCATAAGGCAGTTCTATTTCCAGTTTTTTAAGGAATCTCCACACTGTTCTCCATAGTGGCTGTACTAGTTTGCATTCCCACCAACAGTATAAGAGCGTTCTCTTTTCTCCACACCCTCTCCAGCATTTATTGCTTGTAGACTTTTGGATTGCAGCCATTCTGACTGGCGTGAAGTGGTACCTCATATGGTTTTGATTTGCATTTCTCTGATAATGAGTGATGTTGAGCATCTTCTCATGTGTTTGTTACAGCTCATTTATTTATTTGGCTGCTCTGGGTCTTAGTTGTGGCATGTGGGATCTAGTTCCCTGATCAGGGGTCTAACTTGGGCCCCCTGCGTTGGGAGCGTGGAGTCTTAGCCACTGAACTACCAGGGAAGTCCCTGCTTTACTCATTTGGCAGGTCTCCATTTACGAATGACAGTAGCTAGATTGCAGTTGAAGATCCTTTTTACGATAAAGGTTTTTCCCCAATGTTTTGCAGGAGGTGAGCTTCAACATGCTTGACACCGCAGACGGGGGTCTGCTCAACAGCATGAGACGTTTGCTGTCTGACATCTTCATTCCCGCTCTCAGAGCCACGAGCCATGGCTGGAGTGAGCTTGAGGGCCTTCCAGAAGCCTCCAGCCTTCGGCAGGAGTTCCTGGGCTCCCTGGAAGGCTTTGTGAGCATCCTGGCCAGCGCACAGGAGAGTTTGAAGGAGAAGGTAAGAACAACTATGTTATTTCTTCAAAAAGTATCTGATGGTGAACAAATCAACACCTAGGTGTGTAATACTTCTCTTAGAGGGTCTTGATTCCACTACTTTGCAAATCTTGAAAATATATTGTGTGTGCTTTATTGTCCCTTGAAAATGTGGTGGTGACTAGATTTAAATTCCTGTCATTTGGAGCAATGAGTGCTTTGTGGGTTCCTTAGAAATACTGGCCATGGTTTTTTACTCTGTCATGTCAGATGTTGGACTGCAAGAAGAGCATGAAGTGCTTCTGGTATTGCTCTGCAACTTAGAAGGAGAAATTTGGAGCCAGAGTGTGGTGTGTGTTTCAGGGGTGGTGGTGATGGGGAGGTTGGGGGGTGATGATGATGGTAGGGATGGGAGGAAATTTTGAAGAGGCAGGAGGAGAGACGAATGGATATATCTGAAGACAGATTGGGTCCTGTGGTCCAGCCAGTGATCTAAAGGGCCATTAAGAAGAAGTTTGGCAGGGACTTGCCTGGTGGTCCAGTGGATAAGACTCCATGTGCCAAATGCAGGGGGCCTCGGTTCAATCCCTTGTCAGGGAACTGAAGGTGAAAGTGTTAATTGCTCAGTCATGTCTGACTCTTTGCAACCCCATGGACTGTTGCCCACCAGGCTCCTCTGTCCATGGAAATCTCCAGTCAAGAATACTGGAGTGGGTTGCCATTTCCTTCTCCGGGGATCTTCCCGACCCAGGGATCAAACCTGGGTCTCTTGTGTTGGCAGATGGATTCTTTACTGTCTGAGCCATCAGGGAAGCAGAGACTACTTGATTTTTAAAGACATAATAAGAAGGAAGAATACCGGAGTGGGTAGCCATTTCTTTCTCCAGAGGATCTTCCTGACCCAGATGTCGAACCCAGGTCTCCTTCACTGTAGGCAGATCCTTTGCCGTCTGTGCCATCAGTGAAGCCCCGCTGTCAGGGGACTAAGATCCCATAAGCCTATGTGATGCAACTACAGAAGCCTGCCTGTCACAGTGAAGACCCAGCACAACCACACACACACATACACACACAAAGAATAAGTTTGGCATTTGTGGGAGGATTTGGCATCAGTAAAATTTGTGCCACCTACAGTGAGCCTGTGTTAGTGATTCCTTGGGGTAGAAGGTGGGGTGAATGCAAAACCATGACAGATGACAGCCCAGATAAGGCATGAGTGGGAGACACAGAAATGGATCCTGTGAGACCAATGACAAGATAATGCTCACTGCTCTCCAGGAAATACTGAGACCCTTTGGGACCTATTGGGATGTTGGCAGGGAGGCAGACAGTAGGCTTTCTAAACGATGTGGGATGGGGGAGTTGAGTAAATGATATCCACACAGGGGGAGTTGGCTCCAGCGAACATTTGAGTTATATTCGTAGTTGACTATGATGCAGGCCACCTAAATGCAAGTTGAACTAAATTAAATAGTTATTCTCCTGAAAAGAGTACTGCTTCCACAGGGCTCCACTTCATATTGTGGTAGAGGTATTAAAAAAGTGGCTGGATCTCACACAAGAGGGAGGCGGTGCCACTTCATGAAAGGCAGAAGCTTCCCCCATAAAACCAAGGCCAGGTCTAGGAGGCAGGTGGAAGATGCAGTGTTGGGGATGGGTGCTGAAATCTGAATTTAGAGTCTCACAGGGCTAGCTGCACCTTTCCCAGGAGGAAAATGTCCTTATTAAATACTGAGGTACTTCTGGATCGCGTGTGCGCGTGCTAAGTTGCTTCAGTCGTGTCCAACTCTTTGTGACCCTCTGGACCATAGCCCACCAGGCTCCTCTGTCCTTGGGATTCTCCAGGGAAGAGTATTGGAATGGGTTGCCTTTGCCTTCTCCAGGCTTTTGGGTTGAAAATGAAAGTTGCTCAGTTGTGTCCAACTCTTTGTGACCCCATGGACTATACAGTCCATGGAATTCTCCAATCCAGAATACTGGAGTGGGTAGCTTTTCCCTTCTCCAGGGGATGTTCCCAACCCAGGGGTTGAACCCAGGTCTCCTGAATTACAGATGGATTCTTTACCAGCTGAGTCACCAGGGAAGCCCAAGAACACTGGAGTGGGTAGCCTATCCCTTCTCTAGCGGATCTTTCCAACCTAGAAATCCAACCGGGATCGCCTGCATTGCAGGTAGATTCTTTCTGTGAGGGAAGTAAAAAATCCTGGGTTTGTTTTTCTTTTTCTGGCTGTGCCCTGCATGTGATAGGTCCCCAACCAGGGGCTGAGCCCAGGTTCCCTGTAGTGGAAGCATGGATTCTTAACCACTGGACCACCAGGGAAGATCCCTTTGGTTTCTCTGTCAAGTCAAAATCCAACACACCTTCTTTCCTACCCCTCTCCACCCCTCCCTCCCCAAATGAATTGGTGTATTTGCCATTGAACTTAGTAACTATAAGATTTTTTTTTTTTTGGACAGGGACATGAGAGTCTTTCCCTCTGGTTAGTTTCAAAAAAGAATGTGATAGATTAGAGATTACCCTCCCCTCAGTCATTTTTTGAAGGTCCCCATTTTCTTTGGTTTCATGGGTTGATTCTTTAATTTCCAAGTTCCCTATCAATTCCCGAGTTCTGTGATATTGTCTGTCTGTCTGTCTGTCTGCAGTTCACACTTTTTTTTTTTGACACAAAATTTTAATTCAGACCAATCAGCTTTACTGGTGTGCTCAATACCTAAGGAGGATTCCTACACTGATTTCATGAGCGTTTCCCAGGGAGCAGGGTAGTTAGAGAGAATCTCCTTAAGATCCTTCTGGATCAACCCAGTGTGTGTGTGTGTGTGTGTGTGTAAAGTAACATCATCTTATTCTTTAACTTTCATTGTAATTAGGTGAACCTTCAAAAGTGTGACATATTTGAACTGAAAACCTTGAAGGAACCCATAGACTTCTTGACTCTAGCTAATAACCCTGAGACTATGGAAAAAATAGAAGGTTGTATGAAAGTATGGATCAAACAAACAGAACAGGTAATTTGCAGAAACCAAACATCAGACCTAGCTCTCTGAACACTGACTAGTTCACATGCCATGTGACTGAATCAGCCAGTGGAAGAAGGTTGTATCACATCCCTGTTCCATCTGCCTAAGTATTTTACTGCAAGTCCCTAAAAAAGATGAAAGGTTCATTGCAATGTTAATGTATCGTCATTAGTTAAGAAGAGATAGTAAGAATTCTAGGAGATGACAGGAAATGACTTTACATACTTGTCTACCTAAAACACTGCAGTTGGCCAGGTTTTTCCTCAAGATGTAGTTACTCTGGAGAGAATGCCTATAGGAGTACAGGAGTTTTCTAATTCAATGTGTCTTCCAAAACAAAGCTTTGGACTTAATTGTTAAAAAAAAATTTCAGAAAAGTGAAAGCTAGGTGTTACATCCAATTATTGATGTTACATCAATAATGGAAATTAACCAACTGAAGGCGTGATGACTTCTCAAGGTTGTATTTCTCTGAGGTTCTAAGTGAATAAACCAAAGAAAGTTTCTAAGATCAGGTCCTCCAAAAGTTCATGAAAGCTCCTCAAACAAGTAGTTTTAACTTAGAATGAGTCAACTAAATTTTTTTGAAATTTAAAAAATGGATACATCTCAGGTTAGTAAAAGGCTGTCATTCAAAGCATGCAAATGAATAAAAATATATCATGACTCAGATAGCAGAATTTACTTCTTTCCCTATATTTTGCTTATGTGTAACTTTTAACTCTCCAGCAACTCGTTGGCTCATGGTTCTCCTGTGCATTCACAGGTCCTTGCTGAAAACAACCAGCTGCGGAAGGAGGCGGATGACCTTGGGCCTCGAGCAGAGTTGGAGTACTGGAAAAAAAGACTGTCTAAATTTAACTACCTTTTGGATCAATTGAAGAGCCCAGATGTGAAGGCTGCATTGGCAGTGCTTGCTGCTGCCAAGTCGAAACTTCTCAAGGTTGCTTTTTGCTTTATGAACTGGGAATGGAAATTCTTTATGCATATGTCATAGAGTAATTTGGAACAGAAAAATGTTATTCTACATTAATGAAAAAGTAACTTTAAGATTAAATGATACTGCCCTTTTGTAATTTTACAAACTGTAGAAATAGCCTTTGAATGAAAGGTATTTATTGGCTGGTGTACATGTATGAATGGGCTTCCCTGGTGGCTCAGATGGTAAAGATTCCATCTGCAGTGCAGGAGACCCGAGTTTGATCTCTGGGTGGGGAAGATCCCTCTGGAGAAGGGAATGGCTACCCATTCCAGTATTCTTGCCTGAAGAATCCCATGGACAGAGGAGCCTAGCAATCTACTGTCCATGGGGGTTGCAAAGAATTGGACACAACTTAATGATTAACACATATTCACACACACATATGTATCTGTATTACTAGAGGGCATTGCAAGTCATTAATATGTACCATAATAACATGATTATATATTATGAATTCAGACCAATGAGGAGTAGTAATAATGAAGGCTTAAACTTTTCTAATTTTTTTTTAGAACTGGTGTATTTGTTTTATATTCCTGTGTAACAAATTACCCCAAAACTTCACCACCTGAAACAATAAATATCACCACATAGTCTGTGGGTCAGGGGTTTGGGTGTGGCTTATTGTTGTTATGTAGTCACTGAATTGTGTCCAATTCTTGTGTGACCCCATGGACTGTTGCCCTTCAGGCTCCTCTGTCCATGGGATTTCCCAGGCAAGAATACTGGAGCAAGTTGCCATTTCCTTCTCCAGGGAGTCTTCCTGACCTAGGGATTGAACCTGCATCTCCTGCACTGGCAGGCAGTCTTTACCGCTGAGCCACCTGGGAAGCCCTCAGTGTAGCTTAGCTGGGATCATCTGACTGGACATCTCTTAAGGTTGTTGTCAGGATGCTGGCTCATCTGAAGGCCTGACTGGGGGAGGATCTTCCTCCAGGTTGCCCGTGTGGGATTCAGTTCCTTGCTGTCTGTTGGCTGGAGGCCTCCTTCAGTTCTTGGTCATAGAGAATGTCAGAGTGAGGTGCAAAATGGATTCAGCAGGCTGTGGAGGAGAAGGCGTGTAGGTGTAAATATGAAAGTGCTGCCCCCCTCCCCCCCGTGATGCTCTGTCCTAGTTATTGAAGAGATTTCATGAGAGAAGGCTTGGAAGAGATACCTTTAAACACTTAGTCGAAAAATTTTAATTGCTCTTCAGCGTGGCAGTGCCCCTCACCCCTCTGGATTGAGTTCTATGTAAGAGGCACGGGAGAGACTGAAAGTTGGACCCCTGGGACTTGGGATGACTTTTATGCAGCTGTTAGTTGGAATTTTTTCTATTAATAATTGCGTTAAAATTTCCTTCCTGTATTGTGCGTAGACATGGCGGGAGACGGATATTCGAATCACTGATGCAGCTAATGAAGCGAAGGACAATGTCAAGTATCTGTATACACTTGAGAAGTGCTGTGACCCCTTGTATAGCAGTGACCCTGTGAGTCGAAATTTCCACCTCCTTAGTCTTCTACTCGTGACCCTTTTACACTAGCTGAAATGAGTGTGGAATTTTGGTTCATGAATATTGCAGTTTGTTGGAAAAGTCTTAGAAAACCTCTTTTTATTCTCAAGAAAATTATATGTGCATGTATATGCATACATGTATACACTGATGTTGAAGCTGAAACTCTAATACTTTGGCCACCTGATGCAAAGAGCTGACTCATTTGAAAAGACCCTGATGCTGGGAAAGATTGAGGGCAGGAGGAGAAGGGGATGACAGAGGATGAGATGGTTGGATGGGATCACCGACTCGATGGACATGGGTTTGGGTGGACTCTGGGAGTTGGTGATGGACAGGGAGGCCTGGTATGCTGTGGTTCATGGGGTCACAAAGAGTCAGACACAACAAGCGACTGAACTGAACTAATACATATATATGCATATACACACATGTCTATTTCTACATATATATATTTTCCTATGTTTTCTAAGATATACATTATATTTTAAAAACATTTATTGTATATTCCATTTCCCATAAATATAGCAATTGACATCCTAAACTATACTCAAAACAACTGTGGGAAGAATTATTGGCTGACTTTTAAAAAAAAATCTTTTAACTTTCATTTGTTCCTGGTTTTATTTATTACAAAATTAACTGCTAACACAATCCTTGTCCTTAACAGAATGTTAGTGTTTCTTGCATTGAGACAAAATTTGATTAACTGCATATGACTAAATAATCAAGATGAGATTACTCCTCAATGTGTTATATTTATATAGCATGTTAGATAATATTTTAAAATTTAAATAAAAGTCTTTTACCTAAATTTTATTCTAATGAGGACAGAGTGATTAGTGTGTTAGAATTTTGCTGACTTTGATATGTTGCCCTGAAAAGTTTTGTGCTGTCTTCCAGATATCCATGATTGATGCTATTCCTACTCTTGTAAATGCAATTAAAATGATCTACAGTATCTCTCATTACTATAACACCTCTGAGAAGATCACGTCTCTGTTTGTAAAGGTAAGAGCCTGGTGTAGAGTCCGTGGTCACTTAGATTTCCTTGTCAATGGTTAATGTTGTTTTTTATAATTAGAAATTACCACATTGGCATAATCCAATGTCTCTGTATGCTACAATTTACCAAAAAGACTTAATCTCTTGATAGAAATAGAATTAAGCATACGTGGGAAGCTGATTTTAGCAAATCATAAAGCATTATTTCCCAAAGTAATAATTATAAAATATATTATATTGTTTATGTAATAAAAATGGAAAAAGATTCTTTTTAGAATTTCTTTCCCTATGATATTTAGCACATGATTTCTTCCTATTGGGTGAATTTTAATTAAGAAAAGCTATATTTAACTGGCCATCTTCAGTTTCATATTTTATGTGCTGCTGTTCCAAATTTATTTCATGCCAAGTTGTTTACTTGGTGTTATTAGAACAGTAATCATGGTAATAAAAGCCACTGCAATGTTCCAGTAATCCATAAAGCAATTATAATGATTCTGCCAGAAAACATAATGATGTTTAAACCTTATGTCCTAACTCATAAGTGTTTATGGTGAACATTGTTGCTTTTCCCATTTCCTCTCTAAGAAGGAAATGACTTTTTCATTACCAAGGTGAAAATTTTAAATGTTGTATTAAAATAGAGGCATTTCCCACTCCTCAGGACTGTGTTCAGTTCAGTTCAGTTCAGTTCAGTCATGTCCAATTCATTGCGGCCCCATGGACTGCAGCACACCAGGCTTCGCTGTCCATCACCAGCTCCTGGAGTTTACTCAAACTCATGTCTATTGAGTCGGTGATGCAATCCAACCATCTCATCTGCTCTCATATTTGGGTAGACAGGAGGGGAACCCACAAAATCCTTTTCCATACTCCTCACACTTTAATGTTATGTTGAAGTCAGGAGGGGCGTTTCCCGAGTACAAGACCCAAAAGTCAATCTGTGTTACGATGCATGTCCAGGTTTCATGCACTTTATTTGCAAGGCTTGTTTTAGAACCTAACTGTGAAACCTAATTTGAACCTAATTCTCTCATTTTTTTTTTTTAAATCTCTGATTTTCGAAAACCTTTCATTATGAAAAATTTGCAGCAGGCACAAAAGGAAATATAATTGTATACTGGATCCCCTTGTACATATCACCCAGATTATCCACTGTCAACACATGGCCAGTCTTGTTCCACCTAACCTTTGCACTGCAATCCCAGGCATACATACAGTACAGTCATCCCATTTTCCTTTTAATTTATTAAAATTAAATTTTAATTTTAAAATTTTAAAATTAATAAAATTTTAATTAATTAAAAAATCCCCAGTAGAATTCTGAAGTTTTTTTTTTTTTTTAAGTTTAAAGGGATAAAGTGTTGGCTTTACATACATTATATTTACTCTTTTTTCTATTGTCTTCTGCTTTTGACTTTTCTGCTACAGATCATGGTGTCATGAAATGATCAGGGTGGACAGTTCTTTTCATGGCACTTGGAAACTGTGAGTTAGATTTTTAGAGAAGGCTGCTGAAGAAGGAGACTTAGGAAAGCTCTTGATAGCTTTTAGGTAGGGAAGTGGTTGGCTAAGACATTCATCCTGCATTAACGTGAGGGTCTGAATTGTTGATTTTCTGTAGTGCCTCCAACTCTGTGATTTTACGAATCATTTTGATAATAGGAGCTTCCCTCATGGCTCAGATGGTAAAAGAATCTGCTTGCAATGCAGAAGACTCAGGTTTGATCCCTGGATGGGAAGATCCTCTGGAGAAGGAAATGGCAACCCACTCCAGTACTCTGGCCTGGAAAATTCCATGGATGGAGGAGCCTGGTGGGCTACAGTCCACGGGGTCGCAAAGAGTCAGACACGACTGAGTGACTTCACTTTCACTTTCTTTCACTTTTGATAATAGCTGTGTAGAATTTAAAAAGGTTGACTAGAAGCAGAGAGTAGAATGGGTGGTTGCCAGGGGCTGGAAGAGTGTGGAAAATGGGACGATGTTGGTCAAGGCTGCAAGCTTAGAGTTGTAAGATGACTGAGTTCTGGGGTCTAATGTACAGCTTGAAAGTGAAGGTGAAAGTCACTCAGTTGAGTCTGACTGTTTGTGACCCCATGGACTATACAGTCCACGGAATTCTCCAGGCCAGAATACTCAACTGGGCAGCCGTTTCCTTCTCCAGGGGATCTTCCCAACCCAGGGATTGAACCCAGGTCTCCCACATTGTGGGCAGATTCTTTACCAGCTAAGCCACAAGGGAAGCCCAAGAATACTGGAATGGGTAGCCTATGCCTTCTCCAGGGGATCTTCCTGGCCCAGGAATCGAACCGGGGTCTCCTGTATTGCAGGTGGATTCTTTACCAACTGAGCTATCAGGGAAGCCCCAATATACAGCTTGGTGACTATGTTTAGTATTGTGTTGTATAGTTGAAAATTGCTAAAGAGCAGATGTTAAGTTTTCTCAACACACACGCACACAAATAGTAATTATGTGAGGTGTTGGATGTGTTAGTACTTGATTGTGCTAATCATTCTGTTATGAATATGTATACCAAGCATCACTTGTACACCTTAAGCATAATACAATTTTTGTTTGTCAATTATACCTCAGTAAAGCTAGGAAAAAAGAGAGTTAGTGCTTGATCACACTTGTGAAGGAAAAACATAAACCCAAAGATTTATTCACAGATGTCATACTCAGAGAGGTTAGAAGAGCTGAGGACACTCTAGCCCAGTTTATGCTTGATGGCTGCTTACTGTACTTGACGTCATTTCATTGAAAAATTCCAGGTGACCAATCAGATGATATCTGCATGTAAAGCCTATATTACCAACAACGGAACTGCCTCGATCTGGAGCCAGCCACAGGATGTTGTTGTGGAAAAAATACTATCTGCAATTAAACTTAAGCAGGTAACAGTCAACTTAATAATATATTTAGAATTTAAAAATTATTTTTACATTGTTTTTGCCAATATATCTTAAAAAAAGTATTTATTTCTTTATCTGGCTGTGTCAGGTCTTAGTTGTAGCGTGCGGTATCTTCAGTACATTATGTGGGATCTTGCCTTGCTGTACACAGACTCTCTAGTTGCGACGTGCAGGCTTAGTTGCTCCAAGACATGTGAGATCCTAGTTCCTCTACCAGGGATTGAACCTGTGTCCTGCATTGCCGGACAGATTCTTAACCACTGGACCACTGTGAAAGCCCTGCCAGTTAAATAATTTATCAGTTATCATATCGTGTGGTTGCATATGAAGTCACTTCAGTTGTGTCCAACTTTGTGTCCCTATGGACTGTAGCCCACCAGGTTCCTGTGTCCATGGATTCTCCAGGCAAAAATACTGGAGTGGGTTGCCACGCCCTCCTCCAGGGGATCTTCTTGACCCAGGGGTCGAGCACGAGTCTTTTATGTCTCTTGCGTTGGCAGCAGGTTCTTTACTACTAGTGCCACCTGGGAAGCCCAGTTAAAAAGAATGGTAATCTTTCACTGTTAAGAAAAGTTGAATGTTAGTAAATCAGCCCCACAAATTTATTCACTTACTTTACCCTTTAGGGGACCTTCTATGTCCCAACACCACACAAGTACTAGATATACAAAGATAAAGTCATTTTCCTTAAGCTTCTTATAGACAAACAGGGAGCTAGATGAAGAGCTAGGCTTCTCCTGACACAGTGAGACGCAGGTGGAAAGGCTGCATCTTTGAGTTGTATTATGAACAGTTAGGAGTTTGGACTCCCCTGGTGGTCCAGTGGTTAAGACTCCAAGCTTGCAGTGCAGGGGGCACAGGTTCAATCCCTGGTCGGAGAAGTTCTGCATGCCTCATGGTAAAAAAAAAAAAAAAAAAAAAAAAAAAAAAAAGGAGTTTTCTAGGTTAGGGGTCAGGAAAAGATGACATCCCAGGTTGATGAGTGAGTTGCTCCAGAGGTATGAAACGGAAAGATTTTGTAATTCTACCCTAAATTTGCTACCACCTTCACTTAAGAGAATAAGGCTGATGTCTTTGTTGTGTTCCCTTTCTTGTATTTTGGTTTTTAATTTTAAGGAATACCAGCACTGCTTTCACAAGACAAAACAAAAGCTTAAACAAAATCCAAGTGAAAAACAATTTGAATTCAGTGAGATGTATATTTTTGGAAAATTTGAAACTTTCCACAGACGTCTTGCCAAGATAATGGATATTTTTACAACCTTCAAGATATACTCAGTACTGCAAGATTCTAAAATTGAAGGGCTGGAAAACATGATCACTAAATACCAGGTACTGTACTTCAAAACACAATTTGCTACCTTTATCCAGGAATAAAATTTTAATGTTTTTATGCAAATGACTATTTAGAATGCTTCAAATTATCAGTCTCTAATGCAAAAGATAAGCTTATGGCCCTTAAACAATAAAGCAGTTAAATTTATTTGAGAATTGTGCAATGATGCTAATATATTCTTTCCAGGTATGTGATTATAAGAATGACTTTCCAATAGTCTAAAATTAATCATCATTAGTAAAAGCGTTTTCATTAGTAGCACAAGAAAAATGTTTAAATATAACTTATTATTTCATTTATTCATATAAGAAATATTTAATCAAGCATATACTGTGTTAGGCTCTAGTTGACACTGAATTCTGAGTGATATCTGATTATATTTGCAGTTAAGCATTTTATATGGATTCATGTTAAAAACTAATGAATATAGTCAGGTTTTTTCTTGTTTGGGGACAGTGACACTAAACCTTAATTTTTCTTTTTGTCCTTGAATTTTAAAAGGATCATATAGTTTACTGTCATTCATTGATTTTTCTCCTCTAACAGTTTAGGTCAATATAAGGAATTTTTTCGTTTCCTGAGTATATCAGATTCAGGGAGACAAAGAAAAACCTTTTCTTCCTACCAGGAAATATTTTAGCTGAGCTGTATGTAATCTGCAAGGAAATATTTTAGCTGAGCTGTATGTAATCTGCAAGGTGGATAATCTATTCTTTGAAACTGACAGTTGTGCAGGACAGAGATGGACTATATCCATTTGTATTTCAGTTTGGAATCTAATTAGTTTTCATTCTTAATGAAAAAATAAACTTGGGAGCATATTTCAAAGTTTATTTTTGAAGGAGAAATTGAACTGTACAGCCAAATGCAGATAAAGGCTATTCTAATCTGATAAAATACTGGGAAGAAAAATTGCTTTCAAAATCTCAAGTGGATGTATCAGAATGTAGTGAGATAAAATGTAGATGGTTTGTGAAAGTGTAAGGTGAGATTTTTGTATGTTACAGCCAATGGAAGAAGCTCAAAATGGTGGCCATGGAAATGACACTGAGGCTCCTTGTATGGCTTCAGGGTCCTGTGCACCCCTCTGGCTGCCTCCCCTGCTCCTAGTCTCCTCATTCCGTGTTCTCTGGACACAGGAAAGGCCACCGCAGTCCACCTTTGGCCTTGCAGAGCCTTTCTTCTGGAAAGTTCTGCCTCTGAATCATCAGATGATTCTTTCCTCCTTGTCCTCCAGATCTTGATTAAATACCCTCTCAGTTAAGTTTTCCTCAATCTCTGTTTTATGTCACTTTATGTCATGTTACTTATCACTCTCTGAAACTATCCTGTTCATTTTTTGTGATAAACCTAGATCTCCCTTTCCCCCACGGAAGATATAAAAGCTCCTGAGTGTGGGGATATTTCTTTGTTCTACTCATTCCTGTATCTGCAGAGTTTACTGGCATATAATGGATGTGCAATAAATATCTGACAAGTAAATGATTTAGTAGGTTGAGTTTGATTAGTTGGTTTAAAGGTCATGGTTGCACAGCTTATTTACTCAATATTTTTAAGTGGACCATTAAATCCAGTTATAGAGTAGAATTTTCTAAGGGCCCCAAATCCTTTAAAATATCATCTTAAAATGTAGGAATATAGCTTTTCCATGTTTCTTTTATACACTTCCTGTAACATGATGGGTATCATTATATATATATAGTCATATTATATATAATTGTGTGTATATGTATAAAATTGAAAGCTGTGCTTAGTCATGTCCAACTCTTTGTGATCCTATGGACTGTAGCCCACCAGGCTCCTCTGTCCAAGGAATTCTCCAGGCAAGAATACTGGAGTGGGTTGTTATTTCCATATATATATATATA
This sequence comes from Bos mutus, assembly GCF_027580195.1. Classification (NCBI taxonomy): domain Eukaryota; kingdom Metazoa; phylum Chordata; class Mammalia; order Artiodactyla; family Bovidae; genus Bos; species Bos mutus. The sequence continues at coordinate 59,102,254 of NC_091636.1, forward strand.
TATATATATACACACATATATATATATATATATACACACATATATATATACACACACACACACATATACACATGCAATTGTACACATATATTTTATATACACAATTATATATGTATATATACACCTGCAATCATATACATATATTGGAGAAGGAAATGGCAACCCACTCCAGTATTCTTACCTGGAGAATCCCATAGGCAGAGGAGCCTGGCAGGCTACAGGCCATGGGGTCACAAGAATCAGACATGACTTAGTGACTAAACCACCATCACCAACCTGCAGCCTGTATTTTTGGGGCCTTCCTGGTGTCTCAGTTGGTTGGGACTATCCCCTGGAGGAGGGCATGGCAGAATCCCCATGGACAGAGGAGCCTGGCGGGCTGCAGTCCATGGGGTCACAGAGAGTCAGACATGACTGAATGACTAAGTACTGCACACAGCACTACTGTGTGAATATATATGTACATACAGTTGTATGTATATACAACTGTATACACAATTGTAAACTTGATTATACAATTATGAACTATATACACAGTAGTAAACTTGGTTCAAGAATTTATGCAACTTAGGCACTTTTGTCTATTGAGAGATTTGAGTTGATGTTTAAATGGAAATGGCTTTGAAGAAGCATTTGTGGAAGCTGGTCCAATGTTCTTCATAAAAATTATACGCCTCTGTCAACAGTGTGGGCACCCAAGTTTGAGAATGGCTTAGTACCTGGTTAAGAATGATCACAGAGCATTAGAGCTCATTATTCAGAGCAAACAAAACTTCAGATAATAGTATTTTCTAGAAGATGAGTTTCCTAATCTGTACTCTTATAGTAACAGATTGCAGCTTTGCAGGGCAGGAGGAAGCAATTAATTCTAGAGATTCTTTAAATGGTAGATTGTGGTCTGATATTTTATTTAGGACATTTGAAGCTTGGAAGGTAGCTCTTGACCTGTAGCTACTATAATATAATTGCACTCTTCCTAAGTTGTTTGCATTCTGTTAAAGTCTATTTTCTGAGAAGACAAACTTTTTAATGAAAAATATTTTAGCAAATTCTACTTTAGGCTTCTTTTTTATTATTTCAGATGTAATTTGTAAGAAATTTTTAGATAGAACATCCACTTTTCAGATGTGGTTTTTATTTATTTTATTTTTTAAAATTTTATTTAATTTTTAAACTTTACGTAATTGTATTAGTTCTTTTCTTCAAGAATACATAAAGTCTCATGAAAATGCTTCCAAGTGGTTTCTCTGAATGCACCAGGCAACATTATACTGCCTATAATATGCATGATGCAATGAGAATGATTAAAGAAGTAAGGCTTCTCTGAAGTTGATTTTTGGGGAATGATTGCACAGGCTGTATATTTAAAGGTCATATTTAGGTAAATAATGCAAGAACATTGAAATATTGTCTTATTTGTTTCCTTCTATTTCAGGGTATTGTTGCTACCATAAAGAAAAAGGAGTATAATTTCTTAGACCAGCGGAAAATGGAATTTGAGCAGGATTATGAAGAGTTTTGCAAGCAGATTAATGACCTTCATGTAGGTTGTATAATAACATTCCTGTTGACAGTCTGGTGTTTACTTTTTCCATTCTGTGTCATGCTGCTAATCATTACCCATTCAGAAGGAAGAGGCATCTTCATCACGGAGGTGACCGATAGCGGGCTTGGCCTGCATTTTATGATTTCAGATGAATAATTGAAGGTTCTTTCTCCTGGATTAAAGGTTCATAAATACAGCTTTGGATAACGAGCTGTAATCACAGATTTCTGCATGTGTTTCATTTTAGATCTTAGAAAATTAACTGTTATCCTCTGTTGAAACATAGTGTTATTAGAATATAGAAATTAGTTTCCGTTTGTTTGTTACTTTATAGCAGTGATTATGACCAATGATAGCTTGAGCAAATGGTCATTGATGTTCAGCGGATCCCAAAGGCAGGAGACTAGCTGGCCTTGAAACGGTGGTACCAGGGCTGACTCAGCACCTTGACCCGACTTGGTCTTAAAGCCCTGTTCTCTTCATTCTCCTTCCCTTCCTCCTGCTTTCCCCACTCTCTCTGGTCACTGCAGGTCAGCGCACAGGAGCAGGTTACGGCCATCAGAAGCTTCTGAGGACATGCCATGGACCCACTCTTAGCTCCCAATGTCTAAGGACGGGTTGGGTTGGTCAGCGTTCCAGTGTTGTGCCTCATTACTGTGGGGTCATATGGTAAATGCAGAGGGCGTGGGACCCCCTGGCATGGCTGGGTGTATTTATTACCAGATGAGAAGAGCCAGGGAGGGTAAGTTTGGGAGACACACTAATGGATGTCCACCTTAATCAACGTGCAGACTTCTTCCCATGTTTTCTGACGATAAAATGAAAATGGCTGTTCTGTTCCTTCTTTTCCAGAAATTTTGGCTTGAAATACGCTTGTACACTTCAAGGGAGAAAGAGCTCTGAGTCATTTTTGGAAGGATGGGTTCAGTGTAGAAGGCATTATAATAAAACTTGCTAGTTCTGTATGTCAGGTCTGTTCTAGGCACTTTATAGGTGTTAATTCATTTAATACTCACAATAATCTGATAAAGTGTGTATTCTTATTACACTGTTTCTGGAAAGGAGGAAACTGAGGCATGGTGAAGTTAAGTGACTTTCCCACAGTCACAGAGGTGTTGACTGGTAGGCAGTCTGGCTCTAGGATTCAGGTTTTTTTTTTTTTTTACTGGTTTACAATTTTTTAAAATTAATTTATATATTTTAATTGGAGGCCAGTTACTTTACAATATTGTGGCGGTTTTTGCCATATATCAACATGAATCAGCCATGGGTGTACATGTGTCCCACCATCTTGATTCAGGTTTTTAACCATTATTTTACAAGACAAATTTCAGGTGATGGAAAGATAGAGCGCTTGTAATAATATAAGCAATGAGCTCTTTGGGGGCTGACTCAGACATGAGATCTGTGGATCTTGATCTCTCATGGGAAATGGATGAGCAACGGCAGATCCTGAGTGTGTGCGTCATGGTCAGTGTTGATTCGTCGTCTTTCTGTGTGTGTCCTAGCAGTTTCTGATCGCACAGCACTGGAGGAGTTTGTATGCTGGATGCAGGTAGATGGTGAACACCTCGAGGGCAGGAACTGTGTTCATTCCTATCTATGTCTCCAGGCCCTAGCGGATGGGACTTTATATAACTGGAGACCAAAGGATGTTTGCTGGATTACTGTATGATTTGTGGTAAGAACTAGGCCCTGGTGGCTCAGTGGAAAAATGCCCGCCTGCAATGCAAGAGCTGCAGCTTTGATCTCTGGGTCAGGAAGATCCCCTGAAGAAGGGAATGGCTGCCCACTCCTGTATTCTTGCCTGGAGAATCCCCATGGACAAAGGAGCCTGGAGGGCTACAGTCCAAGGGGTGACAAAGAGTCAGACACAACTTTGCTGCTAAACCACCACTACCACCATCAGACTCTGTTAAGTGAAGTAGGACAGGCAGAGAAACACAACTGCGTGATATCACTTATATATGGAATCTAAAAAACACAGTAAACTAGTGGATATAAGAAAAGAGAAGCAGATTCATAGATATAGAGAACAATTTCCCTACTTACTAGCAGTGGGGCGAGGGAAGGGGAGGCAAGGTAGAGGTAGGGGACTAAGAGGTAGAAGCTATTAGGTATAGAATAAACTACAAGGATATATTGTACAACATGGGGAATATAGCCAATATTTTGCAATAACTATAAATGAGTATAACCTTTAAAAAAATGGAGTATAACCTGATGTTGAAGCCGAAACTCCAACACTTTGGCCACCTGATGCGAAGAGCTGACTCATTTGAAAAGACCTTGATGCTGGGAAAGATTGAAGGCAGGAGAAGAAGGGGATGACAGAGGATGAGATGGTTGGATGGCATCACCGACTCAATGGACATGAGTTTGAGTAAGCTATAGGAGTTGGTGATGGACAGGGAGGCCTGGAGTGCTGCAGTCCACGGGGTTGCAGAGAGTCGGGCACGACTGAGTGAACTGAACCGAACCTTTAAGAAAATCACATCCAATTCCCACATATATTAGGACATCAGATTTGGAAAAAATCACAGCTTTTACTTTAAATGGCACATAAACTAAATGACACAATGAAATGTTTGTTTTAAGAAAAAATGGAAAAGAAAGATAATTATGGATATGATAGCAAAGCATAAGAACTAGATTTATTGTAATTAAACATGCATTGTCATTAAATTAATTATGTAAATAAATTAATGTAATGTAATTAAATATCAATAACCTCAGATATGCAGATGATACCACCCTCATGGCAGAAAGTGAAGAACTAAAGAGCCTCTTGATGAAGGTGAAAGAGGAGAGTGAAAAAGTTTGCATAAAGCTCAACATTCAGAAAACTAAGATCATGGCATCTGGTCCCATCACTTCATGGCAAATAGATGGGGAAACAGTGAAAACAGTGGCTGACTTTATTTTTCTGGGCTCCAAAATCACTGCCATCAGATGGTGATTGCAGCCATGAAATTAAAAGACGCTTACTCCTTGGAAGAGAAGTTATGACCAACCTAGACAGCATATTGAAAAGCAGAGACATTACTTTGCCAACAAAGGTCCATGTAGTCAAGGCTATGGTTTTTCCAGTGGTCATGTATGGATGTGAGAGTTGGACTATAAAGAAAGCTGAGTGCCTAAGAACTGATGCTTTTGAACCATGGTGTTGGAGAAGACTCTTGAGAGTCCCTTGGACTGCAAGGAGATCCAACCAGTCCATCCTAAAGGAAATTAGTCCTGAATATTCATTGGAAGGACTGATTCTGAAGCTGAAACTCCAAAACTTTGGCCACCTGATGCAAAGAGCTGAGTCATTTGAAAAGACCCTGATGCTGGGATAGATTGAGGGTAGGAGGAGAAGGGGACGACAGAGGATGAGATGGTTGGATGGGATCACCGACTCAATGGACATGGGTTTGGGTGAACTCCGGGAGTTGGTGATGGAAGGGAGGCCTGGCGTTCTGCAGTTCATGGGGTCTCAAAGAGTCGGCACACGACTGAGCGACTGAACTGAACTGAACTTAACTGAAACATGCATTGACTGTACATTAAATGCATATTAGGCTTCTATGCTGTAGGTTATGGGTACAGAAGTAGATAGAGTTGATTGGCCCTTAAAGATCGCATCTGACATGTAACATGATTGAAATATAAGTACATATATGTTAGAACAAAGTAATGAATATATCTTAAAAATGGCAAATAGTGGCTAAAATGACTAATTATAAAAGTATAATATTCTGATATTGTACCAGCAAGTGAGGCTTCAAAGATAAGTTGACATGTTCCAAACAAGTCCTAGAGAACTTATTTTTTAATATAAATTTATTTATTTTAATTGGAGGCTAATTACTTTACAATATTGTATTGGTTTTGCCATACATTGACATGAATCAACCATGGGTGTAGATGTATTCCCCATCCTGAACCCCCCTCCCACCGCCTTCCCCGTCCCATCCTTCTGGGTCATCCCAGTGCACCAGCCCTGAGCAACCTGTTTCATGCATTGAAACTGGACTGGAGATTTTTTTCACATATGATAATATACACTTATAAGGAGGACAGGTGGATTCTTTACCATCTGAGGCACCAGGGAAGCCCCATAAAGATTTACTGTGTCCTAAGTTAGAGAGACGGAGAAGGCAATGGCACCCCACTCCAGTACTCTTGCCTGGAAAATCCCATGGACGGAGGAGCCTGGTAGGCTGCAGTCCATGGGGTCGCTAGAGTCGGACACAACTGAGTGACTTCCCTTTCACTTTTCACTTTCATGCATTGGAGAAGGAAATGGCAACCCACTCCAGTGTTCTTGCCTGGAGAATCCCAGGGAGGGGGGAGCCTGGTGGGCTGCCGTCTATGGGGTCGCACAGAGTCGGACACGACTGAAGCAACTTAGCAGTAGCAGTAGCAAGTTAGAGAGATGGTCAGAGCAACCTGCTGGGCTACAGTCCACAGCATCACAAAGTGTCGGACATGACTTAGCTACTGAGCACAATAACTAGAGATACTAAGCATCTTTTCATGTGCTTGTTGGCTATTTGTGTATCTTTGTATAAATTAAAGGGAGGGAGTGGAAGCGTTGTGAATGCTCTAGTTCTGCACAGTTTATACTTGGATACTTTTATATAGTGATAACCTCTGAGGGTTTAGTTAGGTAGGCTAACTGTACAATTCTTCAGTTCAGGAAGATTTCCTGGTCCTAAGACATGATGTTTGCTGTAGAAATACATGGCCCAGTATCCCTGGGTCCTGCGCCAACCCCCTGACTGCTCTGGCTCTCAAGGCCCTCTTTGTCTGGCTTCTGGACATTTATCTTCCTTTAAGCTTAGATGAGCATTACATCTGCTGCTGTATTTTGTCCTGTAGGGTGCGTGTTTGTAGAGAATGGGGAACTCTTTTATCTTGTTGCTAAATAGGATTTCTTTGCAATGTTAACCCATTGTTCATTGTCAGACTTCATTCTGTTTCAGAAAGAGTTGCAGAAGTTCATGGATGCTACATTTGAAAAGATTCAAAACACAAATCAAGCTCTAAGTATGTTAAAGAGATTTGAAAGGTAAAAATTTGAAAGACTTCTAAGTTCTGTTTTCCAAATTGGGATAATATGAACATAGTTTAGCCTACATTATTATTGTTATTATTATTTCATACTCTAATGGGAAGAAAATCCTCTCTTGACAATCTGAATAACAAGACCACAGATTTAAGTTCTTCAGAGGATTACGGGTTTATTTCCTCTCAGCTTTGAAGTACCTTGTGACTGCCTATCACAATAGCAGTTAATGTTTAAGTAATTTGAAGAAACTCTTACCAATAGTTTTGACTAGGTTTTAAGGATTGATACTATTTAAAAAAAAACTGAAACACTTCAGGGAATTCCTTGGCGGTTCAGTGGTTAGAACTCTGCATTCTCACTGCCAAGGGCCAGGTTCACTTTCTGGCTAGGGAACTAAGATCCCACGAGACATAAAAAACAAAACAAAACAAAACAAAAAAAGCTCACAGCCACTCTATTGCCATATGATTGATGGGCTGATTCCATTTTTTTTTTTTTTTATAATTTTGTTTTAAGATCTTTATTGAATTTGGACTTCCCTTATGGCTCAGATGGTAAACAATCTGCCTGTAATGGGGGAGAGCGGAGTTCACTCCCTGGGTCGGGAAGATGCTCTGGAGAAGGAAATGGCAACCCACTCCAGTATTCTTGCCTGGAGAATCCCATGGACAGAGGAGCCTGGTGGCCACAGTCCGTGGGATCACAAAGAGTTGAACATGACTGAACAACTAACAAACCTTAAATTTGTTGCAATGTTGCTTCTGTTTTATGTTTTGGTTTTGGGCCAGGAGGCCTGTGAGATCTTAGCTCCCCAAGCAGGGATTGAACTGACACCCCCTGTGTTGGAAAGGGAAGTTTTAACCATTGGACTGCCCATTTTGCTTTTTTACCATGCAAGTAAATACTTCATTCTCTTCCGTCATATATATATATATATATATATATATATATAGGCTGTTCAAGGTAGTTCTTTTATGTATTGATAGGACAAAAAATTAGTAAAAATATAAAAATGTAATTTTCAAGTTTCACTTACAGGACATATATAGGTTCCATACAACAATATTTATGAAGAATAACTATGGAATAGACCATAAAAAATGAATTAAAAATTTCAAATACCCATTATCATATGGACCAAGTTTTTTAACCACAATGCAATTAAATTAGACCTCAAAAACGTATGCTTAGAACTTTTAGGTCTCCTCTTTTGGATAAAAAAACTCCTAGAAATTTAAATATATTTAGATCTAAACAATAATGAAAAGACAAGATACCAAGTCTCCTGGCATGCAGTTAAAAAGATAATAAATATGTCAGCATATGTTTTAAAATTAGTCTTAATAGACAGAAGTTCTCAATATCATCCCATTAATTCAAGCCTTTCACTTAAAAAAAAAATAACAGATTGAACATACCTAATCTTGGTATTGATGACAAGTACCAGCGTATCCTTGAAAACTACGGGGCTGACATTGATATGATCTCGAAGCTGTATACAAAGCAGAAAAACGACCCACCTTTGGCTCGAGACCAGCCTCCCATTGCTGGGAAGATTCTGTGGGCCCGGCAGCTCTTCCACAGGATTCAGCAACCAATGCAGCTTTTTCAGAAGCACCCATCCGTGCTCCGGACTGCGGAAGCGAAGCCAGTGATTCGCAGTTACAACAGGGTGGCCAAGGTCCTCCTGGAGTTTGAGGTTCTCTACCACAGGGCGTGGCTTCAACAAGTGAGTCTGACTTAACGCTACGATGATGCTGCCACTGTCAGATCCATGGGGAATCCTCTACTACCTTAGGCAGTTTTACTCCTGTGGAAAGTTGACTTTGTGTCTATTTTATAAGACAGGGTTGGTTGACTGCAAGTAATCAGTCAAAGAGTATAATATGTTCATGAAGGATAATAGTTTTTAATTTTGGAAAAAAATCATAAAGCCAGGTAACAGAAACTTACTTTTATTTAATTTATAAACTCCTAAGGAAGAAGATCTTGTTTATTGCTTTCTTTACCTGGTTGATTGGTATTTCTTTTTTTGTTTTTCCACTAAGCTCCTTTTTTCTCCATTAAGTGTCCATAAACACCAGCATGCATGTTAAGCAAAGTTTTAATTTTTATTTGGTCATACTGGGTTAATCCAATTATATTTCATACCCTACCAACACTTGTATTTCTTGGTAGATTGGCAGGAAGTATTTTGGAGGATAAAATTCAGCCTAACAAGGCCTCTAAAATGGTATCTCACTTTCCTAGTTCAACTTTTGATGTCTGAATCAATAACAGATGTCTCTGTAGTGTTTTTCATTGCTTTTCTAGATAAATGAAAACTGAGTTAAGTAGGTTTCTTGAAACTTTTATTAGGAAAAACAACTGAGTTGGCATGAAGGTGTCAGGGAGCAAAGTGACTTTTGAGAAGTCATCTCTACTGCAGTATCCACTTACCAAATACAACAGATTCATGACCAACGCATTTTGTTGAACTAACTGTACATTACCACCAAGAGTTTTAAGGCTTTCTTTTCCCACCTAAAAGTGAAGTTAGGAAAAGAGTAAGAGACCCCATTGTCCTTAGTTTGCGAAGCTCAAACCCATGAAAGGACACACAATGATCTTTATTCCCAGAAAAGGGTGAGTTTGATACCCCGTTATATGCACTGAACTCTCTAATAATAGTAATGTTGCTCTTTCCTCACAGACTGAAGAAATTCATGTAGGACTTGAGGCTTCTTTATTGGTGAAGGCTCCTGGCACAGGGGAACTGTTTGTAAACTTTGATCCTCAGATACTAACCTTATTTAGAGAAACCGAGTGCATGTCACAGATGGGTCTACAAGTTTCACCCTTTGCAGCTGCTCTTTTCCAGAAACGAGACACATACAAGAAGAACTTCAGTAACATGAAGGTATGGAACTTTAATTTTTTTCCCATCTTGGGTTCATTACAAAATGCATTTTTCTTTTTTACAAAATTCATTTAGTGCAACACCAGTGTGCATTAAAAAAAAAAAAATCTAGTGGTGTGTCACTGTTGAGGAACAGAAAGTCCCCAGGATGACTGTAGTGGAGTGACTGAGGCCAGAAAGTAGAGTTGGCAAAGGCCAGGTCCTTACAGAGCTTGTAAACTAAGGGTACGTGTTTGGGTGTACCAGGAAGCCATTAGAGGAGTCTGAGCAGGAGAAAAAGGTGTGGTGTCCTTTACCATAAAAACAATCTTGCTGCTAGGTGATTTTTAAGGGACAGGAGGGTCCCTGTGGGGGCTTCCTAGGTGGCTCAGGGGTAAAGAATTTGCCTGCCAAGGCAGGAGACTTCCTTGGGTTGGGAAGATCCCCTGGAGGAGGGAATAGCAACTCACCCCAGTATTCTTGCCTAGGAAATCCCATGGACAGAGGAGCCTGGGAGGCTATTGTCCACGGGACCAAAAAATAGTCAGACACGACTTAGTGACTGAACAACAACAAAGGGTCAGTGTGAAGCCAGTTTGCAGGCTGCTGTGCCGATTTAGGATGGAGAAGATGGTGGCTGAACCTAGATGCAGTTGCATAGTAGATCAGTGGATTAGCGAATGGTGTCAACAGGCAGGTTATGAGAGAACTCAAGGGTGATACCTTTGTTTTTAGTGTGAGCAACTCGATGGGTTTACTCAAAGTGGGGCTAACATACACTATTGTTATTGTTCAGTCGCTAAGCTGTGTCCGACGCCTTGACTGTGTTGCTCGTGTTCTGCCCACATGTTCAATAACCTGCTGTGGCTCTGAATGGAAATTACACTCATGGAGTTGGTAAAGACTGGAACTAGTTTGTTTTGGGGGGCCGAAGGGAATCAATAACTCCCATCTCAAGTATAAGATGATTTTTTAGAGATTGAAGTAGAGGTGTTGTCCATGCAGATTATGTCTTTCTGGAGTTGAGTGGAGAAGTCAAAGTTGAAGACATGGTTTTGAGGGTTATCAGAGTATATATGTGAAGTGAAGTCACACGTGAAGTGAAGTTGCTCAGTCGTGTCCAACTCTTTACGACCTCATGGACTGTAGCCACCAGGTTCCTCTGTCCATGGGATTTTCCAGGCAAGAGTACTGGACTGGGTTGCCATTTCCTTCTCCAGGGGATCTTTCCAACCCAGGGATTGAACCCAGGTCTTCCACATTGGAGGTAGATGGCTTTACCATCTGAGCCACCAGGGAAGTTCAGAGTATATATGTGTGTTCTTAGGCATGTCTGACTCTTTGCAACCCATTGAGTGTAGCATCCAAGGCTCCCCTGTCCATGGAATTTTCCAGGCAGGAATACTGGAACGGGCTGCCATTTCCTACTCCAGGGGATCTTCCTGACTCAGAGATCAAACCCATGTCTCTGGTGTCTCCTACGTTGGCAGGCAGATTCTTTACCACTGTACCATCTGGGAAGCCCTATCAGAATAGAGTTGCTATTTAAAGTTATTGTCCTGCATGAGATTTCCAAGGAGGAGAATATAAAGAAGAGTAAAGGGTCTTCATCACTTCATGGGAAATAGATGGGGAAACAGTGGAAACAGTGTCAGACTTTATTTTTCTGGGCTCCAAAATCACTGCAGATGAAGACTGCAGCCATGAAATTAAAAGACGCTTACTCCTTGGAAGGAAAGTTATGACCAACCTAGATAGCATATTCAAAAGCAGAGACATTACTTTGCCAACAAAGGTCCGTCTAGTCAAGGCTATGGTTTTTCCTGTGGTCATGTATGGATGTGAGAGTTGGACTGTGAAGAAGGCTGAGCGCTGAAGAATTGATGCTTTTGAACTGTGGTGTTGGAGAAGACTCTCGAGAGTCCCTTGGACTGCAAGGAGATCCAACCAGTCCATTCTGAAGGAGATCAGCCCTGGGATTTCTTTGGAAGGAATGATGCTAAAGCTGAAACTCCAGTACTTTGGCCACCTCATGCGAAGAGTTGACTCATTGGAAAAGACTCTGATGCTGGGAGGGATTGGGGGCAAGAAGAGAAGGGGACGACAGAGGATGAGATGGCTGGATGGCATCACTGACTCGATGGATGTGAGTGTGAGTGAACTCCGCGAGTTGGTGATGGACAGGGAGGCCTGGCATGCTGCGATTCATGGGGTCGCAAAGAGTCGGACACGACTGAGCGACTGATCTGATCTGATCTGATCTGAAAGGGTCTTCATTAAACTCTGAGTTGTTCCAATATTAACAGGTCTGCTAGAAGAGGACAAATATGCTAGTGAAATTAAAGACTGGCCTTTAAAGCAGGTGGAAGCTAAGTGTCAAGAAAGCCAAGGGGTATGGGGTTCAGGATGGGGGACACATGTACACTCATGGCTGATTCATGTCAATGTATGGCAAAAACCACTACAATATTGTAAAGTAATTAGCCTCCAGTTAAAATAAATAAAATAATTAAAAAAAAGAAAGCCAGGGGTAAGAAAAACTTCATGATGGAGGGACTGGTCACTAGTGACAAATACTGCCCAGAAGATGCTCAAATGAAGTCAGCAATGCTGCCATTATATTTGATAACATGGAAACCATTGTTACAACTTTATAGTGGCTACTATCATAGGACAAGTCCAATAAAGCCACATATTTGCATAATGCTTTACATTTAAATCATTTTCATATTCATTATTCCATTCAATATTTTCCACAGGTAATTGGTAATTGGTACAGAGTACCATTATATTATTATTTTAGAGGTGACAGTACTGTGCCTTAGAGAACTTAAATGACTTAGCCAAGGTCTCATAGCTGGCAAGTGGCCGAAGTAGGACCAGAACCCAAGCTTGTACTCTAGTGTTTTCCCACTCTTTCATGTTATGTTAAAAAGTTAATATTAGCAACACGCAGACATTCCTCAGATGTAAGCTCATCAAATACTAGTCAACATGTTGGAATTCCCTTCTATATTTTTCTTGGGTGTTAGAGAATAGCTAAGTCAATCTTCATATTTGTACAGAAATAGTTATTTTTGCTATATATAAAATAAGCAACAATGACCTACTGTATAGCACAGGAAGTATACTCAATATTTTATAATAACCTATAATGGTAAAGAACCTGAAAAAAGAATATATATATATAGGGTTTTCTGGTGGCTCAGATGGTAAAGAATCTGCCTGCAGTGCAGGAGAACCAGGTTTGATCCCTGGGTCAGGAAGACCCCCTGGAGAAGGAAATGGCAACCCACTCTAGTATTCTTGCCCGGAGAATCCCCATGGACAGAGGAGCCTGGCAGGCTGCAGACCATGGGGTCACAAAGAGTCAGGCATGACTGAGCGACTAGCACCTTCACATGTGTCTCATAGCATCACCTCTGCTGTCCTCTGCTGGGCTCCATAAGCCCACACAGAGCGAAGGAGAGAGAACATAGACCCTACCCCATGAATGGAGGAGGGTCAAAGAATGTTTTATTTGATTAAAAAGTTTATGTATTTATCTTTCAAATAATATTTTAGAATCACCACAGCTGTAAATGACAATTCCAAGTGAATTATCATCTGATGGGTAATTTTTACTGTGTCTTGAGTTTGAAAGAGTTAAAAGTTCCCACTCAACCTGAGTAGTTGGTAAAAGCAGATCAATTAGCATGTTTGGATACCATCTCAAGTGTTGCTGAGTTATTGTGCTGAATATTTAACAGTTTGTAGGCTTCTACAGAAGCCTGAGAAGCTGAAGTAGCTGAGAGTTTGTCTTTACCTATTCCTTGGAAGGCAGTTCAGACTAGAAAGAGATGAATCATCATAGGCTAATCGTTAGGAATACAGATTCTGAAGCCAGTCGGGATTTGAAGCACTATCTTTGGGCAAATTACTTTACCCTTCTAAGCTTCAGTTTTTCATTTTTAAAATGGATGAATAATACCTCCTGGGGTTAAAAGATTAAGGTGGGAAGTGGAAGGGCTACTGGAGGCTGATTTAAGACCTGCCTTGCAGGTAGAATAAGTGATGAACTCCAAAAGAAAGGTAAGCAGTAGATAAATGGTTCAGAAAATGTGTTAAGTAGCTGCTAATAGAATCATCAAATGTGGATTTTTCATGGAAATTGAAAAGATATTACAGAAATTGTGGAAAAGTATTAAACGAAGAAAGGATAATGTTGTCCACTGGGAAATGCTGAATTTAAAATTCACAAAGACTGTTGGGCTTTTTACTTCCTTCTTGCAGTTTTCGCAGAATCATTAATATTAATTGTGACTGTCAGAGAGAAGAGGTATTGTGTACAGTGTTTTCCAAACTTACCCATCCAGGGACCATTTGTCTTACAGAATCCCTTGTGGGTAGCATTTCAGCATAAGCATTTTGGGAAACATTGATGTAATCACGAAGTAATACTAACATGCATATTATAGATGAGCTTAACAATTGTATTTAAGAAGTGAATTAAGATTGTTTTCTTATAATTAATTATAATTAATATTAACATAACCATAAAAGGTAGGCTGGAAGTGCTATTGTGGACATGCATGCTAAATCCCTTCGGTCATGTCCAGCTCATTGTGACCCCATGGACTGCAGCACACCAGGCTCCCCTGTCTTTCACTGTCTCCCAGAGTCTGCTCAAATTCACGTCCATTGAGTCAGTGATGCTGTCCAACCATCTCATCCTCTGCCGCCTTCTTCTCCTTTTCCTAGCATTAATATTTCCCAGCATCAGGGTCTTTTCCAATGAGTCTGCTCTTTGCATCAGGTGGACAAAGGATTGGTGCTTGACTATTCAGGATTGATTTCCAGAAGGATTGACTCACTGGATCTCCTTGCAGTCCTAGCGACTCTCATGAGTGTTCTCTAGCACCACAATTCGAAAGCATCAATTTCTCTGCTCCCAGTCTTCTTTCTGGTTCAACTCTTACATCTGCATACAGGGCTGGATAGTGGGTGAAAAACTCTAATTTTTCAGTTCTTTCCCTCTCCTCTTTAGGTGTTCTTTATTGGATGAGGAGTTTGTATCCATGGAGAAATTTCATCTTTGTTCTACTCTGGCTTTGTTTTGGCTGCTTTTTGGAGCCCTATAGCTGGACTCTAAATAAAAGTAATTGTTTTGGATAAAAATGAGCTCTTAATAGATATTCAAAGTGAGATATTATTTGATAACTTCACCCCTGTTTCACTGCAGATGATGCTGGCTGAATATCAGAGGGTGAAGTCAAAAATGCCTCCCATCATAGAGCAACTGATGGTCCCTCATTTGGCGAAAGTGGATGAAGCTCTCCAGCCTGGCCTGACTGCACTGACCTGGACATCACTGAACATTGAGATGTACTTGAAAAACGCTTTTGCAAAAATAAGTAAGTCTGTTTAAATGATTATTATTTTTCAATTCTAAAGACTGAGTTTTTGAGTTCTACTGTTTAATTTCTTATAGATATTATGATATACATAATAAAATGAGAAGTGTGTTCTTAAGTTGTTCCCTAAGGAATCTGGAGAAGACTCTTGAGAGTCCCTTGGACTGCAAGGAGATTCAACCAGTCCATTCTAAAGGAAATCAGTCCTGAATATTCATCAGAAGGACTGATGCTGAAGCTGAAACTCCAATACTTTGGCTACATGATACAAAGAACTGACTCACTTGAAAAGACCCTGATGCTGGGAAAGATTGAAGGCAGGAGGAGAAGGGATGAGATGAGGATGAGATGAGGATGAGATGAGACAGAGGATGAGATGGTTGGATGGCATCACTGACTCAATAGACATGAGTTTGAGTAAACTCCGGGAGTTGGTGATAGACAGGGAGGCCTGGCGTGCTGCAGTACCCAGGGTCACAAAGATTCAGATGTGACTGAGCGACTGAACTGAACTGAAGGAATTTTACCAAATATATGAAATCATTAGTTTCCTGGAAACCATATGTGTGTGTGTTGTGCTTAGTTGCTCAGTTGTGTCCAACTCTTTGCAACCCCATGGACTGTAACCTGCCAGGCTCCTCTGTCCGTGGGGATTCTCCAGGCGAGAATACTGGGGTGGGTTGCTATGCCCTCCTTCAGGGGATCTTCCCAACCCAGGGATTGAACCCAGGTCTCCTGCATTGCAGACAGATTCTTTACCAGCTGAGCTACCGGGGAAGCCCCGGAAACCATATATATTTGCTATTTAGTTTTATCCTCAGAGATTAACTACATTTTAAAATTATGCTTATTGTTGGGCATTAGACTTTAAAGGAACTTTAGAATCATTTAGCTCTTTGTACTAACAGGTTAGTGTATTTTGAGATGCTGATTTAAAAGATGTGATTTCCCTGGAGAAGGAAATGGCAATCCACTCCAGTACTCTTGCCTGGAAAATTCCATGGATGGAGGAGCGTGGTGGGCTACAGTCCATGGGGCCGCAAAGAGTCGGACACAACTGAGCAACTTCACTTTCACTTTCACTTTCATCCTTGCCTCTATTTCATTACTATTTGCTTTCTTAGTACATTTTGTGGATTTATTTAGTTCTTTTTCTGGCTTTTCCAGTTGAAAGCTTAGTTTTTTGTTTTTTTTTTTTTAATATTTTCTCCAATATATGGAGATATATATACACACACACACACGCACATTTTTTTCCCCTTCTGAGTGTGTATACTGTTAGGTTTTGAAATGTAGTGACTTCAGCATCATTTAGTTTTAGGAATCTGTAATTTCTATTTTCACTACCTCTTTAACCTATGAGTTATCTCTAATACCAGATGTAAGGACTTCAGGGTCTGGGTGTAAGAATTTGGGGTCTCATTTCTTTGCTGGTTTCTAAATAATACATTATAATCAATGAATGTTGCCTTGTTATAATTTACGGTTTTTTTAGAATGTATTCAAGTTCCATTTATGGTAATTATAAATAAACCATCTGTGTCTGAAAAAAAAAAAAAAGAAAAAAAAAAAGATGTGATTTGGACAGAGCAGACTGCTGAACAGCAGGATATATGGGAAAAGTTTAAGCAAACAGTTTTGTTCCTAAAGAGGGATATACTACACTTTAAAATATACTTAAGGTGGTATATTACATAAATTACAATTTCCCGAATGTGTACAAGTATGTTGCAAAGAAGGAGCCTAGTCTCAGAGAATTCTGGGAAATCCACGTTAAACAAAGTCAGGCAGGTTTCTTTTCTGGAGGACTTTTCAGAGCCCTTGATGTGCCAGTATTTAGTAGGTCTCCAAAACTGGGCTTCTATAAGTTGCATTTCCCAGAGTTCCTTGGCTGCCTTCTAGGAAAGCATGTTAACGCCTGATGGAGGCATTGTTTTACAAAGACTAGAAATGGTCATTCTCCTCTTCCATGCGGTGTCCTCACCCCTTCACGGCTCAGTTCTCCATGTTTTTGATAGCCCAGAATATGTTCCATTCCCAAGAAGCCCACTTGGACTCTTTATGGCAAGACTACTTCCTCTTGTGACCTCCTGTTATTTTACACTGAGACAAAAGGCTTTGCATTTCTGTTTCTTCTAATGGTTCCATCTTTCCCCCAGACTGACTGCAGAGGGCTTAAAAAATTAGGCTCTTTCTTATGCTTTTGTATTACTTTGAGTTGGGTTTGTGCTAGATACCTATATGCATATGTATTCATAATTGCGATAGTCTTATACAGTCAATCCCTTTCCATTTACTTCCATAACCCCTTATCCACCCTTTGCTCCCATCACCTCTTTTCTGGATCACCCTTTTCTGAGCCTCCCTTCTACATACCCGTTCTGATAGCTCTTTATGTTCTCCCTCCAGTCTCCCTCCCTCCCTTCCTCTCTCTGTGGCTGATTCAGTAACACCTCGTCTATTTATAGCCCAGATTTTCAAGAGCTTGTCTTATTAGTAGGTTTCCACGGTACCTTCCAAATGCCTTAGAACGCAGAAGGGTCCAGCTGTTTACTAGGTGCAATATACTCAAGAATATTTGATAGGTACTTGGTTAGGTGGAGCAGAGAAGTGAGGGGCTTATGGTTGAACCCTCCTACCCTCTTTGCTTTGCTTCGTAGCTTTGGGGACTAGGTTCAAAGACAACCTGTGAAGGGATCTTTGGATATGAATGAGGCTCATTACAGTTTGAAGGTTGAATAATATAAAATGTGTGATCAGACAACCATAGCAGTATAGGAGTGGAGAAGGTCCTTTGAGATGGAGGGGTGCCCAGGGGTCAATGCCACCATAGGAGGAAGGGGCCACATGAATATGTGCAGATTCACAGCAAGCTTCCTGGGGCAGATGTGTTCAAGCTGAATCTGCAAGTTGAGTCAGAGTTAGGCAGGCTGAGAAAGCTGGGAAGCTGGTTAAAGAAAGAACAGTGTGAGAACCAAGTGTGAAATAGCTCTACACATGCGTTCTAAGTCACTTCATGGAATCTTTGGGACTCCATGGACCAGGCTTCTCTGTTCATGGGATTCTCCAGGCAAGAATACTGGAGTGGGTTGCCATGCCCTTCTTCAGTGGATCTTCCCGACCTGGGGATTGAACCTGGGTTTCATGTCTCCTGCAAAAGCTCTGTGGAGCAATTTTCACCCTGAATTTACTACTGAAATATAATCTTTTTTTTTAAAAAGAAAAAAAACAACAAAATGCTTAGTTTCTTTTATCCACTCTTATTTTTCTCCAAAGGGGACCTGGAGTTGCTGCTCGACAGGGTCAATGATTTGATCGAGTTCCGCATTGATGCCATCCTGGAAGAAATGAGCAGCACCCCTCTTTGTCAGCTCCCTGGGGAAGAGCCACTTACCTGCGAAGAGTTTCTCCAGATGACAAAGGTTATTACAAGATTGACGCTTTTATTTAAACTTTATTTTGTGATTCATTTTTCTATAAAGGGCATTTTGGGAAACATCAATTGCATTTTTTTTTTTCTCTTCCCATGACTGGTCTGTGATGGATGTTCTTTAAACGAGGAGCCTTCCGACAATAATTTGAAAATGAAGAGGAATGTACCCGAGGGGTCAGGTAGACATGAAGAACAAATCATTTCTTTTCAGATCAGTAAGAGAGAAATTGCCACGGAATACATTTCTCATTTTCCCACAGTTTTGAAGTGTTAGCCACTCGGTCGTGTCCTATTCTTTGTGACCCATGTACCGTAGTCAGCCAGGCTCCTCTGTCCATGGGATTCTCCAGGCAAGAATGTAGGAGTGGGTTGCCATTTCCTTCTCCAGGGGATCTTCCCAACTCAGGGATCGAACCCAAGTCGCCCACATTGCAGGAAGATTCTTTACTCTCTGAGCCACCAAGGAAGCCCATAGAGCTATTTTGTTGAAGAGCTTCCAGTTCTAGTTCTAGCTTCTAGCTAGGGTTCATTAATAAAATAGTTGTTTGAAACAGCTTCTGCATAGAATTTCTTCTTTAGACATTTCTGTAGAGCAGCGTTTCCCAAACTGGTGTTCTGTGGTACATGGTTCTGGATCCATTGCTGGGGAACCTGGAAAAGACTAGGTCCGAGTTCAGTTGGCCTGGGGTCAAGACTGCTCTCCTTTCCCCTCCAGGTTCTGTTCACATTAATGTTTTAGAATAAAGACCTTCAGATGGTCTCCTGGGAAAGGGTCTAGTTAACTCTCTTTAATCCATTATTTCTCAAACATTTGCAAAGGGAACACTTTCTTCCCTGTGCCACAATTAGGATCCTGGGAACAGTGTTCCATGAAGTGCCCCTTTGGGAAAGTCACTTTAGCATCATTTACAACATTTCCAATGGGCATCCTGATTATAAAAACTCATCGGTGGTGACTTTAATATGGTATGTCAGGAGTCCAGAAGACCATCCCCACTGGAAGGACTCATGGAACTCAATCTAGTAGCAATAAAGGCTAAGACTTATTATAGTGATATAATAAGGATACACAGGCTTCTCAGATGGCTCAGTGGTAAAGTATCTTCCCACAGTGCAGGAGATGTGGGTTCAGTCCCTGGCTTGGGAGGATTCCCTGGAGAAGGAAGTGGCAACCCACTCCAGTATTCTTGCCTGGGAAATTCCATGGACAGAGAAACCTGGTGGGCTGCAGTCCATGGGGTCACAAAGAGTCAGATACGACTGAGCAACAGAGCGCACACACAGTAAGGATACAGTCGGACCATAAGGGAAAAGACAGGCAGAGTTTGGAGGAATGCACACATGGGCTTCCTTATTCTTTCTCCCTCAGCCACAAAGAGCTCACTGTCTCTCCCTGCCCTCCCTGCTCCCACCCCACCACCACCCACTGACCCCCAGCAAAAGAAATGCAGTCAAGAGTATGCAATATTTCTGCCCAGGAAAGCCCATTAAGAGACTTCATGCCCAAGGTATTGACTGGGTTTCATCACAGAGGTGGGCTTCCCTTGTGGTTCAGCTGGTAAAGAATCTGCCTGCAATGCAGGAGACCTGGGTTCAGTCTCTGGGTTGGGAAGATCCCCTGGAGAAAGGAATGGCTACCCACTCCAGTATAGTGGCCTGGAGAATTCCATGGACTGTATAGTCCATGGGGTTGCAAAGAGATGGACATGACTGAGCGACTTTCACTTTCCCTTTTCATCACACAGGTGCTCTCTGCCTAGCATGCACCAAAATTCCAGACACCCAGATGGAAAGCTGGTTGGCAAGATAAACCACACTGTTTGCCCAGAGAGTCTGAGCACAGAGAGGCACTCTCTGTAGCCTGTAGGAACCTTCCTAAAATCCAAGCTCCCAGACACCAGCCAGAGATCCACCTCATTGGCAGGAGAACAATCTCAGGCCTGCCATGTTAACCTTTTTCTGCATATATAGTCATCTTCAGTTTATATTAAATTTGTATATAGTCAAAATTAAATGTTCACATTTTAGAAATTTCTCCATCATCCTTCTCTTAGACTTACTGTCTGTGTGTAGACCCCAAATTGTACCTCTTCTATTTCTCATTTGCTGTACTCCCACTCTGAGAAATTATTGGGCTCCATGGTTTTTAATATTACCCCACTGTACAATTGCACTCATCTCACACGCTAGTAAAGTAATGCTCAAAATTCTCCAAGCCAGGCTTCAGCAATATGTGAACTGTGAACTTCCAGATGTTCAAGCTGGTTTTAGAAAAGGCAGAGGAACCAGAGATCTAACTGCCAACATCTACTGGATCATTGAAAAAGCAAGAGAGTTCCAGAAAAACATCTATTTCTGCTTTATTGACTATGCCAAAGCCTTTGAGTGTATGGATCACAATAAACTGTGGAAAATTCTGAAAGAGATGGGAATAGCAGACCACCTGACCTGCCTCTTGAGAAATCTGTATGAAGGTCAGGAAGCAACAGTTAGAACTGGACATGGAACAACAGACTGGTTCCAAATAGGAAAAGGAGTACGTCTAGGCTGTATAATGTCACCCTAATTATTTAACTTCTATGCAGAGTACATCATGAGAAACGCTGGGCTGGAGGAAGCACAAGTGGAATCAAGATTGCTGGGAGAAATGTCAATAACCTCAGATATACAGATGACAGCACCCTTATGGCAGAAAGTGAAGAGGAACTAAAAAGCCTCTTGATGAAAGTGAAAGAGGAGAGTGAAAAAGTTGGCTTAAATCTCAACATTCAGAAAACTAAGATCATGGCATCCAGTCCCATCACTACATGGCAAATAGATGGGCAAACAGTGGACACAGTGGCTAACTTTATTTTTCTGGGCTCCAAAATCACTGTGGATAATGATTGCAGCCATGAAATTAAAGGACACTTAACTCCTCTGAAGGAAAGTTATGACCAACCCAGATAGCATATTCAAAAGCAGAGACATTACTTTGCCAACAAAGGTCCGTCTAGTCAAGGCTATGGTTTTTCCAGTGGTCATGTATGGATGTGAGAGTTAAACTGTAAATAAAGCTGAGCACTGAAGAATTGATGCTTTTGAACGGTGTTGGAGAAGACTCTTGAGAGCCCCTTGGACTGCAAGGAGATCCAACCAGCCCATCCTAAAGGAGGTCAGTCCTGGGTCTTCATTGAAAGGACTGATGTTGAAGCTTAAAGTCCAATACTTTGGCCACCTGATACAAAGAGCTGACTCATTTGAAAAGACCCTGATGCTGGGAAAGATTGAGGGCAGGAGGAGAAGGGGACGACAGAGAATGAGATGGTTGGATGGCATCACTGACTCAATGGACATGGGTTTGGGTGAACTCCGGGAGTTGGTGATGGATAGGGAGGCCTGGCGTGCTGTGGTTCATGGGGTCACAAAGAGTCAGACATGACTGAGCGAGTGGACTGACTGACTGACTTGTTCTTAGGATTACTTTATAAAAGTGCAAAATTTTAGAACAATTAAATTTAAAAGCAAATTTTAAAAGTGAGAGTGTTAGTCGCTCAGTCATGTCTGACTCTTTGCAACTCCGTGGACTGTAGCCTGCTAGGTTCCTCTGTCCATGGGGATTCTCCAGGCAAGAATACTGGAGTGGGTTGCCATTCCCTTCTCCAGGGGATCTTTCTGACCCACGGATCAAACTTGGAACTCCCACATTGCTGTGCTGTGCTTAGATGTTCAGTCATGTCTGACTCTTTACAACTCCATGGACTGTAGCCTGATAGGTTCCTCTGTCCATGGGGATTCTCCAGGCAAGAATACTGGAGTGAGTTGCCATGCCCTCCTCCAAGGGATCTTCCCAACCCAGGGATTGCACCCAGGTCTCCTACACTGCAAGCAGATTATTTACTGTCTGAGCCACCAGGGAAGTCCCAAGAGTATTGGAGTGGGTAGCCATTCCATCCTAAAATATTAAAAAAAATGGGAAAAGTAGCATTTTAACCTATTTCATGTCATTGTGATAATTTGGTATATTGCCTGTTTACATTTGTGATCCTTACTGTACAGACTGCAGATTTGTAATGGTGTTTTTTTTTTATTCCCACTTAATTTTTCTTCAGAAAATATTTCTCATGTTGCTACAGGGCCACCATTTTAAGGATGCCTTCAGAATATTCTATTGAGTTGATGTGTCCTAATTTACTTGCTTTGTTATTGTTGGATAGTTAGATGATTTCTAGTTTTGCTGTTTTGCCAAGAGTACAATGAATATATTTATATGTTTCATGCTTTTTATTCCCCTTTAGGAGTATTTCCTCCTCCAAAAAAAATGTGTCTTCATTTAATAGCTGTTAATATTTGTAGCCAAATTGCTTTTGAAACTGATGATATCAACTTAAAATGCCATCAGCAATGTAGTAGTATCAATTTCACTGTCTTCCAACAAACACTGCTTTATTATAATTACTGCAAATTATAATAAAATTTTTGTTAGAATAAGGTACATAGTAGAGCAATGCATTTATTATAATAAAATACAACAATAAATGTATTGCAAGTAATTATAAATTATTAATTTTACCTTAAGTAGCAAAATCATAGAGCCTAATTTTAATTTGCATTTTGATTACCAAAGTGAATGATTACCAATATAAAAGAATGCTTTCTCTTGAATTCATTTACTTTTTATAATTCATGTTTTCCTTCAAGAATTTTTTTATGGAGCTTCTGTGTGAAACACTGCTTGGGAATAAGACAGTGAACAAAACAAGTGAAATCTCTGCCATCGCAATGCTCGCTTTCAAGTGGAGGATGTAGAAAAACAAGCAAACAAAAAAAGCCAGTGAGCAAACAACATGCCAAGTTCAGTGGAGAAAAGTTAAGAGGATAGTGGAGAAAAGGAGTACCTGAAAGGGAGTAGTGGTTTTATGCCTATGGTCAGGGATGACCTCTGGAATTATATCTGAGCGCAGGAAGTGAGGGAGAAAGCCATGTGTCTACGTCTGGGGAAAAGCTTTTCAGGCAGCGGGAATGGGAAGTGCAAAGGTCCTGAGGCTTATTCTTATGGTAGAAAGGCATTGAGTTGAAGTCTGTTGATTATGTTCATATGCTGGGGTGGGGGAGATCAAGAAGAGAAGGAAAAAGGGAATGGTTGGTAAGTATAGTCCTGGGGAAGCAGGCGAGTGTGGCTTAGCACTTAGATTTTGTGGGATTTTTTTTTTTTTTTAAAGCAGCTGCTTGTGTTGTTTATTTTTTAAACTTTTATTTAATTTACTTATTATTTATTTTTGACTGCTCTGGGTCTTCACGTGGTGCATGGACGTCTCATCGCAGTGGCTTTTCTTGTTGCCTCACACGGGCTCTAGGTGCCCGGGCTTCAGTAGTAGTGGCACATGGGCTTAGTTGCCCTGTGCCAAGTGGGGTCTTCCTGGACCAGGGATCGAACCTGTGTCCCCTGCATTGGCAGGTAGATTCTTGACCACTCAACCACCAGGAAAGTCCCTCATATTCTTAACTAGAAGGATAAACATTGTATTCCTGAAAAAGGAGGAAAGAGAGTTGACGATGGATGCTGGTTAGTCTTCTGGATGAGGGCATGGGTCAGGGCCAGGTCATGGGGAGGATGGTGCAAGGATTCGAAGGACAAGGATTTGGGAACACAGTTGTCTGGGGCCTGGCAGGGAATGTGGCTGGAGTCACATAGAGTGATTCCTGGGTAGCATTAGGAGCTGGACTGAGTTTGGGGGCCATGAATTCCTAGCGCCAAGCCCCTGCCTTGCCATGACCTGTGTGTGCAAGTAGAGATTGTAGATTATCTGATCATTTGGGTTGGACTTCTCCTGCTTAGGGCGCTGGAAGGCTGAGGGGTTGATGGAGTAAAGGCTGTTGGCAAAAGAATGATTGATGTGAGACACCATCCTTAGGGGAGGGTGTGCAGATTCAGAGGGTTTATTAAGGGTGAATGTTGTGGCTGATGAGGAGGTAAATGAACCCTGAGGCTAATGAGTGGGGGTCCATGAGGACATTAGAGCGTCTCAAGGTGAACCATGGTGGGTTAAAGCTGGAGACCATGACCCACTCACAGTCTGTTGCTTCATGGGTTTGTTTTTTCAACTAGGTGGTAAATCACTGACTATATCATCTCCTTGTCTGTCTATTTGTCTTGATTAAAGTGCCCCAGTATATTCATTTGTATTTATTACACTCTTGAGAAATGTATAATCTAGTTGGAGGGGAGGGGAATACTTAAAGTTAGTTAGGGATTGATGATGGATTGTTAGCAAAGGTGAACAGGGAAGGGAGTGTGACTGGGGCAGATTTATATGAAATAGAAGAAGCTTCGTGGGAAGAGAGGCTCTTCATGGCTTTTGGGCTTATTTCCTCCACTGCTGGAGAAGTTAGAGTGATTGTGGTCCATCTATTCACCAGTTGGTTCTCTCATCTTTAATACCGTCCTTTACAGGATGCCTGGCCTGGGTTAGTGTGAGAAGTATGGCCAGACATTGCTGGAGGCCAAAATCTCATCTGGAGGCCAGACCTGTCGCGTTGCTACCATTACTGATATGCTATCAATAGCTACATAAACAAATATGACATGATGCTATTTTTTTTTGATAGGACCTTTGTGTAAATGGTGCTCAGATACTACACTTTAAAAGCTCTTTAGTGGAGGAAGCAGTCAATGAGCTAATAAATATGTTGCTGGATGTGGAAGTTCCATCTAAGGAAGAAAGAGAGAAAGTATTCAATGTGAATAGTGATGATTGGAAAAATGAAAGTTCAGGTAAGAGAAGGGGGTAATGGAAGGGTCTTGTTTTTCTAGGACATGCCTGAAAACCAAAATTTAATTTTCTACTTTGCAGTGAATTTCACACTCTAATAAGACCCTCTCAATTTTATAAGGACATTAATAAATCTGAAATTAGGATTTGGGGCACACTTGAATGATGGCATGTCATTAATTTCCATTACTTTTTGTTCAGCTCTACAAACGTGTACTTCACACTGGTCCTTGTTAGCTCTCTTTGCATTTAGGTGTAAGTGTGTGTTTTTTCACTTTATCAGTAAAGTAGGATGGATTATGGGTTGGAATTCCCACTGGAGTATGTCTACACCAGAGCAAGTGGTTTGTGGAACAGATGAAGACAGCAAGAGGCAGAGAAGGGACGCTGTTCCCCAAGGGTTTGTGGTTGTTGGTGAAAGAGAGACCCCAGAGAGCCAGCACCTAGGACCCCAGCCCTGTCTTGTTTTTGCATAGCTCCTACCTCTCCTCCTATTCCCACGCGTCAAGGATGAGAGGTTGCATCAGTCCACCTTGTTCCCCCAGTGTCCTCTTCCTATCCTTTGATGGCCTCATTTCATAAGAAGTATGACATTTGAGTGTTATTAAACTTGCATGTATGTGCGTATGTGTGGGCTCAGTCCTATCTGACTCTTTGCGACCTCATGGGCTGTAGCCCACCAGGCTCCTCTGTCCATAGGATTCTCCAGGCAGGAATACTGGAGTGGGTTACTGTTTCCTCCTCCAGGGGATCTTCCTGACCCAGGGATCAGTCGATTATATGTTTTGTGTTTCCTGCGTTGGCAGGTGGGTTCTTTACCATTGCACCAATTTATCTTAATGTTCTTCTTTAACTGCAATAGGTGCCCCCTGCCCCCATCTCTTTCAGTTTCTCTCATTTTGTAACAGCAAAAAGAGAAGAAGAAAATTCTGATGCCTTGACTTCTTCCCTTAATGCCGGGGCAGGCCTCCTGCCTTTGATGACAATCTCAAGAAAGAAGAAAGAGATCGAGGTGTTAGAGGAAGGAGCCCGAGAGTTGCTCTCCCACTTCAATCACCAAAACACGGATGCTCTTCTGAAAGTTACAAGGAACACACTGGAGGCCGTCCGCAGGCGCGTTCAGTTCTGCAACGTGACGAGCTTCCGGGGTAACGAGCCCATAGCGTTTGCCTCTTGGCTTGCCAAGCCTGGCCTCTGGTTGTGTGTGCATGTGTGTGCGTTCCTGTTAAGTTTAAATAATCCAAACCCTCACCATTTCTTCAGTGCCTCCTTGTACATTTTTATAATATGAACTTGAATTATCCCAGCAGTTGGATGAAGTAGATACTATCATTTCTCTCATTTAAGACTGATACGACTGGAGTCCAGGAAAGTTAAGGAATTGACTTAAGGCCACTTAGCTTTTGTTAGGAGAAGGCAATGGCAACCCACTTCAGCACTCTTGCCTGGAAAATCCCATGGACGGAGGAGCCTGGTAGGCTGCAGTCCACGGGTCGCTAAGAGTCAGACACGACTGAGCGACTTTACTTTCACTTTTCACTTTCATGCATTGGAGAAGGCAATGGCAACCCACTCCAGTGTTCTTGCCTGCAGAATCCCAGGGATGGCGGAGCCTGGTGGGCTGTCGTCTATGGGGTCGCACAGAGTTG
Source organism: Bos mutus (assembly GCF_027580195.1). Lineage (NCBI taxonomy): Eukaryota > Metazoa > Chordata > Mammalia > Artiodactyla > Bovidae > Bos > Bos mutus. The sequence goes on from NC_091636.1 coordinate 59,128,961, forward strand.
GACACAACTGAAGGGACTTAGCAGCAGCAGCAGCAGCAGCTTTTGTTAATAAAATAATAATCAACATCACATCTAATCTTTTTGTAATAAGATGAAAACATGTGAAATGAATTGTTTTAACTAGTAAAAGAAGAAATACTTTAAAAAGAAGCTATATAGAAACATACTTTCATTGTTAAATCATTAGATTATTAGCCAGTCTTATAAAGAAAGATTTTATTAATGTCATAACCTCCAAAGCAGAAAATTATTATTATTTTTTTTGCTATTTTCATGTCAATTTAGTACTTTCCAGCTCGTTTCTCCATTCTTAAAACAATCATCTCTCTTTAGCACCATTCAGAAATTGGTTTCCCAGATGGGCCACAACAATCATTCAAATTTAGAGACATTCTGAAACTAAACTTTAAATTGAAAACATACAAAAACAAAGTAACAATAATTAATTAAAACTGAAAAAGTAATAGGATAATAAACCTTTTTATTTATTTTGAACATGGACACCTAAGGGAAAGCAGTTAGTTAACTCTAATAGTTAATTAAAAGTGGATGAAAAGAAGTGGAAACATTGAAAGAACTTTTGATTGGCAACTTGGTTTATTATGTTTTATTTCACTTCAAAATGGAGGATAGTCCTTTTCTTTGACATGGGGCTGATGTTTGAACTTATCAACTGTTGATATGTTGGATATTGTCTCCTGTCTTCCTAACTTTATATATTACAGGTATTTCCAGTTGTATAGAGTTGCACACATACATATCCATACTATACACCCATAACTATGCCTATATCCAACTTTAAAAGTCCCTTGGATATAAATGGTGAATTACACTTTATTTCGTCCCTGCTCTTTAACCGCTCCCAATGTGATACACTCTGATGTATATCAGCGTGATGATAGTGATGGTAGAAAGACATGTATTTTATCTGAAATTCCAAGCTGGCGTTTGTTCTGATAGTCTTGTGTTTTACCCCTTACTTACTTATTCTATATTTAATTTGCTGGCATCCTATTATTCAGACACTCTCGTCTTCAATATTTTAGGTAAGAGTTCCTATAATTATGTAATCTGCCGACTCCATGCAGCCAATTTTCGTTATGGAACATGTACCCATAGATTGTAATCAGCAGAAGATGGCTTGGGTTCTACTGAACTGCTGTGTTCCACGGAGCAAAACTAGATCCTCTATTAGTTTTTATTCATTCACTCATATGTTCAGCAAACTCATATTGTCTGATGATATACCTATTATGTATTTATCTAGGTGCTTTCGTTTTTCTGGCTAAAAATGAGATTTTATCTTTTTCATTAAAAAAAGAATCTTTTTAAATGAAAAAGATGAAAGCTTCCCTGTTCTGTGTTAACTCAGACAGTAACAGTGCCTCTAAAGTGAAGCAGAACGGTCTGCCCATTTTCCGGGCAAGCGTCACTCTGGCCATCCCCAACATCAGCATGGCCCCAGCCCTCGAAGACATACAGCAGACGCTGAACAAAGCCGTGGAGTTCATCGTCACTGTCAGCAAGGGGGTCAGACAGTGGAGCGGTGAGCCGGTGTCCAAGGTAGGTTTGGCATGAGGAAACCGTTACATGTGGAAGCTGCTTCTTTTACAGGTGATAGGGGACTGAAAGGTGTCCTTTTCCATTGCAGAAAAAGATGCAGGAAAGAAAACTGACTGCCCTGCAGCACAATGAAGACAGTGATTCTGATACTGAAATGGGAGAAAATGAACCTCAAGGTAAATGTTCTTTTAGTTCTTTCTGAAATTAGTCATTCTAAATCAAAACCTGTTGAGCTAAAAGGTATTTCCATCCCCCAACCCCTGTGCAATTCTCAGATCAGATTGTAATATTAATCTATGAGTCAATTTCATGTTTGTAAAATACAGATTCATGTATTTTATATCACCATGATAGTGTAGTTTATTATTATTTTTTAAAGATTTACTTATTTATTTATGGCTGTACTGGATCTTGGAGAAGGTGATGGCACCCCACTCCAGTATTCTTGCCTGGAAAATCCAATGGATGGAGGAGCCTGGTAGGCTGCAGTCCATGGGGTTGCTAAGAGTCGGACACGACTGAGCGACTTCACTTTCATTTTTCACTTTCATGCATTGGAGAAGGAAATGGCAACCCACTCCAGTGTTCTTGCCTAGAGAATCCCAGGGACGGGGAGCCTGGTGGGCTGCTGTCTATGGGGTCGCACAGAGTCGGACACGACTGAAGCGACTTAGCAGCAGCAGTACTGGGTCTTCGTTGCTGTGTCTGGGTTTTCTCTGGTTGAGTGAGCGGGGGCTTCTCACGGCAGTGGCTTCTCTTGTTGGGGAGCACGGGCTCTAGGCCTGCAGGCTTTAATAGTCGTGGCATGTGGCTCAGTCGTTGCAGTTCTCGGGCTCTAGGGCACAGACTCAGTAGTTGTGATGCATGGGCTTAGTTGTCCCATGGCATGTGGGCTCTTCCCAGACCAGGGATCGAACCTGTGTCCCCTGCACTGGCAGGCACATTCTTTACCACTGAGCCACCAGGGAAGCCCCTAAATAGTGTGTTTTAAATGTATATATCAAAGACATACTGGGAGACAAGAAGGATTTTAGTCTCACAGTTTAAAGAAAAGCTTGTCATTATCACAATGAATGTTTCCTGATTTAAGAGATCTTTTGTATTTTGACACATTGTGTGTCCTGTTTCGCTTACATAATGTGATTTTTGCTGTATATCTCATGATTTTCATTTATGCTATTGTTGTTGTTCAGTTGCTAAATTGTGTCCGACTGTTTGTGACCCCACGGATTGCAGCAGCCAGGCTTCCCCGTCCTTCACTGTTTCCCGGAGTTTGCTCAAACTCATGTCCATTGAGTCAGCGATGCTCTCCAACCATCTCACCCTCTGTCGTCCGCTTCTCCTCCTGCCCTCAATCTTTCCCAGCATCAGGATCTTTTCCATTGAGTCAGGTCTTCACATCAGGTGGTCAAAGTATTGGAGCTTCAGCTTTATCATCAGTCCTGCTAATGAATATTCAGGGTTGTTTTCCTTTAGGACTGACTGGTTTGATCTTGCAGTCCCACAAGAGTCTTCTCCAGCACCACAATTCGAAAGCATCAATTCTTTGATGCTCAGCATTCTTTATGGTCCCACTCTCACATCTGTACATAACTATTGGAAAAACCATAGCTTTGACTATATGAACCTTTGTCAGCAAAGTGATGTCTCTGCTTTTTAATGTGCTATCTAGCTTTGTCATACCTTTTCTTCAAAGGAGGAAGCATCTTTTAATTTCATGGCTGCAGTCACTGTCTGCAGTGATTTTGGACCTCAAGAAAGTAAAATCTGTCACTATTTCCATGTTTCCCTCTTCTATTTGCCATGATGTAATGGGACTGGATGCCATGATCTTAGTTTTTTGAATGTTGAGTTTTAAGTCACCTTTTTCATTATCCCCTTTCACCCTCATCAAGAGGCTCTTTAGATCCTCTTTGCTTTCTGCCATTAGGATGGTGTCATCCCCATATCTGAGGTAATATTAGGGAGTGTATCACATTCAAGTTGCTAATGATAGATGATAAATTTAGTCTTTATCTATTCAAACTTCTTTTAAAGCAGCTGAGCAAACAGCAGAACTTGGGTAATTTTCAATTAGTGCTCATATCCCTTGAGATGATAAATAAACTAACCACCAGGAAGGCACTGAAACAAGTCCCTCTTTAAAATAATCTGTAACCAAAGAGGATAAAGGCAGAGTGCTCAGGCTCAGAGGTTGCAGTGCATGGGCTTAGTTGCTGTAAGGCATGTGGGATCTTACTTCCCCAAGCAGAGATTGAACCTGCATTCCTTGCACTGCAAGGTGGGTTCTTAACCGCTGGACCACAGAGAAGTCCCCTCTATTGCTTTTCTAAAGAAGATTTTCAGAAGTCCTTACTTTACTTACAGTGTTAGTCACTCAGTCATGTCTGACTCGTTGTGACCCCATGAACTGTAGCCCGCCAGGCTCCTCTGTCCATGAGATTTCCCAAGCAAGAATCCTGGAGTGGGTGGCCATGTCCTTCTTCAGGGGATCTTCCCAACCCAGGGGTCGAACCTGGGTCTCCTGCATTGGCAGGCAGATTCTTTGCTGTCTGAACCACCAGGGAAGCCCTCTTACTGTTACAGAAACTCACTCATCTTTTTAAAAGCACGTTTCTATACTATTGATATAAATATTTCTCTCTCTCTTTTTTTTTCCCTTTAGATACCCTTGAGATAGCATCTGTGAACTTACCCATTCCCGTGCAAACCAGGAACTATTATAAGAATGTTTCTGACAACAAAGAGATTGTAAAATTAGTCTCTGTGCTTAGCACAATCATCAATTCCACCAAAAAGGTATGCCAAGAGGATTTGCAGCCAGGCTATTTTGCTTTACAGCACAGACCTGTGTGAAGTCCAGCATTAAAGCTTGCCCTTCATGTAGCCTGGGTCCCACCCTCTGTGACTTCAGTGAGCAACTTATGGAATCTTGTAGGTGCTCAGCCAATGTTTAACTCAAGATTTTTCATTCCAGATTGCAAGGTGAAAGAGAACTATCTTTTCTGTTTTTTTTTTTTTTTTTAATATTGTCTCCTGTTTAATGCCTTAAACTACTTATGTACTTATATACCACTAGTACAAATAAGTCTGTTAAAAAATTTGATACTTCTCAAAGCCCAAGTCAGACTTCACTTTCAAAGAGTCATTGATGCTGGAACTGGCTTGTATCATTTGAAATAGAGTAAGATTTACACTCTAATTTTCTATTTGTGTATATCAGATGAATGTTTATGTATATTATAATGTGGAAAAAAGATAATACTGAATATTGAAAATATTATCAGCACAAACTTGCCCTGGACATGGATATAAATTCAGGTTAATTTCTTTCTTCCAACCTCTTCTTGTCTCAACTTTCCCTTTTCTGTTCAGGCAAATCTGTTTTCATGGTCAAAAAGACTCAAAATTCTAACATCAATTTCTCCTTAAAAGAAAATATTCACATTGCCACTAAGACCTGCTGACTCTTTAAAAATGTTTCTCAGTGTTGAGGAAACAGCTGTCACTCAGCAAATATGTCTTTTCTATTACTCAGTTTTGATAGAATGAACTTCTTTTGTTTGAAAGTGTTTTGAAAAGCTGCCTTTGCTGTAACCATGTGAGGAAATATTAAGTTTAATTTTAATGTATTCCTGAGGGAACTGGAAGCTTTTGCATTTCTGAACTTTCTATTTTCCTTTTTTAATATCGTGAAAGTCCTGTATTTAAGTTTGCCCTAGGGACTGCGTTCACATAATTCAATTTAACAAATATTTGTCTAGTGCTTAGTTTATCAAGCTCTATACTAAATGTAAAGGTAAGTAGAGTATTTTATGATGATAATAAGCATTGAAGGATCCTTTCAAATCCTCGGTAATCATAGAAAACACAATAAAATAGACAATAATAAAGTTCATTACTTTCTCTGAATGTAAGCAGCCAGCATTATGAAAATCTAAGAGTAAGGCCTAGTAGTTGAAATTAATATCCTGCTGGCACCAAAATATTTATGTGTGTGTCATTTTTGTTACATTTGCCTTTCTATTATATGAAGGAAATGTATGGATGTTAGTCTTTCTTAAAATAATAGAAAAAGTTGGGACTTAGAATAATTTGAAGGACTTTATCCAGATTGATAGGATGGCCAAATTGTTTGTGGAATTATATATGCACACTTGGTCACAGTCCATAGCCATCAACCCTTCTGGATTTTGTGTGACTGACCTTTCCTCAACCACAGAAAATCCTCTGATCTCAGCCCCTTCCCTCTTACAGGAGCTAACTGAATCAGAATGTAAACTTGACCTACATTCAGCTCATCCAAAGGTTGGCCATCAACTTATAATACTGCCTGGCTTGAAAAGATGAGCTGGACTGAATAATCAAAATAACCGTGGCAATTAAAATAACTTAAATAAATCAACCCTACAAATGTAGTTCATGTAATTTTCCTTTAGATTCTAGGTTACCTCTGCTTTCAAAAGTCCCAATTTAATCAAGGTAGACACTTTCAGATAAAATAATGAGAGTCTAAAACTTATTTAGGTAGAGTATCTTCTTAATAATATAAACTCTTGGATGTTGAAAGATCTGGATTCTGGAATTTCTATCCATATTCAGGGGTCCTTGATGATCTGTAATTCATTCTCCAAACCATCATCCATTTGTGAGAATGTCCACATGCTGTTGCAATGCATTCTGGGTGTGTATGTCAGCATCTCATCTCATGCCAGGGATTGGTTGTGGTTGGGACACACAGCAGCAGGCTTACCTTTCTGCATTTTAATGAGTGAGAAGTCTCAACACTCATTAAGCCTGAGGTTCTGAGTGACACATTAGCTTCATGTTGGGCATGGCGGTAAAGCTATCCTTGGTTTGGTACAACTTGGTGAAATTTACTTAATTGGACCATTTAGAATGAAATTGGAAATGTTCTTTTCTTTCAAATAATGGCATTTTCACTCTCAGCTTAAAGTTTTTTTTTTCTCATTTAGATGTAACTCTGAAATTATAATATTAGCCAGTAGAAAAAGTTGATTGCCAAGAGCTGTAAACATTAGAATGAGGAGACAAATCTTAATTGTTTGGAGATGATATAATTATCTACCAAGTAAATCCAAAAGTGCTAATCTGAAAAGAAAATATGGCTTAGTTAAGAGTTAAGTTAGTAGTAAGTTGAAAGATAGGCATTTCTGCTGAAATACAGTAAATATGTTCCTAAAAAGCTTGATTTGCAACATCGCACATTTAATAAAATAGGGATTATGAGAAAAATAGGGTTGGAAAGAACATACAAAATGTAGGAAATTCTGTAACCAGGGTAGTTAACAAAAAACGGTAACAATCATAGTAAGATACTAAGCCATTTAATGACATCGTAATGAGTATGAAACTTTACTATCAAAGATGAAAGAAACTTGGGAGAAGGTGATTAAAAAACAGTTAAAAATGCTGAGTTATGGAAACAAAGGTAAAATATGCAAAAATCAGGTCTAAATGTGCCAAGAACATTCTCAAAACAAAGTAGAGACCAAATTAACCCAAAAGAAAGAAGGGGCAGAAAGCATTGTGCCTCTCTGTGGGTTGCTGCTTTAGTGAATACAAAGCAAAGTACTGGGAAAAATAACTCTTGAAAATGTGAGCCTCCTGTTATATTGACATCATTTCCTATTTGCCAATTGTGAGACAGCCAATGCATCTTATAGAAGCAAACTTTGTAGCAAACAGGACCATTCATTAAAAAACCAACTGAAAAACAGTTTATATGCCATTCATATAGTTATAAGAATAGTGGGAAAAGGTCATTTTTATGATAACAACATCATTGGAGAATACCTAGGAGCATACATGATGAGAAGTTTGTAGGGTCTTTATGAAGATTTCTCTAAAACTTAACAAGGAAGTTAGAAAGGAAAGATGAGAAGATATACAGAAATATTTAACACTGTATGGATGTCAGTCCTTATCTAATATATTTATGCATTTTGTGTGATTCCATGCAGTCTTTCAATGGAGTTGGATGCTGGATGTATCTGTTTGTGTCTCTATATCTAATCTCCGTACTCTGAACTTAGGGAACAAGTCAATGGGTTTCCTTTGAGATTTCCAGTGGATTTCACCCATGAGAGTCTTGGAGGAGCTCTGAGCAGTGGAAGAAAGTGACCTCAGAGTATATTTTTACCCCTGTAGCATCACCCTCTCCTTGGTATGGTTTTGAGCTGTGGTTTTTGACCTGAGGTCCAGCTCCAATCAACTGGGCCCTGTCCAAAAGAGATTTCATGGACTCAACTCGCTGCCCTACCCTCCCAGAAACTGTTCCCCTTCCTTTTTGGCTAGGATGGTAGTTCTATTGTTACCAGTCCTGGGTTACTTGTTCATTGTTGTATCCGGGTCCAGTTCTATGGCATCTTCAACTAGTCACAGGGTTCACTAATTAAGCATGTTAATTAATTGATGGGAACCCCTAGCAATTGGCAAATATATGCAGAGTACGTCATGAGAAACACTGGGCTGGAAGAAGCACAAGCTGGAGTCAAGATTGCCGGGAGAAATATCAATAACCTCAGATATGCAGATGACACCACTCTTATGGCAGGAAGTGAAGAGGAACTAAAAAGCTTCTTGATGAAAGTGAAAGAGGAGAATGAAAAAGTTGGCTTAAAGCTCAACATTCAGAAAACTAAGATCATGGCATCTGGTCCCATCACTTCGTGGGAAATAGATGGGGAAACAGTGTTAGACTTTATTTTTTAGGGCTCCAAAATCACTGCAGATGGTGATTGCAGCCATGAAATTAAAAGACACTTACTCCTTGGAAGGAAAGTTATGACCAACCTAGATAGCATATTCAAAAGCAGAGACATTACTTTGCCAACAAAGGTCAGTCTAGTCAAGGCTATGGTTTTTCCAGTAGTCATATATGGATGTGAGAGTTGGACTGTAAAGAAAGCTGAGCACCGAAGAATTGATGCTTTTGAACTGTGGTGTTGGAGAAGACTCCTGAGAGTCCCATGGACTGCAAGGAGATCCAGCCAGTCCATTCTGAAGGAGACCAGTCCTGGGTGCTCTTTGGAAGGAATGATGCTAAAGCTGAAACTCCAATACTTTGGCCACCTCATGCGAAGAGTTGACTCATTGGAAAAGACTCTGATGCTGGGAGGGATTGGGGGCAGGAGGAGAAGGGGACGACAGAAGATGAGATGGCTGGATGGCATCACTGACTCGATGGGCGTGAGTCTGTGTGAACTCCGGGAGTTGGTGATGGACAGGGAGGCCTGGCGTGCTGCAGTTCATGGGGTTGCAAAGAGTTGGACATGACTGAGCGACTGAACTGAACTGATTGTGATGTTTTTTATTCTTCCTTTTCTACACAAATCTGTCATTTATATTCTAGGAAGTTATTACATCCATGGAGTGCTTCAAACGCTATGATCACATTTGGCAAAAGGAGAAAGAAGAAACTATTATGACGTTTATTATAAAAAACCCCTCACTTTCTGAATTTGAATCCCAGATTCTCTACTTCCAAAAACTAGAGCAAGAAATTAATGCTGAGCCTGAGTATATCTGTGTGGGTGCCATTGCCCTGTATACAGGTTGGTTCATGTCATGAAAATTCAACAGTATTTTCTGTCTCTTTACCTAGATTAGCATTCCAGAGAGTTCTAGCTTTCTTAAAGATTGACTTTCCTTTTATGGGCCTCAAGCTGCAAGACCAATTTGTAGATTTTGTTTTTAATCTCTTCTGCATAATTATTTGGAGAAGGCAATGGCACCCCACTCCAGTACTCTTGCCTGGAAAATCCCATGGATGGAGGAGCCTGGTAGGCTCCAGTCCATGGGGTCGCTTAGAGTCGTGCACGACTGAGTGACTTCACTTTCACTTTTCACTTTCATGCATTGGAGAAGGAAATGGCAACCCACTCCAGTATTCTTGCCTGGAGAATCCCAGGGACAGAGGAGCCTAGTGGGCCGCTGTCTATGGGGTCGCACAGAGTTGGACACGACTGAAGCGACTTAGCAGCAGCAGCAGCATAATTATTTATTCTGGACTGTTTTGGGACACTTTGATGCTAAACGTTGAAAATAAAGGCTAATTAAGAGAAGGGAGGAGCTCTCATATTTGGAATTAAAATGTACTGTTTTTATTTTTTTTATTTTATTTTTTAAAAATGTACTGTTTTTAATAAATAACAATAGCAAACATTTGAGGCTTACCTCCAACAGTTTTCTTAGGTACTTTTTTTGGGGCATTTTGAAATGTGTTTTCAATTATTGCAAAACAGGCTTTATACAATCAATGAATATACAATAATGTGTTATTGTTTAGTTGCTAAGTCATGTTCAACTCTTTTTTGACCCCATGGATCGTAGCCTACCAGGCTCCTCAGTCCATTGGATTTCCCAGGCAAGAATACCTAGTGGGTTGCCATTTCCTTCTCCAGGGTATCATCCCGACTAAGGGATTGAACCCGCATCTACTGCATTAGCAGGTGGATTCTTTATGACTGAACAGCCAGGGAAGCCCTAATATAATAATTAGGAAAGACTAATTTTTTTTCAAGTTTGGTTTTTCATGTGTTAAAGGGCTCTTGGCTGCAAAATATTTACTATTGGTGAACAGTTGCATTGGGTCTCCTCATTCTTGTTCACGGTTTTCAAACTGAACATGGACATTTGGGTTTTACAGCCGATCTGAAGTTCACCTTGACTGCTGAGACGAAGGCCTGGATGGTTGTCATCGGCCGTCACTGTAACCAAAAATACAGAAGTGAAATGGAAAACATTTTTACACTTGTTGAAGAATTCAATAAGAAACTGAATCGCCCCATTAAAGACTTAGATGATATTCGAATTGCCATGGCAGCACTGAAGGAAATTAGGGAGCAGCAAATCGCCATTGACTTTCAAGTGGGACCCGTCGAGGTAACTGATAATCACTTATTTATGTGTCAGTAGGAATATCTCCAGATGTATTAGAGGAAGTATTGACCAGGTTTGGACTGGAGTTACAAATGGATGCTAAACCCATGAACAATGATTCCAGTAATGATGATATCTGACCTTATAGAGTGCCTCATATGGGTTAGATCTCATCCTTCGCTTGGCGTCTGAGGTCCCTAAGAGCAGAGCCTGAGATGAGGGTTTCTGCATGAGTGATTTATTGGCAAATGCTCATGAGAGAAGCAGAGTGAAAGAAACGGGGAAGGACCAGGTTGGGTGTGGAAGGAAGCCATGTGGGGGTGTGATCTTAGCTGTAGACTATCAGCCTGACCCCGGAGGCTGTTCTGGAGCATGAAGTGTACCACTCAGTTGACCCCACTTTGAGGCAAGGGGGACTGTCTTTATTTCCCCAAACTGTTGATCATTGACCATAATCTCCCCATGAGGAGGCTCCTATCAGTTCAGTTCAGTCACTCAGTCATGTTTGACCCTTTGCGACCCCATGAATCGCAGCATGCCAGGCCTCCCTGTCTATCACCAACTCCCGGAGTTCACTCAGACTCACATCCATCGAGTCAGTGATGCCATCCAGCCATCTCATCTTCTGTCGTCCCCTTCTCCTCCTGTCTCCAATCCTTCCCAGCATCAGAGTCTTTTCCAATGAGTCAACTCTTCGCATGAGGTGGCCAAAGTACTGGAGTTTCAGCTTCAGCATCAGTCCTTCCAGTGAACACCCAGGACTGATCTCCTTTAGGATGGACTGTTGGATCTCCTTGCAGTCCAAGGGACTCTCAAGAGTCTTCTCCAACACCACAGTTCAAAAGCATCAACTCTTTGGTGCTCAGCCTTCTTCACAGTCCAGCTTTCACATGACTACTGGAAAACCATAGCCTTGACTAGATGGATCTTTGTTGGCAAAGTAATGTCTCTGCTTTTGAATATGCTATCTAGGTTGGACATAACTTTCCTTCCAAGGAGTAGCGTCTTTTAATTTCATGGCTGCAGTCACCATCTGCAGTGATTTTGGAGCCCAAAATAATAAAGTCTGACACTGTTTCCATTGTTTCCCCATCTATTTCCCATGAAATGATGGGACCAGATACCATGATCTTAGTTTTCTGAATGTTGAGCTTTAAGCCAACTTTTTCACTCTCCACTCTCACTTTCATCAAGAGGCTTTTTAGTTCCTCTTCAGTTTCTGCCATAAGAGTGGTGTCATCTGCATATCCGAGGTTATTGATATTTCTCCCAGCAATCTTGATTCCAGCTTGTGTTTCTTCCAGCCCAGCGTTTCTCATAATGTACTCTGCATAGAAGTTAAATAAGCAGGGTGACAATATACAGCCTTGACGTACTCCTTTTCCTATTTGGAACCAGTCTGTTGTTCCATGTCCAATTCTAACTGTTGCTTCCTGACCTGCATACAGATTTCTCAAGAGGCAGGTCAGGTGGTCTGGTATTCCCATCTCTTTCAGAATTTTCCACAGTTTATTGTGATCCACACAGTCAAAAGCTTTGGCATAGTCAATAAAGCAGAAATAGAGGCTCCTATCATCCAAGGACAATTTTCAAGGGAAGAAGGCAGCTCAATTCCTACAGCCAACATGCCCAACAGCCAGGACGCAAATGTCAGCTGGCAAACAGGACCTGGATGGGGCACTGATGGTGTCCATTCATGAGTTTACTTCATATTAACTTGTTTCATCCTTGCTACAACCCCCTACATATCCACATGGAAACTTGGGGTCAGAGAAGTCATGCAGTTTTATTAATGTTGTATATTACTTTTGTTTTTATCATATCTTTTCTAGATGAAAATTCTTTATTAGGAATGGGTTGCTATATTCTTCTATATGAGACTTTTATAACTGTAGCATTAAAACAATTTCAGATATAAAATGTTGTCTTTTCATCATGTGTATTAGTTGCTCAGTCATGCCCAAGTCTTTGTGACTCCGTGGACTGTAGCCCACCAGGCTGTTCTGTCCATGGAATTCTCCAGGCAAGAATACTACAGTGAGTTGCCATATCCTCCTTAAGGGAGTCTTCTCAACCCAGGGATGGAGCCCGGGTCTCCTGCATTCAGGTGGACTCTTTAGCATCTGAGCCACAAGGGAAGCCTCCTTTCATCATACTGTAACTTAAATGTCTGGACTTAAACTCTGATGGTCAGGAGCAGAGCCTTTTATCATATTTTCTGCACTTCGAATTTTGGAAAATTTCAACTTAAGGTGAAAATGGTAGAGGTGACTTCAGGTTTGTGCCTCTGTTGTGCTGGGTCAGGAAATTCACATTTCCATTGTGCTTCTCCTGGGAATTGAAACACCAAGGCAAAGACCCCCTATGTAGTATAGGACCAGGGGAATTTGGACAAGAGGTTTGAAGGAGAGATACAGTAATTGTCAACTCTTACTCCTGACCTGAGAGTTAAGACAAACCCTTGTCAAGTAGTCAAGATCAAGATTCAATCTTTAGTAATGATAGAAGTTATTTGGAAGATCTGGTTTTGTGTTTGGCTCCTGTATTCCCACTGTATCTCACCTCCCCCATCTTCCCATCCATCCTATCAGTTCAGTTCAGTTCAGTCACTCAGTCGTGTCTGACTCTTTGCGACCTCATGAACCGCAGCACACTAGGCTTCCCGGTCCATCACCAACTCCCGGAGTTTACCCAAACTCATGCCCATTGAGTTGGTGATGCCATCCAATCATCTCATCCTCTATTGTCCCCTTCTCCTCTCACCTTCAATTTTTCTCAGCATCAGGGTCTTTTCAAAAGCATCAGCTCTTCACATCATGTGGCCAAAGTATTGGACTTTCAGCTTCAACATCAGTTCTTCCAATGAACACCCAGGACTGATCTACTTTAGGATGGACTGGTTGGATCTCCTTGCAGTCCAAGGGACTCTCAAGAGTCTTCTCCAACACCACCATTCAAAAGCATCAATTCTTCTGTGCTCCGCTTTCTTTATAGTCCAACTCTTACATCCATACATGACTATTAGAAAAGCCATAGCCTTGACTAGACAGACCTTTGTTGACAAAGTAATGTCTCTGCTTTTGAATATGCTGTCTAATATGCTTTCCTTCCAAGGAGTAAGCGTCTTTTAATTTCATGGCTGCAATCACCATCTGCAGTGATTTTGGAGCCCCCCCCCCAAATAAAGTCAGCCACTGTTTCCACTGTTTCCCCATCTATCTGCCATGAAGTGATGGGACCAGATGCCATGATCTTAGTTTTCTGAATGTTGAGCTTTAAGCCAACTTTTTCACTCTTCTCTTTCACTTTCATCAAGAGGCTCTTTAGTTCTTATTCACTTTCTACCATAAGGGTGGTGTCATCTGCATATCTGAGGTTATTGATATTTCTCCTGGCAATCTTGATTCCGCTTGTGCTTCCTCCAGCCCAGCATTTCTCATGATGTACTCTGCATATAAGTTAAATAAGCAGGGTGACAATATACAGCCTTGACATATTCCTTTTCCTATTTGGAACCAGTTTGTTGTTCCATGTCCAGTTCTAACTGTTGCTTCCTGACCTGCATATAGGTTTCTCAGGAAGCAGGTTGGGTGGTCTGGTATTCCCATCTCTTTTAGAATTTTCCACAGTTTATTGTGATCCACACAGTCAAAGGCTTTGGCATAGTCAATGAAGCAGAAATAGATGTTTTTCTGGAACTCTCTTGCTTTTTTGATGACCCAGCAGATGTTGGCGATTGGATCTCTGGTTCCTCTGGTTCCTGATTTTCTAAATCAGCTTGAACATATGGAAGTTCATGGTTGACATATTGCTGAAGCCTGGCTTGGAGAATTTTGAACATTACTTTACTAGCGTGTGAGATGAGTGCAATCATGTGGTAGTTTGAGCATTCTTTGGCATTGCCTTTCTTTGGGGTTGAAATGAAAACTTATGTTTTCCAGTCCTGTGGCCAGTGCTAAGTTTTCCAAATTTGTTGACATATTGAGTGCAGCACTTTCACAGCATCATCTTTTAGGATTTGAAATAGCTCAACTGGAATTCCATCACCTCCACTAGCTTTTTTCATAGTAATGCTTCCTAAGGCCCACTTGACTTCACATTCCAGGATGTCTGGCTCTAGGTGAGTGATCACATCCTCATGATTATCTGGGTCATGAAGATCTATTTTGTACAGCTCTTCTGTGTATTCTTGCCATCTCTTCCTAATATCTTCTGCTTCTGTTAGGTCCTATACACACATGCAGTGGGCTTGTGGACATGAAGTCCTAGAATTGTACTTTCTCATCCATCAGAGAAATACTGGAAGCTGCCTATCTGTGTTACTTTGTTCAATTTGATTGGTACTGCAGTGTAGACTGGAGGCATGCCTTGAAGGAGAAAGAGGGAGGGAGAAAGACCCTGTGCTATACACACCCAAATCAATAATCTTTTCCTCAGATCAACAATCAGGTGTTCATTCTCTGTCTAAGAGGAAGAGTGATGATGGGAGAAGAGGCTAGGGATATTTAGGAAAATTTTTTTCTCATGAAAACCAAACTTTGCCTCATTTTAATCTTCTAGACAAAAGAATAGTCCAGGTTTTTTCATCCTTAGGGCAATGGCTTGGCTCAGGGTGTGATTCAAGCATGGCCTCCTATGTTCTACTGTTGGAACCTTTTATCAACAAAGTGAAATACAGTAGAGTTAGAACTGATTCATTTTGTTATTCTAAAATTAGCAGTTAAATTGTTTTACATTTTGCATCTACTTAATTTTATAGTCTTCAAATACAATTTAGGGGCCTAAGTAAAAATATCATTTGTTTGTATAATGATTTATAGTTTTCAAAATGCATTTAAAATGGTATCTTTTCCATATTCATGAAAATCCTGTGACACATCCAGGAAATTTTCCTGTTTTACAGATGAGGGAACTGAAGCTCAGTGGCTCTGTTGCTCGCTTAAGTTTTCCCAAGTTTGCAAGTAGAGAAACTAGAACTCTGGACAGTTGCTCTGTCTTGCTGATTTTATTTTTTTCATTCTGATGCCCTAAAAAGATGACTGTGTGTAGATTTATGCATCTGACTGGCAGAAATCGAATTTTTCTTCTTTTTGCTTTTTATAGGAATCCTATACTCTGCTTAACAAATATGGGCTTCTGATAGCAAAGGAAGAGATGGACAAAGTGGATGCCCTGCGTTACTCTTGGGAGAAGCTTCTGGCACGTGCCAGCGAAGTTCAGAATGAACTAGTCTCATTACAACCCGGTTTCAGGAAAGAGCTTATTGGTACTGTGGAGGTTTTCCTCCAAGACTGTCACCAGTTCTATCAGGACTATGATGTGGTACGACTCTGTATTTTTGGGGAAGAGTGAATACAGCATACAAAATGTTGATTAAAGCTTACATGTCAAATTTAATGAAATCCCTCTAGAAATAGAAATTTTATTTTTATGAGACCAAAGGTATTTCCCTTTCACAATCCTTTCCCCTTCGATTTCATCCAGGATAATTTCAACAGTAAATGGAAATTAAAAAGTGCTGTTTGTCTTATTGGTCTCTTACTGAAGTGTTTGGTAGTGTTCTAGATTTGTGTAGACAAATATGACTCAATTATAGTTATTGTGATCATCCTTCTCACAGCATTCATCATTCTGCAAATACTGCAGAGTTGCCCTTGGTGCTGAAGATACAAAAGTGGACAAAACAGATTGGGTCCGTATTTTAACTGTATATGAGTTTTAGTGCAGAATCTTCAACTGGGAATACGTTGTTTAAGGAGACCCATTTCCACCAATTATAATGTGCTGCAGAGGGGAAATGTGTAAAGTATAGGGTACAATATTTATTAATCAGTAACACACCAAAATGAATGAAGTTAGGAGACTGGATTCATGCACCAACTTCATGGTTGAGGAAGCACAGACATGCAGCTTTTCTAAGGTGGCCTAATGTAGGAAAACCTGATTAGAATGTTAATACTACAAGTCACTTTAGACATAGGTGTTAGAGTGGTGAGCTCTGTAGGTTGTGTGGCATTAGTGGTTTAGTTCAAACCAGACACTGTGCTTCTTACAATTATTGACCCTTCTTTGTCTGTGTCGCCTAGTAGATGAATACCACGTATTTTTATTTTTTTAAAATATAAATTTATTTATTTTAATTGGAGGCTAATTACTTTACAATATTGTATTGGTTTTGCCATACATCAACATGAATCTGCCATGGGTGTACATGTGTTCCCCATCCTGAACCCCCTCCCACCTCCTTCCCCATACCATCCCTCTGGGTCATCCCAGTGCACCAACCCCAAGCGTCCTATATCCTGCATCGAACCTGAACTGGCAATTCATTTCTTACATGATATTATACATGTTTCAATGCCATTCTCCCAAATCATCCCACCCTCTCTGTATTTTTAATTTTCAAAATTTCTTGACATATAAAAGTTCTGACATTAACTTGGCTTTTTTGGCCTTGAAAATATTTCCAAATGAGTCACTTTTCTGAGTCCTTTTTTTTTTTTTTTTTTTTTTACAAATAAAAAGCTACATTTCCTATCCTGTATGTGACATGCATGAAAACAAAATTTGATATTCAAATACATTGAGCTTATGAAATTTGTATGCAAATACTTCATTTTATCTTATCTTTTTAAACTGTTTGTTTCAGAATGGTCCAATGGCTAGTGGCCTGAAACCCCAGGAAGCCAGTGATAGACTTATCATGTTTCAGGTAATCTTTTTAGTTTCTTTGACCTCCTATACAACCAAAACCTCAATGTGTTTTATTTTATTTCCACACTTTTATTTACTTTTCAGCAAGTTTAAATCCTCAAAGGGTACAGCATCACGTGGATTCTGTATCCAATGGCCTTAGCAGGAAGGTTGCTTCATAATTTGGCACGAACCATACCACTGTGTCCATGGGCACAAGTTATGGTTGGGCCTCGATCATAGCTCAGTTGGTGAAGAATCCGCCTGAAATACAGGAGACCCCGGTTTGACTCCTGGGTCGGGAAGATCCACTGGAGAAGGGATAGGCTACCCACTCCAGTATTCTTGGGCTTCCCTTGTGGCTCCACTGGTAAAGAATTCACCTGCAATGCAGGAGACCTGGGTTTGACCCCTGGGTTGGAAAGATCCCCTGGAGAAGGGAAAGGCTACCCACTTCAGTATTCTGGCCTGGAAAATTCCATGGACTGCATAGTCCGTGGGGTTGCAAAGAGTTGGACATGACTGAGCCACTTTCAAATTATCTTTCCTCAGATTACTCTGGTCTTGTTCGGTTTTCCACCAGGAGTTACTGTGTTGTTCCTTGCTTTGTGCACATAGCACATCCCTTGCCTTTATAGAATTCAGTTTCATCTTGAGCATAGACACCTTCAGTTTTCAGGAGAGCTGTGTGCTTCCTCTGGTTCTGTAGACCCTGCTTATAGACAGCAAAAATGGTGTTGCCCCACAGCCTGCTAGACATGTTTGTCGTTTTAGAGCTCCTATTCCCAGCAGGCAGCCACAGGGTCCAAGGTGGCTGAAAGAGCTCAATGTGTTTTAAACACATACTTCCCCACCCCCTTAATATAGAGAAGCTCATTGTGGAATACAGTATATACTTACTTACCTTTTAAAAACTGTGATTTGGTATGGTTATAATTAGAATTGGTTCCCATGTAATTAACGGTACTCCTTCAGTATTCTTATTTACATGGAATCAGAGATCATGCATGCTTGCTTATTGGTCAGTGTTTTTTTCATTTGCATGTTTATTCACATGTAAACCATTTTGATGAGTTTTTACTTGTATCTTTATTAGAATCAATTTGATAATATCTATCGGAAATACATCACCTATACTGGGGGAGAGGAGCTTTTTGGTCTGCCGGTCACACAGTATCCTAAGCTTCTCGAAATCAAGAAGCAACTAAATCTTCTTCAGAAAATATACACTCTGTACAACAGTGTCATAGACACTGTGAATAGCTATCACGATATCCTGTGGTCAGAAGTAAATATTGAAAAAATCAACGGTGAACTTTTAGAGTTCCAGAACAGGTGAGAAATTAATGTTTAGCGTGCCCAGAGCTATTGAACCTCAAATGCTTTCTTCTTTGTCAGGTTCTCTTTTCACCCAGATGTTTCAAGAGCACATTGTGCTTCATTGCTGTTGTCTGTTGACATCACCCTTGTCAAATACTATTTATTAATTACCCCTGTGTGTACCTGGTGAGACAAGTGCATCCTTTAAACCCAGATGAATCTTTCCAGGGGCCTTTCTGCAGCTTAGAGCTGATTGCTATTTATATTACACTTACCAAACATTTGAAGTTTATGTTAGATGATTTATTTGGAATAAAAGCAAGAGCCCTTTGATTTTTCTACAGCCTTTAAGTATTGAGCCAAAAGAAAATGGAGCGTTATTGGTTGTAATTTTCAGTTGATAAGCTGGTATATTCTGCTGTGCTTTGTACTTTGTAGGGTCTCAATATGTGTCTGGAGAATTACATTGAACTGAGAAGCACTTTCTTTAAAATAATGCCTCTTACCTAATTTTTATGAAGGAATTGAAACTATTAGTCTTGATTGGGAGGAGTGGTTTTCTGTAATGTAAATCCTACAGTTATCCTCTGAGTCATGAGATTTAAAAATATGGCGGCTGTTCTGGGTGACCGTTTTTGATAGAAATGCCAGGCTTATATTCAACTGACTTTTCATGTTGGCTTTTCTTCGCAGGTGTCGGAAGCTGCCTCGAGCCTTGAAGGACTGGCAGGCCTTTTTGGATCTGAAGAAGACCATTGATGACTTTAGTGAGTGTTGCCCACTGCTGGAGCACATGGCCAGTAAGGCCATGATGGAACGGCACTGGGAAAGGATAACGGCTGTCACTGGGCACAGTCTGGATGTGGGGAATGAAACTTTCAAGTTAAGAAATATCATGGAAGCACCTCTTCTGAAATACAAGGAGGAAATAGAGGTATGATGATAGAGGATACGATGTCATGGGAGACTGGAAGGTCCCAGGGGATTTATTAGATAATTTTCCTACCTTATGGACTGTTGGAGAAGGGAATCAGGCTAGGACAATCAAAACTCTTTTCCTGTGAGTCAGCTTTTACTTCTTCAAGAAATGTTTATGTGATACATTGTGTTAAGTGCTGGGGACAGAAGGATGCATTTCTGCCTTCATAGACCATTAAAAATTTGTATCGTTAAATAATTGTTCAAATGAAGGTGCAGGTACAAGCTTCAGTAGATGAAGTGTGCTGCTCTATGAGAGCCTGTAATAATGGGGTGGACCTGTATGGTGGTGGAGGGAGAGTGATGAAAATCAAGAAGACTGGGGTTCATGGGCATGACTTTTGGGTGAAGGGGGTGTGCTTGTGTGGTGAGGGGGTGAGGGGCTTGGAAAGTGCAGAGAAGGCAGTGTTGGGCAGGTGGAACAGCAGGTGTGAAGGGGCTGAGGTGTAGGTATAGGGGACTGAAAGGCTGGGGTGGCTGAGGTGTGAAGGTGGGGGCAGAGAGACAGCTGAAGATGGGAGGTGGAGAGGGGCTAGAACTTGCCATTAATTTCAATCTTGGGAGCAATTGCGAGCCCTCTGGGAGATATATTTTGATTAGGGGATGGTGTGGTTAAATTTGCAATTTGTAAAGATCACTCTGGTAGCTGTGAGGAGAAAGGATTGGAAGATGTCAAGGGGCAATCCTAGGAAAACTTACTGGGAGCTTATATGAATATCCCAAGCAAGAGATAATGCATCAGCTGGGAGGGCAGGGAGAGAAGCTGGAGTAGAGGAGAAAAGATTGAAGAGGTCATTAGGAGATAAAACTGGGTAGAATTTGATGATGGAGGGAACGTGATAAGGAAACAGGAGGGGCTAGGGATGAACCCTAGATTTCTTTTTTTTTCTTTTAAATTTTATTTTATTTTTAAACTTTACATAATTGTATTAGTTTTGCCAAATATCAAAATGAATCCGCCACAGGCATACATGTGTTCCCCATCCTGAACCCTCCTCCCTCCTCCCTCTCCATACCATCCCTCTGGGTCGTCCCAGTGCACCAGCCCCAAGCATCCAGTATCGCGCATCGAACCTGGACTGGCAACTCGTTTCTTACATGATATTCTACATGTTTCAATGTCACTCTCCCAAATCTTCCCACCCTATCCCTCTCCCACAGAGTCCATAAGACTGTTCTATACATCAGCGTCTCTTTTGCTATCTCGTACAACAGGTTATTGTTACCATCTTTCTAAATTCCATATATATGCGTTAGTATACTGTATTTATGTTTTTCCTTCTGGCTTACTTCACTCTGTATAATAGGCTCCAGTTTCATTCACCTCATTAGAACTGATTCAAATGTATTCTTTTTAATGGCTGAGTCATACTCCATTGTGTATATGTACCATAGCTTCCTTATCCATTCATCTGCTGATGGACATCTAGGTTGCTTCCATGTCCTGGCTATTATAAACAGTGCTGCAGTGAACATTGGGGTACACGTGTCTCTTTCCCTTCTGGTTTCCTCAGTGTGTATGCCCAGCAGTGGGATTGCTGGATCATAAGGCAGTTCTATTTCCAGTTTTTTAAGGAATCTCCACACTGTTCTCCATAGTGGCTGTACTAGTTTGCATTCCCACCAACAGTGTAAGAGGGTTCCCTTTTCTCCACACCCTCTCCAGCATTTATTATTTGTAGACTTTTGGATCGCAGCCATTCTGACTGGTGTGAAATGGTACCTCATAGTGGTTTTGATTTGCATTTCTCTGATAATGAGTGATGTTGAGCATCTTTTCATGTGTTTGTTAGCCATCTGTATGTCTTCTTTGGAGAAATGTCTATTTAGTTCTTTGGCCCATTTTTTGATTGGATCATTTATTTTTCTGGAGTTGAGCTGTAGGAGTTGCTTGTATATTTTTGAGATTAGTTGTTTGTCAGTTGCTTCATTTGCAATTATTATTTTCTCCCATTCTGAAGGCTGTCTTTTCACCTTGCTAATAGTTTCCTTTGATGTGCAGAAGCTTTTAAGTTTAATTAGGTCCCATTTGTTTATTTTTGCTTTTATTTCCAATATTCTGGGAGGTGGGTCATAGAGGATCCTGCTGTGATGTATGTCAGAGAGTGTTTTGCCTATGTTCTCCTCTAGGAGTTTTATAGTTTCTGGTCTTACGTTGAGATCTTTAATCCATTTTGAGTTTATTTTTGTGTATGGTGTTAGAAAGTGTTCTAGTTTCATTCTTTTACAAGTGGTTGACCAGATTTCCCAGCACCACTTGTTAAAGAGATTGTCTTTAATCCATTGTATATTCTTGCCTCCTTTGTCAAAGATAAGGTGTCCATACGTGCATGGATTTATCTCTGGGCTTTCTATTTTGTTCCATTGATCTATATTTCTGTCTTTGTGCCAGTACCATACTGTCTTGATAACTGTGGCTTTGTAGTAGAGCCTGAAGTCAGGTAGGTTGATTCCTCCAGTTCCATTCTTCTTTCTCAAGATCGCTTTGGCTATTTGAGGTTTTTTGTTTTTCCATACAAATTGTGAAATTATTTGTTCTAGCTCTGTGAAGAATACTGTTGGTAGCTTGATAGGGATTGCGTTGAATCTATAAATTGCTTTGGGTAGTATACTCATTTTCACTATATTGATTCTTCCAATCCATGAACATGGTATATTTCTCCATCTATTAGTGTCCTCTTTGATTTCTTTCACCAGTGTTTTATAGTTTTCTATATATAGGTCTTTAGTTTCTTTAGGTAGACATATTCCTAAGTATTTTATTCTTTCCATTGCAATGGTGAATGGAATTGTTTCCTTAATTTCTCTCTCTGTTTTCTCATTATTAGTGTATAGGAATGCAAGGGATTTCTGTGTGTTGATTTTATATCCTGCAACTTTACTATAGTCATTGATTATTTCTAGTAATTTTCTGGTGGAATCTTTAGGGTTTTCTATGTAGAGGATCATGTCATCTGCAAATAGTGAGAGTTTTACTTTTTCTTTTCCAATTTGGATTCCTTTTATTTCTTTTTCTGCTCTGATTGCTGTGGCCAAAACTTCCAAAACTATGTTGAATAGTAATGGTGAAAGTGGGCACCCTTGTCTTGTTCCTAGATTTCTTGCTGAGAGATCTAGGTGAATGATGGTGCTTATGACTGAGACGGGGAAAACTGAAAGGGAATCAGGTGGAATGATAAGGTGCAAAGACCGTGAGCTTGGTTTGGGCATCAGTTCGATATTCACAGATTGCATTTTGGGTTCCCATGATACATCCAAGCAGAGGAGCCCAGTAGGCAAATGGATGTGGGATTTTCCTGGAGATACAGACGGTTGCTGGCTGCATGGTCATGGAAGAACTCATCCCGACAGGGAGTGCAGTGTGAGTCGGGCAGTCGGCAAGGAGGAGTTTGACTAACGGTCCAGGAGAAGACAAGGCTGCAGAGAAGATGGGGAAAGTGACCCAAGAACTAGGAAGATGGCAGGTTTCTGTTGATTCCTTCATCTCGTACTGCATTGATTCGACTTTAGAGTTAAATCAGAGACACATTAAATTGTTTTCCCCAAACTTTAAAGTTTTTATTTTGTATTGAGATTTAGTCGATTAACAATGTTGTGGTAGTTTCAGGAGAGACATGTTAAATTTTGAGTCTTTTATTAAAGCTGTAAAATTAAAATGTTATTGCATTTCTTTTTAATCCTAATTTTTATTGAGATATAATTGACATTTGACATTGTGTAAATTTAAGAATAATGATTTGATACATTTATCTTGCAATATAACCTTCAGTGTGTTAGCTAACACCTCAATTATCATTTCTTCTACTGGTGGGAACAATTTAGATCTAGTCTTTTAGGAAATTTGATGTTCAGAATACGGTTTTGTTGTCTGTAATCACTGAACTGTGGATTAGATCTCTAGGACTTCTTTATCTACTATTTGCAAATAGATAGAACATCTTTACCATTCCCATACCTTCAGCCCCTGGTAACTACCATTTCACTTTCTTTTCTTTCAGGGTTTTTTCCTTCTTTCTTTTTTTTTTAAGAGTCCACATACAAGGACTACCCTACAGTATTTCAGTTTTTCTCTCTCATTTAACCCAATGCCCTCAAGGTCCATCCATGCTGTCACACATGGCAGGATTTCCTTTTTCCTCATGGCTGAATGGTACTTCTCTTCTGCACATCATTTCTGTCATCTTTATTCTGGAGTAGTTTGGTGGAAAATTTTACAAATTAGGGTAAATCTTTATCTATATATCTCTGTAGACACTGTTATGTGCTGTGCTTAGTCGCTCAGTCGTGTCCGACTCTTTGCAACCTCATGGACTGTTGCCCACCAGGCTCCTCTGTCGTTGGGATTTCCCTGGCAAGAATGCTGGAGAGGGATACTATTTCCTCCTCCAGAGCATCTTTCCTACCCAGGGACTGAACCCCCATCTCTTATGTCTCCTGCACTGGTAAGCACATTCTTAACCACTAGCACCACCTGGAAGCCCCCAGAGATCTTCCTTTCCACACTGGGAGTCGAACCTGGCCCGCTTGGGTGAAAATCAGGCATCCGAACTGCTACATCATGTGGGAGAGGACATACTATAGTCTGGATCTGGAAATATATAAGTATTTATAGATACATATAAAAAAAGGAGTGAAGACAAGATCTTTGCTGAATTGACTATTCAAGAAGGATGTGTGACTTTGGTGTGATTAAATGAGAGCTTTCATTTTTAATAGGACATCTGTATCAGTGCCGTGAAAGAGAGGGACATTGAACAAAAGCTGAAGCAAGTGATTAACGAATGGGACAACAAAACATTCACATTTGGCAGCTTTAAAACCCGTGGAGAGCTCCTCCTGAGAGGAGACAGTACGTCAGAAATCATTGCCAACATGGAAGACAGCTTGATGTTACTGGGTTCCCTCCTGAGCAACAGGTAGGACAATCTTTCCCCTGAGATTTGAGAACTATAATACCAAACACTTCAAGGGAGATTAATTAAGAAACACAACAGTACCCTCTGTTTAATTTATTCAACATCAAAAGTACTTGTTTTAATTTTAGCCCTT
The DNA here is from genome assembly GCF_027580195.1 of Bos mutus. Taxonomy (NCBI): domain Eukaryota; kingdom Metazoa; phylum Chordata; class Mammalia; order Artiodactyla; family Bovidae; genus Bos; species Bos mutus. Next base: position 59,153,468 of record NC_091636.1, read on the forward strand.
GGCACAGCATGGATAATACTGTTTTTATTTCATTATCCTCTCTTTGGGGGATGTGTTGGGGACTCTCAATTGGGCAAAATAACGCAGCATGTAATTAGCCACTTGGATTTTGCAGAGTATTTCAGCTTTGCTGCTGACAAGCCTCATTGCACAGCTGACAGCTCGACAGGCTCTAGATTCCAGAGGGAAAATTATTCTGAATTTTAGAATAATTATTTTACTTCAGAAACCTTTTCATCAACATCTATGAACTAGAAAATTTTAGTTGTGTACATGCTTTAATGAGGTGACAGATTAAGATGGAGAATGAATGTGATTCATAAAGAGAAGTAAAACAGCACAGACAGATACCAACCTAATATTTCTGTTCGACAACAGCAGTAGAGAATGCTACCATACTTTGGACATGTGACCCAGAGACTCATAGATTTCTTTGGTTCAGTGCTTCCTCTTGCTCTGTTTGAAATAATTTTTTTTTGTTCACCAGGATTTTCTCAAATATAGGGTGATTGTGTAAGTGTTTGAAATAAGTAATTGAGAGTATAAAATTAGATCTTAGAGATTTAGACTATTGGTAACCTTGAGTCTGCACTGCTGGGTTGGCCAATACGGAAAAACCTTAATGGACAAACCTTAACGGACTTTTTGGCTAATTGATTGATTAGAATTTGGTGAATTTTTAAAATGAATTCAGTTACTGTTTACACCCAACCAGAATAAGGACAGATGGAAGATAACATACCCTATGGAAGTAGAAAAATACACGTATACCTTAAGTAAGCATAGTATTAGGAATGGGTAACCTTTTCTTACCGATGGCACTGAACCCACAGACAGAGTTGTGTGAAGAACACGTGTTCAACAGAAATTTGGGGAACACCTTTCCTGTGCCATGGGCTTCCCTAATGGCTCAGTGGTAAAGGATCCACATGCAAAGCAAGAGACTTGAGTTTGATCCCTGAGTTGGGAAAGATTCCCTGAAGAATGAAATGGCAACCCACTCCAGTATTCTTGCCTGGGAAATCCCATGGATAGAGGAACCTCACAGGCTACAGTCCCTGGGGTTGCATAAGAGTTGGATACGACTTAGCGACTAACCCATCAGCACTACCACGTGCCATGTGGTCTTCTGGGTGCACTGGATAGAACAGTGAGTGGAACAAATATCTTTGTTGCTCTGGACCTATATTCTTGTGAAAAGCATGAATAAAAACCCCAGAAAGATGTGTAGAATATTAAAGCAATCTGTTTAGCACATAAGAATATGGAAATGAAAATTTTATTCACTAATATGACTAATAGTTGAGATGACTTCAAGTCCGTTTAATGTTGGACTAGAGAGACCAATAAACAGAGAGGAAAGAGAAGAGGAAAAGCAATGAAAGGAAGTACAATCATTTAGGATTAGGATTGTCTGCAAATAACAGAGGCGCCATATGCAACATTGCTCGAACAAGACTGATGTTTGTATCTTTCTCACGTACAAAGAGTCCCAAGTCAATGGCTCAGGTGGGAGTGTGGCCTCTACCACGTCACTGGGGACCCAGGCATTGTCTGACTCACACTGTTTTCCAGGTGTAGCCCTTCTCCTCCATCTATTCTTTATATTCAGTGCTGCTGCTCACTTCTCATCTGGAAAAGTAGTTTCCAGATTTGGCTACACGCTAGCCATAGCTTTGTTGTTATTGTTCAGTCGCTCAGTTGTGTCTGACTCTTTGCGACCCCATGGACTGCAGCACGCCAAGCTTCCCTGTCCTTCACCATCTCCCGGAGTTGCTCATGTCTATCGAGTAGGTGATGTCATCCAATCGTCTTATCCTCTGCTGCTGCTGCTAAATTGCTTCAGTTGTGTCTGACTCTGTGCGACCCCATAGACGGCAGCCCACCAGGCTTCCCCATTCCTGGGATTCTCCGGGCAAGAACACTGGAGTGGGTTGCCATTTCCTTCTCCAATGCATGAAAGTGAAAAGTGAAAGTGAAGTCGCTCAGTCGTTCCCGACTCTTAGCGACCCCATGGACTGCAGCCTACCAGGCTCCTCTGTCCATGGATTTTCCAGGCAAGAGTACTGGAGTGGGGTGCCATTGCCTTCTCTGGTCTTATCCTCTAAGGAGCTTAAAAAAAAAAAAAAATCCCAGTGCTCGTGTTGCATCCCAAACTGATTTAATCAGAGTTCCTGGGGGTGGGATCTAGGCAGACATTGGTAGTTTTTCATGTTTATCAGATAATTACAGTATGCAGCTTGGGTTGAGAAATACTGATGTGGAACATAATCTCCCGGATGTACATTGGTGCAAAGGAGGCTGGGAAATTCAGTATTTTAACTGGGCACCTGTGAGTGTAGGTAGAAATGGGGTTGTATATTTAAAGAAGAAGGAGAAAAAGATCAAAGGCTTTGGAAGACCACCATCAATTTCTGCCTCAAGAGGAAAATGGGAAGATAGATTAACTATGAAAGAAGCAGAGAAGTGGCAGTCATGCATGGACATGAAGAAATCCTCAAATATATGTGTGCACACAGACATGAGTGATGTAGACAGGAGTGGATGGGAAGTTGGAAAGAGGCCCAGAAGAGGGCAGGCTAAAGAGAGAGTCCAGACAGTATCATACTTGAAAATTGAATTCATTGTTTGGTCCCTTCCAATGATTCTGTAATGGTTCCATATTGTGTGAAAAACCAGAGACCCCATGGAAAAGGTACAGAAGTTCAGCAGAGAGAAAGTTATCCCCTTGACTGCAGCAACAAAGACTAGAATGAGTGGAGTCCACTCTAACATCTGATCTGCTTCTTAGATGGCACGTCTCCCACCTCTCTGTGTGTGTTTGTGTGTTGCTCAGTCATGTCTGACTCTTTGTGACTCCTTGGATTGTAGCCCACCAGGCTCCTCTGTCCATGGAATTCTCCAGGCAATAATACTGGAGTTGGTTGCCATTTCCTACTACAGGGCACCTCTCTATGCTCTGAATCAAAAGGGGGAAAAGTCAGTTTAACAGTGCCCAGCATGGAGTGATGAATTAAGCATTCAATAGCATTGTTTTATTTATTTTTAATATTTTTCATATGAAAACCATAGCTTTATTTTTAAAAATTATTTTAAGTTTATTTATTTTTGAATGAAACAAAGATGAATATCTTTCATGAAAAAAGGTACAATTCACTAAGAAGATAGAATAAACCATTAGATACCTAACAACAAAGAAACAAAGATACATAAAGCAAAAATCAGAAGAAACATAAGGGAAAAGGAAAACATACAATCACAGTGAGACATGTTAACATTTCTCTGAGAATATTTTATCAAGTGCAGAAAAAATAAGAGTAGGAGCATCGTGAATAATGTCATTAATAATTTAAATATAATAGATTTCTGCTTATATTAATCTTATATCCTACACAAATATGGTAATATCATTTAAAAAGCAGAAACATTAGAGTTGTAATGAAATATGTGAAAATCAGGATTTTTAAAAACCTCTTTAGTTTGAAAACAACAAACATGAAATACCCCAAATCCCCAAATTCTTAATGTGTTTCTCATCTTAGGTACAATATGCCATTCAAAGCCCAGATTCAACAGTGGGTACAACACCTTTCCAACTCAGCAGACATAATTGAGAGCTGGATGATGGTGCAAAACTTGTGGATCTACCTAGAAGCCGTCTTTGTGGGAGGAGACATTGCCAAGCAACTTCCCAAGGTCTTAGAAATTTCTCTGTGATTTCATTAGGTTTTTAACTTTGAGAACTAATAGCTCATTATCCCTTTAAAAATGCAAAAATATTTCTACCTTTATTGAACCGCCCCTTCTCCAATCTTTTTGTTGTTGTCAAACTATTCTTAAGAGAGAGAGAGAGAGAAATTGTGGAAGAGAGGGGCATGGAAATAAGAGTAAGAATGCCTTAAAATCATGAAGTTTTATAGGAAATGGAGGGTTAAAAATCAAAGAATGAATGCCTGCATAATTGATATACTTCTTCAGATAATTTGAAGGTGGAAATTGGAACACTGTGGAATTACAGAGTTGTTATCTTGACAATGGTAGGATAATTTGTTCTATTACTGACAGCTTAAAATAACTCACACTATAAAATATACCCAATTATATCTGTAGTGCAAAATTGAGGGGTGGGAATCTGCAAGGGAAAACTCCCAAACAACACGGGCCTCTTATCAAGATGTTGAGCATGTTTTTCCTCAACAAATTGTAATCATATCACTAGGTACGTATGGAGTATATTTTGAGATTAACATTTTTTCTTTTTTACCAGATTTCAAGGAGTCTTGTCCAATTACCTTAAATTGTTTGCAAAATTATAACATGTTAACAATAAGAGTTTTAGAAGCATGATAAAGTTGAGTGTTCATTTTGGTTTCCTTAGCTTTCTCTTTGGTTCGCTTTCAGTTTAATTATAGAGGATAGATCTATTAGCAGATTTATGTGTGTGTGTGCTACCAATGAAATATATCCATTCATTAAAATTTTAAGTACTTATTTTTGCACTTATATTTGGGCATGTTTTTCTTCTTGATTGGTGAAGAAGCGTCTCAAATTGGACTTAGTAATGGAAACTTTCACATATAATGTTGGAGGAGCTACGTGGAGTTTCTTGGTCTCATATTTGATATATGTGCTCATTGGTAAAATGCAGAAAATTTTAAGAAAGAAAATAAAAAGTATTCCTACTCTCTCAAAATAAACTGTGCATTTTCCATTTTCCCAAAAAAAGTCTATTCAACAATATTTCAAAATATTAAGGTTATATTATAATTAATTTTAATTATAAAATTTTAAAATGTCCATTTTTCTAAATACACAAATGATTCAATGCTCAGTGTAGAAAGCTTGAAAAGCATAAGATTCGTTTAATTTGGAGATAATTGAAAACAATTGGGAGGGTTCTTTCCTCCCAGATTATCTTATATTATATTATTATTTTTATATCTACTTCCTGTTTTCAGTTAACATAATGTCAGTCCCAGGTTTGAGCTGAAGATTATTATTTAAGAAGGAATCAGTTCAGTTCAGTTCAGTTGCTCAGATGTGTCCTACTCTTTGCGACCCCATGGGCTGCAGCACGCCAGGCTTCCCTGTCCATCACCAACTCCCGGAGCTTGCTCAAAATAATGTTCATCGAGTTGGTGATGCCATACAACCATCTCATCCTCTGTCATTCCCTTCTTCAGCCTTCAATCTTTCCCAGCATCTGAGTCTTTTCCAAGGAGTCAGTTTTTCACATCAGGTGGCCCAAGTATTGGAGCTTCAGCTTCAGCATCAGTCCTTCCAATGAATATTCAGGACTGATTTCCTTTAGGATTGGCTGGTTGGATCTCCTTGTAGTCCAAGGGACTCTTGAGAGTCTTCTCCAATACCACAGATCAAAAGCATCAATTCTTCAGTGCTCAGCTTTCTTTATGGTCCAGCTCTCATATCCATACATGAAGGATGCTATGGTGCAAAAGGCCCAGGAAGAATTGAAATAGAGCACATCTAACATTTCAGGTGTATGCGGATATCCAGACCAGTCAGAAGTCCAGCCTTAGAGGGAGGTATGTGAAACACTCTACCCTTGGGGTCACAGATGTGTCCAAGTGTGCTTTGTTACCTTGTTCTCACAGGAAGCCAAGCGCTTTTCCAATATCGATAAATCTTGGGTGAAGATCATGACTCGGGCACATGAGATGCCCAGTGTGGTTCAGTGCTGTGTTGGAGATGAGACCATGGGGCAGCTGTTACCACACTTGCTGGACCAGTTGGAAATCTGCCAGAAATCCCTTACGGGGTAAGTTCACTGGGTTTGTGAAGGCTCTTAGCATCCTAGAGATGAAAGGGACCAGAGAAACTAGACGGGATTAGCCAATTGGTTTCCTTTTGCTTAGACTTTAATCATGACCAACATTGTGGCGTAGATAAAACTGAGCATTTGGAGCTTTACCTACTCTCCAATCAGTTACTATTAATTGATTTCTCTGATATTGAAATTATAAGATTAACAGCTTCTTTCATCACTGGGACAAGATCTTGCAAATATTTTCATACAGTCCTTGTTTTTAAAATGAATATGTCTGTTTTTCTGATATCTTTCTTGGATAAACATCTGAAGAAGCAAATTATCTTATTAAACTCAACTAAGAACAAGATAGAGAACTGAGAAGATGGATGGTGACTGCAGCCGTGGAATTAAAAGATGCTTTCTCCTTGGAAGAAAAGATATGACCAACCTAGACAATATTTTAAAAAGCAGAGACATTGCTGACAAATATTCATCTAGTCAAAGCTATGGTTTTTCCAATAGTCATGTATGGATGTGAGAGTTGGACCATGAAGAAAGCTGAGCACCAAAGAATTGATGCTTTTGAACTGTGGTGTTGGAGAAGACTCTCAAGAGTCCCTTGGGCTGCAAGGAGATCCAACCAGTCAGTCCTAAAGGAAATCAGTCCTGAATATTCATTGGAAGGACTGATGCTGAAGCCAGCGCCAATACTCTGGCCACCTGATGCAAAGAACTGACTCATTGGAAAAGATCTTGATGCTGGGAAAGATTAAAGGCAGAATGAGAAGGGGGCAGCAGAGGATGAAATGGTTGGATGGCCTCACCAACTCGCTGGACATGAGTTTGAGAAAGCTCTGGAAGTGGGTGAAGGACAGGGAAGCCTGGTTTGCTGACGTCCATGGGGTCGCAGATTCGGACACCACTGAGTGACTGACCTGTCTAACTGAAGAACAAGATGAACTGTGTAGTATACACAAGCAGTCAGGATTATACAAAAACAAGAGCCCAACCTAATACCTGTCAATATATGCAGACACGCCCACAGTGATATATGTGGAGGCTGGATGAATTCCAAGAGTAATAAATAATTTTCTCACTCTTTGGTTAATCATGGTAAAATCACTGAAGTAGAAATATGTTAAATATAGAAATGAAAGTGCAGCAAAATAGGGTGATGATAGAATGAAAAACATTCACGGGGTTTTGGTAGCTCCTGGAGGCAGAGAACAGAGTCAAACCCATCCTTCCATGTAGCTGGATTTTGCTTCTGCCTCAGCGATTGATTCATTGGATTCTTTTAAGATACAGTCCTGTGACTTCCTTGGTGGTCCAGTGGTTAAGACTCTGAGCTCCCAGTGCAGGGGGCCTGGGTTCGATCCCTGGTTGGGGAACTAGACCCCACATGCTGCAACTAAGATCCTGTGTACTGAAACTAAGATCCAGCATAGCTAAATTAAAAAAAAAAAAAAAGACACAATCCTGAGAATTGGAATTGTCAGCCTTTAGCTGACATAGCATGACACTTGCAAACAAAACAAACACAAAACCAAAAAAAGCTCCCTGTGTGTAATTTTTCCTGTCCTCTACAAAATACAAACATTTTCAGGTGAAGTCAAATATATGCATTATATTTGTGAAAAATGAATAAATTCTATCAGTTTTGGAAAAAATACAGTCTCCCAATAGAATATGTAATCCCACTTGGCAAAATTAGTAACAAAAGAAAACAGAACAAAGCAGACTTTGCGTGGGAAAATTAGTTTCTCTCAAAGTCTTTTCCCTGTTTCCATCCAAATTAATGTATTCCTAGAAAGCCTAGTTTTATGTGTTTATGAAGTTTACCTTTTCCTCCCCACTTAGATACTTGGAGAAAAAACGACTTTGCTTTCCCCGGTTCTTCTTCGTCTCGGACCCCGCTCTTCTGGAGATTCTGGGTCAGGCATCAGACCCACATACGATACAAGCCCATTTACTGAATGTGTTCGACAACATTAAGACTGTCAAGTTCCATGAAAAGGTTTGCCTAATTCTCTTTGCTGGCTGGTGATTTACATATCCTGGAATCTCAACTGTCTTTATTAATAGCTCTCCAATAGTGTTTTAAGGATTACCTCCCTTTCCATTAAGCATTACCAAATGACTAAAAAGATACATTTGGGCCCTGTTTGCCTTCAGACCTTGTGATGTTTTAATATCTAAAGTATAGATGTGAATAACAAATCATTTAAATCTGATTAAGAATGCTTTGTATGTAGCATTCATGGCTTTACATGTCAAGTTAATTGTTTAGAAATTTGACAGAGCAAAAAAGCTGTTAATAATTGTTTATCAAAGTGCTTTGATTGAACAGAATTGCCACAGTTGTTTGATTATTTTATTTTATCTTTGTTGTTGTTCAGTTGATAAATTGTGTCCGACTCTTTGCAGCATGCCAAGCTCCTCTGTCTTTCACTACTACCTCCTGAAGCTTGCTCAAACTCATGTCCATTGAGTCGGTGATGCCATCCAACCATCTCATCCTCTGTCGTCCCCTTCTTCTGCCTTCAATCTTTCCCAGCATCAGGGTCTTTTCCAATGAGTTGGTTCTTCACATCAGGTGGCCAGAGTATTGGAGCTTCAGCTTCAGCATCAGTCCTTCCAGTGAATAGTCAGCATTTATGTCCTTATCTATTTTATTTTTATTTTATTTTATGGCTGCACTGCATGGCATGTGGGAGTTCCCAGACCAGGAACTGAACCCAGGGCATGGCTATGAAAGCACTAAATCCTAACCACTGGACCACCAGGAAATTCCCTGATTTAATTGTTTTAATGAGGCTTTGGACAGTTTTGATATAATGATCCTCCATGTTTTTCATCATGCTCCATTGAAAACTTTTTTTTTTTTTTTTTTCAAACACTCTGAATAAGTTTCAAGAATGGTGACATTCATGAGACCCAAAAGAAGTCATTCAATGTGAGGAAAACTACATTTGCATGGCTGCTAGAAGAGATTATCTAATTCACCCCTTCACCCCCAAATTCCCTACAAAATGACCCTTCCAGCTGGATAACATACTCAGTTCCTCTATGGTGCTTCATACAAACCTCAGTATTATTTATCTGTTCATCTAGAATGCAGTTCACATCTGTTGAGCAAATACCATAGACTGGATGTTGTGCTTAGCAGTGGGAATATACCACCCTGGGGAACTTGTGCTCTGGTGGGGTCTGCAGAGTGCAGCTCCTGCAGCGGTAGAGTTAGTTCATTGTAGCATGTATGTGCGTGTATGTGCCCAGTCTTGTCTGACTCTTTGTCACCCCATGGGTTTTAGCCCACTAGGCCCCTCTTTCCATGGAATTTTCCAGGCAAGAATATTGCAGCGGGTTGCCTTTTCTTCTCCAGGGATTCTTCCTGACCCAGGGATTGAACCTTTGTCTCTTGTGTCCCCTACATTGGCAGGTGGATTCTTGGAAGCCATTAGAAGCCAGTCTTTTAACCTCTTACTGGCATAATGTCAGTCCTGGGGTTCCAAGGAAGAATATATTGTAACCCATATTGCAGCTGTTTTTATGCAGCACAACATTCAAGAGAAATTTGGCCATTAAACTGTTGATATTTTTGATTTGCTGTGCTCATGTGTTCGTTGCTCAGTTGTGTCCACCTCTTTGCAACCCCATGGACTGTAGCCCACCAAGCTCCTTTGTCCAGGGATTCTCCAGCTAAGAATACTAGAGTGGGTTGCTGTTTCCTTCTCCAGGGGATCTTCCCAACCCAGGGAGTGAACCTGGGTCTCCTGTATTGCAGGCAGATTGTTTACCATCTGAGCCACCAGGGCAGCTCCTGCAACCCACTCCATTATTCTTGCTTGGAGAATCCCATGGACAGAGGAGCCTGGCAGGCTATAGCCCATAGGGCTGCAGAGAGTTGGACATGACTGAGCATAGCATGCATGCATGTGTTCATGTGATGCACAAGCATGGGAATGCCTGTCAGGAGCCCTAACCTGCAAGTGAGGGGTATACCAGAAGGCTTCCTGCAGGAGAACATGATGTTTGAACTGGTTTTTGGAAGAGGAGTGAAACATATCAGGCAGGTGGGGATGGGACCCCCCTGACCTCTGCTTAGAGCAAGGGCAAGTGCAAGGGCCCTGGGGTATGGGCAGCCTGGGATGTCAGAAGTGTGAGTATGTGAGCAGTGTATTACTTTCTTAGGGCTTCCATGAATTAAAACAGAAAATTATTCTCTCATGGTTCTGGAGGCTAGACATCCAAACTAAGATGTTGGCAGGGTTGATTCCTACTGGAGGCTCTGAGGGAGGGTCTGCCTGTCTCTTAGTTCTGCTGGTGGTCAGCAATCCTTGGTGTTCCTTGGGTGTGGACACAGCACTTCCATCCCCACCTTTGTCTTCACAAGACTTTCTCTCTGTGTGTCTGCATCTAGCTCTCCTTCTTCTAAGGATGCCAGTTATTGGATCTGAGTCCACTGCCATTCAAGGTGACCTCATCTTGAGTACATCTGCAAACACCCTATTTCCAAATAAAGTCTCATTCACAGGTACTAGGGGCTTCCTTTGTGGTTCAGATGGTAAATAATCTGCTACAATTCAGGAGACCCAGGTTTGATCCCTGGGTTGGGAAGATGTCCTGAAGAAGGGAATGGCTACCCAGTCCAGTATTCTTTCCTGCCTGGAGAATTCCATGGACAGAGGAGTCTGGCAGGCTACAGTCCATGGGGTCGCAAAGAGTTGGACATGACTGAGTGGATGCCATGCATGGTCTGTTCACAGTTACTAGGACTTGAGGCTTCAATATATATTTTGGAGGACACAGTTGAACCCACAACACAGGCTGATGAGCAAAGGGAAAAGGAGGAGAAAGAGGCATGGACCATATTCCAGAGGGCCAAGTGTATTACACTATGGGATGTACTTCATCATGAATGTGACAAAAGGCAGGAGAGGTTTTCAGCAGAGAAGTGGCCTGATTTGTGTTTCAGAAAGATCTTCTGTGTCAGGGTAGGAGTTGGAATGGAACAGGGGCAAGGAAATCAGCGTTGAAAGTGATTGCAAAGTCAGGATGGAAAAGGCTGAGTTGTTACAACAAAGGGCATTAGTGGAGTGTGAGAAGAGACAGTGTGGATTGAATGGTAAAAAAAAATCAATGTTTCTTGTAGATCTACTGGATCTATGGGTTGAATGAAGGGATTGAATTGGCTGGGAGGTTCTGCTTGATGTTTTGCTCAAATCCTTCTGCTTTAGCCCCAGGACTTTATGGTCCCAGAGCAAAGCCTCTCATTGTCTGATTGTACATTGAAGATAATTGAAACATCCTCATTTTCAGCCTCTGTTCATAGCAATTACTGCTTAAAAATAAGTAGAATTGCTTTTTTTTTTCCCTTGTTGCTGTTTCTGCCATAAGGTTTCTAATGACGAGGAGTTGATCCTGGTTTTGTGGATCCTAAATCTTATAATATTATAAATACAAATTTATATTCAGGATCTAGAAGGTTGTGCAAGGAGGGACCCTGAAACTCAAGGCTCATCAGCTTCTTGGTAGATAACTTCTGTGGACAACTAAGGAGCATTTAATTAATGCAGACTGATCTAAACCCAAGGGAACAATATTCCATTTATTAGAGAACAAAAACAAAACAAACATTTGCCTTTATTTTATAATTGGCATCATAGTTGTTCCTCAGTAACTGTGGAGAGGATTGGTTCCAGAACACCGGAGAATACCAAAATTCATGAAGGCTTAAGTCTCTTATATAAAATGTGGTAGTATTTGAATATACCTATGGATTTCTCCTTGGAAGGAAAGCTATGACAAACCTAGACAGCATATTAAAAAGCAGAGACATCACTTTACTGACAAAGGTCTGTATAGGCAAAGCTATGGTTTTTCTAGTTGTCATGTATGGATGTGAGAGTTGGATCATAAAGAAGGCTGAGCACTGAAGAACTGTTATTTTTGAATTGTGGTGTTGGAGAAGACTCTTGAGAATCCCTTGGACAGCAAGGAGATCAAACCAGTCCATCCTAAAGGAAAAAAACCCTGAATATTCATTGGAATGACTGATACTGAAGCTGAAGCTCCAATTCTTTGGCCATGTAATGAGAACTGACTCATTGGAAAAGACCCTGATGCTGGGAAAGACTGAAGGCCAAAAGAGAAGGGGGCACTAGAGGATGAGATGGTTAGATAGCATCAATGACTCAATGGACACGGATGTGAGCAAACTCTAGGAGATGGTGAAGGACAGAGGAGCCTGATGTGCTGCAGTCCATGGGGTTCCCAAAGAATTGGACACAGCTAAGTGACTGAACAACAACAATGCATAGTCCCTAGATTATTTACCATATAATGTAAATCCTGTGTAAATAGTTGCCAGTATGTGTCAAATTCAAGTTTTGCTTTTTGGAACTTTCTGGAATTTTTTTTCCAAATATTGTTGATCAGAGGTTGTTTGGGTTCTTGGATTTGGAACTCATGGATGTGGAAAGCCAACTATATTTTGCTTAATTGGCATGAATGGCTGGTAAGGTGAGTAGGAAAGTAAGACAGTCAGGATTTTTAAGGACTAATTGGAAACAGGAAGTTTAGTCTCAGAGATCTGTCTTCCAACACTGCACGCAGTGGGTAGTGCAGCACCACCTGAACTGTGTTTTGAACTCCAAATGCTGCAGACATTCTCATTATGCCGTACTGCATGGAAATGAAAGTGGTATCACCAGACTAGGAGCTGGGTTTGCATTAGAATATATTATGTGCAACCAACAGCCTCTGTAAAGAGCATAATGTTTAGTGTAGAATTGGAATCGCCATGTGAGATGTTTGCATTGATCATTTTGACCAGGTGATTGCTAAGGTCAGGTCAGATCAGATCAGATCAGTCACTCAGTCGTGTCTGACTCTTTGCGACCCCATGAATTGCAGCATGCCAGGCCTCCCTGTCCATCACCAACTCCCAGAGTTCACTCAGACTCACGTCCATGGAGTCAGTGATGCCATCCAGCCATCTCATCCTCTGTTGTCCCCTTCTCCTCTTGCCCCCAATCCCTCCCAGCATCAGAGTCTTTTCCAGTGAGTCAACTCTTCACATGAGGTGGCCAAAGTACTGCAGTTTCAGCTTTAGCATCATTCCTTCCAAAGAAATCCCAGGGCTGATCTCCTTTAGAATGGACTGGTTGGATCTCCTTGCAGTCCAAGGGACTCTGAAGAGTCTTCTTCAACACCACAGTTCAAAAGCATCAATTCTTCGGTGCTCAGCCTTCTTCACAGTCCAACTCTCACATCCATACATGACCACAGGAAAAACCATAGCCTTGATTAGATGAACCTTTGTTGGCAAAGGAATGTCTCTGCTTTTGAATATACTATCTAGGTTGGTCATAACTTTCCTTACAAGGAGTAAGCATCTTTTACTTTCATAAGGTCAATCCTTATCAAAGCTGGTGGTATGGATGGCTGACTCTCAGAGAGTCCCGTTTTATCTGGGGAAACTTTAGAGACTTTTTGATGATCACATTGTATTGAATATTTCTCTTACAAAACAAAATTTTCCTTCTTAAGCATAGAGTATTTGAAATTGATTTAGTATTCCCTTTTTGATTTCATGGCTATCTTTTGAAAAAATTGTTTTGAAATTGAATTTGTATCATCCTTTGCCTTTTATTTTATAATATATAGCTTAAATTTCTACAAGAAGGATAACATTGACAAGAGGGCAATGGAGAAATTCATTCTTTATATAAATATAGCTTTTCTTGGGCCTCTAACACAGATCTATGATCGCATTCTGTCAATTTCCTCTCGAGAGGGTGAGACAGTTGAGTTGCATAAACCCGTGATGGCAGAGGGCAATGTGGAAGTTTGGCTTAATTCTCTCCTGGAGGAATCTCAGGCCTCATTACATCTTGTGATTCGCCAGGCAGCAGCAAATATTCAAGAAACAGGTTTCCAACTGATTGAATTTCTTTCTTCTTTCCCTGCTCAGGTCAGTGTATTGAAATTGGAAAGTTTTTTTTTTTAACAGAAGAGTCATTTTAGGTCTTATTTGTTGTCTATTATAAATGACACAACTGACTATAATTTAACTCCAGAACAATATTGAGATTTTCATAAGAATTTGTTAAATATAGATAAGTTTAAAGGTTTCAACTACAGATTGTTGCTGTTATATATCTATGTTTTTACATATATATTTATGCTATAGAAATATTGGTATATTTTATTTTTTTAGTATGTAAGAAAGTATTTATTTTTCTTTTTTAAAATTTTAATTGGAGGGTAATTAATATTAAATCATCACAATATCGTGATGATTTTTGCCAAACATCAGCATGAATCGGCCATAGGCATATATGTGTTCCCTCCTCCTGAACCTGCATCCTTCCTTTTTCCCCACCCCATCTTTCCACAGAGCACTGGCTTTGGGTGCCCTGAATCACACATCAAACTCCCACTAGCTGTCTATGTTACATATGGTATTGTATATGTTTCAATACTATTCTCTCAAAGCAACCCACCCTCTCCTGAAGTAAGTCAGAAAGAGAGAGACAGATATTATATATTAATGCATATATACATGGAGTCTAGAAAGATGGTACCAACGGTCCTACGTGCTGGGCAGCAAAGGAGTGGGAGTGAATATAATTTCTTTAATTTAAAATATTTTTTTCCTACTGAATTTCTTTAGTACATAAATCATAAAATGTCCTGTGTTTTACTAGAAAAATGACAAATACATTTTAACAATAAAATACAGAAAATGATATTTCCTTAGTGATGTGATCGAGAAAGATTTTGTGATTACAGTGTATAAACCCTTTGTTGGTTTGATGAAAGTAAGTTGAAGACATATTCTTTCCATGTCAGTAACTTAAAATCTGTTGAGGGAGAGGTATGACTTTAAGGGAGATGAAAAAAATTGTAGCCATGTCACAAGGCTGTATATGTTTAATTGTCAGGTAAACAATATGCATAGGGTTTCCATAGATTTTGAAGCAACCTGTCAAGCTGGTATAATACAGGATGGCTTGGCATTTGCATAATAATCACAACTGTTGTAATTTCTATTTAAATATATTCATATGCCATACACTCATAAAGCCTTTTTTGTTTCCGTAAGGTTGGATTATTAGGAATTCAAATGATATGGACACGGGATTCAGAAGAGGCCCTTAGAAATGCCAAGTTTGATAAAAAAATCATGCAGAAAACCAATCAGTCTTTCCTGGAGCTACTGACCACGTTGATAGACATGACAACCAAGGACCTGAGTTCCGTGGAGCGAGTTAAATATGAGACTCTGATTACTATTCATGTGCACCAGCGAGATATCTTTGATGACCTGGTAAATGCTTTATAAATGCTGTGGCATATACAGAAGAACAAATACTAGACAGTCTCTGTGTTTACCCACCAGGAATAGTGTGAATGAATTCAAGAAAAGATAAAATTCAGGCAAAGAGCATCTTTATGAAGAGAAATTGTCAGATTTTCTTTTCAGTCTTTAGCCGGATTTTCGGCCATTTTCTGATGATCTGAGCTAAGGTGTTATGGAGGCAATTAGACTTTATTTTGAAATTCTTTACGTGATTGTTTTTAATGCTGAAATGTCATGTAGCGTCATGGAGAGCTCTTATTTGTCTTATGCTTCTTTTGGTTATTAAATTGAAGATGACTAATCTCTTGATGCAGAAATAATAAGTGATATTACTAGTAGAAGTGCTTAGTAGTTTTGAGGGTTTTTATGAACACAAATCACATATTTAACAAATTTTGCTACATTTGTTGATTGCAAATGGTCTTTCTCATATAGTTCATGACATTCAGTTGTCATGCAGACTTTTGCCTTTAAAGAAAGATCAGGGATGAGAAAGAGAGTTTGGTAGCTGTTGAGAATAGGAAATGTGAAATGAAATTTGCCCTCTACTATAAAATATGACATTAGATAAGAGGCATGAAGCTCTTATTTTCATAATAATTTTCTGGATCATGTCTCACCCCATTATGTAAAAAAGATTATGAAAGGTTGGTTCTGATGTAATGGAAATAAAGGTGGCACATTCAGGCTGTTATGTGCTAATCTCCTCTCCTAATAGTTAAGCATACTGTTTGCCTTTCTGAGAAATAAAGGGCTCAGGGTAATTTTAGATTTCTTATTTGTAAAAAAAATGATTAAAGTGGCTTAAAATTTTGGTTGAAAAAATTCATACAGAAGCATCGCTGGGCATTAACCTGCCATTTAGATGTTAGAAATTTTGGCCTGCTTCAAATCCTAGCAAGGATAATTAACGGATTGTAAAACCCCCAACAATGTACTTAGTTATTACCAGAAGAGATGACTTTTTTTCCCTGATGGGATTGTTTAGTTCTATCTTGGTAAGCCAAAAATGGTTTTCATAGATTGTATTTCATGGTTAGTACTGTGGAATTGGGCATTGAAGAATGAAGTTTCTTACTTCATTCTTACTATTAAAATAGAGTATGTTATTTAAATTGAGGGGCACAATTAAGTGTTTCTCTTGAATTTTCCTTTTCTCATATCTTTGAAAGTATCTCTTTTTTTGTTGTTGTTTTTGCTGATCAATAAATGAATGGGTTGGATGGTAATTGGCATCTCCCAACCAGTTGGGTTGTCTCTGAGTTCCATTACTTCACATTCGATCTACCTGGATGCTGATGTGTATAGTTAATGAATGGGTCTCCTCTTGGTTTTAACATACACCTTCTGCATTTCAGTGTCACATGCATATCAAGAGCCCTTCGGACTTTGAGTGGCTGAAACAGTGCAGGTTTTATTTTAACGAAGATTCTGACAAGATGATGGTTCACATCACAGACGTGCCATTCATCTACCAGAATGAATTTCTAGGCTGCACTGACAGGCTTGTCATAACACCGCTCACAGACAGGTGATGGAAAGATTCTATGATTCCTCAGCCTCTCTCTCCCCTACCTCCCACATTTTCATTCTCTCCAGGTGTGCAGCAGATTTTGACTGATGGCCTCTTTTATACGAAACTCTTTGAAATTCGGTGTTTTGAGCTTTACCCACGTATCTTCACGGGGGGTTTAGGAGGCTTGTGACCGAAACAGACTTTGGTTCCTTTGCCTTCCATCTTATAGAAGCTAAGTTTAAATGACCTCTGCTGCTGCTTCTCAGTTGCTCAGCCGTGTCCGACTCTCTGTGACCCCATGGACTCTAGCCACCAGGCACCTCTGTCCATGGGATTTTCCAGGCAAGGATACAGGAGTGGGTTACCAGTTCCTCCTCCAGGGGATCTTCCCTAATCAAACTCATGTCTCTTGTGTCTCCTGCATTGGCAGGTGGTTTCTCTACCACTGTGCCACCTGGGAAGCCCTAAATGACCTCAGTGGACATCAAAGGAAAAAAAATGAATTCATTGCTATGTATCAAGTGCAAATCACCATGGGTTTTGAGGGCTGCATCAGGGGACTGTGGCACTTTCATCATTACAGAGGCAATACAGGTTTTTTTTTTTTTTTTTTTTTTTAAGCAGGAAAGACATTAAATGTGAATGCTGGTTCTCTGGTGGCTTAGTAATAAAGAATCTGCCTGCCAGGGCAGTAAACATAAGAGATGCAGGTTCCATTCCCAGTTTAGAGGAAGATGCCCTGGAGTAAGAAATGGCAGCCCACTCCAGTATTCTTGCCTGGAGTATTCGATGGACAGAGGAACCTGGTGGGTTCGGTCCATAGGGTCGCAAAGAGTCGGACATGACTGAGTGTGAACGCATGCACTGGTGAGAAGTGATGGAGTGGACATTGACCTGTCCTGCCCCCTGCCTGTTATTAACCACTGTGTTAGCCAGAGCCAACATGTAGCTTCTCTGGACCCAGTTTCTTCATCTATAAGATGAACCAGTTTATCTCCAGAGGTCCTTCCTCCATGGCTAACAGTCTGATTTGAACTTGGTGGCATCCACCATTGTATATGTGCTGTTCAGGGATGCTTTGATACTTATTTTGAACCAAATGGGTGAGTGTTAAAATCAACATTTGTTAAGAAGAAGCTGACCTGAATAGCAGTCATTTTCACAGAATGAACCTCTGGGCTGTTAGATTGAAAATATTATCCCTGGTGGTCCAGTGGTTACGATTAAGATTCCAAGCTTCCAATTCAGGGGGTTGTGGTCCAATCCCTAATTGGGGAACTAGGATCCCATTTGTATATATATATATATGGGCATCCCAGGTGGCGCTAGTGGTAAAACACCTACCTGCGAATGCAAGAGACATAGGAGACATGGATTTAATCCCTGGGCCAGGAAGTTCCCCTGGAGGAGGACATACCAACCCACTCCAGTATTCTTGCCTGGAGAATCCCATGGACAGAGGAGCCTGGGGGATACATTCCATAGTGTTGCAAGAGCTGAACATGACTGAGGCACCTTAGCACGCATGCATCTATATCTATATATATTATCAAACAAAATTTAAAAGTTTGATGTAATAACCCTGTTTGTGAGATTGCACCTTCTGCTCAGTCATGATACCAAACGAAATGCTCACTTTTACCGGAGGATAGAGGAGTAGCAGGAGGTTTCACTGTGTCCTTTCCCCCATGTTGTCTTGTCTTCATGCTCTGTATTCCTTCTTATGTCTCATCAAAGGTGGTTTCCCCTGGATCCTGTCAGACGTTCGTTTGGAGTTTTCCTCTTTGAAGTAGAGAGGTGAATAGTGGCAAAAGGCGGAGAATTCCTTGAAACACCTGTAAAAGTTATTTCACACCATCTGTCCTTTCAAACCTCAAACCTTTTCCTCTCTTCTTTTCTCTACCCAAGTCCTGGTTTCTGTTTTGCTGAGAAGATAAAAGGACCTGCACTTGTTCCTCGTCACGTCTGCCAACCAAGGGACCTGGCCTTGTGCCATCCACTCTCTCTCTCGGTTTATGGGATGGGTTTTGTGCTGTCATTCAAAGCCAGCGCCTCTGCTGACACAGCTATTTGTCTCTGGGAGCATCATTAATTTTCACTTTCTACTGGATTGTTCTCATCAATGTACAGCATGCTGTAATTGATTCCAGGTAGGAAATCCTACTGTGAAGCTCTGGTTTCCTTCCCATTTCTGTGCTGACATCAAAACTCCTCAAAAGCAGTTTTTAAGACTTAAACTTTATTGGAGTATAGTATAGTTACTTTATAATTTGTGTTAATTTCTGTTGAACAATAAAGTAAATCAGCTATGCCTGCTTCATCACATAAGTCGCTTTAGTTGTGTCTGACTCTTTGCAACCCCGCCAGGCTCCTCTGTCCATGGGATTTCCCATGCAAGGATACTGGAGTGGGTTGTCATGCCCTCCTCCAGGGGATCTTCCTGACCCAGGAATCAAACCCATGTCTCTACAGCTCCTGCACTGCAGGTAGATTCTTTACGCACCGAGCCACCTGGGAGGCCCCAGATCAGCTGTAGGTAGCCCCTCTTTTTTTGATTTTCCTTCCTGTTTAGGTCACTATAGAGCATTAAATAGAGTTCCCTGTGCTCTACAGTAGATTCTCATTAGCTTTCTACTTTATACATTTTATCAGTAGTGTGTATATGTCAATCCCGATCTCCTAATTCACCCCACCCCCTCTTTCCACCTTAGTGTCCATACGTTTGCTCTCTACATCTCTATGTCTCTGTTTCGAAAATGCAGTTTTTGTCCACCTATTTGACTTTGAATTCACTCCATTCAGGCTCTGTGTATTAGTTTCTATTGCTGTCATAACAAATGACCAAGCATTTAGAAGCTTAAACCACACAAATCAATTACTTTGGGTTTCCATGTGTCAGAAGTCTGACACACATCTTGTTGGACTAACCTTAGGTGTCAGCAGAAGTGAGTTCTCTCCGGGGTCTCTGTGGAGACCCCGCCCCTTGTTCTTTCAATTGGTTGGCAGAATTCTTTCTCTTAACGTTGCAGGACCTTTGCTGCCACTTCCCTGCTGACTGTCAGCTGAGGGCTGTTCCCAGCATTTGGGGGCTGCTGTTTACCTTGTTTTCTGGCCCCTTCCTCCCTCCTATCAGCCACAACTGTGGTTTGAGACCTGTCTGATCTCCTTTTCCCATCTCATGTCTCTCACCCACTCTTCTGCTTCCCTCTTCCCCTTTTCAAGAACTCATGAGATTAGATAGGGTCCACTTCTAATCCAGGATCACCTTCCCATATCAAGGCCTTTCACATTAATTGCATCTTCAAAGTCCCTTTAGTTGTGTAAGGGAACGTGTTTGCAGGGATTAGGACATGGATAGTGTTTTTGGGGGCAGTTATTCTGCACATCACACTTTCTTGGGTGACGGTAGAGCCGTCACCCAGATCTTCGTTGTTGCTAAATCCAGTGGTTTTTTAGTTTTGCCCTTCCTTGACCAGTCATGTTTGCAGGGAACGTGTTTTCAGGGATTAGGCATGGATATTTTTTTTTTGGGGGGGTGCCATTATTCTGCACATCACACTTTCTTCCCCTGGTAGAGCCGTCACCCAGATCTTTGTGTTGCTAAATCCAGCAGTCATTTTTAGTTCTGCCCTTCCTTGACCGGTCAGCAGCGTTTACATAGGTGGTCACTCCCTCTGTCTTTTCAATTAACTAATTATTTAATTTCTTTATGTGTGTTTGGCTGTGCTGGGTCTCCCTTGCTGCGTGGGCTTTTCTCTAGTTGTGGGGTGTGGGGCTACTCCCTCGTTGTGGTACATGGGCTTCTCATTGCAGTGGCCTCTCTTGTGGCAGAGCACAGGCTCTAGGCATGTGAGTTTCAGTAGCTGTGGTGCTCAGGCTTTAGTGGCCCTGTGGCATGTGGGATCTTCCCAGAGCAAGGATCAAACCCATGTCGCCTGCATTGGCAGGCAGATTCTCGACCACTGGATCTCCAGGGGAGTCCCACTCTCTCCTTTTTGATGCCCTTTCTTCATGTGGCTTCCAGGTTATGACACCCTTGGTTCCTTCTTTTCTTCCTGTTCCTTCATATATTCTCCTATGGTTCCTCTTTAGTATCCTGACTTCTAAGCATACAGCACACCAGGGCTCTTCTCTTTTCCTTCTATACTCACTCCTGAGATGATCTCACGTGGTTTTAAGTATCATTTAGATGTGGACTCCCCAGTCTTGAACCCTGCTGGGGCTTCTTCCCTTGAACTCAACACATACAGCCACTTGCCTACATGACATGTTTACTCAGATGCGTACTGGGAATTCACAGTTATGTTTGCTTGTCCCCTCACAAACCTGCTCTCCTGCCATCTTCTCCATCTTTGCAAATGGCGATTCCATTCTTCAGTTGCTCAAGCCAAAATCCTTGGAGCATCCTTGATGCCTTTCTTTTTCTCTCATTTTATTATCCAATCTGTCATGAAGTTTAGGCACCGACACTTTCAGAATTCACCTAGGATGTGACCACGTTTTCTCCCCTGTGCTGTTATCACAGTCTCAGCCTACCATCATCTCTAGGCTGGATGATTGCAGTAGTCTTTTATCTGGTCTTCCGCTTCTGCCATTGTTCCCGACAGTCTGTTCTCAATTCAGATGCTGGAATATTAGCCATATCCTGTCATCCCTTTGCTTTGATCTTCTTTGTCTTTCCGTCTCACCCAAGGTAAAAGCAAGTGTCCTCGCACTGACTTCTATGACCTGCCATGATCGGTCCCTGCTACCTACTGTCTCTCCTTCCTCATTCAGCTCCAGCTACTTGTTCCCTGGCTGTTTCTTGAGCAGTCTCAGCACACAGCTGCCTCAGGACCTTTGCACTTGCTGTTGCCTTCACCTGGAACCCTTTCCCCTGTGACACTGGCATAGCTCACTTCCTGTCCTCCAGGTCTCTGATCAGATGTCTCTGCACATGGGTCTTTGGTCCTGACACATTTGAATCAGCAATCCCCACCCCACACTCCCTAACCCAGCTTTATTTTTTCTGTTTTCTATTTTTAAATAGTTTATTTCCTTCCTTTAGGATATCAGTTCTATAAGGTATAGACTTTTTGTGATTTATTCACTGCTCCTAGAACGGTTCTGTTCCATTTGTTGTTGTTGTTCAGTCGCTCAGTTTTGTCTGAATCTTTGTGACCCCATGGACTGTAGCATGCCAGGCCTGTCTGTTCCTCACCTGTATCCCGGAGTTTGCCTGAGTTCACGTCTACTGAATCTGTGATGCCAACCAACCACCTCATCCTCTGTTGTCTCCTTCTCCTCCTGCCTTCAATCTTTCCCAGCATCAGGATCTTTTCCAATGAGTCAGCTGTTCACATCAGGTGGCCAAATATTGCAGCTTCAGCTTCAGCATCAGTCCTTCCAATGAGTATTCAGGGTTGATTTCCCTTAAGATTGAGTGGTTTGATCTCATTGCTGTCTAAGGGACTCTCAAGCGTCTTCTGTTGCATAACAGGTTCTAAATAAAATTTCCCAAATAAATTGAAAAATGTTTATTTTCAAAGTTGCATCTTTGTGGTAAAAAACTTAAATAGTACAGAAAGATAAAGTTTAAAGTGTGAGGGGAAATTTTTTCTATTTTTCAATGATTAATAGTTTATTTTCTAAGAAATTGTAAATGCTTACATGTCAAAAATCTAACTTTCACATAAAGGTATTTGATTATACAAACTTTTTTGTGACTTGATTTTTTCACTGTATTCATTATCTTATACATCTTTCTGTATCAAAAAATTTGAGAGCTTTAAAATCAAGTTCAGTTCAGTCGCTTAGTCATGTCCGACTCTTTGTGACCCCATGAATCGCAGCACGCCAGGACTCCCTGTCCATCACCAACTCCCAGAGTTCACTCAGACTCACGTCCATCGAGTCAGTGATGCCATCCAGCCATCTCATCCTCTGTCGTCCTCTTCTCCTCCTGCCCCCAATCCCTCCCAGCATCAGAGACTTTTCCAATGAGTCAACTCTTCGCATGAAGTGGCCAACGTACTGGAGTTTCAGCCTTAGCGTCATTCCTTCCAAAGAAATCCCAGGGCTGATCTCCTTCAGAATGGACTGGTTGGATTTCCTGGCAGTCCAAGGGACTCTCAAGAGTCTTCTCCAACACCACAGTTCAAAAGCATCAATTCTTTGGCACTCAGCTTTCTTCACAGTCCAACTCTCACATCCATACATGACCACTGGAAAAACCATAGGCTTGACTAGACGAACCTTTGTTGGCAAAGGAATGTCTCTGCTTTTGAATATGCTATCTAGGTTGGTCATAACTTTTCTTCCAAGGAGTAATCATCTTTTAATTTCATGGCTGCAGTCACCATCTGCAGTGATTTTGGAGCCCAAAAAAATAAAGTCTGACACCATTTCCACTCTTTCCCCATCTATTTCCCATGAAGTGATGGGACCAGATGCAATGATCTTAGTTTTCTGAATGTTGAGTTTTAAGCCAACTTTTTCACTCTCCTCTTTCACTTTCATCACGAGGCTTTTTAGTTCCTCTTCAGTTTCTGCCATAAGGGTGGTGTCATCTGCATATCTGATGTTATTGATATTTCTTCCGGCAATCTTGATTCCAGCTTGTGTTTCTTCCAGCCCAGCATTTCTCATGATGTACTCTGCATAGAAATTAAATAAGCAGGGTGACAATATACAGCCTTGATGTACTTCTTTTCCTATTTGGAACCAGTCTGTTGTTCCATGTCCAGTTCTAACTGTTGCTTCCTGACCTGCATATAGGTTTCTCAAAAGGCAGGTTGGGTGGTCTGGTATCCCCATCTCTTTCAGAATTTTCCACAGTTTATTGTGATCCACACAGTCAAAGGCTTTGGCATAGTCAATAAAGCAGAAATAGATGTTTTCCTGGAACTGTCTTGCTTTTTCCATGATCCAGCGGATGTTGACAATTTGATCTCTGGTTCCTCTGCCTTTTCTAAAACCAGCTTGAAGATCTGGAAGTTCACGGTTCACATATTTCTGAAACCTGGCTTGGAGAATTTTGAGCATTACTTTACTAGCATGTGAGATGAGTGCAATTGTGCAGCAGTTTGAGCATCCTTTGGCATTGCCTTTCTTTGGGATTGGAATGAAAACTGACTTTTTCCAGTCCTGTGGCCACTGCTGAGTTTTCCAAATTTGCTGGCATATTGAGTGCACCACTTTCACAGCATCATCTTTCAGGATTTGGAATAGCTCAACTGGAATTCCATCACCTCCACTAGCTTTGTTCATAGTGATGCTTTCTAAGGCCCAATTGACTTCACATTCCAGGATGTCTGGCTCTAGGTGAGTGATCACACCATTGTGATTATCTGGGTCGTGAAGATCTTTTTTGTACAGTTCTTCTGTGTATTCTTGCCACCTCTTCTTAATATCTTCTGCTTCTGTTAGGGCCATACCATTTCTGTCCTTTATCGAGCCCATCTTTGCATGAAATGTTCCCTTGGTATCTCTAATTTTCTTGAAGAGATCTCTAGTCTTTCCCATTCTGTTGTTTTCCTCTATTTCTTTGCATTGATCTCTGAGGAAGGCTTTCTTATCTCTCCTTGCTATTCTTTGCTATTCCTTGCTAAAAGCAAAGTGGGTATTTATAAGTTAATAAGTGGAGGTGATTCGGAAGTTTGTTTCAATGTTTTTGATGATAAATGTTCACTTGTTGGTTTTTACTCTGAGTTGATTATGGTAGAAGTGAGTCACTCTTTGCAAGTCCATTGCAAGAGTGGCTGCCTTTTTACAAAGAATTACTCACTAAGATTAATACTTAAATAAGACAAGGGCCAGAGGCCTTGATGTCTTCTCAGCTTTTCACTGACTGCCCTGTGAAAATTCAACAATGTTGATAGCAGTTGTGTCTGGGAAGCCTGACGTCATGTGGATGGAGCTGCAAATATTTCAGATGATAAAATAGTCAATAAATATGCTAAAAACATATACTGCCTTTTTCTAATAGCTCATGCTATTTTCCATGACCAGTCCTTTGTTTTGCTTCTGAACACAAGTCGAGAAGACTGGAGGGAGTCTTAGTACCACTGTCACTTAAGACCGAGGGCAGCAGAGATTGAAGACGGATAGAGGCATTTTGTCTTCTTAATAAAAAAGACAGACAGTCCTCATGACGTGTGTCTTTCTCTGACATATTCTCATAGCTTCCCTGAGTTTTATCTGGGTCTTGGCCACTGTACTTTGGCCAGGAGAGCTAACCTTTCTGATTCTCTTCTTTTGCAATCATTGTGTGGACTGGAGGTACTGTAGGTTGGGACCCAGCTCTGGGCCTGCCACCGAGTAAATCTAAATCATCATTAATAATGTTAACATGACTATTGCTTTTCTTTTTTGTTTCGAATTATTACAATTTGAGTACAATCGATTTATAATATTGTGTTAGTTTTAAGTGTAAAGCAAATTCATTCAGTTATTTTTTTCAGATTATATTCCATTATAGGTTATTACAAAATATTGAATATAATTCCCTGTGCTATACAGTAAATACTTTTGGCTTGTCTGTTTTATGTACAGTAGCATGTGTCAGTTAATCCCATAATTTGTCCCTTCCTCTCTCTCCCCTTTGGTTACCATAAATTTGTTTTCTGTGTCTGTGAGTCTATTTCTGTTTTGCATACAGATTCAATTGTATACTTTTTAGATTCCACAAAAGTGATATAACATAGTATTTGCCTTTCTCTGACTTACTGCAGTAAGTGTAATATTCTCTAGGTACACCACATTGCTGCATATGGTACTAGTTCATTAGTTTTTTTTTTTAATTTAAATTTATTTATTTTAATTGGAGGCTAATTACTTTATAATATTGTATTGGTTTGGGAACACATATACACCCATGGTGGATTCATGTTGAAGTATGGCAAAACCAATACAACAATTAGTTTTTTTTATAAATGAATAATATTCCAGTATATATACATATATATGTATACACCCTACACCTTCTTAAGCCAGTCATTTGTTGATGAGCACTTGGCTTGTTTCCATGTCTTGGCTATTGCAAATAGCACAGCTATGAACATTGGGTTCATTGGTATCTTTTTGAATTAGAGTTTTCATCTTTTCAGGATATATGCTCTAGAGTGGGATAGCTGGACCATATGGTAACTCTATTTTTAATTTTTTAAGGAACCTCCAGACTGTTTTCCATAGTGACTGCATCAATTTACATTCCCGCCAACAGTGTGGGAAGGTTCCCTTTTCTCCACACCTTCTCCAGCATTCATTACTGTAATGGCCATCATTACTGGTTCTGATCTGTGTGAGGTGATACCTATTGCAGTTTTGGTTTGCATTTCATTAATAATTAACAATATTCAGTATCTTTTCATGTGCCTGTATGTCTTCTTTGGAAGAACATCTGTTTAGGCCTTTTGTCCCTTTTTTGACTGGGTTGTGTTTTTGATATTTAGTTAATCATTGATAACAAATTCTTTGCCAACCTTTACTTTCATATCTCTTTAAGCATGTCCTATAATTAAATAATCTATAATTAAACCAAGTTCTTAACAAAGAAAATTGACTTCCTGTTTCATGGACTCCTGTTGTGTTGGCGTTTTTAAGCATTTTAGAATCAATACTGTTTAATAATAGAAGCTGGAAGCACTTCTGGTTTATGTGTGGTGAAATGTGTCTAGAGAGCTATGAATACCTAATACGATAATTGCGTGCTAATGAGCCCTGGGTCATGGAGTTGATCATTGTTCATTTGGTGCCATGGTCACATTCTGCACCTCTAATTCCCGTAGCTACTGGGACAAAAGGAAGCAGATGAGTGCATGGCTGGACCAGTTCAAGCCATTTATTCACAAATGTTCATAGAATACGAGGTGCCAGTTTAGGCAAGTGGCTGGGGGTAAAAGTGTGAACTAGACCTAGTTCCTGACAGCAGAGAGCTTATGGTCCTCTAGTAGGGAGGCAGGAAACTGTAGTAGAGTTTCTGTGTGTGTGTGTGTGTGTGTGTGTGCGCGCGTGCTTAGTTGTATCTGACTTTTTGCCACCCCATGGACTGTAGCTCACCAGGCTCCTCTGTCCGTGGGATTCTCCAGGCAAGAATACTGGAGTGGGTTGCCATTTCCTACTCCAGGGGATCTTCCTGACCCAGGGGCCAAACCTGCATCTCTTGTGTCTCCTGCATTAGCAAGCAGATTCTTTTTATTGCCAGTGCCACCTGGCCGCTAAAAGCTACTAGATCATATAAAAGTCCAGAACCCTTCATGAGTGATGACATTTTTGAAAGCAGCCAAAGAGACAGGAAAGCAGAGAGGGAGGGCTGAGGTAGACATACATGTAGGATGCTCTGGGGAGAGTTATGTCAGCAGGTACTTGAAGATGCTCTGGCAGAGCCACACTTGCCTCTGAAAGGCAAGTCCTAGAGGGTTTGGGTGCCAGCATAGTGGTTCTGAAGCCAAATCCAGCCTCTATACCCCAACACCTAATTAATTCTCAGAGGTGGAATTTTGGGTGAAGTAGAAAAGAATAGCTTTATTGCTTTGCCAAGCAAAGGGGGCCACAGCAGGCGAATGTCCTCAAAACTGTGCCTGAACCTGGAGGGGCTAGCAAGAAGTTTTATATTCATGGTTCAAGAGATCCTCATCAGTTTGTGGATCTTCTTCTCATTGGTTGCTGGCAAGATAAGTGGAAGTCAGCATCATGAACCTTCTGGTTCTAACTGGGCTGCAGTCTAGGTGCTTGTGGGCACCATACCGTTTTATCTTCTTCTACCTGGTGGGGGTTTCAACATCTGCAAAGCAGCTCAAAGGTATTGTTACATGTATCCCTTGACAGGGAACCAGGACTCTGCCCCAAGGTTGCACTCCTGTTACTCTTGACTCTTCCTCATTTGTCCCCATGTTCCATCCCTTCCCTGTTTAACAACTGCTTGAATCTGCCCCTTGGAACTCAGGGAAGGTCTTGGAGGCTGAATTAAGCCTATTTCCTGTATTCAAGACATGGGGAACACAGAAAGGCTTTTGTGCCCAGTACCCTACAGGGTCCTGCTTGGTATCACTTGGACTGAAGTCCCCCCTTTTGAAGAAATCACCTAGCATGGATGCCCATTTTTTATGTAAATAATGTGATTTCTTTCTGACAGTCTAACAGCTTGCCATTTCTTCAGTTTAAATATAAACCCAAATGATCCCATAATAAAGAGGGATCTTTGCAAGACAGAGCATCTGGGTGGCCAGAGTTCCTGAAGATTTATTCCTGACCCTGAGAGTGTGGGTCTGTCCTAGAAGTGGGAAGCGAGAGGGCTATTGGCCACAAAAACTGACTCAAATCTCAGCTCCCCCACTGCTGTGACCCTGAGAAAAACTATTCCATCTAAGCCTGTCTCCTTATCTATAAAATGAGGAACATAACTGACTTTCCCACAGGGTTTCAGTTCAGTTCAGTTCAGTCGCTCAGTCGTGTCCAACTCTTTGCAACCCCATGAACTGCAGCACGCCAGGCCTCCCGTCCATCACCAACTCCCAGAGTTCACTCAATCTCACGTCCATCGAGTCAGTGATGCCATCCAGCCATCTCATCCTCTGTCGTCCCCTTCTCCTCCTGCCCCCAATCCCTCCCAGCATCAGAGTCTTTTCCAGTGAGTCAACTCTTCACATGAGGTGGCCAAAGTACTGCAGTTTCAGCTTTAGCATCATTCCTTCCAAAGAAATCCCAGGGCTGATCTCCTTTAGAATGGACTGGTTGGACCTCCTTGCAGTCCAAGGGACTCTCAAGAGTTTTCTCCAACACCAGTTCAAAAGCATCAACTCTTTGGCGCTCAGCTTTCTTCACAGTCCAACTCTCACATCCATACATGACCACAGGAAAAACCATAGCCTTGACTAGACGGGCCTTTGTTGGCAAAGTAATGTCTCTGCTTTTGAATATGCTATCTAGGTTGGTCATAACTTTCCTTCCAAGGAATAAGCGTCTTTTAATTTCATGGCTGCAATCACCATATGCAGTGATTTTGGAGCCCCCCAAAATAAAGTCTGACACTGTTTCCCCATCTATTTCCCATGATGCCATGATCTTAGTTTTCTGAATGTTGAGATTTAAGCCAACTTTTTAACTCTCCTCTTTCATTTTCATCAAGAGGTTTTTTAGTTCCTCTTCACTTTCTGCCATAAGGGTGGTGTCATCTGCATATCTGAGGTTATTGATATTTCTCCCGGCAATCTTGATTCCAGCTCGTGTTTCTTCCAGTCCAGCGTTTCTCATGATGTACTCTGCATAGAAGTTAAATAAGCAGGGTGACAATATACAGCCTTGACGTACTCCTTTTCTTATTTGGAACCAGTCTGTTGTTCCATGTCCAGTTCTAACTGTTGCTTCCTGACCTGCATATAGGTTTCTCAAGAGGCAGGTTTGGTGGTATGATATTCCCATCTCTTGAAGAATTTTCCACAGTTTATTGTGATTCACACAGTCAAAGGCTTTGGCATAGTCAATAAAGCAGAAATAGATGTTTTTCTGGAACTGTCTTGCTTTTTCCATGATCCAGCGGATGTTGGCAATTTGATCTCTAGTTCCTCTGCCTTTTCTAAAACCAGCTTGAAGATCTGGAAATTCATGGTTCACTTATTGCTGAAGCCTGGCTTGGAGAATTTTGAGCATTACTTTAGTAGCATGTGAGATGAGTTCAATTGTGCGGCAGTTTGAGCATTCTTTTGCCTTTCTTTGGAATTGGAATGAAAACTGACCTTTTCCAGTCCTGTGGCCACTGCTGAGTTTTCCAAATTTGCTGGCATATTGAGTGCACCACTTTCACAGCATCACCTTTCAGGATTTGAAATAGCTCAACTGGAATTCCATCACCTCCACTAGCTTTGTTCATAGTGATGCTTTCTAAGGCCCACTTGACTTCACATTCCAGGATGTCTGGCTCTAGGTGAGGGATCACACCATTGTGATCATCTGGGTCATGAAGATCTTTTTTGTACAGTTCTTCTGTGTATTCTTGCCACCTCTTCCTAATATCTTCTGCTTCTGTTAGGTCCATACCATTTCTGTCCTTTATCGAGCCCATCTTTGCATGAAATGTTCCCTTGGTATCTCTAATTTTCTTGAAGAGATCTCTAGTCTTTCCCATTCTGTTGTTTTCCTCTATTTCTTTGCATTGATCTCTGAGGAAGGCTTTCTTATCTCTCCTTGCTATTCTTTGGAACTCTGCATTCAGATGCTTATGTCTTTCCTTTTCTCCTTTGCTTTTCACTTCTCTTCTTTTCACAGCTATTTGTAAGGCCTCCCCAGACAGCCATTTTGCTTTTTTGCATTTCTTTTCCATGGGAATGATCTTGATCCCTGTCTCCTGTACAATGTCACGAACCTCATTCCATAGTTCATCAGGCACTCTATCTATCAGATCTAGTCCCTTAAATCTATTTCTCACTTCCACTGTGTAATCATAAGGGATTTGATTTAGGTCATACCTGAATGGTCTAGTGATTTTCCCTACTTTCTTCAATTTAAGTCTGAATTTGGCAATAAGGAGTTCATGATCTGAGTCACAGTCAGCTCCTGGTCTTGTTTTTCCTAACTGTATAGAGCTTCTCCTTCTTTGGCTGCAAAGAATATAATCAATCTGATTTCGGTGTTGACCATCTGGTGATGTCCATGTATAGAGTCTTCTCTTGTGTTGTTGGAAGAGGGTGTTTGCTATGACCAGTGAGTTCTCTTGGCAAAATTCTGTCAGGCTTTGTCCTGCTTCATTCCGTATTCCAAGGCCAAATTTGCCTGTTACTCCAGGTGTTTCTTGACTTCCTACTTTTCATTCCAGTCCCCTATAATGAAAAGGACATCTTTTTTTGGGTGTTAGTTCTAAAAGGTCTTGTAGGTCTTCATAGAACCGTTCAACTTCAGTGGGGTTTAAATGACATGGTGTAGTTGTGTTGAAGGAAGGAAAACCCCTTCTATGGCTTGAGAGTGGGCTCTTGCCTAGCACTTGGAAATGAATTGTCTGAGGAGACACACATACTGACAATGCAAAAGACTGTATTGGGATGGTGCCCGGTGGAGAGCAGTAGGGTAGGGGAACCTAGGAGAACCGCTCTGCCTCGTGGCTCACAGTCTTGAGTTTTATGGTGATGGGATTAGCTTTTGGGTTGTCTTTGAGCAATCATTCTGACTCAGGGTTCTTTCTGGTGGTGTCCACATTGTTCAGTCAAAATGGATTCCAGAGAGGAGGATTCTGAGAGGTGGTCAGACACATGGCGTCTCCTTTTGACCTTTCTCGAACTCTTCTCATTGGTGGGGGCTTATTAGTTCCCTGTTTCTTACCAGGACCTCCTTTCATAAAATAACTCACAAAAATGGTTACTATGGTGCCTGGCCAGGGTGGGCGGTTTCAGTCAGTGTGCATCCCCTAACAGTCAGAGCTATTATAACATCATGTTAGCTGTTATTACAGAGACTGCTCTGAAGGGATAACAAAAGTTCAAGAGGAAAGATAAGACCTTGGGTTGAAAGGCAGAATCAAAATGAGATCAGGCATCCTTCTGGTTTTACATCCACATTACCTTCTGTGAATCCAGGCTCATTTATTGCTTCAGGACTGAGTCATTTACTTGTCTTTTTACGAACCCAGATCTGATAAAGTTGAGACCCTAGGGGTTTCCAGTGGGTGTGCTCGCTGCTCATTCCCATGCTTTATTGCTGGACAATCACTTCATTTTCTTTGAAATATTTTTTC
Source organism: Bos mutus (assembly GCF_027580195.1). NCBI lineage: Eukaryota > Metazoa > Chordata > Mammalia > Artiodactyla > Bovidae > Bos > Bos mutus. The sequence continues at coordinate 59,184,825 of NC_091636.1, forward strand.
AAGTCCAGATGAAAGCTTTTGAGTTTGGCCATCAAAAAGCCCTCAGATGCATTCTGTTGTAGATTACCTCCTTTTGCAGCGGTGGATGATGCTGGGAAACTGAAGGATTCATTGGCAAGTTATCAGTTCCTTTGTTTTCCTTCACAGGCATTCTTGATTCTCTCACCAGAATCTTTTATTTGTTAATATCGTACCTTACGATACAGCAGAAGATATTTGCAGGTTTAGTAGATGCTCCCAGAAATAAATTTACGGTGTGATTATTTAGCAATGTGTGATTTAAATCTCCTGTGATCATTGGTTCTCATGTTGGTCAAATTATATATTCTTAGATTCAAAAAGGGATTAATCTACTTTGTGTGTGGTGTGTGTGGTGTGTGTGTGTGGTGTGTGTGCACTCAGTCATGTCTGACTCCTTGTGACCCCATGGACTGTAGCCCACCAGGCTCCTCTGTCCATGGAATTATCCAGGTGAGAGTACTGGAGTGGGTTGCCATTTCCTCCTCCAGGAGATCTTGACCCAGGGATTGAACTCCTATCTCCTGCATTGGCAGGTGGATTCTTTGGCAGGTGGATTCTTTACCTCTGAACCACCGGGGAAGCCAGGCCCTGTTTCCTATAATACTCTTGTTTAGATGTTGGAGGTAGTTGTGAAAAAGTTGCCAAATAACTTTTGGAAATCCTATGTATGCTTTTTCATAACTGGAAATTGTCAATATACATTATCATAAGGAATCTTGTTGAATATCTTTAAGAGTTTTCAAATGTGTTTGACCTTAGACTACTGCCTTTTCCTCAACACATGTTAATATACCTAAGCATAAGTGTACTTTAGGGTGAGGTTCTGGAAAGGTTAAGTGGCGACAATGGGCAGGATCTTCGTTTTTAAATTTTGTGTGAATATCATGTCACTGTGATGCCTCCGAGGCCTCTTTCAGCTGCCAGTGGTGTGGTTCTAGTGGTTCCTGTATCCTTCCAGGTGTTACATCACACTGGCTCAAGCTCTGGGCATGAGCATGGGGGGTGCCCCCGCTGGTCCTGCAGGAACAGGAAAAACAGAAACGACCAAAGATATGGGACGGTGTCTTGGGAAATACGTCGTGGTTTTCAATTGTTCAGATCAGATGGATTTCCGAGGACTTGGACGGATTTTTAAAGGTGAGGGTTATATTTTTTTATTCGCTGAAAAATGTAAGCTAAGGTGGACTATCTTGTTAAGATTTATTTTTCAACAACTGGCTGCATTTTAGTGTCATTTTCCAACTTTATAAAACTTTTGGAAAAACCCGAATCTTTCCAGTGTTGTGTGGGTCAAATGTCAATATCACTCGCCTTTGTGCTGTTCCTTTATCCCTGCAGGTTGGGTGTTTGCATTGCTAAAAAGTGTTACATTGCAAATTATTTCAGGGGCATTTAATATATGATCTATTTGTTCAACTTTTTGTTTGAACAAATTTAATTCTGGCTTGTCTTGGCAGTTGCATAAGGCTCTTTTTCTTGACTTTCTAATTGGATGTACTAATTGGATTTTTCTATTTAATTTCCCTTCTAAGGACTGGCACAGTCTGGATCCTGGGGTTGTTTTGATGAATTTAACCGTATCGATCTACCAGTTCTCTCCGTTGCAGCCCAGCAGATTTCCATTATTCTGACATGTAAAAAGGAGCGTAAAAAATCTTTTATTTTTACTGATGGAGATAATGTAACTATGAACCCTGAATTTGGGCTTTTTCTAACCATGGTAAGGACCATAAGAAGAGCTACTGAGCTTCAGCCTTCTGATCACAGTTTTCATGTCTCTCTCTTGTCCTGTCCTTTATTTTCCATGAAGGGGGATTGGGAGTGTAATTTTCACTCCTATTTGAAAGCCTTTGGTGATAAACAGAAGTCATATTAATAACTCATGACTTAGTCTCTCCAGTTAAAAGGAGAGTGAGATATGTAAATGAATTTTCCAGCTGTCATTCCAGATTTGCTGTATGTGCATAATGAATCTTTTAATATTATGCTGATATATTGCACTTGTTACCCCATGATTGTATCATTCATCCTTCGGTTTTATTTTCTGTACAGAATCCTGGCTACGCTGGGCGGCAGGAACTCCCCGAAAACTTGAAGATTAACTTCCGCTCCGTGGCCATGATGGTCCCTGACCGGCAGATTATCATCAGGGTGAAGCTGGCCAGTTGTGGCTTTATTGACAACATTGTTTTGGCCAGGAAATTTTTTACACTCTACAAGTTGTGTGAAGAGCAGCTTTCTAAGCAGGTGTGAGATTCTGAAGGTCCCTATGTATTTAGGCTGGAGAAGGCAATGGCACCCCACTCCAGTACTCTTGCCTGGAAAATCCCATGGACGGAGGAGCCTGGTAGGCAGTCCATGGGGTCGCTAAGAGTTGGGCATGACTGAGTGATGAACATTTTTATTCTGTTCTGGAGAGGGTGTGGAGAAAAAGGAAGCTTCTTATGTTGTTTGTGGGAATGTAAGTTGGTGCAGCCACTGTGGAAAACAGTATGGAGATTCCTCAGAAAACTAAAACTAGAATTTCTATGTGATCCAGCAATCCCACTCCTGGGCATACATCCATAATTTGAAAAGATACGTGTACCCCAATGTTCATTGTAGCACTATTTACAGTAGCCAAGGCATGGAAGCAAACTAAATGTGCATTCACAGAGGAATGGAGAAATATGTAGTGTACATATATATATGTATAATGCAATATTTGTGGTTGTTCAGTTGCCCAGTTGTGTCCCACTCTTTGCGACCCCATGGACTGCAGCACACCAGGCTTCCCTGTCCTTTCCCATCTCCCGGAGTTTGCTCAAACGCATGTCCATTGAGTCGGTGATGCCATCCAAACATCTCATCCTCTGCCACTTCCTTCTCCTTTTGCCTTCTATCTTCCGCATCATCAGGGTCTTTGCCAATGAGTCAGCTCTTTGCATCAGGTGACCAAAGTACTGGAGTTTCATCATCAGTCCTTCCAATGCATATTAAGGACTGATTTCCTTCAGGATTGACTGGTTTGATCTCCTTGCTGCCAAGGGACTCTCAAGAGTCTTCTCAAGGACCGCAGTTTGAAAGTATCAATTCTTCAACACTCAGCCTTTTTTATTGTCCAGCTCTGATATCTGTACATGACAACTGGAAAAACCATAGCTTTGACTATATGGACCTTTGTCGGCAAAGTAAAATCTCTGCTTTTTAATGTGCTGTCTAGTTTTGTCATTGCTTTTCTTCCAAGGAGCAAACATCTTTTAATTTCATGGTGCAGTCACTGTCCACAGTGAGTTTGGAGCCCCCCCAAAATAAAGTCTGTCACTGTTTCCATTGTTTCTCCATCTATTTGCCATGAATTGATGGGACAGGATGCCATGATCTTTGTTTTTTGAATGTTGAGTTTTAAGCCAGCTTTTTCACTCTCCACTTTCATCTTCATCAAGAGGCTTTAGTTCCTCTTGCTTTCTGCCATGAGGGTGGTGTCATCTGCATATCTGAGGTTATTGATATTTCTCCTGGAAATCTTGATTCCAGCTTGTGCTTCATCCAGCCTCGCATTTTGCATGATGTACTCTGCATAGAAGTTAAATAAGCAGAGTGACAATATATAGCCTTGAGATACTTTTTCCCCAATTTCGAACCAGTCTGTTTTTCCATGTCCGATTCTAACTGTTGCTTCTTGACCTGCATACAGGTTTCATAGGAGGGAGGTAAGGTAGTCTGGTATTCCCATCTTTTAAGAATTTTCCACAGTTTGTGGTGATCTACACAGGCAAAGGCTTTAGCCTAGTCAATGAAGATGTTGAGTCATAAAAAAGAATGAAATAATGTCATTCATAGCAACATGAATGGACATAGAGATGACTGTACCAAGTTAGGTCAGAGAGAGAAAGACAAAACCATATGATATCACTTATATGTGGAATCTAAAAAATTATACAAATGAACATATTTATAAGGCAGAAACAGACTTAACAGACATAGAAAACAAATTTATGGTAATTAAAAGGGAACAGTGGGGGGAAGGATACCTTAAGAGTTTGGAATTAACATATATACATACTACTATATAGAAAAATAGGTAACAAATAAGGACCTGCTCTATAGCACAGGGAACCCTACTCAATATTCTGTAATAACCTATATGGGAAAAAAATCTGAAAAAGAATAGATACATGTATATATGTAAAACTGAATTACTTTGCTGGATACCTGAAACTAACACAATATTGTAAATCAACTATACTCCACTATAAAATAAAAATTAAAAAAACAAGAAAATTGTAGACTGGGGTTGTTGAGAAAGTAGCTCCTGGTACAAAGTAGAAAATGGTATCATTGCAAAAATGATTTTTCATGTATAGTTTTATTAAGCACATTTGAAGAAATTAATATTTATAGCCTAGAGATGAAGTGAATACTATCTGAACTGATTTAAGAGACAAAGAAATATGCATATTGTTGTTTGCTCTTTATCCCACCTATACATTTATCATAAAGTGTTGTGTGTCCTCATGGTTTTGAGGAACCTCTAATTCAAACTTCTTTGAATCTAAATTATTTCTTACACCCACAGATTCAGCTAAATTCAGTTCTCACTCAAAACACCCTTAGTTTCTTTTGCTTGTGCTCAGCCACTCAATCATGTCCAACTCTTTGCAACACCGTGGACTGTAGCCCACCAGACTCCTTTGTCCATGGGACTTCTCAGGCAAGAATACTGGAGTTGGTTGCCATTTCCTACTCCAGCAGATCTTTCCAACCCAGGGATCTAACCTGAGTCTCCTGCATTGGAAAGTGGATTCTTTACTCTTGTGCCACCTGGGAAGTCCCCTTTACTCTGTCTTCTACTTTCTGTGCTGTATCTTGTATGTAGAAAAACTCCCACATCACTAACTCCTGCCCTCTCCTCTAATTTCACATCTGTTTCCTTCATTCCTATTGCCCTTGTTCACAAGGTCATTGGGAAATGATACAAGTCCATGTGTACAAAACAATTGGCCCTTGATCAACAGCCTGTGAATCTTGCTTCATGCCCGCAGATTTAACTAAGTCTTATTATGGAAAACTTTCCTTAATTAATTCCACCCACCAACAATTTCAAGTCATTGTTACTTTTATGCAAGCTTGCTTATGTTTTTTTTTTTTTTCCTTGTAACATATTTTTATTTTTTTTAAAAGACAAAGATATTTATTTATTTTTTTATGCTTCTTAGCTTTATTTATTTATTATTTTTTTACTTTACAATATTGTATTGGTTTTGCCATATATCAACATGAATCTGCCACAGGTATACACGTGTTCCCCATCCTGAACCCTCCTCCCACCTCCCTCCCCATACCATCCCTCTGGGTCATCCCAGTGCACCAGCCCCAAGCTTCTTGTATCTTGCATCAAACCTGGACTGGCGATTCATTTCTTATACGATATTATACATGTTTTAATGCCATTCTCCCAAATCATCCCCTCCTCCACAGAGTCCAAAAGACTGTTCTATACATCTGTGTCTCTTTTGCTGTCTCTCATACAGGGTTGTTGTTACCGTCTTTCTAAATTCCATATATATGCGTTAGTATACTGTATTGGTGTTTTTCTTTCTGGCTTACTTCACTTTGTATAATAGGCTCCAGTTTTGTTTCTTTTATTGAGGATTAGAACTTAAACTCTTTGAAGGCAGGAGTTCAATCTGAGTATTTTTATGTGCCCTATCCATCAGATGATTGGTATTAAGTGATGCAACCAGCTTCCAGTTAGCAGATAATGTTTTTTTCTGTAGGTTTTTATAAATTATGATTAAAAATACAGTCATTGAAGGCAAAAGGCGAAGGGGGCAGCAGAGGATGAGGTGGTTAGATAGCATCACTGGCTCAATGGGCATGAATTTGAGCAAACTCCAGTAGACAGTGGAGGACAGAGGAGCCTGGTGTGCTCCAGGCCATGGGGTTGCAGAGAGTCAGATACAAATTAGCAACTGAATAACAATAAAAAATGTAACATTTTTATAGCTTATCATCCTAACCATTTTTGAGTGTACATTTCAATAGTGTTGTGAAACAGATCTCCATAGCTTTTTTCTCTTGCAAAATGGAAACTCTATACCCATTAAAAAACTCCGCTCTCTCCTTCCCTGGTAACCACCACTGAACTTTCTGTTTCTATGTATTTGACTACTTTAGATATCTTATACAAATGGAACTGCATGGTATTTGTCTTTTTGTGACTGGTTTAATTAACTTAGTATAATGTCCTCAAGTTTCATTCATGGTATAGCATGTGATAGTACTTGCTTCCCTTTTATGATTGAATATCATTCCAGTTTCTGTATATGCCACATTTTGTTTATCCATTCATCTGTCGATGGGCCTTTGGGTTGCTCCCACCTCTTGGCTGTTGTGAATAGTGTTGCTATGAACATGGGTGTGCAAATATCTTTTTGAGACTCTGCTTTCAACTCTTTGGGATATAGTCCCTCAAGTGGGGTTGCTGGATCCTATGGTGGTTCTATTTAAAAAAGTTTTGAGGAATTGCCAGAGATACTGTTTTCTATGGTGGTTGGAGAATTGGTTTTTAATTATTTGCTTTATATGTGCTAAAATTTTGGGTGATTGAACTTTTACAAATAGATGTCAAGAGGTCAACAAAGCTGACCTCTTGACATATATTTATAAAAGTTCAATAAGCCCCAACAAAGCTGGGGGCTTGGCTTTCCAATTTGTCCTTATTGTTACTCCCTTTCGTCCCTGGTGGCTCAGATGGTAAAAGCATCTGCTTGCAACGTGGGAGACCCGGGTTCGATCCCTGGGTGGGGAAGATCCCCTGGAGAAGGACATGGCAACCCACTCCAGTACTCTTGCCTGGAAAATTCCATGGATGGAGGAGCCTCATAGGCTACAGTCCATAGGGTCACAAAGGGTCGGACACGACTGAACAACTTCACTCACTGACTTGGGTAATCCTGGAATTTAGCTTTTTTTTTTTTCTCTTTGATATTCCTATCTTTTAACCTTATATGATGGTCATGAGTGAGGTCACAGTTTAATTCTGGTTCGAAATTTTAGTTTTTGAGATATGAGGACATTTTCTTGTGGATAATTGGCTTAAGAAGGGCTCAAGGTAACCTGTATTTTCCATGAGGAAGTTTACTCCTTTCTCCCTGTCAAGATCTGTCTATTATCAATAGTTTTCAGATCTAAGGGCTTAAATTAGTGATGACACAGGGGAGTGGGCTTTTTGGGTATTCTCCATTTCCTAAAAAGAAAAAGTTATTGATAAAAAGATTTATTGCTCTACTATCTGTACATGTGTTCAAAAGGAAAATCAGCATTTATTCATTATGCATCTGTCAAATTTGTACAGTTGCCATGGGTAACTTAATTTTGAAAATAAGCCCAGTGTTCTTCATATTCTTCAGGTCCATTATGACTTTGGTCTGCGTAATATTCTGTCAGTTCTGCGAACCCTGGGAGCAGCCAAGAGAGCCAGCCCCACAGATACGGAGTCCACGATCGTCATGCGTGTGCTGCGAGATATGAATCTTTCCAAACTGGTGAGGTTCACAGATGGAGCTGTTCCACCTGCTTAAATTTCAGTTTAAGCACAAATGAGATTTAGAAATATTTATTTAAAGATCTCATTTAAAATGCTTAATTATCAGATGAAGCACTTTAAATTTCATAGAGCATGACTTTAAATTACATTTTTTCAGAAGTAATTTCTGTGGCGGCTCATATCTAGTCTAACATGTCTATTCCAATAGAATGAAAATGGATTAAAAAAAATCTACGTCTTAAGTTTCCAGATACCTTGAAATTTTTGAGTTTTAGAGCTATAATCCCACCTTTTTTAAAGTAGACTTTGGCAGGAAATTGTATGTAAGATTTTGCAAGTGTGTAGAATTTCACATTCTTTGATTTCACAGTTGAGACTGATAATCAATCATCTGGTTATCAGTGAATCTATATACAGTGAATCTATATCTATACTGACGATATATTTTTTCATAGTAAAAGTATGAATTAAACAAATTTCATTTCATGAATTTGCTGCTGTGTTTCATTTGAAGAATTCTTTTTCATTTAAATAAGAAATTATAGGTTATATAGTAACTCCCTAAACTGGTTGTTTTACAGAAAGTTGTCACATAGGCAGTATTTTCTTTCCTTCTATTTTCTTATTTTTTCCCCCTCTTCTTCTCTACCTTTCCTCCCTTTTAAAAACTAATTTTTAATGCATGGGAAACATGATGAAAATATCTCTCAACTTCAGTGGAGGTATTTTATTTATTACTGGCTGTGATAAAGTAATCTGAAATGTATTACTCATTTTCAGTTTGCCTAATATTGCTGTGCTTGTGCCAAAAGAGTTAGTCTGATTTCCCTTCTTTTCTTTTTGAGATTGATGAGGATGAACCTTTATTTTTGAGTTTGATTGAAGATCTCTTCCCAAATATTCTTCTGGACAAGGCGGGTTACCCTGAATTGGAAATGGCAATTAGTAGACAGGTAACATGTTTCACAGGACATCAAGCTATGTGTTCCTTTCATCCGAATTTCATGAGAATCAAGTGGAGCTGGTGTGGTCTAAATCTACAGATTCTGAGAACAACACCAAGGCTGTGACTACAGTTTTAAGAGAAGCCATTACACACCATTAATAGAATTTTTCCTGCCAAGGGGTCTCACTCAGCTACCGTTAGCCATGTGCTAGTGACACTGTTACTGACGGAGACCGTTCCACACCAGATTCCCAGTGAAAAGTGGTGGGTCAGCATGGGCCGGGGCCGGGGGTGCGGCCTGCTGCCTTACCTGTGCTAGGCTTGGTTCTCTCTGCAACCCTGGTGTTTGTTTATCCTGTTGCTTTGGTGTCCTGACTCCTGTACTGAGAGTCATTTGGAGTGATCTCAGGTGGCTCCTTCGCTGTCCATCTTTTCCCCCAGGCCAAGGATCACTTGTGACTTCTTCCTTGGGCTTTGGGGGATCCATCATGTTAAGTGTATCTTGAGGTGTTTGGATTTTCCATGATACTTTGTGCAGCTTTAACTTTTTATCATCTTCCTATGCTGTGCTATGCCAAGTGGCTTCAGTCGTCTCTGACTTTTTGTGACTCTATGGACTGTAGCCCACCAGGCTTTTCTGTCCATGGGATTCCAGCCCGATACTGGAGTGGGTTGCCATGGTCACCTCCAGGTGATCTTATCCCCCCAGGGATCGAAACCAAGTCCCTTACATCTGCATTGGCAGGTGGGTTCTTTACCACTAGCACCTCCTGAGAAGCCCTATAATCTTCCTAGTGATGGAAATGAATCATGAAAATCTTGTGCCTCAATTTCCTTTCCTATGAAAAAGCGTTTGGAAAAAAAAGTTTTATAGAAATAGTGACTAGCTCATATTTATAAAATGCATTTCAATTCTTTGAATGTATTTGTAATAAAAATTAAATATTTTTAAGTATTAAATATTGTAAGTATTTTAGGGAGACTTTCCTAAAAGTCAGGGAGACTTTAAAGTCAGTGTATAAAAATCTTTATCTCCCAATCAGGTAAAAGTGATAATTCATTTTGCAAATGGCTTCTTCATCATATGGCCAACTTAATTGTAGCATTGCCTAAAAATGCTAAGTATAAGCTAATTTATAAAGTGACTTACATTTGTAATTTGTAGCATATGAGAAATATGAAGAGTCAATAGATAGCATAAAATAATACATAAATACTATCTAAAAGTTATTTAAGTAAAAATAAAAGCATCATTTATAGTGGATTTAAGCAAAGCATGATGGTTAGGAACATGAACCATAGGGCTGAATCTTGGGGTCAGATCCTTACTCCATAACTTTACAATGAATAATCTTGGGTAAATTACTTAGTTTCTTTGTGTCTCAGTTTTCTTATCTGTAAAATGAAGATATCATTTGTATTAAGCTCATAGAAGTTTAAATTTAGAATAGTGGTTCACTGAGTAGCTTCCATACATCTGTTTGATAGATGAAAACTATCCATTAGATTTACAAAGATGGCTTGGCAGTTGTATGGAATTTCAGTCAACTTGGTATGCTTGAAATGATCTTTTTATACTAAATAGTATCTTCTAAATTAAACATCTAAAATAATTTTGCTATTTGAGCCTTTGTTCTTAAGTTGCTCCTAATGTGTACATTCATGTAAATATAAGTGTTTGTAATTCCCTAAGTCAGATATGGATTAGGTTGGGATATCATTTTGATTATGTTCAGCCTGCTTTTTGTCTAGGTGTATATATTTTTTATTGTAGTAAAACTCATTGCTTAAATATACCTTTTAAACTATTTTTTAAGTGTAGAGCTCAGTGGTACTAAATACATTCATTGTACTGTGCAAACATCACTACTGTTTGCCTTGAGAACTTTTTCCATCTTTCCAAACTGTCACGTCCATATGTATTAATAATAACTCCCCATGCCTTTAACCTTGCTCCATGTCTGTACTTATTTTGAACACAACGATAAGTCCTGATAGCTGTTTATGTGGGGATTTTGTTTTGTTTTCAGGTTGAAGAAGCTGGTTTAATCAACCATCCTCCTTGGAAACTGAAAGTCATCCAGCTGTTTGAAACACAGACAGTGCGGCATGGAATGATGACCCTAGGGCCAAGTGGGGCAGGGAAGACCACCTGCATCCATACCTTGATGAGAGCCCTGACAGGTAAGGGGACAGTCAAGCCTCACCACCCTGGGACAATTTTGTGACATGTGAATGCTCCGAGAGGAATGCAAATATAGATGCATATTAACATATTTTTATAGGAGGAGACCTCTTAGAGAAGGAAATGGCAACCCACTCCCATATTCTTGTCTGGGAACTCCCATGGACAGAGGAGCCTGGTGGGCCATATAGTCCATGGGGTTGCAAAGAGTCAGAGATGACTGAGCATGCATGCAACAATATTAGAGTTGAATAGCATGGGGTCGCAAAAGAGTCAGACATGACTTAGCGACTAAACAGCAGCAGCAGCATGTAAGATACAACTTTTTTGAATATTGGATATGTTTTAGAGGTAACACAGTACATTAATAGACCAGAGGAGAAAAACATTTTTTTCCAGCTTATATTTTAAATTTAAATTTGATTGTGCTGCATGGCATGTGGGATCTTAGTTTCCTAATCAGGGATCAAACTGTGCTCCCTGCATTGGAAGCACAGAGTCCTAACCACTGGACTGCCAGGGAACCCCCATTTTCAGCTTTATTCAAATATTATTTTGACACATATATAAGTTTAAGGTGTGCAGTGTGCTGATTTGATCCATATATATGTTGCAAAATTATTGTCACCATAGCATTAGTTACCACCTCCATCATATCACATAATAACCATTTCTTTTTTGTGATGACAGCATTTAAGATTTATTGATAGTTTCTTAGAAATATTTGAATATTTGTATGATACAGTATTATTAGCTATAATCACCATGCTGATACATTAGGTGCCCAGACTTGCTAATTTTATAACTAGCATTTTGTACCCTTTTCCAATATCTCTCCATGCCCCATCTCCATCCCTTGTAACTACAATTCCACAATCCGTTTCTCTGTTGTTGTTGTTCAGTCACTAAGTCATGTCCAACTCTTTGTGACCCCATGGACTACACAGGTTTCCCTCTCCTTCACTATCTCTGGGATTCCCTAATAGCTCAGTTGGTAAAGAATCTGCCTGCAATGCAGGAGACCCTGGTTAGATTTCTAGGTTGGGAAGATCTGCTGGAGAAGGGATAGGCTACCTACTCCAGTATTCTTGGGCTTCCCTGTGACTCAGCTGGTAAAGAATCCGCCTGCAATGTGGGAGACATGGGTTCGATCCTTGGGTTGAGAAAATCCCCTGGAGAAGGGAAAGGCTACCCACTCCAGTATTCTGGCCTGGAGAATTCCATGGACTGTATAGTCCATGGAGTCGCAAAGAGTCAGACAGCACAGAGCGACTTTCACTTTCACTATCTCCTGGAGCTTGCTCAAACTCATGTTCATTGAGTCGGTGATGCATCCAGCCATCTCATCCTCTGTTGTCCCCTTCTCCTCCTGCCTCCAATCTTTCCCAGCATCAGCATCTTTTCCAAAGAGTCATCTCTTTGCATCAGGTAGCCAAAGTATTGGAGCTTCTGCTGAAGCTGTTTCTCTGAGCTTGACTTTTTAGATGCCACATATAAGTGATACCACACAGTATCTGTCTTTCTGTGTCTGAATTATTTCATTTAGCATGATATCCTCAAAGTCCATCCATGTTTTCACAAATGGCATGATGTTCTTATATTTTGTGGATGAACAATATTCCATTGCATATGTGTGCCACATCTTCTTTTTCATTCATTCATGGGCAGACACAAGATTGTTTCTGTATCTTGGATTTTCTGAATTATGCAAACATTTTTTTTAAAGTGATTTCATGGACTGTGTTATATGTTTTCCATATGTTATGCCATTTAGTTTTCAAAATGATCTTGAGATGTGACTACTGTTATCTCCATTTTGGACAAAAAGTCAAGATTCAACTTTAGAAATACTCAACATCAAAAAGATGGTAAATAATGAGACTCTAAGTTAAGGTCAGAGCCCATTAAGGTAAAACCCAGAATTTTCCCAGCATACCATACCATTTTGCAATTATGACTTAATATAAGATGCTCCAGTACTCTTGCCAGGAAAATCCCATGAGCAGAGGAGCCTGGTAGGCTGCAGTCCATGGGGTCACTAAGAGTCGGACATGGCTGAGTGACTTCACTTTCGCTTTTCACTTTCATACATTGGAGAAGGAAATGGCAACCCACTCCAGTGTTCTTGCCTGGGGAACCTCAGGGACGGGGGAGCCTGGTGGGCTGCCGTCTATGGGGTCGCACGGAGTCAGACACGACTGAAGCAACTTAGCAGCAGCAGCAGCAAGATGCTTAATATATGACATATAAGATCCAGGTCTCCCACATTGTGGGTGGATTCTTTACCAGCTGAACCACCAAGGAAGCCCAAGAAGACTGGAGTGGGTAGCCTATCCCTTCTCCAGGAGACCTTCCCAACCCAGGAATCAAACTGGGGTCTTCTGCATTGCAGGCAGATTCTTCACCAGCTGAGCTACCAGGGAAGCCCCAATATAAGATGCTATTGCTAAGTCACTTCAGTCGTTTCCGACTCTGTGCAACCCCATAGATGGCAGCCCACCAGGCTTCCCCATCCCTGGGATTCTCCAGGCAAGAACACTGGAGTGGGTTGCCATTTCCTTCTCCAATGCATGAAAGAGAAAAGTGAAAGTGAAGTCAGTCAGTTGTGTCCGACCCTCAGCGACCCCATGGACTACAGCCTTCCAGGCTCCTCCATCCATGGGATTTTCCAGGCAAGAGTACTGGAGTGGGGTGCCATTGCCTTCTCCGATATAAGATGCTACCTCTCAATAAATATAATTCCAAACCTGATTCTTAAATTCTATGTGCTGAAAAACCACCCTCACTGTAAACTAATTTCCTGCCCCAAATCAGATATTTTTCTTGAGAAGTGAAATCAGTGCACTTAATTTCCAGATGTCCCTAAGCCTTATATCTAAGCCCCTAACCCAGGGTCATCTAAGCATAATGGCTATTGCCTTGTTCACAATTATCCTTGTATTCTCTCGTTCTTATGAAACATTGATGACTTTCTTCTTAAAAGTATTGGCAACAATGGTCATGGCAGATAAGTTCCAAAATTTCACAGAACTTTGGCTGTTAGAATGCACCATGCATTGTTCCACAGGGAAAAGCTGCTTGGCTGGGTTTCTGGTCAGCTTTTGGAGCCTCAGTGCACTGATATTGGTTGCTAGTGATGGTGTGTATTTGTTCTAGGGTCCTGCACATGTTGGATTTAGTCTGTTTCCTCAACCATAGGATGAAGTGAATTCTGTACAATAGGACTCTACATGGGGGTCATCACACTGAGACAGGATTATACTCTCAGCCAGCACCTACCTCCACTAAAACTGAGATTTCACACCTGCAGGACTTTGTCATGTAATTTTCATGTGTGCTATTAAAATTCTGTTTGGGGATCTTTATATAGCATTAAAATGATGTATTCCCTCTCTTAAACTATGCTTAATAATACTTTTGTTGGTATGAAGCTGCCTTCTCTTAATAAACTACAAATGTGCTGGGTACAGTTACCTGAGCAAAATGAGTTGGGGTGGTGGTGGTTTAGTTGTGTCTGATTCTTGCATTCCCAGAGTGGGTAGCCCACCAGACTCCTCTGTCCATGGGATTTCCCAGACAAGAGTATTGATGTGGGTTGCCATTTCCTTCTTCAGGGGATCTTCCTGACCCATGGACTGAACCTGGGTCTCCTGCATTGTGGGCAAATTCTTTACCAACTGAGCCACCTGGGAAGCCCCAGTGTCTTAAAATGAGTACTAAATATTAAATGACATAGATATATTATGTATAATATATCTAAACTATGTACTCAATCAATATGGCATCACTGGCTTTGGAGAAGGTCTTTGCAAAAATGAATAAATTATTAGACTACTTGCTGTTTATTGACTCATTCTTGGTTTTAGTTTGCAATACTTTGGTGCGGTCTCAAAACCCCAATGATCTCAGTTTGTTTCCAAGGCAAGGCATTAAACAACACAGTAATCCAAATCTATGCCCCAACCACTAATGTTGATGAAGCCAAAGTTGAATAGTTCTACAAAGACCTACAAGACTTTCTAGAACTAACACCAAGCAGGCATGAAAGAAAAATTGCCATGTCTTGAAAGAGTTTACAGTGAAGTGAAGTGTCACAGATAATTAGAACTCAGCATAGAAGATTGGATGTGGGGAAGATGTGGACAGTTATGGTGTGAGCAGAGGCAAAGAAGATCAGAACCTTTCTAAGGAATTCTAGAAAGGCTTACAGAGCAGATGCTACTTCATCTAAGGTTTGAGGGTTAAATAGCAGATGGATAAAAGGTATTCTTAGCAGAATGAATGGGCTGAGTAGACAGAAGGGACTGGTGAAAGCCTGACATACCAGGGGAAGTGCTCTGGTATGGATAAGATGTAATTTGTGTTGTGGGGGTGGGCGAGGGGAGATGCGGAGGGGTAACCAATGCTATTGGTGCCCAGGGCCACCTCCCTTTGACCCTCCCCTGCTACAGATACAACCGTTGGACAGTTTCTCCCCCAAACATCAGTGGTATCTCTGAGTTTGTCAGCCTTATTCCTTTCCAGTTCCTGGGAATTGGCTCAGCCTGGAAGAAGGGATTGGGTGGGATGTTATTTTCCTGAGGCAGCCATACCCTCAACCAATATGGCGGAAAGAGTGGAAGGCAAATGTCCATCTCCTCCTGTCTCCTAGAGGGACACTCCGTCTGTGGCCAGCTCACCAACAAGCTCTTTATTGGCTTTCTCTCCTTCTCTGTTTCACTGTCTTTCACCCAAATTCAAACTCCCAGTTCCCCTGTCTTTATCTCAGGCTTTGCTTCTGGAGGAACTCAAATTTGAAGCAAGGGCACAGCATGAGAAGCTTTATAACTTTAGCTGAACTCTTAGATTTTATCCTGTGGGTGATGGGAAGCCGTAGAGCTGAGGAATGGTGTGATTAGCCCTTTGTGCCATGAAGAGCACAGACTGTGGACAGGAGGGGCCGTCTAGGGTTCTCCATAAGGAGGACCTAAGGAGCGGACAGCAAGAAAAGAATGCTTACTCTGGGGCAGAGTCCAGGAAGGTGGAAAGAATTAAGAAGAATCAGTTTAACTAACATTTGAAAAGTCAAGCATTTTTTTTTTTCCTTACAGTGCTCGTATAAAAATATTATGGGATTTTAAATGAAAATGATACAATTCAACCTACAACAATAATGGAATAATTTGTGATAGTTTCTCTTATATGAGCAACAGACCAAGTCCAGTTTTCATCTATGCTGCTGTCAGACATCTGAAGAGTTTGCTGGCCTTTTGTAAAGTGTGATTAGATTTTTTTAAAAAAGTTTTGCTAGTCTTATGGATATCATTTATTGAAAAACCTGCATTGTGCCAAAGTTGAGCTTCAGCACTGTAAAATATTGCAAATAATTAACCCTGACTCTTTTTCTGATTTTGGAAAAAGAGAATTATCATTTAATTTTCTAGAAAAGTTTTAATTTAACACCTTGACAGTATGCATATCCATGCTTGTGTGCCTGTGTTTGTCAATCTTTCACATAATATGTGACATTTTAGCCTCTATTTTTATGATTTTGCATTTTAAATCTTAAATTTTTTTATTGAAATATGGTTGATTTACATATTGTATTAGTTTCAGATATATACAAAGTGATTCCATTGTATATATATTCTTTTCTAGATTCTCCTCCATTATAGGTTATTCAGTTCAGTTCAGTCGCTCAGTCGTGTCCGACTCTTTGCGACCCCATGAACCACAGCACGCCAGGCCTTCCTGTCCATCACCAACTCCTGGAGTCCACCCAAACCCATGTCCATAGAGTCAGTGATGCCATCCAACCATCTCATCCTCTGTCGTCCTCTTCTCCTCCTGCCCTTAATCCCTCCCAGCATCAGGGTCTTTTCCAATGAGTCAGCTCTTCTCATCAGGTGGCCAAAGTACTGGAATTTTCAGCTTCAACATCAGTCCCTCCAATGAACACCCAGGACTGATCTCCTTAAGGATGGACTGGTTGTATCTCCTTGCAGTCCAAGGGACTCTTAAGAGTCTTTTCAAACACCACAGTTCAAAAGCATCAATTCTTCAGTGCTCAGCCTTCTTCACAGTCCAACTCTCACATCCATACATGACCACTGGAAAAACCATAGCCTTGACTAGATGGACCTTTGTTGGCAAAGTAATGTCTCTGCTTTTGAATATGCTAAGTTGGTCATAACTTTCCTTCCAAGGAGCAAGCGTCTTTTAATTTCATGGCTGCAATCACCATCTGCAGTGATTTTGGAGCCCAGAAAAATAAAGTCAGCCACTGTGTCCACTGTTTGCCCATCTATTTGCCATGAAGTGATAAGATATTAAATGTAGCTCCTTGTTCTATACAGTAGGTCCTTGTTGATTTTTACATATATGTATAAATATATGTGTATATTTGAATCCTGAACTCTTAATTTATCCCTCCCTGCCCGTCTCCTTTGGTAACCACAAACTTGTTTTATATGTCTCTGAGTCTATTTCTGTTTTTCAAATAAGTTCACTTGTACCATTTTTTAAGATTCCATGTATAATATACTTTAAATCTTTTTATTTGATTTTTTAAAACTTACTATCTATAGTCTCCTATGTACAGAATTCATCTTACTTGAGAATAGTTTCAGAGTTTGAGAGATTTGCATACCTTTTTTGAAGTTGACCACAGAAAAATAATTCTTGATTTTTGTCACATTAATTTAGCTGATTTTTTCCAAATGAGCAAGACCATATCTCAGCAAATGAAAGCTGTTAATGAGGAGAATCAGGCAGTGAATTTCAGATATAAGATTTAAAGTGTGTGCATGCATGCTTCGTCCTTCAATTGTTTCTGACTCTTTATGATCCCATGGACTGTAGCCCACCGGGCTCCTCTGTCCATGGAATTCTGCAGGCAAGAATACTGGAGTGGGTTGCCATTCCCTTATCCAGAAGATCTTCCTGACCCAGGGATCGAACCCAGGTCTCCTTTACCGTCTGAGCCATCAGGGACCCACGATTTAACCTAGTAGACCAGAAACCAAAAGATTTTGAGCTGTGACATTTGAAGCACTTCCAGATTACATTAATTCCTTCGTCAATTCCAGCATGGTATCATTTCCCCCCCTTTTGTAACATGCAATTTTCTTTTCCAGATGATAAAAAAGTGCTTTGGTCAATAACATATAATGAGGATAATTATGATAACTTGGGGTGCAGTAAGATATGTATTTTCAATGTAATTTTGTATTTTTCATGTTTTAAATATCTGCTGACAGATAGTACACTGCAAACTGGTACAGTGTTGCCTAATGATGGTTCATTCTACATGTGAGTTGTTTAAAATCTGGATTTACTTGGTATAGATTGTGGAAAACCACATCGGGAAATGAGGATGAATCCTAAAGCGATTACAGCCCCACAGATGTTCGGTCGGCTTGATGTGGCGACAAATGATTGGACCGATGGGATATTTTCTACTCTTTGGAGGAAAACATTGAGGGCTAAGAAAGGTAGGAGATGAATTACAAGTGTAATTTTTTATTTTTAAATTTTTATTGGAGTAAAGCTGGTTTACCGTTTTGTGTTAGTTTCAGGTGTACAGCAAAGCAAATCAGTTATCCATATACATGTACCAGTTCTTTTTTTAAAAAATTCTTTTCCATATAGGTCATTACAGAGTATTGAGTAGAGCTCCCTGTGCTATACACCAGGTTTTTCTTAGTTATCTATTTTATATATAGCAGTGTGTATGTCCAGCCCAATCTCCCAATGTATCCCTCCTCTCCTCACCTCTGGTAACCATAAGTTTGTTTTCTACATCCATGACTCTAAAGAGAGTATTAGTTTATACTTTTTTTTTTGGTAGCACCACACAGCATGCAAGATCTTAGTTCTCCCACCAAGGATTGAACCTCTATCCCCTGGGGTGAAAGCAAGGAGTTTTAGCCACTGGACCACCATAGTCCCTGAATTACAGCTATAATTTTTGACACATGCTTCTAAATAAAAGCCTTGGTAGCTATTTAAAATTAGTAGGGGACTTCCTGGTAGTCCAGTGGCTAAGAATCCATCTTCCAATGCAGGAAACACGGGTTCGATCCCTCATTGGGGAACTAAAAACCCACATACCAGAGGGAAATTGAGCTTATGGGCCACAACAAAGACCTAACACAGCCAAATAAATAAATATTAAAAAGAAATAAAATTAGTAACATTGTATTTTCTATATAATATCTTATCCAAGACCAAGAAGTCATAAATCAGTATGATATTTGTGAATGTTGAAACACAGAAATGATTGATTAATGTATTTAAAATATCCACCTCCTCCCTTTTTTGGGTTACAAAGGGAATTATTTTCCTTTTGAAAAAATATTTCTATATTCCTGTGATATCTTAGAATGAAATAGCAAAAGTTGTTAAAGAAAACTGATTGTATTAAGTCAAGTGATTTCACCATAACTATTTTCACTGAATATTTAAAAAATGGTACTCATCTCAGTATGGCCTATCTTTAGAAAACCGATTCTCCTGTAAAATCATAGGTGGAAATGAGCTTCTTAGGAAAGAAGATTGTATCAAAAAGAAAGTTTTTGATCATACGTCATTCTCTTTAGATGACATGTGTGTTTGGCTTTAGTTTAAACCAATTCCTTAAAGGCTAGTGGTTCACTCTGAATATTTTCTTACTTAGGGACCCTGCAAACTGAGCCCAGTGGTCCCAGAATATAAGTTCAGATGGAGGAGGTGATGATCAGTTCTCCTGTCACTCCTGAATGAGTAGGAGAAAGCACCGTGAAAGCAATTGCAGGGACACAGGAGGATACAGGAGGAGGGCGGAGACATTTGGGTTCACTTCATGAGTCCATGCCTTGGGAAACAGTGTTCTGTTGAAAAACATTTAAGATGACACCACAGATCTTTCTGAGGGAATGTGATTGATCAACCCAATACCAATGGTGAAAGAGAAAAGAAAATGCTTCATTTCTAGTGTATTAGAAACTGCTGCTGTTTTATGGGAATTAAATACACTTTTGTTTCTGACTTATTCTAGTAATCCTGTGTCACACAGATCCAGTGAGCAAGTGTTAACTTAGAGATTAGGCACTCAGAGAGGTGTTTTTTTTTTTAACTCTTTTAAAAAAGGGCAACATACACTTTTACTTTCACAGGGACTCTGGCGATCGGATCACAATTTTCCTTAAACTGCTAGTTGAATAAGCATAATTAGGATTTTCTAAGCATTTCATTTGACTCAGAGTACTGCATAATTGTTACAAATAAAAATTAGAACTACAGACTTGGTCATGGTGCTGGTTTGTAAGAGAGAACTAGTGGTTAAAAAATTAAGAGCAACTGTGAAACCGAATACCTAAATTTACAAGGGCATTTCTGTTGGGTGTTCTGCTTATGCTGCTGTCTTTACCTCCGAATATCTCCTGACCTGACGTTTGTTAGTCTTTGTGCCCAGTGTCCCTCAGAAAGTGCTCTGTTGGGGACACTCATAACCTCCACCTTGTCACACACAAGCTGTCGCTTCTCAGTCTAGTCCCACTCTCAGCAGTGTCTGGCACAGCTGATCACTCCTTCAAACTCTTCCAGCACTTGACATCATGGGTACCTTCCTCTACTTCTGCTTCACTGAGAGGTCGGCCAGAGGGAGGAACCAGCGTAGGAGACCCTGGTTCAGACCCAGAAGTCTGAACGTTCAAGTGCCTCTGTTCTCAGACTTCTTATCTATACACTTATGATCTGGATGAAACTTACCCAGTCCGTGGCTCTCAATGCCATCTCTAAGCTGATCTCTACATTTTAATCTCTAGTCTTTGAATTCCCAACTCAACTGCTCTATGGGCTGTCTTGTTGAACATCTCAAACTCAGCCTGGGCCAACCGGAATGGATTCCTGAAGCTCTGCCTGTCTTTCTGACATCACTCACATCCCTTTCTGCCTTCTTGTCTTTCTAACCAGGTTTGACTTCCTGTTGTTCCTGGAGCATGATCCCCTTAGCTTCTACCTACTTCAGGACCTTTGCAACTACTATTGCCACTGCCTGAAAAATCCTAGTTCTACATCTCTTCATCACATTATTCTGCTCCAGAAATATTTCATGGACTACTTTATCTAAAATGCCCCACCCTCTTATCCTGCTGAATCTTTCTTACATATTTCTTTGTATATTGCTTTGTCATCTCTACCCCTTAGAAAGCAACCTCTGTGACGGGCAGGATGTTGTCTTTTTTATCACCCTATCTCAGGAACAATGCTGATACAGAGAAGGTGCTCAATGAGCATCTTTTCAGGGAACAAATGACTTTTTGTTTTGATTGTGTGCTTTAAACAGCTGCTACATAAAGAACTGGAAGACCCCTATGCAAAGAAATAAGATAATCATTTAGGTCAAAGCTTTATTTAAAAATTAATTAAAATTACATTGTTATGATATTTCTTCAAGCATAGTAGTTATGTATATATGCATATATGTGTCTGTATGCTCTTCCGCCTGCCCTTGGTGGGATGTTTTAGGGGAGCATATCTGGATAGTTCTTGATGGTCCAGTAGACGCCATCTGGATTGAAAATCTGAATTCCGTTTTGGATGATAACAAAACACTAACCCTTGCCAATGGCGATCGGATTCCCATGGCTCCAAACTGCAAGATTGTTTTTGAACCTCATAACATTGACAACGCTTCGCCTGCTACCGTCTCAAGAAATGGGATGGTTTTCATGAGTTCTTCTATCCTTGATTGGAGCCCTATTCTTGAGGTATGATTGGAATCTTTTTTGGTGTAATTAAAGAGGGAAATAGGTCCTTGAGCCTTCCTTTAGAGTGCGCACTGATTTTCCTGCAGACTTCCTGGTGTAATTGCATTTTAATGCTGATGTTTATGGGAGATCCTTGAATGCTCTTGCGACCTTCAGCCCTGGTTGTCCCTTAAAGATTTCTTCAGTGCTCAGGGTTCTTCAGCTCGGGTTGAGGAATCATTGCAAGGCCTAGGTGAATCAATAATCCTCCCACACTGTAAATGAATAAGGAAAATTTAAGCAACCGTCTTAGAATATTAACTTGAAGGAGACAATTTATTAAAATTGTATATAAAGAATTTTTACAAGACTCAATAGTAATAATGTTAGTTTTAAGTTTGCACCTGGAAATAATATTTCAGATAATCTCTGTTTAATTCCTGATAAGGTATATTATGTTATTACTACCAGTATATGTTAGATATATTGATTATGGTAAGATTGTAATTGAATGCCTTGCATACTTATATATTTTACTAAATAAATGCCATAACATAAGGCAGAATGCTTACTAAATGAGCCATCAGTACAATCTTTTTTGACACAGTTGGTCAAATTATTATTTTCATTTGAATAAGTTTTTTGGAGATAATTTTGATTAAAAACTTACAAATACATCTTTTAAATTAGGGGATTATAAAGAAAAGTAATTCTGATGTACAGTTGGATATGTCATTAAAAATACTTCTGAAAATTTCAGATTTCACAATTAAATTATCCATCCTTCAAGGAAAATTTAGAACACGAGTTCTCAACTCTGGCTTTGCAAGAATAATCTCCAATGGCATTTCTTTAAAATACAGATAACTGTGTCACATCTCAATCTATCAAATTAGAATCTCTGGGGAGAGAGGTGTTCTAAATGTTTTTTAAAAAGTACCACAGTGGATTCAGGCTTGGTGACCAGGTATACAGCAAACTCCAAGTGAAAATGAATTTGTGATTTTCTCCCAAATACTTCAAATTTACAAAGGTTTTAGAAAATATTTTTACACAATTAGCTAATGAATATTTATAGTTTGCTATTTATGAAATGAGTTTCTATTATATTCTGTCCATGTTGAGGGTGAATAAGACTTTTATATTAATGCTAATTTGCTTACAAATGGTTAGCAAGAAGCAGGACTCATAAATCTCTGACTGGAAATGTTTAGAGGAGGGCAGGGCAGCTCTGAAAGAGTCATTGGAGGGCTGACAATGGAGAAGTTGTGATCATGAGACTCCATGAACCTCTGTGAGTCATGCTGATTACTTGGCTCTGTGTATATTTTCTGCTTCCATCAACTTGAAAGTGCTGTTTTGTTTTTGTCATTGTGCAATCATGTTGAATCCATGAAATTATGGATAACTGAGAATTGCTGTTTTATTGCTTCTGTTCAGAGTCTCTAAGAATGACCTGATTTCTTGATGCCAAGGGAAATTTCCTCATCTGAAGAAAATATTGTTGTGTGTTAAATGGTATTTTGTTCTGAATCACATGCAATTTTCTAATACTGGCTTTCCAACATGACTAAATTCTCCATTTTCCTGAGTATTCTTTGATATTTTTTCTACATTGGTTATTAATTAGATTAGAAGAAGTAAAATTATGATATATCTTTGTCTCCCATTTTGAATAATCTGAGAATGGATTTCCTTTGTTTATCTTTTATTCTTCTTTCTTTTTCTAAATTATTTCCATGTATATGTCTCCTCATTTTCTCCGAGCATATTTTAACCAAGAGCGTAAGACTTTTCCTTTTATCTAGACTTCAAGACCTGAGCTTAGGTGTAGTGTAGCTGAACTTACAGATGCTAGAATCAGACTCTGGACCAGTTTTTTTCCAAATGAATTGGACTTCCCAGGTGGCTCATTGGTAAAGAATCCACCTGTAACGGAGTGGGTTTGATCCCTGGGTTGGGGATGGCCTTGACACCTACAAGCTATGGGATCCTGGGCATGTCACTTAAACTTCTTGGGCCTTAGTTTCCTCATCTGTAGAAGAATAATAACCATCCCTATCTCATAGAATTTTTTTGACATTAAATGAGGTCACACATGAAAGAATTTTATCAAGGCCTGGTACATTACAAGTGCAATATAATCATTAGGTATTATTATTGTTAATTCATATTAAAAAACTCTTGTGCCTCAACTAGATCATTTTTCTGGTGTGCCAATAAATTTAATGAATGCATTCATCTGAACACTAACAGGGTTTTCTTAAAAAACGTTTGCCTCAAGAAGCTGAAATTCTTCGTCAGCTGTACACCAAGTCATTTCCAGACCTGTATCGCTTCAGTATTCAGAACTTGGAGCATCAGATGGAGATGCTGGAGACCTTTGTGGTCCTGCAAAGCATCAACATGCTCCAGGGCCTCATCCCTCCCAAGGTAAATCCCTCAATTTTCTAGAAATTTCTCCCTTGTTAGCTGAGCCACACTTTGCAGAGTGCAAGACTTGAAATTGATTCTTAGAACCATAGGGGGAGGAGAAGGTTTCAATCATGGACTTCACATATTAATGCTGTGTGTGTGTGTGTGTGTGTGCATTTCTTTTTTTTTTTTTTTTTTTTTTAATTAGTTTATTTTAATTGGAAGCTAATTACTTTACAATATTGTGGTGGCTTTTGCCATACACTGACATGAATCAGCCACAGGTGTACATGTGACCCCATCCCAAACCCCCCTCCCACCTCCCTCCCTTTCCCATCCCTCTGGTTTGTCCCAGTACACCAGTTTTGAGTGCCCTGTTTCATACATCGAACTTGGACTGGTGATCTATTTCACATACAGTAATATACATGTTTCAATGCTATTCTCTCAAATCATCCCATCCTTGCCTTCTCCCACAGAGTCCAAAAGTCTATTCTTTATATCTGTGTCTCTTTGCTCTCACATATAGGGTCATCATTACCATCTTTTTAAATTTCATATATATGTGCTAATATACTGTATTGGTGTTTTTCTTTCTGGCAAGCACGGTTTGTATTGATCACTTGGGTTCACAGGTTCACAGTCATCTAAAAGGATTCTAAATTTATTTCAGAAACTTGCTTGATATTCCCAGGCATCAGTTCTGAATTTGTTCTCCAGTTTTATTCATCTTTTCCTCCTTGGTTTTTTTGGGGGGGGGGCGGGGAGAAAGCTGTTATCCCTTTTAGATCTTTACTGAGATTTTCATTAAGATATCAAAGCCAAGTCTTGGTTTGAGAATGAAGTAATTAAAAGGAAAGTTTCTTGCACGCACAGGAGCAAGGCGGAGAGGTCACGGCGGAGCACCTAGGCAGACTGTACGTCTTCTCGCTGATGTGGAGCGTGGGGGCGGTGCTGGAACCGGACGGCCGGCGCCGCGTGGAGCAGTGGCTGCGCTCCCGGGAGATGCTGGCCCTGGACCTGCCGCCCCTCGAGGGGCCTAACGACTCCATGTTTGACTATTACGTTGGGTCTGATGGTGAGTCCTTGGCTTCTATCCGTCCATCACATGTGGGACCATTTTTTTTTTTTTCAAATGTCTACTATTTTACCTTTTAGCTCTCTACCTGCTGCTGCTGCTGCTAAGTCGCTTCAGTCGTGTCCGACTCTGTGCGACCCCATAGGCGGCAGCCCACTAGGCGCCTCTGTCCCTGGGATTCTCCAGGCAAGAACACTGGAGTGGGTTGCCATTTCCTTCTCCAATACATGAAAGTAAAAAGTAAAAGTGAAGTCGCTCAGTCGTGTCCGACTCTTTTAGTGACCCCATGGACTGCAGCCTACCAGGCTCCTCCGTCCTTGGGAGTTTCCAGGAAAGAGTACTGGAGTGGGGTGCCATTGCCTTCTCCAGCTCTCTACCTACCTATTTATTGGTCTATATTTCCAAATGGTAATCAGAACTGTTTGCTGTAAAATTGAAATGGAAATGTTGGTGTGTGTTTGAAAGAGAGCCCATGATTTCTTTTTCATATATTTATTTCAGTTAGGTTCCAAATGCACATTTTCTTGTTGCTAAATATATTGTGTGCTGAACTTTTAATGAGTTAAAAACAAATTAAAAAAATCCCCAAGTCAGATGCATTTCAGCTATTCATTTGATATAATCAGCAAGTTTTGTAAAAATTACAGTGTGAAGTATATTTTTATCAAATAGGTGTGAATATTCATAAATATGTGTTTATTTATGTGCCTGCATATTTATAAAGTACATATATACACATATATGTACTACATTTATATGGAATATTTGTATATGGCATTCTCAGTTCAGTTCAGTTCAGTCGCTCAGTCGTGTCCGACTCTTTGCGACCCCATGAATTGCAGCACGCCAGGCCTCCCTGTCCATCACCAACTCCTAGAGTTCACTCAAACTCAGGTCCATCGAGTCAGTGATGCTGTTCAGCCATCTCATCCTCTGTCATCCCCTTCTCCTCCTGCCCCCAATCCCTCCCAGCATCAGGGTCTTTTCCAATGAGTCAACTCTTCGCATGAGGTGGCCAAAGTACTGGAGTTTCAGCTTTAGCATCATTCCTTCCAAAGAAATCCCAGGGCTGATCTCCTTCAGAATGGACTGGTTGGATCTCCTTGCAGTCCAAGGGACTCTCAAGAGTCTTCTCCAACAATGTTATTTTTGGTTTTACAATTAGAAAAGTATATAATGAAAAATGATTTTAGGTACATACTGCTATCACTGTCCAGATTTTTACACACACTTTATGTTATTAAAAACCTCTTGAGCCTCTGTTGGATAGCAAAGAGGGATGTCAAACCAGTCAATCCTAAAGGAAATCAGTCATGAGTATTCATTGGAAAAACTGATGCTGAAGCTCCAATACTTTGGCGAAGAGCTGACTCATTGGAAAAGACCCCGATGTTGGGAAAGATTGAAGGCAGGAGGAGAAGGGGACATCAGAGGATGAGATGGCTGAATGGCATCACCAACTCGATAGACATGAGTTTGGGCAAGCTCGGGGAGATGGTCATGGACAGGGAAGTCTGGCGTGCTGCAGTCCACAGGGTTGAAGAGTCAGGCACAACTTATTGACTGAACAACAAGAACATATTTAAAAAGAGAATTCCAAGATAACTCCTCTATTACCACTTTTGAATAGCTCCTTTGGAAATTTTGACTCAGTGAACACATACTTAAATACTTAGATGTCTGAATTTAATGATTTTTATTTTTTGAGGAGCTTTTGGAAGATGGCTTCATGAGATGTCAAAAATGTCTGCTCTTTATAATTAGGAATTAAATTATTAATAGAAATATGAAGATGTAAGTGTTCTCTGTTCATCTCAGGCAAATGGATGCACTGGAACACATGTACTGAGGAATATGTCTATCCATCTAACACCACCCCAGAATATGGCTCCATCCTGGTGCCAAATGTTGACAACGTGAGAACCGACTTCTTAATTAAAACCATTGCTAAACAGGGCAAGGTATGGCACTTTCAGTTTTATTTAAAATGACACATTTGGAAATGTCACTTGAAAACATGGAGCGTCTTGCATTCATTTTAGAATGCTTTTTATTGCTGTTTACAATAAATAAAAATATTACCCAAATTAGTATACTACTTCTTTTATTATTCCTCAGTAACAGTATTAGGGACTTTCCAGGTGACTCAGTGGTAAGGAATTCACCTGCCAATGCAGGAGATGCAAGAGACTTGGGTTGGATCCCTGGGTTGGAAGATCCCCTGGAGAAGGAAATGGCAACCCACTCCAGTATTCTTGCCTGGAAAATTCCATGGACAGAGGAGCCTGGTGGGCTACAGTCCATGGGGTTGCAAAGAGTCAGAGATGACTGAGCATGTATGCAACAATATTAGAGTTGAATAGCTTTAATTCATAATTAATTTTTTTCATATATATATATATATATATATATATATATATATAGCAAGAGAGACAGACAGAGAGAGAATGTGAGTTTTGACTTGTTTCTCCAAAGAGAAATCCTCTCTTTTAGTTATTGTACTATTTTGCCAGGGCTTCTGTAACAAAATGCCACAGCCTTGTGGCTTAATCAGTGCACATTTCTTTCTGTACGGTTCTGGAGGCTTGAAGTTCAGGATGAAGGTGTTGGCTGGTTTAGTTTTTCTGGGGACCTCTCTTTCCTGGCTTCTGGGTGGCTGTCTTCTCACTGTGTCCTCCCTCGTCTCTGTGTGTGCATGCCTGTTGCTTCTCTGTGTATTACAATGTCTTCTTCTAAGGGTACCCGTTAGACTGACAAGAGCACATCTCAATAGTCTCATTTTAGCATAATCATCTTTTTCAAGAATCTATCTCCAGACACAGTCACCTTCTGAAGTACTGGGAGTTAGGGCGTCCTCATATCCACAGCTGAGCCCATGACAGTCATCTTATTGTATTTATTTTATTTCTTTCTCAATTTCTACTGTAGGCTGTGCTGTTAATTGGTGAACAAGGAACAGCCAAGACAGTCATAATCAAAGGATTTATGTCGAAATATGATCCTGAAAGCCACGTGATCAAGAGTCTGAACTTTTCTTCTGCAACCACCCCACTGATGTTTCAGGTACTGGCTCTTGGGTGCTGCTGACTGAGCCCAGGTTTATGATGAGCTTTGGAGGCTTAAATCTCACGACTGTTCTGATGTACCCACTGAACTTCACCTGCAGTTTCACAGCCATTGTAAATCCTCTACTTATGTTTTCCAGTATCTTTATTATTCAGATTGAAGAGTTCCTGTGAGCCCTTAGTTTTGAAAATTCACTAGAATGACTCATAGAATTCAGGAAAATGTTATGTTTATGATTGTGGCTTTATTATAAAAGATATGAATTGGGATCTGACAAAAGAAGAGATGCATAGGAAAAGGTTTGGGAGGGTCTCGAATGTGAACCTTCTTTGTCACAGGATGTATTTACTCTCCAGGCACATCTGTGTACCTCACCAACCAGGATGTCACCTGAGCCTCGGTGAACAGAGCAGAGGTTTTATTAAAGTTTTATTACAGAAGCATGATCAGTTGGCTGCGTGATTGAAGTCAATCTCCAAGCCCCTTCTCCCTGGGAGATGAGCTGATATGACATGGTTTAAAGCCCTAACACTCTAATCATATGGTTAGTCTTTCTGGCATAAGTGGTCTGAAAGACCCACCATTAGTAACAAAGACATCCTTTTTATTCAGGAAATTCCAAGAATTTAGACTCCCACCTAGGGACCAGGACAAAGGCTAGCCACATTCCTTAGTATATGGCAGGGAGTCGGCACATATTTTTACCAGTACCTCTTGGTGGTATTGGGGCTTCCCAGGTCGCCCTAGTGTTAAAGGATCCACCTACCAATGTGGGAGACTCAAGAGACACAGGTTCAGTTCCTGGGTCGGAAAGATCCCGTGGTCGGAAATGGCAACCTACTTCAGTATTCTTGCCTGGGAAATCGCATGGACAGAGGAGTCTGGTGGGCTACAAAGTCCATGGGGTCACACTGAGTCAGACATGACTGAGCTGGTATCTTTCTTGGTAATATTTACCCCTCTCAGATGGTAAAGACTTGTGTTTTATATCTCTATAACATGAAATACTTATTCATTTCCTGGAAAAAGGCACACATAATCTAGAAAACATCCTGCTTATTAATATAAAATTCATAAACCATGTAATAGATTTCTAGAAGCATTACCATACTGAGGTATAATAATCAGAAGAGTAATAAAGCAGATTTTCAAAGTATTAGCATCTCTTCTCTAGGAGTTCAGTTGTTGGATTTACAGCTAATAACCTTTAACCCAGATCCTTCCTATCCTTCAGTAAGAAGGGGGTCTCAGCACTTCACTGTTTATTTTTCTGTTCAGAGGCATCTTGGGGTCATCTGCTCTGTTTAGGGCCTGTTTTGACTGCTGAGCATCAGGGCTTCCTAGTAAGCTAGACTCATTAGTTTTAGAAAGCTTTCAATTAGCCCAACTGCTGTAATTAACTTGCTCATGATAATTTTCAGCCATTCATGCTAAACAAGGGGTGATGGAGCTGAGAGCATTTGTCTCCCATTTACTTGGCTCCAAACCAAATTGAAATTGTAGATGAGAAAATAGATATTGTTCATCCCTCTCGTGTTACCACAATGGCACATGTATCAGGGACCCATGTCTGTTGCTGGACAGATTGTTTTCGTCTGAGCTTCCTTTGTTTTCACCATAGGGTCACTTTCACATGTTTTATCCATAGGAGGACAGGCTCTATGTCCTTTTCTGCTAGGGACTGTCCAGTTAACTTCTGTTGTCTCAGATAAATAATGAATAGCATCCGCCTCACTAACCAATGTATGAAATCTGAGCAAAAATTACATGGTCACCCTATTTTTAGCTAAGGAATTCAGTTAGTCTTTGAAAAGAGATGATTCTTTTTCTTTCTCAAACAAATATTAATATTTTTGCAAGCAATTCACACATATCTTTAAAAATGTGAGTAATACAGAAAATAAGAAGAAAGTGAAAATTTCTTGAGGGAATTTCTGAAAAGATTTGTTTCTTTAAAAAATAATCTTAAAGTGTTTTGAATGCAACAGCCATCTTATAAATGCTGACATAGCAATAAGTTTTGGTTTTTAAAAATGAGAATTCTAGGGCTTCCCTGGTGGTTCAGTGGTTAGGAGAGTGCCTTGCTATGCAGGGGAAAGTGAAAGTTGCTCAGTCGTACTGACTCTTTGCGACCCTATGGACTATACAATCCATGGGAGTTTCCTGGTCAGAATACTGGAGTGGGTTGCCGTTCCCTTCTCCAGGGGATCTTCCCAACCCAGGGATCAAACCCAGGTCTCCTGCATTGGAGGTGGATTCTTTACCAGCTGAGCCACCATTCACTGGACACCAGTTCAATCCCTGGTCTGGGAAGACCCCACATGTTGCTTAGAATGGCTTTCCTCAACTCCATGCCTGTCTATGTGGATGACTGACCATCTGGTTTTTATGGCTAAAATGGCACTGGGTTCCAACTGGGGTTCACCCAAACATCCCATGTGTGTGTGAGCTGGACAGACTACAAGGTCAGAATCTTTGTTTTGGTGCCACTGATGGCTTAAGGTGATGTCATCATGACTATCATTCTGCTATTTCAGAGTCAAGTTGTTGTCTATTCTTAGAGAACAGCATACATCCCATAGTCCAGGCCCTTCCTAGAGATTTCAACTTTTTACCAATAAGCCAGGTTGAAAGAAGTGATTTTTATGGGCAATCATCCATCTAAGTCAATATTTTACGAATTGTGTTTGATTAATACTAATCTTGGGGTTTCCCTAGTCACTCAGTGGTAAAGAATTCACCTGCTAATGCAGGAGATTCAGGTTTGATCCCTGGGTCAGGAAGCTACCCCAGAGAGGAAAACTGCAACCCAATCCAGTATGCTTGCCTGGGAAGTACCATGGACAGAGGAACCTGGCAGGCTACAATCCATGGGGTTGCAAAAAATCGGACACAGCTTAGAGACTAGACAACAACAATACTAATTCTGAGAGTTTTATTTATTTATTTTTTGGCTCATAAATGGATACTTTAGGGATGTAAATAAGAATCTCTTAATGAGCACTGTAAATCAGTCTGAGAGGAGCATTATTTTATGGTATGTGGTTTTTTTTTTGTTGTTGTTGTTAACTGAATATGAATGAATGAAGACCATGATGGGCAGGAACAAAGACTGAAAAGGCATATTTAGAAATGAGTCTGGAGAAGTGAGCAGGGAGCATCATGGTGTTCCTTGTAAGCCACTAATAAGGAATCATGGGGATACTGAGCAGGATTGCATCACCACTTAGAAAGTTCATTCTGGCTGCTAATGGGAAAGATAGGGCTGTATTCAGAGAGACTCAAGAGGAGATGGTTATAGGATGCATTCAAATTGGGGCTGAGAAGCAGAACGGACAGGACTTGTTTTTGATTGAGTGGATATTGTTGGAAGAGAGGGATAGGAGAGAGAGGAAAAAATTAAAGATGACTCCCGAGTTTCTTATCTTTATTGATCTATGTGTCAAATATTTACTGATAAATATATCATACCAGACACCTTTATAGACACCCAGGAGGCAGTGATGAATAAGATAAACAAGGTGCCTGCACTCCTTTTATTCTAGTGGATGAGACAGACAATATTCCAGTAAATGAATATACCCATTTGATTTTATTAACTGGACTGGGCTTTTATATCACCAGAAGGATGGATGAAGTGGGACAGTAGGTCAAGGAGACCAGGGATTAGGTGGATGGCACAATATTGCAAATATGTTCAGTAACTGATTTCTTTGGGAAACAGCAGAGTCTAGACAAAATTGTAAATCATTCACTAGAGACATTGTCTATAACTTATAAAAAAGTTTCCAGGCCTGACTGGGGGCAGGGTGGGTAATTTACAAGGCTGTGACATTCACTCATTCATATGAGAAAAACAAACAACTGATTTAGAGCATATCATTGTCCAGAGAGGAGGAGATACAGTAAAAAGCAATATTTAAATTATAATAGAACTTAACCACTTTGGAGGGGCTTCCTAGGTGGTGCTAGTGGTAAAGAACCCACCTGCCAATGCAGGAGATGTAAGACGCTTGGGTTCGATCCCAGGGTCAAGAAGATCCCCTGGAGGAAGGCATGGTAACCCACCCACTGTAGTCCATCAGGCTCCTTTGTCCAAGGAGAATTTCATGGACAGAGGAGCCTGGTGGGTTACAGTCCAGGGCTCACAGAGTTGGACATGACTGAGTGACTAACACACATACATCCCTTCTTTATTGGATTTCCTTCCCATTTAGGTCACCACAGAGCACTGAGTAGAGTTCTCTGTGCTATACAGTAGGTTCTCATTAGCTATCCATTTTATACACAGTCGTGTATATATGTCAGTCCCAATCTCCCAACTCATCCCATCTCCCCTTTCCGCATTGGTATCTGTACATTTGTTCTCTACAGAGATGCTTCTGTTTATTCCTACAGATTTAGTTTTGTCTTTTGGTGCCTACGTGGATGATACTATCCCAACCTCCATTATACAAAGGGTCCAGCCCTGCTCAGAATCTCCTTATAATCACAGCCAAAGCTAAACAAGGGGACTTCCCTGGTGGTCAGTCCAGCGATGAGGAATCCCCCTTCCAATGCAGGGGACACGGGTGCAATCCCTGGTCAGGGAACTAAGATCCCATATTCTCTGGGGCAACTAAGCCCATGTGCTCTAACTACTGACCCTGCGCTCTAGAGTCCACACTCCACAACTAGAAAAAGCCTGCCATTCACAACGAAGAGCCCGCTCACAATGAAGACCCAGTGCAACAAAAAAAAAAAAAAGCTAAACAGGGCTACTGTCCAAGAGGCTTCTCAGATCTGTGCTCTGAGCTCCACAGGCTTCCATGATCTGAAGACCGTTGTCTCCTCATTCAGAAGTCTGCCCACTGGTGTCTGTGCGTGCTCAGTCGCTTCAGTCGTGTCTGACTCTTTGCGACCCCATGGGCTGTAGCCCTCCAGGCTCCTCTGCCCATGGGATTCCCCAGGCAGGAATACTGGAGTGGAGAATACTGCCATTTCCTCCTCCAAACTGGTATCTGTAGCCTGACATGATCTGTTTTGGGGCAGATGCAGTCACACTAAATCACTCCTCTCCCCTCAGAAAGTGGAGGACAACACCCTCTTTTTGCTACATTCTAAGCTCAGATGGTACAGGAGGGAACTGCACTCTGCTCTATAAAAAAATGTCCTAGCAATGTGGAAAGGAACATTAAAACCGATGGAAGGGGTGTTGGAAAGGGGTAATGGGGACACTGGGGAAGAATCCCAGACTACTGACTATAGCATTACCATTTGCATGGAATGTAGTTTGGAAATCAATCAGTTATTCAAATGTATGTGCTCAGTAAGCTGAATCAGCACCGCAGAGAAAACAGAAAGGGCTTCATGGTTCTCATGCTCTAGAATCTCAGTCTTAAAGATCTCATTTCTTTCCCACTGATTCATGATTTAAGTCATGTTAAAGATAAAACACAGGGACTTCCCTGCTCGTCCAGGGGTTAAGACTTTGCCTTCCAATGCAGGGAGTGTGGGTTTGATCCCTGGCTGGGGAGCTTAAGATCACAGATGCCTTGGGGCCAAAAAACATAAGACATAAAACAGAAGCAATATTGCATCAAATTCAATAAGAACTTTAAAAATGGTCCATATAAAAAAAACTTAATAAATAAATAAAGATAATGTATAAGAGAAACTGGAGGTATATTGAGGTAAAATGCATTCTCCACTTATCCAAAAAATAGTTTCCTTATTGTATGATGAAGAACTAATCAGTTAAAATGACTGTAACAATCTTTCAAGATATTAAGTTGGTGCAAAAGTAATTGCAGTTTTTGCATTGTTGAAATTTGCCATATACTATTGGGATGCATCCTTAAATAAATGTGGTTATGTTATACATCATTTTAATGCACACTTCTCACTTTATGTTTTTTTGCTAATGACTTATTGCTGTTTATTTTATATTTATTGTAGACTAGGGAAATGATGTTAAACTAAAAGCAAATTCAAGTGACTTTCTTATTCAAGTTCAAAATGGGTTGTAAAGCAGTGGAGACAACTGGCAACATCAACAGTGCATTTGGCCAAGGAACTGCTAACAGACAGACAGTGTGGTGGTGGTTCAAGAAGTTTTGCAAAGGAGATGAGAGCCTTGAAGATGAGGAGCATAGCGGCCATCCATTGGAAGGAGACAACCACCAATTAAGAGAAAATCAGAGCTGATCCTCTTATAACTACATGAGAAGTTGCTGAAGAACTCAGCGCTGACCATCCTGCAGTCATTTGGCATTTGAAGCAAATTGGAAAGGTGAAAAAGCTTGATAAGTGAATGTTTCATGACCTGACCGCAAATAAAAAAAAATCATTCTGAAGTGTCATCTTCTCTTATTCTACTCAACAACAGTGAACCATTTTTCAATCAGATTGTGATGTGTGATGAAAAGTGGATTTTATTCGACAACTGACAATGACCAGCTCAGTGGTTGGACTGAGAAGAAGCTCCAGAGCACTTCCCAAAGCCAAACTTGCACCGAAAAATGGTCATGGTCACTGTTAGGTGCTCTGCTGCCAGTCTGATCCCCTACAGCTTTCTGAATCCCAGAGAAACCATTACATTTGAGAAGTATGCTCAGCAAATCGATGAGATGCAGTGAGAATGGCAAGTCCTGCAGCCAGCACTGGTCAGCAGAATGGGCCCAATTCTTCTCCACAACAACGCCAACCACACGTCACACAACCAATGCTTCAAAAGTTGAACACATTGGGCTGCAAAATTTTGCCCCATCCCGTGTATTCACCTAATCTCTCACCAACTCACCACCTAAAAAAAAGTAGTATCTTGAAGTATCTTGACAAACATCTTGACAACTTTTTGCAGGGGAAATGCTTCCACAACCAGCAGGAGGCAGAAAATGCTTTCCAAGAGCTTGTCTAATCCCAAAGTACAGACTTTTACCCTACATGAATAAACCAACTTATTTCTCATTGGCAAAAGTGTGTTGATTGTAATGGTTCCTATTTTGATTAATTCAGATGTGTTTGAGCCTAATTATAATGAGTTAAAGGAGAAGGCAATGGCACCCCACTCCAGTACTCTTGCCTGGAAAATCCCATGGATGGAGGAGCCTTGTGGGCTGCAGTCCATGGGGTCGCTAAGAGTCGGACATGACTGAGCAACTTCACCTCATTTCTCTATAATGAGTTAAAATTCACCATCTGAAACCGCAATTAGATTTGCACCAACCTAATACATCCATGAAATTAGGCCAAGAGAGAAAGGAAAACTTATACAACTGTCCTTGTAAAACTCTCCAGTTTAGCCATTTCAAATTGTAAGTTTCCATCATCATTTTAATACATAATACCAAGGATATGAAAAAATTTCACCATTTTTAAATGGAAAGGTACATAAATATATCACACTCCATCCAATTACAACACAAATTTCCCATGACAATACAATGGCAAGAAGAATTTCATATCCCCTAACATAAAACCATTTAAAGTAATGTACTAGGCTACATTTAGCTCTCCTTTTCAATGAATTTAAGTGGATAAAGCAATTAATAATCTCTTGACAACTCCCTATGGCAGGCTAGATTCTTCCAGATAGTCTCTTGTCCATTGATAAGAACTCATAGGGACATGAAGATTTTATGTCTTGGGGGGGTCTTCTAAGAGCTAAAAACCAAGGATGGAACAAGTGAGGCAACATAGAGTAATAGCCACATACCTACACTTTCTTCCTCTTCATTATGACCCTAGTGTCTTTGAAATAGCAGGACATTACTAGTAAGCTATATATATCATTAGAAAGCTAAATTGTCAAAAGCAAAAACAAAGGAGGGAGAAAAATTCAATAGTTTGTGAACCTAGAAGCTGAGATTTCTTCCTGAATTTGGAATTGCTGCCTGTTGAATAGTCAATGAAAACCGTATCTTTGGATTGGTGTCTCCAACTGCACCTCCCCACTTAGATGACCTAGAACATAACAACATCAGCATATCCAAACATAGACATCTCTTCCTCATCACACAGTCTGCACCCGCTCCTAGGTGCTCATCGCTGGGATAACACCAGCTGCCTAGCTGCCTCATCCAAATATTTGAATGCTTGCAGGCGTTTCTGAGTTGCTAGTCATGTCTGACTCTGTGTGACCCTATGGACTGTATAGCCTACCAGCCTCTTCTGTCCATGGGGACTCTCCAGGCAAGAATACTTGAGTGAGTTGCCATGTCCTCCTCCAAGGGATCTTCCCAACCCAGGGATCAAACCCGGGTCTCCTGCATTGCATGCAGATTCTTTACCTTCTGAGTCACAAGGGAAGCCTGGATATATGTATCTGTGTAGCTAATTCACTTTTCTGCGCAGTAGAAACCAATGCAACACTGTAAAGCAAATATACGCCAATAAAAATGAAAAAAAAAATAGAAGTCTCATCTAAAAATTTACATTGATTACCACTTTATTTACCTCTAAATGAAACCGATTTTCAAAGGTTATAAATGAATGTTATGCAAGAAAATTTAGGTACCTCATTCTCTGTTTTCCAGAATTAGGGACATTTTGGGGTTTTTATGAGTAATTTCTATCATTTCAAACATTTCTGGAATTTTAAAATAATCGACTGTGTCTTAGGGGATATTTTCACAGATGTTTCTGTTGACCTTTTCATTTAACAGAGGACAATAGAGAGCTATGTGGATAAACGCATGGGCACCACATATGGCCCTCCAGCAGGAAAGAAGATGACTATCTTCATTGATGATGTGAATATGCCAGTAATCAATGAGTGGGGAGACCAGGTATATCAATCCTGTTGGGCATCTTATTTGCTTAGTTCATCATTGATTTATTTTTTGATGAGTAAATGGTTTTCTGTTTTTTTCAACTTGCAATTCCTGAATTCCAATTAAGTCCGTTATTTAGATCCTGGGATATAAAGGAATGACCTTTTAATTCTGAAAGTTGTCTTTCTTAGGTTACTAATGAGATAGTACGACAGCTGCTGGAACAGAATGGATTTTATAATCTAGAGAAGCCTGGGGAGTTTACCAGCATTGTGGACATCCAGTTTTTAGCAGCTATGATCCATCCTGGGGGTGGACGCAATGATATACCGCAGCGACTCAAGAGGCAGTTCTCGATATTTAACTGCACGCTACCCTCTGATGCTTCTGTGGACAAGATCTTTGGTAAAATGAATGTCAGTGGGGCGTGGAAGGGGAGAATCCCTGCTTGGGTTGCAATGAGAAAATATCCACCCAGAGGTCCACACAGAGGGGAGCACTGAGTGGTTCCCTAGTCTGCTGTCTTTATCACTTTCAAGAGTGTATTTTGTTTGTAAAAGCATTTTTATGTATTTGTTGAGTTGGGTGTCAAGGTAGATCTTTTATACCTATGTATTTCGTTTTGAAAGATATAATTTTATTTGTTTACTTTTGGCTGTGCTGGTTCTTTGATGCTTCTCAGGCTCTTTAGTCGAGGAGAGCTTGGGCTATTCTTGTTGCCGTGTGTAGGCTTCTCATTGCGGTGGCTTCTCTTATTACAGAGCACGGGCTCTAGGGTGAGTGGACTCTCGGGTGAGTGGGCTTCAGTAGCTGTGGTTCCTGAGCTCTGGAGCACAGACTCAATAGTTGTGACATATGGGCTTAGTTGCTCCAGGGCATGTGAGATCTCCCTAGACCAGGGATTGAGCCCATGTCTCCTGCATTGGCAGGAGGATACTTTACCACTGAGCCACCAGGGAAGCCCCTACCTATGTATTTCTTTAAGATATTGTTGCTAGCTTCTTAAGCCAGGAGGTTAAATATTAAGTGGTCTTAGACATGATGAGATGCCTTCCTCATGGGTACATGTATTTCAGGTCTGGATTGATACAATTCCACACCAGCAGTTTATGTAGCTGATACCTAACCACCCCATGTAATGATTTTAGCCTAAGAAATATCAATAATATCTCTCAGGATGGGGATTAGCCAGAGTCTGATCCTCAGAGTAATTTATAGGGTTGTAAATAAATTATTGATTGATTACATGTGTAGTATGTCAGAAATCATCCAAGAAACACTAGCACAATCGATAACCATATTTATTTAACTGAGTAATGAAAATGAGTTTAGAAACTGATTATGGAATCTTTTCAGAGAAAGAGTGTAAAGTTATGCATGCGTTTGTGTTAGGTATTAATTTACCATCGCTGAAATTGAGACTGAGGAAAAACTAATTAGGATTACCCTAATTAACTTCTGGCAGACTAGAAGGTCTTCTTAGCGCCCTAGGGTAGTGGAGTTGGCAATATCTGCCTTCAGTCACAGCAGTGGGCAGAGGCTTGAAACCAATGACACCAGACCTATCTAAACTTGGGAGAAGTAAATGGACCAGAATGAATGACTATTATCACTTTTAATTATCCTTTTTGGCCTGGAAAATTTTGCCTATAAAGTAAATCAAAATATATTATAATGCATGGAATGGCAACAAAAGAATGAACTAATAATCTTAGAAGATTCGTGAGACCTTTCTTTTTCTTATCTGTCCAATGCAACTTTATATATTCATCATTGTTACCCATTTAATAATACTGAATTAGTTCAGCTAGAGTTTTCAGCAGCATTTCTTAATCAGCTTTTCAGTATTTGAATGCTAACTCACTTGAATCTATACCTACTTTTTAGGTTTAACCCCCCTCCCAAATTAATTAATCAAAATTTCTTTAATATGTGGTTAACTATTAAAATGTGTCCTTGTATTTATATTCTACATTACGTTTTTCATTTTAATTTAGTTGATTTGAACTGTCAGTCAAAATGTTGCGACTTTTTTTCCTCTTTCAGGTGTGATTGGGGTAGGTTATTACTGTACCCAGAGGGGTTTCTCAGAAGAAGTGAGAGATTGGGTGACGAAGTTGGTGCCCCTGACACGTCGACTATGGCAAATGACTAAGATTAAAATGCTCCCAACCCCTGCAAAATTCCATTACGTTTTTAACCTTCGAGATCTTTCTAGGATCTGGCAGGGAATGCTGAACACTACTCCAGAGGTTATCAAGGAACCAGACGTAAGTGATGCGTAAGAAAGTAGAACAAGTAACTTTGTTATTTATTATAAACTCTAAATATTCTTAGTAATGTAATTTTTATGGGCATGAAAATATTTTGAGATGTTTTAGCATGGATATTTTTTTCTTTTGTGGCTTTTTACTAATGTAAAGGGAAAGTATGCCAAATGTTTTTCTTTAAAAATTCCAATTAAATTTGGTTTATGTTTAAGGAGACAGTGTATACTATTATTTTCTAATGAGTAGAATAAAAGGTAAAATTAATTTTGTTTTTCATCATAATTTTCTCATACTAAACAATGGCAAAAATGCCTGTTGATTTTATTATGTCTGTCTTCACATTATAAACTTCACATTATAAACCTGATCTTTAACTTTAAAAACTATCTTTTTTTTAATTTTAATTGGAAGCTAATTACTTTACAATATTGTATTGGTTAATTATCATTGATTATCAGTGAATCAACGATAAATATACATAAATCCCCTCCCTCTTGGGCCTTCCTCCCACCCCCTCAACCCACCCCTCTGGCTCATCTCAGCCCCAGGCTGGGCCCCTTGGGTTACGCAGCAGCTTCCCATTAGCATCTGTTTTACATATAGAGTATACATTTCAGTGTTACTCTCCCAGTTTTCCTCACCTCTCCTTCCCCTGCTGTGCCCACAAGCCCATTCTCTGTGTCTGCGATTCTGTTCCTGGCCTGCAAATAGGTTCATCAGCACGATTTTTCTAGATTCCATATGTATAGTGGTACATGTATGCAATGGAATATTACTCGGCCATAAAAGGGACAACTTTGAATCAGTTGAACTGACTGAACGAATTTGAGTTAGTTGAACCTAGAGCCTGATATCCAGTGTGAAATAAGAGAAAAACAAGTATCATATATTAATGCACATATATGGAGTCTAGTAATTATCTTTATAAATGAACTTTCCAAATTGAGGGATGAAACCACTTTTTTTTGTTAGTCATCCATGATCTTTCTTTTCCATATAACTTGATGCACTAAAAGAATTACAAATATTGGTAAAACTGAAAAGAGGCAGAAGAGTAGAAATTTCATTTGACAGAAAAATGAGCATTTGTACAGACACTCAAATATAACAGTTTCTAGCACTATAAGAATTCTCTTTGGACTAAAAGGAAATTCTAGTGTGTAAAAATCAGTATGTATGTAGTATATAAAATTGTAAGGTATATAGTATGTAAAAATGCAGTACTTTTTTTTTTTTTTTTTTGCTGAAGGGCCTATGTGCTTAGGCTAAGACAACACCAGCCTCTTTTTCAGACTTTGATGGTACTGAGGTGGAAGTTAAGCAAATAGGTTTTAGGGACTTCTCCACATAAATGCAGAGAGACAGTTGAAATGTCAGTCAAACTGTCACAAGCAAATCAAGTGTGGATGGTAAGAAAAACCCAGCTTTACCGCACATAGTCACAAAGTAGGTAACTTCACTGGCTGACTCCAAGACAAGACATTTTGGGGAAAACTCACTCTCCTTGTTACAGAGAATTGGGAGTCATTTTAGCAGTAGTGAACATGTAATTTAATTTTTTCCCTCAAAGTTACTGACAAATTAATGGCATCGTGGAATGCTGCTATGTTGTACTCAGTCGTGTTTGACTCTTTGAGACCTCACGCACTGTAGCTCACCAGGTTCCTCTGTTTGTGGAATTTCCCAGGCAAAAATACTGTAGCAGATTGCCATTTCCTGCTCCAGGGGTTTCTTCCCAATTCAGAGATCGAACCCATGTCTCTTGGGTCTCCTGCATCGGCAGGCGAGCTCTTTACCACTATACCACTATACCACCAATATTACTTTTTAAGTACCTATTTTTTTGGTGCTGATTTTAAATCAGCATTAACAGTTCCAGCAATTGGTTTGTCATGAACTTTTGTCTTAACCATGTCATTAAATATATTTCACTAAGCTTTTATTTCCTGGCAACCAAAGAGCATTTGATCATTAGTAATATAATGGCTTCCTTGGTGGCTCAGACAGTTAAGAATCTGCCTGCAATGTGAGAGACCCTGGTTTGATCCCTGGGTCGGGAAGATCCCCTGGCAAAGCGAATGGCAACCCACTCCAGTATTCTTGCCTGGAGAATACCATGGACAGAGGAGCCTGGCAGGCTACAGTCCATGGGGTTGCAAAGAGTTGGACACGACTGAACGACTAATACTTTCACAGTATAATAACTTAAAAACCTTCTATCTTGAAAAATGTTACCAAGTTAAGAAATTTGCACCAGTCTTTCATATCAAATAAGATACTTAGACAAGCTTTGTTATTCTTGCTATCAGAACAGCTGTATTGAACAATTAATTCTCTCAACTTCCAGTTAACTTTGGGCCCTGGAGTATCTAGAAGAGGTGACAGATAACCCAGATTTTTTTTGTAAATTTTCTCCACAATGTGTTAAGTAAATGTATCTTTGTAATTATCTCAGTTGCATGCATGAGAGTTGTTTATACACAACTTTTACACTATGCTCTGGCCATAATGTAGATGTCTTATCCAAACAGACTAATTTGATCGGAAACATAAAACTTTTATGTAGAATATTAGTTTGTTGGTCATTCAGAATGAATTAGTATTTTATCTAGGAATGGTTTTGTTTTAATTTAAGGGCTGAAAATGAATACTTTTTATTTACTATCTGGAGAAGAAAATGGCAACCCACTCCAGTATTCTTGCTTCGGAAGGTCCATGGTCAGAGGAGCCTGGTAGGCTACAATCCGTGGAGTTGCAGTCACAGACACGACTGAGTGACTGAACACAGATGAGACCAATTTGAAATGAAGCTCAGTATATTTTAACTTTTTATTTTATCTATTTTTTAACAGGACAGTTATATTTCATGGACAATTTTGTATCCTAAGACTGTGCATTCCTGTACAAATGCCAGTAACGTTCCCCACATCATTTTTGCACCCAAGAATGTCCTTTTTTGGTGATCACATACCAAATGAAAACCATTATTCCAGGATTTTTTTCTAAGGTGCTCCCAAACCTGTTGCTCACATTAAAAGGAAACCAGTAATGTTAGCCTTAACTTTAAAAAATGTCACATTCTAAATCAGGAAGGAGGGTCCTCTATGATACTGCCCACTTGAATTTCCAACTCTGACATAACGGGAATTAATAACGCATTTAAACGATGCTTTTGACAGGAACTGTTAAGGCTGTGGAAGCATGAGTGTAAACGAGTTATTGCTGATCGCTTCACGGCATCTGATGACGTGACCTGGTTTGATAAGACTTTAGTCAGCTTGGTGGAGGAGGAGTTTGGTGAAGAGAAAAAACTCTTGGTGGATTGCGGAACTGACACTTACTTTGTGGATTTCTTGAGGGATGCACCTGAAGCTACAGGTAAACTATTGAAGCAGAATTTGAAATCCTCCAAAGGGATATCCTTTGCCAAGTAACGACCTGATGCAAAGGGACGACTTGTTGGAAAAGACCCTGATGTTGGGAAAGATTGAAGGCAATAGGAGAAGGGGCGGCAGAGGGTGAGATGCTTAGATAACATCACTGACTCAATGGACATGAATTTGAGCAGTCTCGGGGAGATAGTGGAGGACAAAAGAGCCTGGCATGCTGCTGTCCATGGGTCACAGAGAGTCGAATATGACTTAGCGACTGAAAAACAGCAAAGGGGATATCTGATGACAGAGGTTTAGTTCAGGGATGTTGAGTTTCTGTCTAGTGAACTTTGCTGAAACAAGCCTGAGGCATAGTAGGTGCTCAATAAATATAGAAGCATGTTGTTGCAAATTTCCTCCACAATGTGTTAAGTAAATGTATCTTTGTAATCTTTGATTAAGAGTAACCATTTTGTTACTTCATGGGAAATAGATGGGGAAACAGTGGAAACAGTGTCAGACTTTATTTTTTTGGACTCCAAAATCACTGCAGATGGTGACTGCAGCCATGAAATTAAAAGACACTTACTCCTTGGAAGGACAGTTATGACCAACCTAGATAGCATATTCAAAAGCAGAGACATTACTTTGCCAACAAAGGTCCATCTAGTCAAGGCTATGGTTTTGCCAGTGGTCATGTATGGATGTGAGAATTGGACTGTGAAGAAGGCTGAGCGCCAAAGAATTGATGCTTTTGAACTGTGGTGTTGGAAAAGACTCTTGAGAGTCCCTTGGACTGCAAGGAGATCCAACCA
The DNA here is from genome assembly GCF_027580195.1 of Bos mutus. Taxonomy (NCBI): domain Eukaryota; kingdom Metazoa; phylum Chordata; class Mammalia; order Artiodactyla; family Bovidae; genus Bos; species Bos mutus. Next base: position 59,227,985 of record NC_091636.1, read on the forward strand.
GTCCATTCTGAAGGAGATCAGCCCTGGGATTTCTTTGGAAGGAATGATGCTAAAGCTGAAACTCCAGTACTTTGGCCACCTCATGCGAAGAGTTGACTCATTGGAAAAGACTCTGATGCTGGGAGGGATTGGGGGCAGGAGGAGAAGGGGACGACAGAGGCTGAGATGGCTGGATGGCATCACTGACTCGATGGACGTGAGTCTGAGTGAACTCCGGGAGATGGTGATGGACAGGGAGGCCCGGTGTGCTGTGATTCATGGGGTCGCAAAGAGTCGGACACGACTGAGTGACTGAACTGAACCGAACTGAACCGTTTTGTACATGTCAGCCTTGGTTATAAAGGTTGAGTTGGGAGGCAGGGTAGAGCAGAAGACAGTGGACAAGGCTTACAGCTGGCGTATAGAGGTAGATTTGAGAAATGGGTCTCCTGTACCTTAGCTGGGCAAGCTTCTGAACTTTCTTGAATCTCCTGCCTCTACTTTTATAAAAATGGAAATATTAAAATATACATCCTGGGTCCTGTGGGGATAAATGAGATGGTGTCTGTAGATGGCTTGGCAGTCTGTGTCTTGTACTCACTGTGAGAGGAAATATAGCAAAACTATGATTATTCCTTGAGTATTCCCAGGTGTTGAAAATAAAAAGGAAAACCTCACATTCCCTGAGAGGGCCATTGAATATAATTAGAGGTGGGTGATGGGGAGGCAAGATATTGTGGTTATGGTTCTGTGAAAAACTGAGATATACTGTATTATTTTTTATGAAAAGAAGTGGTGCTCCAGTTAATTTCTTTCCTCAGAAATAACTGAGCTTAAGTAGAATATTTTTCTTTCATTTAGAAACCTCTTCTAATACTGAGGATGAATATTAAGTTACTTTTCATATTCAAAAAGGCATGTTTAAGCACTTGCTATTTATATCTGTTAAATGGTTGAAAATGACTAGGCAGCCCCTTACTAGATTTGATAAGGATGTATGTGATCTGTCAAGTTTCTGAGTAACAGTTGAAAAGGATGTTTATTGCTGGCTATGCAGTTGGACAGATCTTTTCAGAGAAAGAAGCTGATACAGTTTATTTTAAATCAGGTCACACATATCCAAAAATCATGTAAAGGTAGGAGCATTATAAGGTGATTAGAATTTATGTGTTTTATTTCCTCTAATTCAGAAGGATAAGTAATTGTGTGTCTGAGGTCAGGGTACAACTCCAGCATTTTGGGGTGGGCCTTGGGGGTTTGGGTGGGGTGGGGTGAATGAGGCTAGAGGCAAATACAGAGACTTTTGTGTCTCCAGCACACTTTGTTTCTCAAAGCTTGAATGGAACATTTATGAAATAACGAAGTGCCTATTGAAATTCAGTTAGAGAGAGCTTTGCAAATAGACCAACCTTATTATGCTAAATCAATTTCCTTGCTTTGTCATAAAAAGGTTAATATAGTTTGTATTAGGACAGGGTCAATTGAAAGTAATTATGTACTACTAGATTTGGACGACTCACTCTTCTAATACTCAGTGAATTTCTTACTTGTTATTAGTATATTCAACTAATGTTAACTGATAGTGAATTTATATATGCCAAATTTAGCTCTTTCTTTGGCATTATGCTTTATAATCATGGTTGGAAAAGTGTTAAGCTGATACGTGTCTCTAACTTTTAAAATAGTTGATTTAATAATTTTCCCAGTGAAATAATTCAGTGTTTAAATTTTTTTAACACACACAAAATTTTTTTTAATAACAAAAATAATTTTTTTCTGTTTTCTCTCAAAATTCACTTCTATCCTCACTATTAACTTAAAATTTCCAATCATAAAAATTTTCTAAGCAGATGCAGTGACCTTTTTCTTTTTATTCTTATTAAAAACTCATTTAATTCTCTCTTTTGTGGATTTTGACATTAAATCCCTACTTTTTCGATCTTCATTTTGACCATTAAGTGAGTATTTCTGGGAAGATCCTTGAAATGCCAATGGTCTATTATGAATATAAATGAAATTCAATGTATGTGACATTATTTGAAATTGACCCTTTGTAGACAAGAAAGAATTAAGACTGTGTATGATCACAAAAGTTCTAATGCTTTGACTATTGTTTGCTTTCTTTTCTAAAAATATATACTCTGGCTTTTAGGTAAAAATCAGTATTATTCAGTGCTAAATTGTAAAGCTATGAGTGTACTAAGTTAGGTTGAGGAAGTGGTAAAGTCCAATGATTTGGAGAAACTTAGTTGATTTTTCTTTCCTAACCCCAGGTGAAACATCTGAGGAGGCTGATGCTGAGATGCCCAAAATTTATGAGCCTGTTGAATCCTTTGATCACCTGAAGGAGCGTTTGAATATGTTCTTGCAGCTCTATAACGAGAGCATCCGTGGTGCAGGCACGGACTTGGTGTTCTTTGCAGATGCCATGGTCCACTTGGTCAAGGTCAGTGGCCACGCCCAGTAGCACCTCCCCAGAGTGACAGACACTTGCCTTTACACCAGACTTTTCCCCCTCCTCTTCAATTTTCCTCTTCTAGGAGAAAGTTCAGTTTAAAAATAAACTCAATGCTCTATTCCAATTTAATTTCTGAACTGAATGCAACATGTCACACCTATAGGTTTAAAATCAGAGCGTGTGTACTTCAAATGTGTGATATGATAATTTTATTCAGTGTTGCTATACTGCTTCCAGCTCAATGTTTTCACTCCATGGAATGAATGTGGTTGACATCTGAGTCAGAAGCACAGGCACAAAGCCTGCTTCTATTTTGCATCCTGCTAAGGAGAATGGTAAAAAGTGGGGCATTCATTTTGAGGACATTATACTAAGTGAAATAAGCCAGTCACAAAACCTCAAATACCATTTGAGTCCACTTCTACCGTACCTAGGGTAGAAAATTGAGAGACAGAAAGAGTGGTGGTTGGTAGCAGCCAAGGGAAGGAGAATGAGTTGTGTTTAATGGTACAGAATTTCATTTTTGCAAGATGAAAAGTTTTGGAGATGGATGTTGGTGGTTGCACAACAATATGAAGGTACTTAATGGGATTGGACTATGCCTTTAAAAATGGTTTGGATGGGAAACTTTATGTTGCTTGTATTTCACCACAATTGGAAATAGTAATTAACAATAATGCATAGATAATTGACTTTCAGCTGGGATGAAAATTCTGTTAAATGATACCCACCAGGAAAGTAAAGTTTCCTCTCTACCCTATCATGAGTCATTTAGGTTTCCAATCACTGTAATGATGGATATGATGGATTCTCAAAGGATAGAAATAAAAGATATTTACTTGACCTAATTTATGGGTGGTGGGAGATAATGCTGTTAAAACCCTGTTGATACTCTCACTTTGTTGATGTCAATTATTTTTTTAGAATACATCCTTTTCATTAGAAAGAAGCCAGTTTGGGGCTGTCTTCCATTTCTTAGGCTTATCCATGAGGAACGACCTCATAATTACAAATTGTCACCTCTAATAATTATAAAATCTTAGAATTGGAGACAATTTCAGAGGTTATCTAGTCAGTTCTCGCTCTGAAAAATTAAGGAGTGTGAGGAAGGCATTTCTATAAGGCTGGACTAAGTCAGGGAGAAGAACAACAATGAGTAAGTCCTGGGGTTGGATGTCCCCAGCATGAGGACACTTAGCTTGGAAACTTTGAATTCTCAGAATCTGAGACATCTCTATTGAATTATGAGTACAAATGTTCTTCCAAAACCAAATATAAATAACATTTTGAAATTAGTTCCTAGTTTATAATTGAGTTAAATGTTTCAGGAAGAATAAAGGTACTCTCATATTTAGTTATTGAAAGGAAGAAGCCAAAGAATAACATTTTCTAAGTAAATAATATTAAAGGCAACTTCCTGACTAGGTATCTATTGGAGACAAAATCTGATTGGCTTTGGGGTTCCACAATAGCTAGAAATGAAGTTATTTATGTTAATCTTTTGCTTGAGGAAGTTCTCTAGAACTTTCCTTTTTCTGGGTTTTACAGCACAAGTGTGTGTTAGTCGCTTAGTCACGTTCAACACTTTGTGACTTCACGGGCTGTAACCACCAAGCTCCTCTGTCCGTGGGATTCTCTAGGCAAGAAGACTGGAGTTGCTCTTTCCTTCTCCAGGGAATCTTCCCGACCCCAGAACTGAACCCAGGTCTCCTGCTTTGCAGGCAGATTCCTTACTGTCTGAGCCACCAGGGAAGCCCACAGACAAAGCATCTCCTCACTTTGTTTGGGTGTCACACTCAAGGCGTATGTGCCGCAGCCCGTGTCCTGCACTGTGTTTTCCCCTCACCCTCAGCCTCTACCATGCGTCCTCTGGGATTAGCCAAAGAATCTGTGATTGGAGTTTTTGAGCTAAAATGCCTTATTTCTCACAGTTTTCTAGGCCCACTCTCTCACCTACACTCTCGTTTTCTGTGTACCGTTATATCCAAACTCTGGCATGTGAGTGTGAGCCTTGAAATATGTAACTTAGCTATAAAGCATGATAGAAGCCAAGGGACAGGACTGAAGATGAAAACTGCAGCAACACAGGATGTGGTCTGAAGCCAAGTGTGTTTCTTAGTTCCTTTCTTTATTAAAATGATGGTTTTCGTTTGAAACCAAGAATATTTCTGCAAGATGTCTTTTGCCTCTTTGATTAAAGTTCAATTCGTGGTGTGTATGGTTTGTCGTATTCCTTGTGGGTGGTGTTCGATTTAGGGTGTAATTCAGAGAAATCAATTGCTCATGATTAAACAGGTTCTGATTCCAAAGGATCTTATCAGTGCTACATTCCCAGCAGGTGTCTTGTTGTGTAGAATTCATCTGCTTGTATTTGACTTTTTTACCAGATGGTAAGCTCTATGAGGGCGGATACCCAGTTTATTCCCTTCAGTATTCACGGGATGGAGTACTGCTGAGACAGGCACCCTTGTGGTGCTTGATAAATAGGTTGAGAGTTGAACTAAGTCCTCATTATGGCCCTGAACATCCTGTCTTCCAATATTTCCATAGCTGGTATTGAAGTTCCCACCCTGATGAGGACCCCTCAGGCATTTTGCTGATTCTGAGACTGTGTGTATCCCATTCCTTATTCTTAAAATTTAGCCCAACTCCTGCCCAGTGTGTCACCTTCTTTGCATGATAAACTTGTAGTTACTGTTCAAGATCTGGAGCAAATTCCCAGCTCCACATCTAAGATGCCTTCTCAAGCAGTGTTGTTTCTCTTGCATTTTTTTCCTCCAGTTGCTATCATTCCTGCCCACCCCAGCATTCACCACAGTGCTTTACTGCATGTTTCTATTAATAGGTTTCTCTCCTCTACTAGAGTATGAGCACCTGCAAGGCAGGATGGGAATTAATATGTTTTAAAATATGTGCTACAGAAATTAAAAAATGAATATCTCTATCTCACAGTCTGAGATGGTGAGACGAGATAGCCCCATTTGAAGTTCTCACTTCACTGTGTTTTCTCTTACAATTTCTGTTTTCTACTAGATTTTGAGATTACTTTTAAAGTATTCTATTTGTTCATGTATATGTTCACTTGTCAAATGTGTTTTAAGGGCTTCTCATATGCTAGAAGGGGCTTCCCAGGTGGCATGCAGTGATGAAGAATCCACCTTTCAATGCAGGAGACATAGGAGACATGTGTTCGATCCCTGGGTTGGGAAGATCCCCTGGAGTAAGACATAAAAACCAACTCCAGTATTCTTGCTTAGAAAATTCCATGGACAGAGGGGCCTGGTGGGCTACAGTCCATGGGGTTGCAAAGAGCTGGGACACGATTAAGCCCCTGAGCAAGTACGCAGATAGTGCTAGAAGATGGGAACAGACATTTTTAGTTTCAGACCTAAGCCCAGTTGCAGGAAAAGTTATTGGGATGAAAGTTTCCAATACCTACTTAGTAATAATTATTTAACCCTTAATATATTCACCAGCATCAACTAAAGGAAATGGTTATTGAAAAAGTCATGTATTTTGGAAAAGTTAACCAAGAAAAGACATAGGAGACTCTGGGTGGCTGCAGTAACTTCTTACCTGCTTTATCTATGCCTCTTGAGGTAACACCAGGGAAAGAATATGAATACACACTGGGGAAATGCCAAGAATTCTTGCCTGTACCTTTCCTCCCCTGCCTGTAACAACTTAAGAGGGAATCACATGGAGAAGATGATTAGGAGGCTGGAAGAGCAAGGTTCTACCAGATTTGGTGGAACCAGGTTCTCAGGTCCACAATGGGAAAGTCGACTTCATTTCATTGGGCTCACACTAAATTGGGAGTATAATCCAAAAGCAAGAGTAGTCCCAACAGGAGTTGAGTATAATGCCTGCCAGTGAAGGGAATCCTGAAAAAGGATGTTTAGATCAGATCAGATCAGATCAGATCAGTCGCTCAGTCGTGTCTGACTCTTTGCGACCCCATGAATTGCAGCACGCCAGGCCTCCCCGTCCATCACCAACTCCCGGAGTTCACTCAGACTCACGTCCATCGAGTCCAGCCATCTCATCCTCTGTCGTCCCCTTCTCCTCCTGCCCCCAATCGCTCCCAGCATCAGAGTCTTTTCCAATGAGTCAACTCTTCGCATGAGCTGGCCAAAGTACTGGAGTTTCAGCTTTAGCATCATTCCTTCCAAAGAAATCCCAGGGCTGATCTCCTTCAGAATGGACTGGTTGGATCTCCTTGCAGTCCAAGGGACTCTCAAGAGTCTTCTCCAACACCACGCTTCAAAAGCATCAATTCTTTTGCACTCAGCCTTCTTCACAGTCCAACTCTCACATCCATACATGGCCACAGGAAAAACCATAGCCTTGACTAGACGAACCTTTGTTGGCAAAGTAATGTCTCTGCTTTTGAATATGCTATCTAGGTTGGTCATAACTGTCCTTCCAAGGAGTAAACGTCTTTTAATTTCATGGCTGCAGTCACCATCTGTAGTGATTTTGGAGCCCAGAAAAATAAAGTCTGACACTGTTTCCACTGTTTCCCCATCTATTTCCCATGAAGTGATGGGACCCAATGCCATGATCTTCGTTTTCTGAATGTTGAGCTTTAAGCCAACTTTTTCACTCTCCTCTTTCACTTTCATCAAGAGGCTTTTGAGTTCCTCTTCACTTTCTGCCATAAGGGTGGTGTCATCTGCATATCTGAGGTTATTGATATTTCTCCCGGCAATCTTGATTCCAGCTTGCGTTTCTTCCAGTCCAGCGTTTCTCATGATGTACTCTGCATATAAGTTAAATAAGCAGGGTGACAATATACAGCCTTGACGAACTCCTTTTCCTATTTGGAACCAGTCTGTTGTTCCATGTCCAGTTCTAACTGTTGCTTCCTGACCTGCATACAAATTTCTCAAGGGGCAGATCAGGTGGTCTGGTATTCCCATCTCTTCAGAATTTTCCACAGTTTATTGTGATCCACACAGTCAAAGGCTTTGGCATAGTCAATAAAGCAGAAATAGATGTTTTTCTGGAACTCTCTTGCTTTTTCCATGATCCAGCGGATGTTGGCGATTGGATCTCTGGTTCCTCTGCCTTTTCTAAAACCAGCTTGAACATCAGGAAGTTCACGGTTCACATATTGCTGAAGCCTGGCTTGGAGAATTTTGAGCATTACTTTACTAGCGTGTGAGATGAGTGCAATCATGCGGTAGTTTGAGCATTCTTTGGCATTGCCTTTCTTTGGGATTGGAATGAAAACTGACCTTTTCCAGTCCTGTGGCCACTGCTGAGTTTTCCAAATTTGCTGGCATATTGAGTGCAGCACTTTCACAGCATCATCTTTCAGGATTTGGAATAGCTCAACTGGAATTCCATCACCTCCACTAGCTTTGTTTGTAGTGATGCTTTCTAAGGCCCACTCGACTTCACATTCCAGGATGTCTGGCTCTAGGTGAGTGATCACACCATCGTGATCATCTGGGTCATGAAGATCTTTTTTGTTCAGTTCTTCTGTGTATTCTTGCCACCTCTTCTTAATATCTTCTGCTTCTGTTAGGTCCATACCATTTCTGTCCTTTATCGAGGTCATCTTTGCATGAAATGTTCCTTTGGTATCTCTGATTTTCTTGAAGAGATCTCTAGTCTTTCCCATTCTGTTGTTTTCCTCTATTTCTTTGCATTGGTCGCTGAAGAAGGCTTTCTTATCTCTTCTTGCTATTCTTTGGATCTCTGCATTCAGATGCTTATATCTTTCCTTTTCTCCTTTGCTTTTCACTTCTCTTCTTTTCACAGCTATTTGTAAGGCCTCCCCAGACAGCCATTTTGCTTTTTTGCATTTCTTTTCCATGGGAATGGTTTGATCCCTGTCTCCTGTACAATGTCACGAACCTCATTCCACAGTTCATCAGGCACTCTATCTATCAGATCTAGTCCCTTAAATATATTTCTCACTTCCACTGTATAATCATAAGGGATTTGAAGATGAGCTCGATGAAGGACAGAAATGGTATGAACCTAACAGAAGCAGAAGATATTAAGAAAAGATGGCAAGAATACAGAAGAACTGTACAAAAAAGATCTTCACGACCCAGATGATCATGATGGTGTGATCACTGACCTAGAACCAGACATACTGGAATGTGAAGTCGAATGGGCCTTAGAAAGCATCACTACGAACAAAGCCAGACTTTATTTTTCTGCAGATGGTGACTGCAGCCATGAAATTAAAAGACGTTTACTCCTTGGAAGGACAGTTATGACCAACCTAGATAGCATATTCAAAAGCAGAGACATTACTTTGCCAACAAAGGTTCGTCTAGTCAAGGCTATGGTTTTTCCTGTGGCCATGTATGGATGTGAGAGTTGGACTGTGAAGAAGGCTGAGTGCAAAAGAATTGATGCTTTTGAAGCGTGGTGTTGGAGAAGACTCTTGAGAGTCCCTTGGACTGCAAGGAGATCCAACCAGTCCATTCTGAAGGAGATCAGCCCTGGGATTTCTTTGGAAGGAATGATGCTAAAGCTGAAACTCCAGTACTTTGGCCAGCTCATGCGAAGAGTTGACTCATTGGAAAAGACTCTGATGCTGGGAGCGACTGGAGGCAGGAGGAGAAGGGGACGACAGAGGATGAGATGGCTGGACTCGATGGACGTGAGTCTGAATGAACTCCGGGAGTTGGTGATGGGCAGGGAGGCCTGGCGTGCTGCAATGCATGGGGTCACAAAGAGTCGGACACGACTGAGCGACTGATCTGATCTGATCTGAATAGTGGTTTTCCCTACTTTCTTCAATTTAAGTCTGAATTTGGCAATGAGGAGTTCATGGTCTGAGCTACAGTCAGTTCCTGGTCTTGTTTTTGCTGACTGTATAGAGCTTCTCCATCTTTGGCTGCAAAGAATATAATCAATCTGATTTTGGTGTTGACCATCTGGTGATGTCCATGTATAGAGTCTTCTCTTGTGTTGTTGGAAGAGGGTGTTTGCTATGACCAGTGCATTTTCTTGGCAAAACTCTATTAGTCTTTGCCCTGCTTCATTCCATATTCCAAGGCCAAATTTGCCTGTTACTCCAGGTGTTTTTTGACTTCCTACTTTTGCATTCCAGTCCCCTGTAATGAAAAGGACATCTTTTTTGGGTTTTAGTTCTAAAAGGTCTTGTAGGTCTTCATAGAACCGTTCCACTTCAGCTTCCTCAGCGTTACTGGTTGGGGCATAGACTTGGATAACTGTGATATTGAATGGTTTGCCTTGGAAACGAACAGTGATCACTCTGTCCTTTTTGAGATTGCATCCAAGTACTGCATTTCAGACTCTTTTGTTGACCATGATGGCTACTCCATTTCTTCTGAGGGATTCCTGCCCACAATAGTAGCTATAATGGTCATCTGAGTTAAACTCATCCATTCCAGTGCATTTCAGTTCACTGATTCCTAGAATGTCGACATTCACTCTTGCCATCTCTTGTTTGACCACTTCCAATTTGCCTTGATTCATGGACCTGACATTCCAGGTTTCTATGCAATATTGCTCTTTACAGCATCGGACCTTGCTTCTATCACCAGTCACATCCACAGCTGGGTATTGTTTTTGCTTTGGCTCCATCCCTTCATTCTTTCTGGAGTTATTTCTCCACTGATCTCCAGTAGCATATTGGGCACCTACTGACCTGGAGAGTTTCTCTTTCAGTATCCTACCATTTTGCCTTCTCAAAAGGATGTGTAACAAAACCCTATTAGCGATGGTAGCGATAACCCTGTATGCGAGACAGCAAAAGAGACACAGATGTATAGAACAGTGTTTTGGACTCTGTGGGAGAGGGAGAGGTTGGGATGATTTGGGAGAATGGCATTGAAACATGTGTAATATATAAGAAATGAATCACCAGTTCAGGTTCGATACAGGATCCTTGGGGCTGGTGCACTGGGATGACCTGGAGGGATGGTATGGGGAGGGAGGTGGAAGGGGGATTCAGGATGGGGAACACACGTATGCCCGTGGCGGATTCATGTTGATGTGTGGCAGGACCAATACAATATTGTAAAGTAATTAGCCTCCAATTAAAAGAAATAAATTAAAAAAAAAAAAACCCATTAGATGCAGAGGTCAGGCTATGCCAGAAAACTTCCAACAGTAACAGAGAAGTGACCCCTTCTTGAGAAGTGAAAGTGAAAGTGAAGTTCCCTCCTTAGCTCCCATATAATTCTTGATTATTAGTTTAGAAAAAAAGCTGACAATACAGCAATACTGCAGGCTCAAACTGCAGTTAGGAGGGAGAGATAGTCATCACATGGAGTGAAAAATGCATCCAGGAGAATTCGACAGTAATCCCCTCTAGGTGGGGCTGGAGACCTGATGGTGAAAGTAATTCATTGAATACCAATAAAACCAAAGAATCACAGACTTTTACCAAAAAAGTGACTCAAATGATGAGAAACTACTGAGTGGCAGAGAGTGGACTTCTGGTCTACCCATAATCACTTAGCTACCTTACGTATCACTGTCTTTGCCAAATAATATGAGTGTTTACGTTTATTCCTTTCAAATTCCATCATTTATACCATATTTTGGAAAATTTTTGCCTTGTATTTAAATTACATTAGTTTTCAAATGTGGGGGGTATTCTAATTAATTGTGTGTTGTGTATTCCAAGGATGCACATTGTTTAGAAATTTTCTGTTCTCTTTCCTGTCCTCCTAAATCAGATTGGCAAACTAAAAGGAAACCTCAAAGTCCCCTTTATTTCTCTCCTTGAAAACTCAGAGCAAGACACAGTCTGGGCTCTGCCTACTGTTCTGTACTGCTCTCCTCCAAGTTTCCTAAAAGTTACACCTCCCTACTCTCCACTGTTCTATTTCAGAAATGCTTTCATTTGTCCAAATAGTGTATCTTTCTATTCTGATCCTAAGACACCTACATCTTCTAAAATGCTTAAACAGGCATATTTCATTTTATTGCCCATACTTTAATGCACTTAGCAGATAGTGCGGTTTTTACAATTGAAGGTTTGTGGTCACCCTTTGCCAAGCAAGTCTGTTGGTATTATTGTTCCTGCAGCATGGACTCACTTCATTTCACTGTGTCAAGTTTTTGTAATTCTCATAATATTTCAAACCTTCTACCAGCAAAAAGATGATCATTCACTGAAGGCTCAGATGATGGTTAACATTTTTTAGCAATAAAATATATTTCAGTTATGGTATGTGCAGGTTTTTTAGATGTAATGCTATTGCACAGTTAATGGTAGAGTGTAAACATAACTTTCATTTGTATTGGGAAATAAAAAAAATATGTGTAACTTGCTTTATAGCAGTATTTGTTTTATTATGGTGGCATGGACTTGAATCTGCAGTATCTCCTAGGTATGCCTGTATTGAATAAATAGGAAAAAAGTGGAATATTGCACATTAAATGAGATGTACTTTTTCTTTTCTGTATTCTAGATCTCACGTGTCATTCGTACTCCCCGGGGAAATGCCCTCTGGTTGGGGTGGGCGGATCGGGGAAGCAGAGCTTAACAAGGTTGGCTTCATTCATCGCTGGCTACACTTCCTTCCAGATCACTCTGACAAGGTAACACGCCTTCACTTTAATTAACCTGAAATGGATTTTGATAAATGGTTCTTAGAAGCCACTTGGAGTTAAGAATGCATTTATCTTAATGTAAAGGAACCATAATAGTTTTCTTTCTTGAATGTTGACTTATTGTTGTTTTCTTTCAACCTCTGTTGTAGACCACAGAAATGAAAATTTCACATGAATAATTTGCTTTAGAAACATTTCAGCCTCTTACTTCATCAATAGATGCCTCTTGGTTTTCATGTTATGCTTGATATGAGTATTATGTATATTCCTTTAGTGCATTTTAGAAGAAATTCATCCATTCTAAATGTTAATTTAGGGCTTCCATATGGCTCAGCAGTAAAGAGTCTGCCTGCCAATTCAGGAGATGCTAGATATACAGGTTCGATCCCTGGGTCAGGAAGATACCCTGGAGGAGAAGATAGCAACCCACTCCAGTATTCTTGCCTGGAAACTTCCATGGACAGAGGGGCCTGACTCTTTTTGACCCCCTATAGTCCATGGGGTCACAAAGAGTCAGACACAACTGAAGCAACTGAGCATGCAGGCAAAAGAATGTTAATTCAGATTTCAAGAATAGTAAACTGTTGGTAAACTGGTAAAATAGATTAAAAGTTTGTTGATTTACTTATTCATGTGTTTAAAAGTATTCATTGAACACCAACTATGTGTCAGGCACTGGCTCATTGCTGGGGTACCCGATAAGCAAGGTAAGCCTGACCTGTGTCATCACGGAGTTTATAGCAGTTTAATGGGGACAACTGAGCAACTCATTCAATAAGATGCGATACGTAGGTTTTATCTCTGTTAAGGAAATAAGTGCAGACTAGAGTCTACTGAAATGTGAGGGAAGGACTGCTAACCTACTTTAGGGGATGGTCAAAAAGGCTTCCTGGAGAAAGAGATGTTTCAACTGAGATCTGAATGAGTAAGAATTATCTCAGAGAAGAGGAACAGTAGAGAATGTTCCAGGCAGAAGGATCAGCACATGTAAAGCTACATTTGAGACCCTGAAAGCTGTTACATATGGCTGGTATATAACTTAAGGTGGAAAGTGGGAAAGGAAGAAAAATGCAAGCCTTTGGAGGTGTCATAAGGAGTTTGGACTTCACCCTTGTGGCTCAAATGGTAAAGAATCTGCCTGCAGTACAGGAGTGAGTGAGCGAGTGAAGTTGCTCAGTCTTGTCCGACTCTTTGCGACCCCATGGACTGTAGCCCACCAGGCTCCTCCATCCATGGAATTTTCTGGGCAAGAGTACTGGAGTGGGTTGCCATCAGTCCCTGGATTGGGAAGACTCCCCTGGAGAAGGGAACTGGCTACCCACTCCAGTATTCTGGCCTGGAGAATGCCATGGACTGTGTAGTCCATCAGGTCACAAAGAGTTGGATACGACTGAGCCATTTTCACTTCGTTGTAGCACTGGGAAACCATTCATGAGTCTCCACTAGGGGAGGTGTGTCAGATTTGCATGTGGAGAAGATGGACAGAAGGAATGAAACTGAAAGGTTAGAAGGCTAACTCAGGGATCTAGGTAAGAGATGGTGGTGTCCAGAGTGGAAGCAGTAAGAGTGGAGTATAGAGGGCAGATTCAAGAGATCCTCAAGAAACTGGCAGTTTTGAAATTGATGCATCTTGGTTCTAGCTTGGGAAACTGGATAGTTTGTGCTGCTACTCATCGAAGTAGGGACCTCCAGAAGAGCTGTCCTCAGATATGTGTGTGCAGCGTGGGGACAATTAGGGAGTAAAAATGGAAGATAAAGATCGGCCGAACAGAACTTCAGGGTGAACCAAGATAAGGTGAGAAGCAGGAAGCCAGTTTGGAAAGTTTATTTGGGCAGAAAATTATTAGCAGTTAATTTCTAGGTGGGAGTCTTGCCTGTCTGGTGTTGACTTAATGTTGGTTTGGTGCAGTGGTCTCTGAGATGGAGGCTCTTTGCCACTTGCTGCGACAAAGTTTAGAAATGATTAAACACTGGGTTTGGGGAGCCAGATACTCAGGTTGTTGTTGTTACATCTTTTATTTGGTCTACATTACTGAATTCTGCTTGGAGAATCAATCTAAAATGTTGGTTTTTTCCCAAGTACTAAAACAGAGAGAAATAATTTTAGTTACATTGTGTATAATTCTTCTGGTTTGTGGATAGAAGCAACATTAGATGAAAGATAACCTGTTCAGAAAAGGGATTCATGTTGATATATGGCAAAACCAATACAATATTGAAAAGTTAAAAATAAAATAAAAAAAAATTTAAGCCACACACACACACACAAAAGGGATTGAACTCTGAGATTTTTGTTCTCATATTTTGTATAAAACTTACAGTTTTCAAGTACTTTTACATGCACATGCTAATGTGATCTTTGAAAGAACTTTGTGGCCTTGTGGGTTGGCAGAATATTTTATAGCTGAGGCTCAGAAAGACTATGATTTGCGTGAAAACCCAGATAAACCTGGAAATTGACCACAGTGCTTCTGGTTTCTCGTCTGACATGGCTTTGATGACACTGTGCTGCCTCAGAAAAAACACCTTTCGCCTCCTCTCTCTGTGATAAATTCCTCTGTGTGTTGTGCTGGGAATGCTCCTGTACTGAGAAAGAGGAGGGTCCGGGCCTTCTCTGGCTTCTCAGAACCTTCCAGAGACCATCCTACTGCGTTAACCTTTACATAGCCGTGTGGTCAAGGCTCAGGCAATTAAGAGACTTAGATGACTCAGGTCATGTTATTTGAAGCAGTGGGGTCCTTGAGATCTAGGAGACTGGGCTGAAAGTTTTGCCCATATCTCAAGAAGATACTTTCTTTTGTTCTCCCTACCCATCTCTCTCTTTTTTCTCTCTCTCCCTTCCATTTCCTCCCTCACTCCCTCCCGCCTCTTTCTTTCTTTCTTCCTCAGGGGACTGTGTCTTCGAACATTTTTTCTCACCTTTCAGATCTTATTTATCTAGAAGTCTTCATGAAATATTGGTGCATGAGCACTGTTTACAATAGCCAGGACATGGATGCAACCTAGATGTCCATGGATAAATGAATGAATAAAGAAGTTGTGGTACATATGCACAACTGAATGTTATTCAGTCATAAAAAGGAATGAATTTGAGTCAGTTCTAGTGAGGTGGATGAACCTAGAGCCTGTTATATGGAGTGAAGTAAGAGAAAAACAAATATTGTATACTAATACATATATATGGAATCTAGAAAAATGGTACTGATGAATCTATTTGCAGGGCAGCAGTGGAGATGCAGACAGAGAACAGACTTATGGACACAGTGGGGGAAGGAGAGGGGGGAATGAATTGAGAGAGGAGCACTGAAACATACACATTACCAAATGTGAAATAGATAGCAGGTGGGGATTTGCTGTATGACACAGGGAGCTCAACGTGGTACTCTGTAACAACGTAGCTGCGTGGGGGGTGGGATGTGGTGGGAGGTGGGAGAGAGGTTCAAGGGGGGACATATATATATACCTATGACTGGTTCAAGTTGGCAGAAACCAACACAATATTGTAAAACAATGATCCTCCAGTTTAAAATAAATAAAATCTTGCTGCATGGTAGTGGTATTTCTGGTTCCAGAGTTTAGGTTTTAAATGTTGAAAAAACACAGAACATAGAAGTTAAATATTTTGTAGCTTTTTAAAAACCAGAAGGCCATTGGCTCTTGTGCCTTAAATTCTGAGTTTATCTAATGACAAAAACTTCAGATACTAATTTACTGAATCAGAGTCTCTAGGATAAGAATATCTTAATTTTCCCTTTTGGCAGTCATGGGCTCCTCTATATTGAGACCTCTCTCACATTTCATGATTGCAAGTTGACTTTCACTAAAGGATTCCTTTGGACATGAGAGAAGAGTTAGAGTGGGATATTTAATAATGTTTCCAATGATTCTACTGCAGTGCACTGATTGCTCAGAAAATTCTTTCATGTAAGATACAAAGATGCAGTGAAAATAGTTGTGTTGGGTGGTTAGGAGGGCCCCGTTTATAACAGGGTGTCTCCCTCATGCCATATAATGAAGACTTGAAATTCTTTAGTTTAATTCAGTTTATGAGGTAGCTTCTAAAACATCAATTGCAGATGGGTGCTTAGTAAATTTTCCAGCTTGGCTTTTCCATTATCTTTACCGACAAATATTTTCAAAATGAGACATGTATATACTCATTTTGATGGCATTTAATTGTGCTAAAAATTACACATTTGTTTCAGGTTGGTTTTTCACTCTAGATGTTTTTTGTGTGTAATATTATGTTTTATAAAATGTGGAGTTTTAAAAATTATTTTCATTTTTGCAAGTGAATACAGTGAACCAGTAACAATTGCGTACAACAAAATAGCTACCTGATGGCATAATATCAGCATTTTTTGGTTAACCAAATGGCATAAAGCGTTGTTACAAGGATCTTTCCTTCCCATGAACATATTTTAGCTAATGGCACAATGACACTCTTTCTAGATCCTACAACACATCAAATCTGATGGAAGACTTGAAGACATTGTATAGAACAGCTGGTCGGCAAGGCAAAGGCATCACTTTTATTTTCACAGACAATGAAATTAAAGATGAGTCATTTTTGGAATATATGAATAATGTTTTATCATCGGGTGAGGTAGGAGCTTATTCTTTTCTTAAATTGGAGTATAATTGCTTTGCACTGTTGCATTGTTTCTGTTGTACAGTGAAGTGAATTAACTGTATGTGTATGCCCTCCCCCTTGGGCCTCCCTCCCATAGTCCCCCCATCTCACCTCTCTAGGTCATCACAGAACAGTGAGCTGAGCTCCCTGGGCTATACATCAGGTTCCCACTAGCTCGCTATCTTATACAAAGTAGTGCATATATGTCAATCCCAATCTCCCAGTTCATTCCACCCTCCCCTTGCATCCCTGTATCAGCAAGTCCATTCTTTTTATGTCTGTGTCCCTATTTCTGTCCTGTGAATAGGTTCATTTGTACTATTTTTCTAGATTGCACATATTTGTGTTAATATACGATATTTGTTTTTCTCTTTCTGACTTCACTCTGTATGACAGACTCAGGGTCCATCTACATCTTTGCAAATGACTCAGTTTCATTCCTTTTATGGTTGAGTAACATTCCATTGCTGGAGAAGGCAATGGCACCCCACTCCAGCACTCTTGCCTGGAAAACCCCATGGACAGAGGAGCCTGGTGGGTTGCAGTGCATGGGATCGCTAAGAGTCGGACGCGACTGAGCGCCTTCACTTTCACTTTTCCCTTTCATGCATTGGAGAAGGAAATGGCAACCCACTCCAGTGTTCTTGCCTGGAGAATCCCAGGGACGGGGGAGCCTGGTGGGCTGCCGTCTATGGGGTCGCACAGAGTCGGACACGACTGAAGCGACTTAGCAGCGGCAGCAGCGACATTCCATTGTGCATATGTACCACACATGTGTTTTACCTCTTCAGAATCCCTCCAGAGGTAGGAGGATTTCCTTCTGTATTTCTCTGTTAAGGTACTGAATCAGTACTATTATTGGGATTAGGTGATTGGTTTGAAGAATGGCTTTTCCTGTTGGGTTTTTGAGGAATAAAACTCCCAATCAAAATGTTGAAGATGTTAATGGAAGCTCCAAGAGAGATGGAAAAACAGAAGAAGGTTGCAAGGAAAGCTGGTTGGATTTTTGATATGCCCATTCACCCCCTTAAAGGGCTGTGACTTTCCAACTAATAAAATAGAACAATTTGTGTATATTAAAATGTGGTCTGTCTTACTGTGAGGATTTTGGTTGATTTTCTAAACATGAGTTTAAGGACACAAATGAAGAAAACACATTGTACATATCAGGCTGTAAATTCTGATTTGTTTTTATATGCCTGTATTGAATTTGAATGTCTGCACTTTTCTCGAAGGTCTCCAACCTCTTTGCTCGTGATGAAATTGATGAAATTAATAGTGATCTCATATCAGTCATGAAAAAAGAGTATCCCAGGCGCCCTCCTACGAATGAAAACCTGTATGACTACTTCATGAGCCGCGTCCGACAGAACCTTCACATTGTGCTCTGCTTTTCGCCGGTGGGGGAGAAATTTCGAAATCGAGCTCTGAAGTTTCCTGCCCTCATTTCAGGATGCACTATTGACTGGTTCAGCCGATGGCCCAAGGATGCCTTAGTTGCTGGTTAGTATGGGGGAGATTTTTTTATATCAGAATTTCTGGTTTATAGTGTGTGTGTATGTGTGTGTGTGTGTGTGTGTGTGTATTTATATTCTGTGCCATCCACTGGATTGAGCCAAATGTCACTTTGTCCAGGGTTTGAGGATTTTTGCAAGACTTCGCTCTTTCTCATTTGGCAGCTCATTTTTTCCCCAGAGTTTGGTTATCAGCGAATGACATCTTCAGTCTGTGCCCCCTCGGGTTAATTTACGGTGATTCTAGTGTTTTCAGTGTGGTTTAAAGCTTTGTCTCCGTTGGTCCCCAGGCAGGTCCTGGGACATCACAGGAGGACACTGAGGTTTCAATCTCTTTAATAGCATTTGTGTTCTTTTTTAAGTGGGTTGGTCAACCTCAGAGTAGTTTAAGCCAGGTAATTCCTTCTTGTGGCTGCAGGGCTGGAAATCAAAGAGGAAAACGTTATCATCCATCCTCTGATGGTGTCTGGGCCTGAAAAAGGATTGTTCAACAGAGACTTTCATGATCGGAGCCCTTGCTGCTTCTCCTTCTGTTTAATCCTCCATCCTGTGGAACATGAATGCTTCTCTTATTCTGTAAATGCAATTGAACATGAAAGTTGTATAGGAGATGTTAGAGAGCATTCCTTCAGTTTATGGTTTTTTCAGCTTTTGGTGAGAAATGTCTGTAGCTATTTTAAAAGATGGAGATAGTTAAGTCTTACCTCTGACCTATTGTATCAGGAGTTCAGGAGAACCCTGATTCAGGGCAGTCATTTTCAGACTTTTGGCCTGATTATTATGTCTTCATAATAATTAAGAAGAGGCTTATTTTCCAGTAAAACATGGCAGGTAGACCCTAATAGATAAAACAGTGAGAAGCAGGATGAGGAAGGATTCTGAAGCCTCATCCTTTCATGGCCCTGTCACCTGCTTCAGCCATACCTCCCTCCCTAGCTCTGCGGTTCCCAGTGGGAGAATGACTGATTCACTGTCTCCCACTCATTATACATGGAAAACCGGGGACAGAGGGGCTGAAGGAATTATCAGAGGTGCGAGAAGCCAATAGCTATAGGCAATATTTATGTATAGTATGTATGTAGCGGTGGTGGTGGTTTAGTGGCTAAGTCATGTCCAACTCTTTTGTGAGCCCCTGGACTGTAGCCCACCAGGCTCCTCTGTCCATGGATTTCCCAGGCAAGAATACTGGAGTGGGGTGCCATTTCCTTCTCAGGGGAGCTTCCCAACCCAGGGATCGAACCCGAGTCTCCTGCATTGCAGGTGGATTCTTTTACTGCTGACATTTTATTCTTAGCACTCTACTCTCAATACTAATGGTTTTCTGATCTGTGTCTTTTAAACATAGACTATTTTAATATGTTTGAAATACCGATGTACAGTGTTCCCTCTTATAAGATTTGAGAAAGCACCCATGATTTAAAAATTTTAAATCCTATTTAAATGTCAATACAACTAAGGATAAAACTTTAAAATTCTGTGAAGTAAGATACAAATGCAGAGCATAAAACCACAGTATTTAAGAGCTATATTCAAGTATACTGTGAAATATGATAATTGGTATGCAAATGCTTTGTAGACTATCATGTAAGGTATTACTACTAATGATAAAATAATAAATTTCAGGTGACAAACACCATAATATACTATAATTAGGATGATGTCATTTAAATTATGAGCCCTTCCTAGCAAGTCTTTATTTCAGTTATCCCTTCTATCACAAGACATAGGCGCTTCCTTTGTTGATTTCTCACAATCTGCCCCATTCTTTTAAATCTCTTTGCATCAACCTAAGCCAAGATTCCATGGAGGGCAGGGAAACTTTTTGTTTCTATGTCCTCAGCTCCTAACAAGTGTCCTGACTTTCAGGCATCATCTATTTGTTCATTTATTCAGAACCTGTTTATTGAGCTTCGCATGCCATTTATGGAGCCAGGCATATTGGAAGGCAAGGCAGACTCATTTCTTCCCTCCAGCTCTCTTCCCTGGCAAGCTCATCCATAGCCTCCCGTGTAATAGGCCCCATCAATTTTTTATCTCTGGTATCCTATGTCCTCTGGCTTGAAATCTGTGCACTCAACTGCTTGCTTGACACAGTCTCATTGATGTTTCCCAGGCTCCTTAAACCCAAAATGTCCAGAACCGAACTGGGCCTCTTCAGGTCGGTCTCACTTAGGGAGTTGCACAGTTGTCCATGAAACTCGACAATCTGAGAGCTCTTTGTCTTTAACACCTTTTTCACCTCTCAAGTCTGCTCCATCACTAAGTTATGCCAACTTTATCTGCTAAATATGGTGGATTCTATCCAACTCTTTCCCTTTCAGTGGCATCCTGGGCCAAGCTATCATTGTAACTCACCTGGAAAACTCAAATAGCTTTCTAATGATCTCTCCTCCTCTCTCACCTGTCTCTCATCCATCTCACATTGCAGAACAGTGATGGAAACAGTGGAAACAGTGTCAGACTTTATTTTTGGGGGCTCCAAAATCACTGCAGATGGTGACTGAAGCCATGAAATTAAAAGACGCTTACTCCTTGGAAGAAAAATTATGACCAACCTAGACAGCATATTCAAAAGCAGAGACATTACTTTGCCAACAAAGGTCCGTCTAGTCAAGGCTATGGTTTTTCCAGTGGTCATGTATGGATGTGAGAGTTGGACTGTGAAGAAGGCTGAGTGCCAAAGAATTGATGCTTTTGAACTGTGGTGTTGGAGAAGACTCTTGAGAGTCTCTTAGACTGCAAGGAGATCCAACCAGTCTATTCTAAAGGAGATCAGCCCTGGGTGTTCTTTGGAAGGATTGATGCTAAAGCTGAAACTCCAATATTTTGGCCACCTCATGCTAAGAGTTGACTCATTGGAAAAGACTCTGATGCTGGGAGGGATTGGAGGCAGGAGGAGAAGGGGATGACAGAGGCTGAGACGGCTGGATGGCATCACTGACTCGATGGACATGAGTTTGAGTGAACTCCGGGAGTTGGTGATGGACAGGGAGGCCTGGCGTGCTGCGATTCATGAGGTCACAAAGAGTCAGACACGACTGAGTGACTGAACTGAACTGATGAAAACATAAACTTGATCACATTGCTTTCTAGTTAAAACCTTCCACTGCCCTTAGGAAAAAGCACAGTCTCTAGCGTGGCCTTCGAGGCTGGGAAGAACTGATTCTGTCTGCCTTCCCATCCTTACCTGAGGTCACTCTTTTCCTCCTGCTCTGTTCTTCTTGATTCGCGAATGTGGCCTTTTTCTTCCCACCCAATACCCTCTTTCTCCCATTCTCCCTGAGTGCTCCTCCCTTAAATGATGAAGATGATAATGATTATTTTGGGATAAGAACACTCACTGAATGTAAGATCTGTCCTCTTAGCAAGATCCTAACTGTACAGTACAACATGGTTAACTCTAGGCACAGTGGCACACAGGTGATCTGTAGGACTCAGTCATTTGTATAACTGAAACTTTGTACCTTTTGTCTAACACGTCCCCACTTCCCTCCCCTGGTCCCTGGCAGCCACCAGTCTACTCTCTGCTTCCATGGTTTGACTCATTTAGGTTCCTTGTGTGAGTGACATCATGTAGTTTTTGTTCTTGTGGTCTGGCTTGTATATCACTCAGCATAATGCCTTCCAGGTTCACCCATGTTGTTGCACATGGCAGAATTTCCTTCTCTTTTTTTTAAAGGCTGAATAATATTCCATTGTATGTAAGTATCACATTTTTTAATCCATTCATCCATGGATGGCACTTGAGCTGTTTCCATGTCTTGGCTATTGTGAATAATGCTACAGTAAACATGGAAGCACAGATGTCTGTTTAGGATCTTGATTTTAATTTCTTTGAATATATAACCAGAAGTGGGATTGTTGGATCATATGGTAGTTTTATTCTTAATTTTTATGAGAAATTTCCTGTTTTGCATAGTGGCTGTATCAATTTACATTCCCACCAATAGTGTACAAGGGTTCTCATTTCTCTACATCCTAACAAACACTTATCTTTTTTCTTTTTTTTTTCCTGATCATAGATACCTTAACAAGTATGAGGTTATATCTTATTGTGGTTTACTTCTAATTTTTATTTTTATTGAAGTATAATTGACTTACAATGTTGTGTTAGTTTCAGGTGTACAACAAAGTGATTTGGTTGTATATAAAGGTATATATTATTTTTTAGATTCTTTTCACATGTGAGTTATTACAAAATATTGATTGTAATTCCCTGTGCCATACAGTAGGCCCTTGTTTATCTATGGTATATGTAGTAGTGTATTTAGTGAATGAGTGAACGATCGTCACTCAGTTGTGTCAAACTCTCTGTGACCCCATGGACTGTAGCCTGCCAGGCTCCTCTGTCCATGGAATTCTCCAGGCAAGAATACTGGAGTGGGTTGCCATTTTCTTCTCCAGGTGTATGTGTTATTGCCAAATTCCTAATTTTTCTTTCCCCACCACCTTTCCCCTTTGGTAACTATAAGTTTGTTTTTCTGTATGTTCGAGTCTATTTCTGCTTTGTAAATAAGTTCATGTGTATAATTTTTTTTTTTAGATTCCACGTATAAGTGCTAACATATGATATTTGTCTTTGTCTGACTTACTGCACTATCGTATTAATATTCTTGGCACCCTTGTTGAAAATCACATGACTGTATGTGTGTGGGTTTATTTCTGGGCTCTCTGTTCTGTCCCATTGATCTACATGCCTGTATTTATCATGCTGTTTTAAGTTTTGTAGGTTGGTTATACATTTTGAAACAGGAAGTGATTCTGATTTGTTCTTGCTCAAATTTGCTTTGGCTATTGGGAGTCTTCTGTGGTTCCATAAGAATTTTAGCATTAATTTTTCTATTTCTGTATAAAATGTCATTGGAATTTTGATAGTGATTTCATAAAATCTGTAAATTACTTTGGGTACTATAGACATTTTAACAATATTAATCCTTCCAAGTTGTGAACATATAATGTGTTTCTATATATTTACATCTACTGTAATGTTTTCATTAGTGTTTTATAGTTCTTAGTACAAGTCTTTCACACTATTGGTGAAGTTTATTTTTAAGTATTTTATTTTCTGTGCTATTATGAATGGTATTATTTTCTTATTTTTTTGGATAGTTTATTCTTATTGTTTAGAGTATTTTTCTAATTTAAAGATACTCAGAATAAGCCAAGTGTCCTCCTCTTTATCTCACACATACCATAAATACAAGATATTATAGTAATTATATTGCTTCTGAAAAAATGAAATTCTTTATATGCATGAATTTAAATGGACTGAATCTTTAGATGAAACATTTAAGGAAAAATATGCTTTATCTTACACTATAAAATCCTTGGCCTTCCCACCATTTAGTAATCTCCATTTTGGCAAATCTTTGTTTTTAGCTTAATATTGAGTTGTTTTGAATTGTTTCTAAGTATTTCTACTATCTTTATTCTGGTGATATTGTGTTTTTCAATGAAAGTCAGTGATTCCAAAGTCACTACTAAATTCAGTTCATTCAGATTTCTCCAAGGTGAAGATAATTATTAATGTCCTACTGGGCTCTGTTTAAAATAAGCACATTGTTATTAAAATAGGCCATCCTTATTTGTAACTAACGTCTCAATAAAATCAATATGCTTATAAAATCATATAAGCATATATATGGCATATTTTTTTTCAAAGAAGGCTGTTTTAATTATGTATATACACTGGCCCTTTTTCAAAAATATTACTTGATTTATTAATATAGTATGCAGGATTTCCACCTTCTGAGTCAGACACCACTGCTTCGGAAACTGCTTGCAACTAACGATGGAGCATAAGCAGAAATGAGGCCACTGCACTCAGTAACCGCTCAGAAAGGAACACCAACTGCAGTAGTCCCCGCTGTTTCCCAGAACAATTAGCGTATTTTGTTTATGAAGCACGTTGGTCAGAAGGTACTTTTGAACTTTGAGCTCCAATAAAAAATGTTGTTTAACACTCTAAAGACTCTATATGGTTTTGTTGTATTTGAATTTCTAAATCAAGATGCTTTAGGCGTTAGAATTCATCATCTTTGGCTTTGAATTCAGATGCTCCTGCCTGCAAGCAAACTTCTATAAGCCTCATTTTCCTTATCTGTAAAATATACATAGTGATATCCATCACTTAGGGATATTCTAAGGATTAATTGATAAAGTTTTGTGATTTAGAATCTGCCAGGATTAGATATCTTTTCCTTCTGAACGTAGCATTAATTATGTGTTTGGCTGTAAGAGAAAACCAGAGCAGTAGTGGCTTAAGCAAGTTTTTTATTTTATTTTTGGCATAAACAAGGTTTTTATTTTATTTCTTTTTCCTGCTAACGAGGAAGTACAGAGATGTGCAGCCTAGACTACAACTGGGGACCTTGTGCTTAGCTTGCTGTCATCCTTAGGGTGAGGCTCCTGTTCTTGTAGGCACCAGAGGGCTGCTACATCTCAAGGCTTTGTGTCTGTTTGTGCAACATGAAGCTTTGTCTCTTAGTTGGGACAGGGTTCTTCCCCAGGGACTTTTGTCTGCATGTTTTTGGCCAAAACTGGGTCACCTCCAGCTACAAGAGAGTTTGGGGAATCAAAGACTTTTAGTTGGGTGGATTGCTACTCTGAGCAAATTTAGGATTCTTTTGTTACTGAAAGAGAGGGGATGGCTACTGGATAGGCAACTCATGTGCCCTCCTCACTTTATTACTTCAGTTCTTTGAATCCAAATGAATTGGAAATTTGAAAATTTCCAGTTCAGGAAAATTCAGGGGCTGAGGCCAGTGTCCTCCCTTCTGTCCCACATACCCATCACCTGGTTCTACACCAAGTGATGTGAACAAACAATACCGGGATATAACCTCCACCAAGCTCAGACATCAGCCTAAAGATGGGTCCCCAAACTGGCCTTGGTATCTTGGTAATTGGACATTGAAGACAACAGAAGGATTTTCCATGCCCTTTTGTCTGAGTCTTAGCAGGCTTGGGTCACCCTAAGAGGAAGTGGTCCTTTTTTAACCTTTCCTGCATCAGAGACTGTGGGACTACGGAAAAATGTGCTTAGATTTTTTCTTTGACTTTTTGGATAGACACAAAGACAACTTGCTAAATAATGAAAAAAGTCACCATTATTGATATTATGGGGATTCCCTGGTGGCTCAGTAGTAAGGTTTCTGCCTGCTAATGCAGGAGACGTGGGTTCGATCCCTAGGTTGGGAAGATCCCCTGGAGTAGCAAATGGCAACCCACTCCAGTATTCTTGCCTGGGAAATCCATGGACAGAGAAACCTGGTGGGCTACAGTCCATGGAGTTGCAAAAGAGTTGGACCTGATGTAGTGATTAAACAATAACAACAGTTAATACTATCAGTTTGCATAAGAAGGATAAAAATTATTACATGGTAAATATTGGGTTGGCCAAAAAGTTCACTTGAATTTTTCCACAACATCTTATAGAAGAATTTTAATGAACTTTTCAGCCAAACCGATACAAGAAAGTTTTCAGAAAGTGGGGACATTCTTGAGAATATCCCATAATGCCAGATAAAAGACTTGGTATCATGCCTGGCACATAGTGAATAATGCTGCCGTTGGGGTTAAAACCTAGTTTGTCATAGGCAAGAATTGTTTGTATGTTTTCAATGACTAGACTTAAACTTCCTAAAGTTTAAGTTGTTCTTTATAGTGTTTGCTTAAATTATATGAAAAAATATAGCTTCCAAGTGTCTTAATATATTACCTTTCAGTGTATATGTTAAACTCTATTTATAACCCAATTGATAAACTGTTTCTATTATTTACATAGATGTAAATGGTCTCACAGTTATGGCATTAAGAACGTAATTTAGTGATCAATTACTCCCTGATAGCTCAGTTGGTAAAGAATCCACCTGCAATGCAGGAAACCCTGATTCGATTCCAGGGTCAGGAAGAGCCTCTGGAGAAGGGATAGGCTACCCACTCCAGTATTCTTGGGCTTCCCTTGTGGCTCAGCTGGTAAAGAATCCACCTGAAATGTGGGAGACCTGGGTTTGATCCCTGGGTTGGGAAGATCCCCTGGAGAAGGGAAAGGCTACCCATTCCAGTATTCTGGCCTGGAGAATTCCATGAACTGTATAGTCCATGGGGTTGCAAAGAGTTGGACACGACTGAGTGACTTTCATTAATATTGAGAAGATACCATTGTTCATTTCTCTGCTAAGCATCACCTGATAGGTTTGTTCACTTGATTCCTTCTCTTTTCTTCCCTCCTTACTGCCTGTATTTCTATTTATAATTCTTATGTACATCATTCAATAGTAGTAGCACTTCTAAAGGAAATCCATAGACCATTTTTCCTAGGATGAATAAAGATGTTTATGATAAACTTTAACTGTGTTATGTACAAGCCTTGTAAATTCCTTGGGATTGAGACCAAGGTTCATAGTGGTAGGTGTTCAGCACACATGCTATGTCTTTGTGATGATGGATTCACTCTGACTTGACAGCCAGGTCTTATAATAAGAAATGCTGTTTTAGGATTGGTCCCATGTTTGGCACTGTTGGGAGGATAAAGGTCTACAACAGCAGATTTTTACTCATACATTTTTAAAGGATACCATAAATTAAAATTGACTACAGATGGCCAGGTGCCACATTTAAGAATAAGATGGCCAGGGCATAAAAAAATTTAGTGCTGAACATTCTACATTACAAATGCAGTCACAGCCTGGGGGAATTAAGGTTATGGCAGTTTCTGAGCAAAAAAAAAAAAAAATAAATGGGGTTGTTAAATATGAGTACCAGGTGGCACTGATTTCTGAGTTATTTGTACCACTTTCATCCTTATGTAAACCATAAAATAGGCTGGCTGCTGACCAGAACCTGCAGCTGTGTAGAGGAGACGTCTTTGTACACATACCAGAAAACAAAGACTTATGATAGGCTAAAGTCTATTATGGTTTTGTACATGAAAGAAAAAATAAAATTGTTGATGTCATAGGCCTGGGGCCAAAAATGTTGACATATATCTACCTAGCTAGGGCTATAAACAGGGCATGTGTTCCTAAGAACTGTATTAAGTTTTTAAAATAGCCAGTTAACTAAATTTTTTTTTCTTGGGATATAGTTGATTTACAATGCTGTGTTTGTTTCTGTTGTACAGCAAGGTGAATCAGTTATATGTAAACATATATCCACCTTTTTTTAGATTCTCATCCCATATAAGTCATTATAGAATACTGAACAGAGTTCTCTGTGCTTCTTAGTAGGTTCTTATAAATTATCTCTTCAGAAATGGTAAGGACCTAACAGAAGCAGAAGATATTAAGAAGAGATGGCAAGAATACACAGAAGAACTACACAAAAAAATCTTCATGACCCAGATAATCACGATGGTGTGATCACTCACCTAGAGCCAGACACCCTGGAATGGGAAGTCAAGTGGGCCTTAGGAAGCATCACTACAAACAAAGCTAGTAGAGGTGATGGAATTCCAGTTGAGCTATTCCAAATCCTAAAAAAATGATTCTGTGAAAGTGTTGCATTGAATATGCCAGCAAATTGGGAAAACTCAGCAATGGCCACAGGACTGGAAAAGGTCAGTTTTCATTCCAATCCCAAAGAAAGGCAAGGCCAAAGAATGCTCAAACTACCGCACAATTGCACTCATCTCACACGCTAGTAAAGTAATACTCAAAATTCTCCAAGCCTGGCTTCAGCAATATGTGAACCGTAAACTTCCAGATGTTCAAGCTGGTTTTCGAAAAGGCAGAGGAACCAGAGATCAAACTGGCAACATCCACTGGATCATCAAAAAAGCAAGAGAGTTTCAGAAAAACATCTATTTCTGCTTTATTGACTATGCCAAAGCCTTTGTGTGGATCACAATAAACTGTGGAAAATTCTGAAAGAGATGGGAATACCAGACCACCTGACCTGCCTCTTGAGAAATTTGTATGCAGGTCAGGAAGCAACAGTTAGAACTGGACACGGAACAACAGACTGGTTCCAAATAGGAAAAGGAGTACGTCAAGGCTGTATGTTGTCACCCTGCTTATTTAATTTATATGCAGAGTACATCATGAGAAACACTGGGCTGGATGAAGCACAAGCTGGAATCAAGATTGCCAGGAGAAATATCAATAACCTCAGATATGCAGATGACACCACCCTTATGGCAGAAAGTGAAGAAGAATTAAAGAGCCTCTTGATGAAAGTGAAAGAGGAGAGTGAAAAAGTTGGCTTAAAGCTCAACATTCAGAAAACTAGATCATGGCATCTGGTCCCATCACTTCATGGCAAATAGATGGGGAAACAGTGGAAACAGTGGCTGGCTTTGTTTTTTTGAAATCACTGCAGATGGTGACTGCAGCCATGAAATTAAAAGACACTTACTCCTTGGAAGGAAAGTTATGACCAACCTAAACAGCATATTAAAAAGCAGAGACATTACTTTGTCAACAAAGGTCCGTCTATTCAAGGCTATGGTTTTTCCAGTGGTCATGTATGGATGTGAGAGTTGGACTTGAGCACCAAAGAATTGATGCTTTTGAACTGTGGTGTTGGAGAAGACTCTTGTGAGTCCCTTGGACGGCAAGGAAATCCAACCAGTCCGTCATAAAGGAGATCAGTCCTGGGTGTTCGTTGGAAGGACTGATGTTGAAGCTGAAACTCCAGTACTTTGGCAACCTGATGTGAAGAGCTGACTTTTTTGAAAAGACCCTGATGCTGGGAAAGATTGAGGGCAGGAGGAGAAGGGATGACAGAGGATGAGATGGTTGGATGGCATCACCGACTCAATGGACATGGGTTTGGGTGGACTCTGGGAGCTGGTGATGGACAGGGAGGCCTGGCATGCTGCGGTTCACGGGGTTACAAAGAGTCGGACATGACTGAGCGACTGAACTGAACTGAACTGAACTACATAGTAATATGTGTATGTCAATCCCGGCCTCCCAATTCACTCTTCCCTCTTTCCTCCCTGGTAACTGTAAACTTATTTTTTACATCTGTGACTCAAGGCACTTAACTTTTAAAATGATCATTCGCTTTCATATTTCACATACTGTCTTTATTCTTTCTAGTGTCTGAACACTTCCTCTCTGCCTATGATATTGACTGCAGTTTGGAAACCAAGAAGGAAGTCGTTCAGTGCATGGGCTCCTTCCAGGATGGAGTAGCTGAAAAGTGTGTTGATTATTTCCAGAGATTCCGACGTTCTACCCATGTGACGCCCAAATCGTACCTTTCCTTTATTCAGGGCTATAAGTTCATATATGGAGAGAAGCATGTCGAGGTTCAAACTCTGGCCAACAGGTAAGTGTGAGGGTAGAATATGAAGTTATTGTAAAGCAGTGGCTCTCAACTAGGGGCAAATGTGCTCCAAGGAGACATTTTGCAATGACTGGAGACATTTTTGTTTGTTAGAACTAGGGAGGGGGTATGGTGGGTGGTCAAGAGGTATTGCTGGGATGAAGAGTCAGAGGTCAGGGATGTGCTAAATATCCTCACAGTGCACAGGACAATCCTCATCACATACAGTTTTGTTGTTGCAACTCCCTGGACTGTAGACTGCCAGGTTCCTCTGTCCATGGGATTTCCCAGGCAAGAAGATTGGACTGGGTTGCCATTTCTTCCTCCAGGAGATCTTCCTGACCGAGGAACTAAACTTGCATCTCCTGCATTGGCATGCAGATTCTTTAGCACTGAGCCACCTGGGAAGTCCTTGTGAGATTTATCCAGCCTCAAAAACCAATAGTGCTGAGGTTGAGAAACCTTCCTTTCAAGTTTGTTCAAAGGATCATTCCATGGTTGCTAGTGGCTTTATTCTTGCCCAATAAGACTAAATATTGCCAAGTTTTCTTGCAGCCTACCACTTTCTACAGTATTGGATGATAATAATAGAAACCTTGAGCTTGGAAAAAAGCTGAGAATACAGACATCCCCTCCCACCTCCTCTCATCCCTTTCTTCCCACACGTTCTGAGTGTCTGGGATAGGAGAGTCTGCTTGGTATGTGTGTTCTCTGCACAGCAAATACCTCACTTCACTGAAATTTGTTCCCAACTTCCCAGCTCTACTTTGCTCTTTTATGAACACTTATCTCTTCTGCCTGAATACAACCAAGAAGCAGCCAAGGTTGCTACCTAAGGGACCCCTGGGTGAATGAGTGGACTAAATGACTCTAAGAACTCCTGTCTTTAAGATCGCATTATTTTAGAGTCAAACAGGCAGCTGGTCCCTTCACGAGGCAGTTTGATAGCTTTAAATTTGTTTATTTTCTTGATCCCAAATCTTCCTTCTTTTAATGTCATTGATCTCGTTAGAAAAAAAGAAGTTATTTATTTCCTTTCCTCCATGATAGGGTTTCAAGACATTGAAGTCTGTTGTCATTTAGCTAAAGTTCATTAAGCATGTTTCTTGCATGAGACAGATTCTTGACACTGTTATTCCTCATGTCATTCAGTGTTCTTAGCAGACTCACTCTTTTCACACTTAGTCTGTGAAGAACCGACATGTGACTTTAGTCTGGAATCAAGCCTAGACATTTACTCTTTTTGTCAAGCCCTCTTGGTTTTGCTATTGTATATACAGTATTCTTCAAATATGACCATTACTGTCTATATTAGTAGACCAGTACTTAGAAAATGTGGCCAAGAACCACACATGTTAACACTTCCCTCGCCTTGGATTTTTAATCTCAGAATGAATACTGGGTTGGAAAAGCTAAAAGAAGCTTCGGAGTCTGTTGCAGCTCTGAGCAGAGAACTGGAAGTGAAAGAAAAGGAGCTCCAAGTGGCCAATGATAAAGCCGACATGGTGGGTAGACATTGACACATGGACCATATTTGTTTTGAATTCCCAATTCATAAATGTTAATACTGTATGCTTCTTCTCTAAGTAGTAACCATGGAAGTGCAAATTTTTTATTTCCATTATAATACCATATATACACCAGGGATGCTATGAATGAAATAGGTAACTAATGAGAACCTACTGTATAGCACAGGAAACTCAGTGCTCTGTGATGACCTAGATGGGAAAGAAATCCAAAAAAGCCGGGATGTATGTATACATACGGCTGATTCACTTTGCTGTACAGGAGAAACTAATGCAACATTGTAAAGCAACTATACTCCAATAAAATTTTAAAAAGTACCATACTCTTAATTCTGTGTATGAAAAATTGTGTAAGTGGACAAAATCGACAAATCCAGGCAAAAATGTGCATTTTGAACTGGGTGATTTTTGATGTACTTTTTTTTGGTTTTATATTGAATTAGGTCTTAAAAGAAGTGACAATGAAAGCACAGGCTGCTGAAAAGGTCAAAGCTGAGGTCCAGAAGGTGAAGGACAAAGCCCAGGCCATTGTCGACAGCATCTCTAAAGATAAAGCCATTGCTGAGGAAAAACTGGAAGCAGCAAAGCCAGCATTAGAAGAAGCAGAAGCAGCCTTGCAGGTACATCTTTGTGATATAACAGATGTCATCTTCTAGGGCCTCGGAGGAAGATTAGGCAGAAAAGATGAATAACAACGAAGAAATGTTCTACTGCTTCAGACCAAAGCTCTCTTCACTGGAATGATTTCAAGTGGTATTTTCTGCTTGGAGATGTTATTTGCTTTTTTTAGATATTGCAGGTGGCACTTCACATATTACTTTCTCACTCACAAGTGATGGGCATTGCCATGTAATAGGGGTCTGGGTGCCACCTTCTCATTTCAACTCTGTTACTAATAAGCTGTGTGATGTTGGAAAAGTCACGCAAAATTCCTAAAATAGTTTTGTCACTCATTCATTGAGGATGTTAGAGTAGGTTAGTAAGATACAGCTTTCTTTGAGTGTACATATAAATTATCCAAACAAAGGACTGCTGATCTAGTGCTACGCATTAAGGTCAGGCTTTGATCAGGCTTCCAACACAATGCAATATGTGGCAATATCATAAATGATGAAATTAGAAATGAGGTTGGATTCTGGGAAAATATGTTGACTCTAGTGAAGTAGGCTATGTCTTCAAGGGCTGGCCCTTTTTGAGACTGGTCTAGTTTGAGATGTTTTGGATTCAAGTCATTGTTTTTACTGTTTCGTCCCTGGTGGTCCAGTGGTTAACATTCTGGTCCAGTGGTTAACTTTCTGCACTTCCAATGCAGTGGGTGCGGTTCAATCCCTGGTCACGGGAATAAAATCCTTAGTCTACTCATCTATTGTCTTATGTTATTGATTCTTGGCTTAGAAAGTGGCTGGAGAAATGGAACACTGCTGACCTGTCCATTGCTAATTCAAGTTATATAACCTCAATTGAACTTGCATCATAATGTGATGTAGTTATTATTTTTTGCTACCTATCTTATTTTCACACTTCCTGAAACACTTACAAATTTTTTTGATCCACGTGAAGTCTTTAAGCTTTCTGTCAGTATACAATGTATTGTATAAGATAATTTTTACTCTAGAGACAGTGAAGATGTTGCCTTCTTTTCTTTTCTTTCCAAAGTTTCACACCGTTCTTACAGGTGATGTATCTTTCCTTACTGTTTCTTCATTCCTTCTTGCACTGGCTAAGCTGTCCTCCTTAATCCATGAAGTCTTCCAGGGTCCTTAGCCTTTCAGATTGGTGGATACCTCATCTTCCCCAGTCCCACTTTTAAAAGACCAATTTATGAAGTTGTGATTGATATATAAAAAGCCGTACATATTTAATATGTATAGCTTTGTGAGTTTGGGATGAGTGCACACCTATGAAAACATCACCACCTTCAAGGCCACAGACACATCCATCAACTCTCAAAGTTTCCACCTGCTCCCTTTATTATTGTTTTTTTTTCTTTAAAATTTGTATTTATTTATTTTTATTGGAGTGTAGTTGCTTTACAATTTGTGTTAGTTTCAATTTTACAGTAAAATGAATCAGCCATACACTTACATATATATCTCCCCCTTTTGGACCTCCTTCCCATTTAGGTCACCACAGAGCATTAAGCAGAGTTCCCTGTGCTGTACAGTAGGTTCTCACCAGTTATCTATGTATCAATAGTATATGTGTGTCAGTCCTAATCTCTCAATTCCTCCCACCCTTCCTTTCCCCCTTGGTATCCATATATTTGTTCCCTAGCTCTGTGTCTCTATTTCTGCTTTGCACATAAGATCACCTGTACCATTTTTTTAGATTCCACATATATGCATTAATATATGATCTTTGTGTTTGTTTTTCTGACTTACCTCACTCGTATATGACACTCCCTAGGTCCATTCGCATCTCTACAAATGACCTGGTGTCATTCCTTTTTATGGCTGAGTAGTATTCCACTGTGTATGTGTACCATATCTTCTTTATCCATTTCTCTGTTGATAGACATTTAGGTAGCTCCCATGTCCTGGCTACTGCAAATAGTGCTGTTATGAACATTGGAGTGCATGTATCTTTTTGATTATGATTTTCTCTGGCTTTGTGCCTAGTAGTGGGATTACTGGATCATAGGGTAAGTCTGTTTTTCTTATTGGTATTTTTTTTGATAAGAACACAACTTAAGATCTACCCATTAACAAATTTCAAGTATATAATAAAGTATTGATAACTGTGGGCACTGTGCTGTAGAGTAGATCTCTAGAATTTATCTTGCATAACTAAAACTTTCTACCCTTTGACCATCACCTTCCATTTCCTTCTTCCTTCAGCCCCTGGCAACACCATTCTACTCTCTGCTTCTATGAGTTTATCTGGGATTCCACATATAAATGAGATCATGCAGCATTTTTCTTTCATGTTTAGCTTATCTCCCTTGACAAAATATATTCCAGGTCCATCCATACTGTTGCAAATGGCAGAATTTCCATTATTGAAGCCTGAATAATATTCCACTGGATGTAAATACCACATTTTCTTTATCCATTCATCCATCAATGGAGATTTACATTGCTTCCATGTCTTGGCCATTGTGAATAATACTGCAGCAAACATAAGGGTGCAGATATCTCTTTAAGATCCTGAACATATCCTCCCCCTGCCCATTTTAAGACACTCTGGCTCCACTGAGCGTCTTTGATCAATAGAGAGAAGACAAGGACAGTGTAAAGAAACTTCTAAACCTTTATTAGACTTGTGATACTAACAGCACGATAGGAACGGAGCTTGTGGCATCTCAGTTCTTACATCTCAGTCTACATTTTCATAAGATTTCAAAAGCCTGACATGTTTTTTAATATTATAAAATATTTTCTAGTATCCTCCTAATTTAGTACTCTCTACCACTATAATATTCAGCAACACCATCAATACAGAAATGTCTGGGAATAGGGGCAAGGTGATTGGGGTATGTAGGGGAACTTTTCAATAATTTCCTTCATTGGTTCTGTCTTCATTTTATTGCCTCCTTGTAAGTTTTGAAATCTGGTACTACCAATTCATACTAAGAAAATTCCAGGTACATTCAAACTCTGTCTTGGCATCAGCCATGTAAACCTACAAAACAAATAAAGAACAGCAAAGAATGTGTCAATTCTTATCCCAATGCTAATCTGACCTGACTGCTTTGTATAATTATATATATACACACACACACACACACATACACACACACATATGTAGTAGTCATATTTCTTTGCCTGTAGAAGAAAGAGGAATCTAATATTTAGCTGAAATAGGTTGAACTTCAGCCATACCCCCACCCCCAATTCATTTTACATGGATCCCCAACATAATTGAGTCCAAGTATGTTTGAGATTTCCCCCTTTTAAAGCTAAAGGGAAAATAAACAGATAGGACCTAATCAAACTTATAAGCCTTTGCATAGCAAAGGAAACCATAAACAAAATGAAAAGACAGCCCACAGACAGTGAGAAAATATTTGCAAATGATGAGACCAATAAAGGGTTAATTTCCAAAATATACAAACAACTCATATAACTCAATTAAAAAAAAAAAAACAACCAAAAAGTGAGCACAAGATCTAAATAGACATTTCTCCAAAGAAGACATACAAATGGCCAACAGACACATGGAAAGATGCTCAACATTACTAATTATTAGAGAAATTAAATCAAAACTGCAATGAGATATCACTTCACACCAGTCAGAATGGCCATCAGCAAAAAGTCTTACAAATAATAAATGCTGGAGAGGGTGTGGGAAAAAAGGAGCCCTCCCACACTGTCGGTGAAAATGTAAACTGGTACAGCTTCTATGGAGAACAATGTGAAAGTCCCTTAGGCATTAACAACAGAGCTACCATGTGGTCCCACAGTCTCACTTCTGGACATATATCCAGAGAAAACTAACATTTGAAAGGATACATGCATCTCAGTTTTCACTGAAGCACTATTTACAATAGCCAAGACATGGGAGTGACCTAAATGTCCATCAACAGATAAGTGGATAAAAAAGATGTGGTACATATATACAGTGGAACATTTCTCAGCCATGAAAAAAAGAAATATGTTATTTGCAGCAACATGGATGGACCTCCCTAGAGATTATCATATTAAGCGAAGTAAGTTGTAAGGAGAAAGGCAAATACCGTATGGTATCACTTATATATGGATACAAAGGAACTTATCTATGAAGCAGAAATAGACACAGAGAACAGACTTGTGGTTGCTAAAATGCTGGGGGAAGGGTTGGATTGAGAGTTTAGGGTTAGAAGATGCAAACTATTGTGTGTGTGTATATATATATATATATATATATATATATATATATATATGAATCACTATACACCTGAAACTAATACATTGTAAATCACTGAATATTTTGATAAAATAAATTTTAAAACAAACAAACATGCTTGGGGCTGGTGCACTGGGACGACCCAGAGGGATGGTACAGGGAGGGAGGAGGGAGGAGGGTTCAGGATGGGGAACACGTGTATACCTGTGGCAGATTCATGTTGATATATGACAAAACCAATACAATATTGTAAAGTTAAAAATAAAATTAGGATGGGGAACACATGTATACTAATTAAATAATTTTCTATTAAAAAAAAAAAAAAAGAAATAGGTAAATTGCTTATGAAATAAATCCTGTTTCAAAAAAGTAAAAAAAAAAAGAAAAATAAAATTAAAAAACAAACAAAAAGCTAAAGTTAAATAAGCATGCCAGACCCTTTTATATCCACTTTAATTTGATGCTGCTTTCCCTATTGGCAGCTATTATGTTTCTCTCCTTTCTCTTTTATAGCCAAATATCTCAAATGAAGGTCTGTCTGCTATTTCCAGTTTTTTTTTTTTTTTTTAACCTCAAATTCTCCTTCACTTCCAGCTGTCTAGAATTCACAAATGCTAGTGTACTGAAACAGTCCTTTTCAAAGTAGATAGTTACCTTTCTAATTACCAGGTTCAGTGGTTTTCTTTTCTTCTTATTTTCCCCAAAATTCTCAGAGAAAAGATCATTAGCTTTGATATGAAGTTCATGGGGTACCTTCCTTTGACAGGAGGGTTGCAAATGGAAATCAGATGAAAGGTCTCCAAGGCCTAGAAGGAATGAAGGTGCAGTTTGTCCTAGAAATAGGACAGTATCAGATGCTTATTTTTGTGTTTCCAATGCTTATTCCATTGATAGAACTGATAGAACACTTATTATCGACCACAACACATCTATGTGACTGTTAAGTACTTTACTGTATAAGAACCTTTGTATGGAACAGAACTTTTCTAAGAGCTTAGTGAAATTCCTGTTGCTCATGTTCCATCATCTAAAGGTCAGTTTCCAGCTAAGAAACCTCTAATTATGCAACTGGCAGCCCTGCGGCTACCCGCTGATGTCGGTCCAAGGTGACGAGCTGTAAGAGAGTCAGATTCTTGACCTACATAACTAATGAGTAAAAAGAGCAGTGCAAGTCCTGGAGTTTCCCTGGTTGAGAATCGCTGGAATCTACTGTAGAGCTGATGATTCTTTTCCTTTCAGATCTGCTTCCTTTTCTGACACTAAGTGGCTGTTACAATTTTAGAGAAGTCACGGCTCCTTATCAGAGGGCGAACATGTCTCTCACTGTGTCTCCTCTGGCTGTCACTTTGCATTGTAAAAATTTGAACTTGTGGGGATGTGTGTTTCTTTGGGATTAAATATGCTTCTAGCCCTCATGACTGCATCAAACTTAAAAATGCTTGCGCTCCTCTGTTGAAGTACAGTAAGTCCCCTACATATATATGAATGTTTTAAGTTGTGAACTTTCAAAGATGCGAATGTGGATTCTATCAGTGTCAGGCATGAGTGAAACCCCGACTTGCCCTCCGTCTCCTATTGCTG
The DNA here is from genome assembly GCF_027580195.1 of Bos mutus. Lineage (NCBI taxonomy): Eukaryota > Metazoa > Chordata > Mammalia > Artiodactyla > Bovidae > Bos > Bos mutus. The sequence goes on from NC_091636.1 coordinate 59,265,329, forward strand.
ACAATCCTTCAGCTCTACCATCTCCCACCCCTTCTCCCTCCTCTAGTCAGTGACACTTCTTGCCTATTCACTCTATGCCAGCCCCTGTGTGCCAGCTGCTGTCCTGTTACTACTGTACCTTTCAAGGTACTGTGTACTGCAGGATTAAAAGTGTTTTGTATCTGTTTGCTTTTTATGTATTATTTGTGGGAAAAGTATTATAAACCTATTACAGTACAGTACTATGTCACTGACTGGGTACCCAGGCTAACTTTGTTGGACTTACAAACAAATTGGACTTACAGATGTGCTCACAGAATGGAACTTGCTCATAGGTAGGGGACTTCCTATAGCAGTCTTTGGAGAGTAAATGTTTGTTTCCACTTTTCCTGTCTCAAGACTGGATGATAACCTCCTCTCCTCCCCAGACCATCAAGCCTTCCGACATCGCTACTGTCCGCACGCTAGGCCGACCCCCTCATCTCATCATGAGGATCATGGATTGTGTGCTGCTGCTGTTTCAGAGGAAAGTCAATGCAGTGAAAATTGATCTGGAGAAAAGCTGCACAGTTCCTTCCTGGCAGGAATCTTTAAAACTGATGACAGCAGGGAACTTTCTACAGAATTTGCAGGTTGGTAGTTCAGTAATGATGGGCTAAGAGGGGACTCAGATTTCATTGGAGTGTCTGGATCCTTTAACAGAAAATGAATTTGCATGCATATTTTTTAACTTACTGTTTTTCATCTTTATTGGGGTATAACTGATAAATAAAAATGTATTATAATGAAGATGTATGACTTGATGTTTTGATGTTTGTATTGATACATTGTGAAATGCTTTCACCATAGTCCATCCATTTGTTGTTGTTCAGTCACTCAGTCATGTCTGACTCTTTGCGACCTCATGGACTGCAGCACACCAGGTTTCCCTGTCCTTCACTATCTCCTGGAGTTGCTCAGACTCATGACCATTGAGTTGATGATGCCATTCAACTATCTCATCCTCTGGGTTTAATCCATCCATTAAATCCAATAAATATCTAATTAAATATCTATCACCTCACATAGTTATCATTTTTCCTTTTTTTTTTGGTGGTTAGAACACTTAAGATCTAGTCTCCCAGCAAATTTCAAGTATATAATACAGTATTGTTCACTATATTCACATGGCTGTGCATTAGGTCCCCAGCACCTTCTCATCTTGTATAACTGACACTTTGACCCTTGGCCTTTGACCAGCATCTTCCCCTTTCTCCTCCCCAAGTCCCTAGCTACCACCATTCTACTCTGCTTCTGTGAGTCTGACTATTTTAAATTCCACGTATAAGTGATAACAGGCAGTATTTGTCTTTCTCTGTCTGACTTATTTGACTTAGCATATGCCCTCCAGATCTGTCCATGTTGTTATAAATGGCAGAATTCCCTTCTTTTTTAAGTCTGAGTAATATTCTTCATCAGAGAAGGCAATGGCACCCCACTCCAGTACTCTTGCCTGGAAAATCCCATGGACCAAGGAGCCTGGTGGGCTGCAGTCCATGGGGTCGCTAAGAGTCGGACACGACTGATTGACTTTACTTTCACTTTTCACTTTCATGCATTGGAGAAGGAAATAGCACCCCACTCCAGTGTTCTTGCCTGGAGAATCCCAGGGACGGGGGAGCCTGGTGGGCTGCTGTCTATGGGGTCGCACAGAGTCGGACACGACTGAAGTGACTTAGCAGCAATATTCTTCATATATATTTAAAATTTGTATTTATTTATTTTATTTATTTTTTTTTCTTCTAATTTTATTTTATTTTTAAACTTTACATAATTGTATTAGTTTTGCCAAATATCAAAATGAATCCGCATACAGGTATACATGTGTTCCCCATCCCGAACCCTCCTCCTCCTCCCTCCCCATACCATCCCTCTGGGCCGTCCCAGTGCACCAGCCCCAAGCATCCAGCATCGTGCATCGAACCTGGACTGGCAACTCGTTTCCTACATGATATTTTACATGTTTCAATGCCATTCTCCCAAATCTTCCCACCTTCTCCCTCTCCCACAGAGTCCATAAGACTGTTCTATACATCAGTGTCTCTTTTGCTGTCTCGTACACCGGGTTATTGTTACCATCTTTCTAAATTCCATATATATGCGTTAGTATACTGTATTTATGTTTTTCCTTCTGGCTTACTTCACTCTGTATAATAGGCTCCAGTTTCATCCACCTTAAGTATCTCCTCAGAGTAGAAGTTTCTCTTTCAAATATGACATTATAAGCATTAGAGCTTTAGAGTTTCTTTATATGTAAAATATGAGTAATTTGTCATCTGTATGTTTGCAAATATCTTCTTTCACTCTCTGCCTTAGTTGTTCATTCCAGTAATTGTGTCTTTCAGTAAGCAGATGTTCTTGTTTAGTATAGTCCAGTTTATCAATATTTTCCTTAATAGTGCTTTCTGTGTTCTGTTTAGTAAATCTTTGCCTGTCTCTAGGGTAGAATAAATGCACCTATCTTTTCTTCTGAAAGTTTTGTTGTTTTATCTTTAATATTTAGATCTTGAGACAACTGATTGGGATTCCCAAGCCCCATCCATACCTTACACAGTAACTTCAGCACTGTCTTTCATTCAGTTTTTATTTTTAAAATTTTTTCATAGTTTCTTTTTAAAATTTTAATTTTTATTGAAAGATAATTACTTTATAATATTATGATGATTTCTGCCATACATCAACATGAATCAGCAATAGGTATACATATATCACTTCCCTCTTAAATCTCCCTACCACCTCCCTCCCCATCCCACCCCCCTAAGTTGTCACAGAGCACCAGCTTTGGGTTCCCTGTGTCATACAGTAGATTACCACTGTCTATCTATGGTAATATATATGCTTCAATGCTACTCTCTCAAATCATCCCACCTTCTCTCTCCCTACTGTGTTCAAAAGTCTGTAGATAGGTTCATCAGGATCATCTTTGTAGATTCCGTATATATATGCTAAAATGCAGTATTTGTCTTTCTCTTTCTAACTTACTTCACTTTGTATAATAGGCTCTAGGTTCGTCCACATCATTAGAACCGACTCAGATGCATTCCTTTTTATAGCTGAGAAATATTCCACTGTGTACATGTACCACACTTCTTATCCATTTATCTGTTGGTTAACATCTAGGTTTCTTCCATGTCCTAACTGCTGTGAACAGTGCTGCTGTGAACACTGGGGTGTATGTCTTTTTCAGTTTTGTGCAGTTTTTAATTCAGTGTTGCCCATGTGGCTACTGTGGCCAGAGCATCTTGTGGGGCCTTTTGCAGCAGCTCTAACAAGAAGTAGCTTCTGAAACCGGTGGGTTATACAGACTTGTTTCAGATAATTGAAATATGAGCCTCTGAGATGTAAGTGCCCTGTGAAGGAATAGCATGCTATTTGGGTGGAGAGTGGGTGGCGATTAATCTGATTATGAGTGTGTGAAGAGCAGTGGTGGTAGGGGGTGGGGCTCAAAAAATACTCACCGAAAAACGTGGCAGTGGCATCAGACTTGCCTTATATACCTGCTGCAGAGCCACTGTTCTTGGAAGCTACTTTGCTATTTGCCTTCTGTCACCGCCATCCTTCCACTGCTCCCAAATATTCTTCTGGCTTCACTATTTTTTAAGTCTCACAAGAGAAACTTGGATTTTAAGGAGGTCTGAATAAAGGTAAGTTTTGCTCTGTGCTAGGTATGTTCTGTGCAGACTTATTTCTATGAATTATTTAGGTGCTACATTTCTTTCTACTTGGAAAACATTTAATTATCTTCATTGAGATGATCAAACACCATTTTTAAAAGGTCCAATTCCACTGATTGGTCAGTCTTCTCTTTTAATGCAAGAAGGCACTCTTACTCCATTTCTGTTACTATTTTAAAATTTTATCCCTCCAGAAGAGAAAAGTTCTCTCATAATCTTGATAGTTCAGTGATTAAAAATTAATTCATCACCCTGAAGGCTTAATGTCCCACTGATTTTCGTCACATTTCAGGTGAGTTTAATAGAACCTCTCTTTGAATGTGTTAAGCATTCGGTTGCTGCTAAATGCTAAATATTTATGTCTAAATATATACACTTTACATATCTACTTTATTTGCAATGCTAAATATATGTATCATTTTATTTGCCTAATATCCTGAAAAATCGACAAGATATTTATCCATTCTTGGATTTAACTGTTTGTTTCAATGGTATCATGAGTGTAATGTGATTATGACTTAATGGACAAAAGCATTTTAACTATTTCACTCCATTCTTCCACAGCAATTCCCGAAAGACACAATCAATGAAGAAGTGATAGAATTTTTGAATCCTTACTTTGAAATGGCAGACTACAACATTGAAACCGCGAAACGAGTGTGTGGGAATGTAGCGGGTCTTTGTTCCTGGACCAAGGCCATGGCTTCCTTCTTTTCCATCAACAGAGAGGTGTTGCCTCTGAAGGTAAGCTTCCTTGGTGGGGCTTCAGGATGTGTGCCAGCAGGGGGTCTCTGGGTCAACAGGGCTTGTCTTTCCTGCAGCAAAGGAGTCTTAGGTGTTATTAGTCTCAAGTCTATGATAAGAGCTGGTACTGGACTGGCCAAGCATAGCATGTTTCTTTCTTCTCTGTAATCCTCCTGCCACTGGAATTGTATGGGCCTTAAGCATGGACTCTACAAGGATACTAAGTCCACTGTGGGCTGCTGGACATTTCCCCTCCGCCCCCTGACAGTGTTAACTTGAGAAAAAGAAACACAGAAAACTATAGCATAGGATCCACCAGTAATGTCCAAGAGCTCTTGCCAGGAAGTCCTATGAATGAGGCAGGGTGGACACAGTCACTGGTGGCTGGACTTGTCTTCAGAGGTGACATAGTATTCCCTCTCCCTTTGACCCTCAGGAAAGAGACTGACTAGCATCCTTTATTTAATGTGGGCTGACAATATGCCACTGTTTCTCTCTGAGTTATTGAATTTCTCAGCTTTATTTGTCCATGTCTCCACACCATTTAGTGAGTCTTTAGCAGATGGAGAGGCAAGTACATGTTTTGAGAATAAAATATTAATGCCTCAAAAATTACACCTAATGGTTTGGTTGATTATTTTGCTTTCGTATAAGTCTGATATCTTTCAACCATCAACTAAAATCCTCTTATCCTTACAAACTACCTGAGGAACTTAATAATCATGCTAAAAATAATCAAGAATAAAAAGAAGATAGGGAGAGAGTTTCAAGTTCCATTTTATTTTCTCATTATTACCATACCCGGAGCATTTAGTCAGTGGGGAGTCTCTGGAGGTCTTAGGGGAACTTAAAACAGAAGGGATTCATTTGGCTTAGAGATTTTTAGAGCAAATAGTTCAAGTCATGCTGTCAGGTACTATGGATTCAGGACCATTGAAGACTCCAGTTGGCTATTTTGATACTGACTGAACCACTGAGTCCAGTGAAAAGTATAGGGCATCCTTTGCAAAATTTTCCAGTGGGTAAGCATACATAAGTGTCTCCAAAGGAATTACACTTGAATTCACAAGGGGGAGTTTTTATTTTGTTGTAATTACTTGAAATAAAATGAGTTAAAATCAGTACAAAATAATGGACATTCTAAACAAGGCTTATGAAGAACAACATCTCCTCCATTATGTTTGGTAGAATTCAGGCTCCATCCAGTCCCAGGACAACGTACATCCTGCAGTAGGACGTGAAGGGAACAGCAGGTGGGGACCTTCTGGTTGTCCCTGGAACCTATGCTTCCCTTCTGAGAAGCCTGTTCTGGGGGTGCCCTCCTGTGCTCTTAGTAGCATCCAGTGTCTGGAAGTCTCTAGTTTGTCAGGTCCCTCCTAATTGCCATTGTCATAAAAATAAACATAGTTACATAGATCCCACATGTTCATTGCATAGAGAGAAGTAGAAGACAAAGAAAGTGCAGTCTCATTGGGCAACTGTGCTCAGTATATTAAGAAATACAGACCAAAGGGTCTAACTTCACTGATTTCTGAAGGGGTTTCTCTCGTTTCCCAAGTGAAGAGTTTGAGGACACTCCTTTGACTCCAGTGGGGACCTCTTTACCACTCATTAGTGATGGAGACACTGAGAGACTCTTCTTTCATCTTACAATTCCTCTAGACAGGCCAAGTGACTTCTAATAGTGGATAAATTTAAACAAATATTGATGACAAGAATTTCAATTTAAATTCTATTCAATTTCATTCTAATAAGATTTCTCCTTAGAAACTCTGTGAAAACTAGTAAATATGAGTTCACATAAGCAGAACATTACAACAGTAGAGCCTTAAATATTGAACACAGATAATAACACTATTATTTATGGAGGGACTTCCCTGGTGACCCAGTGGTTAAGATTTTGCCTTCCAATGCAGGAGTGTGAGCTCCATCCCTGCTCAGGGAGCAGAGATCCCACATGCCTTGATGCCAAAAAACCAAAACATAAAACAGAAGCTATGTTGTAGCAAATTCAATGAAGACTTTAAAAATAGCCTATATCAAAAAGATCTTTAGAAGAGTGATATTAATATATTATTATCTATTAAACTTTTATTATAGACCAGGTCCCAGACTTGGGTTTTTACATGCTATCATATTTAATATGCACACAACACACTCTCATAAATCTTAGCAGGTAGTTTTTCAATATCTTAATGGAGAAACTGAGGCTCATAGAGTTTAAGTAATCTTAATAGAGTCCTACAGCTCCTAATGTGAGCAGTTGGATTTGAATGATTTTTATACCCTTTGATTATATCTTTTGAATACTTCATTAAAAAGATTATTATTATTTTTTTTTTTTCTGAGGAAAGTCCTTGAAAATATCCAAAGTTTGGGGGACTGTGATACTTTGACATTAGTGGGTGGCTTTATAGTAAGTTGACAGAGTAGCCTTGCTGTTCCTCCTTGTTTAAGTCGTGGCAACAGATTCTTCTTAGAGCAGAGATGAAGACAAATGTCCCAAGAGTCAGAATATTTGTAAACTGTAATTTTTAAGCCATGCGTTTGCTGTCATTGTCTCTAGTCATGGAACTAGATATTCCTTTAAAGAATTATTCTGCCAAAATTTGGGAACCTGGGGTTATCAGATAAGAAAATAACTTATCTCAAAAGAATATTTTTAAGATAATCTTTTCTTCTCAAACACTTCAGAAATAATATCATGCTGGTATTGGGTTTCCCCATTAAAGTCAGTTTTGCCATTTTAAAAACTTAAAAGAGGGAATTTAGGTTTCAAATTTTTTTCAAAAAAATTTAAATTCCTGTAAGCACAGACTATTTTCTACATCACCTTTTCCAAATATTGCTTTTTTCCCCCCAATATTACTTTTGATTATGTCTTTTGAGTCTAATTTAGCTTCCTTAAAACTAATATTTTTATTTGGTCACAGCTCAAGTATCAATTCCTTACTTGAAAGCAAGGAATATATGAGAATTACAGGAATACCGTCAAGTCCATCTCTACCCACGAAAACCTAGATCTTTATATTCAGTGAATAATTATGTTTCATTCTTTGTCTTGTTTTAACATCTTCATTAACAGTGATGAGCTCTTCTTGGCAAATGAGAGCTAAATATTCTAAATATTAAATTTAGCTAAATATTCTAAATATTCAACTTTTCCCCTACAACTCAATATTAAAATAATCTGCAATTTGCCTTTATGTATTTCCTATTACAGCGTTCGAATTTAGGGACTGGCAAACTATGGTCCACAGGCCAAAGCTAACCTACCACCTGTATTTGTACAGCTCATAGAATTTTAAATTAAGTACTTAAACAAAAGTCTTGATTTTGCATCTTGTCCCCCAAAGCCAGAAATATTTACTCTGGAGTTTTATGAAAAAGTTTGCTGACTCTCTCTTAATGATTTATAATCGTCTGCTTACAAACATGTCAAGTTCACATGAAGACTTGGCCTTGATAATGTAATTTGAGAAGACTCTCAAAGAACAAAGAAAAGGTGCAGCATGGACTTCCCTGAGTTCTCAGATGCGACTGGATGTCTGGGTTGCTGCCTGTCCCTTCATGCTGTGTGTGTCTTGTGCAGGCCAACCTGGTGGTGCAGGAGAACCGCTACATGTTGGCCATGCAGGATCTGCAGAAGGCCCAGGCAGAGCTGGACGACAAGCAAGCCGAGCTGGACGTGGTGCAGGCTGAGTATGAGCAGGCCATGACCGAAAAGCAGGTGACTGTCCTCTGACACTGTGGTCAGCCCTTCGTTCCTTCCTGCTTTCTCTCTCTAAGGGTTTGATTGCCAGCAGGGATTCATTTAAGTGATGTGCAGTACGTGTGTACATACATACATACACACATGGACACACAGCACATGTGCCTTCATCAAGTCCTGGAGTTTGTTTCTAGCAGACACCAAGGACCTTCAGTGAGAGGTCAGGATATTCAGCCAAAACAGAAGTCACTGCTGGAACATGGATGTTCAGGGTTTTCTTGTATATTGTGATGAACGCAGCATCTTGTGCAGCATTTTTGATATGTTTTTCAAATCACATCCTCCCACTTTATCTCGTTTAATCTTTAAACAATCTCTCAAGGTAGGCAGGGTAGATATTTTTATTTTATTCTCATTTTAAAGAAAGAAACTTAGGGGACTTCCCTGGCGGTCCAATGGTTAAGACTTGGTGCTTCCAGTACAAGGAGTGTGGGTTCAATCCCTGGTCAGGGAGTTAAGATCCCACACGGTGCAGCAAAAAAATTAAAACAAAATGAAAATTATAAAAACAATAAGGAAAGGAACTTAGGTCTAGAAAGGACAAGAGAAGGGCTGTTGATCATAGGCATTGATCCTAGGACTAGATTAGATCTTGATCATCTGATGTCTTTTCAGGCCTCTCTGCTGGACCAACCTGACCACATGGCTGTGTCCCAGTCACAGAGACCACCCACAGCCTTCTCAACCTCTGCATGTTTTGCAACTTTCAGTTCAGTTCAGTTTAGTCGCTCAGTCGTGTCTGACTCTTTGTGACCCCATGAATCGCAGCACGCCAGGCCTCCCTGTCCATCACCAACTCCTGGAGTTCACTCAGACTCACGTCCATCGAGTCAGTGATGCCATCCAGCCATCTCATCCTCTGTCATCCCCTTCTCCTCCTGCCCCCAATCCCTCCCAGCATCAGAGTCTTTTCTAATGAGTCAACTCTTCGCATGAGGTGGCCAAAGTACTGCAGTTTCAGCTTTAGCATCATTCCTTCCAAAGAAATCCCAGGGCTGATCTCCTTTAGAATGGACTGGTTGGATCTTCTTGCATTCCAAGGGACTCTCAAGAGTCTTCTCCAACACCACAGTTCAAAAGCATCAATTCTTCGGTGCTCAGCCTTCTTCACAGTCCAACTCTCACATCCATACATTTAGCACTCTTCAAAATCAAAGTTTGTATATTTCCTCTCCACTGAGCAGCAAGCTCTTTCATTGATTTATATTAACTCCAGTTCCACTGGGGCCTCCTTCATTCTGGAAATCAAGGCAGATGTAACATAAACCTAATGTAGCTTAAGCTTCATTTTCCCTCACTTGCACAGGCCCCATAAATGCTGAGTTTACTGGGAGCCATGGAGAGGTCTATGGGGAGAGTATTTTATTCAGATAAAATACCTGGAGATCCCAGGGGAAAGGGACCTGAGTTCTTCACCATCAGGACTTTGTAGTGCTTTTTCCCTGCTGATTCTCATTACATGTTCACTTGGCTGTTTTGTATTTGCAAAAATTCTTTAATGATTTTCTTAAAGTGATCCCCAGATTATGTAAGCATCTGTCCTCACAAAATCTCTATCTGCTTCCGATAAAGCCTACATTTGGAAAACAAGATCTAGATTCTCCCTGTGCTTTCCTTGATGATTTATTTTAGAACCTTTGCTGCTTCTCAGTTGTCGCTTGGCTGGATTGAGATTTCTGCTCTGTTGGTCTGTCTCTTTACAGAGTCCCAATGAGCGAATTTAGATAAACATCAGTTGCACAGTGTGCAAGATGTGTGGTATTCTCTGTTAAAGATAAGTCTCCTGAAAGCAAAATAAGAGCTTTATAGAAATTTTGGAGAAGTAATTATGTATCATCATTTGGATTTATTACTTATGGTCTATGGAATTCACTTATAATATCAAGAGAAAATTCACTTTGCAGTTTGAAAGACTACTTTAGAAACTATGAAGAAGGCCTGTTAATTTCTAACATTTGGACACTCACATTGAGAAGCGCTGCTACATGTAGTAAACATGTGTTACAGCCTCATTTTATTATCTTTCAGTTTTAACAATTTTGCATTAGTTCACTCAAGCTCTTTAGTTTTCGAGTATCTGCTATTTGTTAGGTGAGCAATTATAAGGACCATGTAAGTACAGCTACTATAAAGGTATGGCTTTAACTTAAAATTTTGAATTTCAACAAATGTCATGTATTTTTCGTAAGAAAACAAAATCTGGCCATGTGCTGGCCTGCCCGCAACAGGTTGGCGTGAAGTTGACCTTTAGTCATGGTGTTGCTTCTTCCTCCATGGGGCTCCATGAGAGTCCAGGGTTACAGACTACAGGGAGGCAGGGGAGGGTTTCAAGTCTTCGATCCATGGTCACGACTGTGACCTCATTACCCAGGTGTGCAGTCCCTGGAGGAGTGTGTGTCTTGCTGCTCTGTGCACAGGGCAGGGCTTTGTGGAGGGCCCACTTCCCCAGGAATCTGGTCATATTCTAGGGCATTGGGAGAGAGAGAGCCAGGAGTACTACCCATGGAAGCCAAGGAATTCTGCACCCTCCCCCCGCCAGGCTCAGAGGGAAAATTCATTTCTCACTCCTGTCTGCTCCCATCTCCCATTTCCCAATCCCCTCCGAGGAGCCTGGGCTTCCAGAAAGCAACAGCCGGGAGGGGAGAGGTTGGCCAGTTTATATTCAGCCACACAGAAGTGGGGATGGGGAACTTAGGGAGGATAACAATATTAAAAATTTTTCATATGAAAAGTTTGTTTTAAAGGTAAACAGATATAAATAAGGGCTTTTCTGGTGGCTCAGTGATAAAGAACCCACCTTCCTAATGCAGGAGATGTGGGTTTGATCCCTGATTCTGGAAGATTCTCTGGAGGAGGGCATGGCATCCCACACCAGTATTCTTGCTTGAAGAATCCCATGGACAGAGGAGCCTGGAGGGCTACAGTCCATGGGGTTGCAAACAGTTGGACACAACTGAGTGACTAAACAACAATTACAAGAAAACAATGATGTCATATGATACTTCCAGCTGACATCTTTTGTTTTGGGGAGATACAAACAAATATGGATGGTGTACAGGTGTGGGTGCACCTCTCAGCTGGGCTTTTGGGTTTTCTGCATTAATTCTAGTGGGAAGGAAAACTGAGCAGACTAGAACAAACTGGAACAAGTATCTTGTTTCTGAAAAACACGGTATTACGCTATTATTACAAAAGCAATTTGTGTTTCTTTATAAAAAATACACATAGGTAACCCTGGTGATAAAGCCTAAAAATATCTTGCTCTTTATCATTTTGTATCTACACATATGTCTGATTTACATATATTTTAAATTCATGTAAAACTGTAACAGATCATTCAGTACATACTGCTTTATAAATGAAATTTAACTAATGATTATTTTTCATAATTATTATATTTTAATGGCTTTAGAGTATTCTTATTCACAATATACCATAAAGTATATAAATAATCCTCTATTGTTAGACATTTAGCATATGTGTATGCCATATATATTATATAAATATGTGTGAATATTATATGAACTCCCAGTGACTTGTCATATAGCTAAATCTTTATCCATATCCATTATTGTTTCATAAATATACATTTTTACAGGTAGAATTAACAGCTGTCTCTTCAATATTGAGAAACTGAACCATTTGCTTTTTTTTCCCTTAAAATTTTTTTAAAGAATTTTTATAGTGTTGTGTTGGTTTCTGCCATTTAACGTCACAAATCAGCCATAATTACATATACGGAGCCATTTGTTTTTAAGAACAAAGCTCTGAGGGGCAACAGTGTGTGTTGCTGTGAAGTCACTTCAGTTGTGTCCGACTCTCTGTGACCCCCATGGACTGTAGCCCACCAGGCTCCTCTGTCCATAGGATTTTCTAGGCAGGAATACCGGAGTGGGGTGCCGTTTCCTTTTCCCGGGGATCCTCCTGACCCAGGGTTTGAACCCAGGTCTCCTGTCTGGCAGGCGGACTCTTTACCACTGAGCCCCCTGGGAAGCCCAACAGTGTGTGGAAGTCTAGTTAGAGGTCTTTTATTGACACAAGAGCAACAGGTAGGGGGCTGCTGAGTTAATGCGGCTGGAGTTTGTGAATGAGCTTCAGGACTCCACAACCTCAAGACAATCTAGAGTTTCACCTGAAATCAAAGGAGATATGGAGTTAGACGAAGCAGTAGCGATGCTAGAACTTTAACATGCGAACCATCATTTCTCGTTTTAAAGTGGGGATATGCGTGTCTTTACATTTTGCTGTGCTCTTTGATATTAGCATGTGTGCGTATATTTTATTTGTAATTTTTGATAGGAAAATCATCAATGATGCAAATTTTCATTATATCTCAGTTTATGAAAATCTGGGGAGGGTCTGCCCATTGGCTTAGGACCCCTCCTGAGGAATCCCTCTATGTTCCATAAATAGGGCTTAAGACACAGGCTGGACTGACCCAGACACATAGAAACAGAAGTTAATGCTTCCTGTGAAATAAATGGCTCACGTTTCTCACAAAGGCGTATAACATATAATGTTTTAGAATTATGTTTTTGAGCTGCAGGCTCTATTTTTCTGAAAAAAGGCTTTCTTCTTGTTTAGACCTTGCTTGAAGATGCAGAGAGGTGCAGACATAAGATGCAGGCTGCTTCTGCACTGATCGGAGGCTTGGCAGGAGAAAAAGAAAGATGGACAGAGCAAAGTAAAGAGTTTGCAGCACAAACTAAAAGACTTGTAGGTATGTAAGTCCCTTTATTAGCTTCCCAGGTGGCTCAGCAGTAAAGAATCCACCTTCGATGCAGGAGACTCAGTTTTGATCCCTGGGTTGGGAAGATCTCCTCGAGGAGGAAATGACAACCCACTCCAGTATTTTTGCCTGAAGAATGCCATGGGCAGAGGAGCCTGGCAGGCTACACAGTCCATGGAGTTGCAGAGTCGGACAGGACTGAGTGATTAAGCACACACACACAAATCCCTTTATTAATGGGATTATGTGTTGACTGTGATAGGGAGTGAGCAGACTTAAGCTTTAATCAGAATATACATCAACACTCCATTACTTCAAATTCCTCTGTGCGTGTGTGTGTGCACCCAGCTGTTTCAAAAGGATGAATATTGGTCTGGCATTTAGGCAACCTGTCTTAGATAATGTGTTAGTCACTCAGTCATGTCCGACTCTTTACAACTCCATGGACTGTAACCCACCAGGCTCCTCTGTCCATGAAATTCTCTAGGCAAGAATACTGTGAGTTGCCATTTCCTTCCCAGGGGAATCTTCCTTACTCAGAGACTGAACCTGGGTCTCCTGCATTGCAGGCAGATTTTTTACTGTCTGAGCCACCAGGGAGGCCCATTCATGACCTTTAAACTCTTATTATCAGGTCATTTTTGAATTCTCCTATGAGTGAATGACCATATAGATCAAGGTCATTTAGAATGGAGGCTGTGTCTTCTGAGGTTAGAAGTCATCCTCTCATATTCAGTAAGATCAACATAATCCAGTGCTTGACTATCAGCAGTTATTACTTGTGGGCCATGTGGACTCTTTTCACAGTGAACTGAACTACTGCTTATTCACAAGACACAGCAACTTGTGGTTGCAATTTGGTTTCTGAAATTTAATTCAAAAGAATGATTGTCTTTTTTTTTGCCACTTATATTCTGCAGAATTACAAGGCTGTTCATAAAGTGTTTCAGTGGTGTTTTGTTTTTTGTTTTAGGGGATGTGTTGTTGGCTACAGCTTTTCTATCTTATTCTGGTCCCTTTAATCAAGAATTTCGCAATCTGCTGTTAAATGACTGGCAGAAGGAAATGAAAGCCCGGGAAATTCCATTTGGAGACAATCTAAACCTCAATGAGATGTTGATTGATGCTCCTACCATTAGTGAGTGGAACCTCCAAGGCCTGCCCAATGATGACCTGTCTGTTCAGAATGGAATTATTGTCACAAAAGCATCTCGCTATCCTTTGCTAATTGACCCACAGACTCAAGGCAAGATCTGGATTAAAAATAAAGAAAACCAGAATGAACTCCAGGTAATCTTTGTTTGAATATAAATGGGCTTCCCTGGTGGCTCATAACCTAAAGAATCTGCCTGCAATGCAGGAGACCTAGATCGAACCCTGGGTTGGAAAGATCCCCTGCAGGAGGGCAGGGCAACCCACTCCAGTATTCTTGCCTAGAGAGTCCCATGGACAGAGGAGCCTGGTGGGCTACAGTCCATTGAGTCACAAGAGTCGGGCATAACTGAGCTACTAAGCACACGCATGAAACGTGCTACTAAGCAATTTCATTGCCCCAGGTCAACAGTATCTGAGAATTATTTCATATTTAGTATAAACAGTATCTGAGAATTATTTCATATTTCATATTTGTTATTAACATTTAGATATTAATATTTATAAAAGAGTACCTAAAAATTGCATTATTTGGATTCTTGTTTATCTCTCCTAATGCTGTCCATTAAAGGGTTCAGACTCCCTTCTGTTAGGGCCTAAGGCTCTCCTTGATAAACAGAGCAGGGCAGAGCTATGTCACACTAGGTGTGTGGCAAATAAAGACACTCTATAGTTATTCCATGATTATTTGTCACAAATGTGGTGGTAGTGGGGAAAGGCAGTATTGTCACACAGAGCTTTTACCTGCTTCCTAGTAAAAGGAAATGATGCCGTCAAATGCTCTGGAGATTCTTTAGAAAACTGAAAATAGAGCTACCATATGATCCTACAATCCCACTCTTGGGCATATATCTGGGGAAAACCATAATTCAAAAAGATACATACATTCCAGTGTTCATAGCACTACTTACAATAGCCCAGGCATGGAAGCAACCTAAATGTCCATGGAGAAATGGATAGAGAAGGTATGGTATATTTGTACAATGGAATATTACTCAGCCATACAAAAGAATGAAGTAGTATCTTTCACAGCAACAGGGATGGACCTAGAGATTATCATACAAAATGAAGTAAGCTAGACAAAGACAAATATTATATGTCACTTATATGTATTAGTAGAATCTAAAAAATGATATAAACAAACTTATATACAAAATATAAATAGAGCCACAGACATAGAAAACAAACTTACGGTTACCAAAGGGGAAAGGTGATGGAGGAGGGATAAATTAGAAGTTTAGGATTAATATAAATGCACTACTATATATAAAATAGATAACCAACAAGGACTTCCTGTGTAGCACAGGGAACTTTTTCTATATTTTGTGACAGTCTGAAAAAAATATTTACAACTGAATCACTTTGCTGTACACCTGAAACTAACACAATATTGTAAATCAACCCTTAGTGCCTTTTAGTGCTGTTTGCTCATTTGTGTCCGACTCTTTACGACCTCACGGACTATAGCCCACCAGGCTCTTCTGTCCGTGGAATTTTCCAGGCAAGAATCCTGGAGTGGCTTGCCATTTCCTCCTCTAGGGGATCGTCTCAACCCAGGGATTGAAGCTGTGTCTCCTGTGTCTCCTGCACTGCAGGCAGATTCTTTACCCACGGAACCCCTTCAATTAAATGAATAAAGATAAGGAAATGATGATTTGCTAAGCTAAAGAATGTGATCTTGTTTCCAGATCACATCTCTAAATCACAAGTACTTCAGAAACCACCTGGAGGACAGTCTTTCTCTCGGAAGACCCTTGCTTATCGAAGATGTTGGGGAGGAACTAGATCCAGCCCTGGATAATGTTTTGGAGAGAAACTTCATTAAGACTGGATCTACCTTTAAGGTAGGTTAAACCTGCCAATGACAGTGTGCAGAGCAATTTCCACGAGGCCAGGTCAGTGTGACAGAGGTCACAGTTTCTCATTAAACATCAACTCAGATTCAAGTCTGGGGCAGGAGGCATTTGCTTTTCTCTTCCACCTTCCTGAGTTAGGATCAAGAGTAGCCTTTTTAGGAACATCTACTTCACTTGTATCATGAAGCCTGACTCCATTCTGATGTTAGACTTTGCATGGCTTTCAAGCCCCATCATGCCCTCTCCCGTGTCATCCCAAATCTGGGCAAGCTGATGAGAAAACGTGGCTCTGCTCTCTTTTGGTGAAAGTGAAAGTCACTGTTTTCAGTGACTATGAAGTGCATGGAATCTATACGGTCCATGGAATCCTCCAGGCCAGAATACTGGAGTGGGTAGCCTTTCTCTTCTCCAGGGGATCTTCCCAACCAGGGACTGAACTCAGATCTCCCACAGTGTAGGCGAATTCTTCACCAGCTGAGCCACAGTGGGAAATCCAAACCGTGCAACTCCCTGTTCATGACCATATCTGGGAATCCTCATCCTAGTCGCATCCCATGATCTCCGTAAAACCCTAAAACACCTGCCCCTCTCTTCTCTCTCAACTGATTTTTCTTTGGACCTGTTTGGCAGCCTACCCTGAATCTCCAGAAATTCTCATGTGAATAATAAACCTTTTCATATCTTTTTGGTACATGACTGATGTCATCAGTCTTGAATCCATCTCACTTCTGCAGTATGATCACAACCATTTTGGTGATAAATTCTATGTGCATGCGTGCTCAGTCGCTTCAGTCTTGTCTGACTCTTTGCAACCCCATGGACTGTAGCTGGCCAGGCTCCTCTGTCCATGGGATTCTCCAGGCAAGAATACAGGAATGGGTTGCCATGCCCTCCTCCAGGGGATATTTCCAACCCATGGATCAAACCATGTCACTTGTGGCTCCTGCATGGCAGACAGATTCTTTACTGCTGAGCCACCACGGAAGCCCATGGAATAAATTCAATATTTATTTATTTATAGTTGTATTAATTTGTTTAGTTTTGGCTGTCCTGGATCTTCGTTGCTGCCTGGGCTTTTCTCTCAGTGCGGTGAGTGGGGGCTACTCTCTAGCTGCAGTGCATGGACTTCTCGTTGTGGTGGCTTCTCTTGTTGCAGAGCATGGGCTCTAGGGTGCTCAGGCTTCAGCAGTTGTGACACTGGGCTTTGTAGTTGCAGTTCTCGGGCTCTAGAGCACAAGCTCTATAGTTGTGGCACATGGACTTAGTTACTCCTTGGCATGTGGGGTCTTCTTGGATCAGGGATCCAACCTGTGTCTCCAGCATTGGCTGCTGCTGCTGCTGCTAAGTTGCTTCAGTTGTGTCCGACTCTGTGTGACCCTATAGACGGCAGCTCACCAGGCTCCCCCGTCCCTGGGATTCTCCATTGGCAGGTGGATTCTTTACCACTGAGCCATCAGGGGAGCCCCAATTTCTATTTTTATTGGATGATGTATGTTGGATGGCATCACTAACTCAATGGACATTAGTTTGAGCAGGATCCAGGATATGGTGAAGGACAGGGAAGCCTGGCGTGCTGCAGTCCATGGGGTCACAAAGAGTCGGACGTGACTGAGCAACTGAACAACAACCAAAAAATGTTGGATAATTTCCTTTCCTCCCTCCTTCCCTTCTTCCCTTACCCCTTCCCTCTCTTTCTCCCTTCCTCTTTCCTCTCTTACTTTTGTCCTTCTTTCTTTTCATCCTAGTGGCCTGAAGCCCTCTGAATGCCTAATGAACATTTCTTTTTAAGTATACACATGATCTCCAGGTGTATAGTGGTTTAAAGCAATACTAGATTCTAAGTAAAAGAACACACAGTAAGGTGTATCTGGGTTTTATTACTTTTAACTTTCTTTTTATAACAAAGGTGAAAGTCGGTGACAAAGAAATAGATGTGATGGATGGCTTCAGACTCTACATCACCACCAAGCTGCCCAATCCAGCCTATACCCCTGAAATAAGTGCTCGGACCTCCATCATTGACTTCACAGTCACTATGAAAGGTCTCGAGGACCAGTTACTGGGGAGAGTCATTCTCACAGAGAAGCAGGTAAGTAAAGTATGCAACAGAGTAAAGTATGCAACCCCACCAGGGCTTCCCTGGTGGCTCAGACGGTAAAGAATCTACCTGCAATGTGGGAAACCTGGGTTCGATCCCTGGGTTGGGAAGATCCCCTGGAGGAGGGCATGGTAACTCACTCCAGTATTCTTGCCTGGAGAACCCCCATGGACAGGAGGAGCCTGGCGGGCTACAGTCCACGGGGTCACAATGAGTCGGGCATGACTGAGCAACTAAACAAAACGCAGAGTGTGGCCCTTCCCCTTTCTGCATCGCATTATGATTCTTTCATTGACAAAAATAAGATGATGAACATTGTGATGGGGTTGAGTCCCCCCTTTTAATTCCTGTGTTTCTTCCATTATTCATTTTCAAGTGTCTTTAGTAACAACCAATTATCTATCTCGTACATTGCATCTGTATCACATATATCATCAATTAATTTTATATAGGGGAATGATGTAACTATGAGAATATCTGTCTCATTTTCAGCATCACGGTTCTGGTTTTACACTCCTTAAATTTCCTGAAGTTTGTTCTGTTCCTGGTTCTAGTCACCTGTTGAATTTTAGCTTTCTAGTATATGTCTGGGGTTTCCCAGGGGGCACAGTGGTAAAGAATCCACCTGCTGATGCAGGAGATACGGGTTTGATCCCTGGGTCAGGAGGATCCCCTGGAGGAGGAAATGGTGACCCAGTCCAGTATTCTTGCCTGGAGAATTCCATGGACAGAGGAGTCTCGAGGGCTGCAGTCCACACGGTTGCAAAGAATCAGGCACGACTGACCACACATACACATGTGCACACACACAGTATATGTCTAAGTTTTTATTTCATTTGATTCATTATTATGCTTTTGGAATATAAAACTGGGACATTGGAACAGATAGCACAGCATTGCCAATTCTAATTTGTTATCCAAGAGTGCTTGCTGTATCTTGCAAGAAGGCAAGTTTGTTACCCTAGATTTCACTGTGGAACTTGTGAAGGCTACTGGCTTCATTTCGCTCTAAGCATAATTCCGTGTCTGTTTTCTCTCAATGAGAAATGGCCAACAATTTATAAACTTACTTGTTTTGAATCAGCATTTTCTCCAGGGAACATTTGAGCTGTAAGGAAAGAAATCTGGAGGGTTTTAATGGGACTCTGTCGACGAAGCTGTGTGAACTCTGAAAGTTGCTATTGATTTTCTTCTTGAGTTAGATATCCATGAGGAGTTCAGTTTAATTTATGCCCCCCATCCACACTGACCTGAAGATTTATTTAGGTTAAAACTATTGGCAAAATCTTTGGAATCTGCCCCTCCCTTTCTTTATTACCTCTTCTCTATGTCTCACCATGCGTGCTCCTCTGAGCCCTTCCTTGCATTTATATTTCTCTCTCTCTCCTTCCCCTCTTCCTTTTCTATGAATCTTCTCCATTTATTTTAAAAATCCCTGGTGGCTCAGACAGTAAGCAATCTGCCTTCAATGCAGGAGAACAAAGATTCAATCCCTGGGTTGGGAAGATCTCCTGAAGGAGGAAATGGTAACCCATTCCAGTATTCTAGCCTGGGAAATCCATGGACAGAGGCATCTGGTTGGCTACAGTTAAATGCCGTCACAGAGAATGAGATGCAACTGAGTGACTTAACACTTTGAATTTCACTTTTCTGTTTATTTTTAATTTATGGTACACAGATCATAGAGTTATGTAGTTGGAAGTTGCATTAAGAGGGTTTAATCCAGTTTCATCAATTCACATGGTTGGTGACCTCCATGTGGTAGGAACTGATGCTAGAGTTCCTACCACAGACTGGAATAACAGCCTTCCAAATATGTAGTTGTTTATTTTTGGAGTCTCAGTCGAGATGGTTGAAGTAGTTTAGTGCTGACGCAGCCTCACTTCAGAAAGGACTAGGATTCTTAATCAACAACAAGGCCTGTGGAGCCTGGGCATCCTTGAGGGTCTTCAGGATAATAATAATTGCCTGTATCTGTCTGTCTGTCTATCTATCTACTTATTTACCTACCTCTCTTCCTTCCTTCCTCCCATTCTTTCTTATTTCCATTCTTTCTTCCTTCCTTTAATTTTTATAGGAGTATAGTTGCTTTACGGGCTTCCCTGGTGGCTCAGTGGTAAAGAATCCATCTGTCCATTCAGGAGATGCAGGTTTGATCCCTGGGTCAGGAAGATGCCCTGGAGAAGGAAATGGCAACCCACTCCAGCATTCTTGCCTGGGAAATCCTGTGGACAGGGGAACTTGGTGGGCTACAGTCCATGGGGTTGCAAAAGAGTCCGATATGACTTAGCAACTAAACAACAACATCAAGAGTTGCTCTACAATATACCTTTTGCTGTACAGCAAAGCAAATCAGCTATGCATATGCATAATCATATACATGGACTTCCCAGGTAGCACAGTGGTGAAGGCTCTGCCTGCCAGTGCAGGAGATGCAAGAGATGTGGGTTCAATCCTTGAGTCAGGGAAGATCCTCTGGAGTAGGAAATGGCAACCCACTCTAGTATTCTTGCCTGGAAAATTCCATGGACAGAGAAGCCTGGTGGGCTACAGTCAGAAAGAGTTGGACATGACTGAGCAACTGAGCACACATATACATAAACATATACATATATCCCCTCTCTTTTGGATTCCCTTCCCATTCAGGTCACCACAGAGCGCTGAGCAGAGTTCCCTGTGCTCTGTAGTAGGGTCTCGTTGCTGCTGCTGGTGCTGTTGCTTCAGTCGTGTCTGACTCTGTGCGACCCCATAGACGGCAGCCCACCAGGCTCCCTGGTCCCTGGGATTCTCCAGGCAAAAATACTGGAGTGGGTTGCCATTTCCTTCTCCAATGCATGAAAGTGAAAAGTGAAAGTGAAGTCTCTCAGTCGTGTCCAACTCTTAGCGACCCCATGGACTGCGGCCTACCAGGCTCCTCCATCCATGGGATTTTCCAGGCAAGAGTACTGGGATGGGGTGCCATTGCCTTCTCTGAGGTCTTGTTAGTTGTCTGTTTTATACACAGACTCTACTTTTACCTGTGGTGTTGGCTTTAGGAGGTTAAGGATCTTTGATGGCACTTTGAATAATATCCTTGTCCTCAACTTTCTTTCTGTTCAGCTGAGATGAATGCAGTCTCCTTGGGAAAAAAATAATTTGTTTTCCCAGATTTTTAGTTGCAACAAAACAACTCCAGGACTGAGTCGTTAATTGTGGCAGCAGAGGTTTAAAATGAAGTAAGGAGCACTTTAACTCATTGGAAGACTTTGAACAGTCTTGGAAAGCCAGTAAGGATCCCAGGCCAGACTTTTCCTTACTTCCTGGGAAAGCTGAAAGTGTCTTGACACTTCATTCTCTTACCATCATCTCATTATCAGAGTTCATTCCTGGCTCACAGTAATTGATTCTTACAGAAGTGTGGTCAGAGTAATGTGACACTCTTTCTGTTATAACAACAGAGGGCCATCTTACCCTGAACCACAGTATAATACAACGTGTAATTGCTATTTTCTTTTCTCTAAAGCAAAGTCTTATGCAAGAAGTGAGCTTCATTGTTGCTATTGTTCAGTCACTCAGTCATGTCCAAATATTTGTGACCCCATGGACTGTAGCATGCCAGGCTTCCCTGTCCTTCACTAACTCCTGGAGTTTCCTCAAACTCATAATCCATTGAGTCAGTGATGCCATCCAACCATCTCATCCTCTGTTGCCCCCTTCTCCTCTTGCCTTCAACCTTTCCCAGCATCAGGATGTTTTCCAATGAGCCATCTCTTTGCATCAGGTGGCCAAAGTATTGGAGCTTCAGCATCAGTCTTTCCAGTGAATATTCATGGTTGATTTCCTTTAGATTGACTGGTTTTATCTCCTTGCTGTCCAAGGGACTCTCAAGAGACTTCTACAGCACCACAGTTTGAAAGCAGCAGTTCTTTGGCTCTGAGCTGCTGGACTTAATTGTGCTGGATTTTAAGTAGCCTGCTTTCTGCCTGAAGCCTTTCCTTTTGCAGCATCTGTTCTGCCCACTGTGCCCCTGAACCTGCTCACCCTGCTAAATCTTTGCAGCCTGGGCAAGTGGGTCTAAGTTGATTTCCAGTACTTTCAGGGAATTTTTTTTATCATCTAGTGACTCAGTTGATAAGAGCTTATGTCTGTGCCTATTTAAATTATTTCTTTGACTTTAGCAACAATGCAGTCTCTTTTACAGTGATCACTTTTTGAATGATTGTAAAAATATCAATATTAAATGCTATTGAGCCAAGGAGGGGGTTATTGGAAGTTAAGAAAATCCCATAGGTATGAGGTTAATGTTGGAAAGCATCTAAGAAATTCCCTAAATGTGGGGAAACATTGAAACCAGTGGTAAACTTCTTCAGTCAGGATGAGTTATGCCTTTACTGTTCTGTTGATCCTTCTGGTGAAAGGAGGCTTGGAACAGTACCTTAGGATGCAAGGGAAAGGCCACTCGTCTTTGAGTCCATAAATTCACCAGCTGTCCAGTGTTCTGGGAATACAGGCAGTGAGGAGGAGTCTTATTATCACGCAGGATCTGGTCTCACGAATGCTCTGCTGTCCAGCCTGTCAGACCCTCAGGTTTGTTTACTTAAGAAACAAATGGAAACCATAGAGCATATGAATGGAAGGAAGGCAGATTTTTAAGCAACTTTATGATTTTCTCTGTGCTTCAAGGAAGTCTTTTTAAATGCATGGGCTGTCCAAGTTCACATCAAAGTCCTGTGTAATTGTTGATCCGATGTTGTTCTTGTAAGTAGATTTAGACAGATTCCTGTTGTCACCAGAAGGTGATGTATTGAGACCTTTTTAAACAGGCAGCAAACCAGTAGCCCTCCAGAAACTTTCCTTTAAAGAAACCCATTCTCTTAGGGTCTCTCTCATCTTGATCCTAGAGGATAAGACAGAAACTGAAAGAGAACTATATACTCCTTGGAGAGAAATATTCATATTAGTTAACAACCTCTACTGGCCATACAATGCAAAGCCTCAAGGGTCATCACTGTTCAGAATTTCAGATGAGCAAACAGGTGTGTGATTTAATTCTTTTGGATGTAGAAGGACCTGAACTTGGTGGAACTGACATGAAAAATAACTTAATAAAGACACTAAATAGACATTGTTATTGCCAGCTCATTTGGTGGACAAACAAATAAATCTGAGTTCAGTTGTTTAACCTTTCATTTTAATTACCACTGCAAGGTACAGAGAGAAGAATCTTTGTGAATGAAAGCCTGAGTGATACCTTAAAATGAGAACTGTGAAGGCTGCCATCTATTTCCTTTGATTGTTTCTAAAACTCTGGTGATAGATGAATTTTATGTCCACAAAGAATTTTTGTTTTCATTTGTACCTTCATTGAGCCACTCAATTAAAAAAAATTATTTATTTATTATTTTTGGCAATGCTGGATCTTTGTTGCCGCATGGGCTCTTTCCTAGTTGCGGCAGGTGGGGGCTGCTCTCTAGTTGCAGTGCACAGGCTTCTCACTTTGATGGCTTCTCTTGATGTGGAACATGGGCTCTAGGGCACACAGGTTTCAGTTGTTGCGGTGTGTGGGGTCTGTAGTTGTAGCTCCTGGGCTCTAGAGCACAGGCTCAATAGTTTTGGCACATGGACTTGGTTGCTGCACGGCATGTGGGATCTTCTCGAGTCAGGGATTTGAACCCGTGTCTCCTGCATTGACAGATTCTTTACAACTGAGCCACCAGGGAAGCCCCTAAGCCACTTAAGTTTTGATCATTTAATTAATTAATAGTACATTTCCTGAACTTGTGCTGAATCACTACTGTACTTTCTTACTCAATTTGGGAATCCTTTTCACATTATCACAGTTTACATAACATTTTTTGTTTTAGCCTTAATATAAAGAATACATCCCGTGGAGAAGGGAATCTTCCTGATCCAGGGATCGGGCTCAGGCCTCCTGCATTGCAGGCAGTTTCTTTACCATTTGAGCCACCAGGGAAGCCCTCAATATAAAGAATACTAACACAAATGTTTACTATTCTCTGTGTGTGTGTATCTGTTGTCTGTCTGTCTGTGTGTTAAGAGATAATCCCTTTGTTGGGAAAAATGCTTATAGACAAAATTATTTTGCTTAATTCTCCCCTACATATTAATTTGAAGAAGAACAGTATTTGGAAATAAAGTTGTAGTTCAACAGAACTGTGTTAACATCAATCATACAAATGAAAATATGCCTAAAACTTTATCCCAAAGTAGGTTTTCCACTGAAAAATCTCATGGAAAGCAAACAGCAATTCTTCTGTTTTTTCAGAGATATCTTTCTGTGTCCTCTATTGTTCTAGTCTAATGTTTGGCAACTGGGGTGGTATTTATTTATTTTTTAAATTTAATTTTATAGTGAATAGTTTGATTTTGTAATTCCAAGTATTACTTTTCGTTGTAGTATTTACTTTAAAGTAGATTATTTCATCAGTATCGAACTATGGGGGGAAATGTACTTCTTAGCCTTATATTAATCCTTTGGGAAGATAAGCATTACTTTAATTGACAATTTTATTTAATTAGTGTTGTTAATGATATTAAATAGAACACAACCATCTCAATAAAGTTTAAAGTTTACTTAACTCTTTAAAATCAGGGATGGAGTAATTTTGTACCTTATTGTATGTGTTACTAATAACTATGTTTATTAATAATGGTTTTCATAAGCAACATGGAGCATAATTTTAGTCTCAATCCCATAGTTCTCAAGGGGAGATGAGATTGGAAATGTAGATTGTAACAGGTTTTATAAACTATGTTGAAAATTTTGGACAAATAGTAAAGGGAAATCCCTCAATGACTTGGGGCAGAAAATGGGGTGATGACAGCAAAAGATCAGCAGGGAGACCAGTCATGGTTAGAGCAGTCCTCCAAGCAAAAATTAAAACCTAAATTATGGCAATTGCTGTGTAATTGGAAAAAAAAATGGGCAGAAGAAAAATTACTTTGTAGGAAGACTCAATAAGACTTGGTGTGTAATTGGAAAAAAAATGGGCAGAAGAAAAATTACTTTGTAGGAAGACTCAATAAGACTTGGTGCAGTTTTGGGATTTGATGGTCTATCTCCAGCAGACAGGAATACATGAATCCTTAGCATTATAAGCAGAAGATTAGAATGTTCTCCTTTTTAAAATTCCCATTTCAACTACTTTACTATGCTTTTATGATATGTGACATTTGCAAATGTGATTTATTTTGTATCGACTTATTTTATTTTCAAACTACTGATTTCCAAATAAATGTTACACTGCATCTGAAAAATCCGTGCTGGAAATGAATCAAGGGAGAGGGTGGAGGATAAGAGACATATTCTGAGCAGCTATTGTGATCTAGGCACTGGTTTCAGCTACTCTGCTGGTGATACCCGCACAATCTCTCTCTGAGCTGATTTATGTACATTTTGCAGATGAAGAAACTGAGGCATATAGACTTATGTAACATGGTGAAGGTCATGCAGTTAGTAAGTCCTGGGAGTTAGAACTGAAACAAGTCTTCTTGATGTAAAAATCCCCACTCTTCCCACTGCTTTGCTTTCCTTTTCTTACCTGTCTTCAGGCGAGGACTTTAGAGTCCTCTAGGGACTTATCTCTAGAGTCCTTACCTCTAGGGACTCAGAAATGATAATGAGAGTACATAAAATTTAGGAATATGGCAATAATAATATTTGAATTATTTCCATTTAATTTTATTATCACTTTATTTCCTAGTGTGACCATATTGCAAGTGCATTTATTGTAACTGTTTATGGAAATGATTTTTATAGTAGTCATTAAACGTCACTTGTTTGTACTAATTTCTACAGAAGCTCAAATTTGAGATTCTTATCTAGTGAATAAATGAATTAAAATGACTGGTAAGAAAGCTTTCAAATGTAACCAAATAGCATATGGAAGCAAAGATAAGTAAGTCTTAATTACATTGTTATATCTCAAAGAATTAAGAATAGATACAAGTTTGTTTAGTTAAGGAGCATTTGTTTTGCTTAAGGAGAGAATTTTTCTTTTCTAGAATATTCTAGACCTAACTCACTGTGCTTAGAGCATGAGTTGGGAGTCTGATAGGGTGCCAGCCACCTAATTGTTTAACCAATGGTGAATAACTAGCTGGACTGTAAAGCAGAGGCCAGTGCTCTTTGCTCTTTGTCTGTATGCATTTTCGTTACCAGGACCTTTATTTGTAATTTTATGGTTTTTGTTACAAAGGCAGAATTTTCATGTCTGTATTTCTGGCACTAAGACATGACTAGATTTTCTGGTAACTAACATGTTTCAGTTTATCAGTTTGAAAAAGGGGTAGAGTGATTAATCATTCATTCTGCAGTATTGAGAGCTGACCATATACCAGCATTGTACTAAGAGCTAGAGAACGTATCAATGAACTGAAAATTCCTTGGAGCATAACTATTAAGTAAATTGTGTGTTATATTATAAAGTAAATAGTCATGTCATTAGTGAATAGTCTCATTATGTTTTATATGTTTTCATATGATTCATCGCTGTGTATAACTTTAGATTTCTAGTTTTCTAGGTAGGATATAGAATCTACAAAACCTGCTGAGTCATTCTAGAATACCTAATTGAGTATGGACCTTTCTGAAGCCACTCTTCAACGTGAGCTTGGTACCACATGACTGGTAGCTGGACCTGAACTGCTGACAGTGCTTTCCCATTCAAGGCACCTGCATTTAATCCTAGTTTTCCCAAATTGTATTTACACTCAAATATGCATAGCTTCTTTAGTGATGCAACTAAGCGTAGGTAGGCACCTTGTCAATGGACACTATATTTAGAAAGGTCTTCAAGCAAACTTGCAGATGCATATTTTTCTCTTTAAATTTTATTTTAATTTTTGACATCTTATTCTTGGGTTTATCATTGATGCAGATTGACTACTTAATTTTTATTAAAAAATTTTTTTGACCATACCACAAGGCATGTGGGATCATAGTTCCCCGACCAGGAATCAAACCCTTGTCCCCTGCAGTGGACGCACATGCTCTCTACGGTTTTGAACCCCCAGGGAAGTCCTTCTTTGCAGATTTTAACTTCTATGTTCTCATCATCTTTTCCTTTTTTGATTCTTTCATTAACCTCCAGTTAGAATCACTCATGAAACAATTTGACTTTCATGTACGGGTTTGACCTGGTGCCTGAAGCATATTGTCTCTGGTTTTTCATGGCCATTTCCTCCTTCCTTCACCCTCACCAACCCCATCTTTTCTTTCCTTCTCTTTCACCGTCTCTCTTTCTCCAAACTCCCTATAAGGAAGAAATAGCCAATCAGGACAGTAATCTCCCAAAGCCATTTTCTCCCCAGCTTCCCGTAAAGGTTTTTCGGGAAGGATTCAGAACTTCCCTTCTCTTTAAGAGAACAGCATCTTTCCTTTTCAAGTCAAGATGATTTTTCAATTTATATGTACCCACAGTAATAGCACAGTTTGCCTGCCTAACTTTTGGACACTTGCTTTTCACAGAGTTGGAACTATTTCAACAGGCAAGTTGAAAATAAATTCATTCAAATGACAATAGAGCTCTTTTAAGCAAGAAACTAAGCAGAGATACATGTATTTAATTTGAGCTGGATATGTTATAGTCAAACAAATTTCAGTTTCATCAAAACAGGAATAAATATGATCACAAAAGTCACTTAAAGCTGAGTTGACTTTAGGAAATAAATGGATGGCAAATTGTTAGCATTGGTAATATTTTTAGCACATTTTTATGTTGCTTGCCACCAATTCTTTCCTCTATGAATTCATCTCCTCTGATTTTGATGTCTGTATTTCCTGCAGTCAAACATGATAACTACAGTGCAGTAACTCGAGAGAGCCCAATAGGTAAACTTTTTTAAGGAATAGCTAAATGATAGTTGTTAATTAAGGAAGAAAATATATTTATGCAAATTAACAGGAATTGGAGAAAGAAAGAACTCATCTCATGGAAGATGTAACTGCAAACAAAAGGAAGATGAAGGAGCTGGAAGATAATTTGCTTTACCGTCTAACCAGCACTCAGGGGTCCCTGGTGGAAGACGAGAGTCTCATCCTTGTGTTGAGTAAGACAAAAAAGACAGCTGAGGAGGTGACACAGAAGCTGGAAATTTCAGCTGAGACAGAAATTCAAATTAACTCAGCCCGGGAGGAATATAGACCCGGTGAGTTTGGTAATGAAAGACAAATGTCACAGGAAAATGAAGCAAGAAATGAGAATTAGAGAAATCGAAGTAAGGATGTTATGAAAACGACTGTGCGATGTGGGGTGGCCATTTATGTTTTATGCCATTTCTTTAAATATTCAGCAAAATTGAGATGAAGAAATTTTATGATGGTATAAATTTTCTAAGCGCTTATAATTCATGTTATTGGCAAATTCCTTAAGGTTCCTGTGAACTTATTTTTAAACCAGAAAGTTAGGAGGAGAGCTTTCTGAGGACATCTGACTGCAAATTAGTGAAGTCTGAGTAATTCATGCTGCGTTTGTGGGCCATTTATTAGTTGTTTATCATTGGTAACAATAAGCCTGTGTTTTGTTTGTAGTCTTCCTAATAGGAAGGTAGTTCTCATGGGAACTCTTCAGTCTTATCCATGAATCAACAAATCAGTGTTGTTTATGGGTTATAAAGGGAACCTGCTAAAAGAATTCAATTTCCGTTAGTAATTTATCATGCCTTCTGGAAAAATAATGGAAACGATATCTACTGGTGGGCAGTCAGGAGCATCATCTCTGTGATGCCTTGGTTTGCCAACTTGAGGCCAGGGTTAGTCAGGGCTTCTTCATGGAGCTTAAGAACGAGGTCCTTACAGTGCCTATGCAATTTGCTGGGTGTTACAACCTGTGCTGTCCCACCAGTTGTCTTCTCTACCTATGAGAAAATGTAATAAAATGTATTTATAAGGGATCTAGAGATTCTACAATGGAAAGTATTACTTAATGAGGGCAAACAGCAGACTACTTGTACAGAGCTTATAAAGAAGAATTAAATGTATATGATGACATTGCTCTAGATGCCCATTGCTGGAAGATAGTCATTGCTAAGACTGTGAACGTTGTTGTTTTCCTTTAGCATTCAGACTGATCTGTGCTTGGGTCATTTGTTGTCCACCCTCATCGCAAGTGCAACCTTGGTCTTTGTCTTTCAGTTGCCACCCGGGTAGCATCCTCTACTTTCTCATCACGGAGATGCGCTTGGTTAATGAGATGTACCAGACTTCGCTCCGCCAGTTTCTTGGCTTGTTTGACCTTTCCTTGGCCAGGTACGTCCGTACTCAGGAAGCCAAGCTGAATTCGGTATCTGTGGGATAGAATGATGATATTATGTTGATAACTGCCCCCCCTCCCCCCGCCTTTGCTACTAAGCATCTTCTTCTTTTTTAATCTAAATTGAGCGTAATTACCAGTATGTTAACAAATTATTCTCATTTGTTATTTTATGCTCAGAGAAAGTTCTACCAACTATTCATCCATTGATTGATTCCTTTGGGTTCACGAGTTTCTACTTAACAAGAAAATTCCCCAGATGTTGTTGTGAGTGATAATGTTTGGCGGGTAAAATTTTATTCAGACGATGTGAAGGATTCTCTTATGTTATTTCATGTTGAGAGAATGCTTGTTATTTCAGATTTAGGAGGCTTACTAATGATGCATATAAAATAAGAATTGGTCCTCCAGAGTTACTTGTTTTCCATGAAAGACGTTGTTTTTAAGAACAATTGAAAAGGGCAGTGGGCTAAACCTGATTTAAATGCTGTCTCCTCCAGGTCTGTCAAGAGCCCAATTACAAGCAAGAGGATCGCTAATATCATTGAGCACATGACCTATGAGGTTTTTAAGTACACAGCCCGGGGTTGTATGAGGAGCACAAATTCCTGTTCACGCTGCTGCTTACCCTGAAGATTGACATCCAGAGGAACCGAGTCAAGCATGAAGAGTTTCTCACCCTTATTAAAGGTCAGTATAAGACTAGAAAGCATTGTGAAGTTGTACGAATTATTGTGAGGGTCGTATGTGTGTTTTAGTTGTAGTTTCCTTGCATTTCATTAAAGATCACACTTATGAGAAATATTTTATTTGTTCATTTATTGCATGAAATTAAAAAAAAATTTATTTATTGTATTTAAAAAATATATCAGTTTAATTCAGTTCAGTCACTCAGTCGTGTCCGATTCTTTGCAACCCCATGAATTGCAGCACGCCAGGCCTCCCTGTCCATCACCAACTCCCAGAGTTCACCCAAACTCATGTGCATCGAGTCGGTGATGCCATCCAGTCATCTCATCCTCTGTCGTCCTCTTCTTCTACTGCCCCCAATCCCTCCCAGCATCAGAGTCTTTTCCAGTGAGTCAGCTCTTCGCATGAGGTGGTCAAAGTATTGGAGTTTCAGCTTTAGCATCAGTCCTTCCAAAGAACACCCAGGACTGGTCTCCCTTAGAATGGACTGGTTGGATCTCCTTGCAGTCCAAGGGACTCTCAAGAGTCTTCTCCAACACCACAGTTCAAAAGCATCAATTCTTTGGTGTTCAGCTTTCTTCACAGTCCAACTTTCACATCCATACATGACCACTGGAAAAATCATAGCCTTGACTAGATATATTTTGTGCTGGGTCTTTGTTGTTCTAGGGACTTCTCTGTTGGCTCAGACGGTAAAGCGTCTTGTCTACAATGCGGGAGACCCGAGTTCGATCCCTGGGTTGGGAAAATCCCCTGGAGAAGGAAATGGCAACCCACTCCAGTACTCTTGCCTGGAGAATCCCATGGATAGAGGAGCCTGGTAGGCTACAGTCCATGAGGTTGCAAAGAATCGGACATGACTGAGCGACTTCACTTTCATTTTGTTGCTCTGCATGGGCTTTCCCTAGTTGCAGGAAGCAGCGGCTACTCTTTGTTGTGGTGAGAAGGCTTCTCGTTATGACAGCCTCTCTTTTTGTGGAGAACAGGCTCTAGGTGCACGGGCTTCAGTAGCTGCAGCACATGAGTTCAGTGGCTGCAGCTTGCTGGCTCTAGGGCATGGCATCAGTAGTTACGGAGCATGGGCTTAGTTGCTGTGTGGCATGTGGAATCTTCCAGGACCAGGGATCAAACTCGTGTCCCCTGCATTGGAGGTGGATTCTTATCCACTCTACCAGCAGGCAAGTCCCTGCGTGAATATTTATTGAGAACTTTCTGTGTACTAGGACACAGAATAGGCACTTGGAACACTTAATAAGCAAGTAAATTATGTAGTATGTGAGAAACTAATAAACACTGTGGCGGGGGTGGGGGGGGGAATAGAAGGATAAGGGAGATGGGGAGTTACACAGTATGTGGAGTGAGGGGATGTGTTAACATTTTAAATGGGATGTTTAATGGGATTTCTAATGGAGTGGGACTCCTAAGAGATGGACAGGTGAGCCAAGGCCTGGAGGAGCAGGGGGTGCTGGCCTTGGGGACTTTTAGAGAAGTGCTGAAGGAAGAGGAGCTGGCATCAGTGCCTCTGCTGGGAGGGAGCCTCGTACTGTCTCCAATGTGATGGAGGCAAAGCACAGCAAACACGGTGGCTGAGCAGTGGTGAGCGACCATGCTACTCATCCCATGTATATTTCCTCTGTGTCTGTTGCAGCATTGTTCACAGGTTGAACAATCTATTAGGCTAGCCAATATTGAGCAGGCTCTGGGAATTGGTGATGGACAGGGAGGCCTGGCATGCTGCAGTCCATGGGGTCACAGAGTCGGACATGATTGAGCAATTGAACTGAACTGATTGAAAGTGAAAGTTAGTTCCATAG
Source organism: Bos mutus (assembly GCF_027580195.1). Classification (NCBI taxonomy): domain Eukaryota; kingdom Metazoa; phylum Chordata; class Mammalia; order Artiodactyla; family Bovidae; genus Bos; species Bos mutus. Next base: position 59,297,128 of record NC_091636.1, read on the forward strand.
TTGCGTCTGACCCTTTGCGACCCCATGGACTGGCTCACCAGGCTCCTCTGTCCATGGAATTTTCCAGGCAAGCTGACCAAAATGATTTTGGGATTTTTCCATAAGATGTTATGGGAAAAACTCAAATGAACTTTTTGGCCAACCCAATACTATACATTTCTAAAGAAAGGTTTACTTTTTTTTTTTTTTTTTAATATTTATTTATTTGGCTGCACTGGGTCTTAGTTGAGGCATGTGAACTCTTAGCAGAGGCATGTGGAATCTAGTTCCCTGACCAGGGATTGACCCAGTCCCTGTATGGGGAGCTCGAAGTCTCACCAAGGAAGTCCCTGGAGATTTATCTTTAAAGATAAAACACAACTTTATCTTTGGTCAAGGGGTGGATTTTTATGACTTCACCTACATGGAGAGTAGATTTGCGGAGGAACTTGAAAAGGATCCTGTAGGGGCAGAAGGGAAGGGCACAATGGGAGTAGGTCAGAGTCACACTTAACATTCATACCAATGCATATTGATATACATATGCCTGGAAGGAAAGCTATGGCAAGCCTAGACAGCATACTAAAAAGCAGAGACACCATTTTGCCAACAAATGTTCATCTAGCCAAAGCTGTGGTTTTTCCAGTTGTCATGTATGGATGTGAGAGTTGGACCATTAAGAAGGCTGAGTACTGAAGAATCAATGCTTTCAAACTGTGGTGCTGGAGAAGACTCTTGAGAGTCCCTCGGACAGCAAGGAGATCAAACAAGTCAATCCTAAAGGAAATCAGCCCTGAATATTCATTGGAAGGACTGTTGCTGAAGCTCTAATACTTTGGCTACCTGATGAGAACTGACTCATTAGAAAAGACCCTGATGCTGGGAAAGATTGGAGGCAGGAGGAGAAGGGGATGATAGAGCATGAGATGGTTGGATGGCATCAGTGACTCAATGGACATGAGTTTGAGCAAGCTCCACCGGATAGTGGAGGATAGAAGAGCCTGACATGCTGGTGTCTATGTGGTCAAAAAGAGTCAGACGCAACTTAGTGACTGAACAACAATGCATACATAGCTTGTAATGGCAATGAAGACTCATCATTTAGACATGAAAATTTAGAAATGTATGATTTTGGGATGATATCTCTTTCTGTGTCTTCTTTGTCTCTAATCCTTGAACCCTTGCCCTTGTTTCTTTATGTTCCAAGCTTCCTAAATCAGAGCACACGGAAGATGAATAGTCTGGAGAGTCATCACCTTAGGTAGACGTGTAGGTATAGGAGTGGCCTTCTTCAGTGAGTCCTTTGTATATCACTGACCTCAGTGACTCTGGCCCTTCAGTTTATGGGGTTTCCTATGGCAAAGTTGTTCCTGAGATCCTCAATTCAGGCATAAGATGCCTTTCTTGATGGGAATGACATTGACCTTGACATCCAGAAATGGTTGAGATACTGTAAAGTATGTTACAGTTTGGCATAATCAAAACAAACATGGAATTTAGAGTTGGGAAGAATTTAAGGGAAAATAGTGGCTTTACCACTTTGGGATAAGTGGTTTTGAGGAGGTTATTTAAACTTTTCAAGGTTCAGTTGCCTTGGCTATGAAGCAAGGATAGTCATGTCTACATAATAGGATTATTGAGAATTCACACAATTTATATAAACCCTGGAACATAGAATATGCTCAGCAGATGATGGGCATTGTTATTTTATCTTTATTTTTTTAGTTTATTTCGATTTGTCTGAGGCTTGCCTAGGTTGGACAGGATTTTGTGGACTTCCTGCATTCAGCACCTATTTCTTATGCTCCGTTAGGACACAGGGCTTCATAAGATTTCCCTTTGTTAGCTATGTTGGTGAGAGCTGCCCAAAGACATCAACTCCCTCTGTAAGGATTTTAAAATCACTTAGTTCAAAATGTTTAGACAGCAATAGTGTTTTGATCTTTTAATTTACTCATCTCTAAGATGGGAAAAGGTGAGTCCAGAGGTCTTTCTCAGTCTGCCTTAGTGATGTCACTTCATGATTGTGTGGTACAGCTTGTATGAATCATTATAAGCATGTTTCAGTTTTACAAAGTTTAATGATAAAGATTTAATTCTCAATCATCTTTAGAATTTATTTTGAATTATTGCTATCCCAGCTGTTCATTCTTTGGGAGTCCATCTAATCTGGTGTCATATTACCGAGGAATATGTCCCCACCCTCCACTACAGTATTCTTTGTGGCCCATTATACCCTTCCGAGGCAGCCAAGATATTTACGACAGAATTACCCTCTATTAAACGATGAATAATGCTATGGTTTCAAGGAACCCTCTTTTCCATGAAAGTCATTTCTCTAACCATGTGGTGGATACGTTGTTCTTTTCAGTTTGTTGGAAAATGGACATTTTCCATGGAAATCGGTGTGACGTTTTTCAACACAGTGCCATTGCACTTAGTTCTTTAACTGCTCCCTGGTGTTCAAGCAATCTGTTTTGATTTTATGAGCTAATATTTTCACTGAAATGACTTCACTTACGTCTTGTTCCACTTACCTTGGAAGTCGACTAAGATGGCTTTGGCAAAAGACAGCAATTTCATGGGGTCAATGGTACTTGAATGAAGCAGAGATTGCCTCAATAAATATCTTGAGTATTATTATTTGTTTATGACCTGCTCTGTTCAAAAACAGATTGTAGCCAAATGGGTTGGTTATATCCTTTTAAGAATTATGCTTAGAGCATATTTTCCCTGAAGCATTTTAATAGATGTTATTTATTAAATGGTATATTTTATCCTATAGAAGACTTGCTAGCTCTTGCTTTGACTTAAAATATGATTGTTCACACATTTAGTTTTTCTGGGATGGACCACAGTAACATTTTAAGCTGTCATTTATTTATTTTATGGTGCTATGAGAGTTGTATGAGTTATATGAGGTTAGATGAATTATCAGTAAAGAGATAGGAGTCAGTACCCAACGGAAATGTTTGTTGTGGGTAGATTGATCAAGAATAAGTGACATAGCACAGAGCCCTTGGATGTGCTCAACATGGATGTAAATAATATACTGGTTCATAGAGGAGAATCTCTTAAACACAGGTAGTGTTACAAACAAATCTAGATAAATTCCTTCCTTAAAATGTTGTTGTTCAGTTGGTCAGTCGTGTCTGACTCTTTGCGACCTCATGGACTGCAGCAGTCCAGGCTTCCTTGTCATTCACCATCTCCTGGAGTTTGCTCATACTCATGTCCATTGAGTCGGTGATGCCATCTGATAGTGAAACTCATCCTTAAAATGAGCTTGTATCAATATTTGGCAGCTCTTCATGCTGACAACAGCTGGTCATTTAGTGACTCTCAGCTGTGTCCTTGATCCCGTTTTGAGTGCTTCACAGTCACCTTATGTATTTTCTGTCATTATCACAACACCTGAAGTGAAAGTGAAAGTGTTAGTCTCTTAGTGATGTTAGACTCTTTATGACCCCATGGACTATAGCCTGCCAAGCTGCTCTGCCCATGGAATTCTCTAGGCAAGAGTGCTGGAGTGGGTTACCATTTCCTTCTCCAGGGAATCTTCCTGACCCAGGGATCGAACCTGGGTCTCCCTCATTGCAGGGAGATTCATTACTGTCTGAACCACCAGGCAACACCTCAGTGTCATTATTCCCACTGTATGTATTTGAATACACAGTCCCAGACCGATGAGTTGACTTGTCACACACCTTGGCCAGGTGTAGCTAAAACAGAATGTATCACTTACCTGGATCCAGGCCTATATCACTGATCCTTAAATGTGTTTTTCTGAAACCGTCTGTTCCTTTATTAAATGTTAAAGCTTGTTCATCACTATGATTTATATTTATGAGTTTAATAAATGTTAAGGTAGTAAAAGAATTGATATTAAAATAGTTTCAGCAAGTTTTTTTTTTTAATACAGATATTGTTTGTACAGAAACAAAATTTTATTAACATAATATATTTAACTTGAAAGGTGGTGCCTCCTTGGACTTGAAAGCCTGTCCTCCTAAACCATCTAAATGGATCCTGGACATGACCTGGCTAAATTTGGTGGAACTCAGCAAACTTAGACAGTTTTCTGATGTCCTTGATCAGGTAACTTGTGCTTTGAATAAACTTATGATAATATCCCAGTGGGCAGCTTCCTGATTTATCCCTGGCTGTTTGGGGAAGAGAAAGATTTCTTGCTGCTGTCACTCCTAAAATGGAATGACCAGTGCTTGACCTTCCTCATGGCTCATTCATATTCTGATAAAGTACACTCCACCCATGGCAGGCTGGTCTCCAGGAAGTAATTAGTTGCCCAGGAAGTTTAACTGATGCTGTCCTGGGCCATATGTCAGTATCACCAATTGGAGGTCTACCAGTGGGAAAACAGATTCAATTAGTTTAAGAGATTGCTTTTACAATATAAAATCATGCTATTTTCGATATTTTTTTTGTTTTTCTACTCAAAATGAAACTCTAGTATTGCTTTTCTTAAAAAAAAAAAGAGATTAGATATGGTCAAGAAGTTTTATCATCTTCCTATAGATTGAATGACGAGAAATAGGAACAACCTGCCCTTGAATGCTAAATATCCTTTCTTGCCTCTAGTTCCTGTCTCTCTCTTCTTCCTCTCCTTGTTTGTACTGCCTTAGCTAGGCATCTGGGTATGAATCTAACACAAACACCTGGCCGTTTATTTCTAGAAGTTGTTGTACTTTCATAAACAGCCAGTTTTGGATGAATTGTGTGTATATTGGAATTATGGCACTTGGGTACAGAAAGTTGAATTGGGACAAGTCAAGAAACAGGTTCTTGAAAATCTGATGACCAGCAGGAAGTTGCGTGAATAGCAAGGTTGCTTTCTTCAGCTGCACATTGAAGGCTTTGACCAGAAAATGTCCAAACACTGGTCCTTTTTCAAAACTGATGTATGATTGGGCTTTCCTGGTGGCTCAGATGGTAAAGAATCTGCCTGCAATGCAGGGGACCTGGGTTTGATCCCTGGGTCTGGAAGATCCCCTGGATACCCATTCCAGTGTTCTTGCCTGGAGAATCCCATGGACAGAGGAGGAGCCTGATGGACTACAATCCACGGGGTCACAGAGTCGGACTTAATTGAGCAACTAACACTTTCACACATGGTTGATTCACAGTGTTATGTTATTTTCTGGTGTACAGAAAAGTGATTTAGTTTTATATATACACATGGACACACACATACACCCTATATTCTTTCTCATTAGGGCTTATTATAAGATATTGAATATAGTTCCCTGTACTGCAGGACCTTGTTGTTTATCTATTTTGTATATAGAAGCTTATATCTGCCAATCCCAAACCCCTGGTTTCTCTCTCTCCTACCCTCTTTCCTTTTTTGTAACCATACATTTGTTTTCTATGTCTGTGAGTTTGTTTCTGTTTCATAAGTAAATCTATTTGTATTGTATTTAGAAATGATGTGTATGTGTATGTTAGTCACTCAGTTGTGTCTGACTCTTTGGGACCCCATGGACTGTAGCCTGCCAGTCTCCTCTGTCCATCAGGTTCTCCAGGCCAGAATACTGGAGTGGGTAGCCATTCTCTTTTCTAGGGGATCTTCCTGACCCAGGGATTGAATCCAGGTCTTCTGCATTGTGGGCAGATTCTTTACCACCTGAGCCACCAGGGAAGCCTTTAGAAATGATGTCATATGGTATTTGTCCTAACGTTGGTCCTTGACTTTGCCAGCTTAGGTTGACGGAAAGCTTGAGCTGTATTTTTATGTTTTGGCTTAGGCCTGGTGATGACCGTGTAATTTGGGTGCAAGCTATTCTCTTGGGTTAAACAGCTTTTCTTTGGGAGATTTTAATGAATTCTAGCTTCTTCCCTTATGGGGTAACTCCTGGTGACCTTTCTTGTACCATTATTTGTTATTGAAGCAACTGTCTTCTGGATCTTATATTTTGTACCTGAAATCCCTCCACATAATGTAGTCTTTTGTGATTTGAAACAGGTTATTTTTTATTCTTACATGATACTTTCTGAATATGAACCCATATGCCTTTTTCCTTTGATTACACCTCTGAGAAATACACTTGGAGCTTTTTTTTTTTTTTAATTGAAGTATGATTGCTTAACCATGTTGTTAGTTCCAATGAAGTGAACCAGCTAAATGTATACATATATCCCCTCCCTTGTAGACCTCCCTCCCACCCACCCCCTATCCACCCCCCTAGGTCATCACAGAGCACCGAGCTAAGCTCCCTGTGCTATACAACAGCTTCCCAATAACCATCTGTTCTACACATGTATGTATGTATGCTTAATCACTCAGTCATGTCCAACTGTTTGTGACCCCATGGACTGTAGCCCGCCAGGGTCCTTTGTCCATGGAATTCTCCAGGCAAGAATAGTGGACTGGGTTGCCATTTCCTTCTCCAGTTTTACACATGATGCTGTGTATATGTCAATCCAAAATCTCTCAGTTCGTCCCACCCTCCCTTTTCCCTTCTGTGTCAACATGTCTGTTCTCTACATCTGTGTCTCTATTCCTGCCCTGCAAATGGGTTCATCTGTACCATTTTTTCTAGATTCCACTTACATGCATTCATATTCATATTCCACTTACATTCATTCATATTCAGTATTTCTTTTTCTCTTTCTGACTTTCTTCGCTCTGTATGGCAGATTCTAGGTTCATGTGCATCACTGCAATGACCCAATTCAGTTCCTTTTTATGGCTGAGTAATATTCCACTGTGGGCTTCCCAGGTGGTGTGGTGGTAAAGAATCTGCCCCTCAGTGCAAGAGGTGCAGGAGATGTGGGTTTGATTTCTGGGTTGGGAGGATCCCCTGGAGGAGGAAATGGCAACCCACTCCAGTATTCCTGCCTAGGAAATCCCATAGACAGAGGAGCCGCGTGGGTTACAGTCCACGGGTTGCAAAGAGTGAGACATGACTGAACAGCAACAGAAAAATGTTCCACTTATACATGTACCACAACTTCTTTATCCATTCATCTGTTAATGGACATTTAGGTTGCTTAGTCAAAGGAAATATACCAGAGAACATAAGATCATGTTTATCTGCAGATCTGACTTGTTCTGTGATTGTGGGATGTTTGTTTGTTTAATGCTTATCTCTTTTCAATTTTTGTAAGCTTCAAAGGATAATGAACTGTCTTTTTTCTTCCCCTTTATCAATTGCCCAAATGAAACAAGTGTGATTATTCACTTAATGATGATATTAAGTGGTATATTTCAAATGACTCTAGATTGATAGAGTATTGACCAGAAAGCTTCAATAATAAACATGAATTAAATGTCTTCTTTAGTTCCAAGAATGATCCTGGGAAATGAGGAAGCATAAGTGAATGAAACTTGATTCTTGATCATGGGAGATCTCATGGATCAAAACAGATTTCCTTAAAATAATGAAAATGAATTTCCATTGATCTCTTTATTCTTTACAGAGTCGTTACCACAAGGGCACAGAAGAAATGACACAGCAGGGTTCTCCTTTAAAAGGGGTCTGTAGACTGGTGTTAATACAGACTGACTTTAGAGCAAATCACATTTGATTTTCGACTCTCAGACTTTTTGGTACCAGGCTATAAAATTTTAAAAAATAGTCAAGGGATATCATTTCATTTTCCCACTCCAGTATTCTTTCCTGGAGAATCCTGTGGACAGAGGAGCCTGGTGGGCTACAGCCCATGGGGTTGCAAAGAGTCAGATACTCCTGAGCGTGCACACCCACACAGGATATCATTCACACATGTCTGGAATCGTCAGAAAAATATCTGTGAAGTCTTACTGAAAGATTTTTCTGTGATGTGACACATTTCTTATCCCCTGGTATTTTCAGATATCAAGAAATGAGAAAATGTGGAAAATTTGGTTTGATAAGGAAAACCCTGAGGAGGAACCCCTTCCAAATGCCTATGATAAATCTCTTGACTGCTTTCGACGTCTTCTCCTTATTAGGTCCTGGTGTCCTGACAGAACCATTGCCCAGGTAAAAAGTGCATATGTTAAAAATAAGAGAATATTTTAAAGGAGAATTTCCTTTAAAATTTTAAAGAATATTTAAAACATTAACCCCCATGAGAATTTTCATGTGGGCTTCTGTCTAATTTTCCAACAATACAATTGTGAAAAATGGAAAAATAAGCAAGAAATAACTGTACAGAGGTGTACATGTGGCTAAGTGATTTACTAATTTTCTTTGGCCTAAGTGGTACAATAAGAGTGAGTGAGGAAGCTATTTTTTTTTGTTTTGTTTCTTTTTAAATGTTTTTTTTTTAATTGTGGTAGAAGTCACATAATATAAAACACACTTACCACATGTAACTGTGTGGCCCAGTGGCACTAAGTACATTCACATCGTTGTTCAGCTCTCACCATCATCCATCTCTGGAGTTCTCTACCTCCTGAACTGAAACTCTGTCCCCATTAAACACCAAGTCCTCATTGTCCCTCCCCACCCCATCCCCACTGCCGCCCCCACCCCCGCCGGCATCTACCAATGTACTTTCTGACTCTATGCATTTGACTCTTCTAGGTACTTTGCATAAGTGGAATCAAAATTTGTCTGCACTTACTGTATATTGAAATGCATCTTTAATGTTAGCTTAATATAAGTCCTGCAAACAGATTGCACCATCCTTGCTTTCCCTTGTGCTATATATTAACAGTAGGGCAGTCGAAACTACGTTTCTAAGGTGGGCATATTGGTATAACATAAAGGTAATGCATTGTTCTTCCATATCATTTTTACATTAACTCAGAAAAGATAGGGAACTCCATTTTGCCAGTAGTAATGTAGTATTCCCTGGTGGCTCAGATGGTAAAGCGTCTGCCCACAATGCGGGAGACTGGGTTCAATCCCTGGGTCGGGAAAATCCCATGGAGAAGGAAATGGCAGCCCACTCCAGTATTCATGCCTGTAAAACTCCATGGACTGAGGAGACTGGTAGGCTACAGTCCATGGTGTCACAAAGAGTCGGACATGACTGAGCTACTTCACTTTCACTTTTCACTTTCAATATAGTATTTCTTGAGTAGGAAGACTGTTCAGTTACTAGAGAGGAGAGAGAAAGTCTACAGGGCTGTACAGAGTTCCCAAACCCATAGTCGTTACCCTGGGATGTGTCATAAACCTTGATGTGAGAAAGAAGCTTTGCCTAAAATTCCTTGAGTGATACTTAGGTTTAAATATAAGCCCTGCCTCCAGAAGATTCATCTTTTCAAAGACTTTTCATCTGCTTCCATCATGGAAGTTTACGCATGAAACAGACTTGTGGTGTCTTGCCCACAGCTGAAAGTTAAATGCTACTATTCCCAGACATTGATTTTTTTAATGGACTTTTAAGAATAAGTCATAAAATAACAGTAGGCTGGAGTTTCTCATAGAAGGTAGGGAGTTTTCCCCTTTGCTCTCCAGAGGCCTGTTAAAAACATTCGGAGTAACCAACTCCCAGTCCTCCTAGGTACCTTGGAAACAACCGAATTCAATGATTTATTCAGAAAAGAAAAATGAGTTTTGCAACTCAGGGCCCTGAGATCACCGTTCTTTTGATTTTTCTTCTCAACTTCATACCTTTTATCTTGCCCAAATGAATTGTCAAACAATTGCCTTATTTAAGGGGAATGTAGAAGTTTTAAGTAGACTTTTCTCCCTTCTCTCTCCCACTCTCTGCCTCCCTTCCTCCTTTCCTTCTCTCTTCTTTCCTTCCTTCTTTCCCTTTTAATTCTTTTCACAGTTTATTGGGGTCAATGCGGAAATTTAAATGTCTCCCATTCCTTTGTAACTTTGTTATCTTTATCCTGGCCTGAAATCCTTAGGCTGACAACAGCCATTTCTTCCTAATGAGTCTCCTCTAGTTCATTCTCACCTTGCCCACCCTAGTCCATCTTGTATATTCTAGAAGAAATAGAAATATCATTATGCTCTTCCTTAAATGGCTTCCCATGGCGCTTATAATAACATCCAAGTCTTAAGCAAGTTCTAGAAGGCCCCTTGCAAACATGTTCTCTCCTCTGAGGTTCTTATTCTCATATTAGATTTCTTGTGTGATTTTTCAACCAGACACCATCTTGGGAAGCATATGAGAAGGTCTACACTGTAGACATATTCAATCCCTATTCCCCATAAGAGCATTAGGCTTATTGTCAGCATTTCAGCTGAGTGTGGCTGCAGACACAGTCAAAATCCTGGTTAAAAGAGCAATGTACCATCAGAGGATGTCTTGTGCTACTGCTGGTTTCTGTATAGCTGCTGAGCTAAGAATGGTTTTTGTAGTTTTAAATGCTTGAAAAAAAAAACTCAAAACAATATTTTGTGATATGCAAAAATTATATAACATTTGAATTCCAGGGCCTATAAAGTTTTAATGGAACACAGGCTCACTTGTTTATGGACTCTCTATAGCTGCTCTCATGCTGCAGTGATAGGTTAAGTTGTTGCACCAGAGACTGCATGGCCACCAAGATATAGAATATTTACCACTTGGCCCCTGATGTAGGGAACAGTATATTAGCTCATAGCTTGAATAGAAATTTCCATGTGGGATCAATGATGTGTTCTATGACGATCGGCTTTTTGAGGTCCTTGCTAGACTAGAAGACAAAGCACTTGGCTCTTGAGAGATGCCGCAACGATGGCTGTACCAGGTACTTGTGGCTGAGAAACAACTGCAGTCTGTGGTACACCTGGGCATCCAGGCTATGAAGTCATTTCTGATCACCAAGCACACTACCCAATGGCTGTGATGAACGTGTATACAAATAGACTTTCGGAGATGCTGAAGAATGTCAACCAAACTTTTAAAGTACCTTTCAGAAGGCTGTAAAAAATGTATGAAAGTAAAAACGTTAGTCATTCAGTTATGTCCGACTGTGTGACCCCATGGACTGTAGCCTGCCAGGCTTCTCTGTTCATGGGATTCTCCAGGAAAGAATATTAGAGTGGGTTGCCTTGCCCTCCTCCAGGGGATCTTCCCGACCCAGGGATGGAACCCAGGTCTCCTGTATTGCACGCAGATTCTTTACCATCTGAACCACCAGGGAACTGTTTATATTAATACTTACGTTAGAGGATTCCATAGTGGATCTGGTCAACTGGATATTAAGAGATAAAAAATAAGTGGCATCCTGTGCTCCAAATGCAGTTGGGTTAAACCTTTAAAATTAAGTAAGTAATTCAGTAAGTATTCGATACATTTCTTTCCATAAGTAGTCATTTAATAGTAATTATCTATTTGTTAAGTATCCATTCAATCCCAGGCATTGTACTACTTACTTGATTATTTGAATGCTTATAATTTTCCCTTGAGCTTCCCAGGTGGCACTAGTGGTAAAGAACCCACCTGCCAGTGCAGGAGACACAGAGGTGCCCATTTGATCCTGGCAACCCACCCCAGTATTCATTCTTGCCTGGAAAATCCCATGGACAGAGAAGCCTGGTGGGCTATAGTCCCTGCGGTTGCGCAAAATCAGACACGACTGAGCGCATATGCACACATACGCACACACACACACATTTCCTTTAAAGCATTCTTAATAAGAGAGTTGCCAAATATTTTAAACCTTCTGTATAGTATGAAGCAGCCAGTACATCGAAAGAGGTCCCAGACAAGAATTCGGCCAAACTGGGTTCTGGTCTTTTAAATGTGTGATTATGTTTTTGGCAAGTAAATCTGAAAGTGTTAGTCACTCAGTCATGTCTGACTCTTTGAGATCCCATGGACTGTAGCCTGCCAGGATCCTCTGTCCATAGGATTCTCCAGGCAAGAATACTAGAGTGGGGTGCCATGCCCTTCTGCAGCATATCTTCCCCACCCAGGGATTGAACCTGGGTCTCTCACATTGCTGGCAGATAGAGTGAGGATTCAAACAAATAAGCAAGCAAGCAAATAAAGAGGTTAACCCACAAGAAAACAAACAAACAAACAAACCTCTGCCCTATTTTCCTGGCAGGATTACTGTGGACATCATTGAAATAATCTGCAAAAACGAATTTTGGGAACCACACTGAATTGTGAATAAGGGGTTGGAGCTACTTTTGGTGACCCGTGTGCTGTTTTTGGCAGGCCCGTAAGTACATCATGGACTCCATGGGACAAAAGTATGCAGAGGCCGTTATCCTGGACTTGGAAAGGACCTGGGAGGAATCTGACCCTCGGACACCGCTCATCTGTCTCCTGTCTATGGGCTCAGACCCCACGGACTCCATCATCGCCTTGGGGAAGAGACTAAAAATAGAAACGCGCTACGTGTCCATGGGACAGGGCCAGGAGATCCATGCTCGCAAGCTCCTGCAGCAGACCATGGCGAACGTGAGACCTGATGTCTACTTTTGTATTCTGTTGTTGACATTGCCACTTACAGGGTAACAATGCAGGAAAGAACCTACAAATCCTTAAGCGCTGAAATTTATGTGTTGCGTTCTGTTTGCCAAACAGGGAAAAGCACCTCTTATAAAACTTTCATGGAAAAATGAATACAATGTGAAACGTTTTCTGCTGAGCCTTGAATTCTGGGAAGCTTGCCCAGTGAGAGCATCTTATTTCCTGACCTATTTGCATAGTGCTCAACCCTGCTCCAGGTCCTGAACCTTCTTTGCGGTTCATAGCTCCCCCTCTGTGCCTCAAGTTCCAGCCCCTGCAGATCTACTTGGGGAATCCACAGCACTCTGGAATCCACAACACAATCCAGAATGCAAAATCTGTGCCCTGGAGTCCCCTAGGCCTGGCCCAGATTCCAGAGGCCAGGAATCTGCCATTACCCTGTGATGGTACCAGAGATTTTCCAGAAACCTAGCCTGTAGCCTTCCAGATGGGCTCCTAGAGCCCTTGGCAGCTTGCAAATTCAACAGCATACAGCTCAGGCCATGCTCAGGACTGGTCTGGGGCCATTGTAGCTGGAAGTCATGTGATGACCTGCCAATGGGACAAGTTCAGAGCTGAGGCACTTTGAGGGACTTAAAGTTACGTGAATGCAGAAGGTGCTATTTCATCTCTGGAACTCAAGCTCCAGAACACTTGTGTGTTTACTCTGGTCTAACCTTAGGTGTCCAGATGGATCCAGTTTTATAATAGTGTACACTCGGGTCACCACCTCAAAGAGCCAGAGGCTCCTCCCAGCCACGTGAAGTCTCCCTGGTGTCCCCACGGTCATTTATCAAAGGCATTTAGAAGGTCCTTCTATATGTACCATCCTTTCTGTTACTTAGCAGGTCTAATGAAAAGGGGAGAAAAACCCCACCATCAATACACAGCAAGACTCTAAAGGGTGTACATTTTTGCAGGTCAATTTGTAGTCAATCCCTTGACCTTAACCCCAATTTCCACATATAAAATATATATATATGGGCTTTCCTGGTAGCTCAGCTGGTACAGAATCCGCCTGCAATGTAGAAATCTGGGTTCAATCCCTGGGTGGGGAAGATCCCCTGGAGGAGGGCATGGCAACCCATTCTAGTATTCTTGCCTGGAGAATCCCCATGGATGGAGGAGCCTGGCGTACTAGAGTCCATGGGGTCAAAAAGAGTCAGACATGACTGAGCATCTAAGCACAGCACAGCAATGTGAGAGACCCAGATTCGATCCATGGGTCAGGAAGATCCCCTGGAGAAGGGCATGGCAACCCACTCCAGTGTTCTTGCCTGGAAAATCCCCATGAACAAAGAAGCCTGATGGGTTGCAGTCCATGGGGTTGCAAAGAGTCAGACATGACTGAGTGACTAAGCATAACCTTCTTTTGGGTTCCCAGCTCTGCCAGAGGCTCCCTCCACCCCTGCTCCCTTCTCCCTGCACGCTTTGGCCAAGTACAGGGTGGCAGAACTACTTGCCTCTTATTTCTACTGGAGAACATGCAGTCATGGTCTACATGCTTTTCCAGCCTATTTTGGAGCAGACTCCATGCCTCCTTCATTAAGCCTGAGTTCTCCCCTCAATATCTCAAGAGCCCTCTGTGCCCTCCAGGGAACACCCCCCCCCCACCATTTTGGACAGAACTGGCTGTCTCCCCCTCAACCCACCAGGCACGAGGCCCACTATGAAACCACCGGGTTCTAGGTCCTAGCTACTGACTCTAGAACCTTCCCACTGTGCTACAGCCTGATCCCTTCCCCCAGTCTAGAACTGAGTCTGTTGGGTTCTAGAATCTCCATATTTGCCTCTTCCATCCTCAAGCCATGCCCTGCCCCCAGCTTTGGTGAAAGGGAGGGGCCTCTCTTGTGCTCTGTGCTGACTGCTGTGCTTAGTTTGCAGTTGGGAGGGGGAGGGGAGAAAGCGCATGATTTAAATATACCTCAGTTCAGTTCAGTCGCTCAGTTGTGTCCAACTCTCTGCGACCCCATGGACTGCAGCATGCCAGGCTTCCTGGTCCATTACCAACTCCAGGAGCTTACTCAGACTCTTGTCCATAGAGTCGGTGATGCCATCCAACCATCTCATCCTCTGTCATGCCCTTCTCCTCCTGCCTTAATTTTTCCCAGCATCAGGATCTTTTCCAATGAGTTAGTTCTTTGCATCAAGTGGCCAAAGTATTGGAGTTTCAGCATCAGTCTTTCCAATGAATATTCAGGACTGATTTCCTTTAGGACTTACTGGTTGGATCTCCTTGAAGTCCAAGGGACTCTCAAGAGTCTTCTTCAACACCACAGTACAAAAGCATCAGTTCTTCAGTGCTCAGCTTTCTTTATAGTCCAACTCTCACATCCATACATGACTACTGGAAAAACCATACCTTTGAATAGATGGACTTTTGTTGGCAGAGTAATGTCTTTGCTTTTTAAATGCTGTCTAGGTTGGTTATACCTTTTCTTCCAAGGAGCAAGCGTCTTTTAATTTCATGGTTGCAGTCACCATCTGCAGTGATTTTGGACCCTAAGAAAATAAAGTCTCTCACTGTATCCATTGTTTCCCCATCTACTTGCCGTGAAGTGATGGGACTGGATGCCATGATCTTAGTTTTCTGAATGTTGAGTTTTCAGCCAACTTTTCACTCTCCTCTTTCACTTTTATCAAGAGGCTCTTTAGTTCTTCTTCACTTTCTGCAATAAGGGTGATATCATCTTCATATCTGAGGTTATTGATATTTCTCTCGGCAATCTCGATTCCAGCTTGTGCTTCATCCAGCCCAGCATTTAGCATGATGCCCTCTGCATATAAGTTAAATAAGCAGGGTGACAATATACAGCCTTGACGTACTCCTTTCCCGATATGGAGCAGTCCATTGTTCCATGTCCAGTTCTAACTGTTGCTTCCTGACCTGTATACAGATTTCTCAAGAGGCAGGTCAGGTGGTCTGGTATTCCCATCTCTTGAAGAATTTTCCACAGTTTGTTGTGATCCACACAGTCAAAGGCTGTGGCATAGTCAATAAAGCAGAAGTAGATGTTTTTCTGGAACTCTCTTGCTTTTTTGATGATGCAGCAGATGTTGGCAATTTGATCTCTGGTTCCTCTGCCTTTTTTAAATCTAGCTTGAACATTGGAAGTTCATGGTTCACGTACTGTTGAAGCTTGGTTTGGAGAATTTTGAGCATTACTTTGCTGGCGTGTGAGATGAGTGCAGTTGTGGGGTAGTTTGAGCATTCTTTGGCATTGCCCTTCTTTGGGATTGGAGTGAAAACTGATCTAGTCCAGTCCTGTGGCCACTGCTGAGTTTTCCAAATTTGCTGGCATTTTGAGTGCAGCACTTTCACAGCATCATCTTTTAGGATTTGAAATAACTCAACTGTAATCCATCCCCTCAACTAGCTTTGTTCCTAATGATGCTTTCTAAGGCCCACTTGACTTCACATTCCAGGATGTCTGGCTATAGGTGAGTGACCACACCATCGTGGTTATCTGGGTCATGAAGATCTTTTTTGTACAGTTCTTCTGTGTATTCTTGCCATCCTCTGCTTCTGTTTGGTCCATACTATTTCTGTCCTTTATTGAGCCCATCTTTGTATGAAATGTTCCCTTGGTATCTCTGATTTTCTTGAGATGAGCAATACATCCATGATTCGGAATCCCAGGTCTAGTCCTGGCCTCTCCTTCC
Source organism: Bos mutus (assembly GCF_027580195.1). Taxonomy (NCBI): domain Eukaryota; kingdom Metazoa; phylum Chordata; class Mammalia; order Artiodactyla; family Bovidae; genus Bos; species Bos mutus. The sequence continues at coordinate 59,313,127 of NC_091636.1, forward strand.
TCTTGGCCTCCCCTGACCGCCAGCACTGAATTCCTCCCTCTGCTAGTGCTGTACTTAGAAAACAAAGACACTAACATTCACAGGACACTGATTCAACTTGAATTAAAATAAATAATGGTGGAACTAATATTATAATTTCAAGAAACTAAATTAGAATTTAAATGGAATATTTTTAGCCTTCAATTTATCTGTGTTTTCTGTTAGTAGTTTAATTTCTAGTCAAATGTAAAAAGATTTCTTACTATTATTAGCATGTTTAAAACTTGTCAGAGACAATAGTGTTTTATGCCAGAATGAACCAACTATTCTAGAATAGTAAAATGGAAGATCTGCTCAGTAAGAAGAACACAAGATATTAACACTGAAAGCAGCGAGGCCAAAGAAGCAAACTTGGCTAAGGGATTCCTTTCTGAGGGTGAAGGTTCGACCATCAAAATTCTCAACTAAGAAACTTAGATCAGGAGTCACTTGTATTCTGGATGAAAGAGCTTCTGAAGCCTTTTTGTTGTTATGTTTCACATTTAATTCTCCTTTTTTTGAATTGTGAACAGTATCAATTAAATTTTCATAGGAAAAAATTAAATATTTATTCATTATATACTTCTGAAGAAAATTTAAGCGGATGTGTGACATTTCGAAAGGGGTCAGTTTTACATGTAACTTGATTAAGATTTTAGATCTGGTACTTAGTTTATGTTGTGCAAAGAAAAATAGGTTACACTAATCAAATCAAAATGATCCAGAATTACAGAGTCAAGAAAGTAGCTCAAGATTATGATCTGCATATTGTAGATGATTTTAGCAAAATTATTCTATGGGTTAGATATTGAAATGATTATTGTTGAGACTTCCCTAGTGGCTCAGTGGTCAAGAATCTGCCTTCCAATTCAGGAGACCTGGGTTTGGTCTCTGGATGGGGAAGATCTGGAGAAGGAAAAGGCAACCCACTCCAGTATTCTTGCCTGGGAAATCCCATGGACAGAGGAGCCTGGCGGGCCATAGTTGATAGGGTTGCAAAAGAGTCAGACATGACTTAGCAACTAAAACAACAGCAAAATTATTATTGCATGACCTAAATTTTTGCCTGTGCTGCTTTGTACAAGGAATCTTCTTATGCATATAGGATAAAGTGTATCAGAGATATGACTTATTATCTTCCAAGACTCTTGTTGTTAGAATAGTCTGATTCCCCAGAGAAGGTACTTACACATTCTAGAGGATATAAACCCTATTGCTGGTATTCTAGGAACTCTCTTTTTATGTTTTACTTTGGTGATTTTCATGACTCCAACCATATATTATTACTGCATTGGCATGCTAGTAATGGCATCCCATCAGACACACTTGTGGAACAAGAAAAAATGTAACCTATCTCAGTTAAACCTGATTGTATTCTTTAGATTAATTTATAGGGGTTAGTGGGGTTTTTTTAAATTTAAATTTATTTATTTTAATTGGAGGCTACTTACTTTACAATATTAAGTTTTAATTACTTAATTTCTGAAGAAGGTACTAATTTGAATCTCTGGGTGAAACACAAAATGGACTAATTTCCATTTCCTGCTGCTGACTTAGGGAGGATGGGCCCTTCTGCAGAACTGCCATCTGGGACTGGATTTCATGGATGAGCTAATGGATATAATTATAGAAACTGAGTTTGTACATGACTCGTTCCGCCTGTGGATGACAACCGAGGTTCACAAGCAGTTTCCCATCACCCTCCTTCAGATGTCCATCAAATTTGCCAATGAGCCCCCCCAGGGCCTCCGGGCAGGACTGAAAAGAACATATGGTGGTGAGTCGAGAAATCCTTCCAAGTTTATGGACGTTCTTATGCTTACATTGTTTTCTTTAAAGACATTATGGAAAAGGGATTAGATAGGATTAGTTATAGCAAGTGGTGCTATGATTTAACATGATGATGAGGGCATAGCCACCTCTGTCCTGCTGCACGTGGAGTATCCTTGGCCGTGTTAGGGCGTCAGAGCTTCGGATTCCACCTTACGTTTTTCCTGTTTCCCCAATATCGCTCTCCTTTGGCCTGTGCTAGTCAGTTTCCCACTTGGCTCAGTGGTAAAGAATCCTCCTGCCAATGCAGGAGACACGGGCTTGATGCGAAGGTTGGAAAGATCCCCTGGAGAAAGAAAAGGCGACCACTCCAGTATCCTTGCCTGGGAAATCCCATGAACATAGGAATAGGTGGGCTACAGTCCATGGGGTCACAAAGAGTCAGACACAACTTAACCACTAAACAACCACAACCTTCTCTGCTAGACAGCTGCCCTTTTATGTTAAATCTAAAATGGATAATGTTGCTGTTTATGGTCTTCAGGCTCCATACCTAACTCAGGGCAGTAGCCTCTTCCAAGATGAGAAGCTGAATTAAAGTTATGGCCTCTGCCTTCATTTCATGTATAAGGATGTCAGGATGTGAGCGAAGTAGAAATCCCACCACAGCAACTGAATCAGACCCAAACACCCCTCCTGCCCCAACTGGAGCCAAGATTGTTCCCAATACATTCACTCCCTCTGTGTCACAGCTTCCTGTTTGAAGCTCACTGTCACAGAAAAAGCGTGAGCTTGGAGTTAAAAATCCTTCCTGAACAAATACCTTTATTCTCATGGGAGCTCATCACTCAAACAACCTGGGTTTCAGTTTTCTCGTATCTAAAATGGAGATAATAAAATGATAAATTTAAATTATAATAGTGTATTTAATAAAAATCATCAACATAGTTATTACATATAAATTTGAGATTTTTTTTGCAGTTGCTAACAAGGCTCACATTTTTGCCAATAAAGTAGATGTGGAATGATGATGACTGTAAAAACAGTTTGTAAATGAAAACATTTATAATTGTATATGTGACAAATGTATATCTGTATAATAATCATCATTATAATTTGGAGAATATACTCAGGTTGCAAAGGGCTTCTTTTTAATTTTATTATTTTTTATTATTCTTTTCAATTGAAGTATAGTTGCTCTACAATGTAAGTTACAAGTGTACAATATTGTGATTCATAATTTCTAAAGGTTATATTCCATTTATAGTTTTTATAAAATACTGGCTTTATTTCCTATATTATACAATATATCCTTCTTATTTTATATCTATTGGTTTGTGCTACTCAATAGCAATGGGATACTCTATACACTATTCTAATTGATATTAAATTGTTAATAGAGTATATAGAAGTCTTTGCAACCTTTGTCTTTGCAGTCTCTGTAGTAATAATAATAATAATGTCTGTTATTAGTCGTCATTGTAGTAATAGTAGCAGTATTTATTTTGCTACTATTTTTAGCCCCACTTTTTTCGTATGTTGGTAAGAACTTTATCCATGTGAGTGAGACCCCACTCCCCTCAAATCTCTGTGCATATTTTTCAGAGAAATGCCCTCTGGGTACCTAAAAGTTAAATTACAACTGCCATGTGACTTTGATAAAGATGATTCAAGATAAGTGAATTTTAATATCAGGAATTTACAGCAATCATTAATAACTTGTAAAAGTGGTAGGAAATAAAGATGTTTGAGAGATGATAGTTTTTCCCCACCTGACCTCAACAGGGGTGAGCCAGGACCTGCTGGATGTGAGCGCTGTGGCCCAGTGGAAGCCCATGCTGTATGCCGTGGCTTTCCTGCACTCAGCGGTCCAGGAGAGGCGCAAGTTCGGGCCCCTGGGTTGGAACATCCCCTACGAATTTAACCAAGCCGATTTTAATGCCACAGTGCAGTTCATCCAGAACCACTTAGATGACATGGATCTCAAAAAGGTACCTTGGGCACACTACTTTCTGCCTTGGGTGACTTGGGGCTTGAATCCTTGAGCTAACATGAGCTCCCCCCCGCCCCACCCCCAGCATGGGCTAAATCCTGTAAGAGCGATGACTTTCTGTGCTGGCAAAGTCATCCTCTTTAAGGCATAGCAACTTGGGTCACAGTAACCTCTTAATTTCAGGGAAAAAATGAACACATTTTGATGATCTTTTTATTTCTCCAAGGCAAGTTGACATTACAAGTAAGACAACCTAACAGGATCTATTGGAGGGAGGGAGCAATGGGTGAAGAAGCTTGTTTTTTAAAATCCTAAAACCAGTCCATCCTAAAGGAGATCAGTCCTGGGTGTTCATTGGAAGGACTGATGTTGAAGCTGAAACTCCAATACTTTGGTCACCTGATGTGAAGAGCTGACTCATTGGAAAAGACCCTGATGCTGGGAAAGATTGAGGGCAGGAGAAGGGGACGACAGAAGATGAGATGGCTGGATGGCATCACCGACTCGATGGACATGGGTTTGGGTGGACTTCTGGAGTTGGTGATGGACAGGGAGGCCTGGTGTGCTGTGGTTCATGGGGTCGCAAAGAGTCAGACATGACTAGCGACTGAGCTGAACTGAAAACACAAAAAATTTAGGGTCTAGATGACTTTTTAAAAATTGAAATATAATTGGTTTAAAATGTTGTGTTAGTTTCTGCTGTACAATGGAGTGAATCAGCCATGTACATAAATATATCCCCTCTCTCTTATTGCTTTCCCCCACCCCACTCCGATCCTACCCCCTAGGTCATCACAGAGCACTGAGCTGAGCTCCTTGTGCTATTCACCAGCTTTGCACTAGCTCTCTATTTTATATGTTGTAGTGTATGTATGAGGCTTCCCTTGTGGCTCAGATGATAGTCTGCCTGCAATGCAGGAGATCCGGGTTAAGTTCCTGGGTGGGGAAGATCCCCTGGAGGAGGGCATGGCAATCCACTCCAGTATTCTTGCCTGGAGGATCCCCATAGACAGAGAAGCCTGGTGGGCTACAGTCCATGGGGTAGCATAGAGTTGGGCACGACTGAGTGACTAACACACACACAGTGGATATATGTCAATCCCAATTTCCCAATTTTCCCACCCTTCCATTCCCCCACTATGTCTGCATGCCCATTCTTTATGTCTGCATCTCTATTCCTGCCTTGGAAAAAGGTTCATCTGTACCATTTTTCTAGAGTCCACATACATGTCTTAACATATGATATCTGTTTTTCTGGCTTATTTCACTCTGTATGACAGACTCTAGATCCACCCACATCTCTACAGATGACCTTATTTTGTTCCTTTTAGTGGCTGAGTAAATTCCATTGTGCATACATACTGCTTCTTTATCCACATACTCTTGAATGTGTGCTTTTTAAGGAATAGCCTCAATATTCTTAAAAAATAAGCATTTTTTTCTATTGAAATCAAAGTGAAGAAGTACATGAATGCACCACCAAGAGAATCTATTTCAAATCATGAACATGAGCTTTGAGTTCCCCTCATGTTTGCCTATTTAATTTTCTTTCTGCACTTTTTATTTACTGAGGAGTGAATGAAGAATGCACGAGTGGATGACATTGATGACAATGACTGACAATGCATACATAGGTGTTACCTGGTAGGGAAAATGGGGGTGAGACAGTCATTACTTCTGCCTCATCATTCTGTAACTTTTCCCAGGGTGTCTCCTGGACCACTGTCCGCTACATGATAGGAGAGATACAGTATGGAGGCAGAGTCACCGATGACTATGACAAGAGACTATTGAACACACTTGCTAAAGTTTGGTTCAGTGAAAATATGTTTGGACCAGATTTCAGCTTTTACCAAGGCTACAATATTCCAAAATGCAGCACAGTTGATAACTATCTTCAGTATATCCAGGTTAGTCATCTTCAGAATTTTATGCATAGAGCAAATATCTGTAGCCAGATGATTTTTTGTTGTTATTTATTTATACTTCATACTTCTTTGAAAATAAATCTTAATGGTGGTACATATTGAACGTGGAAGGTTCTGAGCCCCAGAGATGTTATCCTCATATGTTTATATTCATCTAGTGACTAAGCTGTTTATTTGTTCTGAGTGTCTGTTTTGTATCAGTTCTCTGCTTCCCTTTTCTCTCTCTCTCTTTTTGTCCACGTGGACTCTTAGTTCCCTGACCAGGGACAACAAGAACTCATGCCCCCTGCAGTGGAATCATGGAGTTTTAACCACTGGACCTCCAGGGAAGTCCCACTTTCCTTCTCTTTTAATGCCCCAGTGAAGAATATTCTTTGGAGAGATGACAGATTGGGCAGATTTAGATCCAAATGCTCTTTTGTGTAGGGCATTATACTCAGAGCCCTATACTCAATCTTATTTTGTGTTTCAAAGCATTTACCTTATTCCATGAATCTGTTTCTTAATCCTGACCTAATGGAGCATATGAGTATTCTCAGAAACACACTCTGTATAAGAGGTTCCTCTAAGACTGAGTTTCTCAGCTTCGGCACCACTGACATTTGGAACTGAATACATTTTTGCAGGGGTGGGGGACAGTCCTGTGTAGAACGGCTAACATCACCCTTGTCCTCTACCCACAAGATGTCAGTTTCACCTCCTACCCCATTATAACAACCTTAAATGTCTCCAGACTGCTAAATATCCCTGGCGGGAAAATCACTTCCAACTTTAAAGTCTTGCTCCAAGAAGGAATAAGATTTTGCCAGGAAATCGGGGGGAAAAACTTGATTTGTGCTTCCAAGTAACTACATTTTCTGTCTCTGAATCTGGAATTCATTAGATCATTATTTAGTGATCTCTTTTGCTTCTCAGATTTATCTCAGGGTGAACCAACTAAAGCAAAACAGCCCCAAAGAGCTAAATATATCAGTGTATTTAGAGGTTCTGTGATGTATACATGTAATGAGTTTACCATATATCACCAGCCCTACACTTTTATTAATTCAAATCTACAAATATATTTGTCTTAACTGTATTATATGTGTCTTTAAATCATTTGCACTGAAGAGGAGAAGTGTATACGAAGGTATAAATTTAGGTATGCCTGCACATATATTTATTTATACACATCTCATTTTATAAGAATTTGAGTTCGCTCATAAGAGGGCATTAAGTAAAAAGGAATAAAATAATGGACTAGAAGGGAGGAAAAACGTGAATAAAGTTAAGTATACAATTCTCACGTAGAAGTATATGTCAAATTGTAGGTAAATTTTCTTCTGTTCAAGTAGCTGGGGTAGTATTTATCTGCTAGTTCTGCTGTTCTGCTTCTTAAGGGCTTCCCGGGTAGCTCAGCTGGTAAAGAATCTGCCTGTAATGCAGGAGACTCTGGTTAGATTCCTGGGTTGGGAAGATCCCCTGGAGAAGGGATAGGCTAACTAATCCAATATTCTTAGGCTTCCCTGGTGGCTCAGCTGGTAAAGAATCCGCCTGCAATGGGGGTAGACCTGGGTTTGATCCTTGGGTTGGAAAGATCCCCTGGAGAAGGAATGGCTACCCACTGCAGTATTCTGGCTTGGAGAATTACATGGACCGTATAGTCAGATACGACTGAGAGGCTTTCAGTTTTCTGCTTCTTACTGTGTCTTGCTGTATGTTTTTCTAACTTTGTTCCTCTTTTAATATTTCTCACTTTTCCCAGTCTCTCTCCTCCTTGAGAGAGTACATTTCCCACCTCTGGTTTTATCAGGCCATAATTGCTAAAGCTGTCATTTTTAGTAACAATTAGTTATACACCATTTATTTAAACAATTGGTTTGAATTAGATGGGACCTTCGAGAAACCAAATACCATTCCATAGTTCCCTTTCTATTTTATAAATGTATTATAAAATAAGATAGCGTCTCTGAATCAATTTGCTTAAAGTGCAGACATTAAAGAACCATGGGCTTATTATGTTAACTTTCTTTTCAGGACAACTTTTGATTCTATTTTTAAAAATATATTTATTTATTTATTTGGCCACACTGGGTCTTAGGTTTGGCATGCAAGATCTTTGTGGCAGCATTCAGAATCTTCCTTTGCAGTGCCTGGTCTCAGGAGTTGTAGCACACGAGCTTAGTAGTTGTGGCTCATGGGCTTAGCTGCCCTGAGGTTTGTGGGATCTCAGTTCTCTGACCAGGGATTGAGCTCATGTCCCCTGCATTGGAAGGCAGATTCTTAACTACTGGACTGCCTGGGAAGTCCCACTTTTGATTCTTTCCTAGAGAAATTATTGAGATGGTAGCCTGCCACATGTCAGACATATCATGTAAATGCTTATCCTAATAAAATCGTGTCTATTTGCTAAGATGTGTAATTTAACTGGTGCTTGTGTCAGCAGTCTCTGCTCACCGGTGGGTATTTGTCATTCAGAGCCTGCCCACTTACGACAGTCCCGAGGTGTTTGGGCTGCACCCCAACGCGGACATCACCTACCAGAGCAAGCTGGCCAAGGACGTGCTGGACACCATCCTGGGCATCCAGCCCAAAGACAGCTCTGGCGGAGGGGATGAGACCCGGGAGACTGTGGTGGCCCGGCTGGCTGATGACATGCTGGAGAAGCTGCCCCCGGACTATGGTCCTTTTGAAGTGAGTTGATGGCATCCTGACAGAATAGCTGTGGGTGTGCGTGGTTGGTTGGTTGTGGGGGTGGTGAGGAAGCAGTGCTACACTAAGTCACTCAGTCGTGTCTGACTCTGCGACCCATGGACTGTAGCCTGCCAGGCTCCTCTGTCAATGGGAATTCTCCAGGAAAGAATACTGGAGTTGGTTGCTAGTTCCTTCTCTAGGGCATCTTTTTGACCCAGGGACGGAGCCCACATCTTTGCATCTCCTGCTTTGGCAGGTGCTTCTTTACCACTGTGCCACCTGGGAAGACTGAGGAAGAAGGCAGGAGGGCAAAAATAATTTTTCTGAGATTAAAGAAATTATTTAAAAACCTCACTTCTTGAAGAAGCAGTAAAATAAGTATTTGAACCTATCAATGTAATCATTTCAAAATACAAATAATAAACCTGATGAGAGAGTTAATCTTCATAGTTAAATTATAAGTGTGTACTGATGGGTTAGGATTATTTTTCTATAATGTCTCCTGGAGGCACTTCACACTGTCATTTGTTCAAAGGAAAATGATGTATTCTTAGAGTAAAGCATCGATTATTTTACAAAAATAATTCAGGCCTTCTTAATTTCAGGAAGTCTATAGTTATATCATTAACTCTGCAGCTTCTTCATCACATTGGTTTTGAAAATTGATTTATCATTTTTTAAAATTAATGTATTTTGTTTAACTGTGCTGGGTCTTGTTGTGCATGCAAGACGTGAGAGCTAGTTCCCTGACCCGGGCCCCCTGCATTGGAAGGGTGGAGTCTTAGCCACTGGACCACGAGGGAAGTCCCCCCAACTTGTCCTTTTAATATCAAGTAACTTCTAAGTGAAACTGACAGTTATGAAGGTTAATTTTTTTGACATTTTAGCATGTATTGTGGGAAGATTTACCCTGAAAACATGTTTAAATCTTTGCTAAAAGCAAAAGTAAGTGGCTTACTTTCCTTGTAGTCTTAAAAGATTTCTTGGACTAACCTTGTGACATTTCTGTCATAGGAGCACCAAGTTTCTTTATATATTGCCCTTTCCACCTGGTTTTCAGAAGGAATTCTGCATTTTGTTTCTTTAGCATCCTATTGTTTTCCATGTAGCAGGCCATTTCGGCTGCTAGTTTTTCACTATAGACTGAACTCAAAGAACTCTCACCAGGGGAATCATTTCCCCTGGAAGAAACTCTGATCACTTGGTTGGAGAAAATCAATACTGTAACCAGCTTTCATAAGCGCCTTTCATTATAGCATCAGGAAAGCAGTCATTCATGTCTAGCAGTGGCTGAAATATTTATAAAGCAACGAAAGTGCCTAAAATATATTAAGTGAAGTGGTAGTCACACAGACGTGTCTGACTCTTTGCGACCCCATGGATTGTAGCCTGCCAGGCTCCTCTGTCCATGGGAGTCTCCAGGCAAGAATACTGGAGTGGGTTGCCATTTCCTTTCATAAATAAACGTGGTGGTATGTATGCAGTTTAGAACAGTCACCTTCGTTTTGCTAAATTTGCTTGCTGCTGCTGCTGCTAAGTCACGTCAGTCGTGTCCGACTCTGTGCGACCCCATAGATGGCGGCCCACCAGGCTCTGCTGTCCCTGGGATACTCCAGGCAAGAACACTGGAGTGGGTTGCCATTGCCTTCTCCATTGTGTGAAAGTGAAAAGTGAAAGTGAAGTCGCTCAGTTGCGTCCGACTTGTAGCGACCCCATGGACTGCAGCCTACCAGGCTCCTCCATCCATGGGATTTTCTAGGCAAGAGTACTGGAGTGGCTTGCCATTGCTGATAGAACAATTAAGCCTGGCATGATATCTGATCCACAAAAGACTCTGGATAAATACTTGTAAGACAGAAATGAATGAGTGAGTGGATGGATAAATGCTTTGATGGAAAAAATAAAAAGCTTTAAAAACAGAAATCTAGCTTTTTGAGACAGCCTTCAGAATTGTTGCATACGCATACACATCTGCTTGTGTGTGTCCATGCGTGTATTTTCAAGTCTTAGATTGGCAGTGAGTGAATGTTTCCCAATAACTGCAGTTGTTGTTTGGAAGACTGTGTGTTCGTGGACGTGGATTTTATATTCTTCTGTGAATTAATGGCTGCCTGTCTTCTCTCACCTGGGATGAAAAATCAGCTGGTCCTCTAACCGATATTTCTTTTATTTTTTCTCTGTTTTCTGACAGTAAAAAAAAAAGAAAAAGCTTACTATTTATGGAATTGTAAAGTTTAGGGCCCTTTCAGAAGCGCTAGAATACCACATATACAATATAACATTGTGTGTATGCTCAGTCCTGTCTAACTCTTTGTGAGCCCGTGGACTGTAGCCCGTCAGGCTCCTCGGTCCATGTAATTCTCCAGGCAAGAATACTGGAGAGAGTTGCCATTTCCCTCTCCAGGGGATCTTCTTGACCCAGGGATCAAACCTGTGTCTCTTGTTTGGCGGTGAATTCTTTACCACTGAGCCACCAGGGAGAGTGAAAAGTAAAAGTGTTAGTTGTTGAGTGTTCGACTCTTTGCCAGCCTGTGGACTGTATGGGTCCTGGGCTCCTCTGGACACCAGGCTCCTTTGTCTAAGGAATTCTCCAGGCAAGAATACTGGAGTGGGTAGCCATTCCCTTCTGCAGGAGATCTTTCCAGCCTAGGGATCAAACCCAGGTGTCCTACATTACAGGCAGGTTCCTTACCATATGAGCCACTAGGGAAGCCCTATATAGAACATTCAGTTCAGTTCAGTTCAGTTGCTCAGTCGTGTCCAACTCTTGGTGACCCCATGAATCACAGCATGCCAGGTCTCCCTGTCCATCACCAAATCCCAGAGTTCACTCAGACTCACCTCCATCAAGTCAGTAATGCCATCCAGCCATCTCATCCTCTGTCGTCCCCTTCTCCTCCTGCCCCCAATCCCTCCCAGCATCAGGGTCTTTTCCAATGAGTCAACTCTTCTCAAGAGGTGGCCAAAGTACTGGAGTTTCAGCTTTGGCATCATTCCTTCCAAAGAACACCCAGGGCTGATCTCCTTCAGAATGGACTGGTTGGATCTCCTTGCAGTCCAAGGGACTCTCAAGAGTCTTTTCCAACACCACAGTTCAAAAGCATCAATTCTTCAGTGCTCAACCTTCTTCACAGTCCAACTCTCACATCTATACATGACCTAGGAAAAACCATAGCCTTGACTAGATGGACCTTTGTTGGCAAAGTAATGTCTCTGCTTTTGAATATGCTATCTAGGTTGGTCATAACTTTCCTTCCAAGGAGTAAGTGTCTTTTAATTTCATGGCTGCAGTCACCATCTGCAGTGATTTTTGGAGCCCAGAAAAACAAAGTCTGACACTGTTTCCACTGTTTCCCCATCTATTTCCCATGAAGTGATGGGACCAGATGCCATGATCTTTGTTTTCTGAATGTTGAGCTTTAAGCCAACTTTTTCACTCTCCACATTCACTTTCATCAAGAGGCTTTTTAGTTTCTTTTCACTTTCTGCCATAAGGGCGGTGTCATCTGCATATCTGAGGTTATTGATATTTCTCCCGGCAATCTTGATTCCAGCTTTGACTGTGTGGATCACAATAAACTGTGGAAAATTCTGAAAGAGATGGGAATACCAGACCACCTGACCTGCCTCTTGAGAAATCTGTATGCAGGTCAGGAAGCAACAGTTAGAACTGGACATGAAACAACAGACTGGTTCCAAATAGGAAAAGGAGTATGTTAAGGCTGTATATTGTCACTCTGCTTATTTAACTTATATAGAACATTAGTAGCTGTCAAATAATTTTTCATGTGCTAATGTCTCCATGGCAGGTGAAGGAGAGGCTGCAGATGATGGGGCCATTCCAGCCAATGAACATTTTCCTCAGACAGGAGATAGACAGGATGCAGAAGGTACTCACCCTGGTCCGAAGCACCCTGACCGAGCTGAAACTTGCCATTGATGGCACCATCATCATGAGTGAAAATCTACGAGATGCTCTGAATTGCATGTTTGATGCCAGGATTCCTGCTCGTTGGAAGAAAGTATGTTTAAGTCAGCTCTTATCCTGCCTAATCACTTTATTGTTGTGAATAATTGTAATTGGCAAGTGAAAGCATGTACAGATAATGTGCTTAAGAGTGTTCTTTTGCTTAGGGACTAGTCCTCTTAGAGCCCTGTATTTTTAGATTGTAGGTAGGGAAGAAAACGATTTAGCATCTCCCACATCTCAGGTTCTCTGCTAGGCAATTTGTATGCACTGTTTCATGTAAATCTTACAAATTATTACCCATATTTTACTGATGAGGAACTTAGGTTAGGGGAGATTAAATGTTTTCCCAGATCTGTGATGTTAGTTTTATAGAAGGGGATGTTCCTAGACTCACACACACATGTCAAAAGTCACTCCAAAGAGAAATCGTCTTCCTTGCTTTTTCTGTAAATATGTGACTATATATCTCTCAAGGTAGCAAGATAATAATTTAACAGTATTCTTACTGATTGCATATTATTAATTGTGCTAAATGACAGATGTGGGCTTTTAAAAATGTTTTAATGTAAATATAGTTGATTTAACACAATGCTGTGTTAATTTCTGCTGTACAGCAAGGTGGCTCAGTTATATATGTGTATTCCGTTTTGTGTTTCCATTACGGCCCATCACAGGATGCTGAATCTAGTTCCCTGTGCTGTACAGTTGCACCTTGTTCTTTATCCACTTTATATATAATAGTTTGATCTGCTAATCTCAGTCTCCCAATCCTTTCCTCCCCCACCTCCTTCCTTGGCAGCCACAATTTCTTTTCTCTGTGTCTGTGAGTCTGTTTTTCTCTTTCTTAGATGTGTTCATTCATCATATTTTAGATCACACACATAAGTGGTAGCGTATGGTATTTGTTTTTGTCTTTCTGACTTACTTCATTTAGTGTTATAATCTCCAGGTCCAACCGTGATGCCACAAATGGCATTATTTCATTCTTCTTACTTTATTCTCATTTTTGAAGCTTTTAATTTTGTATTGGAGAATAGCCAGTTGACAATGTTGTGGTAGTTTCAGATGAACAGCAAAGGGACTCAGACATGCAAATACATGTATCCATTCTCCCGCAAACTCCCCTCCTCTCCAGGCTGAGTACTATTCCGTTTTGTATGGAATATGTATGTATGTATATATACACCAGGATGTGGGTTTTTAAAAAATTTCTTTTCCATCATGGTTTGCCACAGGATGCTGAATGTAGTTCCCTGAACAGGGCCTTATACAGTAGGGCCCTGTTGCTTACCCATTCTGCATGTAATAGTACGATAAATAGATGTGGTTTGAAGAGATGTTTTTCTACTTGGAGAAGTAAAATGAGAACCTGAGTGTCCTTGTTGAGGAGTTGGCTGATCATGGAACTGAGGGTGCTGAGTGTGCGGTGGGAGGACGCGGGAGACGGCAAGGTGGGGGTTATCCAAGGTGGGCAACTTACAGAGATGAGATTGGGTCCTGGGTGAGTGGAACTTTTGGAGCTGAGTCAGGTAAATGAGATGGTGGGACAGGATGGGGCTAGAACTAATAATCTCTCAGGAGAGACTCCTTTAGTGCTGAGCCTCTGATCCCTCACCCAGGGCTTTGGCAGATTCCAAGGCAGTGGGACAGAAAGCAGTGTATGGTAACTGGGGGGTGCTTGTCTACTGTCTTCTCATCTTATTTGATTAACCACCATCCCATCCATCTCTCTGGACACACAGCTTAGAAACTCAGAATCAGCTTTGACCAGATCCCTTTCTCTCCTCCTCTGCAAAAAATTCATTGTCTAGGCCAGAGAGTTTTCTGTATACATTGACTCTGCTCATTGCTAGTGACCTACCTGGTCCCTGGCCATGGCGGGCTCATTCCCCACTAGACCAGCTCACCCAGCTTGGTGAGCACCTGCAGTTCTGGAACAGGGATCCTTGCCAGAAGATACCCCCTCATTAATGGGTCCCTGTGCCTTCAGATCAAATGTTGTATAAAGACATCTCTTTCAGTTAACACACCTATAACGATACGATGGAATGAGTTACTTCATTTTAAACTTTGTTGTTGTTTGGTCACTAAGTTGGGTCTAACTCTTAGAGACCCCATGGACTACAGCATGCCAAGATTCCCTGTCCTTGACCCTCTCCTGGAGTTTGCCCACACTTATGTCTGTTGAGTTGGTCATTCCATCCAACCATCTCATCCTCTGTCATCCCTGTCTCCTCCTGCCCTCAATCTTTCCCAGCATCAAGGTCTTTTCCAGTGAGTCACCTCTTCGCATCAGGTGGCTAAAGTATTGGAGCTTCAGCTTCAGCATCAGTCCTTCCAACGAATATTCAGGGTTGATTTCCTTTAGGATCAACTGGTTTGAGCTCCTTGCTGTCCAAGGGACTCTAAGAATCTCTTAAAAAAAAAAAAAATTTGGCCATGCCACACTGGATGTGAGATATTAGTTCCTTGACTAGGGATTAACCCCTGGACTTCCAGGGAAGTCCCACTTCCTGGAACTTAAAATCCTTTTATACAGCATTTTTTTCTACTCAACTTATTAACAGTCTTTGGGAATCCCAGTGTCTTTTGTAAAATAGGCATATCAATTCTCAAGCTATTTGAAATTCAAGTGTTTTATCTATTCAGGTTGATCACTACATTTATTCACACATAAAATAGTGCAGTTCCAGTGAAATGTTATAAAATATGATTTGGAGATACCTTCTAGTGTGACTGCTGATAATGTTGATGACATTTCCATGCCTGTTGTAATAACATAAGTTCCACATGTGAATTCAGGCAGAACGTTACAGGCAGTGAATGCAATTAATTTGTTGGTGGTAAGGAGACCTGTGTTTTCATTTTTATTCCCTTCATCAGAGAATATAAAAATGCCTTCTAAGAGACAGAAACTTCAGAAAATAAATGTTTGCCGCATAAAAAATAAGTGGAGAAAGGCTTCTACATTTGTCATTCACAGAATATAAAGTGCTGTTAAGGCCATAAGAGATTTACATAAATAGAAATTCTGTTTTATAATGTATCTGTTGAAAATATAGCCTAAGGAAAAATAGTTGAAGCCTGTTAAATTTAATTCAATTAATTGTTTTAATTGCTTTATGACAGAATTGATCATAACTATATTCATATGTGGAAGGAGATTTTATTGATAGCAGATGTCTTGAACAGCATGCCAAGCTGGGTTAATCTGGAATTCACATGAAGATTAGTTGATTCTAACATACTTCATATTATTAAAAAGGAAGAATAATTTGACATCTTAAATGTCAGAACCCTATGGAAATTTATGCCTTAGGGACTTCTAAATTCTAAATGTGAAATTGATATTTCATCTTTTTTTTTTCCTATGGATATAGTCA
The DNA here is from genome assembly GCF_027580195.1 of Bos mutus. NCBI lineage: Eukaryota > Metazoa > Chordata > Mammalia > Artiodactyla > Bovidae > Bos > Bos mutus. The sequence continues at coordinate 59,328,862 of NC_091636.1, forward strand.
GTTACACAGTAGAATTAAACCTGTATTTATTCATGTTTTCATGCTTGCATTTCAGGCATCTTGGGTTTCAAGTACCTTGGGTTTCTGGTTTACTGAACTTATTGAAAGAAACTGCCAGTTTACCTCTTGGGTTTTCAATGACCGACCTCACTGCTTCTGGATGACGGGCTTTTTTAACCCTCAAGGATTTTTAACTGCAATGCGACAGGTAATAGCACTGATTTTTACCTGTTGTGTTATTACAGTTTTCCTCTGGAGGGCTTTCTTCTTTCATTATAGTTTTAAATATGTAGTTTATAATAAGGCAGAATGATTGTCTGGTTTGGGCACCAGCAGTTAACTTTATCCTGAATATAAATCCAGCAACTTGTTCTCAGGCTGCTAGCTTAAATTTTAAAATATTTATTTTTATATTAGATTGATTTTATATTTCTTTTAAAATTGTTATTCAGTCATGAAGTCATCTCCGATATTTTGCAAACTCATGGACTGAAGCACGCCAGGCTGCACTTTCCTTCATTATCTCCTGGTGTTTGCTCAAACTCATGTCCATCGAGTCAGTGATGCCATCCAACCGTCTTATCCTCTGTCATCCCCTTCTCCTCCTGCCTTCAGTCTTTCCCAGCATCAGGGTCTTTTCAAATGAGTCAGTTCTTCGCATCAGGTGGCCAAAGTATTGGAGTTTCAGCTTCAACATTAGTGCTTCCAATGAATATTCAGGACTGATCTCCTTTAGGATGGACTGGTTGGATCTCCTTGCAGTCCAAGGGACTCTCAAGAGTTTTCTCCACAACCACAATTTGAAAGCATCAACTTATTTGACACTGAAGTACAAATATATTTAAATTAGGACATGGATATTACTTATAAGAGGATCTTTTAAAACCCGTTAAATACTATCCTACCTTTTTTGAATCTGGGGCTACATTGTTACCATAATTATGCTCTTTAAGACAACCCTCTAGTTGCTGATGTCATCCTTTTCTTTTTCTCTTTCCCTGAGTAGGAAATAACTCGGGCCAACAAAGGCTGGGCTCTGGACAATATGGTGCTTTGCAACGAAGTCACCAAGTGGATGAAGGATGACATTTCTGCCCCTCCCACGGAGGGTGTCTATGTCTACGGCTTGTATCTTGAAGGTGCTGGCTGGGACAGGAGGAATATGAAACTTATCGAGTCCAAGCCCAAAGTGCTCTTTGAGTTAATGCCTGTTGTAAGGATTTATGCTGAAAATAACGGTGAGTTGTCTGTGCCTTCAGGGACGGTTGGTACAATGGGGTTGGGTGATGTTATAAATATAGGATCTCATTATTTTTTTTATCATGTGAGTGACTTCACTTTCACTTTTCACATTCATGCATTGGAGAAGGAAATGGCAACCCACTCTTGTGTTCCTGCCTGGAGAATCCCAGGGACGGGGGAGCCTGGTGGGTGCCGTCTATGGGGTTGCACAGAGTTGGACATGACTGAAGCGACTTAGCCGCAGCAGCAGCAGATAAGGATTATACTCTGTTGTCAAGTAGCTTCATATTCACACCTGTGTTTAACGAGTACTTACTTACTTCTGGGCTCTTCCTTGAGTGCTGCTGGGAGGCAATGGTTCTAGATAGTTCTTGCCCATCTAATAAAGCAGGTAAAATGTGGAAGGATACTCACGGAGCATTAGCTAATGAGATAAGAAGCAAGTGTTTGGAATAGTTACTAAGTGGTGAGAAAGGAGGGTGAGATAAGAGTGGGATGAAACTGTCGGGGGCTGGATCTTGGGAGCAGGGGGGCCTGGAGGGGCTTGGAAGAATGGATGGGGCTTGAATGATGAGGTGGGCAAGAGGTGGAAAGTAGGAAAGAAGCCTTTCCAGGTGGGATTGTACAGGGCTCCTGGAAGTCATGACTCCTCCAGCTTGGAGATTTAAGCCAGGCTGTGAAGTCCAGATTGAATTCAGGGACATTGGCTTAATTCAGTAGCTTATGGTAAAATGCTGAGTTCACATTGCAGCCTATGAATGTGACAACACTTTTATGAAACATACATGTCAAAGCAGAATCCTTTGACAGAGTTATCAAAGCTCTGTTTGACAAGTCTAAAAACACCTGAACTATTTTCCATTGTTGGTTTGATGTTTTCTAGAGGTTTTTGCATTTCACTCAGCTAACGTCTCCTCAGGGATAACCACTATTTACAATATGAGGAGATGCTGTTCATTTCACTTTAAAAAAATTATATTCCTTTTAAAATAAAATTGCACATGTTTAAGGTGTATAACATCCTTGGAAGAGGAAATGGCAACCTACTCCAGTATTCTTGCCTGGAGAATCCCATGGATAGAGCAGCCTGTGGGCTATAGTCCAGAGGGTTATGAAGAGTCAGACATGACTGAAGCGACTGGCCAAGGTGTATAACATGTTGATTTGATATACATGGTGAGATGATCATTATAAGCCATAAATTCATGAGGTAGCCAGGATAGTAGACCCTAAGGGAAGTCCTAATTTTATAATCGAAGCACGAAGATTTTTCTTTAAACAAAGAAGAGACAAAAATCTCTCTTTAAAGGATAATTTTTAGTTTATTTATCCCTTAGATAAATACCACACTTGTAAACATATGTATAAGCTTTGAATATTTGTTTTTTAAGCAAATGTTTGCTAGATGCCTAGTACAAACCAGATACAACCTTACCTGCAAGGGATAAAGGTATTTATGAGCCAGATCACGCCCACAAGGGACTCACAGCCTAGTGAAGGAGATGGATAAGTAAACAAATAATTTAAATAGAATTTGATGCATGTTATGATGGAGATCCCTGGTGGCTCAGTGGTTAAGAATCTGCCTGCAATGCCGGAGACCTGGGTTCTATCTGCTGGTTGGGAAGATCTCCAGAGAAGGAAATGGCAACCCACTCCAGTATTCTTGCCTGGAGAATACCATGGACAAAGGAGCCTGGCTACAGTCCATGGGATTGCAGAGAGTCGGACACAACTGCGCGACTAACAGATGCACGTGATAGAGATGCTCTTAGGATGTTCGGGGATGCTAGAAGGAAAACGTAACTAAGCCTGGTAGGAGGTGGAGGCTGCTTTTGAGATGCGTTTTGGAGGATGAGAATGAGAGGGTGTTAGAGTCAGACTTTTCTGGGCAGAGGGAAAGAGCTCTAGCTCACTGAGTCAGCCAAGGTATCAACCATCTGACATACACTGCTCTATTGCTGGGGGTGCAACAGGGAGGAAAGACCATGCAGAACCCGCATTTGCACGGAGTTCAGTCTCAAGGAGGGATGGGTAACTGGAAAAGAGGCAGATATAGTCATTGCTATTCAAGGATTCTGTATGAATTCACCTACACTCTTAAAATTTATTTGTGACCCTAAGGTTAATGCCTGTGGACTTTCATGACTTTTCCCAGACATGTACAAAGCAGTGAAGAATCTGACCCTCCTGACGTGTGTTTCCAACTTAGGTGGAACAAGCCTGTGCTCTGCTCCTCGTTTTGGCTCGGACTGTAAACTAGTGCCCTTTCCATGGTCTATTTAGTGCTATGTTTTTCATATTTTTCTATTTTTCATTGTTGAAAATGGCCCTCGAGTGTAGTGTTGAAGTGCTGTCTGCTGTTCCTGAGCACTAGAAGGCTGTGATGTACCTTATGGAGAAACCACATGTGTTAGACAAGCTTCATTCAGGCATGAGTCACAGTGCTGTTGGCCTTGAGTTCAGTGTTAATGAATTAACAGAGCATATTAAAAAGATGACTTTAAACAAAAGCACACAGAAAACAAGGTTATGAATTGATCGGTTGATGAAAATTCTGTGGCCAAGGGCTCTGAGGAGCCTGACCCTCTATTTCTCCTGGGAGCTGCCGGTAATTTGGGCTTCATTAAACTATACATACATTGTTGTTGTTGTTTCGTTGCTAGGTTGTGTCTGACTCTTTGCGACCCCATAGACTGTAGTCTGCCAGACTCTTCTGTCTGAGGGATTTTCCAGGCAAGACTACTGGAGTGGGTTGCCATTTCCTTCTCCAAGGGATCTTCCCCACCCAGGAATCAATTCTGGGTTTCCTGCATTGGCAGGCGGGTTCTTTACAGCTGAGCCACCAGAGGAAATAGATACATTAGTCCCACAAATACTGAGGATGGAGTGTAAATGAACAGATTGATTTCAGATAGCTCTTGTTTCTGTAAAGAGGACACACACAGGGTGTGTCAGGGAGTGAGAGAGCATTCTGGTGTTCAGGGAAGAGTTTGCTGAGAAGAGAACATTGAACTGATATCCATGGAGAAAAGGCAAGCATGCAGAGACAAGAGCTAGCAATGGAGGCACTGTGTTTGAGGAACAGACAGTGTGTAATGGAAGGGGTGCCCATGAACATCAGAAGAGACGTGAGGGTGCTCAGCCTCCCTCTTGGTAAGGGTGTCATAAGGGTGTCACTCCTTATGCCCCAGCGGTGTCTGAAAGGATCCATGTGTGTGCCTGAGTTTGGGTAAACACGCTGCCTGTGGCTTCATGATTTTTTAAAAAAATAATTGTATTTATTAATTTAATTTTGGCTGTGCTGGGTCTTCATTGCCGCACGGGCTTTTCTCTAATGGCAGTGAGCTGGGACTATTCTCGAGTTGAGCTGCAAAAGCTTCTCATTGAGGTGGCTTCTCTTGTTGCTGAGTTTGGGCTGTAAGGTGTGTGGGTTCAATAGTTGTGATGCATGGGCTTTATTGCTCCGCAGGCATGTGGGATTTTCTTGAATCAGGGGTCGAACCCATGTCTCCTGCCTTGGAAGGTAGATTCTTTACCACTGAGCCACCAAGGAAGCCCCTCTTCATATCCTTACTGTGGTGTGAAGTCCCAGGGGGGTGATTATTTTATAGAATTAATAGTCAAGTGCTCTTTCAGCCAAAAGTAATACTTTAGAAATTTTGTTGCATCTAGTCAACACTGTTGCAAAAATATTTCCCTTATAAAGTGAAAGAAAAATCTTTCTCACATTCAGTTAGGTGTTACTTTTTTATTTCTTGTGACTAATGTGTAAAAATCTTTCGTCATGTGACATTGAACATCTCAGCATGGTAGTAATAAAGCAATAATTTTATAATACAGGCAGTCCTTTATGTCTTAAGAACACATTTTTGTGGAAGAACTGTACTCACCCTGCTGGGCATTAGTCAGCGGTGATGCTCATTAGCTGCAGGCAAGAGAGGAAATAAAAATAAGCAACAGAAAAGGTGACTGTGAATTCCAAAGTGCTAATAAAAAAGTAAAGAAAATTGCAGTTCTTTATTGTCTTTTTTTGGTTTCAATAGAAGTTGGTGGAAACTTGCTGCCAAATAGCTTTGTGGTTGGAGAGGTGTTTTGTTAGTGATAGGAAATTAACATTCCATTGTTCTTTTCATCTGTTCAGTCAGTTCAGTCGATCACTCATGTCTGACACTTTGCGACCCCATGGACTGTAGCACACCAGGATTCCCTGTCCATCACTAACTCCAGGAACTTGCACAAACTCATGTCCATCGAGTCAGTGATGCCATCCAACCATCTCAGCCTCTGTCATCCCCTTCTCCTCCTGCCTTCAGTCTTTCCAAGCAACAAGGTCTTTTCTAATGAGTCAGTTCTTTGCATCAGGTGGCTGAGGGATTGGAGTTTCAGCTTCAGCATCAGTCCTTCCAATGAATATTCAGGACTGATTTCCTTCAGGATTGACTGGTTTGATCTCCTTGCAGTCCAAGGGACTCTCAATAGTCTTCTCCGACACCACAGTACAAAAGCATCAATTCTTTGGCCCTCAGCTTTCTTTATAGTCCAACTCTTATATCCATACATGACTACTGAAAAAACAATAGCTTCGGCTAGATGGACCTTTGTTGGCAAAGTGATGTCTTTGCTTTTTAATATGCTGTTTAGGTTGGTCATAGCTTTCTTCCAAGGAGCAAGTGTCTTTTAATTTCATGGCTTCAGTCACCATCTACAGTGATTTTGGAGCCCAAAAGAAATATAGTCTCTCATTGTTTCCATGGATTCCTCATCTATTTGCCATGAAGTGATGGGACCAGATGCTATGATCTTAGTTTTTTGAATGTTGAGTTTTATGCCAACTTTTTCACTCTCCTTTTTCACTTTCATCAAGAGGCTCTTTAGTTCCTCTTTTCTTTCTGCCATAAGGGTGGTGTCATCTGCATATCTGAGGTAATTGATATTTCTCCTGGCAATCTTGTTTCCAGCTTGTGCTTCATCCAGCCCAGAGTTTCTCATGATGTACTCTGCATACAAATTACATAAGTAGGGTGACAGTATACAGCCTTGATGTACTCCTTCCCTTTCCCAATTTGGAACCAGTCTGTTGTTCCATGTCCAGTTCTAACTGTTGTTTCTTGACCTGCATACAGATTTCTCAGGAGGCAGGTCAGGTGGTCTTGTATTCCCACCTGTTTAAGAATTTCCCAGTTTGTTGTGATCCACACAGTCAAAGGCTGTTGCATAGTCAATAAAGCAGAAGTAGATGTTTTTCTGGAATCCTCTTGCTTTTTCTGTGATCCAGTGGATGTTGGCAATTTGATCTCTGGTTCCTTTGCCTTTTCTATATCCAGCTTGAACATCTGGAAGTTCACCGTTCATGTACTGTTGAAGCCTGGCTTGGAGAATTTTGAGCATTACTTTGTTAGTGTGTGAGATGAGTGCAATTGTGCGGTAGTTTGAACAATTTTTGACATCGCTTTTCTTTGGGATTGGAATGAAAACTGACCTTTTCCAGTTCTTTGGCCACTGCTGAGTTTTCCAAATTTGCTGGCATATTGAGTGCAGCACTTTCATAGCATTATCTTTTAGGATTTGAAATAGCTCAACTGGAATTCCATCACCTCCACTAGCTTTATTTGTAGTGATGCTTCCTAAGGCCCACTTGACTTCACATTCCAGGATGTCTGGCTCTAGGTGAGTGATCACACCATTGTGGTTATCTGGGTCATGAAGATCTTTTTTGTATAGTTTTGTGTATTTTTGCCACCTCTTCTTAATACCTTATGCTTCTGTTAGATCCATACTATTTCTGTCTTTTATTGTGCCCATCTTTGCATGAAATGTTCCCTTGGTATCTCTAATTTTCTTGAAAAGATCTATAGTCTTTCCCATTCTATTGTTTTCCTCTATTTCTTTGCTTTGATCACTGAGGAAGGCTTTCTCATCTCTCCTTGCTGTTCTTTGGAACTTCGCACTCAATGGGTATATCTTTCCTGTTTTCCTTTGCCTTTCACTTCTCTTCTTTTCTCAGCTATTTATGAGGCACCCTCAGACAATCATTTTGCCTTTTTACCTTTCTTTTTCTTGGGGATGTCTTGATCAATGGTCTTGTACAATGTCACGAACCTCTGTCCATAGGTTCATGATATACTATAGATTCATACTGTAGGTTCGTGACTTCCATAGGTTCTTTTTATACTGTGATTTTAATTCAATTTTGATGACTAAATAGGGGCCTAATTGAGATGAAGAGGTATAATATTATTACTGACTAGAGGACACTCCAAAGGTGTAGCATTTTAAAATTAAAACTCTTATGATGAATTGTTTTTTATGTTAATATGAAGGGCAATTTCAGTTTAAATAATTCACCATTGAATTTTACAGACAGGACTAGTTTGTTTTTAAAAGGAAATCTTTGTTGTTTGTTGTTTAATCGATAAGTTGTATACAACTCTTTTGTGACCCCATGAACTGTAGCCCTCCAGGCTCCTCTGTCCATGGAATTCTCCAGGCAAGAATACCAGAGTGGGTTTCCATGCCCTTCTTCAAGGGATTTTCTTGACCCAGGGATTGAACCTGCGTCTCCTGCATTGGCAGGAGGATTCTTTACTGCTAGCCACCAGGGAAGCCCAGTTATTTATTTAAACTCTAAAAATTGAATGATATATCCCCAAACATTTATTTATGTCTCTTGTCATGGGGGAGTCACCCAAGTAGTGCTAAATACACCAAGGGAGTAAACCCACTGACATACCAAACAGTAGATCCTCTGTTATCAAAGAAAGTTGAAAAGAGGAAGGTTTAGGAAAGATCTTCCTAAGACTTCCCTGGTGGCTCAGATGGAAAAGCGTCTGTCTACAATGTGGGAGACCCGGGTTCGATCCCTGGGTTGGGAAGATCCCTTGGAGAAGGAAATGGCAATCCACTCCAGTACTATTGCCTGGAAAATCCCATGGACAGGGGACCCTGGTAGGCTACAGTCCATGGGGTTGCAAAGAGTCGGACATGACTGAGCGACTTCACATTCATTCATTCATTAGGAAAGGTCAGTGTCAGGCAGTTCAGTTGATCAGTCTGGTCTGACTCTTTGTGACCCCATGGACTGCAGCACGCCAGGCTTCCCTGTCTATCACCAACTCCAGGAGCTTGCAAAAACTCACGTCCATTGAGTCAGTGGTGCCATTCAACCATCTCATCCTCTGTTGCCCTCTTCTTCTTTTGCCTTCGGTCTTTCCCAGCATCAGAGTCTTTTCCAAAGAGTCAGCTCTTTGCATCAGGTGGCCAAAGTATTGGAGCTTCAGCTTCAGCATCAGTCCTTCCAATGAATATTCAGGACTGATTTCCTATAGGACTGACTGGTTTGATCTCCTTGCAGTCCAGGGGATTCTCAAGAGTCTTCTCCAACACCATAGTTCCAAAGCATCAATTCTTCAGTAAAGTCTTCTACATATAGAGAGAGTGATGCTCTTAATAACTTTTGTGCTGTACCCCATGTGATGGGAAAGTGGTGACTACAGTGTTTGGGGGAACAAAGTGATGCTCGCTAAGTAGGTGGAGAAGCATCTTAGAGTCCCTGTAGCTAATGAGAATATTTCCTGCAGGAGAAACTGTGTGTCAGCATGCCTTGTGACCCACCCTGAGGCAGCACTCTGCGTTCGTGGTGCTGGGATGGGGGTAGCCCCGTGCAGTGACCCAGAGCTGGGAACCTCCTGATACCTGAGCCCCACAGCATTTAATTCACTTGCAGTTTGTAAACCTGGAACTCTGTTAGTCTTCTGGAACTTGAGTCTGGGGAATTAGGTTTAGTGAAAAGGTAACTGTGTATATGCACACACGTGTATACATGTGTAGAGGCAGAGAGGAGAAATGTAACACACCTTGGGTATCTACTGCATTCTAAGCACTATGCTATGCCAGGCATTCACATATATTCACTCATTTAGTCTTTACAACGACTCTATAAGGTGCATCATGGCTATTTTGCAGATGGGGAAATACTAGGTTAGAGATATTATGTAATTTGCCTGTGATTCCTGGCTACTAAGTCTGTTATCAGAATCACCTTTGTCTGTTGTGGGTTGAATGCACATCTTGGAATTCCTGTGGTTGTGTTCTACTCAAGACTGTGCATGTAGGGATGAAGCTGGAAACTAAAGCCTAAATTGGACATGAGGAAAATGTTCTTGTATTTTGAAGTCATGAATTAATTTTTCTCAGGTACATAGCGAGGTTGACACAGTAAAAGGCCTCTGTCCTATAGGAACATGAGTTCTCACTCCCTAGGCCCTCCTCTCCCCATGCTGCAGGCCTAAGGTGGTTACCTCCTTGCCCCACAGCGGGACACATGTCCTCAGGTCAAGGACAGTGAGCCAGGAGCCTGGATATTTGGGGTGTTCTCCTGGCTTTACCACCATAGCACTCATGCGACTTCAGAGGAATCGCAACTGTGCCACAAGTGGAAGTTAGATATCTAGTTATTTCTGGCTCACGTTTACATCTTTCTGCAAAAAAAACATGGAGGCACATACATAGAGTACGTCACACTGTTGTTGAGGTTAAGAGCTTCGGCTCCCGGTCCATTCCAGCCAGATTCTCTCATTACCTGCAGCTTTGTAACCTTGAATAAGTAACTCACCTCCTTGGGTTCTCATCTATTAAAATGGATTTAATCATGGTACCCATCTCACTGGGTGCTGAGAGAATAAAACTGACAATGTCCAGCACATAATTAGCATACAGTAGATAATAATAAAAACAATTACTGTTATTATTAACACAGTAACACATGCTCAGTTTCAGTTCAGTTGCTCAGTAATGTCCGACTCTTTGTGACCCCATGGACTGCAGCATGCTAGGCTTTCCTGTCCATCACCAACTCCCGGAGCTTGCTCAAACTCATGACCATCGAGTTGGTGATGCCATCACATGCTAGTTGAAGGATTAAAAGAAATATCACCTGCATTGCAAACAGATTCTTTACCACTGAGCCACCAGGGAAGCGCATGAGAAATAAAGGAATAAGTTAAAAAAAAAAAAAAAAATAAAATAAAAGAAATATCACATATAAATGTTCTTTATTTAATAACTCAAATGTTTTTAGCAAAACAGGGCTTGAATAAAGGAATGATATAAGGAATCTCTCGGTAACTTGGTTGTTTTACATATCAGAAGGACTATATGATGTCAGTTCAGTTCAGTCGCTCAGTTGTGTCTGACTCTTTGTAACCCCATGGACTGCAGCATGCCAGGCATCCATGTCCATCACCAACTCCTGGAGTTTACCCAAGCTCATGTCCATTTAGTCGGTGATGCCATCCAACCATCTTATCCTCTGTTGTTCCCTTCTTCTCCTGCCTTCAATCTTTCCCAGCATCAGGGTCTTTTCAAATGAGTCACTCTTCGTATTAGATGGCCAATGTATTGGAGTTTCAGCTTCAACATCAGTCCTTCCAATGAACACCCAGGACTGATCTCCTTTAGGATGGACTGGTTGGATCTCCTTGCAGTCCAAGGGACTCTCAAGAGTTTTCTCCAATACCACAGTTCAAAAGCTTCAATTCTTTGGTGTTCAGCTTTCTTTATAGTCCAACTTTCACATCCATATATGACTACTGGAAAAACCATAACCTTGACTAGATGGACCTTTGTTGGCAAAGTAAGGTCTCTGCTTTTTATTATTGTGTCTAGGTTGGTCATAACTTTCCTGCCAAGGAGTAAGGGTCTTTTAATTTCATGGCTGCAGTCACCATCTGCAGTGATTTTGGAGCCCAAAAAAATAAAGTCTGACACTGTTTCCACTGTTTCCCAATCTATTTCCCATGAAGTAATGGGACGAGATGCCATGATCTTAGTTTTCTGAATGTTGAGTTTTAAACCAACTTTTCACTCTCCTCTTTCACTTTCATCAAGAGGCTCTTTAGTTCTTCTTCACTTTCTGCCATAAGGGTGGTGTCATCTGTATATCTGAGGTTATTGATATTTCTCCTGGCAATCTTGATTCCAGCTTGTGCTTCATCCAGCCCAGTGTTTCTCATGATGTACTCTGCATATAAATTAAATAAGCAGGGTGACAACATACAGCCTTGATGTAGTCCTTTTCCTATTTGGAACCAGTCTGTTGTTCCATGTCCAGTTCTAACTGTTGCTTCCTGACCTGCATACAGATTTCTCAAGAGGCAGGTCAGGTATTCCCATCTCTTTCAGGATTTTCCACAGTTTGTGGTGATCCACACAGTCGAAGGCTTAGGCATAGTCAATAAAGAATAAGTAGATATTTTTCTGGAACTCTCTTGCTTTTTAAATGATCCAATGGATGTTGGCAAGTTGGTCTCTGGTTCCTCTGCCTTTTCTAATACCAGCTTGAACATCTGGAAGTTCATGGCTCACATATTGTTGAAGCAAAAGAGGGGTTAAATAAAAGAGTGACATAAGGAATCTCTAGGTATCTTGGCTGTTTTACATATTGGAAAGAATATATGATGTAATGATATACTAACATTTGCATGAAAAATGTAGGCTAGAGAGAGAGGAGTTATAACAGTTAGAAAATGAAATTTCTTCAAGGTGTTTTATTGAAACCTTTAGCATCCCAAAGCATATAGCTCACCAATTTAGACACCCTCTTCTCTCTGCTTGTTTTTCTGGAGCCCCAAGGTTTTAAGCATATTTAGCTGATTTGTTCTACCTACCTAGCATGCTTATTTGTGTCTTCAATTTTTTTGTCTAACCAGGAGTAATAGTTTCAGATGTTTATGTGCTTGTTTATAAAGCATCTGTCAGCGCTTTTACAATGAAGTTATATTTTTGGTAGTTTCTAATCCTGCTGCAGAAGGTTGTTACATGCTGTGACTTGGCGTGGATACCTTCCTTTCTGAAACAATTAAAAATAAATAAAATTGGATAAGTATTTCAGAGAATTGCCTTTTTTACCTGCTTATTGAAAAGAACACCATTTTTTTTTTTCCCCAAACTGTGTTTTTCTTCTGGGATTAAAACCCAAACAATCAAATACTTCCCAAGGTGCAATTATCATGTTTATCATTTATTTCAAATATAAGACTCTAAGGGTTTTTTTCAAGAGTTATAAAATGATTATTAGTGAAATGTGTATAAAGAAGAACAATTAGTTAAATATCTGTTATATGTTCAAACCCTTGAACATATAACATATATAAGGATTAAAGGGTTTAAATACATCAGTTAGTGTAGTTATTATTAATTGCACTCCTCAAATTGAGTCATTCACTTATTTAATCAGAAATTTTAATTTTGTTGTTGTTGTTTAGTCGCTAAGCCCTGTCCTACTCTTTTCGATCTCATGGACTGTGGCATGCTATGCTCCTCTGTCCATTATCTCTCAGAGTTTGCTCAAATTTGTGTCTGTTGAGTCAGTGATTCTATCTCATTCTATGCTGCCCGCTTCTCCTTTTGCCTTCAGTCTTTCCCAGCATCAGGGTCTTTTCCAGTGAGTCAGTTCTTCACATCAGATGGCCAAAGTATTGGAGCTTCAGCTTTAACATCAATCCTTCCATGAATATTCAGGGTTGATTTCCTTTAGAACTGATTAGTTTGATCTCCCTGCTGTTAAAGGGACTGTCAAGAGTCTTCTCCAACACCAGAGTTCAAAAGGATCAATTCTTCAGTGCTGAGCCTTCTTTATGATCCAACTTTCACATCTGTACATGACTACTTGAAAAACCACAGCTTTGACTATATGGATCCTTGTCGGCAAAGTGATATATGTGCTTTTGAATACCCTAACTTTGTTATAGCTTTCCTTCCAAGAAACAAGTATCTTTTAATTTCATGGCTGCAGTTACCATCTGCAATGATTTTGGAGCCCAAGAAAAGAAAATCTGTCACTGTTTCAACTTTTTTCCCTTTTGTTTGCCATGAAGTGATGGGACTGGATGCCATGATCTTAGTGTTTTGAATGTTGAGTTTCCAGCCAGCTTTCACATTCTCCTCTTTTAGTTCCTCTTCACTTTCTGCCATTGGAGTGGTATCATCTGCATATCTGAGGTTGTTGATATTTCTCTCTGCAATCTTGATTGTAGCTTGTAATTCATCTAGTCCAACCTTTTGCATGATGTACTCTGCGTATAAATTAAATAAGCAAGGTGACAATATACAGCCTCGATGTACTGCTTTCCCAGTTTTGAACCAGTCCATTGTTCCATCTGGTTCTAATTGTTGCTTTTTGTCCTGCATACAGGTTTCTCAGGAAGCAGGTAAGGTGGTCTGGTATTCCCATCTCTTGAAGAATTTTCTACAGTTTGTTGTGATCCATACAGTCAAAGGCTATAGCATAGTCAATGAAGCAAAAGTTAGATGTTTTTCAGGAATTCTCTTGCTTTTTCTGTGATCCAGCATATGTTGGCAGTTTGATTTCTGGTTCATCTGCCTTTTCTAAATCCACCTTGTACATCTGAAAGTTCTCGGTTCACATACTGCTGAAGTGTAGCTTGAAGAATTTTTAGCATAACCATACTAGCATGTGAAATGAGCGCCAATTGTGTGGTAGTTTGAACATTCTTTGACTTTGCCCTTCTTTGGGATTGGAATGAACAGTGACCTTTTCCAGTCCTGTGGCCACTGCTGAGTTTTCCAAATTGCTGACATATTGAGCACAGCACTTGAATAGCATCATCTTTTAGGATTTGAAATAGCTCAGCTAGAATTTTCATATGTTTGCCTTATTATTATTACTTATGATATTCTCATGGTGATTAAAATAGTGACTAGACTTAAAAATTAGATATTGCATTAACTTAGATGGCTTCTAATAATTAATTTCATGGAATTAAGCAAATGCTTCATTTTAGAGTACTGTAAAATATCTGTGACATTGTTTTAGAACAGAATTTCTCGACTTTGGTTTTGCTGACACTTTTGGCACAGAGAAGTCTTGTGAGGGACTGTCCTGTGCATTACAGGATGCTAGCAGTGTCCCTGGCCTCTAGCCACCAGTTGCCGGTAGCACCTTCCCAGTTGTGATAACCAAATATGTCTCTAGATTTAGTACCCTGGTTAAAAAAAAAGTCACACCTGATTAAGAATTGTGGCTTTTAAACTACTTTTATTGAAACTTTTGTAAAGTGCTATCATATGCAAATGTTTAATTTCTTCCAATAAAATGAATTGAATTTATAGTAGAGAGGCTTCCAGGTGGCTTCCTATTTGCAGTTGGAGTCACAGGAGACATGGATTCTATCCCTTGGTTGTGATGATCCCCTGCAGAAGGAAATGACAACCCACTCCAGTATTCTTGTCTGAAAAATCCCGTGGACAGAGGAACCTTGTTGGCTACAATCCATAGAATATCAAAGAGCTGGATGGTGTTGAACACACACACACACACACACACGGCACGGCAGGTTGAAGGTTTTCTTGGGTCCAAAAATGAGACTTTAACTGCTGGTGCTGCCTTATTTTTTGATATGTTAGGAAAAGCTGAATTATTGAGGAAATTAGTTTTTGGGAAATAAGTTCAGTATCACTAATATATTAATATTGCATTTTGAAAGTTCTATATTTATAACACTATTTCTCCAAAGTTATCCTCTTAGTTAAATGTGTTTTCATTTTAGTAGTTATATTAGGGTCATTTATAACATTGGCCTTCCAGAGAAGTACACAGAGGAATGCAGACATAACTTCTGTCCTGAAATAGTTTATAGTCTAGGAGAGAAAAAGGAATAATATACTGCTTCCAAAGATGGATGTTACAAGATGTGCAAATAAACTATTATGGGTAGAGTGAATTTAACAGGAAGCTGCTGAAGCTTAAACTCCAGGGCTACTCAACACAAAGGCTTTTTCCAAAACTTAATTTGGTATTTGCAAATTATACTCTTTTTCTTAAAAGAAGTCCCTTCTCCAAACTGTATAAGCTTGAAGTCACAAAAGATCTGCATCCATCCTCAGCATGGGGATTCCAGGGCTGGAGAGAATGCCTAAGAGAGGACCCGTACAGGATGGATACAGAGATTGTCTCTCATGACAGATGTGATCGTGGAGATTGCATGTATTATTCACCTACTCCAGAAAAGTAGATTGACTCAGAGAGCTGAACTGTGCTGTGGCTCTCTGCTTCCTGCCATTTGTATTTCTCCACACACAAAGAGAACTCACAACACCTGGTGGGGTGGGGAACATCCTCTGTCCTGTGATTTGCAATGTGGTTTGGTAGTAGTTTAGTCGCTACGTCATGTCCAACTCTGTGCAACCCTATGGACTGCAGCCCGCCAGGCTCCTCTATCCATGGGATATCCCAGGCAAGAATATTGGAGTGGGTAGCCACTTCCTTCTCCAGGGGATCTTCCTGACCCAGGGGTCAAGCCCAAGTCTCTTGCACTGTGGGCAGATTCTTTATGGACTGAGAAGCCCAATGTGGTTTGGACTATGGCAAAAAGGATTGAAGAAGGGGTTTTGCAGTAATAATAGTGAAGTACCAGAGGTTCTGGGTGTCTGACTAAAAGGGACAGGTACCTTTTGCCAAAGGCAAACCACATGGGAAGAACAAAGAGGGTGTGAAGGCACAAGGTTTTGGGGGGGAGGTACAGGGGGCAGGTGGAGGCACAAAGTTGAATTGACAGGTGGAAAGGAGAGAAAGGAAGCAGCGGGTGGCCATGTCCCATGGACTGGGGTTAGTGTCAAGGTTGTGGGACACTAGGTGGGTGGGGTAAATGTGAGGCCATCTGGGTAACTTGTCACACCCCCCTGGGAAGGCTTGATAGCATCTGCTTCACATCTAGGGATTGCCTGACCTCAGGAGGAATTTCCCTCATTCTGCCACGCCCACTGTGACCTTCCAGATGCACACATTTGGCTCTGCACTCTCTTGGGGGCTGCATGAATGAGAAATTCATCAAGATTTCTGATGGTTTTTGTTGTAGCTGTGAGAGATCCTCGGTTATACTCTTGTCCCATCTACAAGAAGCCGGTCCGAACAGACTTGAACTACATCGCTGCTGTAGACCTCAGGACGGCCCAGGCCCCTGAACACTGGGTGCTGCGTGGAGTTGCCCTTCTCTGCGATGTCAAGTAATGTGGGGCGTGTCCCTCACCCAGTAAATGCAGGATCCAGAGTATCACAAGCTCTGTTCTTCCGTACGGACGTTGTGTACATCAGGTTGATTGTACGATGTGTGAATTGCATCGGGGTTCCCTGCTCCTTCGCTGGATGCTTGCTTATATTTAGTCTGTTTCACTGTTAGTGACCAATCACTGTGTGTTTTGAAAAGCTATCTGGTGATTTAGAAGTAAGGTTTATAACTTTCTAATCAAGCTTGGCCCTCAAATCCAGAGTAATACATTTTCTTTCAACGCCAAAGACTGACTAGGGTAAATAGATGGTATTAGTATTTCCCTGGAAGGGATTATTCTTCTGTTAATGTGGTTTCGGTGACAGCCCAGTTCTCTAAGATAACATGACAAGTTTGTGCTAATTCTGTTTCTGTTGCCTTTTGCATTTAGGTCAGGTGAGAGATTTCTTTTCATGACTGAAGTTGCCAGTTAAACAGATCTAAAAAATGGAAGGAAATAGAATGGTGGGTTAAGAATGTGAATAGATGAATAGACAATGCATGTAATCCTATAGAATAAACATATGGAATAGTGTTCAACTCCACTGATAATTACTAAAGAGCGACACTTACCTTACATTTGTTATAATTAAAAAAATTAAAGCTAAAGTGAATTGTGATGAGGTCTTTGTAAAAGTGATACATTCAGACTCCTTGAACAATAGAAATCAACCCATCCTTTTTTGTAAAATGATTAAATAACTAAGCACAGAAGGAATCATAAAAACATTCACATGCTTTGACCCTTATTTTCTCTCCTAGAAACCTACCAAGGAAACAATTTGAAAGACTGAAAAAATGATATATAAAAATGTATTTAATAGCATAAAAATAATAAATGCCCCCAAAGGTAAAAATAAGTCTATGCTTAAGGAAATTAGAGGATATTAGACAGCCATGACCCACTCCAGTGTTCTTCCCTGGAGAATCCCAGGGATGGGAGAGCCTGGTGGGCTGCCGTCTATGGGGTCGCACAGAGTTGGACACGACTGAAGCGACTTAGCAGCAGCAGCAGCAGCAGCAGCAGACAGCCATGAAAAACAATAGTGAAGATTTCATAATGTAGAAATGGTGAGCACAGGCTGTTAAGTGAAAGATAAAGTTAGCAAAATATTGAGTATTATAACTAAAATGCATTTGGTGTGGACAAAAGTTAGAAGATAATGTGGAAAAATAAAAACAGATATGATCGAATGGTAAAGGTTCCAGTTGACTTGAAAAAATGTAATGACTGGAAGAAAAAATAGGAAAAGGATAAAAGTCTTAGTGGGTGAAAAATTCACATGATCTTTTATTAATTAGGAAAATACTATCTAAGGGGCTTCTCAGATGTTTTTACTTTAAATCATGACTATAGATTATACACTGTTTCATCTGTAACCTGTTTACTTGGGGACGTGGTCAGTGCTAAGGTAGAATTGCAGCTTAGAATTGCTTCACTTCAGAAATGCATCGCTTCAGGTTTCTGGTGATAAATGTTTTATAAGGAGGAGGGATTACAAGGAGACCAGTGTGGGTCCCTCTCACTAGGACTTGCTCTGTGATGAGTATCATTTTATTTTAATTATAATGAGAATTAGACCTGAGTAGTTCATGTGACACCTACCCATTTTGGAAAATACTATTTTCATTTGAGCAGCTTCTTTTGGTCTGAATTAATGTATCAGTTGATTTGTGTGAATTGTGGTAAAACCATCATTTTATTTTGAATAATAAATGATGCAAATGTGGAAATAATGCAGATTAATAAAATCCACTAATGAACGTCTGAATTGTAATTGTTATTTATAAACAAAGAGGTGAGTTCCATTGAGTATCCAGAAATAAGCTTTAAAAATTGGACTTTTTAATCAAATAACTTGAAAATGTATAATACGTATAATTTTGTGATATACTCCATTGGTATATATGTATCAGTTTTGGAGACCCAAAGTAGAAAAGAACACCATGAAAACAAATGGAAATTTTTAGGAAGTAATTCAGCAGGGAGACTTCCCCGGTGATCCGATGGTTAACAATCCATCTTGCAATGCAGAGTTCTTGGGTTTGATCTTTGGTTGGGGAACTACGATCCCACTTGCCTCAAGACAGCTAAGCCCGGGTGCCTCAACTACTGAAGGATGATTCCTAGAGCCCTCACGCTGCAGTGACTAGCCTGCGCACCACAACTGGAGAGTCTGTAATGGAAGACCCTGTGTGACACAAGGAAGATCCCCGTGCTGCACCTAATACCTGACACAGCTGAATTCAGTTCAGTTCAGTCGCTCAGTCGTGTCTAGCTCTTTGCGACCCCATGGACTGCAGCATACCAGGCTTCCCTGTCCTTCACCAACTCCCGGAGCTTAGTCAAATTCATGTCCATGAAGTTGGTGATGCCATCCAACCATCTCATCCTCTGTCCTCCCCTTCTTTTCTGCCTTCAATCTTTCCCAGCATCAGGGTCTTTTCCAATGAATTAGTTCTTCTCTTCAGGTGGCCAAAGTACTGGAGTTTCAGCTTCAGTAGCCGTCCTTCCAATGAATATTCAGGACTGATTTCCTTTAGGATGGACTGGTTGGATCTCCTTGCAGTCCAAGGGACTCTCAAGAGTCTTCTCCAACACCACAGTTCAAAAACATCAATTCTTCAGCGACTCAGCTTTCTTCATGGTCCAACTCTCACATCCATACATGACTACTGGAAAAACTGAATTAATTAATTTTAAAAATTAAACAAGGAACACTACTGAAACCTGGAGGAGCCAGTGAGGCCCCTTCCTGCTTCACCTCCACTCCCTACCCGCTAGATCCTACCCACTGAAGGGCACTCATTATTCTACTGAATTGGAGACCAGAGAGGACCAACTGACTGAAACTTCAGGTTGGTGGGGAGAGTTGCTGACTGCCTTGGATGTAGAGAAAGCTACAGTGGGGATTTTGTAGCATTTCAGGGTGATATACCCATTTTTTTCATCTGCATCAATATTGATTTACTTAAAAAAGGATTTGTTTTGCACCTTCTGTGTGTCAGGCACTCTGGTGCCCTGGTAGGATGATGGTGGGAAAACATTCTCACAGTCCCTGATTTCATGGAACTCAGGGAAGAGGGCACAGCAACCCATTCCAGTATTCCTGCCTAGAGAACGCCATGGACAGAGGAACCTGGCAGGCTACAGTCCAGGGGGTCACACAGAGTTGGACATGACTGAAGCAACTTAGTCCATGCACATAAGAGGACTAGACACAGAAACTAAGCAGTTATCCAGGCACATAATTTTATATGATCTCAGCATATGGTTGGATAACCTGACATGTGTGGGTGATACATAGAAAGATGTAGGGACTTCCCTGGTGGTCCAGTGGTTAAGACTTTGCTCTTCCAATACAGGGGGCATGGTGTTCCATCATTGGCCATGGAACTAAGATCCCACATGCCAAGTAGTGTGGCCATAAGGTTTTTTAAAAAAATACAGGAAAGTAGATAAAGATGAGGGGTTGAAGGGAATGGCAACCCACTCCAGTATTCTTGCCTGGAGAATTCCACGGACAGAGGAGCCTGGTGAGCTACAGTCCATGGGGTCATAGAGTTGGACATGATTGAGCGATTAACACACTAACTACTATGAAGGAAGCACTGGATTCCATGAGGGAGCTGGTAGCTATTCATGGGTCATGGGTTAGCAGGTAGAAGCCACACTACAGTGTCCCCATTTATTTTTTAAATTGTATTATTATTATTTTACAATTATTATTATTTTAACTAAGAGCCCAGCCTAGAATACAGGCTGAGAAGGGCTACTTTCTAAGCAAAACTGCAAACCTTGTTCTGACTGCTGCCAACTCCAGCACAGTGGCTGATGGACACCATGTGTTTCTAAGTCGCTGGAGCGAGAAGTACTTCTTTGTATTAAATGCTTGTTTGCAATGGAAAATCTTGTAAATAATTCAACATTAAGAGGCATGAAGAGACAAACCACAAATGTTACA
The DNA here is from genome assembly GCF_027580195.1 of Bos mutus. Lineage (NCBI taxonomy): Eukaryota > Metazoa > Chordata > Mammalia > Artiodactyla > Bovidae > Bos > Bos mutus. The sequence continues at coordinate 59,349,134 of NC_091636.1, forward strand.
ATTACATAGCTTGCAGGATTCTCCAATTTAGATAAATACAGTGTCAACAGTGTCTTTGTCAATGATAAATTTTTGTTCAATGGTATGGCATTATTAAAACATTAGATATGCTAATGCATCCTGCTAATGTAGTTTATAACATTTTTACAACTCAAAAATCTTTAGTGATCACAAAAGTAATTCAATATTTATATTAATACATGAGCCATTTTCTCTTAAAGACACAATTTTCCCTCACCTCCAAATCTGCAACACAATTTTTGCCCCTATGTCAGGCCCTGGTGAGGTCCATGATCACTTTTACATTAATCCTGTACTCTTACAGGAGAAGGCAATGGCACCCCATTCCAGTACTCTTGCCTGGAAAATCCCATGGATGGAGGAGCCTGGTAGGCTGCAGTTCATGGGGTCGCTAAAAGTCGGACACGACTGAGCGAATTCATTTTCATTTTCACTTTCATGCATTGGAGAAGGAAATGGCAACCCACTCCAGTGTTCTTGCCTGGAGAATCCCAGGGATGGGGGAGCCTGGTGGGCTGCCGTCTATGGGATCGAGCAGAGTCGGACACGACTGAAGTGACTTAGCAGTAGCAGCAGTACTCTTACAAGTATTAGTGAAATGAAGTAGGATCCTATGGTCCTTGTTCCCCATGTCGTCTGCCTGCTTTTTGTCTATGGAAAAACTTTAGCCAAAGAATAAGTTAAATCAGAGAAGTAAGAACATGCAGAAAGGAAACCCGTCAAAGGAGACCAGATAATAATAGTTTAGTCACTAAGCATAGTCAAGAACTTTTAGTTCCTTCTCAAGGGCTATAGATAATATTTTGAGCCATATCCCATGAGCTGTCTTGCAGATACATGGTGAAGTTAACTACATGATGACCAGGCTGTAGCCGTGACATGTGTGTTAGTCGTTCAGCTGTGTCCAATTCTTTACTACACCATGGACTGTAGCCCGCCAGGCTCATCCATCCATGGTATTCTCCAGGCAAGAATACTGGAGTGGGTTGCCATTCCCTTCTCCAGGGGATCTTCCCAACCCAGGGATTGAATCTGGGTCTCCTGCCTTGTCTGAGTCACCAAACTTTTAAGCATAAATGAAAAAGAATCATCAAGAATGTCAAGAAACCCTTTGCTTCTCTGAGATCTTGCTCTCTGCCTCCATCTTTGAAGGTGTTGCTTCTGAGATGGTGGTTCTCAAACTGTGTGCCTGGGGAACCCAGATGTGGCCAACAGCCTCAACTCACAAGAGTGTTCAATGTCCACACCTTCACTTAAGCACCAGTAACACTTGCCACTGTCCCAACAAGGATCTCCTCACACAACACCAGCAAGTCAAGGTCAAGGGTCCTCAAGGTCTAAGCTCCCCAAGGTCAAGGCTCCTCAAGGAGCTCTCTCTCAGCTTTGCTGGCCTTGCCCTCCGTGGAGGACCCTGCAAGTATGCATGTTTCCCTGGTGGGACCTTCCTTGGTTACTTCAGGTTGTATAAAAAAACTAACCAGAGGGCCATCCCAGGTGGAAGGAGCTGGGGTTCAGCTGTCCACCGAATGCACCCACAGTGGGGTAAACTTTGCCAAGACTGGACCCCACACCCAGCAGCTCACAGGACTCCTCAAATTTAGTGCAAATATGCTCTCCCAGGGCACACCCCTGAGGAAGCCACAGTTCCATTGGGACCTGCCAGAGAGATGAAGACCCTGAAGACCAGGACCCCCATGGCCATCTCCTCGCAGGGGTCCCCAGGCGTGCACACAGAGCCCAGCCCTGCCCCACCTGGAGGCTCCATGACATAAGCTGTCAATTTTTGAGAACTGGCCTCAAGAAATAGAAACAAACCAGCCTTGAAACCAAAGATTAACTGTATTTAAAACAAGATGATGCTGGTCAGACCACCAGTGACCAAGGTGCTTGTCAGAGCTGACTGTGCTGTTTCTGCATGTAGCCCCCTCCCTCAGCTTATTAAAAGCTCTAGCCCACTGAATGTCAGTGGGATGGAGTCAGTCTTTGGACAGGAGTCCACCCTCACCCTCCTCTTCAGTTGCCAGCATCCAAAATAAAGCAAATTTTCCTTTCCACCAACCCTGACTTTTTATTGGCTTTGAGCAGCCAGACCCCTCCCCTTTCAGTTACATTACACATGATTTTTGAAAATTACATTGTATAACTAATCACTGCTCATCAGTAGCCTAGTCAACACATCAAAATAATGCCTTTTAAGGGAAAACAAAAGGTATAATTATATTCACAATATGGTCCTCCAGATTGAGTGAAAGCAGTAAACAGATCAGTAGGTTATGAAACCATGAGGAAATCTAGTAGTTTGCACTTAATATTTTTTCAGTGTTGAGTTCTAGTAATTTCTGAAGTTTATACATTCTGGTTATTCTGGTTAATCGACTAACATCAGCTGTATACAATATCTGCGTATCATCTCTACAAATACCTCCAGTGAAGGATAGAAGAGAATTTAAGGTCTGCTTTAGAATGAGCTATGAGCTTTGGGCAGGACACTGTGAATCCACAAACAGGTCCTTACCTGTCTTAAACGGGAGCCTTATTCTGTGATGAGCTTTACACACAGTGAACCTTCTCAAGGCAAGAGCAGACTGCACTGCTACCCTGAGGCTTTTCTGGTTTAGTTCTTCAGCCTGGAAAACCATTAAACTGACAGCCAGATGGGAATGACCAGTTGAATCCTACTCTCTCCTCTCATTTGCATGAGAAGAAACGAAAATACAGTGATTAAAGAACCAGAAGGCTGGAAGGCAGTATCCTGAGCGGGATGGGATGGAGGATCACAAGGACATTTGGGTTTCTTTTCTTTAGACACTGTTAGAATTCAATTATTAGCAATAACTCCAACAGATCAAGATGATGAATGAATAATCTCCTCCAAAGTCCTCAAATGAGCCCTTAAAAACCAGCGTATCCCCTAGATTTCGAAGTTTTCATTACAAAATGCCAACAGTATTACGACCTAATAGTATAATTTCAATATCTTAAAGGATTTTAATCCAAGGCTTTAGAAAAGTTCTGTCAGCTCTTAGTATTACTAACATTGTAAAACCACCATGTGGACTTGCCTCATGTGTATTCTTCCTGTGGCTCCTTTGTGCCTCTCTAGATTTAGAACTCCATTCAGATTCCCAAGGCTCAGGATTTACAGGCAAACTTCATTGTCTCCAACTTTGAGTTTATGTTGGGTGGTTGCAGAGCTTGGGAGGCTCGCCCTCCCTTTGGTTTGTGAGCCAAACACCGTTTTTCACTGGGCTATGTGCTGTTGCTCCTCGTCGCGTGTCATGCGGGTACAGCCAGGACATATTTGTGGTGTGATGCTTTGCCTCTGCTCCAGGAATGTTTTACGATCACGGTTAATACCTTTCTTCATTTATTTCTTCACTTAGGCTAATAAGCATAAGCATTCACATCAACTATGCTCGTAAACACACTTGCCTGGAAAGCCAATTAAGTTTCTTCCAGTATTTTGTGCAGGAGTCAGTTTTAATAAGACCACATAGAGCGTTCCCGAGTACTCGAGAGGGAAGAAGGATTAAATGTGGTGAAGGACACCAAGGAGATTATATACAAAGTCACAAGATGGGGAGCTTTGTGAAGGATTATGAAGCAGAACCGGTGTTTCAGCTCAGGTTGGACTCCTCTGTACTGCTGAGTGCGGTTTAAATTCACTCTATTAGCATCATCTTGCTCCTCACGGTCCACTGTGATGTCATTTGTAATCTATTTATGCAAATACCTACAGCAAATCCCAGGAGGCCTGCAGAAAAAGAGCTTATAAAACATTTTAGTGTTTTATCATTTGAAAAATGATCATTTGCCTGCACCAATTAAACTTTTTGGTATACTAGCAAATAGTGAAAATGGTTTTAGTGTCTCAGAAACATTTTAAATCACCATTGTTCACATCTTACAAACCTGATACACCACTGATCACAAAGATTTATAAGTGGCACAAATGAGGGGTTATAAAAAAGATGATTGTTGTCAGTTCAGTTCAGTTGCTCAGTTGTGTCTGACTCTTTGTGACCCCATGGACTGCAGCACGCCGGGCCTCCCTGTCCATCACCAACTCCCAGAGTCTACTCAAACTAATGTCCATTGAGTCGGTGATACCATCCAACCATCTCATCCTCTGTTGTCCCCTTCTCCTGCCTTCAATCGTTCCCAGCATCAGGGTATTTTCCAATGAGTCGGTTCTTTGCATCAGGTGGCCAAAGTATTGGAGTTTCAGCTTCAGCATCAATCCTTCCAATGAATATTCAGGACTGATTTCCTTTAGGATGGACTAGTTGGATCTCCTTGCAGTCCAAGGGAATCTCAAAAGTCTTCTCCAACACCACAGTTCAAAAGCATCAATTCTTCAGTGCTCAGCTTTCTTTATAGTCCAACTCTCACATCCATACATGACTACTGGAAAAACCGTAGCTTTGACTAGACAGATTTTTGTTGGTAATGTCTCTGCTTTTTAATATGCTGTCTAGGTTGGTCATAGCTTTTCTTCCAAGGAGCAAGCGTCTTTTAATTTCATGGCTGCAGTCACCATCTGCAGTGATTTTGGAGCCCCAAAAAATAAAATCTGACTCTGTTTCCACTGTTTCCCCATCTATTTGCCATGAAGTGATGGGACCAGATGCCATGATCTTAGTTTTCTGAATGTTGAGTTTTAAGCTAGTTTTTTCACTCTCCTCTTTCACTTTCATCAAGAGGCTCTTTAGTTCCTCTTTGCTCTCTGCCATAAGGGTGGTGTCATCTACATATATGTGGTTATTGATATTTCTCCTTGCTATTTTGATTCCAGCTTGTGTTTAATCCAACTCAGCATTTTACATGAAGTACTCTGCTTGTACATTGAAATGCTTTCATATTAAGAAAGGAGTACATCAGGCTGTATATTGTCACCTTGCTTCTTTAACTTATGTGCAGAGTACATCATGCGAAAGAGTACATCTTGATGCCCGTGGTGTGGGTCTGTCTCTTGCTACAATAATGCCCTCACGGTTCCTCTGGGATAGAGCCCACAGCACACAGTCCCTGCTACAGGAGAGCATTTATGGCCCGCCTTGGCATTATAAGATCTTTAGCCTCTAATATACTGGGTTGGCCAAAAAGTACATTGGAGCTTTTCATAACATGTAATGGAACAATCTGAGCAAACTTATTGGCCAATACAATACATCCTAAGGTTTTTTATGGGATTATATACACTGGGACAAAGTTTTGCCAAGTTGTGAAACTCTTAGATTGTATCTTTGCACAAAGACGCTTTCCTCCAACTCATGGTCCCCTTCAGTCATATCCTTGCATGCCTGTGTGCTCAGTCACTTCAGTTGTATCTGACTCTTTGTGACCCCATGGACTGTAGCCAGCCAGGCTCCTCTGTCCATGGGGTTCTCCAGGCAAGAATACTGGAGTGGGTTGCCATGCCTTCTCCAAGGGATTTTCCCAAACTGGGGATCGAACCCACCTCTCCCGTGTCTCCTGTATTCCAGGCGGATTCTCTACCCACTGAACCACCTGGGAAACCCAGTCACATCCTTGCTGCTGCTACTAAGTCATTTCAGTCATGTCTGACTCTGTGTGACCCCATAGACAGCAGCCCACCAGGCTCGCCCATCCCTGGGATTCTCCAGGCAAGAACACTGGAGTGGGTTGCCATTTCCTTCTCCAGTGCATGAAAGTGAAAAGTGAAAGTGAAGTCGCTCAGTTGTGTCCGACTCTTAGCGACCCCATGGACTACAGCCCACCAGGCTCCTCCATCCATGGGATTTTCCAGTCAAGAGTACTGGAGTGGGGCGCCATTACCTTCTCCTAGTCACATCCTTAGCTCTCAGCAAATTGAACTAATCAGGGCTTAAGATGAGACCCCCTTGGAAGAATACTTGTATTTAGGTAGAGTCCTAAACTTAAAGAGACCCTTGTTTGCTATGCTTCACTTCAAAAGACTATGCTTTACCCCTTCAGGAAGCACAACCAAAATTTTCACAGAAGTATATTTACAATGGGGGAGGGTTGCCCATGGATATCAGAGGATACCCAATTTTACTCTGGGTTAAAAGGGGAACTCTGCGGGACTTCCATGGTGGTCCAGTGGTGAAGACTCCAAGTTCCCAATGCAGGGAGGCCCAGGTTTGATCCTGGTTGGGGAACTAGATCCTGCATGCCCCAACTAAGAATTTGCATGTTGCAACTAAAGATCCTGCATGCTGCAACTGAAAAAAACCCACATGCCGCAACTAAGGCCTGGCACAGCCAAATAAATGACTAATTATTTTTTTAAAATGGGAAACTTTGCATCTCACATATGAGACTGTAACAGAGACTGCAGGTTCATACCCATCCTGGCCTATTTCAATAGCATTCTTATTCATACTCTTTTGTTATAAAATGAAAAGTCCAGGAATGCCAAGGCCAAATGGCACCACAGGACAACAGTTGTCAATCTAGAGTCCTCTAGCCTGATCGATCACTCTATCTGGTCATATTATTTAGGCCCCAACAAGATCACTAAAGGCTCTGCTAACCATGAGCATCTTCATACATAATGGCGGCACTGGTTATAGGTTCTGAGCCTACTTTGTAGCAAAGTGTCCATGGGGAAAAGCAGAGTTCTAAATTAGGGTGCTAATGTCCACCCCAGATCCACAGCCCCATCTGAAGTCCCACTTCCAACCCTGCTCTGCTGAAGGTTCTAATTTTCCCACCTTTACCCTCTTTGCCCAGCTCAAATCACCCAGTGGTGGCTGCTATTGTCTGGGGCACCATAGCAAATGGAGGGTGAGTAATGCTCAGTCTCTGGAGATTCTCCCAGGATGATTCCCTCCTCTCTGAGATACTCCTTCTGCCCAGCTGTATGCATGGTCACACACTTTCTAGATCAATGTTATGCCTGGGAGGTAGCAGGGTGATCAGAGAAAGAGGAGTGCACAGACAGGGTCAAATCCTGGAGCTACTGTTTATTAACTGGGTAAATTTGGCAGAGTTCATTAGTGCTTCTGAGACATGTTTCTCATCTGCATAATGGGTACACAACACCTTCCGTGTGAAGCTGTTATGAGAACCAATATAAACAGAACATTAGAAAATACCCAGGACAAAGGAGAGGCTTTTGAGGTGGTGCTAGTGGTAAAGAATCCACCTGTCAATGCAGGAGAGGCAAGAGAAGTGGGGTAGATCCCTGGGGAGGGAAGATACACTGGAGTTACAACCTGGCCAGATATATACACTGCAGTGTCACTATGGATAGAGCAGAAAACAGCAACCCATGCCAGTATTCTTGCCTGGAAAAACTCCATGGACAGAGGAGCCTGGCAGGCTATAGTCCATGGAGTCATAGTCCGACTCCACTGAATGAGAACACACACCCATAGAACAAAGACGTGCTCAGCAAAGCTCACTTCATCCCCCACCTTGTTTCCAGTCAAGTTGTAGAGGGAGGAGAGAGACAGGCTGCCCCCACTTGGCGTGAGGATCCTTCTCTAAGAAGTGGCCCTGATGGTCAGCAGATATGGTCCTTCCACTTCTCCTTGTAAAGCATTAAGCCCAATTTTATCAAAGCCATTCTCTTCTGGTTTTCAATTTATTTATTAAAAATTTTTTTAAGAGTTATTTGTTTATTTGGCTATGCTGGATCTTAGTTGCAGCATGAGGGATCTTCAATCTCCACTGAGGCATGTAGCGTCTTTAGTTACAGTAAGCAGACTCTTAGTTGTGGCACTTGGGATCTAGTTCCCTGACCAGGGATCGAACCCAGGCCCCCTGTATTGGGAATGAAGAGTCTTAGCCACTGGAAGACTCTCCTTGTCTTCAGTTTAAAAGAGAACTAATTTCTTGGGATTCTTTTCATTTTTATCATTATGATGTGAGCATGATTGTAAGTCCATTCTAAATCAAAGCTTTCCAACAATTTTTTTCTGCATGTTGTGTCAAAAATATCCTAAGTGTAGATACTAATATCCATTCAGTGCTGCTGTCTGATGCTAATATTCACACCATAAACTGTCAAATAATATTGCTTTTCTTTTGTGCTTGCTCAGACTGCTGCTGCTGCTGCTAAGTCACTTCAGTCGTGTCCGACTCTGTGAGACCCCATAGACACCAGCCCACCAGGCTCCCCCATCCCTGGGATTCTCCAGGCAAGAACACTGGAGTGGGTTGCCATTTCCTTCTCCACTGCATGAAAGTGAAAAGTGAAAGGGGAGTCGCTCAGTCGTGTCTGACTCTTTGTGACGCCATGGACTGCAGCCTACCAGGCTCCTCTGTCCATGGGATTTTCCAGGCAAGAGTCCTGAGTGGGGTGCCATCGCCTTCTCCAGCTTGCTCAGACTAGTGAGGCAGATTATTTCATCACAAACTGGTAACCGTATATGCAAGGTGGCAAAAGGGAGAGGTAAAATGAATACGAGACATGGGGTTGCAATCAAGGTTATTACCTTAATTAAAAATCTTAATTTGTTAGAATAATGTCTCTTATCCCAGGCTGTATATTGGAATCATTTGGGAAGCTTTTAAAAATATTGATGCTGAGGACCCACTGCAGTCTAATAAAATCAGAACACCTGTTAAAGCAGCTAGGGTGGAGAACCACTGCCTTAGAGTAATGGTAAACAAGCATGGACTTGGTAACAAGCCTGGACTATGGAATCCACTCACGAGTAAAATAATTAGGAAACAATTTGTGTTTCAAGCATCTTTGAGCAATTGCGTCAAGAGAGCTGAGACAGTATGAACAACTTTTTTTTTGGCAAAACTAATACAATTATGTAAAGTTTAAAAATAAAATAAAATTAGAAAAAAAAAGTAATATTAGAACTGTGAAATAAAATTCATAGTTTATGGCAGGACAAGAAAAATTTAAATGTAAAAAGTCTCTGCCCCCCTTCTGCCTTCTCTCTTCCCCCACTATTCATTGTGTATATGGGTTATACATCGAACCAACTTTATGCATCGGCCAGAATACCTGCTTACCCATTAAAAGCCACATTCTCCCGGCACCAACAAGGCAACTGCTAAGAGAGAGCATTCTTTCTGGATCTTGCAAGAGGTCATACGACCCACCACGATGACTTAGACCCACCATGAAGACTTGGACTGGGATTATGTAGACTATCAATAACACTTCATCTGATGTACAGCCCTGTCGCAAAAGACATATAACTGTGCCTAGACTTCTACCAAGCACAATTTGCAAAGCTTTCTGAAGTGCTCGTTCTGGGTTGAATTCAATAAAAATTTCAATTGAATAAAAATTGAATAAAATTTTCCAATTCTTAGATTGACAGATCAATTTTTCATAACTTGTGTGCTTCTCATATGAACAATATTTTAGTCTCTAACTTCCAAATCTTTATTGTAAAATATTGTTGCTGAATTCTGCATTCTCTATGAACCCATGAAATTAAAAGTTTATTTTTTTAAAAAGTTAAAGTAATTGAAATTATTGGACTGAGTTATGTATAGGTTTATTGAATTGTTTTATCTTATTGCAGAGTTTGTGGAGGAATATGTATTTAATTGACTATTTTTCCTTTGTTGACATTTAATTAAAAATTCTACATATTTAAGGTATAAAACTTGATGATTTGGTATATGTATATATTGTGACATAATTATCACAATCAAATTAACTTGTCATCACTTCACAGTTATCACTTTTTTAATCCCTGTTGGGAGAAGGGCTATGAAAACATATCATTGGATTCCTTATTAGAAATGTGACATGATGCACTATATCAATATTCTTGTATTTTACTGTTCACTCAGATCACCTGGGGATCTTTGTTATAACTGCAGATTATAATAAATAGGGCAGGTGTGGGGCCTGAGCTCTGGGTGTTTAGTAAGCTCCCAGATGGTACCAGTGCTGCTCACATGACACCATGTGAGAGCTCTTGGTGGATTTTGAAGCTCTGTTTTTACAAACATACGCATTGAAGATCCTTCAATGTCTTCATGGTGAACTGACTCCCTGGTTATTGTGTAATATCTCGGTAATATTCCTTCTTCTGATGTTTCTTTGTGTGGTATTAATATAGCCTCTCCAGATTTCTTTTGGTTGTATTTTTCCATCCTTTTATTTTCTTTTACTATCTGTGTCTTTAAAGCTATGGGTTTCTTATGTAGTTCTGTTCCTTTTAATATAAACAAGTAATGTCTTTTAATTGGGATGTATGCACCATTTATATTTCATGTAATTATTTACACGATTTGATTTAAATCTACTGTTATACTAGTTTTCTGTTTCTTCTTCCATTTTTTCCTCTTTTTCTTTCAATTTTTTAAAAAAATTGAGTATTGTTTATGATTCCACTTTATCTCCATTATTGGTTTATTGGTTGCAACTCATTCATTTTCCTTTCTTTCTGATGAATGTCTTAGGGTGGCCAAGATGGCCTAATGGACCCCCAGCTACAGACAGGCTTATTCCAAGTCTCCCCTTTGCTTAGAATATTTACCTTAGAAACTTTGTAATCCTAATTCCTTTCTCTGATCCTTTAAGATGTAAACCTTTCTCAAGGAACTGGGGGCCATCCCTTTGAAATGGAATCATCAAGAATGGGGCTCTGTTCCCTCTGGAAGCTCTAGAGAGTCCTTCTTTGCCTCCTTTAGCTTCTGGAACCTGCCAGCATTCCTTGGCTTCTGGTCACTATCTCCAATCTCTGCAGCTTTATTCACATCACCTTCTCCTCTATATGTATGCTTAATCTCCCTTTGTCATTCTTTTACAGGGACACTTCCGATGGCATTTAGGGCCTACCCAGATAATCCAGGACAAGGTCCTCATCTCCAGAATCTAAACTTACTTGCATCTACATAATAAATCCCTTTTTCCTTCTAAGGTAACATTACAGGTTTCAGGTATCTGTCTATCTGGTACTGATAGAGGACGTGATATCTTTCAGTGGCCATTACTTATCTTACCACCCCAGTGTTATTTTAATTTTACCGTATGCAGACTTTTTTGAAAAACACTTTTTCTTTGGGTTGTTGTCCTTGTTCAGTCGCTAAGTCAGGTCTGACTCTTTGCGATCCCGTGGACTGCAGCACACCAGACCTCTCTGTCCTTCATTGTCTCCCAGAGTGTTCAAATTCATGTCCATTGAGTTGGTGACACTATCTAACCATCTCATCCTCTGCTGTCCCCTTCTCCTTTGCCTTCAATCTTTCCCAGCATCAGGGTCTTTTCTAATGAGTCTTCTCTTCCCATCAGATGGCCAACATATTGGAGCTTCAGCTTCAGCTTCTCTGGGTTAGTAAGGAATTATGGAAGCGTTTAGTAGCTGAGTTGCTAATTCCTCATGCAGAGTTCTTTGGAGTCCTTAATTAATAATAATCATCATAATAAAGCAAATATTTACAGAGTGCTTACAATGTGCCAGACCTGAGTAAACTTCTGTAAAGCCTTTTTACTGAAAAGATGATCTGAGGATCAGAAGTATCGAAATAACTGGGATTCTGTAGAAATGCATAATCTTGGTCTTGAATTACATCTACTAAATCAGAATCTGCATTTTTGCCAGGATTCCTACTGATTTGCTTGAACATTAAAGTTTGAGAAAGTTCTTTATGGTATTAACTTATTTAAAATGCATAAATACTCTATAATGCAGATATTTTTGTCAGCAACTATTTTATAAATGAAGAACACAAGGCTGGGAGAATTTGGGTACCTTGTTCAAAGCCAATTAATTAGCAGGGATGGGACCTGTAATCTGGTCCAGATCTGCCTTTTCCCAGATGTTCCATTAACCATCTCTAATGTCCTGTTTCTTCATACAGCAAACAGTGGATGTTGACTCATGAGGGACTCAGGGAAATGTACTTTTCAGCAGCCTCTGTAAGTCCCAAGAGCTAATAGTGTATTCTCAATTTCTCCAAGCTAGTCATTTAGTCAATATCAGCCCTATAGAGCTCCCTATAAACAGGGTTTCTAAATAATGTTGTCCTAGATAAATTCTGTAGACTTGCTAAAAGGATTGGTTAGTCAAGTTACCTGAGAGTTGGCTAGTAAAATGAATTTATTTTGCAGAAAGCAAAGAAAAAGCCGATGAGAATTAGAACACAAGTATAACCCCTACCATCTGCCTCTTGTTTAATTGCATAAATGAAAAACCTGAAAAGCAGACAGTGCGTTGCAGGAGAGTGGAGACCTGTTTATAGTGTATGAAAGGGTTACAGGGCTTTGTGGCATTTTCTGTTTGCTAATAACTTCACGTCTGCTGAGTTAAATTAATAATTTCTCAGGTCATGCTATTAGGTGTGATGCTTCTAGGTGACATGAGTGGTCTCTTTTTTCTCCTTTGAGCATCAAACATCATTTTCAGTTCAAAACACCTTCATTCTAAATTAAGGTCATGGGAACTTGACTTGTGGTCCAGTGGTTAAGACTCCAGACTGCCAGTTCAGGGAGTCCAGTTTTGATCCCTGGTTGGGAAACTAAGATCCCACATGCTGTGTGGCCAAAAATAATAATAAATAAATAAAAAATAAATTCTTGTCATGAATTCTCCACATTATGTGTTTACTACCAACAAAAATACTTTTTTTATTTAATGTAAATATTTATAAAGAATCATCAACCCTTACTTGTAAAGATTTTATCTTAGAACTATTTTATGAGTAGAAATAACAGTAGGGGGGAAAAAAACCTGTATTTGCAAAATGAGCATATAGTTGTTTTACCCACAGTGTCTAATTTATGCCCCAGAATAACCTTGAGGGGTAAGAAGTATTACCTTCCTCTTACATGTGAGAGAACTGAGCAGCAAAAAGGTAACCTGGCCAAGTCCACACAGTCAGTAAATAATGTCATCTTCCTGGCTACAGTGCTTTAGGGTCCTTCCTGTAGGTGCTGTGGATTCAGCGCTGTATCCCCTGCATTAGACTCAACTAGTCTTTATCAGCTCACCCTGAAATTCTGCTTGGAGACAAACACATTCTTTGTCAGTTACTCCTCGACCTGCTGGTTGACTAGGATAGGAGGTCTCCTTCCCCACTCATTTCTCAGCAGTGCTCTTGCTTTGCTAAATCTAAGTCAGAGGTTTGCTTAACGCTTGGAAAAATAACTTTCTATTCCAAGGAAAAGGGTGACATTAATGTTAGTCTTTCTCAATCAAGAAGAATGCTGTTATAGTGTTAAAGTGCAAAAGCGGACAGCTGCCATGGTATGTGCCATTAAAAATAGATAAACCTCAATGATGACATGCTCTGCAATCGAAGGAAGACTTCCCGTTAGTTCATCTCACTCTTTTCCTCCTTCATATCTATTCATTTACTGTTCACAGATTTCCTCACATCTAAGGTTTACAGAACCTTTATTTAAATGTGTTTACATTTTACACATAACAGTTTGCCTTGGACAAAGTGAGTACATGATTTTTGAAGAGATTTGAAATGATGTGAATGGCAGGTCCCTTCTGGAATGGCTCCCTGCTGCAGTGTATCCGAGGTTTTGATGTATTATGAAGTAAGCCTGCAGCCAAGCACTTTGGAATTCTTTCCTACTGGTGAGAAGGTTCATACTGAAAGATGGGGAAATGATCTTACAGCAAAAATCACGGTCGGTTGTAAGTTTGTTGTACTCCCAGTCCTTAAGGTATGTGAAAATGTGATGTGAATTAAATTACCCTTAAAGGAAAAGCACATATATTTATCTGACACAAGAAAAAAGCCATCTGAATTCATATGCTCTGCAACTCACTGTTTAGACGTACTTTGAAACCATGTGATCAATTAAAAAGCAGCTAAGACTAAGTTCTTTTTCCATGGGACTTTTAGTACCATTTGGACAATAATTTGGAGAAGGCAATGGCACCCTACTCCAGTACTCTTGCCTGGAAAATCCCATGGATTGGAGGAGCCTGGTGGGCTACAGTCCATGGGGTTGCTAAGAGTCAGACACGACTGAGCAATTTCACTTTCACTTTTCACTTTCATGCATTGGAGAAGGAAATGGCAACCCACTCCATTGTTCTTGCCTGGAGAATCCCAGGGATGGGGGAGCCTGGTGGGCTGCCGTCTATGGGGTCGCACACAGTCGGACACGACTGAAGCGTCTTAGCAGCAACAGGACAATAATTATATTCTCTGTTTTTGAGCTTGTAATAAAAGTTGCAACCTGGCTAGTTGTTCCTTCTCTGTGAAGACTCCATTAAAACTGGTTCAATCCCATCTTAAGTGCAGTCTCATCTTAAGATGAAGCCCAACATTTCTTGAAACTTTTCAGATGATTCCCGGTTGCTTTGGCCCAGTCAGCTCTGGCTTTGATTTTTCAATCTTTCTTCTGCTACTTGTGCCCAGTGAGCTCTTTCCTATCCTAGTGGTTATTTTCCTGAATTTTCCCAGTGCTCATTGCTTATGGCTATTGTGTATAGTAGATTTTTGCTGAAAATCTGGGTTATATGGTAACAAAATAACCAAGCACAACATATAGTAGAAATTGAAATGAAACAGATATTGCTGCTATAAAACATTTTAGCCACTTTCTACCCCATTTACTCTCTTGTCTCCCACCTATTCTCTTGCCACTCCTTCCAACCCTCTAATTCAAATAAATTTCAGGCATTATTTCTCTGACTGTGTTTTCTCCTCTCCTTCTGGTACTTCTGTTATGGATGTGTTGGTGTGTTTAATGGTTTCTCTGAGGTTCTGTTCATTGCCCCTAATTCTTTTTCCTCTCCATTCTTCAGGTTTTACAATTTCTGTGAATCTATTTTTAAGTTTGCTAATTTTTTCTTCTGTCAAATCAAATCTACATTTGCACTTCTTATGGGTTGGAATGTGTCAAGTCCTAAACCTTGGAAGATGACATTTAAAATAGAGCCATTGCAGATGAAATTAGCGAAGATGAGGTCATGCTGGGGTAGATTGAGCCCTTAATCCAGTAAGGCTGGTGTCCTTATGAAAAGGGGACATCTTGGGGAGGGGGGAGTTCAAAAGAAAATGTTGTTCACTTACTCATTCCAAAAATTGTTGTGTAATTTTTGCTTTGTTCCATAGATGTTATATCACAAAGAACAGAATAAACTAAAAGTATCTCCCTTCATAGAATGGTCATGTAAATAAAACCTCACAATTTTAGTGAATATCCAGTTGACAAGGGGGACATTTGAACACAGGCGCACACATACACTCTTAAGGAGAAAGCCCTGTGTAGATGAAGGTAGAGACTGAGGTGATGCTGAAGTCAAGGAACATTGAAGATCGCCAGAGTCTAGGAGAGAGAACTGGAACAGATTCCCACCCCACCACCCGCCCAGAAGCGACCCACTCTTTCAATATCTTGAACTCAGACTTCTGGCCTCCAGAACGATGAGACAACAAATTTCTGTTGTTTAAGCTCTCCAGTTTGTTGTACCTTGTTAAGGAAACCCTAACAAACTAACACACACTCCTTTAGTGATTTTTTTTTTTTAAAGTTTAGCACTGTACTTTTCAATTCTAAAATTGCCACTTGCTTCTTTTAAAATTTTTGTCTTTTCACTAATATCCTCTACTTGATGAATTCTTTTCTTTCCCTGCCTGTTTAGTCACTCAGTCATGTCTGACTCTTTGTGACCCCATGGATTGTAGCCCACCAGTCTCCTCCATCCATGGGATTCTCCAGGCAAGAATATTTGAGTGGGTTGCCATTTCCTTCTCCAGCAGATCTTCCTGACCCAGGGATTGAACCCACGTTTTCCTGAGTCTCCTGCATTGCAGGCAGATGCTTTACCCACTGAGCCACCTGGGAAGTGAGCCAGGCTCATTCAGTCATGTCTGACTCTTTGCGACTCCATGGACTGCTCTGTCCACAAGATTCTCCAGGCAAGAATACTGGAGTGGGTTGCTATTTCCTCCCCCAGGGGATCTTCCTGACCCAGGGATGGAACCCACATTTCTTACAGCTTCTGCATTGCAGGTGGATTGTTTACTTCTGAGCCACTGGGGAAGCCCTAACATTTACATAACACATACTAAATGCAAGGCACTATATACTTTATATGTATACAGACTCATTTAATTCTTAACCAACCGTTTGATACTGGTAGTTCAGTTTTTCCACTTTATGTATGGGGCATTGATGAACCCTAACCGCCTCCCCCCTACACACTTCCTTTAGGTAACACTGAGACTTGCTCGAGGTCACACGGATGGTAAACAAAAACCTCAGGTTTAAAGACCATGAGCCTGGGAGCCATATTGTCTCTCACAATAGGTGATTGGGCTCAAGTCATTCAAGCCCAGCTTGCTGGGCTGACGAGACCCTCGTCTGTGAGAAAGGAGAGCTGTGTAGGGCCATCACAGAGACCTGGACGGGTGGGCATTGCCTAGTGAATAGCAGGGAGAAGATGACTGAAAAAATAAATCACACTCTTCTTCCATCTGGAAGTGTGTGGACAATGGGTCAGGCTTGCGTGAAGGAAGAGGAAAGGTTTTGAATTAAATATAATATCAAGCCATAATTCTCATGATTGAAAGGGCATCTCACTTACCATTGGGATTCAAGAAGTCAATATTTAACATCCATCTTCTTTGCCTGATTTTTGTTTCAATCGATTGATTCAGAAGTTGGACAGAGGGAAATATAAAATACAGCATCATTTCAACTTTTGACAGATAAAG
Organism: Bos mutus; assembly: GCF_027580195.1. Classification (NCBI taxonomy): domain Eukaryota; kingdom Metazoa; phylum Chordata; class Mammalia; order Artiodactyla; family Bovidae; genus Bos; species Bos mutus. The sequence goes on from NC_091636.1 coordinate 59,365,751, forward strand.
CCAGATGGAAAATAAGGCTTCTATTGTACCCCCCACAACTCTGCTATACCCTTATCCTAGAATCAATTTGCTCACCCACTCACAGCAGAGTCGTTGCTGTTGTTCAGCTGCTAAGTCATATCTGACTCTTTTTGACCCTATGAACTGCAGCTCACCAGGATTTCCTGTTCTTTGTCATCTCCTGGAGTTTGCTCAAGCTCATGTCCACTGAGCCGGTGATGTCATCGGATGATCTCATCCTCTGTCACCCGCTTCTCCTCCTGCCCTCAACTGCTATTCAAGAAATGATGAGGGACACTTCCCTGGTGGCCCAGTGGCTAAGACTGCATCCTCTCAATGCAGGGAGCCCCGATCTGATCTCTGGTCAGAGAACTAGATCCCACATGCCACAGTGAAAATCAAAGATCCCGTGTGCTGCAACTAAGACCTGGAGCAGCAAATTAAATAAATAAGTATTTAGAAAAAAGGAGTAATGAGGGAGGCAGCAAAGAGAGATGAGAGCTTCTGTCAATGAATGCTCTTCTCCTTGGACACATGAGGAGTGAGAATAAGTGCCTCTGCTAGTTACCTGAATGAAGTTGTTCTCAAAAACTGAAAATGACAAAAAAAGATGAAATCTTCTACAAATACTGGCAAATGGCAGAGACGAGAAGGTGAACAGAGAATGTATGAAGACAGTGGTTGGTTGGTCTAAAATAAAGCCATGTCCAGAGACCCCAGCATCCCACAAAGTGTGGGATGAAGTCCATCCCACACTTCAGTGACATTTGTAGTAATCTTCAGATCACTTGTAGTAATTGTCCACGTCAGGGGAAAACACACAGCCTTAACTTATTTCTAAGTGTGAACTACAGTCACTTTTCACGTATTTATTTCACTGCAGTATTTATTTAGGTATTTATGCTTTCTCCCTATTCCAGTCCTCCCCCTGATTGCAATGTTATTTAAGTTAATATTCATAAATAAATTATTCCAACCATGTATTAAGTATAAATTTGTTGACATAATTGTGCATCAATTTTGTGACGTTAAGTATTTTATGCTCCCATAAGCTCTTGGTTTCTCTGATCATTAAAATTTTCTGAATAATAGCAAATCACATCCTTCTCATTATCCTTGAGGTTCTTTCAAACCCCATGAATTTCAATAGAGGGTGATAAAGGGAAATGAAAAAGGTTCTTAGACTCCTATATAGGATACAACAAAACAGAAAATACACATGTTCACAGCTTCTTTTGTTAATGCAAGTATTTTTCATTTCCATCAGTGGACCATTTTTATGTTTTAATTTTGAAGGACTTCCCAACATAGCAAGATTGAATATAGTCATTTAAAGAAATTCAGCTGTTGAAAATTGGTAACTCCCTTCCACTCCACAATTCAGAGTAATCTGGGGGCTCAAATACCATCCTAAGGCTAAAACAATTTATTTCAAAAATATGTTGCTGAAGGAAGATTCTTCATCTTTATGTTCTTTTCCTTTCTATCCTTCACCTTGCATTTCCTTTCTTTTCTGCTGTCCTCCTTCTTCAACTTTTCTCTTCTCCCTGTACTTCATCACTCCTTCAGCAGATTCAGACTTACAGGGGTCTGCATAACCAAAACCCAGCAGAGAGAGTCTTTTTTCCAGAGAATTCCAGTAGAGCCCTTCAAAGACTTTGCCTGGCCTGACTCAGGTCACATCTCCAAGAATGAAAAGTGTCCTGAAGGCTGTGGCTCTGATGGGCCAGGGGTTGGTTTTGATCTGGACCTGCAAAGTAGAGATGATAAGTCACAAGGACTAAGCCACCTAAAGGGATAGTTCCTGAAAGCATCGGATGTATTCTCTTGCTGTAAAAGGAGGCAACAGATGCTGGCGAGATGGAACTATAGAGGACCTCTGCAATTTTGTGTGTGTGTGTGTGTGTGTGTGTGTGTGTGAAAGTGAAAGTGAATTTGCTCAGTCGTGTCCAACTCTTTGTGACCCTGTGGACTGTAACCCACCAGGCTCCTCCATCCATGGGATTCTCCAGGCAAGAATACTGGAGTGGGTTGCCATTTCCTTCTCCAGGGGATCTTCCCGACCCAGGGATCGAACCGAGGTCTCCTGCATTGCAGGCAGACGCTTTAACCTCTGAGCCACCATGGAAGCCCTGTCTGTGTGTATACACTTAGGTAATATGCTAGGAAAGCCCTTCCCCAACGCAAAAATATAACATTTTTGATGTTTTTACAGTTCTATTTAATGCAGTAAAAATTTGATTTTGGTGTGAAGTAGAGTTGTCTTTTAAATCTATTTTATAAAATAAATAATTTCCAAAAGTTTGAATAACTCATCTTTGCTCAGCTGATTTTAACAGACATAGTTTTTAAAATCTAAGCTGCCAAATATAGGTGCAGGGCACATAGAAGACTGATTGCTTCACTGTCTGCTCTAATGTGCTTCCTGTCATGAAATCTCCATCCATGGCTCTTCCTGGGAGCCTCCTGGACTGTCTCTCAGAGACCCCATGGAATCTGTGGATCTCAGTGATCCAGAGTTCAACCTGAGATTTCCCCTCTCTGCAGACTATTGTCATGGAAGCATTTGGATAATTAAGGACACTCTGCTTTTCATATGTTTCATTTCTTTATCTAAGGGATATTTAACAAGACTTGTGAAGTATATACTCTAGTTCTTCAAATCAACTTAAACATAGAGATAAGCCTTTTGGCCAACTACAGCAACAAGTATTGGTTGGGAGCAGTTATTCCTTTTATATATTTTAAGACATAGGAATTAAACTGATTTAAAATAAGAACATTAGGTAGCTATTCTATGATGGAAATACTGCTAGATGTGAAGTCAGCACAATCTTTCACATTATATGCTTGACCTTGGGCTATTTGCCTAAGTTCTAAGCAACTAAAAAGCCTCTTGTTGAAAGTGAAAGAGGAGAGTGAAAAAGTTGGCTTAAAGCTCAACATTCAGAAAACAAAGATCATGGCATCTGGTCCCATCACTTCATGGGAAATAAATGGGGAAACAGTGGAAACAGTGTCAGACTTTATTTTTCTGGGCTCCAAAATCACTGCAGATGGTGACTGCAGCCATGAAATTAAAAGACACTTACTCCTTGGAAGGAAAGTTATGACCAACCTAGATAGCATATTCAAAAGCAGAGACATTACTTTGCCAACAAAGGTCCCTCTAGTCAAGGCTATGGTTTTTCCAATGGTCATGTATGGATGCGAGAATTGGACTGTGAAGAAACCTGAGCACTGAAGAATTGATGCTTTTGAACTGTGGTGTTGGAGAAGACTCTTGAGAGTCCCTTGGACTGCAAGGAGATCCAACTAGTCCATTCTAAAGGAGATCAGCCCTGGGTGTTCTTTGGAAGGAATGATGCTAAAGCTGAAACTCCAGTACTTGGCCACCTCATGCAAAGAGTTGACTCATTGGAAACAACTCTGATGCTGGGAGGGATTGGGGGCAGGAGGAGAAGGGGATGACAGAGGATGAGATGGCTGCATGGCATCACCAATTCGATGGACGTGAGTTTGAGTGAACTCCGGGGGATGGTGATGGACGGGGAGGCCTTGCATGCTGGGATTCATGGGGTTGCAAAGAGTCGGACACGACTGAGTGATTGAACTGAACTGAACTGAAGCACTGGTTTCCTTATGTGTTGTTCAGTCGCTTAGTCATGTCTGATGCTTTGTGACCCCATGGACTGCAGCACGCCAAGCTTCCCTGTCCTTCATTATTACCTGGAGTTTGCTCAAATTCATGTCCATTGAGTCCGTGATGGTATCTAACCTTATCTATAAAGTAAGGGTGACAAAAGTCCATCTAGTCAAAGCTATGGTTTTTCCAGTGGTCATGTATGGATGTGAGAGTTGGACTATAAAGAAAGCTGAGTGCAGAAGAATTGATGCTTTGGAACTGTGATGTTGGAGAAGACTCTTGAGAGTCCCTTGGACTGCAAGGAGATCCAACCAGTCCATCCTAAAGGAAATCAGTCCTGAATATTCACTGGAAGGACTGATGCTGAAGCTGAAACTCCAATACTTTGGCCAACTGATGTGAAGAACTGACTCACTGGAAAATACCCTGATGCTGGGAAAGATTGAAGGTAGGAGGAGGAGGGGACGACAGGGGATGAGATTAGTTGGATGGCATCACCGACTCAACGGACATGAGTTTGAGAAAGCTCCGAGGTTGGGGAAGCCTGGCATGCTGCAGTCCATGCGGTTGCAAAGTGTTGGACACGACTGAGTGACTGAACTGAACTGAACTTACTTTACCTTTAAAGATTAAATAAGAATTACTGAATATCCATTATTAGTTTGCTACTATGTTAACTTGCTGAGTCAGTGCTTAATTAACTGTAACATCTTTAAAGTCACACAATCACCCTCACACTTTGCCAAAGCCAAACTTGCTCAATATGGGGACAACCGGGTATTGTTTATTCATGTCAATGGGCTTCCCAGGTGGTGCTGTGGCAAAGACTCTACCTGCCAATGCAGGAGGTGCAAGAGACAGGAGACATGGGTTCAGTCCCTGAGTGGGAAAGAACCCTGGAGAAGGGAATGGTAACCCACTTCAATATTCTTGCCTGGATAATCACATGGACAGAGAAGCCTGGTGGAGTATAGTCCATGGATTTGAAAAGGGTCGGAAACGACTGAGCGGCTGCATATGCTCACACAAACACACGCACATTCATGTCAATAAAGCTTTTTCTCCATCTGTTTTAGTACTGTCTAGGGTGCTACTCAAATGCAAGTCCATGAGTTGCCAGAATTAATGAAAGACACACTGAAAAATAGGTAACTTTTTGGCTCACAGTAGAAGCCTCTCAAACAATGTTATTTTAAAAATAAAATCAAGACAGTTGAGAGAGGTGTTGAAAAAAGTGGTATACTGTCAGCAGTAAATATTTTGGTTGTATACTCTATGGAAGAATTAATTTTAAAACTTAAAATAGCTATGTGTTATGCAGGGCTCATGTAAATGGAATTATTTCATTCTTTTTGCCTATTTTTGGATGTTTTGAGGTAAACTTTTCTCTGTCACATCTACCTTCTCTCCCTGAAGTCCATTCACAGACAGAATCCTCTGCAGTTACTGGTGGTGACTAGTCAGAGATTGCTTCTTTCTTGGACCTTTCTCTGGAGCTATTTCATTTGTGGACGAGGCCAGCAACACTTGGTTGTTATTTTATACCAAATTGAATTCTTACCCAGTGGACTACCAGGGAAGTCCCCCAACCAACATCTTGATTAAGTCTTGTCAGATCCTGAGGCAGAGGACACAGCTATGCCAGGCTTGCACTCCTGACCCACAGAAGCTATAGACTGTATTTACAGAAACTATTTGAGAGTTTCTGTGGAAAATTCTGAAAGAGATGGGAATACCAGACCACCTGACCTGCCTCTTGAGAAACCTATATGCAGGTCAGGAAGCAACAGTTAGAACTGGACATGGAACAACAGACTGGTTCCAAATAGGAAAAGGACTACGTCAAGGCTGTATATTGTCACCCTGCTTATTTAATTTATATGAAGAGTACATCATGAGAAACGCTGGGCTGGAGGAAGCACAAGCTGGAATCAAGATTGCTGGGAGAAATATCAATCACCTCAGCTATGCAGATTACACCACCCTTATGGCAGAAAGTGAAGAGGAACTAAAAAGCCTCTTGATGAAAGTGAAAGAGGAGAGTGAAAAAGTTGGCTTAAAACTCAACATTCAGAAAATGAAGATCATGGCATTTGGTCCCATCACTTCATGGGAAATAGATGGGGAAACAGTGTCAGACTTTATTTTTTTTGGGCTCCAAAATCACCGCAGATGGTGACTGCAGCCATGAAATTAAAAGACACTTACTCCTTGGAAGAAAAGTTATGACCAACCTAGACAATATTCGAAAGCAGAGACATTACTTTGCCAACAAAGGTCCATCTAGTCAAGGCTATGGTTTTTCCAGTGGTCATGTATGGATGAGAGAGTCGGACTGTGAAGAAAGCTGAGCACTGAAGAATTGATGCTTTTGAAGTGTGGTGTTGGAGAAGACTCGTGAGAGTCCCTTGGACTGCAAGGAGATCCAACCAGTCCATTCTGAAGATCAGTCCTGGGTGTTCATTGGAAGGACTGATGTTGAAGCTGAAACTCCAATACTTTGGCCACCTGATGTGAAGAACTGACTCATTGGGAAAGACCCTGATGCTGGGAAAGACTGAAGGTGGGAGGAGAAAGGGAGGACAAAGGATGAGATGGTTGGATGGCATCACCAGCTCAATAGTCATGTATTTGAGTAAACTCCAGGAGTTGGTGGTGATGGGCAGGGAGGCCTGGCATGCTGCAGTTCATGGGGTCGCAGAGTCAGACATGACTGAGCAACTGAACTGAACTGAACTGATGCATAACAAATGAGTGTTGTTTTATGCTGCTATGTTTGTGGTTATTGATTATGCAACAATAGATAAGTAATACTTTTTTTTTTATAAATTTGTCACCAGATCGTGTATTCTATTGAGCATCTGATAAACCAGTGAGTTGAAGTGAGGCAGGATCTTAACCCCTTCTATAATGCAAATAGTTGATATCAAGGAACAAATAATAAGGCAATATTTAAGGGCCAATGATACAGTAGAAATTGTATGAAACACTGGTCTGGGATTCAGGTTCAGGTTTCCAGGAACAATTCTGATGTTTCTTGTTATTCTAGTTCTTGGACCTTCCCCGCCACTCTTTGTACAATTAAGAAAATCAAGTGTTTAAACTAAAATTTTAAGTTTCATCATACCTATACATTTATTAAGGGTTTTAAAATTATAGCCTTAAGAGTTATAACTTTATTACCTCTAGTTAATCATTAAATATGGTTGTGAGAGCTGAACCTTAAAGAAGGCAGAGCATGAAGAATTGATGCCTTTGAACTGTCATTCTGGAGAAGACTTCTGAGTCCCTTGGACAGCAAGGAGATCAAACTAGTCAATCTTAAGGGAAATCAACTCAATACTCATTGGAAGGACTGATGCTGTAACTGAAACTCCAGTGTTTTGGTCATCTGATGCAAAAGCTGACTCATTGGAAAAGTCCCTGAAGCTGAGAAAGATTGAGGGTAGAAGAGGGCACCAGAGGATGAGATTGCTGGATGATATCACCAATGCAATGGATATGAAATGGGGCAAACTTTGGGAGATGGTGAGGGACAGGGAGGCCTGGCCGGCTGCAGTCCATGGGTTTGCAGAGTTGGACACAACTGGGCAACTGATCAATAACAATCATTAAATAAACTTCATGTTTATAATTGAATTTCTGATGTTAAAAAAAAGCTTCTTTGAGTTTAAAAGGGCTTTGTTTAATGACCAAAGAGAGCATATTAACTTCTCACTGGATACCAGCTGATTAATTTACATAATATATTTTTTTTCATCTCAGTTGTTTTGTTAAGTGACAAGATCTACCAGCAAGAATATGACAATTTAGATACAGTGTGTTAAGTATAGATAGATTTTCTCAATTAATTGTTAAATAAAAGTGATATATTTTCTTTCCAAGCTGAAAAATTTGATGTACTTTATCATTATACGTTCCTTGGCCACAAAAAAAGAAGGAAGGAAAAAAACAAAGAAAGGAAAACTACAACAACAAAAAAGAAAATTAATTTGTATCACACAAGGAAATAAAATTAATCAAGTTAATTCTGTCCATTTAATTATTTAAAAAAATATTTCATGCACTTCAGTTAGAATAGGGAGTCTTTATTGCTTTTCTTGTTTTATATGTTTGTGTAAAAGATCCTGTCCAGTAGGTGTCAGCAAAGTAATCTTACAAATAATCACAGGGGGCTCCTCATATTAGTTTTATAACCACTTCTAGGTAAATTATAAGAAATTTTCTTTTTACAGAAAACACACTGTATCTACAGCTAAGAAAAAAAGAAAGAAAGAAATAGAAGCTACTTGATTAAAAAAAAGCTGCTTTCTTATCTTTTCCCCTATATAATAAAAGGTCCAAAATCAATGAGTGGCATCCACATCTAAGAAATTGTGAATCATCCTTTAATCCTTCGCCTTTTTATCTCCCACATTAAACCAATCACACAATCTACCTCCTGAATTTCTCATATCTCTCCATTTACCATCATTTCTTGTCTTTTATTTTTCAATAGGCACAGCCTCCTAAATAGTCTTCTGGCTACAAATACGGTTCCCAACCAAACTAATTCTCTGGTAGCAGGTTGATTCGTTCTAAGAGGCAGCGACAATGTCCCTCCTCTGTTTAAAACACTTCCATAGGTCCCTATCACCTTCAGGAGGAAAAGAAGCTTTTTAGCCTGACATGAAACCAGTCACGTCTTCCCCTGGCTCACTCTACATCTCACCCCTCGTCATTCTACTTCTTTACACTCCGCACTGCAGTCAAATTAAGCTTCTTTCTGGTTCTCAGCCCTGTTCTCCTCTCTCTTGCCCTCAGGCTTTTCTCTTCTGTAAAACTCATCTTTCCCTCCCACACCTCATCACCCTGCTAAGGCCTATTGAGCTTTCAGCTCAGCTTTCACTTCCTCTGAAGGATTGCTCTGCCTCTTCCCCAGCCAGCTTGAGCTAACTGACTCATCCACGTGTTTCCCCAGCTCCTAAACTCCCTTGTTCAGTGCTTCCAGTTGAAACCGTGTCCGCACGTCTGTTCTCTCAGTCTGTGTCTCTATTCTGACTTTGAGTCCATCACCGGCTCTATGGAGATGAGTCTGAGTAAACCGCGGGAGTTGGTGATGGACGGGGAGGCCTGGCGTGCTGCAGTCCATGGGGTCGCAAAGAGTCAGACACGACTGAGCGACTGAACTGAACTGATTCCTGGTTTGGAACTAGGTTCATCTGTACCATTTTTCTAGATTTCACATACATGCTTTAATGTATAATATTTGGTTTTCTCTTTCTGATTTACTTCACTCTGTATGACAGAATCTAGGTCTGGCCACGGTGGGGAAGGGGAAGGTGAGATGAAACGGGAGATTAGGTTTGATGTATATGCACTACCCTGTGTAAGACAGATAGCTAGTGGGCACCTGCCGCATAGCACAGGGAGCTCAGCTCGGTGCTCTGTGATGACCTAAAGGCAGGGGATGGAGAGCGAGTGGGAGGGAGGTTCAAGAGGGAGGGGATATAGGTACACTTACAGCTGATTCAGTTTCTTGTACAGCGGAAACTTATATGACATTGTAAAGTGATTATACTCACAAAAAAATCATGAGATTATTTGTGAGAGCAGGTATGAGACTGTTGTGTCATACTTGTCATTTTCTCCTTAGCATCTAGCACAGTGTAGAGAGAATATTTAAGATATATATTCATATTGAAACTGGTCAAATAATTCCATATAAACTTAAAAAACAAAAAACCAAAACAAATTGAAGACCTTCTTAGGTGGCTCAGTGGTAAAGAATCCACCTACCAATACAGGATATGCAGGAGACGCCAGTTTGATCCCCAGGCTGGGAAGATCCCCTGGAGTAGGAAATGGTAACCCATTCCAGTATTCTTGCCTGGAAAATCTCATGGACAGAGGAGCCTGGCGGGCTACAGTCCATGGGGTCACAAAGAATTGGACACAACTGAGCAGCTGAGCTCTGAACTCTTAACTCTTAATGCACGCGTGCAAGAGTTCCTTAGCCAAGAGAAAATGTTTCTTCTATATATTGGTGGCTGGCAACGTTACTGCTTTCTGACTACTGTTGTTATGTTCCTTCAGGTTGCCTCTTTAAACTCCTTCTTCTTTAACTCCCCCATAATTAGAGAAACATTTGATAAATTATAGAGCAAACAAGCAAATCAATATGCTTTTATATCCTCTGGTGGGAGCAAAATTGGAGACCACATGCTCTACCATCATGATTTCACACAAGCAGCGTGGAAGTGCCAGCAGTCTGCAGACTCCCAGCTGCAATTTCCCTCTCTTCTATTTTGGAGACTTGGAGGCTCTTGGGCTTCTCCTCTGAGATTTGTCATTCCAGAAAGAATAAGATATCAAAAATGTCACAGGATTTGGTCTCCTGGACACCAAACATGGCTTTGTGGATAAGTTCTGTCTGTGACTGCATGTGTGTGTGCGTGCCATCACATAACTGCATAATTGCAATTTCATATAAACATTCAAGAATTCAATTGTGACATACTTAGTATTCATAACTCTAACTCCCTCTAACTGCTAGTTATAATTGCTAATAACTTTTACCCAAATCAGAACCCCACCCCGACAAGGATTTTATATGGAAACTGGTCCTTTAAGAGGCACATCTAGATGAAATTCTTGTATTCAAAAAACTTGAGGGCTGCATGTTCACTTTCCTCTTGGAGAATCACAGTATACATCACCCTATTGCAGACTCATGATATATATGGTCATTTGTTTAGGTCAGAATTTCCCATACATACGTAACCGCAGAACTCTTTTTCTTTAAATTTATTAATTGGCTCCAGAATGAAGTTTGGAAAATACTGATTTGACCCCTTTGGACTTTTTATTTCTGTTTTGCATCAGCCCTTATAGTAAGCAGACTCATATATTTGTTAGAAATTGTTTAAGAAAGAAACAGCAATAATGGGTAATATTTATTGAATGTTACTCTGTCCCAGGTGCTAGCTCATTAATTTTTCCACCAATCCTGTGAAATAGATGCTATTGTCACGTTACATAGACAATAAAAGCTAAGGCACACAGAGGTATCTTGTCTATGGTCATACAGTTGGTGATTAGTGGAACTGAGATTTGAACCAAGGGAGTTAGATTCAAAAGTCTGAAATTAGTACCAATCTTGGTGGCCTCCCTTCATTATCTTCTTTTACTAAATCTCGTGAGCTTGGCCCATGCACAGAACCCTGCAAAAAGTAGGTTTTTATAGATGTTTGATGCTACGTGAATCGTCTAGAGTTCTGTCTTTGATAAACAAGCCAACTTTCATCTCATCTGTATTATTCCTAATAATGTAGATGCCTAGAGTGGCTGAAACAGTGACTTTCTCCTTTCCCTACCCTCTTGCAAGGCGAATTATACTGAATTCTTAAGGAGGCAGAGCAGGAATTACATTGTAGTAAGAAGCAGACACATGGTGGGCATCTCAAATGATGTGTCATAACACAGCTTGAGAAACATGCTATAGTCATGGGTCACCAAACAACACAGACATCACAAAACAGGCTGCCAGAGGATGACAAACATTCGAATATAAACTCAAAGAAGCTTTGCAGACACAGCATAACAAAAAGCCCAATTAACAAAACTAACCATATGCTACCACCAGAATGGTTGGACACAGTGTAAAACACACATGCACATTAGATGCAAAGAAATCTCAGATGAAACAGCTTCATCGGACAAACTGGAACCAGTGCCAAGCTGAGATACCACAGTGATAAAAGAGCGTATTCAGAGAGTCCCTCTAAATGTCCCCTGGTAAAATAGCTATTAGAGGTATACACGCTCCGAAACACTGAACAAATAGTTCTAGAAATTAAAGCAAAAGAGTAAGTTTTTGGTTCTGTTTTATCTTTTCTCTCACATTGAATTATCACAGACCTTAATTTATTTAGCAACATTTGAAAGAGTATTATAAACTAGTAGTGAAGAGCATGAACTTTAGAATCAGACAGGCTGGATTTAAATCCTGGCTGTGTAATGTGCTAAATCTGGGATTTTGGGTCTGAGTATGAGTTACTACATTTGGAAGTGGGGATAGTAATACCTACTTCTCCATGCTTTTGTTAGGATTAAAATTAATAAGTGTAAAGGGGTTAGTAGAGTGTTTGGCACAAAGTAAACTTATACTCCATAAATAAGAACCATTTCCTTTATTTAAAGCCAACACCTGGGTTCGATCCCTGGGTTGGAAATATCTCCTGGAGGAGGACATGGCAGCCCATTCCATTGTTCTTGCCTGGAGAATCCCTACGGACAGAGGAGGCTGTCAGGCTATAGTCCATGGGGTCACCAAGAGTCTGACATGACTGACTGACTAAGCACATATATATTTCAGGATATAAACTGGAATCTACATTTCAAGTTGTTATTGCTTGGTTTAACCAAACAGGAGAACATTCCATCTTGAAAAATTTTGTCCTTGGCGTTATATTATTGCAATAAGAGTGACAGTGATTGGTCATAGAGCATTGCTCATTTGCTTTTTCATTCGTTCCTGCTTTCAATCATTCAGTTAACAGTTCCTTTAGGCTCAGAGGAACCCTCCTAGGTGTTGGAGGTATAAAGTGTCCCAGGTATAAAGCTTCTAGCAACACACACACCTTCTAAGATACTCCTAGACTAGTGTGGGAGACAGCCAGAAAAGGATATAATTGTAATAAATATGGTAAGTACTAAAATAGATGCATGTCTTGAACATTATGAGAGGGCTATTGATTTTGTCTGGGATTTACTGAAGAGTCATTTGAACTCAGCTATTGAAGGATCAATAGTGATTTCAGGAGAAAAAAGGGATATGGAGATGTATTAATCTGTTTATTCCACTTATTGAAACTATATTGGAAGAATAATAGACAATTGTTTTCTAGGATTATTCAAATAGCTTCTAGTTAGTCCACTCAGGAGGGAAGAATTACTTAAATGTTTAAACTTATTTTCCCTTCCCCCCATAATTCCCCTATACCCTAGCCTTCACAAGAGTACAGTTTTCAAATTGTAGTTAACTACTTAAGAAAGCATCAGAGTCTTTTCCAATGAGTCAACTCTTCGCATGAGGTGGCCAAGTACTGGAGTTTCAGCTTTAGCATCAGTCCTTCCAAAGAAATCCCAGGGCTGATCTCCTTCAGAATGGACTGGTTGGATCTCCTTGCAGTCCAAGGGACTCTCAAGAGTCTTCTCCAACACCACAGTTCAAAAGCATCAATTATTCCGTGCTCAGCCTTCTTCACAGTCCAACTCTCACATCCATACATGACCACAGGAAAAATCATAGCCTTGACTAGACGAACCTTTGTTGGCAAAGTAATGTCTCTGCTTTTGAATATGCTATCTAGGTTGTTCATAACTTTCCTTCCAAGGAGTAAGCATCTTTTAATTTCATGGCTGCTGGGAGGGATTGGGGGCAGGAGGAGAAGGGGACGACAGAGGATGAGATGGCTGGATGGCATCACTGACTCGATGGACGTGAGTCTGAGTGAACTCCCGGAGTTGGTGATGGACAGGGAGGCCTGGCGTGCTGCGATGCATGGGGTCACAAAAAGTCAGACACGACTGAGCGACTGATCTGATCTGATCTGATTTAAGAAAGAATGTGTGCCTTTGGGGTTCTCCAGATTTGAGCATGAAAATGTATGATCCTATCTAGATGTGAGATTTAGGGATGCTGTTTAAATTTTTTGATCTTCAATTTTCTTTTGCAAAATTGAAAATTATATATACCTTACTAGGTATGGATAGTACAGTTAGGTGAACCTCAAGAAAATTTAAAATAAAGTGATAAATTGTTCTTAGAGGGTTATGAAATTAATATATAACACTGAAGAATAGCATCCTATTAAAAAGCAAAGCAGGAATTCTCAAGAGGCAGTTGTCCCACTCAGGATATATTTCAGAATGACATGTGGTAATGGTGAGGCTTTTCCTAGCTTCCTATAATTTCCATTCTTCTATTTTAAAGCCTCTCCACCATTTTAGAAATTATGATTATAATGAGCCACTGCTTCTTATGAAAGTGGGTCATATTTCATGAGTGTTTGGGAAGAATAAAAGAAAGGGGAAACATTTCCAAGTTAAAGAAGAATATGTCCATTGGTAGGGGAAGTGGTCAGTTATGGTCTATCATAGAAAAAAGGGAATCATTAGATTAGCAGTGTCCACTCCAGACCTGTATAGGGAAAATGCTCACCATAGCTATGTGAATATCCAGTCTCTTTATAGCCACATTTATTGCAGTGAATTGATATGTTCTTGTTAGTGTTTTTCAAGTGAGCAAAATCAGGCTGGTCGGCTGTGGAACACTGACTCAATCCTATTTTAGGTCTATCAGGATGGAAGGCCAGAAATCTGCAATGTGGATAATTCACCCAGGCAGGTACCACTTGTCAGTTTCTGCCTGGATAGTCACCCAGTCTTCCACTTCACCTGCAATTGCACATATCTACTTTGACGTCTCCACCGGGATGTCAAATAAACACCTTAAATACAACATGCCTGAAACCAGTCTCTTGGTTTTCCACTCCCATGTCAAACCTTCTACCCCATCTTCTCTATGATAGTAAATGGAAGCTCAATTCTTATAGTTGCTTGGGTGAAAGACCTGCAGACAATCAGGCCCCTTCTTTTTTTCTTACATTTCCTGGTGGTCACGTGTGCCCCAGGAAGTGAAAGAGAAAAAGAGTGGGCCTGATTTCTGCCCTTCTGTATTCATGTTGTCCAGTTACTCAGTCGTGTCTGACTCTTTGCAACCCCATGGACTGTAGCACGCCAGCCTTCTTTGTCCTTCACTGTCTCCCAGGGTTTGCTCAATCTCGTGTTCATAGAGTCCATGATGATATCTAACCAGCTCATCTTCTGTTTCCTCTTTCTCCTCCTGCCCTCAATTTTTCCATCATCAAGGTTTTTTCCAACGAGTTGGCTCTTTACATCAGGTGGCCACAGTGCTGAAGTTTCAGCATCAGTTCTTCTAATGAATATTCAGGGTTGATTTCCCTTAGGATTGACTGGTTTGATCTCCTTACAGTCCAAGGGACTCTCAAGAGTCTTCTGCAGCCACACCCCTGTGAAAACCTTTACCCTTGAGTGTGAGTGGGAAAGAACATGCTGTGGTCTCTGAGACCCATGACATGCTTCTATGCTATAGAATCTGGCATGCATAGTGCATGGGATATAGTTCTTGCGATTATGTTATATTATCTAGTAAAAGTAGAGACAAGATTTATGAGAAGTTGACTTTGAGTTAATCAGAGGGGTGAGTATCCTGAGTGGCCCTGATATGGTCAGGTGAGACTACTATTAGAAGACATAGACATTCCTTGAAGACAGAAAATTCCAATAGCAGGGACTCTCCTTATTTCTCTTGCTGGCTTTCAAAAAGCAAGATGCCATGAATTCTACAGCTGCAAGGAAAGTAATTCTGCCCACATCCTGAGGAGGCTGTAAAGTGGATCCTTCCTTTCTTGAGCTTTCAGGTAGGGGTGCCGCCCAAGTAACACTTGATTTCAGCTTCGTGAGACCCTGAAGTCAGAACTTGGATGAGCCATGTCTGGATTCCTGATGCACAGAAATTGCGAGATAACAAAGAGTTGTTGCTTTGCATTGCTAATTGTGTGGTAATTTCTTGTGCAGCAAAAGAGAACTCATGCACACATTACATCCATACCGTCAGCAAATCCTGACAGTTACCTCTTCAACATAGCCAGAATCTCATCATTTCTTTACTTGCTCACCCCTTCTTCTCTCATCAAAGCCACCAATGTTTATTCATTCATTCATTACTTTTTTTGAAGTATAGGGGCGTTACAATGTTGTGTTAGAATGAAGTGAATTGGCTGTATGTATGCAGATATCTCCTCCCTCTTGGACCTCCCTCCAACCCCCCAGCCCTCCATCCTACCCATCTAGGTCATCACAGAGTACCAAGCTGACCTCTGTGCTACATAGCAGGCTTACACTGGCTGTTTTACACATGGCAGTGAATATATGTCAATCCCAATCTCCCAGTTTGTCCTACAACCCTCCACTATGTCCACTCATCTGTTCTCTACTACAGAGCAATGGATACAGAAGATATGGTATATATATGCCATGGAATATCATTCAATCATAAAAGGGATAAAACTGGATCATATGTTGAGACATGGATGGACTTAGAGAATGCTGTACAGAGTTAAGTAAATCAGAAAGAGAAAACAAGCATTGTACATTAGCGCAGATATGTGAAATCTAGAAAAATGATACGGATGAACCTATTTACCAGGTAGTTATAGAGAGGCCACCCATTTTTTATTGCTTGGATAATTGTAACAGATTGTTAGTTGATCTTTAATGCTTAGTTCTCAACTGTTTTTTTCCCTCCAAATAGCAACCAGAATTATACTTTTAAAACACAAATCTGGTTATGCCCTATCTGGTGCTCAGTTGCTCAGTCGTGTCTGACTCTTTGCAGCCCCATGGATTGTAGCCCACCAGACTCCTCTACTGATGGAATTTTCCAGGCAAAAGAACTGGAGGGGGTTGTCATTTCTTACTCCATATGCCTTACCTACCCCTGTGCAAAGTCTGCAGATTTTGCCATCTTATTGGCCTTACCAAGATCCCCACCACATCCTGCAAGGTTTTGTATAATCCTGCCCCCAGCTACCATGCTGACTTCACCTCCTATCACCCTGCCCTTGTTTCTGTTTGCAATGCCACCCTGGGCCCCTGTTTCTTAACTACATCAAGGCCACTTGAATTGGACACAAATGTGATTCTTTACGATGCTGCATCAATAAGTAATTTATTTTACTGACTCTGAATTTCAAAGGAAAAAAATTTAAGGACACATACATAAAAAATAGAAAATGACTTTTGCCGGGAGCCAGGGTGAGGAACTCCGCCCGTGGCAAATGTCATGAGGAAGGAGGCTCCGCATACGCAAAGGCGGGATCAAGCCTCAGGAGTCCCCCTGGAAATTCTCAAGCATCTACCCCCAAAACCAGAGTCTGCCTACTTTACTGCTTTGTGCTCTCATCTACCAGAGAAGGCAATGGCACCCCACTCTAGTACTCTTGCCTGGAAAATCCATGGACAGAGGAGCCTGGTAGGCTGCAGTCCATGGGGTCACTAAGAGTCGGACACGACTGAGAGACTTCACTTTCACTTTTCTCTTTCATGTATTGGAGAAGGAAATGGCAACCCACTCCAGTATTCTTGCCTGGAGAATCCCAGGGATGGCGGAGCCTGGTGGGCTGCCGTCTATGGGGTCACACAGAGTCAAACACGACTGAAGCGACTTAGCATTAGCACAGCATAGCTCTCACCTACACCTTTGACTTTACGGGGGGCTGTCCCACACCATCTCTCTCTGAAAAAGAGTTAAATTACAGCTCCAGTTAATAAAGTTCCTGGGCCTGACAAGAGTGTTTTAGTTCACAACCCTGAGAGGCATGAGATGTTCTAAACTGTCTAAATATAGAGTCCTTTGAGCAGTTAAAAGATTGATTAGAAATTGTATTGGTGAAGGGTTTTTCATTTGTTGGGCCAATGTTTGCTGCTAAGTTTCCATATCCCTTACCTGCTATGTCCCTGGCAGTGTATTGATTAATATAATTGCTGTAAGTAGTAGCTTTAATGTTTGTAACCTTGGACCCTTGAGTTAATTCTTTTTCTTGTTATAGCCCACCACACCTTTGCCCTATAGGAATGCAACTTTATCTAATGCTTTTGGAGGGTGGCGCCTGACTAATCACCTTTAGAGAAAAATAAGTTTTCTGAAAAAAGGGTCTTAAAATGTTAACAGGCCTCCAGGCCAGAAGATGATGCAAATCACCTAAACTTTTGCATGTTATAAGTTTGCAGGAAGAAAGCCTGGCTTATTGCATGGCTCTACCCCTTCCCCCATTATCCTCTATGAATAACTTAAGGTATAAAAACTACTTTGGAAAATAAAGTGCGGGCCTTGTTCACCGAAGCTTGGTCTCCCCATGTCGTTCTTTCTCTCACCTTCTGGCTGAATTGGAGCGTGGAGGCTCTTCAAGCCTACTAATTATGCCTGGGCTTCTAAGATCTGACCGGGGAGGGCTTCCTTAGTGTCTCCTGTCCTTCGGGAGAACGGGAGGACGCCTGTGGCCTACGTAGGTGACGTAAATTCCTAGCCTTGGAATTTTATTAGCTTTCCACGTAAACCAAGTTATTCAGCCTCTTTTCTCCACTGAATTTCCTCACTGAGCTATCCTTATTTAACCACTCTTTATATCCTTAATTAACGTTTAATTAAGCAATTGTTTCCTGATCCTCGCCGACGCCGTCCCCGCTTCGAATTCCCTGGATCCACCGGGGCTGGACCCCGGCAGACTTTACCTGTAGCTCAAATGGCAAAGAATCTGCCTGTGATACAGGAAACCAGGGTTCTATCCCTGGGTGAGGAAGATCCTCTGGAGAAGGGAACGGCAAGCCACTCCAGTATTTTTGCCTGGAAAATCCCATGGACAGAGAAGCCTTGTGGGCTACAGTTCGTGGGGTCATAAAGAGTCAGACAAAACTGAGCAACTAACACACACATAGAAAATATGTTCACGACTTTTGGTTGCGCTTTTCTTTTCTTTTTTTTAAGTTTCAAGAAACCAATACACAAACATGTTAAACAAGGTATTTGGACTTATTGTAATGATATCATGAGAAGCAAGTAAAACATGAACAGCCATACTTCTAAACTTTAGGGGAAATGATTTTGAATTGATTACTTACAATTGTCCTGTAGCTTCTTCATCTATAAGATGGAGATTAAGATAATACCAAATGATTGAATTGTTGTGGGGAATAAATGACTGAATGCACATAGCATCCTCAGACCAGTGTCTGGTATGACGTAAACAGTAAAAAAACCAAAAACCAAAACCCACAACCCATTAGCTCTTTAAATTGTTTTTATTAAATGTGTTGAGCTTTTATTTGAATTATATTTACCTCCAGATTGAATAATAATGTACACCTTTCTAACATGATCTCCAAATCCTGTAACAGTTACGTCTTCACATATTAAAGCCATCTTTTATTGTACTAAAGTTTAACTGTTTCCATCTAATTTTCACATGTATGTTTCAGCTAATTCATAGGTATTATAAAATCACCCTGGCAGTCCAGGGGTTAAAACACTGTGCTTCTAAGGAGAATGCTAAATTATTATTAATTAGGGTAGGAATAGTATTCGGAAAACAAAATAACTGGAAATGTGAGAATGAGGTGCTCGCTATAGTATTTAGCATCCATGTAAATGAGGAAGAAGCAAGGAGGTGAAGATCTGGATGAGGGAGTCAGGGAACCAGAGAAAGTCAAGGACCAAGACATTATACACATGGGACTAATCTGAGCCGGCATTTTCCAGATAGTTTCTGGGGCCTAAAAAAGCGTAGCTTTTCCTGCTGACTCTGCCAAAGTCCATGTGGGTGATAAGACAGGTAGCTATCCATTTACATTGTGTCTGCCCTTCAGCACTGAAGCTTGTATGGAAACCCCAGAGCCCGAGGACTAAGGTCAAGTGGATGCTTACAGTCCTGATGCCCTGGGACCTGGTGCCCTGAGTTTTGAGCAGTCTGGGCAATGTGCTGCCAGAAATACCCTCTCTGCCCTGGCCTGTGCCCAGGCAGGATGGGCCTGGCTGGAGGCAATGACACGGGCGCTAGGGTGTTTTGTAATCTCTTTGGCAACAAGCATCTATTTCATCCTGATCTGTCCTCACTATGCTGACTCACATTCTCACTGTCGGGTCCTCTCCTGCCAGTTCTGCCACTGCAGTCTGACTGTCTCCTTGCCTTATGCTTCTGCTTATTGGTGCATTCTCTTGCCTCACTTTTTCTATTTACCACCTTTCCCATGTATCATCCCTTTATCTTTTACCCCAACCACCATTGGATTCTTCTGCTATGTCTCATTCTTCATGCCCAAGATGATTTTTTTTCCCCTCTTGGTTTAATTAATTACAGTCAGAACTTTAGAGCAAGTCTTCTGCATTAGGCCAAATCATGGGTCTCTCATCAACCTGTAGATTACCTGTCTTCGTACCAAGCTCCCTGCCCTTGTCAAAGCCACCTTGGCCTGGATCCAAGTCATGGGATCCATGGACAAATGACCCTTCAGAAGGTCCTGGGTGAGTGACAGCAGTTGGGGTTCCCACGGGACAAGTGATGAGGCTGGCAATTTCTATACTACACATATTTTAGAAAACACAGAAAATGCTGAGTACTGTACAAACTATCTTGCTGCTGCTAAGTTGCTTCAGTCATGTCCGACTCTGTGCGACCCCATAGACGGCAGCCCACCAGGCTCCCCCGTCCCTGGGATTCTCCAGGAAAGAACACTGGAGTGGGTTGCCATTTCCTTCTCCAATGCATGAAAGTGAAAAGTGAAAGTGAAGTCACTCAGTCGTGTCCGACTCCTAGTGACCCCATGGACTGCAGCCTACCAGGCTCCTCCATCCACGGGATTTTTCAGGCAAGAGTACCGGAGTGGGGTGCCATTGCCTTCTCCACCCAAACTATTTTACGTATGCATTATTTAATGTGATACTTAAACCAACCTGAGATGTAGATTTTATTAAAAGGCTCATTTTTCTTTTGAGGGAGAGCTGAGCCTTACAGAGGTTAAGGTCACATATCTGATGTGTATAGAACTAGGATTTTAACTAGAAATTGGCTTCTGTAATACACTATCTAATCTGAGCATGGCTTGTGGGAGCATGATTTTGATTGTTTTTTAAATCTGATGTCTTAAATGTACAAGATGGTTATGCTGAACTGCAGCAGCTGAAAGCAGACGAGGGAAAAACACATCTTTAATAAAGTCCTTCACTGGGGCAAATGAAGCATTTGGGGCTGTCAATAAATTATTCTGGCATGCAATTCACAACTCAAAAAGAGTACACTAAGAGAACCCCAGCTCCCCTTGGGCACCTAAGTAAATATCTTTATTTCTTACTCTTAATTCTAATTTGAAAGTTTGAAAAAATATAGTGTAACTTCTCAGAAGCCTCTTGCCTTAAGTAATTTCGAAAATGACTCAATTTCTTCTTCATGAAGAAATGACTATCATTTTATGATTATATGTCTTATATCTGATTTGAAATTTTATTTGCTAGTCCCTCTGCATACAATAGCACATACAGAGGGTAGCATAGCATGGCAAACGTGCTAGGAGGTGCTGGGTGTGGGGAGGTTAATGACCAAAAAAGAGACACTATGGTGCTATTTACCATATATGTTCATCTCATTTGTTTTCTTTTCCTTAAATTATTTTTTCCTTGTCTTTCTTGCATTAGCTCTCAGTCCTCCAGGCTGCTATTTCTTATACATGACTTGAATTATTCTACTGAAGAGGGAATGCTTTATCACTTTAAGAAGACTGAATGTTAGAAAAGACCTTCTTTTATTGCCATTTGGATGTACTTATCATTCAATAATTAGCCACCCCTCCAGACAAGGACTTCAAAATGGGAGTTATGATTTGCCAGGGCATTTCACAGATCCAGTCATTAGTGTTCACCCCAGCTGAAAACTACAAGACTAAAAATAATCCAATTAAGTAACAACAGTATATTTTGAAACAGAGCTGAACAGATGGCAAAGTATCCCCCATTCATCATTAATTAATGTTCACTTAGTGCCCACAGAGAACAACTCCAGGTTATTCTTTCGTGAAGATAGAGACAGAACTGCCCCTGCGCTGCAAACTTGTACAGTCTTGTTGGTGGAAATAACCTTATAGGATCCGGAATAGTTTTATGAAGGAAATCACTCCTGGAAATGGGAGCACAACGGACTTCAGTGGATTTTATGACCTTGACAGAGGATTTCAAATATAAAGAGTCTAGAAACTCTGAGTTTCCTTATTTTAGAAGAACTTAAAATTGCAGATATAGCGCTCTCCCGTCTCTACTCAACATGCCAGCGGATCTACTGGATGTTTTTCTCTTCTTTTTTAAAAACGTTAATTATTTTTGGCCGTTGCTGCACAGGCTTTTCTCTCGTTGCAGCAAGCGGTGCTCCTCTCTGGTTGTGCTGTACAGGCTTCACACTGCGGTGGCTGCTCTGGTTGCTCAGCGTGGGCTCCAGGAGCACAGGTTTCAGTAGCTGCCCCTTGTGGGCTCTAGAGCACAGGCTTAATAACTGTGGTGCACTGGTTTCATTGCTCCTCGGCATGTGGGATCTTTCCAGACTAGGATCCAAATCCATGTCTCCTGCACTGACAGCCGGATTCTTACCCACTGAACCACCAGGGAAGCCCTTCTCTTCTTTTAATATTGCCTCTACATTTTAAATTTGTGGATATTTGATTATATCCTGTAACTATGTTTTTCTTTCTCAACCTCTGTATAACCTTGCCACACATATATGTAGGCAATATTTGAGGTTGGCAAAATGATATTCAAGTATAGTGACCTCTCCTGAGGACTTTTGGACACTGGTGTTTCAGAGGATATCAACTTGGTTCATGTGCTTTGCAGAGTGTTTTGCCATCTTGGAAATATTTTTCTCTGCCATAATAAGTCTAGAGGATACTCATACCTATTTTGAGGACTTTTGCTCATAAGTATCTTGGAAAGTTGTGGTTTCAGTTGTATTCCCACACCAAAATAAATGAGCTTTCCAAGTTTAAAAAAAAAATTGTTCCACTGATGCAATACTCATTGAAATGGTTCCAAAAATCTTTTTACTTATTTTAAATAGCGTTCTTTATTATATGCATTTATTTTGTGGATAAAGTGACCACCAAATTCAGAATTCCACTTTTAGACTTATCCAACGTCTTTATTTTCTGGTTAAAAGCTTTAAAAATTGTAACCATCTATGGCAGTTCATTGCCCACTCAATAATCATAGATGACCAGTGCAAGTTCTATGCATTAAACAGGGCACTCAAAACCAGTGCTCTGGGACAACCCAGAGGGATGGTGTGGGGAGGGAGGTGGGAGGGGGGTTCAGGATGGGGAGACACATATACATGTGGCTGATTCATGTCAAAGTATGGCAAAAACCACCATAATATTGTAAAGTCATTAGCCTCCAGTTAAATAAATAAATTAAAAAATAATCATTCTCCTCTCTCCCTTAATGAGCTCTTAATTTTGGGAAACAGCAATGTAGTCAACTAAAATTAAACACTTTCTAGCCCCTATTATAAAATGAGGATAACCAACAATATGTAAGAATGTTGGGAGGTAGTTTTTGAGAATGTCTTTTAAAGAAGTTTTTTCAGCTAGTCCCTGAAGGGAATGCAGGCACTGACTTGCTTTCCAGCAACCGTATTGTGACCATGAGATAAACTTGAAGATGGAAGTCACAGACTAATAAGGTAAATCAGAAATAAACATGGAGCTTATATTATGATGACTTTAACAGCCTTGGAGTGTTCATCTCTAATCTTCAAAGATAAACAGATAATATGATAAAATGAATCCTTTGTTTTGCCAAGGCACTCTATTCTTGGGTCAATTCTCTAACTTAACTGAAACACAGTGTCAGAGCCAAGTGGGTGCTTACAGTGATTTGCAAAGGCCTTAGTGGTTCTGAGGCTGTCTTCCACCCCCACTTCTAACATTTGCTTGACTGTATCCTACCAATCTCTGTAGCGTATACTCTATTACAACGCTATGGCCTGTTTCTTGTATATATCAGGTACACTCCAGCCTCTAGAATTTTGGGCATCCTGTTCACCCTGCCTGGAGTACTGTTGTGCTGCATGTTTGTCCTTCAAGTGCTTTCCCATCCTCCAGGCTGTTACTCAAAAATCTCCTTTCTAGTGCTTCTTCCCTAGTTACCACTTCTGTCACTTCAACATCTTGTCCCCTGACATTTTATATCTCCTTTCCCTTATTTAGTTTTCTTCCTTGTATGATCTAACATATGGTATATTTTGCTTTTATGTTCATTTTATTGCCTGTTTTCCCTTTGACCCATCAGAATGTAAGGTCCAGGTTCAGTTAAATTCAGTCACTCAGTCATGTCCGACTCTTTGAGACCCACAGAATGCAGTACGCCAGGCTTTCCTGTCCACCACCAAATTCTAGAGTTTGCTCAAACTCATGTCCATTGAATTGGTCCATTGAGAAGGAGGAGGATCACAGATGGGTTGTGAAAATAGGATGTGTCCTGAAATCCTAGAGTGTTTCCTGACCGTGGACTCCGTCTTCACTCTCAGCTGAAAATAGCTTTGATTTTTGTGTCACTTCCAGCTATGTTTTACATGACATTTATGTTCAAGGACTCACAGCATTCTTTAACCATGTGCCATTTGGCCTGATGTAGAAATATGACCTAGCAGAAAATCTCTTGTTTAGTTGCTATGTCACGTCTGACTCTTTTGTGACCCCATGAACTGTAGCCCTCCAGGCTCCTCTGTCAATCGATTTTCCAGGCAAAAATACTGGAGTGGGTTGCCATATACTTATCCAGGGTATCTTCCTGACCCAAGGATTGGACCTGTGTCTCCTGCAATGGCAAGTATATTCTTTGCCACTGAGCCACCACCAGAAAACCTCTAGGGCAAAGTTTATGTGCATGCTCATAATTGTCATGGAGAAGGAAATGGCAATCCACTCCAGTATTCTTGCCTAAAGAATCCTGTGGACAGAGGAGCCTGGTGGGCTGCCATCTTTGGGGTTGCACAGAGTCGGACACGACTGAAGGAACTTAGCATGCATGCACGCATAGGAGAAGGAAACGACAACCAACTTCAGTATTCTTGCCTGGAGAATCCCAGGGACAGAGGAGCCTGGTGGGCTGCCGTCTATGGGGTCACATGGAGTTGGACACAACTGAAGCGACTTAGCAGCAGCAGCAGTAGCAGCATAAATGTCAACTCCTGTGCTGTGGGAGGGGAATTGTTGTCCATTTTTTCTTGATTCTAAGTGTGAGTTTTTCACATTGGTTCTCATTATTCCAGGTTTCCTTTTGTTCATATGCTTCACACAATAGTAAAATAGATTGGGAATTGTATATTTGGGCTCTGGAGTCTTCCATCTGAGATTAAATCCTGGTTTCCAGCACTGTCTAGCTGTGTGACCCTGAAGAGCAAGGCACCAGACCTCCACCTAAGTCAATGCTCTCATCTGTGAGAAAAGGTTGATGCCAGTGTATGCCACACAGGGTTGCTGTGAAGACTGATGAG
Organism: Bos mutus; assembly: GCF_027580195.1. Classification (NCBI taxonomy): domain Eukaryota; kingdom Metazoa; phylum Chordata; class Mammalia; order Artiodactyla; family Bovidae; genus Bos; species Bos mutus. The sequence continues at coordinate 59,390,555 of NC_091636.1, forward strand.
ATATATGTGAAGTACCTAAAGTGGAATCTAGCATTGAAACATTTCTGTTTAGCCATGATGATGGTTGAGCTTCCCTGATGGCTCAGTGGTGAAGAATCCACCTGCCAGTGTAGGAGACACAGGTTCAGTCCTTGGGTCAAGAAGATCCCCTGGGGAAGGAAATTACAATCCACTCCAATATTCTCGCCTGGGAAATCTCATGGACAGAGGAGCCTGGTGGGCTACAGTTCATGGGGTCACAAAAGAGTTGGACATTACTAAGCGACAATAGCAATGATGGTGGTGGTGGTGGTGATGATGATGTTTAATTCAATAACGCCAAGGAGTTACTGAGAAGAAAATAAAATATATCTCTAATATATGATACAAAGGAATAGAACAAAAAATTCTGAAACTCATGAATAAATGTTTTATGGATATCAAACTATTTACAAGTTTGAAAATAATGATAGTGAAAAATGACATGCTTTACATTGCTACAGAACAATTTCTAACATTGATTTTGTCTTGCAATTTTCATAATATCCTTGTATATTTAACCATGTAACATACATTTCTATTTCTGTAAATGTTACCTATGGTATTTTATGTGGGTGTGGTTCATCTCTGCTGCATTTACAAGTAAATGATGAAAGGCAATGGGAAATAACTTTAAAAATATTGATGCTAAAAGGGATAGTAACAAATGAACTTGCTGTATTTCTTTATAATAGAATAATCCTAAATTCAAGATGGAACAATTACTTTTGGTCACTGTGGCATTTCAACTGAATTAGGAAAAAAATTTCAGAATTTCTCAGGAAATGATAGATAATACACTAGATGTGACTTGTATCAAACTGAAAATATAAAGGGAGTTTAAGTAAAAATCTTATCGCGTCAGCCAATATGACCTCACTCAAAAAATAAGTTATAATTTTCAGGGCGATTTAATCAGACGCCAAAGTTTAAGCTGTCTCATATTATCAAGACTTTACTTGTGGTGAGCCATAATGTCAGCAGCAGTGTTTTATGGTACTGTGAAACATGCAAATTTTTTCTCCCCCGCCCTCCAATTTATTTGATATCTCAAGTCAGGCAATTTTGAGCAAAAGTTTGAGGTTAACATCACCAGTAACTGACTTGGATGTTCCCTTTCATCCTGGGATCGCTCACTCCAACAAAATTGTTAACTTATTTTTGCATCACTCTTTTTTTAAATATATTTTATTTTATTTTTTAACTTTACAATATTGTATTGGTTTTGCCATATATCAACATGAATCTGCCACAGGTATACACATGTTCCCCATCCTGAACCCTCCTCCCTCCCCGTACCATCCCTCTGGGTCGTCCCAGTGCACCAGCCTCTTTAAAATGTGTTAAGTGCTTCATGTGATGAGCCTGGCTTGGTCTTGAAAGGTTGTTGCTGAGCCACGAAAGACACCGGGATTCTTGGTCTCTGGAGGAGAAGAATTCAATCCGGGGCCAGAGAAGAGGCTTGATCTCTCAGAGCTTGTCTGCAATAAAGTTTTATTAAAGTATAAAAGAGACAGAGAAAGCTTCTGACATAGACATCAGAAGGGGCCAGAAAGAGTGCCCACCCTCACTAGTCATTAGTGGATATTATATAGCTACTGCTAAGCTGCTACTGCTAAGTCACTTCAGTCGTGTCTGACTCTGTGCGACCCCATGGACGGCAGCCCACCAGGCTCCCCCGTCCCTGGGATTCTCCAGGCAAGAACACTGGAGTGGGTTGCCATTTCCTTCTCCAATGCAGGAAAGTGAAAAGTGAAAGTGAAGTCACTCAGTCACGTCCGACCCTCAGCGACCCCACGGACTGCAGCCTTCCAGGCTCCTCCATCCATGGGATTTTCCAGGCAAGAGTACTGGAGTGGGGTGCCATTGTCTTCTCAAATAAAGTGCCTTAGCAGACAACAATAGTATTCCATGACACCTACTTAAAATTTCATGTTCATTTCCTATTTTCCTCATCACAATGTTAACATTTTAATTATGTATTCATTTTAACTGTTTGCATGTGAAAGTACCAACTAATCAATTATTTCAACATTAAGCATATTTCTTTTGAAGCCATGATAATTTGGTATTTTATAAAAAACAATGGAGACTCCTTTTTTAGGATGCTTAAGGCAGAATATTTAAGATTCATGCTTGCTGCTTTGCCTGAGCTTCTGTTCCCTTTGAACCAGGTATATAGCTACTAGCAGTCTGTTAATTAAAGAAAGAAAATGTCTCAAAACTCAGAGAATGGCACCAGGCCCCTAACCCACAAAATGCATTTTGAGATAATCTTGGCACCAGGTGAGTCATCCCGGGCCATAAAATGACTGACATGAATCTTGAAGAAAGGCAGATTTCCATACAAATATATAGTTTCCTTAACATAGATTAGGAGAACAATGTATAACATACTGCTTTGTCAAGTGGGTTCTGAGCCTTTAGGTGGAACTGACTTGAAGACAGAGTCTGGGGTAAATACATAGCCCATTAACACAGCTTAAGACAAACATTTCCATAAGAAAAATGTATTGGTTAGCTCAAGGTTTGAGAAAAGTTAAGCTCAGGTGGAACCAGGTGTCATTACAGCAACACAGAATTTTAAGAGAAACCTCTTTTAAAATTTGTATACAGAAGGGGAAAAAATGTAACACTAGTTTGTTTCCTCCTGCCACTTAAGAGAGAGATAAAAAATGTCTGACACTTGTAGCGTATTTCCTCTGTTTGGAGACCCCCTGGCCTTCCTGCCTGTTACCCTCTCGGTCTGCAGAAGCATCCTAGAAGGTAGGCTTGACAAGCTTGTACAGGGCAGCGCAGCTTGGTGGCCAGTGACACAGATGCTAGTTCCAAAGTCTTTGGGTTTGAACCTTCACTTTGTCCTCATTCTTTCGCTATGTGCTCACCAGCAGGTCGTCCAACCCCAGTTGCCTCACCTGTGACAGGAAGGTGGCCACTTTGATAAATGTGAGTTGCTTGGAGCGCCCCCTGGCTGTAGCAGGCATGACGCCAGCCCCTGCTGCCCTTGTTTGACACATGAGCAAAGCCACACTCTGAAAGGTTATGAGCCTTTTCAAAGAACTTCTTTTCCCTCACTTTTGGGAAAGTGAATCCTTCATTGTGAAACAAAGAGAAAGAGGTGGAGGCATGCAGCAAAGAACAATGAAAAATGAGACAACTATGAAGTTTGTCATTTTCAAGAATCATTTAAGAAAAGACTTCTGCCTTGTTTACTTTCAGAATAATTTGACTTCTTAAAATCTTTGGGAGCATATAATCACCAGAGAGCTGGTATTTAAATATTCTAGCAAAAAAAGGAAGCATATTTTCATTTTCTATCTATGATCAAGAGATTTTCCTTAACAATGGATTATATCTGTGATGACAGTGGCATTTAATACGTTTAGATCCATTTCTAATAGTTTATTTTTCTTTTGCTGGCTACTCATTGATGTTGATCATATAAATGACTCACATATATTTATTTCTTCATTTCAATTCAGTTATATACAGAGTGTTATAAACTAAACATTTGTCTTCCTTCAAAGTTCATATGTTGAAATCCTAACCTCCAATGTGATAGCATCAATATTAGGAGGTTGGGCTCTGCCCTCATGAATGGAATTAGAGTCCTTAAAATGAGACCTTAGGGAGCCTCCTTCTACCATTGAGAACATAGTGGCTTATGAATCTATGAAGGAACTGGGCTCTCGTCAGACACCAACGACCAGTGCCTTGATGTTGGACTTCCAGTCTCCATAATTGTGAGGAATAAGTATTTATTTACGCTTTTTTTTAATAGTTGTATTTGTTTATTTAATTTTCTGGCTGGGCTGGGTCTTCACTGCTGCACCTGGGCTTTCTCACTGCTGCACCTGGGCTTTCTCTCGCTGCAGCAAGCAGGGGCTACGCTAGTTGCAGTGAGTGGGCCTCTCATTATGGTGGCTTCTTTGGTTTTGGAGCACAGACTCTAGACATGCAGGCTTCAGGAGTCACAGCTCATGGGCTCAGTAGCTGTGGTGCCTGGGCTTCATTGCTCTGTGGTTAGTGGAATCTTCCCAGACCAGGGATTGAAATCTCGTTCCTACAGGTGGATTCCTAACCACTGGGCAACCAGGAAAAGTCCAATATTTAAGTCACCTAGTCTGTGATAGCTTGTTATAGCAGCCCAAAGTGACTAGGGCATAGAATGATGAGGTTTCTCCCCCTTTTTTCCCTCAGGTTACTTTGAAATGAAATAGGAGGTATTAGAAAATTTGAAAACTGCTAGTCACCTTTTCTGTAAGCCTTCTAACTAACAAGACACAGGCTGGGCAGTTTATGGTAATAATGATAGTTTTTTGAAATATAATAACAACAAGGGGTAGAGGGCAGCAAGAGAGAAAAAGTGTATGGGGGAAATGATCCAGTTTTATTTAAATGCTCGTCTCAATATCTAAATTCCTTAAAGTTTGATGCAGTTTCTTACCTGTTTCAAATTATGAGTCTGTCTTGGTTAAAATTTTTAGTATTTTTATGTCCCATTACCAACTAATAAATAATGTTTGGATATTATATTCACACACACATGTGTGTGCATGCTAAATTGCTTCAGTCTTGTCCAACTCTTTGAGAACCTATGGACTGTAGCTTGCCAGGCTCCTCTGTCTACAGGATTCTCCAGGAATACTGGAGTGGATTGCCATGCCCTCTTCCAGGAAACCTCTCAACCCAGGGATCAAACCTGCATCTCTGTGTCTCATGAATTGGCTTCCCAGGTGGCACTAGGGGTAAGGAGACTGCCTGCCAATGCAGGAGATGAAAGAGACACAGGTCTGGGATCACAGAGTCAGACATGACTGAAGTGACTTAGCACACACACACTTAGAAGAACACATTACATCCAGGCCATCTCATATGATGGTATAAAGAAAAAAACTGTTAACCAATGTAGTTCTAGCCTGTGATCAATCCATAGTAAGTTCCCTCCATATGAATGAGTTCCATTCCAAGAGTGCATTCGTAAGTCCAACTTGTTTCTAAGTCCAACAAAGTTAACCTTGGTACCCAACTCACACAATTGGCTGTATAGCACTGTATTGTAATAGGTTTATAGTGTGTTTCACACAAATAATACTTAAAAACAAGCCTCAAAAGTAAAGAAAACATTTTTAATCATGCAGTAGAATACCTTGGAAAGTACAGGAGTACAGTATAACAGCTGGCATACAAGGGCTGGCATAGAATGAACAGGCAAGAAAAGTCACTGACTGGAGGAGGGAGAGGAGGTGGGAGATGGTAGAGCTGAAGGATGTTCAGCAATGGGAGATGGAGGGCAAGCTGCAATGTCACTCATGCCTGACGGTTGATGGCACAGGCTCTGGTTCTTTGCTGGAGCCATGTGCACATTTTCATCTTTGAAAGTTCACAGCTTGAAGGTTTGTATGTTGGGGACTTCCTGTACTAACCACAATCAGTCTTCTGCATCTAACCATCTAATCAACCACCTACTTAGCTTTTCTCCTTGGATATCTCAAAGACACTGAAAAACTCTCATTTGACCCCCTGATTTTGTCCAGTGTCTTGTCAGATGCTCTCCTATTTGTACTTACTTTAAAATTTCACCTTTTAATATACTTATTTGCTTAATATTTGATTGTGTCATGGGATAACAGCAGAGATAATGACCATTTTTGCTCAGTACTGTGTCCCACTTATGTACCAGAAACAAAAGAAGAAAGGAAGGCAGGCAGAAAGCACAAGAAAACTCCAGTCTACTGCTGAAGCTTCAAAGGCTGTTAGTCCCCTTAGCTGTATCATTTGATGTTTCTTTGTAGACTGCACTAATATTTCCAAACAAAATTGCTTTTAAAATTTAACACCAAGAGCAATTTCCATCTCAAAATTGTGCCAGTTATTGAAAATGTCTTCGGTGGTGTTACAAATAGTCTTGAAGCTTCCCTAAATGTGCCAGGCATCAGTAATGGGTGTCTGTGATTGTCTCCTAAAAATTACTTATCTAGTTATCTCTAAACAAAGAAAAAAAAAAAGCCCAGAGAAGTAATCATCATGCTGTGTGTAAAATAAGTGCAGCAAATAGCTCCATAAAATAATATTTTTTAAAAGAGTCTTTTTTGTTTTGTTTAATGTCCCAGAACCTTCCAACTGGAAATTAAAGTTGGTTAAAATTACTTCGGGACCAAACCAAGATGCAGGAAAAAGAAAATAGGGTGCATTTACATTCTAAACTATAAAGCATGCATAGAAATGAAAATTCCCTTCTGGTCTAGGATGAGACTGGGTCCTCCCAAGGGTGCCCTCAAATGGAAGGCTTATCCAGGTCTGTTGCAAACAAATCTTCTAATTGCCACTGTGCAGAGTATCCAAAAACATATATTGTGAAAGTTTTCTTCTAAATCTTGAGATCTCTGATAGCAGACAAATTTCCCCACTTTTCTTAAAGATATATCCCTCTACTCCAGTATATTCAATCATGCTGGTGTTTGTTCTGCTTACAAGATCTTAAAGGTATCTTCTTCAGCGGGGTCTCTCACACTTTGAGTGGAGTGCTCTTTAAAAATCAGGTTAAAAATTGTTTACCCCCTAGAGAGTTTAATCTCAGTAATTCTAGAGTGAGGCTTGTGGGTAGGGAGTCAGGAATTTGTCCTTATTTTATTTTTAACTGATGAATTTCTCCAGGAGAATCTAATATGGAAAACACAGCATTTTGGTCCATAGCTGTTGACAGAAGTTATATATATGCTTAGTTGCTCAGTTGTGTCCGACTCTATACTGGTGTGGTGATGCTTGGAAAGAACATCTTAGTTTTATGTTCATGTCGGTCTTATTGTGGTCAGGAAATACTCAGGGTCGTACACAGGCACTGAGGTGACAAATGCTTTCCGCAGCGGTCTTAGCTTGGGAGGCATTCCTGAAGGTTAGTCTGATTGCGCCCCTGGTGGCTTCAGAGGCAAGCAAGGTTAAGGGTGAAGAGCTGGACGTCAAGTAGGGATGCTGTCAGGTCTACCCCTGGTACATCCCCACCCCATCTCGGTGGTAGAACCAGGAGGGACGCGGACGGCGCCTCCATCGGTAAGGGACAGACTAAGTCTGACCAGGAAGGAAAAGCTTTTGGTGTAAAGTCTGTCTACACCCCCACCTAGAGCAGGGAGGGACGCCTCTGGTAGAAAAATGGTGCTGGTCGCTTTTTTTCTCTCTTACAGATGGGAGCCTCACTCCTTTGAACTGTATCCTGAAAAACTGGGATAGATTTGATCCCCAGGGCTTAAAGAAGACACACCTGATCTTCCTATGTGATACTGCATGGCCAAGGTATCCATTGGAGGATGGTGAACGGTGGCCAGTTGGAGGGTCTCGTAAGTATAATACTGCTCTACAGTTAGACGGGTTCTGTGAGGAACAAGGGAAATGGGTAGAACTATGGAGTCTCACAGAGTCAGACACAACTTAAGTGACTTAGCAGCAGCAGTAGCAGCATATGTGTTACCCTTTTTCTCTCTGAGAAATACGCCAGACTTGTGTCCTAAGGGTATAGATTTGGGCGTGAAACCTTCAGCTCCCTCCTGCCTTCCTACTTGGCCCCTGTACCTGGGGCTCCAAGCTGAGCAAACTGAAAGCCAGAGAACCCCCCTCAGAAGGGTTGCCTTGGTCTCAGTGGAAATCCATACTGGGATTCAAACTGCTCACGTGGAGGTCCAAACAACTCCTGTCTCAGAATGTCCTCAGACTACTCTGGTTTCAGTAGAAACTCAGACCGTCGAAGTAAGAGATGAGATGGAGGACAGGAGACAAAGAGAAAAAGAAAAACAGATTTCTCCAATCTATCCCTGGGATCATATGCACAGAGCAGCCAGAGAGACTGAGGAACAGCCACACAAGCTGTTGCCTCTTTATGAAACACCCACCAGGAAAAATAATCAGTCTGTGAGAGTTAATAAGCCTTTTTCTTATCAAGAAATACAAAGAATCAAGGAGGATCTGGGAGACTATTTAGAGGACCCAGAAAAATATATTAGAGCTTTTAAAGGTGTTACTCTGCCTTATGACCTCTGGAGAAGGCAATGGCACCCTGCTCCAGTACTCTTGCCTGGAAAATCCCATGGATGGAGGAGCCTGGAAGGCTGCAGTCCATGGGGTCGCTGAGGGTCGGACACGACTGAGCGACTTCACTTTGCAACCGCATGGACTACAGACTGCCAGGCTCCTCTGTCCCTGGGATTCTCCAGGCAGGAATATTGGAGTGGGTTGTCATTTCCTTCTGACTGGTTGAACCTTTGTAAAAATCCAGGTGACAAGGGGGAGATGTGGAAATGCAGTTTCGAGAAAGAGAGGGAAATGGATCTGAAAGCAGAAGAGACATGACAGGCACAGTTTCTGCACAAGGACAATCACATAATGTATGGAGCCTCTCTTTCCTATCCAAGCAATAGCTACTCACTAAATCAAGGAACCTGATGATGTGCCATTACATGATAGAGGAGAGACTAAAGCTGAAAAGAAACTGAGATGAAGCCAGAGGTTAAAAATCTGTGTTTAAGTAATGACTCACTCCTTTGTTCTGTCCAACAAAGACCTATATCCTTCTCTGTCTTATAGCTGCTATTTCCTTTTGCCTGTGACCCTCTCAGCATCCTACAGTAAGATGAATGGGATTAGGAACTGTGGGAAGGGAAAGTGTGGTGACAGCTAACTTCTGGAGGTGAATGTGGGGCAAAGCAGGAAAGAGCAGACTACTCTCATGGGGAACTGAGGCAGAATGTGTGTACCCATGTCTTTTTCTCTAGCACAGTCTCCCTGCAACAGACCTATGAAAAGGGACCTAACAATTGCATGAATCCCAGTGAGCCACAGACACCAGAGTGGTCCCCTAAAGATGTTTATGTTGGAGCCTATAAATGGAAGGTGGGACCAGATGCATTTGGATAATGCAGACCCCAAAAAGGGTTTTGAAAAGCTGTCACACGTACAGCAATTGTATTTTATGCAATTCACTCTTTTTGACCCAATGTAATGGTGCAGTACCAGTCAGTGTTGGATGCTAATGTCTCATCAATCTTTCTGCTCCCTTTCTATCTTCAACTCATTTCAACTTGGCATCAGTCAATCCTTCTCCAGAAAAAGCCCTCTCAGCATGATCGGCTGTCTAATCCAATGGTAACTTTTCTCCTTGAAATTTCCTAACGTTTATCCGAGATAATTTTTGGCTTTTCCTCCTAATTTTGGACTGCTTTTTCTTGTTTATTTTCTACAGTTTCCTTTGCATCCTAAATACCTGTGGTCCCTGGGACTCCAAAACTGGGCTTCGTATCTCCTTTAAATCTACCCCCTTACTCCCTGACCTCCTCATGCCTGCATTTAACTATAAGCTGTGCCTTCTTGCCTCTCACATCTTTTTGAGACTGCATGTATCTCTTGAACTTTGGGTTTAATTTTTCATCTGTGTCCAGATCATCTCTACCTGAATGTCTTACCTCAAATTCAGCAAGTCCCAAACCAAACTGATTACTTTCCCTCCTCAAACCAATTCCTATCTCAGTGAGCAGAAACTTGTTAACTAGAAAGTCTATTAGTATCTTTGACCTGCTTCAGGTTAAATTAGCCACCGTCACCTCTGCTTCTGAAACATGAAATATACTACTCTCATAATATCTTCTGCAGTGAATTCTAACTTGTCTCCTCATTTATTGGATGGTGAGTTCACCAAAAGCAGGAGGGACAATATCTTATTTATCTCTGAACCCTCAGGGCTCAACTCACTCCTGATTCTCATCATCCCTTTCCTTCTCATATATCCTGATCACCCTCCAAAAGAAATTATGTGATCTGTACAAAGAACTACTTGCTTGGAGAATTCGTGTTATCTTTCATTTTCTTAGCTGTGTTTGGAGAACTTGCTTATATTTGCTAATTCATTTTTGAGAGTTTGGACATAATTATTTTGTTTCTAGCTGCCTGAGGATATGAATTCAGCCACTTGAGAAATGTGCAGGTTGTGAGCCACAAGAAATCAATTTGTCTAGACCATGAAGTTCATTGTAATGGGAATTTTACTTGTCACCTAATATTTATTTTTACAATGCGGATGAAGAGGATAAGTAATAAGTGTTGACAAATATTTGGATATTCATCCCAGAGTTTCATAGACCATTGATTTTAACCATATCACATATTTTTCTAGAGTAATGTTTTTATTATCACTATTTGGAGTCTTGAAGGAGGGTAGCTAACTATAAAAATTGTGAAGAATACATTCTTAATTTAAAATTGATGAGCTTGTACATATCTCAATATTTAGTCAAGGACCTAACACATTTAATTTGAACTTATTTATATTTTAAATCTATATCATAAATGAACGAAATAATTAAAAAATCAAGTTTAGATGAAACGTCTTAAATTCAGCCCTAACCTTAGTGTCTTAGGAAACAGAATCTGAGGCAGAGATTTAAAGTACGAATGTATTATTTGGGAGATGCAACTCTAAGGCAGTATGAGTAAGGAAAAGGGTAGGCAAAAGTGTGCAAGGATGCTTTATGAAACCAGTGACTCCATCCCAAAGGGCTGGGCAAAGACACTGCTGTGCACCCTGGTGCATCTCTTCAGCACAGGGGAAGACAAAGAAGTCATATTAACAGAGCAGTCCATGGAGGGGTGGGGGTTTGGCTCCCTCCTGTCTCATGTTGACCATCACTCAGAGTTCAGTCCACAAAGAGCTAAGTTCTCGGTTCTTTGTTCATTGTTGTTCAGTTGCTCAGTCATGTCTGACTCTTTGCAATCCCCATGGACTACAGCATGCCAGCCTTCCTTATCCTTCACCAACTCCTGGAGCTTGTTCAAACTCATGTCCATTGAGTCAGAGATGCCATCCAACCATCTCATCCTCTGCTGTCCCATTCTCCTACTGCCCTCAATCTTTCTCAGCATCAGGGTCTTTCCCAATGAGTTGTCTCTTCACATCAGGTGGCCAAAGTATTGGAGCTTCAGCATTAATCCTTCCAATGAATATTCAGAGTTGATTTCCCTGTACTTTGTGTGTGTTAGATGCACAGTCACATTTGGCTGTTTGCAATCTCATGGACTGTAACCTGCCAGGCTCTTCTGTCCACAGAATTCTCCAGGAATTCTCCACTCCATACTGGAATGGGTAACCATTCCCTTTTCCAGGGAACCTTCCTGACCCAGGGATTAAACCTGGGTCTCTGTACTTTGGGGTTACATTAATCATTTCTGCCTGTGGTCACTAAGAATGTCAAATTCCATCCTTTAAGGCTGCATTCTTTATATTTCCTTGCTTTCTACAACTTACATATCATCAGTGGCCTAACCTAAGCTTTGCTGTTTGAATTTTGAAAGCAGAGGCAGGAGCTACACACTCTAACCAAGGCTGGTGGTCCAGACTGCTGGTGGTAATAAACCTTGAAGGATCAGTTGGCTCCAAGCAGGGGTCAGGAGGCAGGAGATATACATATAATGAGAAAATGCATAGCATTTGTGTCTAATAGAGTTGATGACTCTAAACTCTCCTCTTGAAGTTTACAGAGAGGGAAGGGGAGAAGAAGGCTTCCACATGAACAAGCTGCTGTAAGTCATCACAGATTTTTTTTTAATTGAGATAATTTACACATAATATTTATGTTTTCATTGTACAACATGACGATTTGCTGTATGCATATATTGTGAAATAATCACTGCAGCAAGCCGATATCCATCGCCACACGTAATTACAAAATTATTATTTGGGTCATGAGAACTTTGAAGACCTCTCTTAGTAGCTTTCAAATATCCAGTTTATTAACCATAGGCACCACTTTCACATATATTTGACCTGGAAGAAAGCACTGAGAGATAAAAGGGTACTGAAGAATCTGTTTGGGGGCAGGAATAGAGATGCAGACATAGAGAGCAGACTTGGGGACACAGGGCCGGGGGAGGAAAGGGTGGGACAAACTGGGAGAGCGCCTCTGGCATATACACACCACCGTGTGTGAAATAGGCAGCTAGTGGGAAGCTGGCGTATAGCACAGCGAGCTCAGCTCGGTGCTCTGTGATGACTTGAGGGGTGGGATGGGGAGTGGCAGGGAGACATGAGAGGCAGGGGATATATGTATACATAAGGTTGATTCATGTTGCACAGCAGAAACTAATGCGACCTTATAAAGTAATTATACTGCGATTAAAAAAAATAAAGAGAAAGTGTCCTCACAATTGAAAAAAATCCTGATGCTAGACTTGGAGAAGTCTGGGCTATCCTTTGGTGGGAGATGACTCCATGAAACCCCTCTGTGACTCTTCTGATGAAATTTTCTGGTCTGCTTTCCCTTTTATAATGTGTTTTAAAAGAATCCTGGTACCTTGTTACAGGCTTTTCCTACAATAAACACAGGAAACTGGAAAAGTTAGGAAACTACAGTTTTTCAAGGATCAAAGTTTTGCATGGAGGAACATTCTTTTCTGAGAACTTCTGACTCTGCTACTTACCTGAATTTGCAGCATTATTTTCAGAGATATGTATGTCCTGACCTCAGCTGCGTATCAGATACTGTTTTTCTCTGGTTGGAGAACAGAGTCCAGAGGATGTTTTGTTTCCATTGGTTGTATTCAGAATAACCAGAGTGTGCATAACTCTCCACATGGCCACATGCAGTCCACTGGTTCCTATGGTGCTATCAGGAGCAAACACTCAGAGCTTTGGCTACAACCACTTGTCCAGCTCAGTTCTCCATGCTTGAACCTTGGATACTGACCCCAGGTGTCAGTGTCAAGCTGAGTCAGGGGTTGGCATGGAATGCTTCTGCTGAGGTTATTATTGGATGACCTTAATATCATTTTGAGATTCCTTACACAATGCCCAGGTATCTTTTCCCTCTTAAGTTGATTCATTCAATCCCCAACATGGCTTTCCTGTTGGCTCAGAGGTAAAGAATCTGCCTGCTAATACAGGAGACGTGAGTTTGATCCCTGGGTCAGGAAGATCCCCTGGAGAAGGGAATGGCAACTCCCTCTAGTATTCTTGCCTAGAGAATCCTGTGGGCAGAGGAGCCTGGCAGGCTGCAGACCATGGGGTTGTAAAGAGTTGGATAGGACTTAGCGACTAAACAACAACAATAACATTACAATGAGCCTCTTTTAATAGCTTACTATCTTTGGATTTTCCTCTGAATTGTACTTCTGTTCTTTGACTGGCAGAAGTGGTATGTAGACTTGAGTCTACCACTAGGCTGGGAGTCCTTCATTCTGCTGGGTGACTTACTTCCCTCATTAGCTACCTTTGATTAGTTCCTGCACTGTTGCTGTCTTTCAGCAGTTGTCTTCTGAAATGTCACACCTGAAATTCCAGGAGATCATTTGTGAACCACAGCAATTGTCTGGAGTTGGTTGATGGACATCCTTTGGCATTCCAGACTACTTAGAAATAGCCAATAAATGAGAGTTATTTTTACTTCCTTCCTTTATAAAAGCCTTCTCACTAGTGGCCTAAGCCATACGGCTTGAATTTTGAGATGCACATCTTATTGTTTTTAGCTGTTAATGGGGAATAATATTTTTTCAATATCTGGCTGATAAAGGAGGCAGCTTGATACAACAGCTTTCTTAATTTTCTTCCTGAAAGGATAGACTAACTCTATTAATTTTTGTCCAGTTTGACAGAAATCAATGAAACCTACCACTAGAAATTCACATTTCACCCAACAATGAAGAGGCAAATATTAATAAATAAAAGTCTATTCAATTCTGCAAGTGCTTTGCAAGTTCTGTCTTGAAAGAAAAATAAAGATAGGATGGCTTTGATGATTTAAAGCTCATTAGGATGTTTCAGTACAGGTTACTTCATGCTTTTATTATGGAGATTTCAGTTTTCTCTCTAGTGAATAGCTGACATTTCCTCATACCCTTAGCTTTTATAAAAGAGTAAGTGGTTTCATTTTATTGGACATTCCCTAATATTAGTCTACCTTTTGGCAAATTCTTTGCAAAATACTGTGAGGGAAATGAAAATTTGCTATTTGCCTTATAGGGATAATATTCCAGTGTGGGAGAGAAAAATGTGTATGATGTAAAAATGACTTGTGCCATTGTTTGATCAGGCTAGTTTGCCTTTTTTAGGTTTTACATATAAGTGATATTATGCAGTATTTGTATTTTTGGTCTGACTTTTTCACTTCACTAATGCCCTGAAGTTTCATCTATCAACATCATCTATGTTATTGCAAATAAGAAGATACCATTCTTTATAATGGCTGAATAATATTTCTTTATCTATCTATCTATTGACCAATCTCACATCTTTATTCCTTCATCGTTTTGGGCACCTACCTTCTTTCTGTATCCTGACCATTGTGAACAATACTGAAATAAACATGGGCGTGTAGATACCTATTTGAGATACTGTTTTCATTTCTTTTTGATATACAGGCAGAAGTGGGATTGTTAGAACATGTATTGCTGTAAGTTTAGATATAAAAAGATTCTCCACTGATTGTCACTCACCTGGCTAATGTTGTAGAGTAAAAGAGTAAAACACTTTCTTGACTGGAAGCCAAGTACTTTCAGAACTATCTCACAAGATAGTCATATACTTGAAAAGTAGAAGTTATGATGAGTGAATGAATGGCAGTATGTAATTCCTAGCTTTCTATTGAAACTGAGTTTGAAAGCTTGCCTAGGTTCTTGGATGTTGGAAGCTCCTTTTTAGTTCCATTCCTTTTCCTAGTCTTGCAAAATGCACTCATGCCTTCACAAGCAGACTTTACTATGTAGTTTTGTTATTCATTCAGTTTTACTAACATTATTTATCTCTATGAGAAATAAACTGTCTATGGGGGATTATTCAGGATCTTCTTTCAACACACAGTACTCAAAGCACAGTTTGGCCTTCATTGGGCGCACCCTTATTATGTTTACTTCATTTCTATTCTTGGCTTTATTGTCAGTTCCCCATATCTGCATTTCTTGCTTCATTTTTGGTTCTTGGATCCATGGTAGAGTGCCTTCTGTTCATCTCTTGGATTAATACAAAAACACATCTTGAGGTTTTCCCCTCCTACCCAAAGAATCTTTGCTAGTGGATACTACAATGAAATTGATAAAGGGTAAGAATAACTAATTAAGTGAAAGTTTAAATCTTCCTAGAGATACAGCACCTGTAGCAGCACCCTGAGCTGGTTCAGGAGCAGGCAGCGTCCAGCAGGGAGCTGGTTAAATCACTGACAGCTCTACATACTGTGAAGCCAGGCTTCCAGATGGGAGTCAGAACCAACTGGTATTTCCAGGAATCGCATGAAATTATAAATTGAAAAGGAAATCAGAAGACAATTTACACATTTCTAGTGGGTAACACTGTTGCTGGCATTCATTGTATATACATAGCTAGGGGCCAAGTGAACTGGTTAGATATTTTTTGTGTGAAAATAATTATTGGGATGTTAAGACACGTTTTGACTTTTGATGGTGGGGCCTCTGAGTGGCTAGGGTTATGGATAGTTTTCTTCTCGTTAATCTGCATATTCTGTGATGAGAATGCATTGTTCTTATGACAAGGGAAAGTAACATTTTCAATCACAAATAAAAGCAGTTGGAAAGTTTAACTGAAAATATAATTTTAGGGGGCTTCCCTGGTGGCTCAGTGGGGAAGAATCCGCCTACCAGTGCAGAAGACACGGGTTTGATCCCTGGTCTGGAAAGATCCCACGTGCTCCTGGTCAGCTAAGCCTGTGTGCCACCACTGTTGAGCCTGTGGTCGCGAGCCCGGGAGCGCCAATTACGGAAGCTAGGGCACCCTAGAGACCCAGCTCCCCAAGAGAAGTCACCACAACGAGAAGCTCACACACTGCCATGAAGAGTAGCCCTCAAACGCTGACACCAGAGAAAAGCCCGCACAGCAACGAAGGCCCAACACAATAAAAAATAGATAAATAAGAACCTAAGAAACTATATGACATAATTTTTTGGCCAGTTATGCCTCGTATTTTCTACAAACTTTGTATTCTTTTTTAGATTGCGTGAATTGGAGAAAAATTTCTTTTCCTAAAACATTTGTTTATGCTAATACAATTTGTCTTTTCAGGTGGCTTATTATAATGCTTAACAATTAAGGTGTTTCTAACACAAACCTCACAGAAAAGGAATAAAAAATGATTGGAGTAGGAAATAAGGTTCTATACATGGCATGAAGCATTAGAGAACTTCCCTGTGAAGCCCTAAAAATGTACCAATGTATGTAACACAAGTTGTTAGGGAATATACATTTGCTATAAAGCTATCATTTTGAACTATTCGCTTGACCTATTTAATTTTGTCCAACTCTCTCTCTCTCATTTTTTTTTTAACCAAATTAAATGCCACAAGTAGAGCCTGTGCTAATTTTTGTTGACTTCAGTTCAGTTCAGTTCAGTCACTCAGTCGTGTCCGACTCTTTGCAACCCCATGAATTGCAGCACGCCAGGCCTCCCTGTCCATCACCAACTCCCAGAGTTCACTCAGACTCACGTCCATCGAGTCAGTTATGCCATCCAGCCATCTCATCCTCTGTCGTCCCCTTGTCCTCCTGCCCCCAATCCCTCCCAGCATCAGAGTTTTTTCCATTGAGTCAACTCTTCGCATCAGGTGGCCAAAGTACTGGAGTTTCAGCTTTAGCATCATTCCCTTCAAAGAACACCCAGAGCTGATCTTCAGGATGGACTGGTTGGATCTCCTTGCATTCCAAGGGACTCTCAAAAGTATTCTCCAACACCACAGTTCAAAAGCATCAATTTTTTGGTGCTCAGCTTTCTTCACAGTCCAACTCTCACATCCATACATGACCACTGGAAAAACCATAGCCTTGACTAGATGGACCTTTGCTGGCAAAGTAATGTCTCTGATTTTCAATATGCTATCTAGGTTGGTCGTAACTTTTCTTCCAAGGAGTAAGTGTCTTTTAATTTCATGGCTGCAGTCACCATCTGCAGTGATTTTGGAGCCCCCCAAAATAAAGTCTGACACTGTTTCCACTGTTTCCCCATCTATTTCCCATGAAGTGATGGGATCAGATGCCATGATCTTTGTTTTCTGAATGTTGAGCTTTAAGCCAACTTTTTCACTTTCCTCTTTCACTTTCATCAAGAGGCTTTTGAGTTCCTCTTCACTTTCTGCCATAAGGTGGTGTCATCTGCATATCTGAGGTTGTTGATATTTTTCCCAGCAATCTTTATTCCAGCTTGTGCTTCTTCCAGCCCAGTGTTTCTCATGATGTACTCTGCATATAAGTTAAATAAGCAGGGTGACAATATGCAGCCTTGACGTACTCCTTTTCCTATTTGGAACCAGTCTGTTGTTCCATGTTGACTTCAGGTACTAGCAACTCATCTTTAAATTTTTTGTTAAAAGAAAAACCAAGCTCTGTTAAATGATGGGACCTCTTTTAATCAAGGGTATGGTGGGTTTTGCAGCATCATTTCTTTGGTCACTTTTTAAGGAAGTAATATCCTTTCCAAGTTTTACTTTCTACTTTCTTCCTCCTCTTCCTCCCTTGCAGTCTCCTCCCCTCCCCTTTTCTTTCCCTGTCTCCAGGCTCTATGGCTCTATTTCCACCTTTTTACTCTTCCTCCTTCCCTTCCTCTCATCTTCTCTTTATTTAAAAAAAAAAGGACACACACATTTATTTATTTATTCAAACAATAAATTTTGTTTTACATTTTAGTTCCACTCTATGGCATGCAGGAATCTTAGTTTCCTGACCAGAGATTGAAAGTTTATTGGGAGTATGGAGCCTTAATCACTGGATCACCAAGAAAACCCCTCATCTCTTCTCTTTACTTCTCTCTTCTCCTTTCCACCCTTCCTTTCTCTGCCCTCCTCCATTCTCTTAATCTTTATTCTCTTCTCTTTTCATTAAAAAAGATTAAAAACAAAACAAATGAAAAGAAAGATGTACTAATTAGAGATTTTTTCCTGTTCCCCAGGAATTAGTGGAAAGATGGATTCAGTGACATCTTAGGGGATATTCTTAACCATTTAACTCTATCCTAAATTTCATCCCTGTGACAGAGACTGACGAGGAATAGGCTCGACGGAGAACAGGCTCGTTGTTGTGTTTTCTCTTATTTCACCAGGTTAATTGAACCAGGTTAGTTAGCATATTAAAAAGCCAAGACATTACTTTGCCAACAAAGGTCCGTCTAGTCAAGGCTATGGTTTTTCCAGTGGTCATGTACGGATGAGAGAGATGTACTGTGAAGAAAGCCTAGTGCCGAAGAATTGATGCTTTTGAACTGTGGTATTGGAGAAGACTCTTGAGAGTCCCTTGGACTGCAAGGAGATCCAACCAGTCCATCCTGAAGGAGATCAGTCCTGGGTGTTCTTTGGAAGGACTCATGCTAAAGCTGAAACTCTAATACTTTGGCCACCTCATGAGAAGAGTTGACTCATTGGAAAAGACCCTGATGCTGGGAGGGATTGGGGGCAGGAGGACAAGGGGATGATAGAGGATGAGATGACTGGATGGCATCACCAACTTGATGGACATGAGCTTGGGTGAACTCCGGGAGTTGGTGATGGACAGGGAGGCCTGGCGTACTGTTATTCATGGGGTTGCAAAGAGTTCGACATGACTGAGTGACTGAACTGAACTGAACTGAACTGAATTGAACCAGATTAATTGAACCATTATGTTAAAAAGTCAATACATGGCTCTAACTGTACTTAATCATGTGTTAAGGATGAATGAACTTTGGTGTCCTGTAAGTTAAAATCTTCATGCCTTTATAGTTTACATAAAATAATGAGATAAATGCCAGGGTGATAAGGTTAATACAGGTTAATTATTATAGGTCAGTCCAGGTCTGATTTATTTATTTAACCCAGAAAGAACCTTAAAACAATTGAATTTGCACTACAATTTTTATTTTTTGGTTTTATCAGATTTATTTTAGAGAGATAAAAGCCTTGCAAATACAGTTAAAGACTCCTTTGTACCCTTTCACAATCCCAGCCTCCTTTCTACCCCCAGATTGACTGCACTAAAGAAGATCCCTCTCATTTCTTTCTCTCATCAAAGACTACCTTCAATTATTCTAGGTTAACATGGGCCAGGGCCCTGGGAACTAAGTACCCCCTAAGTGCTTAGGTATAGGGGAAAATGAGGGAGATGATTCTGCCTCTGTTGATTTTCCCAGAACTACATAGAATGCATACAAATTACTAAGGAGAAAAATGTTCTTGGGTCTCACCCATTATGCCTCATAACCCTAACCATCTGTCACCATTGTAAGTTTACACCTTCTATATCATCTGTCAGGGTCAGAATTCTTTCCCTTAACTGCTTTGCACACCCCTTAACCTGGCCCTATCTCATGCCCTTCCCCCATTCCCAAACTCTCCCACTGTGATCTCTGGCACAGCCTCTTTCTGAAATGTTTCCTTCATCCTTTTTCTCCAGACTGGATGCTGGCTTTCCTCCAAGGATACCCTCTGAAGAGAGGCTGTATTTGCTCTGAGCATCCTAGGCACCTCAGGATCTCATGGAGGGATCATTGTCTTCACTTCCCATTGCGTGAAACACACAATATTTTGACCCTGTATGTTTCTGTCTAGCTCTCAGAAGCTGGTTCATCAGAAAATGGTAGTGTTAATGAGGCAAATATTTCAAAGATTGGAAACAGGTGAAAAAAGTCCTAAATATAAAAATCTTCCATAAAGCTTTATTTTTTAACTAAGCATGGTGCAATATGAGTGCATCATGCTGAACATAAATGATGCTTTGGACTCATTTTTCAATATACCTAGGGAAATTATCTTTACAGCAGAATGCATAGTTTGGGATGCTTTGGCATAAAAATGGAAAGATGACATATGAATGGAATCTAACAAGCATCACCTCTGCTCTTTTTCTATACTTGGGTCTAAAGAAAGCAGCATAGTATTAATAATGCAAAACTCAATGGAAATGTAGATGACATTCTAGAATTTCATCAAGTCTCGTTACTGTGAATGTAATGTCTCAAAACATATCTACAATCACTTGATTTTTTTTTCTTTTTTTAATTTCTGGTAAATAATGCCAAATGTCAAGTGAAAAAGATGAAGACATGGAATAAGTATCCTGAGTTGTGAATCTTGAGTTCTGGGTCTCTCGTATGCTAGTTGGAATTGTCATTCACTTCTGCTGGAATATGTATCCTAACGGATATTCCAATCCTAACAATTCATGAAATGATACAACCAGAGTTACTGAACCCCTGTGGGTGAGCCAAATGAATGTTATATTAGATCAAACTGTGCTTGGAGTATTCACTGCCAAAACTGTTGGTTGTCTTGATGTCTTATGGTCATGAGGGGTTTCCCTTCAGATTATCAAACCCCTATGTCAACCAACAACTCAGATTTCAGAAAATGTCAACCTTATTTTGGCCTTTGTATCTAAAACACCTTAAATATTTTTCCACCTCCCCCAAGACTGTGCTGGGAAGTTTTGTGACAGTTACGGGGAGTCTTTGTGGTCCCATCAGTGGGTGGCAGCAGTTGTTTGCAGGGTCAGAATGGTCCATAGAAAACAGGACAAGCTTGGAGTCCCCAGGCAGGGATTTCAACTCTGCTTTCAGTCTTTTGGGCTTCCCTGGTGGCTCGGCTGGTAAAGAATCTGCCTGCAATGCAGGAGACCCTGGTTTGATTCCTGGGTCAGAAAGATATGCTAGAGGAGGGATACGCTACCCACCCCTATATTTTTGGGATTCCCTGGTGGCTCAGCTGGTAAAGAATCTGCCTGTAGTGTGGGAGACCTGGGTTTGATTCCTGAGTTGGGAAGATCCCCTGGAGAAGGGAACAGCTACCCACTCCAGTATTCTGGCCTGGAGAATTCCATGGACTATATAGTCCATAGGGTGGCAAAGAGTTGGACATGACTGAGTGATTTTCACTTCACTTTCAATCTTTTGCCCATGCCACAGAAGGTTTCTTGTAACTACTAAGTGAGGGATCTTTAAAGATATTAGATAAATAATTCCAAAGAAAATTTCCAGATGAAGAAGAAAGTGCTTAAAGGTCTTGCATGGGTCTTTCTTGCAGAAGGAAATGGCAACCCACTCCGGTACTCTTGCCTGGGAAATCCCATGGACAAAGGAGCCTGGCAGGCTACAGTCTATGGGGTTGCAAAGAGTCAGAAATGACTGAATGACTGAGTACATGGGACTTTCCTGTGAGACAAATGTAAAAGAACTGACCTGGAGTCATTTTATGTTTTTCCTGAGATGACCTCCTTGAAGGGTGATGGGACGCCAGTGGAAGAAGCATTTCTATGGAGCAAATCAGCAGAAACCAACCTGGAGAGTCAAAAGACACCCAGAGGAAAACTGTATCTCCTGAGGCTTAGGTGTTGTCAGAGAGTCCACAAAGGTACCCACTAGAGATGGAGCCAGCTTTCTCACATGCAGGGAGCCAACATAAACCAGGTCAGCAGCTTGGGAGTCTCTGTGCCCTTCCCGCCTCTGCCTCCCTGCATCAGATCGAGAGAAAACCAAGAGGTGGGCATGGTCGGGCTGGACAGGTCAGGGAGGAGGTGAAACAGCAACCAGGAAAAAGACTGAGGTTTCCTCCTACATTTCCTGCTTGGGGAAGTCATCAGATAAACTGAAATATAACACTGTAACTTAGCCCAGTCTCCCGGAAATGTGCTCAGAACACTTATATTAGTCTATGGTTGGGCAATATCACCTAACACAAAGCCTTTTTACAAAGGCTATGTTTGCACACATATTAACACAAAGCCTATATTTACACACATATATAAACATTTAAATATATGTTATATATATGTTTAAATACATGTTATATATGTTTAAATGCTTTTAATTGTGGTAAAATCATATAATATAAAGCACACTATTTTAACTTTATTTAACTGTGCAGTTCAGTGACACTAAGTACATTCACAATGTCTGGGGACTCTCGTCATCATCCATCTCCTGAATTTTTCACCTTCCTAAACTGAGACCTGGGTGTGATCCCTGGGTTGGGAAGATCCCCTGGAGAAGGAAATGGCAACCCACTCCAGGATCCTCACCTGGGAAATTCCATGAACAGAGGAGCCTGGTGGGTTATGGTCCATGGGGTTGCAAAAAAGTCAGACACAGCTTTGTGAGTACACAACAAAAACTGCAACTCCATCCCCATTAACCACTAATCCCCCATTCTCCCCTACCTGCCATGATGCTGACATCTACCAATGTACTTCCTGACTATGAATTTGACTATTCTAGATATCTCATGCAGATGGACTTGAACAGTATTTGTTTGCACCTAATATAAAGCTTATTTTATAATAAAATGTTGACTATCTCACATAATTGAATACTGTGTGTGCAGAATGATTTTAAGTATATTGGTTGCTTACCTTTGTGATCACAGGCTGACTGGGTGCTGAAGCTTGCTGCAGCCACCCAGCATCATGAGACTGTCCTACTACAGATCGCTAGTCTGAGAAAAGACCAGAATTCAAAATCTGAGGTACAGGTTCTACTGAATGTGTATGGCTTTCACACCATGGTGAAGTTAAAAATCTAAGTCAACCATCCTGAAGGCAAGGTCCATTCTGTAAAGTTGCATTTTGAATAGGTCAAAGGTGAGATGGTTCCATGTCCCGGTTACTCTTAGATGGCACCACTGAAAGCAATTCAGTCAGCCACTTGGTGCTGTGTCCTTGTCTCTAAGTTAGAGATAAAGGCACTGTCTTCAAACAGGTTAAGAGTGATGATGATGAAGTGTTTCATTCTTGGTAGGAGTTTGAG
The DNA here is from genome assembly GCF_027580195.1 of Bos mutus. Lineage (NCBI taxonomy): Eukaryota > Metazoa > Chordata > Mammalia > Artiodactyla > Bovidae > Bos > Bos mutus. The sequence goes on from NC_091636.1 coordinate 59,413,309, forward strand.
CAATGCTGTCTTCTTTTGAAACTTCCTACTTAATTCCAAACTACTTCATAAAATAATAGTCTTGATTAGATTACAGCCTTCTAGGAAGAGGAAGAAATTTAGAATAAAAAGCACATTGAGATGCTTCACTTTTATTCCGATGAAAGGGTTTCTTCCCCCATCTTCACAGCCGCCTTGCCTTTCAGTCTTCAACTAGGGCAGGCAGGTTTGTATGCCTGTTTTTCCTTTTGTTCTGACAGCCAGCCGGGAGTGGGGGCCGTGGGGTTTCCATCTCTCTTGAAAAGAACGGGGGTGTGGAACACAGCTCATCTCCTATGAGAGCACTTGACAAAACAATGCCTATTTTTAAAATCCATGGATGCTGTACATTTGCTCATAGAATTCTTAAGAGCAAGGGGAAAAGATATTCTGCTGTGGCAGAGTCTCAGAGGCTGTCGCCTTCTCTTCCACTAGCTGTGGGGTGACAGCAAACAGTGACAGGAAACAGGAGACTCAAGAGTAGACCTTCAACAAAAGCTAAGATTAGATGCCAGAGACTCAAGCGCCCACTCGTATGCCTCCCCTCCAACCTTTCGCGTGGTGCAGGCCACAGTGGCTGGAATGAATAAAAGTGTTCCTTTGGAGCCTCATTCACGTTGTTTTCATTCTCTCCACTCTTGCTGAGAGAAAGGGGTAGGCATGTAGCTTTCTTTTGAGGCTGCATCTGTGCTGGGTGCAGACATATGAGAAGTCCCTACATCAGGATTTTCAAAGGTTACAGAACCATTGTTCATTCTGTTGGGCGAAGAGGACCTCCATGAGCCCTCAGTGGTTATGGAAGGGGATTCTGCACAAGATGATTTAGGAAAAACTCAGCTGGTGTTTCTGCTATTGTCATGCTGTATTGGGTAGAATCCTGTCACCTTGGGTCAAAATAAAGATGACGCACAGGCCCATCTGTATCAGTCTCTGGAATAATAGGTGAATAAACAGAAAAGTCACCAATCAACTTGACTCACTCAGGTCCATTGAGCTTCAAATCAGACTTTTAGTATCTCGGTGTTACTTATCAACAGACAGCTCAGGACACCAAACAAGTGAGAAAATATTACAACATTTCCAGTGGCAGGAAAGCCTCTGCTTTAGTTCTCAGCAGGGACTAATTTCAGTTGCACAGACAGGAACTTGGGCAGAGAAGTCTGGTCAGCATATGTCAATGGTTCCTGGATGGTTTTAGTCCATTCCTGAAAACTTACTTGCATCAGAAATTTGGTAGAATTGTTAAAAAGCACAATTTGGGTGATAACACACATGGCAAATTTATCTGTCATTCTTCATCTTTTTAATTAAAAAATTTGTTGATGTAATATGGGTATAAAGATGGATAAGTCAAGCAGTACTAGAGGAGATTTCATGACAAACAGCTGCCCTCTGTCCTACTCTTTCTCACCCTTGAGTTCCACTTCAGAGACTAAATTATTTGTAAGTCAATCCTGCTTTATTTTCCCTGATAACTTTTTATTTCATTGGCGTATAATTGCTTTACAATGTTGTGTTAATTTCTACTGTATAATGAAGTAAATAAGCTATGAAGTGAAGTGAAGTCGCTCAGCCATGACTGACTCTTTGTGACCCCATAGACTGTAGCCTACCACATTCCTCCATCCATGGGATTTTCCAGCCAAGAGTACTGGAGTGGGTTGCCATTTCCTTTTCCAGAGGATCTTCCTGAACCAGGGATCAAACCCAGGTCTTTCACATTGTAGGCAGAGGCTTTACTGTCTGAGCCACCAGGGAAGTCAATAAGCTATATGTATACATGTATCCCCTCTCTCTTGGACCTCCATCCCACCTCCCCCAGTCTCACCCATCTAGGTCATCACAGAGCACCGAGCTGAGCTTCCTGTGCTATACAGCAGATTCCCACTAGCTATTCCTTTTGTTTTTTTACACAAGAGCAATCCTATCTCACAATTTGTTCTTCCCTCCCCTTACCCACTGTGCCCACATGCCATGCCCATTCTCTATGTTTGTGTCTCTGCTCTTGTTTTGCAAGTAGGTTCATTTGTACCATTTTTCTAGGTCCTACATGTATGCGTTAATATATGATATTTGTTTTTCTCCTTCTGACTTTCTTTACTCTGTATGACAGACTCTAAGTTCACTCACACCTCAACAAATGAACCAATTGTGCTCCTTTTTATGGCTGAGTAATATTCCATTGTTTATGGGATTCTTTGGCCACCTGATACACACAGCCGACTCATTGGAAAAAATCTTGATGCTGGGAAAGATTGAAGGCAAAAGAAGACAGTGGCAGAGGATGAGGTGTTTGGATAGCATCACCAATTCAATGGACATGAACTTGGGCATACTCCAGGAGATAGTGCAGAATGGGAGGCCTGGCATCCTGCAGTCCATGGGGTCATAAAGAGTCAGACATGACTTAGTGACTGAACAACAACAATGATATTCCATTGTATATAGATACCTTTATCTATCCATCTGTTGATGGACTTCTGGGTTGTTTTCATGTCCTGGCTACTGCAAATAGTGCTGCAATGGACACATTGGAGTATATGTGTCTTTTTGAGTTATGGTTTTCTCAGGGTATATGTCCAGTTTCTGTGTTTCTAAAGAAAGTATATATGCTTGCTCTTCCCTTGTTTATCCACTTTAGACAGTGTCTACCATCTTCCTATCATAGAAGATAAAAATTTTGGATGTTCATTTTTTTTTGAGACTCTTCAGTGGACAGTCCTCAGCTGACCACCATCTCTGGGAACCAAGAAGGCGAAGGGCCCGGAGACCTCCCTTTCTACTACTTCCTTAACTTGTGCTTCGGTAAGGCTCTTCTTTCTCATTGTTTTCTCTTGGTCTGAAGCCCATTATGATTCAGTATCTTCTCATAATAATTTTACATCTGTCAGGCAGAGGGAAGGCAGTAATGGTGGGAGGATGTGCTGGGCAGGTGGTGGGCAGTATTGAGTTCTCCTTACATAGACTCTCCACTAATTCATGTACTCTGAGCCTCTCGTTTTACCCTCACCCTCTGTGTAGCTGATGCCTCCAATGTCTGAGCCTGCTCTAGGTTCTGAAGCTCAAACTGATTTCCTTGTCATCAGCTTCTTCCTCTGCCATCTCTTAGAAATCTGCTTTTACACATCTACCAGGCCCAACATCACTTTGAGTCTCATAATATGTTGCCCTCTTTCTCTGGCTTTTCTCCTTTAGTTTCTGTTTGTCTGTGTAGGTTTTAAACCTTCTTTTTTTTGTTTTTCTTTTTAATGTTAGGGGCTTGGGAAAGCAACGGTGATAAAAGGCATTTTTAATTGCCCACATTTTGCCTCCTTCTTACCTAAGATTGCTTTAACCATGGAATCATGCTGGGCTGAGATTCAGTTCTGCTCTGTAACTTACTATCTGTTCTATCACTTCACATTTCCATCTTTAATACAGAGATAATAATGCTTGCTTCATTGAATTTATGGAAGCCCCACTTGAAATCATATCTGGAACAATGCCTATCTGGAACATGATAGCACAGATATGAAGAAGTACTTTTGATTAGTTCCTCACTGTTTGTTCCTACCCAGAAGTCTCTTACACAACCAGTTGGGGCCCAGTGACTACTACAGTCCCGCCATATGCATTTGGTGGACAATTTTTACCCTGATTCAGACACTGTCCTTGCACTGGGATTCTAGAGATGAACAAAACAAAGCCCCTTGCTTACACAGTTTATATTTTAGGGAAGGATGAAGATAAACAAATATGTAGGAAAACATGTCAGATGGTAGCAAATGCTGTGTACAAAAGTAAATTAAGGCCAGCGTGTAGAAGGAAGTTGCTATTTTAGAAAGGATGGCCAGGTAGTATCCCATTGAGAAGATGACCTTGAAGCAGAAACTTGGATTAAAAGTGTAAGAAGTAAGCAGGCCATGCAGACCTCTGTGAGAACCTTCTAAACAGAGCAAACAAGACATACAAAACCTAAGGTGGGAGCATGATTGCCAAGTTTAAAGACTAGCAAAGTGGCAATGTGGCCCAAGTTGAAGATGAGTTCATACGTGATGGGACCTTAAATGCCTTTGATAAGACTTTAGTTTTTGCCTGAGTAGACTCATGAGCCATTGGAGGGCTTTGAGTAGAGGAGTACCATTATCCTTTACGGATGGAAGGACCTAATTTCACTGTAATGTGTTACCTCTGATAAATAAATGATGGCATAATGCTGGCAGTGTCATATCTATTGGGTGTCTAGCTGCTCATGTCTGCATTAGCTGTGCCTCAGTTTTCCAAGTCCAGGCTTTGTACACTGTTGACTTTTCCAGCCTCGACTAGGATCAGCTTCTCGTTCTTCTCTATGGCCAAGACTTCAGACATCATTAACAGATCTTACTTGATCAGTTTCAAGTCATCTTCCAATGTTTGCCTAAACTTCTAGCTCATGATTTGTTTGAGGGTGTTAAGACGTTCCAGTCTAATTCTTCTCCTGTCTCTTGTTGGTTGTAACGTTTCTGCCCACAGATTCTCAAACTTAATGAAACCTGTTATTTGATCATGTTTTGTCTGGCAAGTGACATTAAACAAAGCACTAAGACGAGGTTGTGCATTGGAATGGAACTGAGTGATTTCGGTTCAAGCAGTCTCTCAAAACAGTGTGCTGTTGCCTGAAATGGTTCTATTAATATAAGGACCATATGGGCCCTTGGAAGCACCACTTGGCTGCTTACCATAGAAAAGCAGATGTGTTTGGTGAGATGCTGCCTAGTCTATCTTGTGTTACACATCATTAATCTTCTCAGTGTTAAACAGTATGGGCCATCAGGCGTTTCTTGCAGCCAAAGCTTTTATGAACAGAGGAGCTCCATGGAGGGGTAGCATGGCAAAGGTATTGTGACAATTTCCCTTCAGAAAAGCAATGCCATGCTTTACACAGGAGCCATTCACGGGAGTGGGCTCTTGTTTACAGTTTGCAAACCATTCCATTTTCTTGGGTTCCTTGTTGGTCATTCCTCTACTCCAAGTTTAATATTATGAATAATAATGTCATTTAATTATTCTTACTTTTTTTGCTGAAGTCAGTGCTCCTGGTGGAAGAATTTGGGATCAGCCATGATAGATATTTCAAGATACAAGCGGGAAGTCATTTCCCCCCTCCCCTAGTCTTAATCATAACCACAAAATCCTTGAAAAAGATTCATACATAGTACCTATAGGATAATAATTTAGGGTGTAGATAATCACTGGAATCTGGACTTTAAACCCATGTATCAGTGTTTCCTTTGAGATTGCATTAATATCTGGACACACAATGCTGAACAAGATATGGTACTCATTCTCAGGAAGCTTACCCTCTGAAGGTGGGGACTGAGCAGTAAATAGGTGGGAGGTGAGCCAAGATCTTTATCAGAGATCTGTGTCTTCTCGCGTGGGTTCTTGGCCAGGCGCTTCATTGCCCAGTGCGCCTTGCACAGATCGTATGGCTTGTTCTCATCAAGGGGAGGTGATTGGATGGGATGTACGTTGCTTCTTGCACTGTGGTTTCTCAACTGTCTCTCCTCCCTTGTCTCCTGTCTGTTTCATAGTTCTAGAGTAACTGTGGAAACTTCATATTTGCAATGGCAGAGTCTTCCTTTGTCTGAATCATAAAGGACTATTTGAAGCATAGATCTCCCATTTCTCACCTAACAGGACACCAACACTGATATTTTAAAATTTTCTTCTAGTAGCACGTAGAGGTATGCTAAACAATCCCATTGGCAGTTTGGGAACATGGACAAACAGGGGGTCTGAACAAATACAAGGGATGGACTCAGGCTTGGAAGATTTGGAAAGACTTCTAAGATGGCAATGATGTTGAGTGGTGTTGAGTCAGCAGTCTGCCTTGAGGGTCTGGAATTAAGAATTACTCTGGGATAGAGGTGAAGGCTTGGCGGTCTTTAGGGCTTTCAGCTTATTGATTCCTGAGAGTGGAATAAGGGTTTTTCAGCAATAGGCATATCATTTCATCTGGTAGATATTTTGTCCCTAAATCGTTAGTCCTTGGAATTTCAGAGTCACTTGGCAGTTTAAAATTAAGCACAGTTAAAATTCTCTTAGGTGAAACGTCAGATGCAATAAATTGTAGTTAATGCTCATCGTAATGAAAGTTTTAAGCCTATGTAGCTGACAGAATTTTTATTGCTTTAAATGCCATCTATATGCTGATGACTTGTACATTTATATTTCCAGCCCTGACCTCTCCATTGAATTTAGACTCCTCCATCCAGTTGTCTGCCTCTTTATCATTTCCATCTGAATGCCTATTAGGCATTTTGAATGTACAATGGCCAGACAGAAAATTTTGTGACAATGGCCAGACAGAAGATTTTGTCACCCACCAAAATATTTATTCCCCATCTCAGGAAAATCACATGAACATTTATCTGGTTACTCAATCACAAATCTGTGGTCATTATTTAAGCCCTCTCCTTATTTTTTCTTATATTCAATCTCTCAACGAGAACTCAAAGCTCGATTTCCAAAGCAAATCCCCCTTCCGTCCATGACTTCCCTTTCCATTGATGACCTTGTTCAGGCTACCATTGTCACTTTCCCGGACTATGACAAACTCTTACAGTCTCTCTCCCTGAATCCTTTGTTCTCTTCAACCCTTCATTTCCACACTGTAGCAGCACAGCCTTTTACAGATTAAGGTAGATCACTCCACTTTCCCTTTGAATACCCTGGTCTACTCGTGTCTCTTATGTCTCCTTCATTGTGCTCTCTTTGTGACCCCATGGACTGTAGCCCGCCAGGCTCCTCTGTCCATGGGGATTCTCCAGGCAAGAATACTGGAGTAGGTGGCCATTTTCTACTCCAGAGGATCTTCCCAATCCAGAGATCCAACCATCTCCTGTTTCTCTTGCATCTGTAAGTGGGTTCTCTACTATGGTGCCACCTGGCAAGCCCTGGTCTACAAGGCCCTGCATCTTTGGGCTGCATCTTTTGCTTGTGTTTGCTAAGTTGTTTTGGTTGTGTGTGACTCTTTGTGACCTCATGGACTGTAGCCTGCCAGGTTCCTCGGTGCATAGGATTCTCCAGGCAAGAATACTGGAGTGAGTTGCTATGCCCTCCTCCAGTGTCCAACCCGTGTCTCTTATGTCTCCTGCATTGGTTTCCCAGGTGGTGGTAGCGGTAAAGAAACTGCCTGCCAATGCAGGAGATGAAAGAGATGAGGGTTTGATCCTTGGCTTGGGAAGATCCCCTGGAGGAGGGCCTGCAATTTACCCCAGTATGCTTGTCTGGAGAATCCCATGGACAGAGGAGCCTAACAGGCTACAGTCCAAAGGGTCGCACAGAGTTGAACACAGCTGAAGCAACTTGGCACACCACCTGGGAAGCGCTTTGTTCACTAGTATCCAATTACACTCACCTGCTCAGTTTCTTAATACACTGAGGCCCTCACGATCTTTTGCCTTTGTACTTCTCTCTGAAATGCTTCATTTCCAGATCTTTCCACCCTGGCCCCTCTGCTCAGGTCTCAGCTCAGAAGTCCTCTCTGGCTCACTGGTGACACCTTCATTACCACCTATTTAGAGGAGCCCTCCCCTTTCAGACACAGTCTGTGTCTGATACCTCGACAACGTTTATGTCTGTCTATTTGAACGATCTTCTGGTTTGATTTCCTTACTTGAGTTTGATTTGTCTCACTCAGGGCTTCTCAATCTCAGCAGTATTAACATGGTGGGGCAGATGATTCTTTATTGGGGAGGGAGCTTCTCCTGTGCATTAGAGGATGTTTAGTGGTATTCACCCCTTAGATGCCATCAGCAATCCCCCCATCCCCCACTCTAGTTATGACATCCCAAAATAGTCTCCAATCGTTGTCAAATGTCCCCTGGGAAAATTCCACTCTCCTTTTCTGTTGAAAACTTGTCCAGTTCAGTTCAATCGCTCAGTCATGTCCAACTCGTTGCGACCCCATGGACTGCAGCACACCAGGCCTCCCTGTCTATCACCAACTCCTGGAGTTTACCCAAACTCATGTCCATTGAGTCAGTGATGCCATCCAACCATCTCATTCTCTGTTGTCCCCTTCTTCTCCTGTCTTCAATCTTTCCTAGCATTAGGGTCTTTTCAAATGAATCAGCTCTTCGCATCAGGTAGCCAAAGTATTGGAGTTTCAGCTTCAACATCAGTCCTTCCAATGAACACTCAGGGCTGATCTCCTTTAAGATGGACCGGGTGGATCTCCTTGCAGTTGGATCTCTCAAACGTATCCAACCGACATTAAAACCAGGGGTTCACAATGGGGAGCACGTGTACACCCGTAGCAGATTCATGTTGATGTATGGCAAAACCAATACATTATTGTAAAGTAATTAGCCTTCAATTAAAATAAATAAATTTAAATTAAAAAAAAAAGATAGCACAGGCGGGGGAAAAAAAAAAAAGCAGCTTTACAGTGAAGCCGCTTTTTCTTGAGACCCTGGGAGAGGTCCTACAGAGTGTCCGCTTGAGGTGTGTGTGACATTTCCAAAAGTGAGACACTTTTGCTGTCATTGGTTAAGACCAAAGTTCTCCTTGCACTAGCACATGTGCTCAGTCACTCAGTTGTGTCTGACTGTTTTGCGATCCCATGGACTGCAGCCCTCCAGGCTCATCTGCCTGTGGAATTTTTCAGGCAACAGTACTGGAGTGGGTTGCCATTTCCTACTCCAGGGGATCTTCCTGGGCCAGGGATTGAACCCACATCTCTTGCATGCCTCCTGCATTGGCAGGTGGATTCCTTACCCTTAGTGCCACCAAATTTTTCTTCACTTCCCCACTGGGTGGGTTGTGTTAAAGTGACCATGGGTATGTTTGAGATTTAGGCAGATTGGTTTAGTTGAACTTAGAGGGATGTTTGAATGTGGTTCACAGCCACTTTCTTGAATAGCAAAGTTATTTCTAGTTGTCCTGGTAAGGAGAGGCTCTTTACCTGTAGTGGTTCCCCGGTCCATTGCTCTGGTTCACCTGACACATGAAAGTCAAGGCCAGATGTCACATCCTGATATGAATATGTCCCGTGGCACCTAGTATGTGGATTGACGTGTGAAGAGAGAGGTCTGTGGAAAATTCTACTAGTTATTAAAAATAAAAATATTAACAAAGGAAGATTTGTTTATGCTTTCAAAATGAGAATTATCTCCTGTCAAGAAGATGGCTAGTGCTGTACCATATATTTTCTTCTTCCATGGAAATCACGCAACATAAAATTTTCAGAATTTTTTTGCTATTCATAGGGCACACTCTGCAGCAGAATTATCTCTAGCAGCTCAAATATGAAAGAAATTCAATAAAGGCATTCCCAAATTGACAAAAATACTAAAAATGTCACTCTCAATAACAAATACTGAAGCTGAACTAAACTTTGGTTAAAATATCAATAACGAAAACAATTTGCATCAACCACACTTGAGGAAAGACTAGAGTATCTTCCTATTTTGTTTGAAGAGAAAGATATTCAAGAATCTTCATGTGAGAAATGATCAAAGACCATGCAGTCAAAAAATGTAGGGAAAAATACTATGGGTAAGTATTAGGAAGGTAGTTAATTAAAACGTTACACTATTTTTCAAAACTGTTATGTATTTTTGCACATTTGTGTTATTTGTGTGTGTGTATGTGTGTGCTCAGTCATGTCCAACTTTTTGCAACCCCATGAGCTGTAGCCCACCAGGAATCTCTGCCCAGGGATTCTCCAGGCAGGAATACTGGAGTGGATTGCCATTTCCTCCTCCAGGGGCTCTTCCCAACCCAAGCATTGAAGCTGCATCTCTAGTGTCTCTTTGTGTTATTTGCCAGGATTTAAAAGTTATTTGTTCATTTTTTTTTCTTTTGTTTTTTAAATTGGTATTAACCTTTGTACCTAATTTTATTTTAATAATTTTTGATACTCTTATTTAAGGTGGTCTCCCCAAAATTACATATGCTAGAGGCCCATGCAAACTGGAAGCCTCCAGAAAGCAGATAACTTGGGTATCGGTAATCTACATTACTCTGTGTTGTTTACTAAGTTCTTCCTAGTTCTTGGTGTATACACAGCTCACAGCACACTCTCAGAACACAAATGTATGATTGCTGTTAGACATTTTGTGCTGGAAGCATTGAGCCTCTCCCAGAAACCTGGAAGCTTCTGGGAGGGCATGCAGACTAGATTGCCTACAACTTCAGTTGAAAGGGTGAAGGCTGGCAACTTTCAGGAGGTGGGTCATGTTGATGTAAATAATCAATAAAATGATCAGTGATAGAATTGAGAAAGAGCTTTATTTGAGTGTAACTGAGGACTATAGCTTCAGAAATGCAGATTCAAAAAACACCTGAATTGCGTTCCACTGGACTACAAAATGCATGGATGCTCAGTCATGTCCAATTCTTTGAGATCCCATGGACTGTAGCCCACCAGTCTCCTCTGTCCATGGGATTTTCCAAGGAAGAATACTGGAGTGGCTTGCCTTTTCCTACTAGAGGGAGTGTTCCTGACTCAGGGATCAAACCCGTGTCTCCTGTGTCTCCTGCATTGGCAGGAGGATCCCTTACCACTTTGTCACCTAGGAAGCCCAGACTACAAGATGGGGCAGGCTGAAATAGGCAAAAACTGCCAGGCTGCATAAGTTGTTTGCAAGGATTAGTACTGAAGTTGACGAGAGGTAACGGTGCTCATTAAGTAAGGGTTGTTCGGGTGCAAAGTGGTTGCATGATTACAAGGGGAGACACCTTGAGACCATCAAGTTAAGGCCAGCTGCTCCTAACAGATGTTGCTTTGAAAATGACTGGTGGTGCCCTTGAGTTTGATACAGTTTAGAAAATTCAAGTTCTCAGTGACACAGGAAAAGGGCCTGAAACCACATCCACAACACCTGCATGGCTCCGTTTTAAATACCTGAACCACAGTTACTCCATTTTGATTTTTAGATGCATTTAGTGAATGGTTAAAACAGATGTACAATGCATACTTGACACAAGATAAGCTGTTCTAGCTAGCATAACATTAAGGCCAAATCATGTATAAGACAAAATGACTTTTCCATACCTTAGTATGTGAAAATTTCTTTCATCAAAGCTTTCAAAATATAAGATTTCCTCGTTTATATTTTTGTGAGCTTGTCGACTGTCTTATCATATTCAACTGAAATCTCACTCCCTCCAAAACAAACAAAAACCAATCTTGGGTGAGTTATACAGTAAGCCATAGGTTCCTCATTGGTAAAATATGGACTTAAAAGTATCTATTATATGGGATTCTTTGTGCTGGGTATTTCTTGTGGCAGACTGGTTTCTCTAGTATGGCATGCTGGCTTAGTTGTCCCATGGTATGTGGGATCTTAGTTCACCAACCAGATACTGAGCCCATGTCCCCTGCATTGGAAGGTGGATTCTTAACCACTGGACCACCAGGGAAATCCCTGTATGGGATTCTTGATGGAATTAAATGGGATAAAGTATGTGAATTCCCCAGTACAGTGGCTGGTATATAGTAAGCGATAATGAAATCTTAGCTACTATTATTCTGACCTTATTCATGGAGCATTTGTGTCTGTAAAATCATAGTTATTGATACTATTGATGCAATGTGGGTTTTTTACACTTTTCACAGGCTCATCAAAGGCCTAATATAGAGTTAGTTACAGTGGTGAGGGATCCGTGTTCAAGGTCCACAGACATGGAGGAACACAACCTCTACCGGAAGTCTCCAAGCTAGAAGAGCCTTTTGTCATGTGTCTTCCGAAGCAGGCATCCTGACAGGAGCGTCTTCAGTATCCTCAAAAGTAATGCTTAAAACTCCAAGTAGCCAGAATTTCATGGTATATATATTGAAATAAATTGTAGTGCTTGAAAACAGATTTAGCATACTGTCTAGATTTCTTTTCGCTTGGACTCCATTTCTGTAGAATATATTGCATTGGGCAACAACAGACACAAAGACAATGAGATTCTTTCAAAAACAATTGCTTATTGAGTCCCAAACCACAGGGCACAATCCTCCTGAAATTCCTATAACATAGAATGACAGAACCTACATGAGGATAAAAACACTAAAATCAAACTTTGGTGTTTCCTGGTATTGAAAGCAAACTTTTCCCCCCAGTTTCCTTTCTGGTTGAAAGGCTTGAGAATTGACCTTTAAAATTACAGCCTACAATTTAAATTAGATCAACATGACCATGGAGATAAAGTAATGGAAACTCAGTGATTTGTTAGAAATTAGGGAGCTAAAGCTTTGATGTTACAACTTTGATTTTTTTTTTTTAGAGCAAAGTATTGAACATCAAATAATGTATCATTCCAGAATGTCAGGTTTTTACCTTTTTCTTGGTGGAAATTTGAGTCTTCTGACTCTAACATGGAAAGATTTTGTGGCAGAAAATTGACCTTTCTGAATTTTGCTTTTGAATTAAATTAAATAGAATTTCATCTTGCATTGCTGCGGAGGCCCTGAAGCAAGGAGATATTTTACAATTTAATATGAAATTTATTGAATAACCCCACAAGCATTTATTGTGCACCTAGGTAATGCCTGATACTGTGACAAATGCTAGGCATTGAATTTTAAAAACCTGCTCATCCTTTAAGGAGCTTACCATCCAGAAGAGGCTGGAGTGCACCAGAAGGTGTGTGTGGTGCTGTGAGTTGGAATGAGAGCGTCACTGGGTGTAAATGACGGAGTGGTGAGAAAAGACATGGAAGGGAGATGTTTAAGAAGATACAGAGTGAAGTAAGCTGGAAGGAAAAACACCAATACAGTATACTAACGCATATATATGGAATTTAGAAAGATGATAACAATAACCCTGTGTACGAGACAGCAAAAGTGACGCTGATGTATGGAACAGTCTTATGGACTCTGTGGGAGAGGGAGAGGGTGGGAAGATTTGGGAGAATGGCATTGAAACATGTAAAATATCATGTATGAAACGAGATGCCAGTCCAGGTTCAATGCACGATACTGGATGCTTGGGGCTAGTGCACTGGGACGACCCAGAGGGATGGTATGGGGAGGGAGGAGGGAGGAGGGTTCAGGATGGGGAGCACATGTATACCTGTGATGGATTCATTTTGATATTTGGCAAAGCTAATACAATTATGTAAAGTTTAAAAATAAAATAAAATAAAAAAAAATAAGAAGATGCTTGGGACTTGCCTGTTAGTCTGGTGGTTAAGACTCCATGCTTTCAATGCAGGGGGCACAGGTTTGAACCCTGCTTAGGTAACTAAGAACCCATATGCCACTTGATGCCTTAAAAAAAAGAGCAACCTTTTTGACAGAGGATTTGGTGTTTTTCAGGTGTCTGGAAATGAGAAGCAGAAAGGCAGGGTTTCGGTGAAGCAAGAGTTAAGAGGTGAAGCAAGACTTTTGCAGTCTGTTATTCAGCCTAGTTCCATAAACAGTGAGAAGACACTGGTAGGGTTTTCAAGTCCCAGAGACACACAATGATATTTGCAATAAAGAAAGATATTGTGGCTGAGGGGTGAAAGCAAGACAGTGTAGTAAACACAAACCAAGTTAGAATGTTTCAGCTCCAGCTATCTCATAGACTCAGGACTTGTCCAAGCATTTATCATCTGAGAACAAAAACACATAAGCCAGGGGTGAAAAATAAACTTTTACAAATTAAAACTGAGTGATTATTTATATTTCAAAGATATCACTCCCTTGATTTATTTAATTCAGGAATTACTTTCCAGCAGAGAAAAGAGAATTTGATAGCTTCATGCACATTAAAAAGACTTTTTATAGTTTTTATGTCAATTTTATTTTATTTTTTAAATCAATTTTATTGGAGTATAGTTGATGTACAATTGGTTTCTGCTGTTCAGCAAAGTGAACAGTAAACACACATGTATACATGTATATATATATATATATATATATATATATATATACTTTTTAAAGATTCTATTCCCATTAGGTTATTACAAAGTATTGAGCAGAGTCCCCTGTGCTGTACAGTAGGTTCTTATTAGTTACCTATTGTACATACAGTTGTGTGTATACATCAATCCCAGTCTTCCAATTAATCCCTCCCCTCTTTCCCCCTTGGCTTCCCAGGTGGCACCAGTGGTAGAGACCCCACCTGCCAACGCAGGAAATGCAGAGATGCGGATTTGATCTCTGGTTTGGGAAGATCCCCTGGAGTAGGAAACAGCAACCTGCTCCAGTATTCCTTCCCTGGAACATTCCATGGACAGTGCAGCCTGGCGGGCTAGAGTCCATGGGGTCGCAAAGAGTGGACACCACGGAGCACACACGTGCACGCAGCATAATTTCCCCCTTGGTAGCCGTAAGTTGCTTTTCATATCTGTGACTTTATTTCTGTTTTGTAAATAGGTTCATTTGTACCACTGTTTCGATTTCACGCGAAAGCTATATCATGTGATTTTTGTCTTTCATTAGCATTTTAAAAACACATTTCTGTTTTTCCTTCTCTCTCTCTCTATTTTTCTTAAAGTTAGATACATCTAGGTTAATAAAGACTGATTTTGGGAGGAATCCTGAGAAATGACCTAGGAAGAAGTCTGTGGAATGACCACATTTAAATTACTTCAGTTATTCTACAGTTATTCTACTTTAAATACAGCATCCTTCAGAGAAATTGTTTTCCTTATTGAGCAACCTCCTTACTCAACTCTCAAGGAAGGATGCCCAACTCAGAGACCTCCTCCTTTAGTTACATACTGCACTTTCCTTGGCTTTTACTCAGGTTTTCCATTTCTCTTGTCTCTTGATCTCACTAACATAATCTTGATACAGTAAGTCTCCTAGATGTGAACCTTCAAGTTGAGAACTTTCAAAGATGCAAACATGCATTTGCATGTCGAATCTAAGCTAGTTCGCATGTCTGGCGTATATTGTCATGGGCGTGCATCCTCTACAAAGGGTTTTCTGTATTTTACTGTACAGATACTGTGTCCTGGGTCTCCTGCATTGCGGGCAGATTCTTTACTATCTGAGCCACCAGGGACTCCCCACAAATGCTGTATACAGTACTCTGATACAGTATCTTTTTTAAATTAAATTTTTATATTGTATTGGCATATAGGTGATTAATAATGTCGCGATACCTTCAGGTGAACAACGAATGGATTCACTCATACATATACACGTAACCATTCTTCCCTAAACTCCACCCGCCCCGACCCAGGCGTCCACATAACACTGATCAGAGTTCCCTGTGTTGTACAGTAGGCCCTTGTTGGTTATCCATTTTAAATATGGCAGTGTGTACATGTCCATCCTTAACTCCCTGACTATCCCTTCCCCCTAACCTTCCCCCTGGTAACCATAAATTCATTCTCTAAGTCTGTGAGTCCGTTTCTGTTTTGTACATAAGTTCATTTATATCATGTCTTTTTAGATTCTGACAATCTCTAGGTTCAGTATCTTTATTTAATGCCCAGGGTATCTGGAAGTAAGCATAAAAGCAGATAATACAATATAGTCAATTGTGTTAATTGGGTTGTTGTTGTTGCTCATGTCCTCAGTCATGTCCGACTCTTTGTGACCCCATGGACTGCAGCATGCCAGGCTTCCCTGTCCTTCACTACATCCTGGAGCTTGCTCAAACTCATGTCCATTGAATCGGTGATGCCATCCAACCATCTCATTCTCTGTCATCCCCTTCTTCTCTTGCCTTCAATCTTTCCCAGCATCAGGATATTTTCCCATGAGTTAGCTCTTCATATCAGGTGCCCAAAGTATTGGAGTTTCAGCTTCAGCATCAGTCCTTTCAGTGAATATTCAGAGTTGATTTCCTTTAGGATTGACTGGTTTGATCTTGCAGTCCAAGGGACTCTCAAGAGTCTTCTCCAGCATCACAGTTCAAAGTCATCAGCTCTTCGGTGTTCAGCCTTCTTCGGAGTTTCCTGGTGGTTCAGACTGTCAAGAATCTGGCTGCAATGTGGGATACCTGGGTTCAATCCTTGGGTTGGGGAGATCCCCTGGAGAAGGGAAAGCCTACCTGCTATTACTACTAATAATACTAATACCAAAATCTAGTATTCTTGCCTGGATAATTCCATGGACAAAGGAGCCTGGCAGGCTACAGCCTGTGGAGTTGCAAGAGTTGGACACCACTGACAACTTTCACTTCATTTCAGCATTTTTTATGGTCCAGCTCTCACATCCACACATGATTTCTGGAAAAACCATAGCTTTGACTAGATGGACCTTTGTCGACAAAGTAATGTTTCTGCTTTTTAATATGCTGTCTAGGTTTATCATAACTTTTCTTCCAAGGAGCAACTGTCTTTTAATTTCATAGCTGCAGTCACCATCTGCAGTGATTTTGGAGCCCAAGAAAATAAATTCTCTCACTGTTTCCATTGTTTCCCCAACTATTTCCCAAGAAATGATGGGACCAGATACCATGATCTTTGTTTTTTGAATGTTGAGTTTTAAGCCAGTTTTTTCCACTTTTCTCTCTCACCTTCATCAAGAGGCTCTTTAGTTCCTCTTCACTTTCTGCCATAATGGTGGTGTCATCAGCACAACCTTATCAGTTGATTAGGTTATTGATATTTCTCCTGGCAATCTTGATTCCAGCTTGTGCTTTATCCAGCCCAGCATTTCACATTATGTACTCTGCATATAAGTTAAATAAGCAGGGTGACAATATACAGCCTTGATGTTCTCCTTTCCCAATTTGGAACCAGTCTGTTCCATGTCCTGTTCTAAATGTTGCTTCCTGACCGGCATACAGGTTTCTCAGGAGGCAGGTAAGGTGGTCTGGCATTCCCATCTCTTTAAGAATTTTCCACAGTTGGTTGTTAGTTGGGTACCGAGGCTAATTTGGCAGGACTTACAAACAAATTGGACTTAGGATCGCACTCTAGGAATGGAACTCATTCATATGTAGGGGGGTTACTTCAAGGGAAAGACAAGAGGCAGAGAACCTGAAAGCCCCCAGGGTGTTATCATTGATCGGCATCAAGGATGTTTTCTCCCGCTGGTCCTTGTCTCTCAGGACAGGAGACAGAGAAAGTTATTCAAGCTTATCGGAAGTACATGACAAGAGAAACACATGAATGAAAAACAAAGTGAACGACAAGAGAAACAAATCTACTTTTTGAGCAGTAACTCTACTGCCCGGAGGGACCCATCCATCAAAAAAGAGTTTGTTAGAGAGGTGAAGGCCCTAGGCGATTTCTCTGGGAGACGGCACTGGGAGTCTGGGGAGAAAGTCTTGGGGTGCAGTTGACACTAGAAGTACTGGGCTCGTGACTGAATTGACAAAGATGCTCCCTTCCAAGGCTGTGGCTCCCTGCCTGCTGCTCCTGGTAGCATCTGCACAGCCCGTTATTACCTTCTATGGTACCTTCTACAATATAGAGTTACCTTGTATGGTAATAATGTGACAGCCACACATTCTCAAGCTGTCAGCATTATTTTGTGCAACATGGTTCTCCCTTGAGATCTCTGTGTGCCGCTCTCAGGAGAGGGAAGCAGGCAGGATTCACCCCTCTGTTTCCCTTTTCTTCTCTTTGATCTTCCAAGTTCCCTCTCTCAGCACCTGGCTATCATTCTCTGCCTAAAGACCTGTCATGTCCCTTTCTTGCCATGGGCATGCCTCTCTATTCTCCTTCCTTCAGATGTACCTCCATGTCTTAAGTCAGGGTTCCTAGAGGCAGAGCAGGGATTTGGAGGCATGTGATGTCCTGAGGGAGGGTCTGGTGAGAAGGGGAGGGGGGTGAGGAAGCAGGTGGGGAAGGGAACCCACTGATGGGCGCAGTCTTGGCTTGTATGCCATGGAACATGACCTGTACCACAGGGTCCCTTCACCTTGAGATATGGGAGCCACCATTTCTACCACATTTCAGTGAATGACTGGCTGCCCCAAGTAGAGGGTGAAGGCTGCCTAGGCTCCCAGGCAAGGCTGCTTCCATTAGACTGAGGATGACTGTCTGCAGCAGGTGCATGGGTGAGCCATTAGCAGCCAAGGCTCAAAGCGCTGGAGGGTAGGTTAAGCTGGAGGACACATTAACCTGGGTGAACTATCTGCAAGGGGCTTCGCAGGTGGCACTAGTGGTAAAGAATCCACCTGCCAATGCAGGAGACAAAAGAGACTTGGATTCAATCCATAGATTGGGAGGATCCCCCAGAGAAGGCAACGGCAACCCACTCCAGTATTTTTATTTTCCCAATTTATTTATTTTTTTGATTGAACAATAGTGGCTTTATAGAATTTTGTGGCTTCCTAGCAACTATCTCGTGGTTTCTTGTCAAACATCAATAAAATTCTGTACAGCAACTATCCTTCAATTTGTCTGAAGAATCCCATGGGCAGAAGAGCTTGGCGGGCTATAGTCCACAAAGCTGCAAAGAGTGGGACATGGCTGAAGTGACTGAGCATGCATGGATTGTCTGCAGAGGGGTCAGGGCGAGGAAACAAGTACAGCTACTACATCTACTCTTCGCTTTATGCCACAGTTTCATACTAAGCTTTAAGAAATGATAAATGTCTACCTTGTTTCCAGTTGCAGGGGTGTTTGTGAGGTGTTCAAGACTGGAGGGAAGACCAGGATGGTGGAGCCACAGGCATTCTGCTGGACAGCTGTGGGGAATGCTTTTAGGCAGTGGTTGGGATCATCCTGGCATCTCACTTGTCATAGTCACATAATATAACTGGGGTCCCAGCGGTAGGTCTGGTGGCTTGGTCAACCACAAATACTTCTTGGTGAACATCAGAGCGATTTCTTCAGGTGGCTCAGTGGTAAAGAATCCACCTGCCAAGCAGGAGACTCGGGCTCAGTTCCCTGGTCAGGAAGATCCCCTGGAGAAGGAAATGGCAAACCACTCCACTATTCTTGCCTGGAGAATCCCATGAACAGAGGAGCCTGGTGGGCTACAGTCCATGGGGTCACAGAGTCAGACATGACTTAGCAACTAAACAACAACAATAAGACATCAGGGCTGTGTGATGTGATTTGTGCTTTATATACATCTTTTTATTGGAAGGATTGATGCTGAAGCTGAAGCTCCAATACTTCGGCTACCTGGTGCGAAGAGCTGGCTCATTAGAAAAGACCCTGAGGCTGGGAAAGATTGAAGGCAGGAGGAGAAGAAGATGACAGAGGATGAGATGGTTGGATGGTATCACCAATTCAATGGACATGAGTTTGAGCAAGCTACAGGAGATAGTGAAGGGCAGGGAAGCCTGGAGTGCTGCAGTCCATGAGGTCACAAAGAGCTGGGCACGACTGAGTGACTAAACAACAACAACAATATATCTCCAGGGAGCTTCTTCTCCAACCCTCCACCATGCACATGTCCATTCCAGACACAAAACATGTGTCCCCTGCAGCTAGTCTCTGGGATCCTATAGTAGAGGTGGATCCAGATTTTTGCAGTTCCTTCCATAGTTCCTGGACATGCAGGTGTGATTTTATATTTCCATAAATGGAGCTAACAGTACCAAAGAGGCAGAACTTAGTGAAGTCTTACACTGAGGTTTTGTTAAGCTCAAAAGTGTTGATGTGATGCAACTTGATACATGATCAAGACCTGGTCAGTTTTGTTAATGATGCTGTAAAACAACTCTGGCACTGCAAGGTAGCTCAATAAAATACAAAGGAAGAGTGTTAATAACCTCTGATCTAAATGCTCCAGGAACAGGTGATTCATTTGTCTAGACATGATGCTTCAAGTTGAACATCTGTTATTCTTTTATGGGTTTAGAACATTTTCAATTTCGCATCAAATCTTTCAGTGATTACACTGTATGATGTAATTCCCATTTGCTATGTCTCCATGAGGAGATACTAAATGAAGTCTTAGAATGCTGATGTTACCTTTCCCCAACAGAGACAAGGATTCCTCATCATTTGGATTGACTTGGTTGGCCTGGCTTGTTTACCAAGATAAAAGGGAAACATTTTAATTACACATTTGAGAAAGTACATCAGAGCATCATATTATCACTAGAACAATTATTATCCCCACTGTGCCTTCTGAAATTAAATTAGCGGGGGAGAAATGGGCCTCTTAAATTAAAATCCATTTCAAACTCACCGCTGAAGGTAACTGTTAGAGATGATACACAGGGAGGAAGTGGTACTAAGAATGTTCAGCAAAGACAGGGTCAAGTCAAATGTGTCAGGAAAGCAATTAATAATATTCTCCTTTCTTCAGGCAGTTGAATCAAGGTCAAGAGGAAAGCTTGATTCTTTTGAAATTCTTCCATCATTTCTGTACCTCAGACTTTGGACATTGGGTGTTCACTTGCAGAGTTTTCTCCTTCAACAACATAAAGGGACCAGATATTAGGAAGTAATAGTACTTTAGGAAAGTACTTTAGGAAAGCAGAAACTAAAAATTATTTATCCTTTTTGGTTGGTTCAAAAACAGTAAAGGAAGCGTGTGCTTGTTTGTTGAAAATAATTCAAGTAACACAGAGATAATATGGTCAAAGCGAAAGTTCTCTTTCATTCTCTAAATACCCTGTCATTTGCCAGGATAATCACTAATAGCAGTACAGTATATATCCTTCTCAGTTCAGTTCAGTTGCTCAGTTGTGTCTGACTCTTGGCAACCCCATGAATCACAGCACGCCAGGCCTCCCTGTCCATCACCGGCTCCCGGAGTTCACTTAAACTCACATCCATAGAGTCAGTGATGCCATCCAGCCATCTCATCCTCTGTCGTCCCCTTCTCCTCCTGCCCCCAATCCCTCCCAGCATCAAAGTCTTTTCCAATGAGTCAACTCTTCGCATGAGGTCTGGGTATAGAATAAATAATGTACTATATATATAAAGTATATAATATTAGCCATATAGTACCTTTAAGACATCTAATTGTTTAGTGATGATGGCCTTAGCCTATAAATAGCCAGTGTTGTGGCTGGACCAGCCCTTGGGGTTCTTATTATAATTGCAGGACATCCTTAGAAATAACTACCAGGGAACTTTGAAAATAGAACAAAGTTTTATTACTCATAGATCTTGGAGGATACATAGATCTTGGGGCCACACAGCAAGGGAGAAATAGAAAGAGAGAGAGAGGTGCAGAGAGAAGTGGATTCTTTACCAGCTGAGCCACTAGGGAAGCCCTAAATGAACATGCACCATACAGCCCATGGAATTCTCCAGGCCAGAATAATGTAGTGGGTAGCCTTTCCCTTCTCCAGGGGATCTTCCCAACCCAGAGATCAAACCCAGGTCTCCCGCATTGCAGGCAGATTCTTTACCAGCTGAACCAGGGAAGCCCAAGAATACTGGAGTGGATAGCCTATCCCTTCTCCAGTGGATCTTCCTGACCCAGGAATTGAACCAGGATCTCCTGCATTGTTGACAGATTGTTTACCAACTGAGCTATGAGGGAAGCCCCGGAGAGACACAGAGAGAGAGCAAAGAAATTTGGGAAACTTAGGTTTCTGTCTTTATTGGGGTCAAAGGTGGGGGCATAGGGTTTGCTAGACTGACTTTTTAAAGGTGAATTTAAAACACAGGAGTAGAAGTTTAAAGTGTGGTAAGAGAAAGAACAAGCAGCCCAAATGGTCAGTTATGGAAATCAACCAAGATCCTGTAAGACAAAGGAGACTATGAGTATCTTGGGGTGGTGGTGGGGTGAAGAGACTCTGGTTCTTGATCTAGTCTGTAGCTGGCTTTCTGTTTATTGCATAGAGTCATCTTTGAAGTAGATAGCTTGGCAATCAAAGCTTAAGTTAAGCACTCACATTACAAAACCAAAACAGAAACCCAGCCAACTGTCAGCACTTACACTACAATAATGTGTGGTGTATAATGAACTATTTGTTGTGATTGTTAATCACTGAGTTGTGCCCAACTTTTTATGACCCCATGGACTATAACCTGCCAGACTCCTCTGTTTATGGGATTTCACAGGCAAGAATACTGGAGGGGGTTGCCATTTCCTCCTCCCAGGGATCTTCCTGACCCTGGGATCAAATCTACAAATCCAGCTTCACAGGTAGATTCTTTACCACTGTGTCACCTGGGAAGCCCAGAATATATTATACACAATATATAAATAGTAAAAGTATACGGTGGTAAAGAATCCACCTGCCAGTGCAGGAGAGGCAAGAGGCTTGGGTTCGATCTCTGGGTCCAGAAGATCTACTGGAGGAGGAAATGGCAACCCATTCCAGTAATCTTGCCTGGAGAATTCCATGGACAGAAGAGCCTGGGAAGCTACAGTCCATGGGGCTGCAAACCATCAGACATGACTGAGTGACTGAGCACAGACATAGTACTAAGCATACAATTAATAAGAGAGCGCTAATTCTCTGTGAATATCACCTTCCAGATAAAACTCAGAACTGTACCATTTGAACCAGACTCAAATGAAAAATTAATATCTATATACACAAACTTTTAAAAAGTAAAATAATATTATATTTTACATACTATTTACCATTTTCCTTTTTCCTTATAAGAACGCCTTGGGCAATGACAAGCAGGAAAAAACGTTTAGGGTTTAGTCACAGAAAATGCATTAATATCCCTAATATATAATACCTTTCTAAAATTTGGGAAGAAAATGTACAACCACCATTTAGAAAAATGGGCAGGAAATTAAACAGACATTCTACAGGAAAAGAACTGCAAATGTCCACTAAACAGGAAAGTGAGCTCAATCTCATTATAAATTGTATAGATACATAGCCTGCACTGGGACAGTTTCTCACTTAGCAGATGATCAAAGCCTACAAGTTTGATGCATCATCTGTTGGCAAGTAGAAACAGGTATGTTCACTCATTGCTGGTGGGAATAAGACAATAGACAATCTTATGAGAGCAATTTGACAAGATCTAATAAAAGTGTATATATGCCTTTTGATCCAGCAATTTCATATCCATGAAAAATTTCACCTCAGCCTTTGACGAAAAACAGGGAAATACAAATTTACATCTGAACAAAGGTGTTTATTACAATAGTTTTCACGAGCAAAAGACTGAATACAACCCAATTCTCTATCAACAAAGGGCTATTGGAGTAAACACACACTGCAACTGTAAAAAAATGAGTAAAATCTTGTTGTATTGGTATATATGGTTTACAGGGTACATAGTGAAATTGCTAAGTCTTGTCTGACCTTTTGCAACTTCATGGACTGTAGCCTACCAGGCTCCTCCATCCATGGGATTTTCCAGGGAAGAGTACTGGAGTGAGTTGCTATTTCCTTCTCCAGGTGATCTTCCCGACCCAGGGATCAAACCCAGGTCTCTCTCATTGTAGGCAGATGCTTTACCATCTAGCCACCAGGGTACAGAGGTCACTGAAAAAATTATGGACATACCAAAGTATACAGGATATATTATTTATTTCAGGAAAAGTGATATACACACATAGACCAAAGTCGATACCAATGGTGGCCACTTTGCTTTTAATTTTGTTTTGTTTATTTATTTATTTATTTTTTATTTTATTTTATTTTTCAACTTTACAATATTGTATTGGTTTTGCCATATATCAACATGAATCTGCCACAGGTGTACACGTGTTCCCCATCCTGAACCCTCCTCCCTCCTCCCTCCCCATACTATCCCTCTGGGTCGTCCCAGTGCACCAGCCCCAAGCATTCAGTATCGTGCATCAAACCTGGACTGGTGACTCGTTTCATATATGATATTATACATGTTTCAATGCCATTCTCCCAAATCATCCCACCCTCTCCCTCTCCCACAGAGTCCATAAGACTGTTCTATACATCAGTGTCTCTTTTGCTGTCTCGTATACAGGGTTATTGTTACCATCTTTCTAAATTCCATATAAATGCGTTAGTATACTGTATTGATGTTTTTCTTTCTGGCTTACTTCACTCTGTATAATAGGCTCCAGTTTCATCCACCTCATTAGGACTGACTCAAATGTATTCTTTTTAATGGCTGAGTCATACTCCATTGTGTATATGTACCACAGCTTTCTTATCCATTCATCTGCTGATGGACATCTAGGTTGCTTCCATGTCCTGGCTATTATAAACAGTGCTGCGATGAACATAAGGGTACACATGTCTCTTTCAATTCTGGTTTCCTCGGTGTATATGCCCAGCAGTGGGATTGCTGGGTCATAAGGCAGTTCTATTTCCAGTTTTTTAAGGAATTTCCACACTGTTTTTTTTTTTAATTGAAGTATGATTGTTTTACAGTATTGTTTAGTTTCTGCCCTGCAACAGAGTGTATCAGCTATATGTATACATAAATCCCCTCCTCATGGACCTCCCTCCCACCTCACCCCACCATCTCCAGGTCATCACAAAGCACTGAGTTGAGCCCTGTTCCATACAGCAGTTTCACACTATTTATTTTACACATGCTAGGGTATAAATGGGGCTACCCTGGTGGCTCAGTGATAAAGAATCTGCCTGCAATGTAAAAGATGCGGGTTTGATCCCCAGGTCGGGAAGATCCCCTGGAGGAGGCCAGGGCAACCCACTCCAGTATTCTTGCCTGGAGAATCCAATGGGGTGAAGAGCCTGGTGGACTACACTCCACAGGATTATGCAGAGTTGGACACGACTGAAGTGACTGAGCGCACAGTTATATAGGTCAATCCTAGTCTTCCAATTCATTCCACCCTCCCCTTACCCTACTGTGTCAACATGTCCATTCTCTATGTCTATGTACCTGTTCCTGCTCTGCAAATAGGTTCATCTGTACCAGCTTTTTAGATTATGCATATACACATTAATATGTTTGTTTTCTCTTTCTGACTTCCTTCTGACTTATTTCAGTCTGTTATGCACCAAATATTTTTGTCCCCCAAATATTCATATGGTGAAATACTAACCTGCCGTGTGATGATATTAGAAAGTAGGACTTTGGGGGTTGCTTAGGACATGAAGGTGAGGCCTTCATGAGTGGAATTAGCGCCTTTATAAAACAGACCCAAGAGAGCTTCCCTATCCCTTTGCTCACGTCGGGGCACAGTGAGAAGGTGGTCACCTATGGACCAGGAAAAGCGCTCTGCCCAGACACCAGTTCTGGTAGATCCTTGATCTTGGACTTCCCAGCTTCCAGAACTGTGAGAAGCAAATGTGTTTTGTTTAAGTCACCCAGTCTATGGTTTTCCATTCTAACAGCCTGAATGGACTAAGGAGAAAAGAATAGAGAGGAGTGATAGAAGCTAGACTTTTCTGAATGTACTTTTTAAAAGTAAACAAAAGCTAAAAATTCAGAAGGTCATCCCTAAAATAAATAAGTGAATAAATAAAATTTTGTTCTTTTGAAATAAATAACAACAAAACAAATATATCATTGTATTAATGTCCTTGAAAAAAGTGAAAGTGTTAGTCATTCAGTCTTGTCTGACTCTTTGTGACTCCATGGACTGTAGCCCTCCAGGCTCCTCTGTCCATGGGGATTCTCCAAGCAAGAATACTGGAGTGGGTTGCCATACTCTCCTCCAGGGGATCTTCCCAACCCAGGGATCGAACCCAGGTCTCCCACATTGCAGGCAGATGCTTTACTACTGAGCCACCAGAGAAGCCATGTCTTAGCAACCCAAAATTTCATCATAAAATGATTGCAATCATAGAATTAAAAGTATTATGAACTCATGGTTTATTTTTCTCCATCCATGAGTGTGTTTCCAGAGAAAAGTGACAGAAGTTGTGAACGAGCCAGTAGCAATGAGCATCCTTAGCACCTAAACTCCCTTTCTAAATACCTCATCACCCTAAGTTAACCAGGAATCCCTGGGGGCAGAAATGTATAACTGATGATCTGGGGACTGGAGATGTACAAGGCATGCCTAGAAGATTTCTGACTTTACCTGCCCTACTAGAGGTGAATAGAAGCCGCACGTGCTACCTCCCACCCCCTTTATCTCTCCTGCCCACATTTCAGCTTCAGACCCTATGGGACAGAGCTCTGTGGACCCTTCTCACTTGACAGGAAGCGGGGACCAGCAGGCTGTGTTCCTCATCCTGGGCGTGGTGGACCCTGCAGGATGGAGCCCAGGGGACTCTCTCCAACCTGTACCAGTGACCCCCTCACTCCAGGACACACAATCTGCTCAATCTCAATTAGGCATTTAATTTTATCCATGTGAAACTTGAAAATGGTGCTAAAAGTAAGTGTAAGGTGAGTGCAGAAAAAAAGAGAGTGAGCCGGTGGTCAGGCAAGAAAAGGAGATTTATTAGAGGGAAAAGAGAGGGTAATGAGCTCTTAAGGAGATCCAGTGTTCTCCCTTTCTGACTGAGTCCTTCTTATACCCCATCTGAAGGAATCTCTGGGCCTAGAAAAGAAAACGATGGTCTGAAAGGCCCTTGCTGAATCATCTAACTTTGGAGAAAACAAAACTGAACTTTAGGTCCTGCCCTGATGCTCCCGGCTGGTTGCATCTACCTGGGACTTAGCACCCTCTGTCCAGAAACCTTCCACTGCCTACATATGCCCGGAACTTATCACCCTCTGCCCAGGGGGACTTATCACCCCCTGCCCAAATCCTCCTACCCCCTGTTCAACTAAAAATGCCATCTCAACTAAAGAATACCCCAAACATCCCACCTGACTAGCGTTTCCCTTATCGCTTCCATAAACCTCCCTTTAAATATGAAGCCTCTCTGATCCCTTTCATACTCAGCCTGCTCATTAGGCTGACTGTCAGCCCTCCTTGCCTGAATAAAGGTAACCCACCTCCGTTGAGGTTGTCTCTCCTTCTTTTCTGACTTGGCCCGAACTATGCCTTACACCATCAATGAAAAATTCTCTGAAGGGATGATCACGTCGCTGAAGGTCTGGAATCTGGTGGTCTCGCAGCTTTGAGAAGATAGGCTCCAGTGAGATAAAAAGATGCCATTTGGGCAATTTGGTCAGTCTCACAGATCACTGTGATTTATTCTTTGTTTGCGAGGTCAACATAACAAGCCATCTTATCAATGAGACCCCGTGTGGGCCTATCAGTAAGAGGTACACCAAACTGTACCCTTAGAGAATGTGACTCCACTCTTTCACTCTATTCCCATTACTCCATTTTTTTCATATCTGGTATTTTGATCTTCCTTTAGACATCTTTGCTATAAGCAGTTTCCCACACATCTAATGGCCATTAGGCAGTTTTGTCATAAAAGATAACAAAACTGGCTGTCAGTTTGGTTTGACAGGTTGGTTTCAACTGGCTGACAGTTTGGTTTAATTTCTCCATTGAGGCAATACTTCCTTTTTTGTATAAATCTTAGGCCTTATCACGATCTTCACAGAAAAGAGAAAGTGTGGTGGTCTTAAAATAGCGGATGCTAACAACTACGTATATCAACTTGATAGAAAATGCAGTGATAGGAAAACTTACTGGAAGTGTGAAATAAGAGAGTATAAAGGCAGATTGCATACTTTACTAGAAAATGGTAACATATTAACTTCTGCAAATCCTTTTTGAGCAGTCATCTCTCCCAGTCATCAAAACCAAAAAAGTTTAGGGAGCTATGTCAAATGCAAAAGGTGGCTCGTAATTCACAGATCTTGGAAATCATTAAAGATTGATCCTTTAAGATTGATCCTTTAGCTGATTTAAATACAACAGCCTGTTCTGGCAAGGCATCTTTGCCAAGTTTATCACACAATGTTACACGTTGGAGGCAAAAAAAAATCAAGCTCCTTCTGTACCTCCCAAAGAAATGGTTTTGTGACTCCTGTTGAGTGTAAGTTTCTTGAAAATGGTGAGTATTTTTTGCTCTTGAATAGTGGAGAACACGATGTAGACAGGTTTTTGGTATTTGGCACAGAATCTGGCTTAGATGGTGTGGTGAAATATAAGATAAGGACTGGACACGTGACCAAACATTTAATTGTAGTCTAGATATGTACTCTCAGTTATATATGTTACATATATCAATATGAAATGACAGCATCCCTCATCTGTTCTTCTTACTTCCAGGGAAATTTGAAGAGATTTACAGAATTATTTTTAATATTGCAAAGAGCTTATGTCCACCGTTAGATCCCACTTAATAATTGACTTCGAGAAAGGAAATACCTTCCCTTTCTCTAAGATACACTGATCCTCCATACCTCCAGATTCTGCATTTGCAGATTCAACCCATCATGGATGTGGAGACTGCAAATATGGGACTGAATTAGGCTGTTTTGGTGTTGAAGAAGACTCTTGAGAGTCCCTTGGACTGCAAGGAGATCCAACCAGTCTATTCTGAAGGAGATCAGCCCTGGGATTTCTTTGGAAGGAATGATGCTAAAGCTGAAACTCCAGTACTTTGGCCACCTCATGCAAAGAGTTGACTCATTGGAAAAGACTCTGATGCTGGGAGGGATTGGGGGCAGGAGGAGAAGGGGATGACAGAGGATGAGATGGCTGGATGGCATCACTGGCTCGATGGACGTGAGTCTGAGTGAACTCTGGGAGTTGGTGATGGACAGGGAGGCCTGGCGTGCTGCGATTCATGGGGTCGCAAAGAGTCAGACATGACTGAGCAATTGATCTGATCTGATCTGATGTAAGAGACTTGAACATCCATGGATTTCGGTATCTGCAGGAGTATTCTGGAAACAATGCCCTGGGAACACAGAAGAACAACTGTACCCCCAAATACAACTGTAACAATGAATCTGAGCACATTTTAAAAGTATTCAAGTATTTTTTTATATTTTTAATTTTTACAATAAAAATTTTAAAAAATTTGTTGTTAACATTTCATGTGCAATTTTGTCTTTTTAAATGTCCCTCTTTTATTTTCTTTTCAGTATTTTATCTCCTATGGTAAAATTGCCTCATAGTCAATTACTTGTGTGATGAAATTGCTTACAGGGCAGAACCATTTTTCCACCCTGTTTTCATCTACTCACCAATCACATTAGTTTCTGGTTTATTCTTCTACTAATGAGCGGATACCTGCATATTTTCTTGTTTTTCTTTGTTGTCTTACGTTTTCTGAAGTTTTTTCTGAATAAAATAGAAGCACACTAATCCATTGGGATTGGTACTAAGCAGCTGGTCTTAAACAACAAAACAAACAGAAAGCAAGTACATAACAGATGTGCTTTTTGATTGAATACATTTGAATTTTATTCTAATAATACACACACAGGAAATTACAATGTTGTATGGAAAGGCCTTTCTTTGAGAACACATCAACTATTTTGAGTTCCAAATTACCTATTTGTTTTTATAAAATCATTATCCAGGGTTCGATACCTGGGTTGAGAAGATCCCCTGGAGGAGGGCATGGCAATCCACTCCAGTATTCTTGCCTAGAAAATCCCATGGACAGAGGGGCCTGGCAGGCTACAGTCCATGAGGTCACAAAGAGCTGGACACGACTGAGTGAGTAAGTGCACAACGTATGATTTATAAGGTAAATGGAGAGAGCTGTGACTAATCCAGCGTGTCAGGTAAGCGAAGGTCAGTTAAGAGGTCTATTTTGGAAGTATTCACAAGTTCAAGTTCTTGTTCAATTTAACAAGCTCATGTTTTCCCCCTTTTCATTAATTTCTTTTTTCATTTTATTAATTCTTTGCTTATATTTTATCTTGGTCGAGTGTTGGGGGAGTACTTTTTATAGGTTCCTGAATTGAAGGCTTATGTCTTAGCTTGGGTTGTCCAGAAGCAGACCCTGAGATGTGATTCTGGTGAAAGGGGTTTGTTATGGAGGTGCTCATGTGAACCTGTAAGGAGTGAGGTAGCAGAGAGGGAATGGGGCAGTCTAAGCTCAACCTGGTCCTGTGGGGAGCTCTCTAGCAGATTGAACCATAGCCTGTCCTAACTTAAGGCAAGGATGTGGGACATCTGCATCCCAGCTTTAAGTCAGCCATTGGCTCCAGCCACTAGAGAAGTGGGAGCCAGGACATAACTCCGGGCATTTTTGGGTCAGCAATCATTCAAATGCAATCGCTGCAGAAGTGAGCAGGGGCAGGTCCCCACCAGGAGCACTCTCCACAGGTAAGAACTGATCCCTGGGGATCTGGGCTGGGAACCCACAGATTCTACTCAATTTAGTTTATGCATTTCAGTCTCTCCTCTTAAGTAATAAGTCACTTAAAGTTATGACTTTTTCCTGTTTATTTTTAGCTGCTTTCTTTAGGTTCTGATATCTGGTATCCTTATTTTTGTTAGGTTCTGAATACTTGAGCATTTCTGTGAGCCAGACAGTCTGCTAAGCACCTTAAAGCCATTATCACCTGTTCAGTTCAGTTGCTCAGTCGTGTCCAACTCTTTGCGACCCCATGGATCGCAGCACGCTAGGCCTCCCTGTCCATCACCAACTCCCAGAATTCACTCAAACTCATGTCCATCAAGTCAGTGACGCCATCCAGCCATCTCATTCTCTGTCGTCCCCTTCTCCTCCTGCCCCCAATCCCTCCCAGTATCAGAATCTTTTCCAATGAGTCAACTCTTTGCATGAGGTGGCCAGAGTATTGGAGTTTCAGCTTTAGCATCAGTCCTTCCAAAGAACACCCAGGACTGATCTCCTTCAGAATAGACTGGTTGGATCTCCTTGCAGTCCAAGGGACTCTCAAGAGTCTTCTCCAACACCACAGTTCAAAAGCATCAATTCTCCAGTGCTCAGCTTTCTTCACAGTCCAACTCTCATACCCACACATGGCCACTGGAAAAACCATGCCTTGACTAGATGGACCTTTGTTGGCAAAGTAATATCTCTGCTTTTCAATATGCTATCTAGGTTGTTCATAACTTTCCATCACCTGTAATCACATGTAATTCTCACATTAGTTCTTGAGGAAAATACTATTCTCATTCTTGTGATTTAGTTGAGGACACTGAGGCAGCAGGGGGTGATGGCGCCTGGACCACCTTGAACTCAGGTGCTCTGAATTCAGAGTCTTCTCTCCACTCTGTGCTCTGACCATGGGGATTATTCTCAGGTTCTCTTTAGACATGTCTTCCATCTTAGTTCAACTGTATGCCTGCATTTTGAGTTCTCTGTGTTGAGTGTTATTATTTGTTTGACTTCATCAACTTTATATTTTTCATAAATATTTCTTTGTTTTGGCTTGGTGAAGCCCTTCTCTGAAAGGGTTAGTTGCTCAGTTGTGTCCAACTCTTTGTGACCCCATGGAATGTAGCCCTCTAGGCTCCTCTGTCGGTGGAATTCTCCGGATAAGAATATTGGAGTGAGTTGCCATTTCTTTGTCCAGGAGATCTTCCTGACCCAGGGATCAAACCCAGGTCTCCTGCATTGGCAGGCAGGTTCTTTACCATCTGAGAGACACCAGGGAAGCCTGAAGTCCTTCTCTGGTTCACTTTTAACTTACCTGCTATTGTATTTTTCTTCAGTTACATCACTGGGATCCTGGTTTCAAAAAGGGGCAAAAGTATATGGTCTGTTTGGTCTCTTGAATTGAAAGTTTCCTTATTCTGCCTCCCCACCCCATCCCCCCCACAAAATATCTGAGGAAATATTCTCTTTAGTTTCTAGTACTACCAGACATTGTACAGAAAACTTTCTCATCGTGTGTTGCTTTGATGCCTACTTTCACCAAAATTTTTCTTAGATTCCACAAGAGCTTGCATTTAATTTCTAATTTATTATTATCAGTTGCAAATCCCCAAAGGTGAAAATGGTTGGTAATCTAGAAAACACTTTTATTCCCTGATAGAACACATTATAGAAAGCAGGACATTAAGGAAAGTAGCAAATCCTTTTGCATTGTCAAGAAAAAATCCTTAATTAAATTGTTTCGTAGATCAATTGATAAGCTGGTATTACCCTTGCTTTTATTGTTTTAATTTTTTACGCAAGATACATCAGTTCCCTGGTGACTCAGATGGTAAAGAATCTGCCTGCAATGTGGGGGACCCAGGTTTGATTCCTGGGTCAGGAAGATCCCCTGGAAGACAGCATGGCAACTCACTCCAGTATTCTTGCCTGGAGAATTCCATGGACAGAGGAGCCTGGTGGGCTACCGTCCATGTGGTTTAAGAGTCAAGCACAACTGAGCAATTAACACACCACAGCATGTTAGTTTGATACTAAGAGAGCGATTCTTATGTACAAGATACACGCCATATATAACTCAGAAAAGAACATCCTTCTTGTCTACATCTGTACTTTTCTACTTGAACAGATTTACTTGATCACTAACTACTTGCCTACTTTTAAAAATAATCTCCAACACTGCTAAGAATTTTTCATCACCATGCTTTCTCAAAAATATTGCTGCAAGTTTATATCCTTTTTCCATAGGGCAGCTTTCATGTAAAAGAAGACAGCCTTATTTCAGTCTTCCATCTTTGTAGAGGCAATACTTGAGTTTGTGAAATGCTCTATTACTCTAAGATAAGGAAATAAAAATATTTTGGTAAATTAAGAGAATTTATCTTGAATGTATAAGCTCTTGAATGATTTAGAGTTTTTTTTTTTTACTTCCCTCTCCACCAAAAAATAGATTTATTCTTGCTGTAAAACCTGGTGAATATGATCTAAACCAATACTAATATTTAACCAAGACACTATCAGAGTATGGGTATACCACTATGCTAAAGAATACTTAACTTTTTAATATTCTGACTTTAGTGTTTTTGACTGCAAATTTCTTCTCCTGTATGCTTCCCTTCTACAATATTAATAGCTACAACAGATTGCAGTCTTCCCACTGCAGGGAGTTTGGCACCAAAACAGCTAGGATGGCAGATGTACTCTTACCTCTCCCACATGTAGAGTCGTTCCACTTTTTGCATGAAAAAAGTTCTAGGATTCAAAATTAAAGAAGTAATGGGTTTTGAAGAATAAACTTCATGCCAGATGCTTAGTAGCAACTTACCGCTGTTGATAACATTAATGAAAAAGGATGAATGATTCAGTTTAGTTCAGTTCAGTCGCTCAGTCGTGTCCGACTCTTTTGGACCCCATGAATTGCAGCACGCCAGGCCTCCCTGTCCATCACCAATTCCCGGAGTTCACTCAAACTCATGTGCATTGAGTCGGTGATGCCATCCAGCCATCTCATTCTCTGTTGTCCCCTTCTCCTCCTGCCCCCAATCCCTCCCACATCAGAGTCTTTTCCAATGAGTCAACTCTTCACATGAAGTGACCAAAGTATTGGGGTACTATAGTGACTAATAAATAACCACGTTGCTTTCTTTTTGGATAGCATGTTTTAGAGAATGTTAACATGGGAAGAATGCCATTACCATGGCATTCGTTGGTACTGGAGTCCTCTATAAAATTGTTGTCATTGGTACTTTTAAACCCAATATATCAGATGGAATTGTCAGCTAAGAAGAAACCTTAATGAGAAACTGTAGATTTATGGCAAAGTAAAGAAAACCCAAAGAGGATGTTGGGGTGCCTAGGGGCTAGCAGAGCAGGGAATGTGAAGGGCAAGAGGAAGAAAGGACGTTCTTGGAGCACCATGAGGACTAGAGCCATGGAGAAGCCTCGGTGTTAAAAGGAGGTATCTGCCATCAAGACCATGACATCTAAGCAAGGACTGAGAGTAGACACACACCAGACCTCCTGTCTTCCAACTTCTCCTCTCTAGCTGGCGCCTCTTCCTGGCTAAGAAGCAGACAGCAAAGGAGCGAGGGCCATTCAGTCTTTCAGGGTCAAACTTCGAGGACATAGAGCAGATAGCAAAGGGTAGAGAATGAATGGGGGATGGGGGAGGGGGAGGAAGGCAGAGAATAAGCAGCACAGAGGGTAACATATGAAATGTTTTAAGTAAGTTCCCTGTGGCATCTATTCCCACAACAACTTGCAGGTTCTGTTGCCATTCATAAATGGAGAAAGGGGATATTGGATACCTTAAATGTGTCCAAGAGCACACAGGTAAGCAAGCATGGAGCTGGAATGCACATCTGAATCTGTATGTCCTCATACATAGTGTGTTTATCCTCTCTATAACACTAACTTTAAGATATTTTAACACAAGAATGTGCTGTTTTTCTATTGCAAATTATTCAGTAATTCCCCACCAACTTTGAGATAAAATCATAATCCTTACCTTGGCAAAAGGGTCTCTCAGTATCTGGCCTCTTTCTTCTTTCCCAACCTCATCTTTTCCCTCATCCCCACACATACCCCCAATTCCTAATATCTGACTTCATAATTGCAGGATAAGGCTCAACTTTCAGAAAACGAAGATCATGGCATCCAGTCCTATCACTTCATGGCAAATAAATGGGGAAACAATGGAAACAATGACAGAGTTTGCTTTTTTTTTTAATTTTTATTTTATTTTTAAACTTTACAATATTGTATTGGTTTTGCCAAATATCGAAATGAATCTGCCACAGGTATACATGTGTTCCCCATCCTGAACCCTCCTGCCTCCTCCCTCCCCATACCATCCCTCTGGGTCGTCCCAGTGCACCAGCCCCAAGCATCCAGTATCATGAATCAAACCTGGACTGGCGACTCATTTCACTTTTGGGGGCTCTGAAATCACTGCTGATGGTGACTGTAGCCATGAAATTAAGAGTCTTGCTCCTTGGAAGAAAAGCTATGACCAAACTAGACAGCATATTAAAAAGCAGAGACATTACTTTGCCAACAAAGGAATGTCTAGTCAAGACTATGGTTTTTCCGGTAGTCATGTATGGATGTGAGAGTTGGACTATAAAGAAAGTTGAGCACTGAAGAATTGATGCTTTTGAACTGTGATGTTGGAGAAGACTCTTGAGAGTCCCTTGGACTGCAAGGAGATCCAACTAGTCCATCCTAAAGGAAATCAGTCCTGAATATTCACTGGAAGGACTGATGTTGAAGCTGAAATTCCAATCCTTTGGCCACATGATGCGAAGAGCGAACTCATTTGAAAACACCTTGATGCTGGGAAAGATTGAAGGAAAAGGGGACCACAGAGGATGAGATGGTTGGATGGCATCACTGACTCAATGGACGTGAATTTGAGTAAACTCAGAGAGTTGGTGATGGACAGGGAGGCCTGGCATGCTGCAGTCCATAGGGTTGCAAAGAGTCAAACACGACTGAGAGATAGAACTGAACTGTAAATATCACATTTTTTTCTGGCACCTCCTCTTGAAATTCCATTTTCATGTCTGGCTGCCTCATTCTGATCTTTCAAAACTCACCCTTCCTAGACTGGGTGTCCCTTCCACCTAGAAATCTTGCAAGACTCCCCTCCATCCAATCTGGATGAAGTACCTTCCTCCCAACTGCCATGAGATGATATGATGGTCACAATCATGGCACTGGTCACATGGTGCTATGTGCATCCTTCACTTGACTGTGATTAAGGACAGGAGCTAAATTTTATTTATCTTTACATCCTCCATGCCTAGCTTTACAACTGGCATATCGAAGGGTCTATACAGAACTGTGTTTGTTGAACAATGAATGAATGTTTTGAATTATTAAGCCTTAATCATCTTTGCCAAGTGGCTCAGTGGGTAAAGAATCTGCCTGCAATGCAGGAGACAAAGGAGGATACATTAATCCCTGGGTTGGGAAGATCTCCTGGAAGAGTGTATAGCAACCCACTCTAGTATTCTTGCCTGTAGAATCCCATGGACAGTGGGCTACAATCCATAGGGTTGCAAAGAGTCAGACATGACTGAAGCAGCTGAGCACAACTGTCTTTGCATACATAACCTTTTTTTTTTTTGAAGGGGATAAAGGATGTTGAATCTTTCACTCTGCCCAAGTACCTATGTGACGTTGTTTTAGGCGAGATGCTGCAAGGTCAAAAGATTTCACTTATCATTCAACTTCCCAAGATAAAATTTACTCCTTTGATTTAGAACAAAATCAAGAGAAAATGATTAAAATACATCTTACCTTGAAATTGACAGATGGCTAACCATTATCTGGAGCACACCGGGTTTACCAGGACAGGTGAATCTGCTAGACAATGAGTGAAGGGTGACCCTTGGAGGATAGGAAGAGTTGTAAGTTCAGTAGAAGGAAAGTAAGAGGGGAAAAAAAGCAACACAAACCTGTAGATATTTGTACAAAAAAAGTCATGAAACTTCAGACAATAGCCCAAGGACACGACATTTTACTTTCTCTCCTTTAGTTCTTGCTTCTTTTGGGGGCAGCTTCGTTTCACAAGAGAGAACATGAAAGAGAAATTGAGTGAAAGGGTGAAAGGAAAAATGGGCAATGGGTTACGACGATAGAAATGGACAGGTGGGAAAATCAAAGCTGAGTGCCCCGAAGAGGAGAGACTGTCATACAAGGCATTCAAAATGGCAGAAGGGCATGGCAGAAGCCATGTTGCTTTGGAAGATGGAATGGCAGAAAGAGGAAGGGTTTTAAAGACTTTTCCTATTTCTGTATCTTCCCTTACTTAGCTTGGCCCATGATTACTTTAGAGTTTTAATTGAGCATTAGAGGCTAAATGGATTGGAATCTAAGCTATCGACTGTTATACAGATGATGCCAGCAGGCCAAAGGCCCAATGAGAAGGCAAAACATTTCTTGGAATACAAGTTGATAAAGCAATAAAACAAAAGGCTGAATGAAAATGGTCAATTTGGGCTATGATTAAAAAGCCTAATGGCACTTATGAAACTTTGCTACTTAAATCTGCTTCTGGTTTCCCGCTTTCCACAAGGAATTTAAGAATTAATTTTAGGAGCTTCAGGGTAAAAATTAATTTAAAAAATATGATAATTTGCAAGTGTCTTTGAGTGTTGGGAACATTTTGTTATGTAGAATTAGTGAAGAACTGTGCTTGACTATAATGTGAGAACAGTAACTGTGTATTTAGCATATGTGGGTTTAAAAATATTATTCATAGGTAGCATATGTCATGAGAGCCTTTGGAATATGAGGTAAACAGATTTTTAAAAATTGTGGCAGAATTTGGAGGAATTAAGAATTTCATTTAAACATGCAAACACCCTCATTCTTTTTCCCTAGTTAAAGCATAAGGAGATTTTGTATAATTATAGTCTGGATGCTGCTGTGAAAAAAAGAAAACATTAACAGGCCACTTTTTTCCTATAAAGTGAAGGAAACGTTCTAGGACGCTTCTGAGCTACTATATGTGCCAGACAGTAATAACATGTGTAATTTTAAATAAAGTATTGAAAGCAAATTTTGCCCTCTGGTGATAGAGGATTTTGCCATGCATTTCAATAAGATATTTAACTTTTCATTTGGCAGTGAATAGAAAATCTCTCTATTCCAATGTGTATGAAGCATTGACAATTGTTCTTCAGAAGCTGCATTGTAGATTAGGAATTAGAATCTAGGGAGTCTGCGGAGGCCATATGCCAAGAACTTAAGCACCCAAACTAGGTTTTTGAATATGTTACCAGTAGATGTGGAGTTAGCACTTAAACTTGAAGAGTGGTAAAAAACTGAATCATGGGCCACCTGGAGCTTCCCAGGTGGCACTAGTGGTAAAGAACTTGGCTGCCAATGAGACACAAGAGATGCTGCTTCGGTCCCAGGGTTGGGAAGATCCCCTGGAGGAGAGCATGGCAACCCACTCCGCTATACTTATCTGGAGAATCTCTTGGACAGACAAGCCTGGTGGGCTATGGTCCATAGGGTTGCAAAGACACGGCTGGAGCGACTTAGCATAGGCCACCCTAGTCTTGCCCTTACCTGTTAAAATAGATACTAGAAGAATGTCTCTGTTTTTTCCTACTACATGAAAAGAGAAAAAACAAGTGGCTACAAAAGCTATATTCTTTTATTAATTGCATGATATTATGTTTTCCTACTTAATGAGATTTATTGGGCTTCCCTGTTGGGTCAGCTAGCAAAGAATCTGCTGACAATGTGGGAGACCTAGGTTTGATCCCTAGGTTGGGTAGACTCCCTGGAGAAGTAAATGGCTACCCACTCCAGTATTCTGGCCTGGAGAATACCATGGACTCTATAGTCCATGGGGTCACAAAAGAGTTGGACACGATTAAGTGTGAGGTGTTCACACTCACACACACCTGTATCCTAGGCAAATAACATGGAGAAGGAAGTGGCAACCCACTCCAGTATTCTTGCCTAGAGTATCCCATGGACAGAGGAGCCCGGTTCTCTACAATTCATGGCATTGCAGAGTCAGGCATGACTTAGCGACTAAACAACAACAAAATGCTATCTATATTTTAATTATGGCATTTTGAAAAGACAGAAGAAAAATGCTACCGTAAACATGTATATGTGAAATGCTACCATAAAAAAATACAAATGTGATATGTGTTCTGTATTTAGAAACAGTAAGTATGTAAATTTGTACTTATTCATTACTAGAATAAGTTCCTGCAGTTACATGTTCTAGCAGAAAACATAAAGGACTATTCTGTATCTTGGATGGAAAGACTAAATATAAAAATGATTTCAATTTAAAAAATTAAAAAAAAAACACAATAATATGGAAATAAGGCTAAAGAAATTTGTCTAGAATCTGAAAACAAAA
Organism: Bos mutus; assembly: GCF_027580195.1. Classification (NCBI taxonomy): domain Eukaryota; kingdom Metazoa; phylum Chordata; class Mammalia; order Artiodactyla; family Bovidae; genus Bos; species Bos mutus. The sequence goes on from NC_091636.1 coordinate 59,451,583, forward strand.
TTTAAAATTGCAAACAGTAGCCTAGAAAATTTAAAAATTTGGGAAAAAAATCCTATGGTAGACGGGAGGATGCTCTAATAGATTATAGTTAAATTTTAAAGGTAGATTTTCTTTTGAAAGGCAATGGATAGTCACATGGATCAATGAAACGAAACAAAGCATGAAAATATGTGTGTATCTGAGTGCTTGTGTGTGTATATGCTTGGAATAAGGGAAGTTTTTATATTATAAAACTGATATTTCAAATTCAGCCAAGAAAATTCAGATTATTTACTAAGTGGCATTAGATAGCCATAAAGAAGGCTGAGCACCAAAGAACTGAGGCTTTTGAACTGTGGTGTTGGAGAGAACTCTTGAGAGTGCCTTGGACTGCAAGATCAAACCAGTCAATCCTAAATGAAATCAATCCTGAGTATTCACTGGAAGGACTGATGCTGAAGCTCCAATACTTTGGCCACCTGATGAGAAGAACTGACTCATTAGAAAAGACTGTGATGGTGGGAAAGATTGAAGGCAGGAGGAGAAGGGGATGATGGAAGATGAGATGGTTGGCTGGCATCACCGACTCAAGGACATGAGTTTGAGCAAGCTCCAGGAGATGGTGAAGGACAGAGCAGCATCATGTACTGCAGTCCGTGAGGTCACAAAGAGTCGAGTGTCACTGAGTGACTGAACAACAAAATTAGATAACTAGGCATTTAATAATAAAAAACCTATATCGTGGTATATTTAAATATTAATTGCATATGATTAAATATATAAATGTAAAAATTAAAACTATAAATATTCTAAAAGAAAATATAGAAAGGCAAATTTATAATCTTAGGATGTGGAAGTCCTTCTAAACATTGCTGAACACTGAAAAGATAAAATTAAAAGTGCTGATTAATTTAATCTTATAAAATTAAAAACTTGCCTATAGAAAAAGACACTGTAAACAAAGTTAAAAGATTAAAGCTAGAATGAAATAATATATATACAATATGTATCATGGATAAAGACTGGTATTCTTAATAAAAGTAGAATGTTTCTATATAGAGAAGAAGAATAATAAAATGTTTCTACATATAGAAAAATAAAAATAGAATGCAAACAATACACAGTAAAAGAATTACAAATGGCTAGAAAATAAATAAAAAGAATATTCAACTTAATCAGATATTAATAATTACAAATTAGGTCTTCCCAGGTGGCTCAGTGGTAAAGAATCCATCTGCCAAGCAGGAGATTCAAGTTTGATCCTGGAGTTGGGAAGATCCCCTGGAGTATGAAATGGCAACCCACTCCAGTATTCTTGCCTGGAAAATCCCATGGACTGAGAAGTCTGGTGGGCTATAGTTTGTAGCGTCCCAAAGAGTTGGACATAACTTAGCAACTGAGTGCACACACACACAAATTAATGCAATTAACTTCTGTCTTTATTCCCCTTTTTGGCTTGCTGCTGCTAAGTTGCTTCAGTCGTGTCCGACTCTGTGCGACATCATAGACGGAAGCCCACCACATCAGTATGCAAAAGATCTGAAAAATCACTTACAATTGATAAGGATGTGGAGAAATGGGACATTATACTACCTGTTGGTGTTTATAGAGCTACTTCTAGAAATATTTCTCACATAAACACTTGTCGTCTTGTGGTCCCCTTGTGAAGGGTCAGAATCAACCATCTGCCCACATCTCGTGAGGTATCTAGATGCCACGCATGTGCCCACAGAGTATGAAAACCTCATTTCTCATACAATAAGCCTTTCTGGGGCCACAGGGAAGGGTCCCAGGCAAGTGTGAGATGGACTGAGAGAGCAAAGCAAACTGAGTTTGAATTTTTATTGTGATTTCCTGGTGGGACCAGGAAGAGGGTTTTTGAGGTTAAGTCAGGGATTGCATGGTTTGAATTTCTCACTGGCACCCAAGAAGGGAAAGCATGGATTTTCCATCAGCTTCCCTACATGGGGACAAGAGAAGAAGCTGGCATAAGGATTGAAAGCTATGAACAATCATTCATCAAAAAGTAAAGACAGGAGAGGGTTGGATGTATGGAGAGAATAACATGGACACTTACATTACCATAGACAAAATAGATAGCCAATGGGAACTCAAATCCAGGCTCTGTAACAACCTAGAGAGGAGGGATGGGGAGGGGGTGGGATGGAGGTTCAAAAGAGAGGGGACATATGTATACCCATGGCTGATTTATGTTGATGTTTGGCCAAAATCAACAGAATTCTATAAGGCAATTATCATTCAATTAAAAAATAAATAAATTTAAAATTAGAAAAAATGTAAAGACAAATCCTTTAATATGGAAAAATATGTATTTATATATTCATTTTGATGATGATTTATATATTCATTTTGCTGTATATCTGAAAATAACACAATATTGTAAATCAACTATACTTCAATAAAAAATAAAGTGGAACTTGTTGTTGTCATTCAGTTGCTAAGTCCTGTCCAACTCTTTGTGACCTCATGAACTGCAGCACAGCAGGCTTCCCTGTCCTTCACCTCTTCCCAGAGCTTGTTCAAACTCACGTCCATTGGGTCGGCGATGCCATCCAATTATCTCATCCTCTGTCATCCCTTTCTCCTCTTGCCCTCAATCTTTCCCAACATCAAAATCTTTTCCAATGAGCTGACTCTTTGCATCAAGTGGCCAAAGTATTACAGCTTCAGATTCAGCATCGGTCCTTCCAATGAATACTCAGGATTAATTTCCTTTAGGATTGACTGGTTTAATCTCCTTGCTGCCCAAGGGACTCTCAGGACTTTTCTCTAGCACCACATTATATTTACATATAAGCTCAGATACACATTCATTGGGACACATATTATGCTATTGTTTGTACTAAGAGAAACACTACAATGATGTAAACAAATCCTGGTCCACTCACAGTATGGACTGCTATGAAGTAAGGAAAGGTGTATAATGGGGTGAGTCTATGAGTTCTGATGTAGGAAGACGTCTGTGACATGTTTTAAATGAGTAAATATATAGTATGATTCTCTTTGAAAGGTCCACATAGTATTTTAGGCTTTGCAGGTCACATGCTCTCTGTCATTGCTGCTCAACTCAGCTGTTGTAGCACAAAAGCAGCCTTCAACAACATGTAAGCAATTGTAAAGCTGTCTTTCAATAAAACTTTATTTACAAGAAAAAAATACAAAAGCACCTTTTAATGTGATTTTTCATTATATATAAACATTATATATATAATGTTTATATATATATATAAACAAAAAAAAATATATATATATAACAAAAAAATCCATCATACAAAATAAATATATTCGCCATTGTGGTTGGAGGAAGTAAGAGAAACAAAACACAAGAGTAAGTGAAGATGAGGTAATGGAGGATGCATTCATAGAATTCGGTAGATAACAGAGCAGAATTTTGGAAATTTCTGTGATTCTTTACCTACCCAGTTCTCTCCTGACATTGCAATAACTTTCTGTTTATTTTTTCCCTTTCTTTATTTTTTTACTTTACTATATTGTATTGGTTTTGTCGTACACTGACATGAATCCACCATGGGTGTACATGCGTTCCCCATCCTGAACCCCCCTCCACCTCCCTCCCCATCCTTCTAATTGAGACTCCTCACTCCTTCTACTCCTCCAGGCTTCCCTCCAGTGCAATGAAATTAGCTGGACAAAGTCATTTTTCTCTTTGGGACCTTCTCCTTTTCTTTCCTCCCATCAGAAGCGCACTTCTCTTTCCTGTGTGAAGTCTCAGACATTGACCTCTCTCTCCCTCACCCAGGACTCCCACCACCCAGACATGACTGCCATGGGTTTTTTTTTAACAAGATATTTTTAAACAAGTTTATAAACACATAGAATATATACATATTTGTGAGTTTGAAATCTGTTTTACATTTTGCTTTCTGATTTAACATTATATTCCTTGTATATATTATTAAATAGTTTACTATACAGGAAAATGGCTTTAGGAGTATATTATCATAACCTTATTGCAACTATCATCAGATGAAAAGGTTTAATCAATCAGAGCTTAAGTAACTTGCACAAAGTCAGGAGTTAGTGTGGAGGAGATACAACTGACCCCATGCAATCTGCCTTTAGGGCAAGGTTAGAACCCCAATACTCTACCCCTCCCTGGGGGCAAGCTAATATTGGGAAAACTCTCCTCCATGGTTTGGGAATTACTTTGGAGATGTTTAGAGGGTGCTAGGAGATGTTTACAAGTTACTTATAGCACTCCTCAGTTAAAATTGCAACTTTCCCTCTAGGTACTGCTTGGGTGTGCCTTGTGGTCAACCTCCTTTGGCTACTACATTCTAACATGGTGGGGCACTGTCTAGAGTACTATGTGCAAGTCCCTATGCTGTTTAAAAGTACCTCTCAAGGCACAGATGCCAAAAATGGTTAGTCACTTTTAAGTCCGATTTCCTAAGAATGACTATAAAACCTAATATAGTCATTGTACTTACTCAAATGCCCTCCTAGAGACATGAAAAAATCCTTGCCTCACCTTGTCTGTTCTATAAAAATATTATCTATGAATATGTTTTTGCAGAAGATCATTTAAATATATGTGGGAAGAGTATCCTCTTGTTAAGCTGTGCTCAGTCATGCAATAAAGCTAATAATTATTTTACGTATAATTTTTGTGGAAAATTTATATCTCATATAAATCTATTTTATTAAGTATTAAATGCCTAGTATATGCAGAGACCTGTACTGGCAATTTGAAAAGCTGGTTGTCTTTTCTTGTTGAAAACAATTTAATCAAACAATTATAATATTATTTAGGAGAATCTAGAATTAAAAATTGAAATGAATATATACATAATATGTGGATTAAGTCACAGGGAAAAAGAATCAATATAGATTGGAATTATTACAGCAAAATTTAAAGCTTGAAGCTTGGCTGTTTTTCAAAAGAAAGGAGAGAACAGAACAGGGTGGGGTAATCCTCCTGAGGTCTAGGAAGGTCAGGTAAATTGACTCTGGGTTGAGCTCAGGATCTTCTTTGAAATATACATTCCTAATTCAAACAATCTATTCTTAGAATGGTCTAAGGGACTCACCGTTTCATTTTAGCTGGCATGTCAGATTGTCTAAATTCATGATACTCTATTTTAATTTCCTTTTTGTTTTCTCCTCAGATACTAATAAAACCTTTGACACACCAGTCTTATCTAAGCTAGGATCAAGGAAAATGGAGGTTACGTCCACTTAGAATGATATAAAATAGAAAGAACCCCACTTATAAACTCAATACAAGGATACAACTGATCGGTGAGGTTCCCAAGGGGAACAAGATTCTTAACTTCCATCTAGGGATTCTCTGGCTGTCCTTCTTCATCTGAAGTGATGTGTTATATTCCTAGTAGAGAAGTCAGTGATGTCTTATATACTCTGCCTAAAATCAGTTCTGCTTCTTTGCTTCCTCTTCTGGATATTTAATTCTTTTGTCTTTTTTCTTATTATATTAATATATTGTATTTCATATATTTCCATTTGGTTTCTACCTTCTCTCTATATGGCCTTTGGGTCACAACCCCACGTCTCTTCTGATTGGAGGTATCAAGACCTGGTATTCTGTTCCAGGAAAGTTGGCGAACTGGTCCACCTGTTTATCTGTTGCCTTTGACTTTGAGGTTACGTAGATGGTGGAGAAGCTAGTCTCATTGGGATAAACTCAGTGATGCTCTACTGAAAAATGGTTACTAGGCCACCCATTTATAGGGAGAAGATTGATATTTGTGAGATGGTTGCTTAAATCAGGTATCCAGTATTTTACTTGGTAGTTAATTGTATTTTTGTTTTATTGTTATTGATATTACTTATATATTTCATAATTTGATGATATTCTACTATACATCAGCTAAATTAATTTAACTTTTCTTAAAAAATCTTGTGGCAACGGAGTATGTAAAAGGAATGTGTATAATTGGGTGTGTGTATGTCTGTATGCACAACAAATATGCAAATGCATATCTTTACCCATTCTTTGAATAAAATCCCAAGTATTTTGATACTATGATAATTAGTAAAAGAGTAACTTATATGATTTTACAAGAGCTTCAGTTCAGTTCAGTTCAGTTCAGTGGCTCAGTCGTGTCTGACTCTTTGCAACCCCATGAATCGCAGCATGCTAGGCCTCCCTGTCCATCACCATCTCCCGGAGTTCACTCAAACTCATGTCCATCGAGTTGGTGATACCATCCAGCCATCTCATCCTCTGTCGTCCTCTTTTCCTCCTGCCCCCAATCCCTCCCAGCATCAGAGTCTTTTCCAAAGAGTCAACTCTTTGTATGAGGTGGCCAAAGTACTGGAGTTTCAGCTTTAGCATCATTCCTTCCAAAGAACACCCAGGGCTGATCTCCTTCAGAATGGACTGGTTGGATCTCCTTGCAGTCCAAGGGACTCTCAAGAGTCTTCTCCAACACCACAGTTCAAAAGCATCAATTCTTTGGCGCTCGGCTTTCTTCAAGAGCTTACTCTTCTTGAATTCTTTAACAGCCGAATATTTTCTGATTTTTTCATCCATAGACTTTTTGAAAATGATCTGATCCCTTGAACTTTCCCTGGACTAATTATCTGACATTAAGAAGATGGATTTCATTATAAATAAGTTTGAAATACTGTATGGACAATGGTAAGTTGCAAGAAAGCACCATAATTCACTTTTCTTTCTCTTCAAGATGGAATTAAATCAATAAACTTTACACTATTGATTTAACTGGAATGTGATTTTAAAGTTCCATGTGTATATGATGTGTGTAACCATGTATATGCACTTGCCATCAGGTTATTGAACAACCAGAGTGGCAGCTTAATGTTTATGCTCAAAAAACAGAAAGGTATGAAATATTGCTCTAATTCATGAATAATAAGAGAACTTAATGTTTTTTTTTACTGAGACAGTAATGGAAACCCACTCCAGTACTCTTGCCTGGGAAATCCCATGGACAGCGGAGCCTGGTAGGCTACAGTCCATGGTGTCGCAAAGAGTCGGACATGACTGAGCGACTTCACTTTCACTTTTCACTTTCATGCACTGGGGAAGGAAATGGCAACCCACTCCAGTGTTCTTGCCTGGAGAATCCCAGAGATGGGAGCCTGGTGGGCTGCCACTTATGGGGTCACACAGAGTCGGACATGACTGACGTGACTTAGCAGTAGCAGCAAGGGAAATATGGGCTTCCCAGGTGGCACAGTAATAAAGAATCCACTTGGCAATGCAGGAGACACAAGAGATGGGAGTTTGATCCCTGGGTCAGAAAGATCCCTTGGAGTAGGAGGTGACAACCCACTCCAGTATTCTTGCCTGGAAAATTCCATGGACAGAGGAGCCTGGCGGGCTATGAAGAGTCACAAAGAGTTGGGGTCACAAAGGGTCAGACACAACTGAGTGACAGAGAGAGAAAACATCTACTATAATAAAGTACTTCTTTAGATGACTTAAAATATCTAGTTGACTAGTTAATCAAATCAATTTTTAAGACATAGTTTGTCTTTGCATAATAATACATAAAATATTTCATTATTTGCAAGTTGTTTATTATTTTAACTAAACAGCTTCTTACATATCCTTCAATGATCAATTTGAGTCAACAATTTCGTGGTTATTTGGCCAAGATAATGACTAAAGTACATGTCCAAAAAATGTTTAATCTACCAACAACAAGAATTAGTTCCATATGAGATTCCAGTTTCTTTTCAAGTATGTCTCTTCTTCATAAATCTTGGTGTGCCTTCCTTGCTGGCAGCTCTCTTTTCCTTTTGTAAGCCACCTGAAGCCTGGTTTGTAAAACTAGATTTGGTTCTATGTGTAACATGGCAGAGCAAATTTGTAAAGAAAACACATCCATCAAATTGCTGACTTAATACCTCAAAGACTAATATGAATGTTTTTGCTGAATTCAATTCATGACTCCAAATTTGGCAAAACCCATTTGTATCTGGACAAAGGCTAAATCTAAATTTACTCTGTCATTTCATATTTTCTTTTTTGGCAGGTTTAGGTTCATTGGCTAAACAAAATTCATGCAAAATGTTTACACAGGAATAGAGGCTTCTATTTGCCTTTGCCAAAGCCAATAGGTAAAGACATTCTTTTATTTTATATTTTGCTGTATTTCAAAAAGGAATCAGACATGTTTTTGAAAATGCATTTTTAAAAGCATGTGGAAAGAGTGTTTCCCGATGGCTCAGTGGTAAAAAGTCTGCCTGCCAATGCAGGAGACATTGGTTCGATCCCTGGACTGGGAAGATCCATGCTGCAGAGCAGCTAAGCACATCCGCCATAACTATTGAGCCTAAATATTGAGCCTGTGCTCTAGAGCCTGGGAACTGCAACTACGGAGCCCCCATATCAGAACTGCTGAAGTCCACACCCTAGAGCCAGTGCCCTGCCACAGGAGAAACCATCACAGTGAGCATGGCAACCAGAGAGTAGCCCCTGCTTTCCACAGCTAGAGAAAAGCCATGTGACAACAAAGACCCAGCACAGCCAAAAATAAGCAAAGAAATAAAATTACAAAAACTGTGTGGAAATATCCTATTAAAGCCATTGAATTATATAATTGATTATTGACACAGATTACATTAAATTTTTATGAAATACTTTTTATATGGGAGTGCTAAGAGATTTCTCTTATGCTAATAGACGAAGCAGTCTTGGCACAAATCTGGTTTGAACCAACTCTTGTTTCCTGAGCTCTTTCCTTTTTAGGGCACACGGTCTAATAAGAACCAACACAACATGAGAGAGGAGTGATGCGCCATCATTTTATTTATTTTTTTAATACACCTCAGGGAGCCCCACTGTGCTCTCCTGAACCCAGAGATAGCTTGATGGTTCTACATCAGGATGTGTGTTGGTTTTTATTGATATAATTCAATTGAAACCCGAACAAATTTTTTTCTTTTTTTCTTTGATCATTTTAATGACAAACATTGAACTGATCATCATATGCACCTTGTTCAAACTTTTCCATCAACATTTTGGAATTAGTTTTCAAAAATGTTGGCCCTCTGCCTCAGAATAAGCTTCTTTGTTCAGAGGTGGGAGTTACTTTCCTCCCCATCCCAGTTCAGTTCAGTTCAGTTCAGTCGCTCAGTCATGTCTGACTCTTTGCGACCCCATGGACTGCAGTACACCAGTCCTCCCTGTCCATCACCAACTCCCAGAGTTTACTCAGATTCATGTCCGTTGAGTCGGTGATGCCATCCAACTATCTCATCCTCTGTTGTCCCCTTCTCTTCCTGCCTTCAATCTTTCCCAGCATCAGGGTCTTTCCAATGAGTCAGTTCTTTGAATCTGGTGACCAAAGTATTGGAGTTTCAGCTTGAACATCAGTCCTTCCAGTCAACACCCAGGACTGATCTCCTTTAGGATGGACTGATTGGATCTCCTTGCAGTCCAAGGGACTCTCAAGAGTCTTCTCCAACACCACACTTCAAAAGCATCAATTCTTCTGTGCTCAGCTTTCTTTATAGTCCAACTCTCACATCCATACATGACTACTGGAAAAACCATAGACTTGACTACATGGACCTTTGTTGGCAAAGTAATGTCTCTGCTTTTTAATACTCTGTCTAGGTTGGTCATAACTTTTCTTCCAAGGAGTAAGCGTCTTTTAATTTCATGGCTGCAGTCACCATCTACAGTGATTTTAGAGCCCCCTAAAATTAAAGTCAGCCACTGTTTCTACTGTTTCCCCATCTATCTGCCATGAAGTGATGGGACTGGATGCCATGATTCCCATCCCAGGCTTTGATAAAAAGCTTATCCTTGGTGACAGGTAGTTTTCAGAGACTTTATTCAGTAGCTTAGATGGTTCTATTATTACATTGTCTTCATTCAGATAATCTAGCACTTCTCTTGTTTCTATGAGCATATCCCCTGACGTCTTATACACCCGTGTTCATGAAAGTCTGCTTTAGAAATGTTCCATGACTGAGGCCCTACATCTACTTATCAGTATAGAACTCTTTATGTAGTCAGTGCCTAGACTGCTCACCACAGTACTCTTGCAGTCAAGCATCACCTACTACTATTTTCTAGAACATTCCTGACTTGTACTGCTGGCTCAGGGATCCCTTTATATTCTCAACAGTCTCTGCTAGGTTATACTGCATCAGCAAGTTTATTTCAACATCTCACTTGGCAATATTTTCCCTCACCTAAGCTACGTCAGTGGAAGTTGTGGGTGGTGATCAGAGACTCAGACTCACAGAAGCACTGTTATTTAATGACACTGGCATCTCACAATGTAGATTACTCTAGCAGGGGACAAGAATGTGGAAAACCCGAAAGCAGTCTGTTGTTATTCAGTCACTAAGTTATGTCTGACTCTATGTGACCCCATGGACTGCACCACACCAAGCTTCCCTGTCCTTCACCATCTCCAGAGTTTGCTCAAACTCATGTCCATTGAATTGGTGGTGCCATCCGATCATCTCATCCTCTGTCATCCCCTTCTCCTCTTGGCCTCAGTCTTTCTCAGCATCAGGATCTTTTCCAATGAGTCAGCTGTTCATATCAGATGACCTAAGTGTTGGAGCTTCAGCTTCAGCATCAGTCCTTCCAAAGAATATTCAGAGTTGGTTTCTTTTGGGATTGACTGGTTTTATCTCCTTGCTGTCTAAGAGACTCTCAAGAGTTTTCTCCAGCACCACAGTTTAAAAGATTGATACCCAGTCTTACACGCTTCAAACCAGAAGTGGCACACTTCATTCCTACACACACAGTGCATTGTCCAGAAGAGTCACACAACTGCCATCTACAAGGGTCTGGGCACATCAGGAAGCACACTGGTGACCAGTACGCGTCCCTCTCCATGTACCCTGGAGACCACGCCTTACACGGTGGTTGAGCTCACTCCATCAGTAGACTATCCACAGTACTTGTTTCTACTGTAAAGGGTCAATTTTACTTTAGGGTGCAGGTTAACCTGGGTAGGCATATGTTCTGTTCTGTATATGTTTGTGTTAGTATTTGTGTTATAAATACCAATTTCCCCACACAGTTTAAATGTATGGATTTTATGCTTTGTGTCTGTATCCAGTGTATAGATCCTGGTAACCCTAAAAACCATAATTATTTTTTTTTTCAGTTAAAATTTTTTCTATTTTGATTTTTATTGATTGAATTGCCTTACGGTGTTGTGTTAGTTTTTGTTGTACAACATTGTGAACCAGCCATATGTATACATATATCCCCTCCCTCTTGAATCTCCCTCCCTTCCTCATCTCACTCCTCTAAGTCATCACAGAGCCCAGAGCTGAGCTCCCCATGCTGTACAGCAGCTTCCCTCTAATAATTAAAACATTTTTAAAAATTTTTATACAATTTTTAAAGATTGCTTTCCATTTTCAGTTATTACAAAGTACTGGCTATAATTCCCCACGTTGTACAATACCTCCTTTAGCCTATGTCACATCCAATAGTAAATCACCTTCACTCCCCTGCTGGCTCAGACAGTAAAGAATCTGCCTGCAATGCAGGAGACCTGGGTTTGATCCCTGGGTAGGGAAACCCCCCCTGGAAAAGGGAATGGCTACCCACTCCAGTATTCTTGCCTGGAGGATTCCACTGACAGAGGAGCCTGGTGGGCTACACAGTCCATGAGGTCGCAAAGAGTTGGACACGACTGAGCAACTAATACTTTCCACTTGTTAAAAGTATGGAAAAGCCAACATTTAATGCCTCATCCTCAGGGTTCTCATTGGTGAGGCAGATGTGTCAGCTGACCTTGCAGCTTTAGCTAAGCAAGTTTTCATTATTACAAACTACAGGCTGGCAGTTCTTTACAGCATGCAGAGTTGAAGGGTAAATAGTTTCTAATGGAAGGTGCCAAGTCTCGACATTTGTCAGTCTGGCATTGATGGATTCAAGACCTAGGAGACTCATTAAAATGGAACTTTGGTCCTCAATCAGCTGTCAGTTCTCCAGAATGCTTGGCAAAACTCAAAATGTCTTCTGGGCTTGGCTGGATTTCTGATGGATTGGATTGCCCCAAAGTGGATCCAAGGTACATGATTTTCACATGGCACCAGAAGCAATTGATCATTCCAGATGAATGCTCTATAGAATAATCAACAACATTTGGGGTAGAACCATCCTAGGGAAGCTATGGCCAATGATGCTCATTGAGGGACATGATCTAATAACGACTGCAGTGGCCATGAGGTTGAACGTTTTTTGCTGTTATAAGCCACAGATATTTTGAAATGAATGCCAAATTCGCTGCACTTCAGATTAAATAATAAGCACATTCAAGCATGCAATAGCAGCATTTATTAGATTTAAATTTTAAATACAGTGCGTTCCATAAATGGAAAGCAATTGCCTAAATTTTCCCAAAGACTATTTGACTATTATTGTTATAGCAGCTGTTCTAGGAACATCTGTGTATCATCCATCTGCTTGGTATCTAAATCTCTTTTCTCTTTGTGTTATTTTATTTTATCTTTGCTTTAGTGCCTGAAGTTATACCTATAATATTTGGTTTAAAGAATTCTTGTCTCTTACTCTGGAGTTGTTAATGAAAGAAAGATGATATGTTCACACCCTTTGATATGCAATTTTATTTTCTCCTATTCTGTTTATTTCATTGTTTATTTTCCAGTTGCATATGCCAAGAGGAAAGATTACTAGGAAGTATATATAGCTTTAATGCGCAGATTTCAAAGTTGGTGGCTTACAGAAAATATAAAGCAGAATGTTTCCAATATTTATTGAGGACATTATTTCCTAAGGAAAAAAGAGAGAATGACACAAAATAGCAGTGAAGACATCAAATAAAATAATGTCTTTAGAAAGATTCTACATTTCCATTAAATCTCAAGGTTAACACTAAATTTATTTGTTTGCTGTAGTTTATTAGGGAAAGACATATTCAGTCAACCAAAGTCTAAATTCTAACCTTTGCCCTGGCTCCCTTGTTTTATCTTATACAAGTCAGTAAACTTAAACAATATAAAATGTATTAAGTGGAATTTTATAAATTTTATTTTACAGTTCATACCACAATGATTCAATATGACTAGAGAAAAAATCTGTTTAAATAAGTTCAGTTAAAAAAATATTTTATCCAATTTTTTCCCATCCAAAACAGCAGTGAAACAAATTAAAAACAAAAGATTAATTTGTGAATGCTCAGTGATATATGCTAAATATAATTGTTTTTGTTGCCCAAATTCTCTTTAAGGTTCTTAAAGTTTAGAGCTTAAATATAATTTAATATAATTTTAGACTCTAAATAATTTCTCTGTGTGTGTGTTTCCTTTATATATGAAGTGAAGTGAAGTTGCTCAGTTGTGTCCAACTCTTTGTGACCCCGTGGACCATAGCCTACCAGGCTCCTCCGTCCATGAGATTTCCCAGGCAAGAATACTGGAGTGGGTTGTCATTTCCTTCTCCAGGAGCTCTTCCCCACCCAGGGACTGAACCCAGCTCTCCCTCATTATAGGCAGACGCTTTACCATCTGAGCCACCAATGAGGTGACCATTATTATTATTAGTAGTAGTGTTGAATTAACCACCTCACAAAACAAAAGGTATTTAATATACAGCATGCAGTGCAGTCATTTACTTCATATTAAGTTTGTTTAATGAGTTCTTCATGAATCTCTCGGTGTTCTATTCAAGGACATTTTATTCTTTGTCCTTGAGTGTGAACACACAAGGGTAAGGAAGAGAATACTATTTCTCTGTGTCAAAGAATTGTGTGAGGTTTGTAATATTATATGTAAGGGAACACCCTTTTAATGAAATGGCCATGATCTGTTGTTATTTAGTATAATTTTTACCTTTTAAAGTGAAAAAAAAAAATCAGTGCACATTTTCCCCTCTTTGGAAGTGCATTAGTTACTATGGCAACTGTTTCAGTGGCAGACACAGAGATTTCAAAGAGTCATGCATATAATATAAACTTAATTTAAGCACTGGATTGCAATTTATACCTTTGTAGTTAGAAATAAAGACAATCATGTAAACTTGTGTCCTTATGTAGAACTGGGGTGAATGGCTAGTGTGACCTTTGCAATTTATAGATTCATGCTTCCAGAGCAAAGGCCTAAGAGGAACCTACACAAGGGAATTAGGCTTTAATTGTGAAAAATTATTTTTAAATTATTACATCAAATTTAAATTTCTTGGACCCCCTCTATTGTTTTTAGCAGTCAGACTTCAAAGTTTTCTTTTGATCTTAAAAAATGTGACTGATTTTAATTCTTTGCACATTTTGCTTTCTCCAGAACCAGTCTGGAAATATAATTTTCTACCACTGGCAAGCTTTTCTTAGCTAGTTAGAGTCAGGTCCCACTACTCTTCAGGGCTAGATTAGACATTCTGCATTTCCAAGAATGGATGGTCATTCATTAGGGAACCAAGCAGTCATGGCTTTCAGACTCAGCTTGTGACACACATTGAACAGGCATGGAAAGAAATAAGGAGGATTTTTAAGTGGGATTCTGTTACAGACTCAGTTTATAACTGAAATATACCAGAAACATTCCAGACACCAGGAGGTTTCAGTGAACTGTTATGGTCTCTCAGAAGCTTCAGTAAAAATAATCTCTTCTTGCTGATGGAGGGTAAAATGATTGATACCACCCAAGGTGAAGAATGCAGCTGAGTGAGACTCAAATGGACCAGAACCACAGGATGGGTTACAATTACTTGTCCACTTGCAGAAGATGTTTGATGTCAGCTGTGCTCTGTCTATGAAATAGCCACAAAGAAGGTGATTTTCTAATGGGGTGTGAGTGCCTAGAGGGAGGGGATAGAAGCTGGTCTAAACACTTTCAATTTTTTCCTCCCAATTCAGCAATCAGGAAAGTGACACCACCTCTGGTGGGGAGAGGAGTGAATATATATGCAGGGAGACCACCTGGACAAAAACATTAGGAATTGGGCAAAAGCTTCCTCTTAATGGGCTTCCCTGATGCCTCAAATGGCAAAGAATCTACCCATAATGCAGCAGACCCAGGTTTGATCCTTGGGTCTGGAAGATTCCCTGGAGGAGGGCCTGGCAACCCATTCCAGTATTCTTGCCTGGAGAATCCCCATGGACAGAGGAGCCTGGCAAGCTACAGTCCATAGGGTCACAAAAAGTCAGGCACAACTTAACCGACTTAACATGCAGGCATGGGTTCCTCTTAAGAGAAGCTACAAATTCAGCTTTTTGGTCTTTGTCACTGTCTGATGACTCTCAGCTTGTTTTGCTTGTCTGTATTCCACCAACATGAGGAGCCTTGACACCTTCCTTCAGGACTCCTCTTTATGGTTCTCACCTGTTACCTTTTCACCTCCATCCAGCATCCTTGTGAACTTCACTATTCCTTCTATCTCACAACTTCTTATTGTCTGCTTGCATGACTAGTGGACAGAACTTAAAGACTGCCTGTCTGCATCCTGGCCTCTCTTCACCCTGACTTACATCCAATACCACTTTGCCAAGTACCTGCCCAGGGTAATGCTCTATATGCTTTCTCTGTACTTTTTCTTATTTTACTCGGAGTGTAGTTGATTTACAGTAATTGTATTAGTTTGAGATTCAAACTAATTCAAAGTGATTCAGTTACATATATACATATATTTTCAGATTATTTTCAATTATAGGCTACTAAAAGATATAAACTATAGTTCCCTGTGCTATACAGCAAATCCTGTTGCTTATTTCTTGAATTGGCAAGAACATTGGGAGGACATCACAATCCAATGACAGTTAGTTAACCTTGAAAAAAAAAATGACACCAATAATGGAGTGAGTGGTGGGAAAGAAGAGTTTGGTTTTAATTGAAACCTAAATTTAATCTCAAGATGGCAGAGTCAAAGGACGTGTGCTCATCTTCTCCTGCAAGAACTCCAAAATTGCAACTCACTGCTGAACAACCATAGACCAGGGAATGTGGGATCCCACTAAAAAAAGATACCCATCATCCAAGGGCAAGGGAGAAACCCCAACAAGACAGTAGGAGGAGTGAAATTGCATTTAAAATCAAACCCCATACCCACCAGAGATGCTTGGAGGGCTCAAATAAAACCTTAGGTGCACCAGGACCCAGAGACCCAACAAAACACTGAGTGAGACCTGCCTTTGAGTGTTTGAGTGTCTCCTCTGGAGGCACAGGTCAGCAGTGGCCTGCCATGGGGACAGGGGCTCTGGCTGAAGCAGACCCGGGAGGCGCGGCGTGTGGAATAAATCCTCTTGGAGGAGTTCACCATTAGCCCCACCATAGAGCCACCAAGTAGATGACCCTCAAACCGGAGAACTTATATCAAAGAAGTTCTCACACTGTTGCAAAAGTTCTAGGGCCCACAAAAGATTCCCCTCTGACAAAAACACTGAGAACCCCTAGGAAATTTGACTTTGAAGACCAGTGGGATTTGATTACAGAATTTACACAGGACTGGGGAAACAGACTCTTGGAGGGCTCAAACAAAACTCTGTGCTCACTAGGATCCAGGACAAAGGAGCAGTGGCCACACATGAGACTGAGCCATATTTGCCTGTGAGTGTCCAGGAGTCTCCAGTAGAGGCAAGGTGTGAGCGGCCTGCCGGAGGTCAGGAGCTCTTAATTCAACAGTCCTGGGAGCCTTGGGGCACACTGGCATAAGTCATTTTGAAGGAGGTCCCATTACTGCCATTATCCCACCATAGTTTGGCCTTGGTCTAAACTCTACAGGGAGAACAGGGCCCCACCCATCAACAGAAAATTGGATTAAAGATTTACTGAGCATGGCTACACCCATCAGACCAAGACCTGGATTTCTCAGCAATCAATGCAAAGAAATAGAGGAAACAACAGAATGGGAAAGACTAGAGATCTCTTCAAGAAAATTGGAGATACCAAGGGAATATTTCATGCAAATTTGGGCTCAATAAAGGACAGAAATGGTATGGACCTAACAGAAGCAGAAGATATTAAGAGGTGGCAAGAATACACAGAAGAACTGTACAAAAAAGATCTGCACGACCAAGATAATCAAAATGGTGTGATCACTCACCTAGAGCCAGACATCCTGGAATGTGAAGTCAAGTGGGCCTTAGAGAGCATCACTATGAACAAAGCTAGTGGAGGTGATGGCATTCCAGTTGAGCTATTTCAAATCCTGAAAGATGATGCTGTGAAAGTGCTGCACTCAATATGCCAGCAAATTTGGAAAACTCAGCAGTGGCCACTGGACTGGAAAAGGTCTGTTTTCATTCCAATCCCAAAGAAAGGCAATGCCAAAGAATGCTCAAACTACCACACAATTGCACTCATCTCACATGCTAGTAAAGTAATGCTCAAAATTCTCCAAGCCAGGCTTCAGCAATATGTGAACCGTGAACTTCCTGATGTTCAAGCTGGTTTTAGAAAAGGCAGAGGAACCAGAGATCAAATTGCCAACATCTGCTGGATCATGGAAAAAGCAAGAGAGTTCCAGAAAAGCATCTATTTCTGCTTTATTGACTATGCCAAAGCCTTTGACTGTGTGGATGACAATAAACTGTGGAAAATTCGGAAAGAGATGGGAATACCAGACCACCTGACCTGCCTCTTGAGAAACCTATATGCAGGTCAGGAAGCAACAGTTAGAATTGGACATGAAACAACAGACTGGTTTCAAATAGGAAAAGGAGTACATCAAGGCTGTATATTGTCACCCTGCTTATTTAACTTCTATGCAGAGTACATCATGAGAAACACTGGGCTGGAAGAAACACAAGCTGGAATCAAGATTTCTGGGAGAAATATCAATAACCTCAGATATGGAGATGACACCACCCTTATGGCAGAAAGTGAAGAGGAACTAAAAAGCCTCTTGATGAAAGTGAAAGAGGAGAGTGAAAAAATTGGCTTAAAGCTCAACATTCAGAAAACAAAGATCATGGCATCTGGTCCCATCACTTCATGGGAAATAGATGGGGAAACATTGGAAACAGTGTCAGACTTTATTTTTTTGGGCTCCAAAATCACTGCAGATGATGACTGCAGCCATGAAATTAAAAGATGCTTACTCTTTGGAAGAAAAGTTATGACCAACTTAGATAGCATATTGAAAAGCAGGGACATTACTTTGCCAAGAAATGTTCATCTAGTCAAGGCTATGGTTTTTCCAGTGGTCATGTACGGATGTGAAGAAAACTGAGCACCAAAGAATTGATGCTTTTGAACTGTGGTGTTGGAGAAGACTCTTGAGAGTCCCTTGGACTGCAAAGAGATCCAACCAGTCCATTCTGAAGGAGATCAGCCCTGGGATTTCTTTGGAAGGAATGATGCTAAGGTTGAAACTGCAGTACTTTGGCCACCTCATATGAAGAGTTGACTCATTAGAAAAGACTGATGCTGGGAGGGATTGGGGGCAGGAGGAGAAGTGGACAACAGAGAATGAGATAGTTGGATGGCATCACCGACTCAACGGACATGAATCTGAGTAAACTCTGGGAGTTGGTGATGGACAGGGAGGCCTGGCGTGCTGCGATTCATGGGGTCACAAATAGTCAGACACGACTGAGCGACTGAACTGAACTGAACTTAACTGAGTCCCTCCCATCAGGAAGCCTCCACAAGCCTCTTATCCTTATCCATCCGAGGGCAGACAGAATAAAAACCACAGTCACAGAAGATTAACCAAACTGATCACATGGATCACAGCCTTAACTAACTCAGTGAAACTGAGCCATGCCCTGTAGTTTCACCCAAGACAGACAGGTCATGGTGAAGAGTTCTGACAAAACGTGATCCATTGAGAAGGGAATGGTAAACCACTTCAGTATTCTTGCCTTGAGAACACCACAAACAGTATGAAAAGGCAAAAATATATGACACTAAAAGATGAATTCACCAGGTTGGTAGATACCCAATATGCTAATGGAGAAGAGTGGGGAAATAGCTCCAAGAAGAATGAAGAGATGGAGCCAAAGCAAAAATAACACCCAGTTGTGAATGTGACTGGTGACTGAATTAAAGTCCAGTGCTGTAAAGAACAATATTACACATAAACCAGGAAGGTTAAGTCCATGAATCACGGTAAATCAGAAGTGGTCAAACAGGAGATGGCAACAGTGTACATCGACATTTTAGAAATCAGTTAACTAAAATGGACTAAAATGGCTGAATTTAATTCAGATGATGATTATATCTACTACTGTGAGCAACAGTCCCTTAGAAGAAATGGAGTAGCCCGCATAGTCAACAAGAGAGTCTGAAATGTAGTACTTGGGTGCAATCTCAAAAATGACAGAATGATCACTTCACTGTTCATTTCCAAGGCAAACCATTCAATACCACAGTAATCCAAGTCTATGCCCAAGCCAGTAATGCCAAAGAAGCTGAAGCAATATGGTTCTATGAAGACTTACAAGACCTTCTAGAACTAACATCAAAAAATGATGTTCTTTTCATCATAGGGGACTGGAATGCAAAAGTAGGAAGTCAAGAGATACCTGGAGGAACAGGCAAGTTTGGCCTCAGAGTACAAAATGAAGCAGGGCAAAAGGTAACAGAGTTTTGCCAAGAGGAAGTACTGATCATAGCAAACACCCTCTTCCAAGAACACAAGAGAAGACTCTACACATGAACATCACCAGATAGTCAAAACCAAACTCAGACTGATTATATTCTTTGCAGCCGAAGATGGAAATGCTCTATACAGTCAGCAAAATCAAGACCAGGAGCTGACTGTGACTCATCATGAACTCCTTATTGCCAAATTCACACTTAAATTGAGGAAAGTAGAAAAACAACTAGATGATTCAGTTCAGTTCAGTTTAGTTCAGTAGCTCAGTTGTGTACAACTCATTGTGACTCCATGAACTGCAACACACCAGGTTTCCCTGTCTATCACCAACTCCCAAAGCTTGCTCAAACTCATATCCATCGAGTTGGTGATGCCATCCAACACTCTCATCCACTGTCACTCCCTTCCCCTCCTGCCTTCAATCTTTCCCAACATCAGGGGCTTTTCCAATGAATAAGTTCTTCACATCTGGTGGCCAAAGTATTGTAGCTTCAGCATCAGTCCTTCCAATGAATATTTAGGACTGATTTCCTTTAGGATTAACTAGTTTGATCTCCATGCAGTCCAAGGGACCCTCAAGAGTCTTCTCCAACACCACAGTTCAAAAGCATCAACTCTTCAGTGCCCAGCTTTCTTTATAGTCCAAATCACACATCCATACATGAGTACTGGAAAAACCATAGCCTTGACTAGATGGACCTTTGTTGGCAAAGTAATGTCTCTGCTTTTTAATATGCTGTCTAGTTTGGGTATAGCTTTTTTTCCCAAGGAGCAGGTGTCTTTTAATTTGATGGCTGCAAGCACCATCTGCAGTGATTTTGGAGCCCCCCCCAAAATAAAGTCTCTCACTGTTTCCATTGTTTCCCCATCTATTTGCCATGCAGTGATGTGACCGAATGCCATTATCTCAGTTTTCTGAATGTTGAGTTTAAGCCAACTTTTTTACTCTCCTCTTTCACTTTCATCAAGAAGCCCTTTAGTAGTTCTTCACTTTCAGCCATAAGGGTGGTGTCATTTGTACATCTGAAGTTATTGATATTTCTCCCATTCAAGTATGACTTAAATCAAATCCATTACAATTATACGGTGGAAGTAACAAATAGATTCAAAGGATTAGATCTGGTAGACAAAATGCCTGAAGAACTATGGATGGAGGTTCGTAAGATTGTACATGAGGCAGTGATCAAAACCATTTCCAAGAAAAAAAAAAAAAAATGCAAAAAGGCAAAATGGTTGTCTGAGGAGGCCTTACAAATAACTGAGAAAAGAAGAGAAGCAAAAGGCAAAGCAGAAAAGGAAAGATACACCCATATGAATGCAGAGTTCCAAAGAATAGCAAGGAGAGATAACAAAGCCTTCCTCAGTGATCAATGCAAAGAAATAGAGGAAAACAATAGAATGGGAAAGACTAGAGATCTCTCCAAGAAAAGAGATACTAAGGGAACATTTCATGCAAAAATGGGCACAATAAAAGACAGAAATGGTAGGGACCTAACAGAAGCAGAAGATATTAAAAATTGTGAAGAATACACAGAAAAACTATACAAAAAAAATATCTTAATGACCTAGATAACCATGATGGTATGATCATTCACCTAGAGCCAGACATCCTGGAATGGGAAGTCAAGTGGGCCTTAAGAAGCATCACGATGAACAAAGCTAGTGGAAGTGACAGAATTCCACTTGACTTATTTCAAATCCTAAAAGATGATGCTGTGAAAGTGCTGTACTCAATATGTCAGCAAATTTGGAAAACTCAGCAGTGGCCACAGGACTGGAAAATGTCAGTTTTCATTCCAATCTCAAAGAAAGGCAATGCCAAAGAATGTTCAAACTACCGCACAGTTGCTCTCATCTCGCATGCTAGCGAAGTAATGCTCAAAATTCTCCAACCCAGTCTTTGTCAATACGTGAACTGTAAACTCCTGTTCAAGCTGGATTTAGAAAAGGCAGAGGAACCAGAGATCAAATTGCCAACATCCGTTGGATCATAGAAAAAGTAAGAGAATTCCAGAAAAACATTCACCTTTGCTTCATGGACTACACTAAAACCTTTGACTGTGTGGATTACAATGAACTTTGGAAAATTCTTAAAGAGATGGGAATACCAGACCACCTTACCTGCCTCCTGAGAAACCTGTATGCAGGTCAAGAAGCAACCAGTAGAACCGGACATGGAACAACAGACTGGTTCCAAATTAGGAAAGGAGTAGGTCAAGGCTGTATATTGTCAACCTGCTTATTTAACTTACATGCAGAGTACACCATGAGAAATGCCAGGTTAGATGAAGCACAAGCTGGAATCAAGATTTCTGGGAGAAATATCAATAACCTCAGATATGCAGATGACACCACCCTTATGGCAGAAAGTGAAGAGGAACTGAAGAGACTCTTGATAAAAGTGAAAGAGGAGAGTGAAAAAGTTGGCTTAAAACTCAACATTCAGAAAACTAAGATCATGGTATCTGGTCCCATCACTTCATGGCAAGTAGAAAGGGAAACAGTGGAAACAGTGACAGACTTTATTTTCTTGGTTTCCAAAATCACTGCAGATGGTGACTGCAGCCATGAAATCAAAGGGCTTGCTTGTTCCTTGGAAGAAAAGCTATGACTAATCTAGACAGCATATTAAAAAGCAGCAACAGTACTACCAATGTTATGGATGTAAGAGTTGGATTATAAAGAAAGCTGAGCACCAAAGAATTGATGCTTTTGAACTGTGGTGTTAGAGAAGACTCTTGAGAGTCCCTTGGACTGCAAGGAGATCAAACCAGTCAGTCCTAAAGGAAATCAGTCCTGAATATTCATTGGAAGGACTGATGCTGAAGCTGCAATACTTTGGCCACCTGACGCAAAGAACTGACTTCTTGGAAAAGACCCTGATGTTGGGAAAGATTGAGGCAGGAGGATAAGGGGGAAGACAGAGGATGAGATGGTTGGATGGCATCATCGACTTGATGGACTTGAGTTTGAGCAAGCTCTGGGAGTTGGTGACACACAGAGAAACCTGGTGTGCTGCAGTTCATGGGGTCACAAAGAGTTGAACACAACCTAGGGAGTGAACTGAGTGACTCAAATTTAGATCAGCAATCCTTTGTTAGTATTTGACTGATAGTCTGTTTTAAAAATTCTGACTCAGGTTGTAATGGTTTCAGAGCTTTTTTGTTTTCTGCAAGAAACCAACCTGTATCTGTCTCACATCTTTATTTTTATTTTTTCAGTGTGGAAACATTTTATTTATTTATTTCTTATTTTTCCCCCAATTTTATTTATTTATTTTTTATCTATATATATATATATATATATATATATATATATATACACTTTACAATATTGTATTGGTTTTGCCATACATCAGCAAGAATCTGCCACAAATGTACACATGCTTCCCGTCCTGAACCCCCTCCCACCTCCCTCCCCATATCATCCCTCTGGGTCATCCCAGTGCACCAGCCCCAAGCTGGTCTCACATCTTTAAGATGACCTCACTTTCTATTTTATTAAAAACTTGAAACCATCTAGTTGGCTCTCTCAACTGTCTTCTTTTGCATCTGAATTCCCCCTGTAGTCCTTTCCCTTTCCCTCCGTTTAGCACAAGTGCTTGCCTGTCATTTTAAGAGCCCACCCACCAGGAAATATTCCTTGTTTCCTCTCTACTTCATGCTCCTCTGAATCAATTTCTGCTCACTGGCTCTTCCCACTGTTGACTTAAAAAAATTACACAACATGAGACTTGTGAGTTTAAGTTTTATTTGGGGCAAAATGAGGACTGCAGCCTGGGATACAGTACCTCAGATAGCTCTGAGAAAGTGCTCTAAAGAGACAGGCCAATATATATGATTGACCAAAGCCAATATATTTGGTTTTGGTGAAGTGAGAGTTCACACAGTCAAACACATATTTTTTGCAGAAATTTTTGCTAGTTACGAGGAGCAGTAGTTACCAGGAAGGAATTTAGTGCTTTTCTTGATATGAAGAGATATAAGAATTGGGCTCATAAAATCAGCTCCTCAAAATATGTGAATCTTAATGTCTGAAGATATGTTCTGCCAGGTTTCCAGGGTGCAGAGCTCTCATGTCTGCTCTCCACCCTGAACTCTTTTTAGGGCATGTTGAAAGTCAGCAGCTACAGCAGCACATGGTCTCATCATTGAAGAGGTAGATGGCAGGTGGTAATTTGTAGTTGACACCCCTCTGCCTATCAGTTCAGTTCAGTCACTCAGTCGTGTCTGATTCTTTGCAACCCCATGAATCGCAGGACTCCAGGCCTCTCTGTCCATCACCAACTCCCGGAGTTTACCCAAATTCATGTCCATTGAGGCGGTGACGCCATCCAGCCACCTCATCCTCTGTCATTCCCTTCTCTTCCTGCCCCCAATCCCTCCCAGCATCAGGGTCTTTTCCAATGAGTCAAGTCTTTGCATGAGGTGGCCAAAGTATTGGAGTTTCAGCTTTAGCATCAGTCCTTGCAATGAACACCCAGGACTGATCTCCTTTAGGACCTGGTTGGACCTCCTTGCAGTCCAAGGGACTCTCAAGAGTCTTCTCCAACATCACAGTTCAAAAGCATCAATTCTTCGGCGCTCAGCTTTCTTCACAGTCCAACTCTCACATCCATACATGACCACAGAGAAAACCATATCCTTAACTAGACAGACCTTTGTTGGCAAAGTAATGTCTCTGCTTTTGAATATGCTATCTAGATTGGTCATAACTTTCCTTCCAAGGAGTAAGCGTCTTTTAATTTCATGGCTGCAGTCACCATCTGCAGTGATTTTGGAGCCCCCAAAAATAAAGTCTGACACTGTTTCCACTGTTTCCCCATCTATTTCCCATGAAGTGATGGGACCAGATGCCATGATCTTCGTTTTCTGAATGTTGAGCTTTAAGCCAACTTTTATACTCTCCTCTTTCACTTTCATCAAGAGGCTTTTTAGTTCCTATTCACTTTCTGCCTATAAACATGTCCAAATTTTAAAATGTCTCCTAGATTTTCTGTATTCTCAAAAGAGATTTTCATATTTATTGACAAGTTCCCGAAGATAATTCTGTACTTGTTGCCTCTTTTTCTTAACAGTTCATTCAATCCTTGACCCTTGGAATTTGGGCTTGGTTTCAGCAAGTTTATGGGAAAATATCTCTGGTGATGGACATTTTCCTGAGGGTAATGTCCTGAGGAATATTCAGCAATTCATTTTTTATCTTGCTGTAAGCTTTTGATTTTAATAACTACCCCTCAGTAAAGCCCTGTCTTTTCCTGGGTTTTCACTTTTTGGAGTGTTTTTGCCCTCTCTAGAGGGAGATTTTCCTCCTTTTCTACTACTTTTTAATGTTAATCTTTTTTTAATATTTAGTTATTTTTGGCAGAGCTGGTTCTTTGCTTCTGCACATGGGTTGTCTCTGCAGTGAGTGGAGGCTGTTCTTTAGTTGCGACGAGCAGGCTTCTCATTGAGGTGGCTTCTCTTGTTGCAGAGCAGCGGCTTCAGGACTCACAGCAGTTGTGGTGCAAGGGCTTAGTTGCTCTGTGACACGTGAAATCTTTCCAGACCAGGGACTGAACCTGTGTCTCCTGCATTGGCTGGCAGATTCTTAACCACAGGTCCACCAGGGAAGTCCTTTGAGTATGTTTGTGTATGTGTTAGTCGCTCAGTCGTGTCTGACTCTTTGCAACCCCATGGACTCTAGCCCACCAGGATCCTTTGTCCATGGGATTCTCCAGGCAAGAGTACTGGGAAGTCCTTTAATGTCAGTCTTATGACTATTATGAGTTCAATAGTTCTCTCTGTGCAGATGATGCTAAACTTCAATTATGAATTTGGAGACCTGTTTTCTAACTTCTTGATACTTGTCTCTACCAATTATTGCCACAATGTTTCTGAGAGCTCCAGGCTTGACCCTCCTGTTTTCCCTTCAAACGCACTCCATCTGAATTGATTTTGGTTATGGACCAAAATTTTCTTCCAGTTCTCAAGTCTTTTTTCTTATTCACATTCATTCTGTTCCTATCAGTCTACCTCCACCATGACTCTTGAGACATTCTTCCTAATTTTTTTTCCCACTACAACTGCTCTAGTTTGGACCTCACTTATCTGTAGCTTAGATTATTTAGTAACACTTCCTCAAGGTTCTCTCCTACAGTGCCTTGAGACTTCAATCTCACCTGCATCCCTAGATGAATTCCCTTAAACTGAAACTCTGCTTACACTGTAACTTGATGTTAAAACTGAAGCCTCTGCAAGGTGCTATATGACAAGCAGATTTTATCCCTCCCTTTGAAGGTACTCTTTAATTCCTCTGAGTTCACGCAGCATGTTGTTGTCCTACACATGTTTTACTCATCACTTCTTTATATTTATCTTTAATGTGTTCACTAAATAATGGCATTCTGCAATGTACTAAGATATAGAGATGGATGGGTATTTTTCTGTCCCCAAGAAGGGCTAACATGAGGCTCAACTCCAGGGGAACTGGACACATTTTGCACAGCATGAATTCAGTTGGATAACAGATCTGGCCTTTTCCCATTGTTTAGCAAGAATGGAAAATAGGAAAACTAACAGTCATAATAGTACAGTGTGAAAAAGAGAAAACTAACTTTATCTGGTGAAACTGAGAATGATGCCCTGGAAGAAAGGATACATGAGCTGGTGTGGTAAAGTGAGAGGGGATTTTTTTTTTAAGTCAGTGAAAGTGAAAGTCGCTCAGTCGTGTCTGACTCTTTTTGACCCCATGGACTATACAGTCCATGGAATTCTCTAGGCCAGAATACCTAAGTAGGTAGTGTTTCCCTTCTCCAGGGGATCTTCCCAACGCAGGGATTGAACCCAGGTCTCCCGCATTGCAGGCAGATTCTTTACCTGCTAAGCCACAAGGGAAGCCCAAGTCCAAGAAGGAAGCAAAGAACATTTTGAATCTCAGAAAGTAACCAGTCTGCATCTCCATTTTTTTCTCTGCCACACTGTTTGATAGTGGTTCCCAAACTACAGTCCAGGGGCCAAATCTGACTTGATGCACTGGATGCCTGTATGTAAATAAAGTTTTATGGGTACACTCCAACCCCATTCATTTACATATTTTCTATGGCTGCTTTCATGCTATGACAACAAAGTTGAGTAGATGTAACAGGTTATTTAAGGCTTACAAATTCTGAAATATTTGTTCTCTGGCCCTTTACAGGAATATACTGACACCTACTCTCTGCTACATGCAGGGGACAGAAGAACATGCTTGATATTTGCTGAACTAAATGGTTTAATAATCACCAGTAGGATGAAATTCCTCTGTCCATGACTAAGTAATGAATGAATCTGCATTCAATCAGTGGCTTAGATGATTTCTTATCAGTAACTCTGGACAAAGGCTTTAACTGATATGTGGTTGTCCATAATAATGAGAGAGACTTTTGAAGCAAGAAATAAACTGCAACTGTGCTATTCTCTAGATCTGAGAGAAAATGATGTCATTTTTCTAGTTTAGACTATGCAATTTGTGTGTTTTTAATAAATTTCCTTTCTTTCAATAAATAGGCCAAGCAAATCAAAGAAAGCACATGATAAATATGACAACAGGGCTCTTTCAAAGAATGGATAAGTCCAGTAATATCATTAAAAAAATGCCCAAAAGTTTTTTTTTTTTTTTAATAGAATTTATTCTCCACTGAAGCCAAGGAACATCTTTCATATAATTTATAATTAGATCCAAGAAACTCAAATCATCAGCCACAAACCTAACATCGTGACTTACACAAGTTTTGCAACACCACAAGCATTAACATTAACAAACATGAATAATGCCACAGGCACATCAACTTTAATGAAATACAAGAAATTTCAGATATTAACATGAACTAGATATTGGAAGTCTATTGAAGCATTTCTTTTTTTTTTAATTTTATTTTATTTTTAAACTTTACATAATTGTATTAGTTTTGCCAAATATCAAAATGAATCCATCACAGGTATACATGTGCTCCCCATCCTGAACCCTCCTCCCTCCTCCCTCCCCATACCATCCCTCTGGGTCGTCCCAGTGCACTAGCCCCAAGCATCCAGTATCATGCATTGAACCTGGACTGGCATTTCTTTTTAAAACCTTGAGTATCTAGTAAATAAACAACAGTGTCATAAATATATGTGTTATTTTAAAACTGACGATTAAAATTTTAGCTTTTTGTTCAGTCCTTTAGAGTGAAATATAGGTGTAAAAAAGTGCACTGAATTGTTTCAGGAAATCAAGTTTCTGTACTCTATATTGACTTAAATCATACTTCTGTGAGCTTCCCAGGTGGCTCAGTAGAAAGAATCCCCTTGCCAATGCAGGAGACGCAAGAGATGCAGGTTCAAACTCTGTTAAGAAGATCCCCTTCTTGGAGTAATGGCTACCCACTCCAATATTCTTGCCTGGAAAATTCCTTGGACAGAGGTACCTGACAGGCTACAGTCCATGGGGTTGCAAACAGCTGGGCTCGACTGAGTGAGTGAGCACATGTTTGCATATATTTCTGTACATTTCATTTTAATTTGTAGTGTTCAATGCCAAGAAATTCTTGACGTAATGGTCCAGCTAGCTGAGTTAATGGTGCAGCTGGTTGAAAATGGAAAGAGCTCATAGATGCTCCAGAAAAATGATTCTTCACATATATTAAAGACAAAAACAGGTTCCACTGTAAAGATGAATGTTGGCATTCGATGACCCTGAGGGCAGGAGGATGAATAAAACCCCTGAGTTTGAACCAGTTGAGAAAGACGAGGATAAGGAGGAGAGTAAATTAGATTTTTATCAATTTTAGTGCTGATATTAAAAAAATAAACTTTTATTTTAGAACAGTTTTGATTTTATAGGAAAATGCAAAGAGACTATGGAGAGGTTCCGTCTCCCCACGCTCAGTTTTTTTAATAACATCTTACATTAGAATGGTACATGTGTACCATTGTTAATGTTGCTACATTAACATGTCAGTACTGATACATTATTATCAACTCAAGTCTTTGTTTTATTTGCATTTCCTTAGCTTTTAGCATAATATTGATTTCCCACTCCAGGATACACCACATTTAGTTGTCATGCCTATGGTTCTCTTCATTTTGACAGTTTCTCAAACTTCACTTGACCTTGAGGACCTTGACAACTTTGAGAATTACTGATTAGTTCCATTGTTGGGGTTTGCCTGATTTTATTTAAATGATTAGACTGGGGTTATGAATTTTCTTGGAGAAAATCGCAGAGGTGAAGCGTCATTTTCATCACATTATGAGTAAGTACTCTCAATATCACTTGTCACTCTTGTTTACTTTGATCATATTTCTTAGGTAGTATTTTTAGGTGTTTCCTATGTACATTTACTTTTTCTCCTGTTTCCATAATGTACATTTTGGAAGGAAGTCACCATGTAAAGACCATACTTACAAAGTGGGAAGTTATTCTCTACTTCCTTGAAGGTGGAACAACTTCATAAATTGTTTAAAATCTTTCCATATGGGAATGTGTCTATGCTCTTCCTTCTGTCTATTTATTTATTTAATCATATGTGTGAATCAGTATGCACTCTTAGGTATTTATTTTATTTGGGAATTATAAATTTTAATTTATTTTTATAAAGATTTAATTGACATATAACTTCTCTTCTTGGAGATGGCCATTCTAATAGGTGTGAAGTAATATCTCACTGTGGTTTTGATTTGCATTTCTCTGATTATTAGTGATGCCGAGCATCTTTTTGTGTGTATGTTGGTTATTTGTCTGTCTTCGTCAGAAAAAATATCTTTTTATAATAGTTTCTCTGCTCACTCTTTTAAATCAAATTGGCTGCTTTTTTGTTGTTGTTTTTACCGAGTTGTATGAGTTCTTTATATATTTTGGACATTAACCCCATATCTGATATATGGTTTGCAAATATTTTCTCTTATTCTATAGGTTGCTTGGTTTAAGAATTTAGTGTTTTTGTTTCTTAGCTGGCCAAGTGTGATAACATATTATTTTATTAAAGACCAAAATTCAGAGATAAAATTTATTGGTTTGAAGTATAGAAAATAAAGTAAAATTTGGTAAATTCCATTTCCATGTACAATAAGCTAATTGTGAATCACTCTGGAGCACATTTAGGTTAGCTTGAGATTTGGTTCTCAAAAACTATCAAGCTTTTAGGTTGACAGAGGAGTATGGAACTATAATGCATTTGTTAATTTCCTCAGCTGTGCCAGATACACATTATCGCTCAGAAATAAATAAATCCAGGTTGTTCTACATGGGGAACTCCTAAGGTTGCATGAGCGACAGAGTGGATATTGAGTGCCAAAGTGAAGGATACAGGTGTTACAAAAACAAAGAGGAGAAACCCACAATAGACACAAGGCCAGAACACACGTTTAAAAGCAGGTCATGTTGCAGATGGTTCTTCAGGAAAATGTGGGTGATGTAGGTAAAATCATGATTCCTCAAAAATGTCCACATCCTTACAACCTGCTAAGATGTTATGTTACTTTATATGGTGAAATGGACTTTGTATGAATGAGTCAAATTAAGGATACTGAGGTGAAGAGATTATCCTGGATTTTCTGCCTGAGTCCAATGTGACTCAGGGAAATTACAAGTGAAAGTAGGAGGCAGAAGAATTATACAAGGAGATGTGATGATGTTCTTCCTTGGTGGCTCAGATGTCAAAGAATCTGCCTGCAATGCAGGGGACCTGGGTTCGATCCCTGGATTGGGAAGATCCCCTGGAGAAGGGTGTGGCAAACCACTCCAGTATGCTTGCTGGAGAATCCCATGGACAGAGAAGCCTGGTGGGCTACAGTCTATGGAGTCACAAAGAGTTGGACATGACTGAGTAACTAAGCCCAGCACAGTGATGATGCAGGCAGAGGTCAGAGTGACGTTATTGTTGGCTTTGAAGATGAAAGGAGGCCATGAGCCAAGGAATGTGGGCAGCTTTCAGAATCTGGACAAGCAAGAAAGCACACTCTCTCCCAGAGTCTTCAGACAGAATGACGCTCTGCTGACACCTCAGTTTGAGCTCCATAGACATGCTCTTAAATTCTGACCTCCAAAACTTCAAGATAATACAGCTGTGTTGTAGTGAAGCCACTAAGTTTGTCATAATTTCTTACAGGAGCAAGAGAAAGTAAATGCAGTGGAAATTAGATTGTTATCAACAGGTGGTGGGAAATAATGGTAAGGGTGGAGGCATGAAGGAAAGATATTTCAGGGAAGAAAGAAGAAATTGGAGTAGATAGAGGTGTATAAACTGGTGGCGTCTGTGTGTGTGTGTTCAGTTGCTAAGTCGTGTTCAACTCCGCAGTCCCATGGACTGTAGCCCACCATACTCCTCTGTCCATGGGATTTCCCAGGCAAGAATACTGGAGTGGGTTGCCATTTCCTCCTGCAGTGGATCTTCCTGACCCAGGGATCATACACATGTCTCCTGTGTCTCCAGCATTGGCAAGCAGGTTCTTTATTGCTGAGTCACCTGGGAAGCCCTTTATAGACTGTTTGTGAAGTGAAAGTGAGAGTGCTAGTAGCTCAGTCATGTCCAACTCTCTGACTCCACAGACTGTAGCCCACCTGGCTTCTCTGTCCATGGAATTCCCCAGCAAAGAATACTGGAGTGGGTTGCCATTTCATTCTCCAGGGGATCTTCCCAACCCAGGGATTGAATCCAGGTCTCCTGCATTGCACGCGGATTCTTTACTGTCTGAGCCACTGTACAATGTGTCTATAAGAAGTTGTGACTATCAGAACATATTCAGAAGCTTGCTGCAAGGCTGGATGAGGCCACAACTAAAGGGAGGTGCAGAGGTGCTGTTCTTGTCTAGGCCGTGAGAGAACTCATTAAACTGCCGAAGTAGCAGAATCATATATACATTTTAGATCAATCAGTGGTGGCTTAATAAAATGTTGTGGGTATAAGCTGCAGCTCCAATACTTTGGCCACCTAATGTAAAAAGACAACTCATTGGAAAAGACCCTGATGCTGGGAAAGATTGAGTTCAGGAGGAGAAGAGTATGACAGGATGAGATGGTTGGATGCATTATTGACTCAAAGGACATGAATTTGACCAAACTCTGGGAGATAGTGAAGGAACAGGGACCCTGTCCTGCTGCAGCCTTTGGAGTCACAAAGAGTTGGACACGACTCAGCAACTGAACAACAACAACAGCAATAAGACTAGTGTTAGAAAGAGTCAGTTGTGAGGAACTGAGAAAGCCAGCTTTGAGGGAGTAGCATTGGGAATGCCGGGAGAGAATGGCTTTGAATAAAACTGCAGGACTTAAAAAAAAAATTGCAGGACTAGAATGACAAAGCTTTTCACTATTTGGATACAATGGGAGGGAGGTACAGGAATTCAGTGAGTGAGTGTCATTATCTAAAGGAAAGTGAGACAGTATTTGTTAATGCCTGGCATTCACTTGCTTGATTTTGGCAGCAGCTCTGATTTTCATCTGTAATTCTGTTTCTCCTTCCCTGACTCTCAGTCCATGGGAGGTCCCCACAAGCCCAATAAAGCACGAGACCAAGAGCCAAACAGAGCATCCCATAGCATCGCTATGGCCAACATGATATTTTTTCAGTGTTGGGCATGTCCAATCTGTGTGCCAGTCTAATCTGAGTGCCTCTCAGAACTTCGGTGGGGACACTGGAATGAAAGTGGAAGCCACTCTTTTTTTTTCTTTCCTGCCTGATTAGAACCTGGAAGCATGTAGACTGGGGAGATGGTGCTAGCCATCTGGTGGTCACAAATATCTATAATCTGAAGGTGAAATTAAAAAAATAAATGAAAAGGAACTAGCAGAACACTCTTGAGCATGATTGGACAGACTTGATGTTAGTGCTAGAGCTTCTCTATTCAGCCAGTTCTGTCCTGGAACCAATAAATTATTTATTTATTTTTGTTATAAAAGAAGTACTGAATATTTATGTCTGTAAAAGTGTGGATCGAGAGTGCAATGAATAGAAACTATTGCAATCTATTTAGCCACCAGCATTTTAAGTCAAACTCCTGTGTGCTAAAATGATAAAGTGTTGGGCACATAAGAAATCTATCATATCAATCTAGTTGTTTTATTTATTTTCACCTGTTTAATGGAAACAATTTGGTAACCGCTTAATACAATCCATGTTTATATCTAAATATATTTCTCTTTTTCCTCAAATTAAAAAAAAATTATTTATTTTCAATTGAAGGGTAATTGCTTTTACAGAATTGTGTTGGTTTCTGCCAAACATCAGCATGAATCAGCCATAGGTGTACCTATGGCCTCTCACTTTTGAATGTCTCTCCCACCTTCCTCCCCATCCCACCCCTCTAGGTTGTTATAGAGCCTTGATTTGAATGTTAGTCACTCAGTTGTGTCCAACTCTTTGCCACCCCATGGACTGTAGCTCACCAGGGGTCCTCTGTCCATGGGATTCTCCAGGAAAGAATACTGGAGTGGGTAGCCATTTCCTTCTCCAGGGGAACTTTCCTTTTTTAAAAATTAATTCATTTTAATTGGAGGATAATTGCTTTACAATATTGTGGTGGTTTTTCTCATACATAGATAAGAATCAGCCATGGGTGGGGTTCAGGATGGGAGGCCACTTATATACCAGGGAATCTTTCTGACCTTGGGATCGAACCTGGGTCTCCTCATTGCAGGCAGATTCTTTACTGTCTGAGCTACCAGGGAAGCCCACAGTTTTTTAATTGGAGTATAATTGTTTTGCAGTGTTGTGTTAGTTCCTGATGTACAACAAAGTGAAGCAGCTATAGGTACACAATTTTCCCTCCCTCCCACCCACTCCATCCCACCCTTCTCGGTCATAACAGAGCACCAAGCTGATTTCCCTGTGCTATACAGCAGTTTTTCCATACCATTTCTGTCCTATATTGAGCCCATCTTCGCATGAAATGTTCTCTTGGTATCTTTAATTTTATTGGAGAGATCTCTAGTCTTTCCCATTCTGTTGTTTTCCTCTATTTCTTTGCACTGATCGCTGAGGAAGGCTTTCTTATCTCTTCTTACTATTCTTTGGAACTCTGCATTCAGATGCTTATATCTTTCCTTTTCTTCTTTGCTTTTCGCTTCTCTTTCTTTTCACAGCTATTTGTAAGGCCTCCCCAGACAGCCATTTTGCTTTTTTGCATTTCTTTTCCATGGGGATGGTCTTGATTGTCTCCTGTACAATGTCACTAACCTCAGTACATAGTTCATCAGGCACTCTATCTATCAGATCTAGGCCCTTAAATCTATTTCTCACTTCCACTGTATAATCATAAAGGATTTGATTTAGGACATACCTGAATGGTCTAGTGGTTTTCCCTACTTTCTTCAATTTAAGTCTGAATTTGGCAATAAGGAGTTCATGATCTGAGCCACAGTCAGCTCCTGGTCTTGTTTTTGTTGACTGTATAGAGCTTCTCCATCTTTGGCTGCAAAGAATATAATCAATCTGATTTCAGTGTTGACCATCTGGTGATGTCCATGTGTAGAGTCTTCTCTTGTGTTGTTGGAAGAGGGTGTTTGTTATGACCAGTGCATTTTCTTGGCAAAACTCTATTAGTCTTGGCATCTGGTCCCATCACTTCATGGGCAATAGATGGGGAAACAGTGGAAAGAGTGTCAGACTTTATTTTTCTGGGCTCGAAAATCACTGCAGATGGTGACTGCAGCCATGAAATTAAAAGACTTCATGGAAGAAGTCTTACTTCTTGCTTCCAAGCTTACTCCTTGGAAGAAAAGTTATGACCAACATAGATAGCATATTGAAAAGCAGAGACATTACTTTGCCAACAAAGGTCTGTTTAGTCAAGGCTATGGTTTTTCCAGTGGTCATGTATGGATGTGAGAGTTGGACTGTGAAGAAAGCTGAGCGCTGAAGAATTGATGCTTTTGAACTGTGGTGTTGGAGAAGACTCTTGAGAGTCCCTTGGCCTGCAAGGAGATCCAACCAGTCCATTCTGAAGGAGATCAGCCCTGGGATTTCTTTGGAAGGAATGATGCTAAAGCTGACACTCCAGTACTTTGGCCACCTCATGCGAAGAGCTTACTCATTGGAAAAGACTCTGATGCTGGGAGGGATTGGGGGCAGGAGGAGAAGGGGACGACAGAGGATGAGATGGCTGGATGGCATCACTGACTCAATGGACGTGAGTCTGAGTGAACTCCAGGAGTTGGTGATGGACAGGGAGGCCTGGTGTGCTGCAATTCATGGGGTCTCAAAGAGTCGGACATGACTGAGTGACTGAACTGAACTGAACTGAACTGATACAGCAGTTTCTCACTGCTATCTGAATAAGTTATTTTTACTTTTGCTTTTATTTACACAAGTTTGACTTTGGATTTCTTTTACTTGAAACTAAATTAATCTTAAGAGAGTAGAGAAGAAAGGGCAGGCTTAGATATTTAATTTTAAAGACATTAGGATGGAGTTATCCAGTAAGGAAATGGAACATGGATTTAATCACCAGAAAATTGTATAAATAGAAGATCTTTGTTTGGGATTTATCAGCTTATAGATGGGATAAAACCAGGCATATTGATTATATTAAGCAGCAAGTGAGAGTAGAAGAGAGTTAGGGCCAGAAATTAAAGAATATCAAAATTTGATTGGCAGGCACAATAAGAGAAAAGAACTAAAGACAGTGAAAAATCATTGCCAGAGAATAAACCTGAATTTTTTAATTTTGAAAAATGTAAAGATTAAAACAAGAAAATACTTCAGAGGAATTAAATGTGAAATCAGTGCTGTGTGTCTTTGGGCACTGAAAATATGAATGGTTCCTTTCTCTTTCTATTTCCCATTTTTTCCCATTTTTCCATAGGTATTGCTTCTGAAATTGAAAAATACCTTTTACTTTAAAACAAATTAAATTTAACAATGTATTTTTCATGGAGTTTTCTTTCCTAGAGAAGAAAAACTGATCGAGACTTTCCAAAGTCACTGGGAGAAAGAACACAAATATGAAACCTGGAAATAGGGCACATTCTGGAAAACTTTAAGTCTCTAGAGTCCAGAGAGGTAATGAGTTAAAGTTTCTTTAAAAAGTTTAGTGTTCAAATAGACTAATAGTCTGTTGCTTTAGTGCTGTGATTTTGTTGCCTTCTCTTTTCTTCCTTTTTAAACAGTGGACTTAAAAAAAATCGATGGAAAGCTATTCATGTTCCTCATAGATGAATATGGTAGGCTCACTGAGTAGGTTTTTCAAGCAGTTCAAATAGTCATTGTTGGTGAAAAATGCTTTATTCTTTGGGGGGAATTCTTTAAGCTCTTCTGTAGAGTATCAGTTAGAAAAACATTGATCTCATGTTTCAAATGACTATTCACTTTTTTTTCTAGTTTCACTGTACTTTATAACTGTATACAGTCCTTCTGTGTATGGCAGAGGGAATTCTATGAAAATAACTGCATTAGAAAATAAATAAGCAATGATGTACAGAGATCAAAAGACAGCTTTGCCTAGGAGAAAATCTCAAGATAAATTGTTTTCTTAAAATGATAGAACTTGATTTAAATGTATCTCAGGAGATCAACTTCTCCATCTCTAGACTGGTGTATTTTTGTCATTTTTGACGTTAAACAAGATGACTCCTTTTTTAAAAAAAGGACAAGATAAGCTCCTTAAAAAAAAAAAAAAAAAAAGATGGCAGTAATTAGTATGTCGAAGCTTCATAGGGAACCCTCCAGCTGCTCAATAATGAGGTTCTTGTAGCATTGTGGTAACTGAATTACCCGGGACAGAACTCAAGAAGAAGTGTCCATTGTCTTTCACATAGAGGAGGATTCATGATGAGTTTTGCAGAATTTTCCTCATAGCTGGGATTTGATCCTTTCTGAGGAATTGGTTATAAACTGCTCTCCCAGTGAACTTTTATTTGCACACATTTAGACTTTGGAATTGCCAAGGTAGGCTTTATCATCGTAGGCTCAAATAAAATGACAAAGTGACAGCATGTGGGGCAGGGTTCTGGGATCTCAGGCAGGGGCACTGGACTTCACTTCCCAGGCTGCGAGTCACCGGGCTCTGTGCACTCACCATTGTTGTTATTGTTATTCAGGCACTAAGTCATGTCTGACTCTTTGGGACCCCATGGACTGCAGCACGCCAGGCTTCCCTGTCCTTCACTATGTCCCGGACTTTGCTCAAATTCATGTCCGTTGAGTTGGTGATGCCATCCAATCATCTCATCCTCTGTCGCCCACTTCTCTTCCTGCAC
Organism: Bos mutus; assembly: GCF_027580195.1. Taxonomy (NCBI): domain Eukaryota; kingdom Metazoa; phylum Chordata; class Mammalia; order Artiodactyla; family Bovidae; genus Bos; species Bos mutus. The sequence goes on from NC_091636.1 coordinate 59,488,265, forward strand.
TCAATCTTTCCCAGCATCAGGGTCTTTTCCAACAGTCAGCTTTTTGCATCAGGTGGTCAAAGTATTGGAGCTTCAGCTTCAGCATCGGTTCTTCCAATGAATATTCAGGGTTGGTTTCCATGGCCATGGCAGATCCCAGTCCCAGGAGTCAGCAGCAAGGCCAGCCCCACTGGTCAGAGTCCTGGTGCTGGCCTTGCTGGCAGGCTCTGCCCTTAATGCTGGCTAGAGAGCTGTTTGTGGTCCTGACCAAGCAGTTGCTGCACCCTGCCCATGGCAAAGAGCACAAAGATAAGCCCATTTGCAGCATAGTAAGAGGTTTGGTGCTTGCTGTTACTTCTAGAAAAGAGTTCCTTGAGTGGGAAAGACTCCACCAGAGGGGGTTACTCAGATGTCATTGGATCCTGTAGAACACACCCAGGACACTACATGGGTATCTCCTGGGGAAGGAGCTGGAGTCCCCAGAATGATGTCCTCACCAAAGTGTACAAAGTCAAATATTCTGCAATTTTACTGCCCAAAGAATCCTTAACTATGATACCAGCCTGAAGCTGGACTTGAATGCCCAGAGAAGCACACCCATTTTTACATAAAAGGTGATGTTCCATATGCAGGAACAGGCAGGACAGGAAGAAGCCCAGATGCCTTAGACTTACCCTTCTGAATAAAACAGAGAATCAGCCTAGAAAGGACAAATTAAATGACAACAGAAATTCTTTTACAAGCCAACTTTTCAATCTCTTAATTTTAATCAGTTACATCACCTAGAGCAGACATTCTGGAGTGAAAAGTCAAGTGGGCTTTAGGAAGCATCACTAAAAACAAAGCTAATGGAGGTGGTAGAATTCCGGTTGAGCTATTTCAAATCCTGAAAGATGATGCTGTGAAAGTACTGCACTCAATGCCAACAAATTTGGAAAATTCAGCAGTGGCCACAGGACTGGAAAAGGTCAGTTTTCATTCCAATCCCAAATATAGGCAATGCCAAAGAATGTTCAAACTACTGCACAATTGCACTCATTTCCCACACTAGCAAAGTAATACTCAAAATTCTCCAAGGTAGGCTTCAACAGTATGTGAATTGAGAACTTCCAGATGTTCAGGCTGGATTTAGAAAAGGCAGAGGAACCAGAGATCAAACTGCAAACATCTGTGGGATCATAGAAAAAGCAAGAGAATTCCAGAAAAACACCTACTTCTGCTTCATGGACTACGCTAAAGCCTTTGGCCATGTGGATCACAACAAACTGGTACTTGCCTCCTGAGAAACCTGCATGCAGGTCAAGAAGCAACAGTAAGGACTGGACATGGAACAATGGACTGGTTCCAAATTGGGAAAGGAGTACATCAAGGCTGCATATTGTCACCCTGCTTATTTAACTTACATGCAGAGTACATCATACGAAATGGCCAGGCTGGATGAAGCACAAGCTGGAATCAAGATTGCTGGGAGAAATGTCAATAATCTCACATATGCAGATGATACCGCCATTATGGCAGAAAGAGAAGAGGAACTAAAAAGCCTCTTGATGAAAGTGAAAGAGGAGAGTGAAAAAGCTGACTTAAAACTCAACATTCAAAAAAGCAAGATCATGGCATCTGGTCCCATCACTTCTTGGCAAATAAATAGGGAGACAATGGAAACGGTGATGGATTTTCTTTTCTTGGGCTCCAAAATCAGATGGTGAATGCAGTCATGAAATTAAAAGACACTTGCTCCTCGGAAGTAGAGCTATGACCAATCTAGACAGCATATTAAAAAAAAGAGACATTACTTTGCCAACAAAGGCCCCTATAATCAAAGCTGTGGTTTTTCCAGTAGTCATTTATTGGACCATCAAGAAGTCTGAGTACTGAAGAATTGATGCTTTTGAACTGTGGTGTTGGAGAAGACTCTTGAGAGTCCCTTGGGATGCAAAGAGATCAAACCAGTCAATCCTAAAGGAAATCAATTTTGAATATTCATTGGAAAGACTGATACTGAAACTGAAGTTCCAATCCTTTGGCTACCTGATGTGAAGAGTTGATTCATTAGAAAAGACCCTGATGCTGGGAAAGATTGAAGGCAGGAGGAGACGGGGACGACAGAGGATGAGATGGCTGGATGGCATAAAGGACTCAATGGACATGAGTTTTAGCAAGCTCTGGGAAACCTGGTGTCCTGCAGTCCATGGAGTTGCAGAGTTGGACATGACTGAGCCACTGGACAACAACAACTCACTAATGACTGTAATGAAATGCTTAGAACTTAAGTTTGGAATACTAATATCTTGAAGCATATTTATACATTTAGCTTTACATTTTATTGTTTTTGTATTACTCTCCCCTCCAACTCTCATAATCTCTCAACAATAATGTTTGGAACCTGACCAGTTTTCATAATAGGAGACTAATTATTTCAATATCTAGGACAATAGGAAGCAGAATACAAATAATGTGCAGAGCAAATGATAAACAGTTCTTTAATAATGATATTTTCTTGTTTATTTAATCTAAGCCCTAAAATAACTAACAGAGTGTTCCAACTTTTGATGGTTCTGTTAAGGTGATTTAGATTTCAAGTAATAGAAAACTGAACCAATGTTGGCTGAAAGCTAATAAACCATGAGCAGTAACAAGTTCAGAAGGAAAGCATTCCATGGCTGGTTAGCTGGGCAGTTCTGGCTGTCTAGCTGTAAAATAAGCACCTACCTTCTAGCATCAGATAGAATTTTAAAAGTGTTTAGAAGCAGAAAGGGAGCAAATCTGCTAGTATAGCTCAGGTTTTATTTTTGTTTTTATTAAAAATTATTTTGTTTTGCTTATTTTTAAAAATTTGAAGCATAGCTGATTTACAATGCTATTCATTTCAGGTGCACTTTTTAAAATAAATCATGAAAATCTTTCCAAAGTCCTCAGCAGTTTTCCCCTCTCAGCCTATTTTTCAGAATGGTATCATTGGTTCCCATTCAAAGAAATCATTCACTAGGGAGAGAAGTGATTGGCTTGGCTTTTACATTGGCGTCCCTTTGCCGGTGGGCTTCCCAGGTGGCTCATTGGTAAAGAATCTGCCTGGCAACGCAAGAGACGCAGGAGACTAGGGTTTGATTCTTGGGTTGGGAAGATTCCCTGGAGAATAAAATGGCAATCCACCTCAGGATTCTTGCCTGGAGAATCCCATGGACAGAAGATTCTGGCAGGCTACAGTCCATGGGGTCTCAAAAGAGTCAGACGCAGCTTAGCAACTAAAGAACAAGAACAACCCCTGGCCAGTAGCATTGTATCATCAGAGGGCTTGTTAGCAATGCACATTCTTGGGCCCCATCCTAGACCTACTGGGTCAGCAACTCCGAGAGTGGGCCCAGCAAACCATGTTAATAAGCCCTCCAGGGTAGGCTGATGAGAGATAAAAACTGAGGACCACTGGCTTAGACTGAATGCCTATTTACCCTCTAGGTTAGGGAGAAGTACAGCTTTCCCACAAGCGCACGGTCACCAAACATTGGACAAAATCAGGATTTTGTTTACAGAAACAGAGTGGGCAGTGGCTGATGGGTAAGCAACTCACATTGCATGTCTCAATATTTACTGTTTTCTTTGGTATGCTGCATAATGTGCTAAGTGACTTCAGTCGTATCTGACTCTTTGCAACACCATGGACTGTAGTCCACCAGGCTCCTCTGGCCATGGGATTCTCCAGGCAAGAAATACCAGAGTGGGTTGCTATATCCTCTTCTGGGGGACCTTCCTGACCCAGGGATCGAACCTTAGTCTCTTGGTCTCTTGCATTGGCAGGTGATTTCTTTACTACTAATGCCAGCTGGCCCACTCCAGTGTTCTTGCCTGGAGAATCCCGGGGATGGCGGAGCCTGCTGGGCTGCCATCTATGGGGTCGCACAGAGTCGGACACGACTGAAGTGACTTAGCAGCAGCAGCAGCAGCAACGCCACCTGGGAAGCCCAGGTGGCATAGTCGTGCCTGCTTATAAAAAGGCACTTAGAGATTTTCCAGCTTTCTTATTCCTTTCCAATCTGATGGTTAGAGACATTGTAAGGGTCCAACCATTATTACATTGTGCTCAATCAGCTACCAAAATGACACCTCATTTCTTTGGGAGCTCCATTTAACTTTGTTAAACCTTGAAATATGGCCAAACTATTAGTTTTGCTTAAAATGAGTCTTCTAATAAAATGTCTCATTTTGTAATAGAAACAATTAGCTAAAGGCAAAAGATCTGAACAACTTACTTGTTTCTGTATTGATAGTTAACTAAGCAGAATTGAATGAGTTTCACTGGAATTTAGTTTTAAGATAGCTTAATGAAGAATAATTTCCGTGATCATAATTAGCCACTTGTAACATGGGCAATTGTATTTCTCTTGTGGGAAATTTGGTTCCTTTGAACATGTAAAATCTACTCAGTCTTTTGAAGTTCTTATTGGGATGTTTTCAAGTGACAAGTGGAGTAATGGAAAGAGATTTATCACAGCCAGTGACTGGAACTCTCACTGAGCCTAAGCATTGCTCACTGCGTGTCTTGTTTGACTATTTCAATGAATTAGAAGCAATCATTTGGAATCCTGTGATGTTGCCACAGCAACTTTCATCATTGAAAAAAATTCCATGGAGACAAAAGTACTGAGATATTAAAACATTTTCAGACTCCAAGTATGTTCTTCCTGACCCACCTTGTACTTACTGCTGTTTTTTAGTCGTTAAGTCATGTCCGACACTTTGCAACCCCATGGACTGCTGCATACCAGACTTCCCTGCCCTTCACTGTCTCCCGAGCTTGCTTAAATTCATGTCCATTGAGTGGATGATGCCATCCAACCATCTCATTCTCTTCCTCTCTCTTTTCCTTTTGCCTTTAATCTTTCCCAGCATCAGTCTTTTCCAGTGAATCATTTCTTCGCATAAGGTGGCCAAAGTATTAGAGCTTCAGCTTCAGCATCCATCCTTTCAGTGAATATTCAGGGTTGATTTTCTTTAAGATTGACTGCTTTGATCTCCTTGCAGTCCAAGGGGCTCTCAAGAGTCTTCTCCAGCACCACAATTCGAAAGCATCAATTCTTCAGTGCTCAGCCTTCAAAGCAGGGTAGAAGGTGAAACTCATCTGTTGATTAACATTTCCTCTCTTCTTTCCTCCAGGACCTTTTCCTTTTAGTATGTTCTTCATTGGTTGCCCGGTGATGCATTGAAAAAAACCATAATCTGAGGGGCTTCAAACAACATATATTTACTATCTTATAGTTTCCAGGGGTTTGGAGGTCAGGTGAAGACTGAGTTTTCAGTTTAGGGTCTCCTAGACTTAAATTAAGGTGTCAGTGGAGGTTCAGTCTGGCTTGAGACTCAAGGTCCTTCTCCAAGCTCCTAGGTTGTTGACAGAATTCATTTCCATGAGATTGTAGGACTGAGTCCTCCCTATTCTCAGTGGCTGTGAGGTGAGATACATTCTCAGCACCTAGAGCTGCCCACCACTCCCTCCTATGTGGTGTTTCCATGAGTCCTCTCTTTTATATGGCAGTTGCTCATTCAAGTCTGCTAGAAGAATCTCTCTTATGCTTCTAATATCTGACTCCAGGAAAGACCCAGTCCCTTTTAAGGGCTTACCTCATTAGAACTGGGCTTCCCCGGTGGCTCAGATGGTAAAGAACATGCCTGCAATCCTGGCGACCTGGGTTTGATCCTTGGGTTGGGAAGATTCCCTGGAGAATGGATTCTGTATTCCACAGACTGTATAGTCCACGGGGTTGCAAAGAGTTGGACACGACTCAGGGACTTTCACTTTCACTTTCATTAAGTCTGGTCACCTAGGACTCTCTCTCTCTCTCTTTTTTTTTAATCTCTGTTTCTTTTGAACTCAAGTCAACTGATGAGGGACCTTTATTACATCTGCTACATTTTTTTCACCTTTGAACTATATGGTAATGTAATCATGGAGGTGATATCCTGTCAAGTTCATGGATTCTGTCTACCCTCAGGGAGAAGGGATTATAAGGGGTGTTCAGCAGTCCTGCCATTCTCAGAATTTTGCCTGTCGTTCTTGCCTATCCCTTTCATCTCATCCTTTTCAATTCTTCTTTGCAGTATGCTGCTGCTAAGTCACTTCAGTCATGTCCGACTCTGTGCGACCCCATAGACGGCAGCCCACCAGGCTCCCCTGTCCCTGGGATTCTCCAGGCAAGAACACTGGAGTGGGTTGCCATTTCCTTCTCTAATGCGTGAAAGTGAAAAGGGAAAGTGAAGTCGCTCAGTCCTGTCCGACTCTTTGTGACCCCATGGACTGCAGCCTACCAGGCTCCCCTGTCCATGGGATTTTCCAGGTAGGAGTACTGGAGTGGGGTGCCATTGTGTGCCTGTGCCTCTTTAATGACAGTGATAACAAAACACACACACACAAATAATAGAATTTCCAAACACATCCAGAGGAAACGATTCATGTTTTTTTTTTTTTCTTGACAGTTTCCTTAGGGAAAGGTGGGTTAACTTCAGTTCTGAAAGATGCAATTTATTCACACAGATCCTTTTAGAAAATAACCGTTGTAATAGCAAATCATAAACAGCAAACCTCGTCTAGGATTTGATAGGCTTTACTCATACAAATTATGAGAACTGTGTTAAATTCTAGATTTTAAGCAGAGCATGCAACATAAGCAATCTATGATTTATTGCACCCAGCTGAAATGTTTTCTCAGGGTCCCATAGAGCAAGGATCTCAGGATTCTGCCAGACTCTGGTGTACCAGTTCTGGGTCAAATTCTAATGGAAGTTGCAGCTGGTCTGTAAACTAAGGGAATAACGATAGATGTTGTTTAAGGCTTGTTGAGCATCAATGAAACCGACTGTCCTATGTCAATATTATGTGTCCTTAAACCAAAGTCAAAATTAGAATAATGCTGTTTATCCGGATCTGTAAGTAGAAGTAAAACCACCTTGGCAATTCACTTCTTTGTGTTAGTGAAGTAATTGCTGTGTTAAAGACAGCAGATAGAACTTGAATTTTCAGAAGATACATTCAGGAACTGCTGACAATTTGTCCAAGAAAAAAAAAATTAAAAATCCATCTTGCTGTCTAAAAGAAGAAAACTTTTATGATAGGTTGTACATGTGCTTTTCTGAATTAATAACTTGTCAACAAACCTGTCCTCTAGGTCATGTGTCTCCAAGTCCCGGGCCGTGGACTGTTACCAGTCTGGTCTGTTAGGAATGGGGCCACAGAGCTGTGGGTGAGCTGTGGGTGAGCAAAGCTTCCTTTGTATTAAAGCTGCTCTCCACTGCTCACATTAGCATGAGCTCCACCTCCGGTCAGATCGGCGGCGGCAGCCGCATAATAAATGTGATGTGCTTGTATCGTCTCGAAACCTTCCCCCCCATCCTGGTCCATGGAAAAATTGTCTTCCTTGACACTAGTTCCTGGGGCCAAAAAGCTTGGGGAGTGCTGCTCTAGGTGATGTAACTAACAAGTAAAAGCATAAAACGTCTTAGGTTATTGTCCCAAAAGCTCCTTTTGGGGCTTGTTGTTTGGGTTATTATATAACCTGATACATAATCTATATTTACAGTGATATGAGCCTTTAAAATGGGTATTGAGATACCATGGTTTATTCGTTCATTCCCCTGTCTTACTTTGCTGATTTTCAAAGTGAGAATGGTTAAATCCCAGTACCTATGATTGTGTCTTATCTGGAAATAGGGTCTTTGTAGATAGTCAAGTTAAAATGAAGTCATTAGGGTGGGCCTTAATTCAATGACTGTGTCCTTATAAAAAGAGGGGAGAGATTTGGACACAGAGACAGACACGCACAGAGAGAAGGAGATGCAAAGACTGGAAAATACCATCTACAAGCCAAGGAACACCATAAGTGCAAGTGTGAGGTACTTCAGTCTTGTCCGACTCTTTGCATACCCAGTGCACTGTAGCTGGTCAGACTCCTCTATCCATGGGATTCTCCAGGCAATAATACTGGAGTGGGTAGCTATTTTCTTCTCCGCGGGATCTTCCTTACCCAGGGATCGAACCTGGGTCTTCTGCATTGCAGGTGAATTATTTAGTGTCTGAGCTACCAGGGAAACTCAAGGAACACCTGAGGCTACCAGAAATTTTGGGGAAAGGATTGGAAGAAATGTTTTTTTCCCAAAGCCATCAGAAGGAACTAACTCTGGCAACATATTGGTTTCAGATTTCTAACCTCCAGAACTACGAGACTACATTTCTGTTGTCAAATCAAACTATGATACTTTATTATGGGCCCCCAGGGGAAAAATACATGTAAATTCTTTAATTTTCAAATATTTTGGACCTAAGTGTTTATCCATAATTATTTCAGTAATTTTGTACAATGCAATCATGTAATATTTGGCTTTAATGCTGTTTTCTTTTGCAGATTTTTAGTGGTTTTCAATCACTTTCCCTAGTTTTAAATGGATTTCTATGTATTGGCAAAAGTTCATAGGTTTCTACTCAGAGTTCAGTTTCTCTTGCTTTAACGATATAACCTACTATTATCTGAGATTTTTGCACAGAGAGAATTTTATCCTTTTCTGGACATTTATGATTGTTAGGAACATCATTTTCTTTTGCTTAACAGTGTAGAACCTGAAAACAAGCAGAATTGTTCTGGAAAGTTTCCTTTCATATACAATTATTTTGAAGATGTTTGGAGAGAGAATATAAACATGTATTTTCCAGGTAAACCCATGGGGAATGGTATCTGGTAGTTTTCCACGGGAAGAAAGGGCTGAGAAATTGACCTCACCCAGCATGATGCCAAGTCAGAAGATACAGCACTTCTACTGTAGAGTTTTTCAAAAAAGCAAAAACCTTCAACCACACAGTATGAGTTCTGTAATACTAGTTCTGCTGATGGCACACAGAGTGGCTCTGAAAAAGAAATTGCTTACTCTTAGATAATTGTAAGCCATCTACTAAGGCGCTCTTTGGAAAGCACCTAATTGTGACTTTAACATATATATCACAGTGTAAAATTTGCATATACTGTGCATTTACAAAGGTAGACATAGTGAGAAAAAATTCTACCAGGCTAGCAGTAGTGACACTGAAGTGTGAAATTTTATTTTTCTTCTTTTTATTTTCTACATTGTTTGATATAGGCAAGTTGAAAATACTGCATAATTAAAATACCTTATAAGCATCAGTGCTCTGTGTAATTTACATAGTGTCTCCCCTTTATAGCTTGACTGATCTGATGTGTTTGGGCCTTGATCAATCACAGTTGCCAAAGCCATGATGCCCATGGAGATGAATCATCTTGGCAATGGAGATTGACTTCCAGGCTTAGTGTAAGCTGGGGAAAGCACTGACAAGGCAATGACTGGTTTCACTGCTGGTCTAAGGGCTTGATTGTCTGGGAAAAGGCTACCCACTCCAGCATTCTGGCCTAGAGAATTCCGTGGACTGTATAGTCCACAGGGTTGCAAAGAGCCAGATGGTTATGTGTTGCAAAATACATTTTTTATTAGCATAAATTTAAAATTTAACACTACTCTTCTTGGGCATGCATTCTCTCAAAATAGCTTCAGAATTTATATTTCAACAGTTTTCTCACAAAACTAGTTATCTTGATTGAAGATACTGAGACAGATGGATGCAGTTAGAGCAATCAGGACCGACAAGGAGGAAATAATCTTGACTGGGTAATTGTGTTGTGCAATTTTATTTTGTGTGTGTATTGTGTGTGTGTGCACATGCATGTGTGTGTTTTAGTGTTAAGTCCTAGGCAAAAATACCTTGGGGTGACAATAGTGAGTGGTAACTAATAGAGTAGGTGTGTTGTTTTTGTTGTTGTTCAGTTGCTCAGTTGTGTCTGACTCTTTGGATTCCGTGGGCTGCAGCATGCCAGACTTCCCTATCCTTCACCATTTCCCAGAGATTGCTCAAACTTGTGTCCGTTGAGTCAGTGATGTTGTCCAGCCATCTCGTCCAGTCATCCCCTTCTCCTCTTGCCTTCCTTCTTTCTCAGCATGAGCATCTTTTCTAATGAGTCAGCTCTTTGCATCAGATGGATAAAGTATCATTAGTCCTTCCAATGAACATTCAGAACTGATTTCCATTAGGATTGACTGGTTTGATCTCCTTGTAGTCCAGGGGACTCTCAAGAGTCTTCTCTAACACCATAGTTCAAAAGCATCGATTCTTCAGTGCTCAGCCTTCTTTATGGTCCAACTCTCACATCCATACATGACCAGTGGAAAAACCATAAATGAGACTAGATGGACCTTTGTTGGCAAAGTAATGTCTCTGCTTTTTAATATACTGTCTAGGTTTGTCATAATTTTTCTTCCAAGGAGCAAGTGCCCTTTAATTTCATGGTTGCAGTCACCATCTGCAGTGATATTGGAAACCAAGAAAACAAAGTCTATCGCTATTTCCATTGCTTCCCCACCTCTTTGCCATGAAGAGATGGGACTGGATGCCATGATCTTCGTTTTTTGAATCTTAACTTTTAAGCCAGCCTTTTCACTCTCCTGTGTCACTCTCATCAAGAGGCTCTTTAGTTCCTCTTCACTTTCTGCCATTAGAGTGGTATCATCTGCATATCTGAGGTTGTTGATATTTCTCCTGGCAATCTTGATTCTAGCTTGTGCTTCATCCAGCTCAGCATTTGGCATGATGTACTCTGCATAGAAGTTAAATAAGTAAGCCTGTTGTACTCCTTTCCCAATTTGGACCAGTCAGTTGTTCCATGTCTAATTTTTCTGTTGCTCTTTGATCTACATTAAAGTTTCTCAAAGACAGGTAAGGTGGTCTGGTATTCCCATCTCTTTAAGAACCCTTGGCAGCTGAAAACACCATTATAGGAAGAGAGAGGTTTTATGCTTCTGATGTTTGTTATATGTATGTGTGTGTAGGATGAGTGGGTTGTGGTCTGCTATATTAAAGTAGGATTTTCCCCTAATGTCTGGAAAGGAAGAGATCATAGCAACTAAACACTATTTTTTTCCACAAAATTAACTGTAATTACTTTTGAAGGATTACTATTAAACTAGGTGGGAAAAGGTATGGTTTAAAATTACGGACACAAGTGGCATTGTTACTGTTCTTAGCACCTACAGTATGCCAGGCACTGGGCTGCCTGCTTATATATATTATCTTGTTTTTTTCTGGCAACAATACTCCAAGGTAGCTTTTATTGTCTGTACATCACTGCTAAGGATATTGAGACAAGGCATTCATGTTCATTAAAAAAATCTATTAATTAAGTTGACACCACCTGCTGTAACAAATAACCTCTAAGATTTTGGGGATAAAGTTAATTTCTCATTGTGTAGTACTAATCAGTCTAGGTGCTTCTGGCCAGTTTGTCTACTTGAAGTGATTCAGTGACCCAGGTCTATTTCTTCTGTGGTCCAGTCACCTCCTACAGCCTGGGAGTGCTCTGCATAGGAGAGAGAAGCAGAAGACAAAATCATCTGGCACAGAAGGAGAGAGAAGAAAAAAATGCTTCTTAGATACTGTTGCCCGAGAGGGACACATAACACTTGGGTTCATATTCTTTAGATGGAACCTCTCTATGGAATATGCAACATGAACATGTCTACCTCGTGCAAGGTGGAGGCAAGGCAGCAGTTGGGAAATGCAGTTCTTAGTGGGCAGGCACATTGCAATAGCAACTTCAGGAGTATGAGAGGATGTTCTAAAGTTGGTAGACAGTAAATTGTCTCTGTATTACCTGTTAACTAATACCGAGTTATCCACACACTAAGTACCCATCTGTAGTTTTTATTTCGGTATAATTTTAACACCGTTACGTGAAATTTCTACCAGATAAAAGGGTCAGATATCCACATGGCGATTCCATATTATGATAACAGAATGCTTTAAACTAATTATCTGATACTTTAATAATTAATTGTGAGGTAAAAGTACAAATTAAAGACAAATGGTGAGCCAAAAGCTATTTCACAAAAGGAAGTAGCCACAATTAGGGAATACGTTTGCCTAGAAAAACTGACTTTTACTAGATAGTTAGAGTACTTCTTCTAGAGTTTCTCATCATGTTGACACAATTTGCCTCTAAGGAGGAGTTTTAAGGACTACCAGAAATATACACCCAAATTTTATTTTCTAGACAGTAATTAGGGCATTTGGACTTACCCAGTTTGCAATTTAAGGTGGTGAAAGCAGGTGGTGAGACTGTGCCCATGTTAGCCATTCCTCTCACAGGACTTTGAGTTTGAGACATCTTACTAAATTTTGTGAAATCTGAATGTTTGGATGGAGGGTTATTTTCAGTGCTTTTGTTTTACTCAAATTTTAGCCAAAATCCAGGGGTATACTGTCCACATTCTGAGTTTGATGCAAATATGGCTGGGAATTGGGACGTCAGGTTGTATGTTTATGTGTGCTAAGTTTTGTCTTGAAGTACAGTTACTCTGTGAACAAAACTAGTGGAGGTGATGAAATTCCAAGTAAGCAATTTAAAATCCTAAAAGAAGATGTTGTTAAAATGATGCACTCAATATGTCAGTAAATTGGGAAACTCAGCAGTGGAGTAGGACTGTAAAAGGTCAATTTTCATTATAATCCCAGGGAAAGTCGATGTCAAAGAATGTTCAAACCACTGTACAATTGCACTATTTGAGGTAATGCTCAAAATTCTTCAAGCTAGCAAGAAAGTGTGCCTTAGGAAGCATCACTATGAACAAAGCTAGTGGAGGTAATAGAATTCCAGTTGAGCTATCTCAAATCCTAAAAGGTGATGCTGTGAAAGTGCTGCACTCAATATGCCAGCAAATTTGGAAAACTCAGCAGTGGCCACAGGACTGGAAAAGGTCAGTTTTCATTCCAATCCCAAAGAAAGGCAATGCCAAAGAATGTTCAAACTACTGCACAATTGCACTCTTCTCACACACTAGCAGAGTAATGCTCAAAATTCTCCAAGCCAGGCTTCAACAGTACATGAATTGAGAATTTCAAGATATTCAACCTGGATTTAGAAAAGGCAGAGGAACCAGAGATCAAATTGCCAACATCCACTGGATCATCTAAAAAGCAAGAGAGTTCCAGAAAAACATCTACTTATGTTTATTGACTATGCCAAAGTCTTTGTGTGGATCACAACAAACTATGGAAAATTCTTCAAGAGATGAATTCTTCAGACCACCTTACCTGCCTCCCAAGAAATCTGTATACAGGTCAAGAAGCAACAGTTAAAACTGGACATGAAACAACAGACTGGTTCCAAATCAGGACAGGAGAACATCAAGACTGTGTATTGTCACCCTGCTTATTTAAATTATATGCAGAGTACATCATGCAAAATGCTGGACTGGATGAAACACAAGCTGGAATCAAGATTGCCAGATATACAGATGACAAAACCTTATGGCATAAAGCTAAGAACTAAAGATCCTCTTGATGAAAGTGAAAGAGGAGAGTCAAAAAGTTGTCTTAAAACTCAACATTCAGAAAACTAAGATCATGGCATCCGGTCCTACCACGTCATGGCAAATAGATGAGGGAACAGTGGAAATAGTGACAGACTATATTTTTGGGCTCAAAAATCACTGCAGATTGTGCATTCAGCTGTGAAATTAAAAGATGCTTGTTCCTTGGAAGAAAAACTATGACCAATTTAGACAGTATATTAAATAGCAGAGGCATTACTTTGCCAACAAAGGTCTGTCTAGTCAAAGCTAAGGTGTTTACGGTAGTCATGTATGGATAGGAGAGTTGGACTATAAAGAAAGCTAAGTGCCAAAGAACTGATGCTTCTGATCTGTGGTGTTGGAGAAGACTCTTGAGAGTCCCTTGGATTACAATGAGATCCAACCAATCCATCCTAAAGGAAATCAGTCCTGAATATTCATTGGAAGAACTGATGCTGAAGCTGATACTCCAATACTTTGGCCATCTAATGGGAAGAACTGACTTATTTGAAAAGACCCTGATGCTGGGAAAGACTGAAGGCAGGAGAAGGGGACAACAGAGAATGAGATGGTTGGATGGCATCACTGACTTGATGGACATGAGTTTGAGTAAATTCCAGGAGTTGGTGATGGACAGGGAGGCCTGACATGCTGCAGTCCATGGAGTCGCAAATTGAGTGACTGAACTGAACTGAATGGTGGTAAACTGTGTATTGGATTTAAAATTTGGCAAGAATTTCCTTGATACTCATCCCACTGCAGTATAGGTGTATGTCTTCTCCTTTTGAATTTGGGAGGGGCTTATGACTATTTTAACCAATTGAGAGGAACTGATGCTATGTTACTTCAGAGGTTAGGTTACTTAGCTTTTGTCTTGTTTCCTGGGATGTTGTCTCTATGATCCCTGTGCCGCCGTAGGAAAAACCAACTACTCTGAGGCTGCCACACTATGAAAGAAGCCTAAGCCACATGGAGAGACTATGTGTAGACAGTCCAGTTGATACCAACCTTCACATCATTCCAACTCAGAGCAAGATGAGTGTAGAAGCTTCCTAATGATTCCAGGTCCTATCTGGTGGAGTTATCCCCTGTCATTTCATCCCAGCTGAGTCTCCAGACACAATGGAGTAGAGTTAAGTCACTGCCATCAAATGCTATCTGGATTTCTGACCCATAGAAAGCACAAGATTAATAACAATGTTAATTTTTTAAATGACTAAATTTTAGGATGACACATATAGCAATAGATAACTGGAACAGACTACAAATGGAGCTGGCAGTTAGTTGATTGGGGTAGATGAGAGAAAAAAAAATTCATCTAGTCAATTTAGAGACATCTAATAAGAGTTTTATTTCTCACTCAAAAAAAAAAAAACACCTAATTTTTTAGACTTCCTTTATATTAGAAAAGAGCATATTAATCAGAAAAACAAATAGATTGCAAACAAATGTCAGTAGAGAAAAGCTGACTTTCCATGGCAACTGAGACAAAACTCTTATTTTTAAAGTTTACACTGAAAGCAAAAAAATCCTTTCAGCCAATCTGGATAATCTTGAAATGATTTATACACTGCTTCTTGGCTTGTAATCAATCTTTCTCTTTTTCTATAAATACATTCCTTCTGAATTTAATGTTTAGGTTTCTTTATATCTTGAACTTTTCCCCAGAGAATCTGAATAATCATAGCAAAATTTCTGTAAAATATTTTATATGCAGATGCATTTTGGTTGAGTCCAATGATTAAAAGATATATATGGATCTATTTCTTATTATAATGTTTGAAAATTTTCTCAGAGGTCTTATACTAGATTATCATTTAAGAAAACCTTTTAAATGCAATTTAGCTATAATACTAGATTTAAACACCTAATGAGTGCTGGGTGCACTGAACACTGCACCTGAAATAGTAAATTAATAAAATATTTTGTCATTGAACATCCAATATGAGCCATTAATATGTAAAATTAAAAAACTGATTTTTTTTGATAAGTGAAGGTGCACATAAAAGTGTATTGTCAGCCTAAATGATTAATAGCCTAAAAGTCAACATTCAAAAAACTAAGATCATGACATCCATTCCCATCATTTCATGGCAAGTAAATGGGGAAAAAGTGGAGACAGTGGAAAACTTTATTTTCCTGGGCTTCAAAATCACTGTGGACGGTGACTGCAACCATGAAATTAAAAAATGCTTGCTGCTTGGAAAGAAAGCTATGACAAACCTAGATAGTGTTTTAAAAGGCAGAGACATCACCTTGCTGACTAAGGTCCATATAGTCAAGGCTATTTTTTTTTTTCCAAGAGTCACGTATGGATGTGAGACCATAAAGAAGGCTGAGTGCTGAAGAATTGACGATTTTGAATTGTGGTGCTGGAGAGGACTCTTGAGAGTTCCTTGTACAGCAAGGAGATCTAACCAGTCAATTCTAAAGGAAATCAATCTTGAATATTCACTGGAAAGACTAATGTTGAAGCTGAAGTTCCAATACTTCAACCACCTAATGTGAAGTGACAACCCATTGGAAAAGACTCTGATGCTGGGAGAGATTGAGAGCAGAAAGAGAAGAGGGTAATAGAGGATGAGATGGTTGGATGGAATCACCAACTCAAGGGACATGAGTTTGAACAAATTCCCGGAGATGGTAAAGGACAGGGAAGCCTAGCTTATGGCAGTCCATGGGGTTGCAAAGATTCAAACTCATAATTTAAAAAGTACTTACCCTAAGACTGTTCTATACATCAGTGTCTCTTTTGCTGTCTCGTACACCGGGTTATTGTTACCATCTTTCTAAATTCCATATATATGCATTAGTATTTATGTTTTTATGTATTTATGTATTATGTATGTATGTATGTATTTTATGTATTTATGTTTTTCCTTCTGGCTTACTTCACTCTGTATAATAGGCTCCAGTTTCATCCACCTCATTAGAACTGATTCAAATGTATTCTTTTTAATGGCTGAGTAATATTCCATTGTGTATATGTACCATAGCTTTCTTATCCATTCATCTGCTGATGGACATCTAGGTTGCTTCCATGGGAGAGGGAGAGGGTGGGAAGATTTGGGAGAATGACATTGAAACATGCAAAATATCATGTAAGAAACGAGTTGCCAGTCCAGGTTCGATACACGATACTGGATGCTTGGGGCTAGTGCACTGGGACGACCCAGAGGGATGGTATGGGGAGGGAGGAGTGAGGAAGGTTCAGGATGGGGAACACATGTATACCTGTGGCGGATTCATTTTGATATTTGGCAAAACTAATACAATTATGTAAAGTTTAAAAATAAAATAAAATTTTAAAAAAAGTACTTACCCTTAATGTTCTCTCTGTTAAAAATATGTATTTTGTGGGGGAAGTAATGGAATCCCTTTATACAATATACAGGCATTCCCTACAATAGGATATTTTTCATGACTCCAAATAATTTTATTCTTGTAAAAAATTAGGATTAAATGAATTTACAAATATTTGAATGTATTGACTATTCCACTGTCAAATATTCACCCTTGCATACTCATAGCTAAATATTCTCAATGACTATAATCCTTGTGTGGAAAATGTTTTGGTAAGAAGGAAGTTTTTGGTTGACAGAAGAGTGATGTTTGCTTTAGAAATGAAATTATTATTTGAGCTGTCATGTCCATGGAGCTCTTCTGCCCTCTGATATTTTACCATTTTTTAAATTTATGGAATCATCATAGTACTCAGCTACAAATCTTGCACTGCAACACCATTTCTAGTACGAAGATTACTTTTTGAGATTCAGAAATGAAATCTAAAATGTCAAAAGGCAAAAAGAATTGTACCCTGGTGCCTGTATACCTACATGTGTATTAAACTTCTGTTTTTCTCTTGGAATCCCACCCTCCAAATTCTCCCTCCCACTGTGTACACACTCTTCACAATCTACAGGAATATGAATCAGATGTATTTTTCTCCTTTGCTTAGGTTGTTATGTGGCACAATTAATGATTATCTGGATGGGCTGGACTGGGTGTCACCTGTTGAGAAATGTTGTTGTTGTTTAGTCACTAAGCTGTGTCTGACTCTTTGTGAGCTCATGGACTATGGTTCACCAGGCTCTTCTGTCCATGGAATTCTCCAGACAAGAATACTGGAGTATGTAGCTATTCCCGTCTCCAGGGGATTTTCCCCACCTAGGGAGTGAACCTGGATCTCCTGTATTGGCAGGAGGATTCTTTACCACTGAGCCACCAGAGAAGTCCTCTGTTAAGGAATATTGCAGCCTAAATGAACTGAGAAGTGTGGTCCCAGCTAATAGTCCCTCAACCTGCAGTTTTTGATTTCTGACAAGAGTGAGCTTGGAAGATTTTCCCCCAGACCCTTCAGATGAGAACTCACTCCCATCAGTTTCAGCTTCAAGCAGAGGACCCAGTCACACCATGATGGATCTTTCTATGAAACTGTGAGCTAAAGTGCTTTGTACTTTATACAGTATAACTGTGCTTTATACCTCTGAGTTTATGGTCACTAGAAAACGAAAACAGGTACACATTTATGAAGGATCACTTTCTATCTTCAGCTTTCAGCTCTCAAGTCCATCTGCCAATGCTGTTTTATTTTTGGGGTCCTTTGCTTGTCTTTAAAGGGATGGGGATTTGGCACAGTGAGAAGCAGAATCTCAGTTGATCTTTCCACTCAGTCATGTCAGTATGTGGGAGTTTTCTCAGTAGACTTCAGACTGCAGAAATTCATTAAATTCTTGCAAAACTATTACAACAAACACTTGCTTGCTGGCTTTATTGCCAACTAAGCACTTAGGATAATTTGGTGGAAAGTTCCTCTGAGGTTCTTGAAACAGAATTTTGAGTAAAGGACCATCTGTGCTAAGGACTCACCTATGGTGAGAAATGCTGTGAGAACAGCAAAGAAAGAAGTGGATCTAAGAGATGACATATTTCCAGTTCCAACTGTCCACAACTGGACTGTTGGTCCTGTTTCCTGATCATTTTATCTTCTGGATTGATAAATATATATATATGTATATATATTTATATATATATATGTATATATATGTATATATATACATGTATATAAATGTATATACTGTATATGTATATATACAGTATATATATGTATATATATATATGTATATACTGTATAAAAGTTAGTCCCTCAGTCACATCTGACTCTTTGTGACCCCATGTACTGTAGCCCAACCAGGCTTTTCTGTCCATGGGAGTCTCTAGGCAAGAATACTGGAGGGGGTTGCCATTTCCTTCTCCAGGGGGATCTTCCTGACCCAGGGATCAAACTCTGGTCTCCTGCACTATAGGCAGATTCTTTACTGTCTGAAGCCATACTGTATAAAACTCTTAACTGAAACTGAGTATGCCTTATAAATTGGATTGTGGAAAGCTAAAACTTTGGTTTCCAGTAAGGGAATAAGACAAACATTTGAGAAACAGACAAAACTGTATATCATATAAGATTAAAAATCTACTATTGAATTGTGGTCTAGAATCTTATATTTTTTATCAACTTGTCACTTGATAAGAAAGACTATCCAGCATCATCAAATATGATAAAACAAATGACCTTTCAGCAGAGTCTATCTACAATGCCAGCAGCGCTTTTCAGACCTCAATGCATGTGCAAAGGAAACTTTGTGTTTCAAAACCCATTTTGATTGTGTAGTTGAGAAGCCTCCACCTAACTTTTGTTGGAAATGATTAATATGCAACATAAAGGTAAGTTAAAAGGCAAATATCAAGAGAAGAGTATAACAGAATTCTACAAATGCCTGATTCCAAATGATAGAGATGTTCAAGTGAAATCGTGGGTTTATATTGGTATTTGGTATACCTATATGTGTGAAAAGACATTTTCAGAGATGAAACACATAAAATCTAATCAATTTTAATCATAGGAAATACTAACTTTGAAGCTGCAAATGAAAGTATATCCTCTCCCAAAAGAATTCCATTCTTCTGATTAGTAGATCTTTCAGATATGACCTAAATCAAATCCCTTATGATTATACAGTGGAAGTGAGAAATAGATTTAAGGGCCTAGATCTGATAGATAGAGTGCCTGATGAACTATGGAATGAGGTTCGTGACATTGTACAGGAGACAGGGATCAAGACCATCCCCATGGAAAAGAAATGCAAAAAAGCAAAATGGCTGTCTGGGGGAGGCCTTACAAATAGCTGTGAAAAGAAGAGAAGTGAAAAGCAAAGGAGAAAAGGAAAGATATAAACATCTGAATGCAGAGTTCGAAAGAATAGCAAGAAGAGATAAGAAAGCCTTCTTCAGTGATCAATGCAAAGAAATAGAGGAAAACAACAGAATGGGAAAGATTAGAGATCTCTTCAAGAAAATCAGAGATACCAAAGGAACATTTCATGCAAAGATGGGCTCGATAAAGGACAGAAATGGTATGGACCTAACAGAAGCAGAAGATATTAAGAAGAGATGGCAAGAATACACAGAACTGTACAAAAAAGATCTTCATGACCCAGATAATCACGATGGTGTGATCACTCATCTAGAGCCAGACATCCTGGAATGTGAAGTCAAGTGGGCCTTAGAAAGCATCACTACGAACAAAGCTAGTGGAGGTGATGGAATTTCAGTTGAGGTATTTCAAACCCTGGAAGATGATGCTGTGAAAGTGCTGCACTCAATATGCCAGCAAATTTGGAGAACTCAGCAGTGGCCACAGGACTGGAAAAGGTCAGTTTTCATTCCAATCCCAAAGAAAGGCAATGCCAAAGAATGCTCAAACTACCGCACAACTGCACTCATCTCACATGCTAGTAAAGTAATGCTCAAAACTCTCCAAGCCAGGCTTCAGCAATATGTGAACCGTGGACTTCCTGATGTTCAAGCTGGTTTTAGAAAAGGCAGAGGAACCAGATATCAAATTGCCAACATCTGCTGGATCATGGAAAAAGCAAGAGAGTTCCAAAAAACATCTATTTCTGCTTTATTGACTATGCGAAAGCCTTTGACTGTGTGGATCACAACAAACTGTGGAAAATTCTTCAAGAGATGGGAATACCAGACCACCTGACCTGCCTCTTGAGAAATTTGTATGCAGGTCAGGAAGCAACAGTAAGAACTGGACATGGAACAACAGACTGGTTCCAAATAGGAAAAGGAGTTCGTCAAGGCTATATATTGTCACCCTGTTTATTTAACTTATATGCAGAATCCCAGGGGTGGGGGAGCCTGGTGGGCTGCCATCTCTGGGGTCACACAGAGTCGGATACGACTGAAGCGACTTAGCAGCAGCAGCAGAGTACATCATGAGAAATGCTGGACTGGAAGAAACACAAGCTGGAATCAAGATTGCCGGGAGAAATATCAATAACCTCAGATATGCAGATGACACCACCCTTATGGCAGAAAGTGAGGAGGAACTCAAAAGCCTCTTGATGAAAGTGAAAGTGGAGAGTGAAAAAGTGAGCTTAAAGCTCAACATTCAGAAAACGAAGATCATGGCATCCGGTCCCATCACTTCATGGGAAATAGATGGGGATACAGTGGAAACAGTGTCAGACTTTATTTTTGGGGGCTCCAGAGTCACTGCAGATAGTGACTGCAGCCATGAATTTAAAAAACTCTTACTCCTTGGAAGGAAAGTTATGACCAACTTAAATAGCATATTGAAAAGCAGAGACATTACTTTGCCAACAAAGGTTCATCTAGTCAAGGCTATGGTTTTTCCTGTGGTCATGTACAGATGTGAGATTTGGACTGTGAAGAAGGCTGAGCGCCGAAGAATTGATGCTTTTGAAGTGTGGTGTTGGAGAAGACTCTTGAGAGTCCCTTGGACTGCAAGGAGATCCAACCAGTCCATTCTGAAGGAGATCAGCCCTGGGATTTCTTTGGAAGGAATGATGCTAAAGCTGAAACTCCAGTACTTTGGCCACCTCATGGGAAGAGTTGACTCATTGGAAAAGACTCTGATGCTGGGAGGGATTGGGGGCAGGAGGAGAAGGGGACAACAGAGGATGAGATGGCTGGATGGTATCACTGACTCGATGGACGTGGGTCTGGGTGAACTCCGGGAGTTGGTGATGGACAGGGAGGCCTGGTGTGCTGCGATTCATGGGGTCTCAAAGAGTCAGACAGGACTGAGCGACTGATCTGATCTGATCTAATCACAAATAAAAATTGTACTGTATTGGTAGTGTATTTTGTCAATAAAAATGTGTGAGAATTTCTTCTCTATCTTGATATAGACTGACTGCATATATCCTTGATTTTGCTACTTGGTCTACAAAATCTAAAATACTAATCTTCTGGTCTTTACAGAAAAGTGCGTGAACTCTGTGTAGAGGACTGTCTTTGATCTAGGATCTACAGCTGTCTTCAGTCTAGTCTAACACCATTGCCACCTTGCTCACTCCACTCCAGCCACACTGCTCTTCCTACAGTTGATCAAAGCTCTCCTGTGCTTCAGGGCCATGACAAATGCTCTGTCCTTGCTCAGCTAACATCTATGCATCCCAGTGGGCTCAGTTTAAATGTCATTTCCTCAAAGGAGTCTCCTGTGATCTCCTCCCTCCCTGCCAGTCAAAGTTGGTTCACCTCTTCTAATTGCTTTGCAACCCCTCACTGTCCTTTCTAGCATGTAAGAGAAGTTCAAGTAGATATTTTTTATACTAATGTTTGTTTGATTTCTGGGTTCCTTACTTGGCTGTCCACTTCATGACAGCATGGAGTGTATCTACATTATTCTGAGATATATCCCCGCTGGTGCATAATTAGTAATTCTATTTTTGTCCACAGCTTGGATATCATCATTGTTGAAAATCTACTGAATGAATAGTGTGAGAGTCTCTGGTGGAAAACTCAACAATGACTCTTGTCATAGCCCATGTCAGGAATACTTCACCAGAGCCGCTTATAAGGGTAACCACTGGCAAAGTCTAAGTATTTGTTTTATATATGCATATTAATCATGGTGATTTATATATAACTTTACCTGATGCCTAATTGGGAAACAGAGTGAATAAAGTTAATTTTAAAAGAAATATCTTCATAGTTGGGATTCCCTGGTGGCTCAGACAGTAAAGTGTCTGCCCGAAATGCGGGAGACCAGGGTTTGATCCCTGGGTTGGGAAGATCCCCTGGAGAAGGAAATGGCAACCCACTCCAGTATTCTTACCTAGAAAATCCCATGGATGGAGGAGGCTGATGGGCTACAGTCCATGGGGTCTCAAACAGTCGGATACGACTGAGCGACTTCACTTTCTTTCACTTTCATCTTCATTGTTACAGAAGCTCAAGCAGCCCCTGGAAGGGAATTCTGAGCCTTTTGCACAGAGAATTTCAGAGTCCCAGGTAGTCTAGAGCAGGGGGCAAACATTTTCAATTAAGGGTCAGAGAGTAAATAGTTTAGTCTTTGTGAGGCATATAGTCTCTGTTGCAACTATTCAACTTTGCTGTTGTAGCACGAAAGTGGCTGTGTACAATGTATCAATGAATAGTCATGGTTGTGTTCCAATAAAAATTTATTTAAAAACAAGTTTATTTGTAAACTCAAGGGGCTCCAGGAAGTCACTTCTGTAGTCTCTTGAGTCTTGCTGGGGACTGGGACATGGCATACATACACCTAGTAGATCATGGTGTAGGGAAATATCATTAATTAGAATCTCTACTTGCAGATGGGTCCACACACATGTCCTAGTTGCTGCCCTCTGGTTGAGATAAAGGCATGCAAGCTCCAAGGGCAGGAAAACATGTCTGCATTGATTTGTAATAGAAAATGAAAAATGAAGAGGTGAGCAAAAAAGGGGAACATGAAGTTTATTAACAATAAGCAACGGAGCAGCCTAACACTGACTAAAGTAGAAAAATGTGATATCTAAGCAAGAGGTGATTGACAAAGGCTTGGACCAGAGAACTAGAGTGGGAGGTAGTGAAATGATCCAAGTCTGGATATAATCTGCAGGTAATGCCAAAGAGGATTTGCTGATGGGGTGTGTGTGAGTGTTAGAGATGAACTAACAGTTACTTGTCTGGGGAGTCACATTGCTGGGTCTATATTAGATCTGAGGGCTGCATAACAAAGAACCACAAACTGGGCAGCTTAAAGCAACAGAAATTTATTCTCTCCCAGTTCTGGAGGCTGGAAGTCTGAAATAAGGTATCAGCTGTGTGGGCTTTTCTTTAGGGCCACACACTCTCTGTAGTCTCTAGGGAAAGATCCTTCCTTGCCTCCTCCAGCTTCTGGTTGCTGTTCAGTTGCTCAGTCGTGTCTCTTTGCCATCCCATGAACTGCAGCACACCAGGCTTCCCTGTCCTTCATTATCTCCCGGAGTTTGTTCAAACTCATGTCCATTGAGTCAGTGATGCCATCATACCATCTCATCCACTGTCATCCCCTTCTCCTGCCCTCTATCTTTCTCAGCATCAGGGTCTTTTCCAGTGAGTCAGTTCTTTGCATTAGGTGGCCAAAGTATTGGAGCTTCAGCTTCAGCATCAGTCCTTCCAATGAATATTCAGGGTTGATCTCCTTTAGGATGGACTGGTGGTTTCTAGCAATACTTGGCATTCCTTAGGGTGTCAATGCTCCACTTCAGTCTCTGCCTCCATCATCACATGAGGTATCTCTGTCTCTTCTCCTCTTCTTGGAAGCACACAAACAGATACAGCTCAGGGCTGTTGATGAAAATATATGGTCACAACCTGAAAGTAGAGAGTTATTTTATTTGGTGGGAATGTTTAGAACTCTGAGCCCAGGAGACAGCATCTCAGTAGCTCTCAGAAAACTACTCCAATAAGAGGGGGAGTCAGGCTGTACACAAGTTAGCAACAAAGGGAGCAGGCAGTCTGAACATCAAGATAACAAGTTAAGGAATTTAGCGTTCTATATATAGGAAGATGCAAGCCTCTGGGCTCACTGAATTCAGTCGTTTCGTAAGCACCTCAGCCTTCTGAGACCAAATCCTGTTTCATTGTTCACCTTAAGGAGTGGCAGATGACTGCTTCTTGCATACCCCCAGCTCTTCAGCAATCACCTTGATAGGTGGCAGCACCCACTGGATCTCAGTTTTGGGGAGCCCTCATTCACATTTGGAGGCCAGAAGTCATTGATGGCTGTGACATTTCTTGCTTACTGACATGGCAGGAGATATTTTCATTTCACAGGCAAACCACCTTCTGTCTCCCATCCAGGATGATGTTGTCTAAGAAGACCCAGTTTTCAAACAAGGTTGCTTCACAAGTATCAAGGATTAGGACTTAAACATATCTTATTAGGAGACACAATTCAATCCATGATAGGATCAATAGCTGGACTGTTAGGGCTAGTGAAGTATCTGAAATCTGTGTAGTAAGAAGTGAAAGTCGCTCAGTGGCTCTGGCTCTTTGCCACCCCATGGACAGTCCAGGGAATTCTCCGGGCCAGAATGGAGTGCATTTCAGGTGGATTCTTTGACCAGCTGGGCCACAAGGGAAGCCCAAGAATTCTGGAGTGGGTAGCCTATCCCTTCTCCAGTGGATCTTCCCAACCCGGGGATTGAGTTGGTATCTCCTGCACTGCAGGCAGATTCTTTACCAGATGAGCTACCGGGGAAGCTCCAAAATCTTTGTGTCTATTTATCTACAAGTTCATACTTTAGGGGATGACACCCATCACTTCCAATGTGTTCTTGAAAAAAAAATTTATTTATTTACTTTTGTCTATGCTGGGTCTTCATTGCAGTGTAGACTTTTCTCTAGTTGTAGAGAGTGGGGGCTACTTCCTAGTTGCAATGTGCTAGCTTCCCTTTGCAGTGGCTTCTCTTGTGGAGCACAGACTCTAGGGCACATGGGCTCAGCAGTTGTGGCTCCTGAATTCTGGAGCTCAGACTCAATAGTTGTGGCTCATGGACTTAGTTGTTCTGAGGTATATGGGATCTTCCTGAATCAGGGGTCCAACCCACGTCTCCTGCATTGGCAGGTAGATTCCTTACAACTGAGCCACTAGGAAAGCCCTCCATTAAATTCCTGAATGTGTCTGGACCTCAGAAAATCATAGATCTAATTTAATTTCCTTTGTAAAGAAAGTCTGAGCTCTAAAGAGGCCAGGTTACTTGAAAAAGCCTTGAATCAAATTGTGGGTGGGCTTAGGGCAAGGATCACCTGGCTCTTTTCCAGAATCATCCAATGATTCCTTTTTTTGGTGTGTGAAGTGGAAAGAATAATAGTACAAATGGGTGCTTTATTACCTTTGGAGTAGCATGCAAGGCTTTCCTGTTTCCAGCCTGCCTCTGGTTCTTCTCTGTGTAACTTCACCTCGGTGTTGGTGCTTAGCAGTTCAGTCATATCTGACTCTTTGCAATCCCATGGACTGTAGCCCACCAAGCTCCTCTGTCCATGGGGATTCTCCAGGCAAGAATACTCCAGGCAAGAACTCTGCAGTACTGGAGTGGCAACCCACTGGAAAATCCTATGGATTGAGGAGCCTGGTAGGCTATACAGTCCATGGGGTTGCAAAGAGTCAGACAAGACTGAGTGACTTCACTCTGACTTTTGTCCAAGAGGTTGGTATTCAGTTGTAACCCATGATAACAGAGTCGCTGTACCAAGCATGGAGCCATGTCTGGTACATCTTAGTACTTCCCTGATGTACTTAATCTTGCTGACAAACATAGTTTTGGAATATACATAGAATTGCTTTCAAGAGCATCCTGGCTGGAAGGCTATAGCAGAAGGCATCCTCCTGCTATTATGTGGCACCTGCATTTTGGTTCTGTTTTAATCAAAGGGCTTTCTGACCACACTTCTGCAGTCTTACATGTCTTCAGTCACATTTTTATTCCATTTAGTTCTCTCCTGGGGCTTACTGATAAGCCTGGTGGTTGTGATGGTAACACGCCCCCTTCCCGCTTCCCTGTCTCTAAGCCCCCAAGTGTTGGTTCTGCCTCTGGAACACTTGCAGAGCAGGCTGTGTCTCTAGTTCATGAGAACAGGGCTGGAGCCCTCTCCTCTAGGAGAGCAAAGCACATCTGCACTTGGTTTGTAACAGCAAGGAAGAAAATGAAGCGGAGGCAAGAAAAGGGGACTCAGACGTTTATTACAAATAAGTAATGACGCAGTCTAGCACTGATTGAGATAGAGAAATGTTATTAGTTGGTGATTTTCCTTTCCTGATTGTGTAGTTGAAAATATGGCTTTCTGTTTTTTTTTGTTGTTGTTGTTATCTTCCCAAATAAATCGTAGAAATTGGCTGAAAATACCTAGAAGATGGCAGAGCTATAATTCACTTTTAAAAACCACTAGCAAAGCCTTGCAATTTTACTAATGTTCTTTTTTATTACAAAGGAAAAAGAGAAATGATTTTTCAAAAATAACGTGTTTGCTCCAAAAACCCCAAGACAATATTGCTTCAATTTATTACAATTAGCATTCAAATAATTACTTCTTAATTATATCAGTTCAGTGTAACTGTCCGAGACTATCCTAATAACACTCACATCTCCTCTTTTCTACTTGCCAATTACAATGCCTTTAACCTACTGAGAAAATCCCTAAACCACTGAGGGAGCACTCTGTTGATTGGACCCCCTGCCACTAAAAACATATGTCTCTATGCTCATCCTTCTTCCCTGCTCTGAGATCTTGAAAAAGATGGAAGCTTTTTCCAATTGAAGGCTAATCCTCTGGTAATTGGAGTCCCAGGGTCTCCTGGAGAACTTTTACAATCAATCATTCCTACTCTGCTATTGCTCATCCTCTTTGCTCTAAAGAATCTTTCTCTTCATGGTGGAAATATATTTAAATCCTCCTTGCGTAACAGACATCCTGGAATGTGAAGTCAAGTGGGCCTTAGAAAGTATCACTATGAACAAAGCTAGTGGAGGTGATAGAATTCAAGTTGAGCTATTCCAAATTGTGAAAGATGATGCTGTGAAAGTGCTGCACTCAATATGCCAGCAAATTTGGAAAACTCAGCAGTGGCCACAGGACTGGAAAAGGGCAGTTTTCATTCCAATCCCAAAGAAAGGCAATGCCAAAGAATGCTCAAACTACCGCACAATTGCACTCATCTCACATGCTAGTAAAGTAATGCTCAAAATTCTCCAAGCCAGGCTTCAGCAATATGTGAACCATGAACTTCCTGATGTTCAAGCTGGTTTTAGAAAAGGCAGAGGAACCAGAGATCAAATTGCCAACATCTGCTGGATCATGGAAAAAGCAAGAGAGTTCCAGAAAAACATCTACTTCTTCTTTATTGACTATGCCAAAGCCTTTGACTGTGTGGATCACAATAAACTGTGGGAAATTCTGAAAGAGATGGGAATACCAGATCACCTGACCTGCCTCTTGAGAAATCTGTATGCAGGTCAGGAAGCAACAGTTAGAACTGGACATGGAACAACAGACTGGTTTCAAATAGGAAAAGGAGTACATCAAGGCTGTATATTGTCACCCTGCTTATTTAACTTCTATGCAGAGTACATCATGAGAAACGCTGGACTGGAAGAAACACAAGCTGAAATCAAGATTGCCGGGAGAAATATTAATAACTTCAGATATGGAGATGACACCACCCTTATGGCAGAAAGTGAAGAGGAACTAAAAAGCCTCTTGATGAAAGTGAAAGAGGAGAGTGAAAAAGGTGGCTTAAAACTCAACATTCAGAAAACGAAGATCATGACATCTGGTCCCATCACTTCATGGGAAATAGATGGGGATACAGTGGAAACAGTGTCAGACTTTATTTTTGGGGGCTCCAAAATCACTGCAGATGGTGACTGCAGCCATGAAATTAAAAGATGCTTACTCCTTGGAAGGAAAGTTATGACCAACCTAGATAGCATATTCAAAAGCAGAGACATTACTTTGCCAACAAAGGTTCATCTAGTCAAGGCTATGGTTTTTCCTGTGGTCATGTATGGATGTGAGAGTTGGACTCGCTGAAGAATTGATCCTTTTGAAGTGTGGTGTTGGAGAAGACTCTTGAGAGTCCCTTGGACTGCAAGGAGATCCAACCAGTCCATTCTGAAGGAGATCAGCCCTGGGATTTCTTTGGAGGGAATGATGCTAAAGCTGAAACTCCAGTACTTTGGCCACCTCATGCGAAGAGTTGACTCATTGGAAAAGACTCTGATGCTGGGAGGGATTGGGGGCAGGAGGAGAAGGGGACGACAGAGGATGAGATGGCTGGATGGCATCACGGACTCGATGGACGTGGATCTGTGTGAACTCCGGGAGTTGGTGATGGACAGGGAGGCCTGGCATGCTGCGATTCATGGGGTCGCAAAGAGTTGGATACGACTGAGGGACTGATCTGATCTGATCTGTGTAACAGACATCCCACTGTCTACCTCTAGCTATGTCCTTATGCCTTTTCTTCATAGCAAAGTTTCCTAAAAACAAAACCAGAAAAAGAAGAAGACCAAACACTTTGTACCCTGTATTTACCATTCACATAACATTCATTATACTTATAACACCATCCACTTACACCCCACACTATCCACTGCAGATCACTTAACATCTGAGTTCTTCAAGAGTCTTCGAGTAAGGTATGGTGCACATTTTTTTTTTTTTTAAATTAACATTCCCATCAACAATGTAGGAGGATTCCCTACTCTCCACACCCTCTCCAGCATTTATTGTTTGTAGATTTTTTTTTTTTTTGATGATGGCCATTCTGACTTGTGTGAAGAGATACTTCATTGTAGTTTTGATTTTCATTGCTCTAATAATGAGCTATGTTGAGCATCTTTTCCTGTGTTTGTTAGCCATCTGTAAGTTTTCTTTGGAGAAATGTCTGTTAAGATCTTCTGCCCATTTTTTTGATTGGGTTGTTTGTTTTTCTAGTATTGAGCTGCTTATATATTTTGGAGATTAATCCTTTGTCAGTTGTTTCATTTGTTATTATTTTCTCTCATTCTGAGGGTTTTCTTTTCACCTTGTTTATGGTTTCCTTTGTTTTGCAAAAGCTTTTAAGCTTAATTAGGTCCCATTTGTTTATTTTGTTTTTATTTCCATTACTCTAAGAGATGAGTCATAGAGGACCTTGTTGTGATTTATGTCAAAGAGTGTTCTGTCTGTATTCCTCTAAGAGTTTTATAGTTTCTGGCCTTACATTTAGGACTTTAAATCATTTTAATTAGTTTTATTTAATTTAAAAGAAGTTTTACAGTGTTGTGAGGCTATGATTTTACTTGATTTAATTAACGTTGTGTTAGTTTCAGGTGTACAGCAAAGTGGTTCTTTAACTACTTATACATGTATCTATTTTTTTTCAAATTCTTTTCCAATTAGGTTCTTACACAACCATCCCCAGTTTCCTTTGAAGACTCTAATGGATCCTCTGCCTTCAGCTTCCCAAACAGTGAAGCAAGTAAAGAGAAGGAGGTGGAACCGGGAAATGGCACATCAGTCTGATCATGTTCTATTGGATAGAACCAGTCAAATGGCTGCAACCTTACTAGTAAAGCAGTTGGAAGATGTAGCAATTTAATATGTCTATGTGCAAAAAAGAGAAGTGGTCAGTGCCTTGCCGGTTTCTACTGCAGAACTCTAAAAGCTCAGAGAATTCCTGCAATAAATTCTGTTGAACTGTGTTTGGCTTCATGTTTTCCTAACTTCCTTGATTATGATTTTTAGCTTTTAGAATACGTACTGCTAATATTGTTATGAGAAACATGATTTGGAAAAGTAGTTCTAGGCATCCTTCTTAACAACTTTTTGAGATACATCACTCTTTTTAGAGGAGTGAAAGTGAAAGTGTTAGTCACTCAGTTGTGACCAACTCTTTGGGACCCCGTGGACTGTAGCCCACCAGGCTTCTCTGCTCATGGAATTCTCCAGGCAAGACTACTGGAGTGGGTTTTTATTCTCTTCTCCAGGGGATCTTCCCTACCCAGGGATCAAACCCAGGTCTTCTGCATTGCAGGCAGATTCTTTACAGTCTGATCCATCAGGCAGATAAAGTAAGGACCTAGAGATCTTATACTTAAATGAAAAATGGTTTCTAAGATAGCATGATCTATATTTAGAGTAGTACTCCTTTTTTATAATATGATCTCATTGCAGAGTTTTACAACCTCAGTAAGCCAGTGACCTCAAACCTGGAAGTTTCTGAAAATAAATATAATGTGTATTGAATATGAAAAGTGATCATTGCTTTATTCTTAATAGAGTTTATTGGACAAGGCAGAAGGTATTTTTCTTAATTTTTTAGGAAAAAGTTTTAAAGCACAAAATGAGAAATAACTTAAAGAGCAAAAATCTGATCTGCTTATTTGAGAACAAACCCTCAAGCAAGATAATGTAATGTTTGTTTTTCTAGAGTGAAGAGAAGGTCACATTAGTTCTTTTGATATAAATGGATAGTAATATAACATTCAGAGACCATAAGAAAATGGAGAGGAATAGACTCAGAAGACAAGGATGTAAAATGCTGTGTTGTGAGGATTTAAGCAGATGGCTGGTATCTTGCCGATTAGGCTCTGAAGTGGGTGGTCGATTAAAAAAACATAAAAATAACCAAGAAAAAAATTAAAAATAAAAGGAAAATTACAGGGCATTTTTGCTTACTTTTTTGTTTTCTCATGGTATACATATGTGTAAGGGTTTCTGATGTTTACAGACATGAAGAGAGAGAATGTGTCATTATTTTTCAAAAAGAGTCTACCGACTGTGATGCTGTATGTGCTAAGTTGCTTCAGTTGTGTCTGACTCTTTGTGACCTCATGGACTGTAGCCCACCAGGCTCCTCTGTCCATGGGATTCTCCAGGCAAGAATACTGGAGTGGGTTGCCATGCCTTCTTTCAGGGGATCTTCCTGACCCAGGGATCAAAACTACATCTATTAAGTTTCTTAAGTCTCCTTGTGTTTGTGTGTGTGTTTTTATTTTTCTTTTTTTTACCACCAGCGCCACCAGGCAAGTCCAGCAACTGTGACACCTTTTGATAATTTTCCACTTAGGATCTCTCAACTTCCAACCTTAAAAAAAATTTTCCATATGAAAGGTTGTCTCCTCAACGTGCATTTTCTACTGATAGATTTTTAAGCCACTTTGGAAAGGGAGTTCCTTGGAGATTCGATGAGGAGTTCTATTATGTGTCAGACTTTTCTGTTCTGACCCACAATTATGAGGAAACAAATTTAATATTTTGACTAGGGAATGCTAATATAAACCTTGTCACATCTTTATATAAGCAAGTGTCCTAGAATTTTGCCTTGAGGGTTGGCTTGTATGAGATATTTAATTCTTCCAAAGTTAAAAATTAATCTCTAGTTATTGGATAAGAAACATTTCTAGTTACTTAAAAAAAAAAAACTATACATATTTCTCATTGTTGTTTAAAATGGTAACATATTGAGATCAACCCACTAGGATAAAAGCAGACAATAGTGTCTATTGTTGTTGTTGGAAAATAGTGCCTGTTGTTTGGAAAATAAAATTTGGTCTAGTCTCCAGTTGAAGGGGGGTTAATAAATGATTCATATTAACTGGAGACTCCTAGGGCAAGCTCCCAAGCAGCAGAGAGGACTTGTGCCAATTAACTTATAGCCCAAGTTTAAGGATGAGGGCAGGGTGTGAGCATCCTGTATTCTTCAGGCTCATGGGTATAGTGTTCCTAGTCCAGTTCCTAGTCCAGAGTATCTATTTGGCAAATAGATACATAGTTTCTTCTTGAATTATGGGTTCCTTATCCTATCAGTGTTCATCACCACAATGAAATGAACTAATGCAGAGGTAATGATGCTCACTCTAGAGGGATTTAGTGGTTTAGGTATCAAGGTAACTTCCTTGTTTTTATCGTGAAATCAACTCTAGAAATGATTGAGGGAGGCACTTGATTGGTGACAAGTACCTCTTGGTCTTTCCTAAATACAGCCCTTGTCATTTAAAATATGGTCATTGGACCAGCAGTGCCTTGGGAACTTATTTGAAAATGAAGAATTTCAGGCCACATATTAGAGCATTTAAATTAGAGTCTGAAATTTAACAAGATCTCCAGGTGACAGAAAAGATGGCAAGTTTGAGAATTCACTACAGTGGGGCTTCCCTGGTGGCTCAGATGGTAAAGAATCTGCCTGCAATGCAGGAGACCCATGTTCGATTCCCCTGGAGAAGGGAATGGCTACCCACTCCAGTATTCTTGGCTGGAGAATTCCATGAACAGAGGAGCCTGGTGGGCTATGGTCTGTGGGGTCCCAAAGAATCAGCCATGACTCGACTCACATACACACCTACATGCCCACATGCATGCCTGTGTGCATCACCTGTGCACACATGTACACCTAGTTTTGCAAGCTTGTTACTAAGTTATGCCAAAACCCACTGTAGTTTGGGCGGGAGAAATGGGAGAGCTAAGAGACCCATGTGTTTGTTCCATATCTTCTTGCAGATTTCACCTACCATCCACATTAAATACCAAGACATTAGGCAGTTCCCTAGAAGTTAGTATCTATGCTAGTGTGCCTTGCTACATAGGTCACCAGGACCTTGGGGAAGAACTAAAGAGTGTCCAGTGGGCAAGCTTCTTAAGAGTTGGGTCTCAGCAGCAAGACTGAGGCTGCCCTGGGTGTCAGCCAAGCTGACAGTCTCATTGCTTTTCTCCTTATCTTTCCTCTGGATAAACAGAGGATTTTGGTCTCTTGGACTGTCAATCCCAGTCCTTTAGCAAGCACACACACACAAAAAAACAAAAACAAAAAACAACTCCTCAACAAAATAGGAAGGAAAGGGCAGGAATGAAATGGATCACAGTCAAAGCAAATATCAGACAAAGCAAACTGGGTGGTATATATCCTGTGATGAAAGGAAAGAACACTGGAGGGAGGATGATTTTACAGGTTAAAATGTGCAGTTACTGAATGGGAGTTCTAGTGACCTGAACTGTCAAAAGAAAAATGATATTTTTCAGCTGCAATTTCTGAGATTTAACCCTTCCTTGCTAGACAGCTATTTAAATGGAAGATGATTCTTTTTATGCTAACATTTTCTTGCTTTCTGATATTAAGTTTTACGAACCAATTTATGTCAAGGGCAGTGGCAGAGGGATCTCTAAAACTTGTATGCCAATTGAATTGTGGTTTTAGAGGCACATTATACAATGTAAAATAAACAACTGGCACTTCATTTTCAGAAGAAATAGACTCTATCCAAAACCTCATTGATTTCTCAACCCCCACTCCACCCAGCTTCATTATGTATCTAATTTCACTTCACTACTTACATCCCTTCAACTGTTCACCAGATGTCACTGTGATTAGTTCTCTGAGAATATAGATTGAGGAATCACTATAGTATTCTATTTCACTGTTTGGATAGCAATGAACTCTATAAAACGTTGATCCTCTATAATGGCAAACCAAGATTTTATTTCAGGTTTCTGGATTGTAAATAATCATTGGAAAATAGCTATCTAAGCATTCTTCAACATGAGAACTCTGTAATCCATGATGTTTTAAGTTGTTCAATTCTTCAAAATATTAGTTCCCCACTGGTGAAAAGGAGTAAATGCTTTTTTATTTTATTTTTAATTTTTTCTAGTTTTACTGAGATGAGGTACTAATTGACATATAACATTGTATTAAACTGTACAATATGATGACTTGATACATGTACACATTGCAAAATAACCATAATAAATTTAGTTAGTTAATTTCCACCAGAACTTTTCATATCTATTCTCTTAACTTTCAAATACGGAATACAAAATTGTTAGTTATAATCTTTGTGTCCTACATTATATCCCCAAGGCTTATCTTCTTTGTAACTGGAAGTTCTGTGCCTTTTCATGACCATAACCCATTTCCCCCATGCCCCACCCCCATCTCTGACAACCACCTATTTTTTCTCCGTTTTTATGAGTTTTTTTTCTTATTTCACATTATAAGTGAAATCATTTGGCTTTCTCTGTGTGACTTATTTCACTTAGCATAATGTCTTCAATTTGAATTCCATTTGAATGCAGAGTTCCAAAGAACAGCAAGGAGAGATAAGAAAGTCTTCCTCAGTCATCAATACAAAGAAATAGAGGAAAACAATAGAATGGGAAAGATTAGAGATCTCTTTAAGAAAATTAGAGATACCAAGGGAACATTGCATGCAAAGATGGGCTCAATAAAGGACAGAAATGGTACGGACCTAAGAGAAGCAGAAGATATTAAGAAGAGGTGGCAATAATACACAGAAGAACTGTACAAAAAAGATCTTCATGATCCCGATAACCACAACAGTGTGATCACTCACCTAGAGCCAGACATCCTGGAATAAGAAGTCAAGTGGGCCTTAGGAAGCATCACTAAGAACAAAGCTAGTGGAGGTGATGGAATTCCAGTTGAGCTGTCTCAAATCCTAAAAGATGATGCTATGAAAGAGCTTTACTCAATATGCCAGCAAATTTGGAAAACTAAACAGTGATCACAGGACTGGAAAAGGTCAGTTTTCATTCCAATCCCAAAGGCAATTCCAAAGAATGCTCAAACTACCGTGCAATTGCACTCATCTCCCAAGCTAGCAAAGTAATGTTCAAAATTCTCCAAGCCAGGCTTCAACAGTACATGAACCATGAACTTCCAGATGTTTAAGCTGGACTTAGAAAAGGCAGGGGAACCAGATATCAAATCGCCAAATCCGTTGGATCATCGATAAAGCAAAAAAGTTCCAGAAAAACATCTATTTCTGCTTCATTGACTATGCCAAAGTCTTTGACTGTTTGGATCACAACAAACTGTGGAAAATTCTTCAAGAGATGGGAATACCAGACCACCTGACCTGCCTCCTGAGAAAACTGTATGCACATCAAGAAGCAACAGTTAGAACTGGACATGGAACAACAGACTGGTTCCAAATCGGGAAAGGAGTACTTCAAGGCTGTATATTGTCACCCTGCTTATTTAACTTATATGCAGAGAACATCATAAGAAACACTGGGCTGGAAGAAAAACAAGCTGGAATCAAGATTGCCAGGAGAAATATCAATAACCTCAGATATGCAGATGATACTACCCTTATGGAAGAAAGCCAAGAAGAACTAAAGAGCCTCTTGATGAAAGTGAAAGAGGAGAGTGAAAAAGTTGGCTTAACTCAACATTAAGAAAATGAAGATCATGGCATCCGGTCCCATCACTTCATGGCAAATAGATGGGGAAATAATGGATACAGTGAGAGACTTTATTTTCCTTGGCTCCAAAATCACTGCAGATGGTGACTGCAGCCATGAAATTAAAAGAAACTTGCTCCTTGGAAGAAAAGTTATGACCAACCTAGACAGCGTATTGAAAAGCAGAAACATTACTTTCTCAACAAAGGGCCATCTAGTCAAAGCTACGGTTTTTCCAGTTGTCATGCATGGATGTGAGAGTTGGACTGTGAAGAAAGCTGAGCACCGAAGAACTGATGCTTTTGAACTGTGGTGTTGGAGAAGACTCTTGAGAGTCCCTTGCACTGCAAGGAGATCCAACCAGTCCATCCTAAAGGAAATCAGTCTTGAATATTCATTGGAAGGACTGATGTTGAAGCTGAAACCCCAATACTGGAAGAAAAAACCTGATGTGAAGAACTGACTCATTGGAAAAGACCTTGATGCTGGGAACGATTGAAGGCAGGAGGAGAAGGGGACAACAGAGGACGGGTGGTTGGTTGGTATCACTGACTCGGACATGAGTTTGAGCAAGCTCCTGGAGCTGATGATGGACAGGGAAGCCTGGCATGCTGCAGTCTATGGGTCGCACAGAGTCAGACATGACTGAGCAACTGAACTGACTGAATGTTTTCAAGGTCCGTCCATATTTTTGCAATGGTGGGATTTTCTTCTTTATATAGCTGAAAATATTCAATTATGTAAATACTTGAAAGTTTTAGTTGCTCAGTTATGTCTGA
Organism: Bos mutus; assembly: GCF_027580195.1. NCBI lineage: Eukaryota > Metazoa > Chordata > Mammalia > Artiodactyla > Bovidae > Bos > Bos mutus. The sequence goes on from NC_091636.1 coordinate 59,524,459, forward strand.
TACTTTGTCATCCCATGGGTTATAGCCTGCCAGGTTCCTCTGTATATGAAATTCTCTAGGCAAGAAAACTGAGTGCATTGCATTTCCTTTTCCATGGGAACTTCCCAGTCCAGGGATCAAACCTGGGTCTTCCACACTGCAGGCAGATTCTTTATTGTCTGAGCCATGAGGGAAGCCATATATATATATGTGTATATATATACACACATATATATTCATCAATGGACACAGGTTTTTTTCATATCTTGGCTATTTTAAATAATATGGCTATGAACAGGAAGATGCAGATATCTTTTCAAGATAATGATTATTTTTTCAAACACACACAGTTGTGGAATCATTGGATTGTATGGCTATTCTATTTTTCAGTCTGGGGCTGAATCTCCATACTGTTTTCCACAGTCGCTGAACCAATTTACACTTCCATCAACAGTGTATAAGGAACTCTTATACTCTTTTATTTTAAACTTTTTTTAGTAAAGACATGTTTACCTGGAGGGAGTGGTAGATGATCATATTTTTACCTATGGAATGCATGCATTTCATTCAGGTGAATGTGGAAGATAAATGCCATTTTTTGGGACTGCCCAGAATTTAATTTCCAAGACTCTCCTTTTTGCTTCTGAGGCAAGATTATTTCCTCTATTCCCACTCTTTCTCTTCTGCTCTTCTCTTTCAAAAAGACTCACTGGTGAGTTTGTAGAAATTTACAGCCCAAGTGGACTGAAGTTTCAAGGTTAGTGCAGTCAGTCCTGACATTCTTCTTGAAAAATTATCCATCTCTCTGCAAGAGAAGAGTTGGTACTGAGCAGACATCAAACATTCCTATGGACATAAACCTACATTTTTCATTCCTTCTCTTTCTTCCATGTGAGGATAGGATTCTTTCTAGAGGCCATTTATCATTGTTGGCTCAGAAACACAATTAGGAATATAAAAAGATACCATGCCACAGGAAATTTGCTTTCTTTTTTTACTTAAGACATGAAGAAACCACCCAAGCACACAGGCTCAGATCTAGAGAGAAGGCATATGTAAGGATGTGAGAAATAAGAGCTCACATCCTGATGAGAGAGATTGGAAATTTTTAAAGCCAGACTTCTCAGATTTTATTGTACATAAAATCATCTCTGGATCATGTTAAAATGCAGCTCGTGATTGTGAAGTTCTGGAATGGGAGGGTCCTGAAAGTCTAAATTTCTACATAGCTTCCCAATGATGATGTCCATGCTGCTGCTGGTGACCCATGTTGAGTAGGTGGGCCTCAGATGTAGACCAAGAAAGAGGCTCTTTGCTCAGACAGCCAGGGCTGCCTTGTGGCTCCAAGAATGATCTGAAGACCTGCAGCAATGCCCTGCGGAGCTGTGTTAGAACTTGGGGTCAAAGGGAAAATGTGTCTTTATATACACTTATCAAATATCCTATGCATATCATGGATATTAAATGGAAAAATGTTAATAAAATCTCTACAATTAAAGAAAAATTACCATATATTAAGCCCTACCATGCCCAATCTGCTCCCACCCAATTTTTACCCTCCTAAGCTTGCATGGTAGGATCTGCAAGGTAGCATGTGTTGGGAATAAGGATTTCTGCTATAAAATAGCATAGGGCTGTAATGAAAAATACTGCCTGTCTTTGTTAAAGTATTTGGTATGTTTTGATCATGGGTATTTTTTGCATTCATTTTGATTGTTTAAAATATTGCCTTAAAACTTTTCAAAATTTTTATTATAGAGGTTTAGGGCAACTTCTTAACTTTTTTTGTGCTAGAAGCAAGTACCTCCCTTTTCTTAACCTAAATCATAATCAAGAGCACTGCCATCTCCTGGGAGCTTGTTAGACACAAGAATTTCAAGTCCCATCGCAGACTTATTGAATTGGAACCTGTATTTTAACAAGATCTCAGAGTGGTCTGTGTGCCCATAAAGTTTGAGAAATGTCCTTGAGAGATCAGCCTTTCAAACCAGGGTTATCTTAATCTTTGTGTTTGCCTGATCCTAGAAGAAGACTTTGTTTAAAGTAGAATTATCAATCTTGAAATTCTATGAGTTTTTAAAATGAAGATGGTTCTAAATTTCCTCTAAATTTACAAAGCTTATATGAAGTGTATTTATAGGTCAGTTATACTTTAGAAAAGGTCATGAGGTCCTGTCTACGTGTTTCAGAAAACTTAAACACGTGCAGAAGTTAGATTTCAACAAAGAAAGAGGGCTTTTATCACTAGCAAGCTAGTCCCAGAAGAAACGTGAGGTAACAAGAATAGATCTCATTTGGAGTCTCTTTCTATTTTTAATTTGTCTCATCATGAAGGATGAAGGACAACAAAAAATGCCCCAGATTCTTTGATGCACTCTCTTTCTTTTGATTGTGTCTTTGAGGAGAACTCTGAAAGGCATCAAATAAATCCATTGTCAGAACAATCTTGGAAGTGTGATGAGAATGAAAAATGACACAATTATCTTTTCCTGTATCAGTGATTCTGAGGAGAGTTTGGAAAGACATTAAATGAAGTCTATCCTCTGGGGAATTTGAACCTGTAGTCTACCAACTGTGCCGCTATGCTATGGGAGGAAGTGAATACTTTAGTTTCAAAAGAGTTAAGTAGAAGTTTGCAAAGGCTTTTCACCAGGAAAATGGTGGGTCTAGTTTTATGAATGTTTCATGAATAAAAATTTCTTTGAATCCACTGTCTTTTATGTTTCCTTACATAAACCATGTTTTTCATGATGAAATAAATATACTTTTAGGGTGACTTTTATTTAAAGGTCTCCATTCCAATTAAATTTTACTAAATGTAACTCACAGCTGGTTGGATTGGTTATACTGTCTATGTTGCTTGTGAGGTGAAAACATGAAGACATATTTTCTTGTTAGTTAGTGGTCACATCCGCCAAACACAAACTGAATATAAATTTAGCAACTTTGTGTCTGTTTGAGAAACAGAAACTGCGGTGGTTCTCAGGCATATAATTGTATTTGGAAATGCCTAGGGACAGCTTTGTTTGTCAAAATGACTGGGGAGGGGGTATCCTGGCATTTTGTATGTAGGGGAGAGGGTTGTTATCCATTGTGCGTGTAGGGGACAGTGCCACCCCAGGAATAATTGTCCCACCCTGTGGTAGACAGAGTCTAATATGCATCCATGACCCCTCTTGGGATTCATGCTATTATGAAATCCACACCCTTTGAGTGTGGGAGGGGCATGCGACATGCTTCTAGCTAGCAGAGTACAACAAGAAGTGACAGGACATATGCGACTAGGCACATGTGGTTATATTGTAAAAGATTATGATATCTGTCTTGCTAAGAACTCTCTCCTTTATTTTGAAAGTGCTAGCTGCCACTTTATCGGCTGCCCTACAGAGAAGGCCATGCTTTGAAGGAAATGAGAATGGCCTTGGTCAACCACCAGAAAGAAACTGAGACCCTCACACTGGAAGCCTGCAGGAAGCTGCATGCAACTAATAATTGTCTTGACTCAGACCGGGCCCTTCCCAGTCACAGCTCAGAAGAGAATCCAGTCCTTGCTGATTCCTTGATTGTAGCTTCCTGCAGAACCAAGCTAAGTCGTGTCCAGACTACTGATCCAGAGAAACTGTGAGAACTAAATGTATTTGTTTAAAGTCATCAGGTTTGTGGTAATTTGTTACTCAGAAATTAGTAACAAAAATAAAATCAGCTTGGTCTAAAAGAAGTCAGTCCAGCCTGCTGTAATGGATTACCATAGACTAGGTGGCTAAACAACAGACATTTACTTCTTACAGTTCTGGAGGCTGGAAATGCAAGATCAGAGTGCCTGCAGAATGGTGTCTGGGGAGAGACTACTGCCTAGTTTGCAAGTGTCTGTCTTCTCTTTGTAATTTCACGTGGCAGACAGCAGAGAGGTAGCAAGCTTTCATGTCTCTTCTATCAGGGCACTAATCCCATTCCTGACGGTACCACTTTCATGACTTAATTATCTCTCTGAGTCTCCTCCTTCTAATACCATCACTTTGGGGATGACAATTTGAACACGTGGATTTTGGGAAGACAGAAATATTAGCCCATTCCTGGGTGGCACAGTGGTAAAGAATCTGCCTGCCAGTGCAGGAGAGATGGGAGACACAGGTTCAGTCTCTGGGTTGGGAAGATCCCTTGAGTAGGAAATGGCAACCTGCTCCAGTATTCTTGCCCGGAAAATTCCATTGACAGAGGAGGCTGGTGGGCTATAGCCCATGGCGTCAGAAAGAGTCAGACACAACTGAGCATGCACACACACACACAACACTCAAATGTCAATAGAACCTCCACTGGCATGAAATTCTTAGTATATGCTGCCCAACTTGACAAATTGTTAGTGACTTTTGTCTGCAGACTTGATGAATTACTGCACACCTGAGTTTCCCATGGCATTATGAACACCAGATGGTCAACACCAAAATCAGATTGATTATATTTTGCAGCCAAAGATGGAGAAGCTCTATACAGTCAACCAAAACAAGACCAGGAGCTGACTGTGGCTCAGATCATGAACTCCTTATTGCCAAATTCAGACTTAAATTGAAGAAAGTAGGGAAAACCACTAGACCATTCAGGTATGACCTAAATCAAATCCCTTATGATTATACAGTGGAAATGAGAAATAGATTTAAGGGACTAGATCTGATAGATAGAGTGCCTGATGAACTATGGACAGAGGTTCGTGACATTGTACAGGAGACAGGGATCAAGACCATCCCCATGGAAAAGAAATGCAAAAAGCAAAATGGCTGTCTGGGGGAGGCCTTACAAATAGCTGTGAAAAGAAGAGAAGCGAAAAGCAAAGGAGAAAAGGAAAGATATAAGCATCTGAATGCAGAGTTCGAAAGAATAGCAAGAAGAGATAAGAAAGCCTTCTTCAGTGATCAATGCAAAGAAATAGAGGAAAACAACAGAATGGGAAAGACTAGAGATCTCTTCAAGAAAATCAGAGATACCAAAGGAATATTTCATGCAAAGATGGGCTCGATAAAGGACAGAAATGGTATGGACCTAACAGAAGCAGAAGATAGTAAGAAGAGGTGGCAAGAATACACAGAAGAACTGTACAAAAAAGATCTTCATGACCCAGATAATCACGATGGTGTGATCATTCATCTAGAGCCAGACATCCTGGAATGTGAAGTCAAGTGGGCCTTAGAAAGCATCACTATGAACAAAGCTAGTGGAGGTGATGGAATTCCAGTTGAGCTATTCCAAATCCTGAAAGATGATGCTGTGAAAGTGCTGCACTCAATATGCCAGCAAATTTGGAAAACTCAGCAGTGGCCACAGGACTGGAAAAGGGCAGTTTTCATTCCAATCCCAAAGAAAGGCAATGCCAAAGAATGCTCAAACTACCGCACAATTGCACTCATCTCACATGCTAGTAAAATAATGCTCAAAATTCTCCAAGCCAAGCTTCAGCAATACGTGAACCATGAACTTCCTGATGTTCAAGCTGGTTTTAGAAAAGGCAGAGGAACCAGAGATCAAATTGCCAACATCCACTGGATCATGGAAAAAGCAAGAGAGTTCCAGAAAAACATCTATTTCTGCTTTATTGACTATGCCAAAGCCTTTGACTGTGTGGATCACAATCAACTGTGGAAAATTCTGAAAGAGATGGGAATACCAGAACACCTGACCTGCCTCTTGAGAAATCTGTATGCAGGTCAGGAAGCAACAGTTAGAACTGGACATGGAACAACAGACTGGTTCCAAACAGGAAAAGGAGTACGTCAAGGCTATATATTATCACCCTGCTTATTTAACTTCTATGCAGTGTACATCGTGAGAAATGCTGGACTGGAAGAAACACAAGCTGGAATCAAGATTGCTGGGAGAAATATCAATAACTTCAGATATGCAGATGACACCACCCTTATGGCAGAAAGTGAAGAGGAACTAAAAAGCCTCTTGATGAAAGTGAAAGAGGAGAGTGAAAAAGGTGGCTTAAAACTCAACATTCAGAAAACGAAGATCATGGCATCCGGTCCCATCACTTCATGGGAAATAGATGGGGAAAGAGTGGAAACAGTGTCAGACTTTATTTTTGGGGGCTCCAAAATCACTGCAGATGGTGACTGCAGCCATGAAATTAAAAGACGCTTACTCCTTGGAAGGAAAGTTATGACCAACCTAGATAGCATATTCAAAAGCAGAGACATTACTTTGCCAACAATGGTCCATCTAGTCAAGGCTGTGATTTTTCCTGTGGTCATGTATGGATGTGAGAGTTGGACTATGAAGAAGGCTGAGCACCAAAGAATTGATGCTTTTGAAGTGTGGTGTTGGAGAAGACTCTTGAGAGTCCCTTGGACTGCAAGGATATCCAACCAGTCCATTCTGAAGGAGATCAGCCCTGGGATTTCTTTGGAGGGAATGATACTGAAGCTGAAACTCCAATACTTTGGCCACCTCATGCAAAGAGTTGACTCATTGGAAAAGACTTTGATGCTGGGAGGGATTGGGGGCAGGAGGAGAAGGGGACAATGGAGGATGAGATGGCTGGATGGCATCTGACTCGAAGGATGTGAGTCTGAGTGAACTTCGGGAGTTGGTGATGGACCGGGAGGCCTGGCATGCTGTGATTCATGCAGTTGCGAAGAGTCGGACACGACTGAGCGACTGAACTGAACTGAATGTGGAGGTTTTATCACTACGCCTGTGTGCTTAGTTTCTCAGTCATGTCTGACTCTTTGTGACCCCATGCATTGTAGCCCACCAGACTCCCATGTCCATGGGGATTCTCCAGGCAAGAATACTGGAGGTTGCCATGCCTTCCTCCAGGGTATCACTATGGCCTTGCTTCAGAGGATGAGATGGTTGGATGGCATCACCGACATGAGTCTGAACAAGTTCTGAAAGTTGGTGATGGACAGGGAAGCCTGTCATGTTGCAGTCCATGGGTCGCAAAGAGTTGGACATGACTGAATGACTGAACTGAACTGAACATAGCTAAGAACCAGAATACCACAGATATTTGGAAAGTTTTTTAAAATGAATGATATGTGAACTCAACCTACAAGTGATACCATAACTCCCATGAGGACCCGTTTTCAGGCTGTATCAAAGAGAATCACGTGGGGAGAGGAAGTGGAAAATCACTGGCTTAAAAATGGTCCAGTACTCCAATTTGGAGGAAGATTGGTTTGTTTGTACTTTTGTTGTTCTCACCCGCTTATTTGTCATGACACGAGCACAGCTTTATTTCTCTACCTCAATGGATTTAAGTAAAAGTTTCCATTGTTTAAATGAACATTTCTTTGCTCCAAGCAACTTGATTATCCTGCCCATGACACTTATTTCAGCCTGAACTTCTCACTCGTTAGACGTGGGAGGTAAGACAGTGAAAATGTGGTTCCTCCATCCAAAGACAGAGATTAACATAGTTTCCCTGGAATGCAGGTTAGAGATAAGAAGGGAGAAAATTTGTCATTTTAGGGGATTTAAGACTAAGGCAAAAAAAAGGGGATATATATTCCTTTTTTTTTTTTTCCAACTGAGGAGGTGCATGCAACACTGACTCACTCTAGAGGCCCCTACATTTCTAACCTTCCTGTGCAGCAAAGCACTGCCATATGACCCTGTTTTAGGGATGTGATATCACATTTTTATAAGGAAGATAGTTACTGTCATTCTCCCTAACTCCCTTTCCACCATCTAGGAAATAGCAGAAGCTGGAGGTGTTTCCTGGAAAAGATGGTAATAGATGGGAACAGTGATATGATGGGGATGGCTGATAAGATGCACAAGAGCCAAGTGTGCAGTCTCCTCCATACTTTGCATTTTTTAGTGTCTTGTTGGTATCTTGCATTGGTCATGCTGGAGTATTTACACCATGGAAACTGGTAAATGCTACAAATCAGGGATATTTTGCTTTCAGTTCAGGTCAGTCCAGTCACTCAGTTGTGTCTGACTCTTTGTGACCCCATGGACTGCAGCATGCCTAGCCTCCCTGTCCATCACCAGCTCCCAGGGTTTACTCAAACTCATGTCCATTGAGTTGGTGATGCCATGCAACCAGCTCATCCTCTGTCACTCCCTTCTCCTGCCTTCAACCTTTCTCAGCATCAGGGTCTTTTCCAATGAAAATGCTGTGCTCTTTGCATCAGGTGGCTAGAGTCTTGGAGTTTCAGCTTCAACATCAGTTCTTCCAATGAATATTCAGGACTGATTTCCTTTAGGATGGACTGGTTGGATCTCCTTGCAGTGCAAGGGACTCTCAAGAATCTTCTCCAACACCACAGTTCAAAAGCATCAATTCTTCAGTGCTCAGCTTTCTTTATAGTCCAAATCTCACATTCATACATGACTACTGGAAAAACCGTAGCCTTGACTAGATAGACCTTTGTGGGCAAAGTAGTGTCTCTCCTTTTTAATATGCTATCTAAGTTGGTCTAATTTGGTCATAACTTTCTTTCCAAGGAGAAAGTATATTTTAATTTTATGGCTTCAGTCAGCATATGCAGTGATTTTGGAGCCCCAAAAATAAAGTCTGTCACTGTTTCCACTGTTTTCCCTTCTATTTGCCATGAAGTGATGGGATCGGATGCCATGATCTTAGTTTTCTGAATGTTGAGCTTGAAGCCAACATTTTTACTCTCCTCTTTCACTTTCATCAAGAGACTCTTTAGTTCTTCTTGGCTTTCTGCCATAAGGGTGGTATCATCTGCATGTCTGAGGTTATTGGTATTTCTCCCAACAATCTTGATTCCAGCTTGTGCTTCATTCAGCCCAGTGTTTCTCATAATGTACTCTGCATATAAGTTAAATAAGCAGGGTGACAATATACAGCCTTGATGTACTCCTTTTCCTATTTTGTTGTAGTTCATGTTTTTGTTTTTTTTTTTTTTTTGTTTTTTTTTTTTTAAATTTGAGAGCTAGCTGTAGGCTTTTACCAGCCTACCACTATGTTGAGTTTCCCTTCCAGCCTGGATCCCCATGTGGGAGAGCCTCCTCCTCATCTGGACAATCTCATGGATGAGAAACAACTTCAATCTCATGTCAACCACTCACTTGCTGTTGTTTAGTTACTCAGTCATGTCCAACTCTTTGTGACCTCATGGGGTCTAGCCTGCCAGGCTCCTCTGTCCATGGCATTTATTTCCCAGGCAAGAATATTGGAGTTGGTTGCCATTTCTTCCTCCAGGGGATCTTCCATACCCAGGGACTGATCTGCATCTCCTGCACTGGCAAGAGAATTCTTTACTGCTGATTTACCAAGGACCCCCAGCCACTCGCTGGTTTACAAGATAAAGAGATGTTTATTGCAGCTGCTTAGACAGTATACACTACAGTGGGTCACAGAATTCTGAGCTAAGGGTCACCTGCCCAAGTTCTACCTCACTCCCACTGTGACCTAATCGGACTATCTCACTACTTTGAGAGATACTGCACTGGTGTCTTTAGGAACCTCACATTTGTCTTCCTGTATTTCTGAAGAAGAATCATGTGCCAGGTCTCAGATGTAAAATACCCCTGTTGGAGACTTTGTTGCAAGGTGACAACCTTGATGTTTTCTGACTCTTAGGCCTTTTGTGTGAATTGCACACTGAAGAATCCTCTGGAAGCTTCTTCTGATGGAGCTGTGGAACTGACATGGCCCTAAAGTTGGATATGATCTTCAGTTTCCTGGGAACCTGGAAGCCAAGGGTTGCTGTCCAGGAAACCTTCACTCTGTTGTTGTCTCTGTGCGTTAATAAAATTTCCAGTAAGCAGAGCTCCCTCTTGATTTCCTGCCCTCTCAACTGTCAGGATAAACAAACAATTCACACACTTTAGACCTTTCCATGCACTTTCCTCTCTGCCATGTGCCTTGATCCTCAGAGGCATCAGGACTCTTGTTAATAAACCTCATTTCAGATGAACGTATTGAGGACCAGAGATGTTTAAGGCTTCTCCAAGTTCACACTGAGCAGGAAAGAACCCGCATCGCTGAATCCTAGAGCTGTACTACAGAGGTTATCATCTATGCTTTGAAATCCCCAGGTCTGGGGTTAGAATTTTCACCTCTATCAGTTGCTTAAAGGATCTAAGCTTTAGTTTCTTTTTTTGTGTAAATTAGGACTAATAGCAGTTACATCTCATGGCTTGTTGTGATAATCAAATTATGTCTAGCAGGGCATACTTCATAGAGGTAGCAGTCAATGGATGTTTGTCATTGTTCCACCAGGCACCTGGCACCTGCCCACGGCTGTTCTTTTCCCAGACTTTGAATCTCTGTTGGATTCTAGATGTACCTCTGGACCCACATAACAGTCATTCTGTGTCAGATCACACTTTTGAAATGAGCTCTTTGTATCCACCAACATTTCTTACCATATGCTGCCATCCTCTCAGGTAGCAAAGAGGCTGGAAAGGGGACAAGATAGAGGGGAGGCTCCTTTTCATGTGCTTCTAAAGGACTGGATGGGCTTCCCTGGTGGCTCAGCGGTAAAGAATCTGCCAGCCAATGCAGGAGACGCAGGTTCAGTCCCTGGGTTGGGAAGATTCCCTGGAGAAGGAAATGGTAATCTGCTCTAGTATTCCTGCCTGGAAAATCTTATGGACAGAGGAGGCTGGTGGGCTGCAGTCCAAGGGGCTGCAAAAGAGCAGGCCATGACTTAATGATTAAATAACAATGACAAGGGACTGGATAAAGTTCTCGAAGGAGTTGCAATGGCCTTTAATGCAAAACTCAGCTCACCTCCTCAAAGTTATTTCAGCTTCTACAGCAGGATGCTAATCATTGCACTTGTTGATTTTTCTCCGGTCGCTTTCCCGAACATCTCCATCCTACTGAGGGAAAAAGCCATGGAATTATGCCCGCCCCTTCTACCTGTGCCCCTAGCCTGGCAGGTGCAGCTTTAAGGCTCTAGTTCCTTTGACTATCACAATTCAAAGAGATGGCTTCCAGGTCCTTGAGAAAGACATTAGACTTAAAGCTGGAGGCCTATTTAGCTTTTAAAAAGATTTACAAACATTTCAAAGAAATAAAGAACTTATAATTTTTTACTGGAATAGAATTGTTTTATAATTGTTAGGTAGAATAGGGAAAAGGAGTCCAAAATGGCGGTGGCTAAAAGACAAGGAAGGTCAAAGGAAGGTCCGAGGACCAGAGTGAAGACTTCAGGCAGAACAAATAGCACTCCTGGCTAAGCCCCATTTGCATAGGGCAGACCCAGGTGGAGGAAAAAACATGTAAAAGGAGGAGCCAAAGCGCTTTCTCACGGACTCTCTCTCCCGCGTGCGTGTGCTCTTTTCTTTCTCTCTCTCTCTCTCTCTCACTCTCCTGCTATCTTCTAAATAAAATAGAGCTGTAACACTGATTTGCTTAAGAGCTGTAGCACGGTTTGTCCAAGACCCGAGAGCTGTGACGCACCAAGGGCTTTAATGTCCGTTGCTCCAAATCTTTATTGTGACGAGACAAAGAACCGAGGAACATACACTCGCGTGACAATAATGTTATGCTGGTTTTTGCTGTACAATGAAGTGGTTCAGCTATATATCCCTCCAACCCCTCTAGGTCATCACAGAGCAACAAAGAACTTACAATTATAATTTTCCTAAAGTAGTTGCTCTAAGAAAAGAGAGGAGGGTGGAGTTTCTTCCCTTATTGCATTTGCACTTAGGTCTGTTATGTTTCAGAGAGAAAAAAGAATCCTTACTCCTTGTAGAAGACTTTATATAAAGATAACAACTCCTGAGGTGCTAGCTTGATTGCCTTGGTTGGGTTGGCCTGCTCTTGTGCTGGAAAATGCTTCTGGATGCCTGAGAAATCTGGAGACTGATGGGTGTGGAATGGGTGGATAAGGAGGTCAGGACTTGTAAGAATTCACACTTGCATAGAGTGAAGGATTGCTTGAGAGAGATTTCCAGGCAGGGTTAAAAAAGATTTAAATGTGATTCTGTTGTTTGTTTTTGTTAATATTTTCTCTGTTTTATAAGGTATGACAGACATGATATGATGTGTGAGTGCACGCGTGTGTGCTCAGTTATGTCTGACTCTGTAACCCTATAGACTGTAGCCCACCAGGTTCCTCTGTCCATGAGATTTACCAGGCAAGAATGCTGGAGTGGGATGCCAGTTCCTCCTCCAAGGGATCTTCCTGACCCAAGGATTGAACCCACATCTCCTATGTCTCCTGCATTGGTGGGTGGATTCTTTTCCACTGAGCCACCCGGGAAGCCCACATTATGTGATAAACTGTGATAAAATATGAGAATTTAATTTTAATAAGATAAAATTAGATATTGATTTTGCAACTTGATGCCAACTTCCTGTATACCCTTAAGAGGTATCCAAGAGTCTGACCAGCTCTCAGCATCCATGTAACTCCACAACACCCTCAAAATATGGCCAATGGGCATAACTGGGAAAGAATTATACCTAAAAGTGTTCAAGAATTTAGCTGATTCCCCGAGAGTCCTCCTCTGGAAAGTCTGCACTGCTCACAGTCCCTCCTCATGGAGAATGCCTCATCCTAGATAAGAATTTTTCCCTGCAGTCTTGTATAACAATAATGACACCAAATATTTTGAAATGAAATATTGAGGCATTGCTAGTTGCACTATCTGATATAGTCTTAATGATAAGCCTTCATTAGAGGTGAAAACACCTAGGCTGAGAAAGTTGTGTACCTTGCTCCAGGTCTCACAGCTAATACAGAATCAGGATGAAATGGAGGGCAAGTGGACAAAGCCATGGATGTGGCAAATGACTGACAGTAAGTATCCCTTCCAACACTGATTTAGAAGTTTGAGCCCTGGGCAGCATCTCAGATATCACCTAGATCCAAGACCTTTAGAACTGCAGCTCATGCTCTTATACAGAGTGAAGTCAGCCAGAAACAGAAAAACAAATATCATACATTAATGTATATGTGTGGTGTCAACTACAGATTGACACTTGCCTGTCGACTACAAATGGTCACTTGCCAAGAGCATTGGCAGCGACTGAACAAGAAGGGCATTTGCCATCTGCCTCTGTGAAGATTGGGCTTCCTTGGTGGCTCAGAGGGTAAAACATCTGACTGCAATGTTGGAGACTGGGTTCAATCCCTGGGTGGGGAAGATCCCCTGGAGAAGGAAATGGCAACCCACTGAAGCCTGTAGGCTACAGTCTATGGTAGGCTACAGTCTAAGGGGTCACAAAGAGTCACACAGGGCTGAGTGACTTCCCTTTCACTTTCTGTGCAGATTGAATCTTGTGCTGCTGCAGCTGCCGACCTTCAACACCCCCTGAGGGATTTCAGGGTGGAGTGAGGCCCTCTGTCCTCCAGAGAATCTGATGGAACAGGTCTTTAGATAGTTGGATATTTTGGGGAACTGATTTCATAATCCCAGTCTTTGCATCTCTTTCTCTAGAAAAACAGGAAATCCCTTCATGATTACATCAGATCCTTCTGACTTGTAGAAAACCTCTTGTAAAGTAAGTGCTTGATTGCATTGAACTCCCCTCTTCACCGAAATCTTATATATTGACCTTCCCCAGCTGCCTCTTTGGAGCAGTCTCTTGGAGCTATCTGAGATGCTGCCTCTGGGGCTCATTTTGCGCCAAATAAAACTTAACTCTCAACTTTCAAGTTGTGCATCTTTTGTGGTCGATGGGGGGATTTAGAAAAATGGTACTGATGAATCCATTTACAGGAGGGGAATGGAGATGCAGATTTAGAGAACGGACTTGTGCACACAACGTGGGGTGGAGAGGGTAGGAGGAATTGAGAAAGTAGCATTGACATATATACAATGTCAATACACTATCACGTATAAAATAGATAGCTAGGGGGAAGTTGCTATATAACAAAAGGAGCCCAGCCCAGAGTTTTGTTATAACCCAGAGGGGTGGGACGGGAGGAGGGGAGGGATGCTCCCGAGGGAGGGGATATATAAAATTGTGACTGATTCATGTTGTTGTACAGTAGAAATCAACACAACATTGTAAATGAATTTTCCTCCCACTGCTAGGCATACACAGTGAGGAAACCAGAAGGGAAAGAGACACGTGTACCCCAATGTTCATCGCAGCACTGTTTATAATAGCCAGGACATGGAAGCAACCTAGATGTCCATCAGCAGATGAATGGATAAGAAAGCTGTGGTACATTTACACAATGGAGTATTACTCAGCCATTAAAAAGAATACATTTGAATCAGTTCTAATGAGGTGGTTGAAATTGGAGCCTACTATACAGAGTGAAGTAAGCCAGAAAGAAAAACACCAATACAGTATACTAATGCATATATATGGAATTTAGAAAGATGGTAACGATAACCCTGTATGCGAGACAGCAAAAGAGACACAGATGTATAGAACAGTCTTTTGGACTCTGTTGCAGAGGGAGAGGGTGGGATGATTTGGGACAATGGCACTGAAACATGTGTAATATCATATAAGAAATGAATCGCCAGTCCAGGTTCGATGCAGGATATAGGATGCTTGGGGCTGGTGCACTGGGATGACCCAGAGGGATGGTACGGGAAGGGAACACGTGTATACCTGTGGCGGATTCATGTTGATGTATGGCAAAACCAATACAATATTATAAAGTAATTAACCTCCAGTTAAAATAAATTAATTTATATTTTTAAAAAAGGGACTGCAGTTCATAATCCATTCATGGGTTAGGACAAAAGTATTACTAGATTCCAGATCACTTCATTAAAAAAAAAAAAGATATGGAATAGAATGTGAAATATCAAAGTAGCCACACATGAAAAGGACAAGTTAGTGAAACTATTATTTCAATGACATATGGATAAAATGAAACTGTTCTTGTAAAGGCTTTAATTTGCAAGGCTACACAGGGTTCAGGTCCATAACCTTTTCATTTTACAGATGGAGAGAATGAGGTCCAAAGGGAATGAAGGGGGTGGGGCGGGGGAGTCACAAAGCTAATTACAGGCAAAACGCCAAATAGAACCAGAGGCGCTTTTTGTTTTACCCACTTTGTGCATTGTTTTCTTCTTCAGCCTCCTTTCAATCCCTGTGTTATCTAGCACTGAGAATGCAAAATCTCATCTCCTGTCAGTATTGGACAGTGGCTTAGTAGAACTTAGCTTTTCAGAACAGAAATGAGTGCTATTTGTTTTGAAAAGAAAGCTAAGCCTACCAGGCAACTGGATGTTGAATTAAAGGTCTTGTGGGATCAGGGCAAAAAGAAGGAGCTTGTTTGTGAAGCTTTTTGGGGAAGCTGGGAATTGAGAACTCCAGGTGGTCCTGAAAAGTGGCAGAAATTTCCCTGCTTTGCTGGGCTTTACATGCAGAAGAAGGCAAAACATTGCCAGAGGAGCTGCAAAACACTGGCTGACCTTTTGCTGGAGAGCTTGAGCCTTTGCAAAGGGCATGATCACCACCTCATTGATTGCAAAGTCCACCATAATTGGAGAAGGGAGGGGGGCAAAGGTGACCCAGGTCTCTGCAAGATGGTTGGGCGTGATGCCTTACAGATTTGATTTCCGTCGTATGGCATGCAAGGCCTTAAGGCATGCCATTTAGCTGTTCAGTGTCTTAGTTTCTCATCTGTAAAACAGAGATAAAAGTCCTTCATTATCATACCCTGCTGGATGTGGGGATTAGTTAGGTACAATATGAAGATGAGTAGGGATTATATATTTTTACAACTGTTAAAATAAGAAAAAAAAAAAAGAGGAAAGTATGAAAAAAAGAATAGAAATCCAAATATTTTTGTTTATTAAAATCAGATCTTAAGCATCTAAACTACATAACTTACATCATTTTCTCAAATGGTAAAACCCAGCTTGCATCCATAAATGATATTTTTATTTTTATGAACAAAGACTTCTTCAAACTGAAAGAACTCCCAGCGGCCAAAGCTGGAACAATTCGAGCCAGAAAATAAATAAGCAAGTATTGAACTATAATTCAAAGTGTTAAATAAATATCTATGAGTTTATACTGACATAAATAAGTAATTGAATTAATAAATCAATGGGAAAGAAGAGACAGATCTGTTCAGAATTCCAAATAATTCATGTAGATATTCTGCCCTCAGGGAAGTGGACCATAGCTCCCTCTCTTATGTGTGGGTTATTCATAGGGACATCTTTCTAAAGAATAT
Organism: Bos mutus; assembly: GCF_027580195.1. Taxonomy (NCBI): domain Eukaryota; kingdom Metazoa; phylum Chordata; class Mammalia; order Artiodactyla; family Bovidae; genus Bos; species Bos mutus. Next base: position 59,540,523 of record NC_091636.1, read on the forward strand.
AGAATGGAAAGGGTAGGAAGGGAATAGCTTTGGGGTGGAAAAATGTGACAATATTTCCTAAAAACTGTCAAGGTCATCAAAAGCAAGGAAAGTCTGAGAAAGTCTCACAGCCAAGAAGAGCCTAAGAAAACATGGCAAAAGAATGTAATGTGGAATTGTGAATGGGATCCTAGAACAAAACAATGAGATTAGGTAAAAACTAAAGAAATCAGAATAAAATATGGAATTTAGTTAACTGCAATCAATGTTGGTGCCTTAACAGTGTTGGTGATAAATGTACCGTACTGATGTAAAGCATTGGTAATAGGGGAAGCTGTGAGGCACGTGAGGACTCTCTGTATTACTCGTGTACTTTTATTTAAACCTCAAACTATTCTGAAAGAAAAACTTCATTAAAAAAGTCTTTCTAATTTAAGAGTTATGTTAATTTCAGATCAATTTTAGCAAACATACATGGCATGCACACCTAACAATAGGTACATGGACTCTATCTGCCATATCTTCAAAATATTGAGGAGGATATAGGTGTAAGCACACGATAGCATGTGGGAAAATTCATAATTGCATACATGCTACATATTGTAAATGCTGAGACTGTTGAGAGAGGCTCATGGAATGGATTGCATGTGGCTAGTGCTTGCAAATTCCTGCAGCAATTTCTTTGCAGTATCTATCTTTACCAAGTAGTGGTACAGTGAGAAGGAGCCTATCTAGTGATGTGTTTAGCTTTGAATATGTTGAATTTGAGCTGCCTGTGGCCTATCCAAGTGTATATATCCAGTAGGAAGTCCAGTGTATAGACCTGCCCACAGATATAAACTTGGGAATCAGTTTTTAATTTAATCAGTCTTTAATGGTCACTGAAGCAATAAATGATGTAGGAAGCCTGTGGTAGTCCTTTTGCTAAGAGAATATTTTTTAATCAATGAGTTATAATGTAGCCCAGACAAGGAACCAGAGCTCCATCTGTGCCAATTACTAACTGAAACTGAAGCAAGTTGTACTGACTTACTCAGCTTCAACTACTCTATAAAATGAGGAGAATGATACCTCTGATCTTCTCTACCTTTTGGATTGGGTAGGGAGGAGGAGTCAGAGGATGTCATACAAGTCCTTTGTAATCTGTAAAGTGCTACAGAGATGTAAGACAGTCTCTGCTTAATGTTATTGGGCAAATTCTCTTCAAAACTCTCTCCTAATTGCTTAGCTCTCAAAAGACCAGAGTTTAACTGGATGTCACTGTTGCTTTTTGAAAAAGCTAAGTTTTAAATATGGTGGTGATTATTTGAGGAGATCTTTGCAAGTCACTTGGATTATGATCAGCTTTCTTTCTTAAAGAGTTGACAAGTTTACATTTCTGATCATTTATTAAGTATCATTTCAAGGGAAACCTAGAGGCTGTTTTTGAACAGTTTCCAGTGCAGCTATGTGTTTTTTTTTTTTTTTTTATGACAAGTTGGTTTTTGTTTGTAAAACTTTCTAATAAGCCCTTGGGCAGAAGTTATTGTCTTCTTTATTAACATGACATGGCAGAACATAAAAAGATGGAGAAACCAATTAATTTTTTGAGCAGAAGTCATGCAATTTTTTCAAAACAAGTGCCGAGAAGCCAACTAAGCCAAGAATATATTCAACTTGGGCAAGAAAATGAAGGAGCATGAATCATGCCAGAGATTTGTTTCCTTACTTTCATACTGTAGGTTGGCAGACAGAGCTTTCTTCTCAGTTAACATAGGCACATGCACTCTCCAGGTGTGAACTTGACTTTGTGCTAGAAATGGATTTTCCCTGCTATTAACCTTTTCAAACTTTCCAGCATTGGAATTAAATGCTCCTTTCTGAGATTTCATTATAAGGGGGTGTAGTTTTTGACCTGTTCAAGGTAAGTATTCTCTTCCATTTGCCTGGAGCTTGTGCACTGCCCTGCCACCTAGCAAGTTCCAACAAAAGCTATGGAGAAAACAGTGGACAGAGCTCTAATGAAAAGTGAGCCTTTTCTTCCTTTTTTTGGAGCACACAGACAATATTCTTCTCAATTAATAACCACCGACTAACAGGTTATCCTTTTGAGTGATATTGGTAGCATCAAACTCTGAAGCACATTAGAGCAGCACCCCCATGTGAGAATGATAATTTGCCTTCTGAAAACTCCACTTGGTATGTTTTTTAAAAAATCTGAATAGGGAAAGAAAGTGAATTAAGTGGAATTAGGTTAGAAACTAGATATTTTTGTGACAAAACATAGGGTTGTTCAATGCCGGAAAATATTGATTATGGCATGTCTCTCATAGGGAAGAAAGATTTATCAATTCTACAGTCATGAGGGAGGTTAAATCCTGAAGGGATGATTTTTCAGTTCACCTAAAGGGAGTGTGATGCACCAGGAAGAAATAATTTTGGTGAAAATTTTATCTGGTAAATAGTAGAGTAACACTCTATTGTTTTTTCACCCCCATCATGATCACCTTTTCCAATTCCAAATAATTTCAAGTGACAGATGATCTGAAGCCATGTTTTAGCAGCAAAATGGTCCCACCTTGCTTTTGAATCCATTCAGAAGCTTGTGGTCTTTCAGGCTAACTGTCTGCATTGAGGGAGAACATAATTTACATCTCATGGAGTTGTTGAGAGACAAAAAGAGAAATTTCTGTAGGGAAGCTCCTTATAAAGCACTACAGAAATATGTGCATTGTTGTTTTATTGCTCTCTCACTTTCATACGAGCAAAAGTTGCTTGCAAATGTTTAAAGAAAACATAATTCAAGCCAACCGTAATTTAAGCCAAACCTAACTCAATTTGTGATCCGAATAAACTGGGTGCAAAAGGCTTGCCTGCAGCAGAAGATGATCAGGTTAAAAGTTATCATACAGATCTGGGGTAATGGTGAAATCAGAGAAGGTGAAAACCACAATGATTTGAAGAAGAGATTTTAAAAACATGGGGGAACCTAATGCCAGGGGGAGTGTGAATAAGTAAGTGAAAGAAGAATCTTGGTAAAAGAGCTGGAGCTGGTGAAACACCAGGGATGGCTGGCTGCAGACACCCCAAAGATACATTCTCTGTGCTTCCAGTTAGTTGTACAGTAGGAAATGGCAATCCACTCTAGTATTCTTTCCTGGGAAATTCCAAGGACTGAGGAGCCCCGCGGGCTGTAGTCCATGGGTTCACAAAGAATCAAACATGTCTGAGAGACTGAGCACCAGTTAGTTGGTTTCAGGGCCTTCTCTTCTACCTGCTATTGGTTGAATTATGTCCCCTCCCCCAATCACTTCTCACAAAGATACTGAAGTTCTAACCGCTAGTACTTCAAGCGAAACTTATTTGGAAATAGGATCTTTGCAGATGATCAAGTAAAGGTGACATCACTGGAGTGGGCTGTAATCCAACTGATGTCTTTATAGAAAGGAGAAATTTGGATGCAGAGACACAAGTGTGGAGGAAATATGATAGAAAGACACAGGGATATGGACATCCACAAGCCAAGGGATACTTGAGGTTAACAGAAACTAGGGTGGGGACATGGAATAGATTCTCTTTCATAGCACTCAGAAGGAACCGACCCTGTTAAAACCTTGTGTGGACAAAATATGTTAACTGTCATTTCAGTAAACCAAGGATATTGCAGTCAGGAAGTCCCCAGCCCTTGCAGTTGCCCCAGTGATGCACCAGGAGGTGACTCAGGATGAAGAAAAACAGCATACTGGCTCTAGATAGTTAAGCTGCATGTTTAAGGAATAACTTCAAAGAGCCCCAAAATTGCATCTTCCCGGATATAGAAAAGCACTAAAAACATTAACTTAGATATCTGGTTTTTTTTTGTGTGTGTGATGATTAGGAATCTTTTGAGGTTCAACTATATATATATGTTTTTCCCTAGCAAAAACTCCTATGTATTCTGGCATCCCCCTTACTTCTTTGAAATAGTACCTAGAGCTATCTGTGCTACAGTCCTCAGTAAGTTCACTGAATAAAACATAATTCTCAACTTTTAGGTTGTGCTTTTTTTTTTTCCAGTTAACACTTAATTTCAGATTTTTAGTCTTCAGAAGCAGGGGACAATAAATATTTGTTGTTAAAGCCATCTAGGGCTTCCCAGGTGGCTTAGTGGTAAAATAATCTGCCTGCCAATGCAGTAGTTGCAGAGGATGCTGGTTCAATCCCCAGGTCAGGAAGATCTCCTGGAGGAGAATATGGCAATCCACTCCAGTATTCCTGCCTGGGAAATCCCATGGACAGAGGGTCACAAAGACTGGGACACAACTGAGTGGCTGAACACAAAGCCACCCAGTTTTGTTGCTTTATTGTGGAAACCCCAAGAAACTAATATACCAGAGTTTCCCTGAGAAGTAAATATTATTTAGCTATTTGTCTGCTACTTTAATTGACTGTCTGTTTCTACAGGGATGTGAGCTACACAGGGCTAAGGGCTTCATTTGTCTCTCTCACAGTACCTTTTCATACTGTTCATGGGTTCTCAAGGCAAGAACACTGAAGTGGTTTGCCATTCCCATCTCCAGGGGACCATGTTTGTCAGAACTCTCCACTATGAGCTGTCCGTCTTGGGTGGCCCTGCATGGCATGGCTCATAATTTCATTGAGTTAGATATGCCATGCAGGCCCACCCAAGACGGAGCCCCTGCCTCTGCAGGAGTCCACTGCTGACCTGTACCTCCGCAGGATTTTGCCCCTCCTACGGTCTTGCTGGGGCTTCTCCTTTGCTCTTGGTTGTGGGGTATCTCCTCACGGTTGCTCAAGTGCAGCACAGCCGCTGCTCCAGCACCTACCAATTGCTAGGGATTCTCTGCCCTTGGACGTGGGGTACTTTTGAACTGTGGTTTTGGAGGAGAAGGGGATGACAGAGGATGACATGGTTGGATGGCATCACCGACTCAATGGACACAAGTTTGAGTAAACTCTGGGAGATGGTGATGGACAGGGAGGCCTGGCATGCTGCAGTCCATGGGGTTGCAAAGAGTCAGACACAACTGAGCAACTGAACTGAACTGAACTGATCACAGTACCTAGAACCATACAATACAATCACATTTGTTGCGTGAACTTTTACTGCTGGGCTCAGCATGAGTAGTGAAATGGAAGAGAGAGTGAGCTCTGGTTTGACTGAATCAAAAAACACACAGTTGACGTGTGATTTCTTTCAGGTTAATGTTAAGCACAGCTTTGCTCTGGAAAATGATCTCCAATCAACAAATAAGTCCTCCGTCACTAAGTTATGTCCAACTGTTTGTGGCCTCATGGGCCAGGCTCCTCTGTTCTTGAGATGCTCCAAGCAAGAATTCTGGAGGGCGTTGCCATGCCCACTCCCAGAGCATCTTACTGACCCAGGCATTGAATCTGCTTCTCTTATGTCTCCTGCACCGCAGGCGGATTTTTTACCACTGGCCCCAACTAGGAATTCCAGTATATTGCTATGAAAATGAAAAGTGAAAGTGAAGTCACTAGGTTTCGTGTCCAACTCTTTGCAACCTCACGGACTGTAGCCCACAAAGCTCCTCCATCCATGGAATTTTCCAGGCAAGAGTACTGAAGTGGGTTGCCATTTCTTTTTCCAGGGGATCTTCCTGACCTAGGGATTGAACCCAGGTCTCCCGCATTGCAGGCAAACGCTTTTACATCTGAGCCACCAGGGAAGCCCAATATATTGCTATGCTGCTGCTAAGTCGCTTCAGTCATGTCCGACTCTGTGCGACCCCATAGACGGAAGCCCACCAGGCTCCACTGTCCCTGGGATTCTCCAGGCAAGAATACTGGAGTGGGTTGCCATTTCCTTCTCCAATGCATGAAAGAGAAAAGTGAAAGTGAAGTCGCTCAGTCCTGTCGGACTCTTAGCGACCCCACGGACTACAGCCTACCAGGCTCCATGGATTTTCCAGGCAAGAGTACCGGAGTGGGGTGCCATTGCCTTCTCTGAATATATTGCTATAGACAATGATTTATATATATGTGATATATATATATATATATATATATATATATATATATATGTAGCATGGTTAGGCTCAGTCGTGCCTGACTCTTTGTGACCCCATGGACTGCACCACATCAGACTCCTCTGTCCATGAGATTTTCCAGGCAAGGATACTGGAGTGAGTTGCCATTTCCTTCTCCAGGGGATCTTCCCAACCCAGGGATTAAACCTGGGTCTCCTGCACTGCAGGCAGATTCTTTACTGAGCAGTAAAATCACATATATGAAAATCATTGTCTATAGCAATATATTGGGCTTCCCTGGTGGCTTAGATGGTAAAAGCATTTGCCTGCAATGCGGGAGACCTGGGTTCGATCCCTGGGTCAGGAAGATCCCCTGGAAAAAGAAATGGCAACCCACTTCAGTACTCTTGCCTGGAAAATTCCATGGATGGAGGAGCTTTGTGGGCTACAGTCCATGAGGTTGCAAAGAGAATATAGAAAAAAGAAGAATCACACTTCTTTTCTGTTAACCACTGGTGACTGATAATTGATAAATACATGGGGCATAGTGAAGAAAATCTCTTATGTTAAGGGACAGATGTTCAGAATTATGTTTCTTGAGGTTAGAGAGTAAGTAGTTATTCTGAATAGTTTAGAAGTTGGAAGAACATAAGGAAGTATTTTTTTCCTATTTTTAAAAATTAATACACACAAGGGAATTTTATTTGCAGAATCTCACAGCTTCACTCTTCACTGCAGGATAAATTAAATAGTAAAAGAAGTTAAATGATGATTAAAAAATGGCATGGAAGGATTTAAACTCACAGATTAAAGATGAAACATTTTGCCAAGGACTATCAGGTGAGACATCTGCTACTGTACATGAAAGAAGCTGCGGAGTGCAAGATCATTTTTAGAAAGTGCTTGTTCTGGATAAGAATTTTGGTTTTGCTTAGTAAACAAAATAATTAGTAAAGATTATGGAAATGCACCCTGAAGTTTCTTGGTTGATAATATTTCCTTGGCATGACTTTCAGTAGAAATAAAAGCTTATCAGTGTAACCATGCATGGTTTTAAAATCAGAAACTGTTATTTGATCTTACCCAATTCAACTTAGTGATGGCTTGCCTGTGTCTCAAAACTGCTTAAGTTAATTACCATCAAATTTATTGGCACTGGATCTTATGACTTGGCATGGCTTCATAACCACCCGGGCAAGAGTTAAAGTAATTAAACAAGGAGCCCATTAGATGGGGGTGGCTCTAAAGTCTTGGTAGCTTACATTAACAAAGTAAAACCTAAGCCAGAGCCAGTGTACTTGAATTTGAGAAAATGAAAGTTAAAACAACATATCACAATCAACCAGGTTTTCCCCAATAAGGCACCCACTTAACCTACAGCCGATGAAATAATGTCCTTGCTTTGCTTTCACATCTCAGTAAAATCTTCTTCCTTAACTCCTGTTGGTGGAGTGCTTTCAGTCACCTCTGGTTTAGTGTTGCCTTATCTGAATCCATGCATGCTCAAAGAAACTTGAAAATGTTAATGTGGCTCAGTTTATCTTTTAAAACAAGTCAGAAGGAAATGGGATCTTTGTTTTGAGTGGGTTCTTAAACTGTTTAATTCCTTCCTAAGAAATCCTGCATAGGTTCTTTTCAATTCATTTATAGCTCAGTGGTGAGCTTTGTGGAAGCATGCAGTGAGGTAAAAAGAAAACAAAAGCACAAATACAAAACTTTAAAGTAAAAGTCTAGCTCATTGCATTGCAAGTTGAATTTTATCATGTATGTCTGAACCCAAGTTACCTTCTGTATGTAAAGAAAATAACGCTTCTTCCAAAGGCTATTGTAAGGATTTCCTGAGACAATTTAGCAAGGAAAGTACTCAGTACAGCCTGATGATTATTACTATTGACATTGAATATATTTCCTTATATCTTCAGAGAAGGCAATGGCACCCCACTCCAGTACTCTTGCCTGGAAAATCCCATGGATGGAGGAGCCTGGAAGGCTGCAGTCCATGGGGTCTCTGAGAGTCGGACACGACTGAGCAACCTCACTTTCACTTTTCACTTTCACGAATTGGAGAAGGAAATGGCAACCCACTCCAGTGTTCTTGCCTGGAGAATCCCAGGGACGGGGGAGCCTGGTGGGCTTTCATCTATGGGGTCGCACAGAGTCGGACACGACTGAAGTGACTTAGCAGCAGCAGCCTTGTATCTTATATGAAAACTTGGTAGGATATTACACAGAGATAGCTTACAAAAATGGAAGGGATCCCCGGTCTGGGATTCCCTTTCCTATTTATCCTTATTCTCATAAAGCTTCACTTTTCAGAAAGACTGTCAGCTGAAGGCAGGGAGAGAGAGCACCTGCTGCACAGAATATTCGGTGATAAGCCTGATCCTGGGAAGCAGAGCCCATAACTTCCCAGGGTGACAGATTTTCCCCTTAGATATCTAATGCAGATGAAAGATGTGAGAAATGCTTGTCCAGCTTAAATCTTTCAATATGAGAAGGCCCCAGAGTATGACTTATTTCTGTTGGGCAGCTGGAATAAATTACACTACACAAATTGGCTTTTGAAATGCCCATCTTCTCCGGTGATAGAATGTGAAGAGCAGAGTTAGTCTGAGCCCTTTCATTTTGGGCAATCTCTCCTCTCTTTTGGATCCTGCAATAAAAATATACAGAACCTATTTTTAGGATCAGGAGGGAAATACAGAAGATCAAAAGTTGATGCTAGAGCCTGCTGTTTTTCTCTCACCCATATATGAGTTGAAAAATATTAGTTTTCCTCTGAAAACTTTGTGGTAGCTTCACAATCTGTCATCCTAGAATCATACTGAAGTATTGGCAGACTGGAAGGAAAAACATTTTCAATCATTTTAAAAAATTAATTCTATGACCGTATTGATCCATTAGTTTGATGTCCATTAATATTCATTGAGCATCTTCCCCAGGCAGGCTCTGCTCTAGACGTGAAAGGTACAAGTGAAAAAAGAAGTAAGCTTCCATTTTCCTGTTCTCTCACCACTCCTCCTTCTGATTCTCTTTTCCTGCATCCGTCTGCTCTCACTGACTTAAATGTTAGAAGATCCCACAGCTCAGTCCTCAGACCTCCTCTCTTCATCTCTACTCATCCCTAGGTCAGGCATCATTGGCAACTTTTCTTTACTGTAAATGTCCAGGTAGTGAATATTTTAGGCTTTTATAGGCCACACAGACTCTGTCACAACTACTTAATTCTGCTGTTGTAGCACAAAAGTGTCCACAGACAATACATGAAGGTCTGAATGGGCCTGTGTTCCAGCAAAGTGTTTTTACCAAAACAAAGAAGTGTCTTGATTTGACCACAAACCAGAGCTTGTGGATCTTAGTCTGAGTAACCTCAAACCGGTGACTTTTAACACCCTCTAAATTCTCCTCATTCATCCACGGATTTCCCCAGTCTGGTCATGGACATTCACCTGCCCATTTGATATCTCTGTTAATCTATTCCATGAATAGGACTCCCAAACCTAACATTTTCAGGATAGAACTTTTGACGCCCTCTTCCCTCTCCAAACCTGGGCTCCTCATCTCCTGGTTTCCTCATCTCAGTAAATGGGATCTTTGTCCAGATGGACAAAGTTGCCCAAACCCCAAACCTTGGAGCCGTTTACAACTCTTGCTTTTCCTTATATCTCTTTATCAATTTATCAGTGATGTCATTGGTTCTGCTTTAAAATATATCCGAAATCTGACTGCTTCTCATGGGTGTTGCTCCTACCATTCTATTTCAGGCCATAATCCCATCTTGCTTGAATTCCTACAGTGTTTTTTCGAGGGGTCTCCTTTCTCTACTCTTAACCTAATCCTTAGCCAGCAAAAAATGTACAATTTTTATAGATATAATAGGGCTTCCTATTATCCCAGGAAGAAAACCCAATATCTTTATCATTGTCTTCAAGGGATCATGTGGTTTGTTCCATGAGATCCTCTCTACTTATACTACTCTCCTCCTTGCTTCTTGCTCTCACACCATGTTGGACTTCTTTCTATGCCTTCAGCTGATGGAGTCTGCTCCTGTCTTAGTTTTCTATCTACAGAAAAATTCTACCTCCAGGTAATTCACATGCATATATGTGAAATCTAGAAAAATGGTGCAGATAAACCTATTTGCAAAGAAGCAAAAAGAGATACAGGCATACAGAATAAGCATATGAACACCAAGGGGGGAAAGAGGGGTGGGGTGGGATGAATTGAAAGATTGGAACTGACATATATACACTACTATGTATAAAATAGACAATTAATGAGAACTATTGAACAACACAAGGAACTCTACTGATTGCTCTGTGGTGACTGAAATGTGAATGGAATCCAAAAAAGAGTGGCTGGGAATACCAGACCACCTGATCTGCCTCTTGAGAAATTTGTATGCAAGTCAGGAAGCAACAGTAAGAACTGGACATGGAACAACAGACTGGTTTCAAATAGGAAAAGGAATACATCAAGGCTGTATATTGTCACCCTGCTTATTTAACCTATATGCAGAGTACATCATGAGAAACGCTGGATTGGAAGAAACACAAACTGGAATCAAGATTGCCTGGAGAAATATCAATAACCTCAGCTATGCAGATGACACCACCCTTATGGCAGAAAGTGAAGAGGAACTCAAAAGCCTCTTGATGAAAGTGAAAGTGGAGAGTGAAAAAGGTGGCTTAAATCTCAACATTCAGAAAACTAAGATCATGGCATCCAGTCCCATCACTTCATGGGAAATAGATGGGGAAACAGTGGAAACAGTGTCAGACTTTATTTTTCTGGGCTCCAAAATCACTACAGACGGTGACTGCAGCCATGAAATTAAAAGACGCTTACTCCTTGGAAGGAAAGTTATGAACAACCTAGATAGCATATTCAAAAGCAGAGACATTACTTTGCCAACAAAGGTCCGTCTAGTGAAGGTTATGGTTTTTCCTGTGGTCATGTATGGATGTGAGAGTTGGACTGTGAAGAAGGCTGAGCGCTGAAGAATTGATGCTTTGGAACTGTGGTGTTGGAGAAGACTCTTGAGAGTCCCTTGGACTGCAAAGAGATCCAACCAGTCCATTCTGAAGGAGATCAGCCCTGGGATTTCTTTGGAAGGAATGATGCTCAAGCTGAAACTCCAGTACTTTGGCCACCTCATGTGAAGAGTTGACTCATTGGAAAAGACTCTGATGCTGGGAGGGATTGGGGAGGAGGAGAAGGGGACGACAGGGGATGAGATGGCTGGATGGCATCACTGACTCTATGGACATGAGTCTGAGTGAACTCCAGGAGTTGGTGATAGACAGGGAGGCCTGGCGTGCTGCGATTCATGGGGTCGCAAAGAGTCGGACATGACTGAGTGACTGATTTGATCTGATCTGTATATATATAACTGATTCACTTTGCTGTACAGCAGAAACTAACACGGGGATTCCCAGGTGACACAGTGGTAAAAATCCACCTGTCAATGCAGGAGACTCAGGTTTGATCCCTGGGTTGGGAAGATCTCCTGGAGGGCAAAATGGCAATCCACTCCAGTTTTCTTGCTTGGAAAATCTTGTGGACAGAGGCGCCTGGCAGGCTACATTCCATGGGGTTGCAAAGAGTCAGACACAACTGAGCAACTGAGCACACACACACAAGAAACTGACATAGGGTTGAAAGCAACTATACTCCAATACAAATTTTTAAAAAGATTGGAATGGGGACTATAAGGCTCCATTTTTCTCCTAGACTATACTTGCTGGAACAATTTTTTTTCAGTTGAAAGTGATAACTCAATTGAGACCACAATGATTAAGAGCTGTTAACCACCTCATTCAAGGCATGGACCTCTGGGTATGCTGAAAGAGGTCAGGGAAACTGAGCTAACTAAAAGAGGGAATGTAAATTTTTTTTGCTTCTCTCTTACCTGCGTTAATACTTAGTACATACATTTTTACTAATTTTAAGCTGAATAAGTTCTTTAACTGATTCATAATTTTGTAATCTGATCATTGGCTTGCAATTGTCACTGCCAATACAATAGCTGTGGAATTGGTGACAATTATATTTGTCTGAACTTCCTGTTGGGAACACAGTGGGCAGTTACATCTTTAAGGAGCAAACCCTGTCTCCTTATGGTAATGCCCTGGGACTGTGATTCCAGTGTGCCCACTACCTTTATACTTTGCCTTCATCTTAACAAATTGTTCTGTTATGAGGTTATGCAGCTTTCTCGAATTGTCATAGCAACTTGGCAATAATATAAAAGGAAACTACTCTTTTAAGAAAACCACGATTAATAAAATTAAGCCATTATTCTTTCTCCTGCTTTTCCAGAAATGCAATTTCATCACACTTTTCAGTTGCAAAATATATACCCCAAGATTTACCCTCAATTTAGAAGTGCAAATGCTTTCAGTGTGTCTACATTTTCATTTTAAGCTACATGAAACCAGCAGAGGTGGTATAAGTCATTTTCTTTCTTCCTGCTGGTTGTATCCTTTGGTACCTATTTGAAAGCTCAGAAAGAATTAATTAATGAGGCACCTCACATTGACAAATACCACATAATGGCACCTGAAGTACAGCTGTAATCTTAATAATGCATTTACCACAATAGACAGAGGTGCTTTCCTGTAATTTCAGAAGCTGTTGAAGACAGGTGTTCACACAGGCTAGGCAAGCCCATGCTACTTATTCTGAATACACAATATGAGGATTGTAAGTTATATGAAGCCATTACATTTTACTTCTGACCTGCTGAACAGATATGGAAAATACTTCATGGTTGATCTTTGGGAAATTGCCACTCTTCTAGAAAAGCGATGTCAACTCCTGTGTTAGTGACATGGATCCCAAACTAATCTCTGAAGAAAGAAAACTATTTGGTATGGAATGGGGAAGAAGGTGTAAGATCTAAGACACTGAAATTAGTAGAGAATAAACTGGGTTTTGAAAATAAGGATTTTCCAAATCATTCCATATCTATTAATTTAAAGATAGAATCCCAAAGATTTTAAATAACACTTACACTCCTCAATTCATTTATAATCAACGTCATGAACTGAATTGTCTCCTCAAAATTCACATATTGAAGCCTTAACTGCCAATGTAATTGTATTTGGTAATGAGGTCTGTAAAGGAAGTAATTAAGGTTAAATGAGGGCTTCCCAGGTGGTGCTAGTGGTAAAGAACTTGCCTGCCAATGCAGGAAACTAAGAGACACAGGTTTGGTCTCTGGGTCTGGAAGATGCCCTAGAGGAGGTCATGGCAACCCTTTCCAGTATTTTTGCCTAGAGAATCCTATGGACAGAGGAGCCTGGTAGGCTACAGTCTACAGGGTCAAAAAGAGTCGGACATGACTGAGCAGCTGAATTGAACTGATGAGGTCATAGAAGTGAGGCCTTGATCCAACAGGACTGGTGTCCTTAGATGAAGAGAAAGAGAAACCAGAGATCTGTCTCTTCCCATGTGTGCCTAGGGAAAAAGCTGTATGAGACCCAGTGAGAAGATGCTATCTATCAGCTGAGAAGAGAGATATCATCTGAAACTAGTCCTGCCACACCTTGATCTTGGACTTTCAGGTCCAAGAAATAAAATGAGAGAAAATAAATATCTGTTGTTTAAGCTGCCCAGACTGTGGGGTTATGTTATGGAGCCTGAGTGGACTAACAGTCATGCTGGGGACTCAGAACACATACAGAATATGAGTTTTACCCTCAAATATCCCACATCATAGATTTAATATGCTTACAGTATTTCAAGAGTTGTTGTTGCTTGTTCTGTTGCTCAGTTGTGTCCAACATTTTGCGATCCCATAAACAGCAGCACATCAGGCTTCCCTGTCCTTCACAATCTCCTAGAGCTTTCTCAAGCTCATGTCCATTGAGTCAGTGATACCATCAAACCATCTCATCCTCTGTTACCCCCTCTCTTGCCTTCAACCTTTTCCAGCATCAGGGTCTTTTCCAATGAGTCTGCTTTTTGCACTAGCTGGCCAAAGCATTGGATGGAACTTCAGCTTCAGCATCAGTCCTTCCAATGAATATTCAAGGTTGATTTCCTTTAGGGTTGACTGGTTTAATCTCCTTGCTGTCCAAGGGATGCTCAAGAGTCTTCTCCAGCCCCAAAGTTCAAAAGCATCAGTTCTTCAGTGCTTAGCCTTTTGGGGGCTTCCCTGGTGGCTAAGACAGTAAAGAATCCACCTGCAATGTGGGATGTGGGACACTTGGGTTTGATTCCTGGGTTGGAAAGATCCCGGAGGAGGGCATGGCAACCCAATCCAGTATTCTTGCCTGGAGAAACCCCATGGACAAAGGAGTCTGGTGGGCTATGGTCCATGGGGTCACAAAGAGTCAGATATGACTGAGTGACTAAGCACAAAGTGTGCCATTAATTGTATACACTAAACATGTGCAGGGTTTTGTATATCAGTTATACTTCAATAAACCTGTTAAAAATACCAGGCATTTTCTATATATCTTATTTCTCTAATCCAAAGAATTACAATAGAAATCTCTGGTCTCTTCTGAACATTGCAAGGTACGATGAATTGATGACACATGTGTGCCAATGGGTAGATGAACACACACCTGTATTCTAGCTGTTATTAGCCTACTGTAAATGAGTCCTGGGTGAGGTGGGACTTCTGATGGGGATTTATCAGTCAGGGCCCTATTAGGACTGAGTAATCACATCAGTAATTTTAACAGGATATTTTTATATATATGGAGAAAACCATATGAAAAGGTATGAAAGATATGAAAAGATACATGTATTCCAATGTTCATAGCAGTACTATATACAATGGCCAGGACATAAAAACAACTGAAACATCCTTTGACAGAAGAATGGATAAAGAAGTCCAAGGTAAGAGAAACCCAGGTGAGACAGTAAGCACTTAGAGGGGGGATCAGGGGGCAGACAGACTGAAACTACAGTCATGGACCACAGCCTTGTCTAACTCAATGAAACTAAGCCATGTCATTTGGGGCCACCCAAGACAGATGGGTTATGGTGGAGAGGTCTGATAGAATGTTGTCCACTGGAGAAGGGAATGGCAAGCCACTTTAGTATTCTTACCTTGAGAACCCCATGAACAGTATGAAAAGGCAAAAAGATAGGACAGTGAAAGATGAACTCCTCAGGTTGGTAGGTGGCCAATATGCTACTGGAGATCAGTGGAGAAATAACTCCACAAAGAATGAAGGGATGGAGCCAAAGCAAAAACAATACCCAGTTGTGGATGTGACTGGTGATAGAAGCAAGGTCCAATGCTGTAAAGAGCAATATTGCATAGGAACCTGGAATGTTAGGTCTATGAATCAAGGCAAATTGGAACTGGTCAAACAGGAGATGACAAGAGTGAATGTTGACATTCTAGGAATCAGCAAACTCAAATGGACTGGAATGGGTGAATTTAACTCAGATGACCATTATATCTACTACTGCGGGCAGGAATCCCTCAGAAGAAATGGAGTAGCCATCATGGTCAAAAAAAGAGTCTGAAATGCAGTACTTGGATGCAATCTCAAAAATGACAGAATGATCTCTGTTTGTTTCCAAGGCAAACCATTCAATATCATGGTAATCCAAGTCTATGCCCCGACCAGTAACACCGACGAAGCTGAAGTTGAACAGTCTATGAAGACCTACAAGACCTTATAGAACTAACATCCAAGAAAGATGTCCTTTTCATTAGAGGGAACTGGGATGCAAAAGTAGGAAGTCAAGAAACACCTGGAGTAACAGGCAAATTTGGCCTTGAGGTACGGAATGAAGCAGGGTAAAGGCTGATAGAGTTCTGCCAAGTGAACGCACTGGTCATATCAAGCACCTTCTTCCAACAACACAAGAGAAGACTCTACACATGGACATCACCAGATGGTTGAAACTGAAATCAGATTGATTATATTCTTTGCAGCCAAAGATGGAGAAGCTCTATACAGTCATCAAAAACAAGACTGGGAGCTGACTGTGGCTCAGATCATGAACTCATTGTCAAATTCAGACTGAAATTGAAGAAAGAGGAGAAAACTACTAGATCATTCATGTATGACCTAATCAAATCCCTTATGACTATACAGTGGAAGTGAGAAATAGATTTAAGGGACTAGATCTGATAGAGTGCCTGATGAACTATGGATGGAGTTTCGTGACATGGTACAGGAGACAGGAATCAAGACCACCCCCATGGAAAAGAAATGAAAAAAAGCAAAATGACTGTCTGAGGAGGCCTTACAAATAGCTGTGAAAAGAAGAGAAGTAAAATGCAAAGGAGAAAAGAAAAGATATACCCATTTGAATGCAGAGTTCCAAAGAATAGCAAGGAGAGATAAGAAAGTCTTCGTCAGTGATCAATGCAAAGAAATAGAGGAAAACAACAGAATGGGAAAGACTAGAGATCTTTCAAGAAAATTAAAGATACCAAGGGAACATTTCATGCAAAGATGGGCTTGATAAAGGACAGAAATGGTATGGATCTAACAGAAGCAGAAGATATTAAGAAGAGGTGGCAAGAATACACAGAAGAACTGTACAAAAAAGATCTTCATGACCCAGATAATGACGATGGTGTGATCACTGACCTAGAGCCAGACATCCTGGAATGTGAAGTCAAGTGGGCCTTACAAAGCATCACTATGAACAAAGCTAGTGGAGGTGATGGAATTCCAGTTGACGTATTTCAAATCCTGAAAGATGACACGGTATTCCAGTTGAGCTATTCCAAATCCTGAAAGATGATGCTGTGAAAGTGCTGCACTCAATATGCCAGCAAATTTGGAAAACTCAGCAGTGGGCACAGGACTGGAAAAGGTCAGTTTTCATTCCAATCCCAAATAAACGCAATGCCAAAGAATGCTCAAACTACCGCACAATTGCACTCATCTCACACGCTAGTAAAGTAATGCTTAAAATTCTCCAAGCCAGGCTTCAGCAATATGTGAACCGTGAACTTCCTGATGTTCAAGCTGGTTTTAGAAAAGGCAGAGGAACCAGAGATCAAATTGCCAGCATCCGCTGGATCATGGAAAAAGCAAGAGAGTTCCAGAAAAACATCTATTTCTGCTTTATTGACTATGCCAAAGCCTTAGACTGTGTGGATCACAATAAACTGTGGAAAATTCTGAAAGAGATGGGAATACCAGACCACCTGATCTGCCTCTTGAGAAATTTGTATGCAGGTCAGGAAGCAACAGTAAGAACTGGACATGGAACAACAGACTGGTTCCAAATAGGAAAAGGAATACATCAAGGCTGTATATTGTCACCCTGTTTATTTAACCTATATGCAGTGTACATCATGAGAAATGCTGGACTGGAAGAAACACAAGCTGGAATCAAGATTGCCGGGAGAAATATCAATAACCTGAGATATGCAGATGACACCACCCTTATGGCAGAAAGTGAAGAGGAACGAAAAAGCCTCTTGATGAAAGTGAAAGAGGAGAGTGAAAAAGGTGGCTTAAAGCTCAACATTCAGAAAACGAAGATCATGGCATCCGGTCCCACCACTTCATGGGAAATAGATGGGGAAACAGCGGAAACAGTGTCAGACTTTATTTTTCTGGGCTCCAAAATCACTGCAGATGGTGACTGCAGCCATGAAATTAAAAGATGCTTACTCCTTGGAAGCAAAGTTATGACCAACCTAGATAGCATATTCAAAAGCAGAGACATTACTTTGCCAACAAAGGTCCGTCTAGTCAAGGCTATGGTTTTTCCTGTGGTCATGTATGGATGTGAGAGTTGGACTGTGAAGAAAGCTGAGCACTTAAGAATTGATGCTTTTGAACTGTGGTGTTGGAGAAGACTCTTGAGAGTCCCTTGGACTGCAAAGAGATCCAACCAGTCCATTCTGAAGGAGATCAGCCCTGGGATTTCTTTGGAAGGAATGATGCTAAAGCTGAAACTCTAGTACTTTGGCCACCTCATGTGAACAGTTGACTCATTGGAAAAGACTCTGATGCTGGGAGGGATTGGGGGCAAGAGGTGAAGGCGACTGCAGAGGATGAGATGGCTGGATGGCATCACTGACTCAGTGTACGTGAGTCTGAGTGAACTCCGGGAGTTGGTGATGGCCAGGGAGGCCTGGTGTGCTGTGATTCATGGGGTCACAAAGAGTCGGACACGACTGAGCGATTGATCTGATCTTATATGTATATATATGTATACATGCTGCTGCTAAGTCGCTTCAGTCATGTCCGACTCTGTGTGACCCCATAGATGGCCTCCTACCAGGCTCCTCCGTCCCTGGGATTCACCAGGCAAGAACACTGGAGTGGGCTGCCATTTCCTTCTCTAATGTATACATATGTAGATACATACATATGTATGTATATGTATATATATGTGTATTTATATTATATATATGTATATATAATGCTACTAAATCATAATAAATAATGAAATAATGCCATTTTCTGTGACATGGATGTACCTAGAGTTTGTCATACCGAGTGAAGTCAGAGACAGATAAATATATGATATCCTTATATGTGGAATCTAAAAATATGATATGAATGAACCTATTTCCAAAACAGAAATAGAGTCACAAATGAAGAAAACAAAGTTTTGGTTACAAAGGATGAAATGGGAGAAGGGAAAAGTTCGGAGATTGGGATTGACATAATACATCTACTATGTATTAAATATATAGCTAATAGTAACCTATTACATAACACAGGGAACTCTGCATAATACTCTGAAGTGACCTGTGTGTATGTGCGCATGCTCGGTCATGTCTGACCCTTTGTGACCCCATGGACTATAGCCTGCCAGGCTCCTCGGTCCATGGCATTTTCCAGGCAAGAACACTGGAGTTGCCATTTCTTAGTCCAGTAATGACCTATATGGAAATAGAATCCAAAAAGGCGTGCGTATATGTATATGTGTAACTGATTCACCTTGCTGTACAACAGAAACTAACTCAACATTGTAAATCAACTCTACTCCAATAAAATTTTTTAAAAAGTATTAAATAGATATAGGAATTGTTGGGAAAAAAATCCCACTAATGCATCAGACTAGCAACCACAGGAAATGAGGACCACCCCTAGGGTTTAAGAATCAAAGGAAGAGATTGGACTTATTAAAACTTAGATCCTTAGAGGAGTGGTCCCTTTGGGTGGGGATTCGGACTCCTGATGGGTAAATTGACTGGTTGGTGCTTACCGTGTCCCTGAGGGCAATGAGCCTGGTTTTGCAGGTGTTGGGAAAACTGAAAACTGGAACCAACACAAGTACCAGAATGAAGCACTACTGCCATAGTGAAGAAGGCTGTTTGAGTGTTGCTCGTTGGAGCAGGAGTCACACAGGAGCGGACATCGCTCCTTTCTGTTCCTCAAGCCTTGTGTCCTTTGGCAGAATCCATCAGGAAGCAACAAGTGAAGTAGATGTGTGGTTTAGAGAGTCCTGGTTCTGCATTAAAACATGGACTACGGAAGAGCTGGTTTGTAGCTGAGACACTACCTTAGTAACCGTCTGGTGAGGGGGACACAGGAAACACAGGAATGACGTTCAAAAGGCACTGGAAAGCACGGATATGACAGACATTCACGGCAGAGGGATAAGCTGTCACAAAGCCCATGCCTCTGCTCCCTGGGAGGAGGGCAGATGCTCTCAGCATCAGTCAGCAAATGCCATGTTGAGGGGAGGTGCTGGCTAGAAGCTGAAGGACAGACAGTAATGGTAAACAGAGACACATGAGAGCAAAAGAGGAGGCGAAAATAAAAAATTAGCCTTGCTGAGTATGCTATGTGAAGAGTCAGACAGCCTACTTATTTTGATAACCTTGAAAGTACCAGAGAGGGGAGCAAGACACTAGCCAAGTGCTCTGATGCATCCTCTAAGTCATGTCATTTAATCATCAGGATGATGCTTCTATTTTGTAAAAGAGGAAAGACTGTCTTAAAGAACTGAATTAACTTTTTATTTTTTTAAATTGGGCTTCCCTGATAGCTCAGTTGGTAAAGAATCCACCTGTAATGCAGAAGACCCCAGTTCGATTCCTGGGTCTGGAAGATCCACTGGAGAAGGGATAGGCTACCCACTCCAGTATTCTGTCCTGAAGAATAAAAGGTTTAGTTTTTACTGGAGTACAGTTGGTTTACAACGTTGTGTGTTTCTGCTGTATAGCAAAGTAAATCAGCTGTATGTATACACCCCCCGCCCCAGCTTTTTTTTTGGATTTCTTTCCATTTAGGTCACCACAGAGCATGGAGTAGAGTTCCCTGGGTTATACAGTAGGTTCCCACTAGTTGTCTATTGTATACATAATGTCCATAGTGTATAAATTTCAATCCCAATCTCCCAATTTCCCTCACTCCCCATTCCCTCCCCCCCACTTTCCCCTGTTAATATCCGTACATTTGTTTTCTGTGTCTGTGTCTCTGTTTTGCAAATGAGATCATCTGTACCGTTTTTCTAGAGTCCTTATATATATATTCATATAATATATGATATTTGTTTTTCTCTTTCTGACTTCATTCTCTATGACAATCTCTGGGTCTATCCATATCTCTACAAACAGCCCGATTTCAGAACTGAATTAAATTGATATGAATCACATCATGAACTAAACTGTGGAGCAAGAATTTGATTCCACGTTTGTCTGGATTTAAATATTTGCCAAGCATTATCATGAGGCCTCACTGTGTAAGTCGCAAAGTGCAAATAATCTATTACGGTGACAGATGCTGAAAACAATAATCTTAAAACAACACCACCACCATGACTCTACCTTCTCCTATTCCTCCTACTCTCACAGAGGGCAGGGGTCCTGGTAAGTAACAAGCACAAAAATGGAGGCATCGGAGAAATAAAACTGAAGAGGAAAAATAAAACTCCATCATCCAGGGAACAGAGGAGTGTCCGCCATTTTATTTCTGTGTCCACGGATAGAAGCTTCTTGACTGGAGGAGTGAAATGATAAAAATCTGTGTGCACGCTTAGTCACTCCATCATGTCCGACTCTTGAGACCCCATAGACTGGAGCCTGCCAGGCTCCTCTGCCCATGGGATTCTCCAGGCAAGAATACCCACTGAGTGGGTTGCCATTTCCTTCTCCAGGGAATCTTCCTGATACCGGGATCGAATCCAGGTGTCCTGCACTGCAGTCAGACTCTTTACCGACTGAGTTAAGAGGAAAGAAATCTAGGAGTCCTGTAGGAGACAACTGTATTGGGGACATTTTGGGGGGAAGAGGGAGAGAAAGAATCTAGTGTGTGTGTGTGTGTGTGTGTGTGTGCACACTCTCTGCTGCTCAGTAGTATTTGACTGTTTATTATCCCTGGACTGTAGTCTGCCAGGCTCCTATACCGATGGAATTTTCCAGCAAGAATACTGGAGTGAGTTGCCATTTCCTACTCCAGAGGATCTTACTGACCCAGAGACGGAACCCATATCTGCTGCATTTGCAAGCAGATGTGTTACCACTGTGCCACCTGGGAAGCCCCAAATAGCTAGTATCTTCTCTCATTCTTTTTCTTTAATTGGTAATATTAGGAAGGGGTCCAGTTTGGGGTTTGTCTTCTGCAAAGGAAGTAGAAGCTAGAAATCTGAGGTCATGCTAGATTAGACCCTAGGAAATAGACCCTCGGAGAAGGCAATGGCACCCCACTCCAGTACTTTTGCCTAGAAAATCCCATGGACGGAGGAGCCTGGTAGCCTGCAGTCCATGGGGTTGCTAGAGTTGGACACGACTGAGCGACTTCACTTTCACTTTTCACTTTCATTCATTGGAGAAGGAAATGGCAACCCACTCCAGTGTTCTTGCCTGGAGAATCCCAGGGACGGGAAGCCTGGTTGGCTGCCATCTATGGGGTTGCACAGAGTCAGACACGACTGAAGCGACGCAGCAGCAGCAGCAATAGACCCTAGATTCTAGATAAAGACCACTTTGAAGTTTCAACATTTGCCAGACTGATCCATCGTGGCAGGTAAGCCTTCCTGGAGCCAGGCTCTCAGGACAGCCACTTGGCTGACAAACACGAAAACCTGAGTGTGATGGCAGATGTCAAAGGGATTTTGGATTCAGAATAGAATTTACCATCACCCTTGCTAAAGTCCATTTAATAAAGCAGGAAAGGGAGAAGAACATTTGGAATAATCTCCCAATCGTATATTAAGTGAATAGGATTCAGCTAGATGGAAAATTCAAGGATGTGGAATATTTTCATCATCAATGGTACCAGGCTGCTAAATCCTTTTTAAACCTTGCTGTATTATTTCCTGTGTTCAGTTCAGTTCAGTCTCTCAGTTGTATCTGGCTCTTTGCAACCCCAAGGAGTGCAACAATGAATATCCAATGAATATTCAGGACTGACTTCCTTTAGGATTGACTGGTTTCATCTCTTTGAAATCCAAGGGACTCTCAAGAGTCTTCTCCAACACCAGAGTTCAAAATCATCAATTCTTCAGTGCTCAGCCTTCTTTATAGTCCAACTCTCACATCCATACATGACTACTGGAAAAGCCATAGCTTTGACTAGATGGACCTTTTTTGGAAAAGTAATGTCTCTGCTTTTTAATATGCTGTCTAGGTTGGTCATAGCTTTTCTCCTAAGGAATAAGCGTTTTTAATTTTATGGCTGCAGTCACCATCTGCAGTGATTTTGGAAACCAAGAAAATAAAGTCTGTCCCTGTTTCCAAGTGATGGGCCCGGATGCCATGATCTTAGTTTTTTGAGTGTTGAGTTTTAAGCCGGCATTTTCATTCTCCTCTTTCATTTTCATCAAGAGGCTCTTTAGTTCCTCTTTGCTTTCTGTCATAAGAGTGGTATCATTTGCATATCTGAAGTGATTGATATTTCTCCTGGCAGTCTTGATTCCAGCTTGTGCTTCATCCAGCTCGGCATTTCTCATGATGTACTCTGCATATAAGTTAAATAAGCAGGGTGACAATATACAGCCTGGACGTACTCCTTTCCCAATTTGGAACCAGTCTGTTGTTCCATGTCTGGTTTTAGCTGTTGCTTCTTGACCTGCATACAGATTTCTCAGGAGGCAGGTAAGGTGGTCTGGTATTCCTATCTGTTGAAGAATTTTCTGCAGTTTGTTGTGATCCACACAGTCAAAGGTAATACTCATGTAATACTTCTCTCCCCTCTTCCCGCCTCCATTTCTTCACCTAAATGTACCTTAGTAGAAAGTTAGTAAGAGGAGGTGGTTGCATGCATACTTACCTCTCCATCCCCCTTTTCTCCTGAGAGTTGGCCTGTCCATTAAGAGCCAATGTTCTCCTCTTTTGCTCCATGAGTTAACTTAGTAGGAGCTTCCCTACTGGATATGTATATAGTGTGGATATGTGGATATGTATATATGTGGATATGTGTATATGATATCCCAGTGGCTCAGGCCTGGGGTCCTGGAGTCCTGCAATGTCTTGGATATAAGTCAGCCCAGTTTGGGGATCCAGCATTAGAAATTTACTTATATCAGACATAGGCCATTTAATCCAATATCAACTTTATCAGCAGTATCAGTAACATTTTGCTTATTTATCTGCCTTACTGCTTTGTCAGTTTTAAACTGGTTCCTAATTTGTCAAGGAAGAGGAGTAGAATTTGTCACATCTCCTTTAATTTGATATTAATAATTCAAAATATATTTTTTATTATCTACATTTTATTTTGAGAGGATTTTCTGGAAACTTATAGTAGACATATTCCTGGAGAAGGAAATGGCACCCCAACTTCAGTATTCTTGCCTGGAAAATCCCACAGACAAGGGAGCCTAGAAGACTACATTTCATGGGGTCACAAAGAGTTGGACATGATTTAGTGAGTAAACAGCAACAATAATATCAGAGATATTAAATAAAGAGAAGAAAAGAAAGAAATTTTTGTTGTTCTTTCTAGAAATATGTATATATACATATTTTTAATTTTAGCCCACTCATATAGGCTTTTATTTTTCATTCAATATTCAAAGCTATTGTGTTGTTCTTAGATAATAAAAAGTATATATAGCCTATTTTATCAAATCATAGATATTTAAAACCTTATAAACAAACCAATATAATGTTTAATGAATGCATTAAATATTTATGAATAGTTTAAAGGGTTTGAGATCTAGGATAGTTGGGCAAATCTAGAGCCTATTATTATTTAGTTCCATAAACATTTCATATATTTGTGAAAAAAACATTCTAAAAAAATTGCCCATCTTCTCATTGTCCAAATGGGATCATTACTAACAGGTTAGTGTATATTCTCTGAGGCTCTAGAGATGTGATAAATGTACAGTACACAGATGCATGCATGCACGCACACACCCAATGCTATCTCTTATCTTTAAAAAATGTTGAATTTTGTAGTAAATCATAGCTGATTAACAACATTGTGAGAGTTTTAGGTGGATGGCGAAAGAACTCAAACACACATATACATGTATCCTTCTCCCCCAAACTCCTCTCCCATCCAGGCTGCCACATAGCCTTGAGCAGAGGCTATACAGCAGGCTATACAGTAGGCCCTTGTTGGCTATCCATTTCAACACCATCTCTTATATTTAAGAGAAAGAAATTGAATCTCAGAAAGAATCAGTTTAGATTAGATCAACTCTGTTTTTGTCAATGTGAGACAAAAATCAGAGCCTTTACATCAGCTTTAGAAATGGCTCAAGAAATCTTTACCAGTAAAATACCTTTAAACATTGAAGGATCAGTGAATTGGCATTAGCTATTTTAAAAAGTGCTAACTGAGAGTCTGTTTTGACTAGCTGCTCTCCAAGGCTCCTCATTAAAATGATAAACACCAGAAGTAGGATGGTGATTTAGTGAAGGCTCTGAGAGAGAAAGGTAAATCTCTCCAGGATTAACACATTTTAGGGAACCATGCACTGCTGCACTCGGGAAAAGATGCAGCTCACCGTGAAAGACAAACTGCAAAGCTACTGCCATTTCTCGAAAGAACAAAGGATGAGAGGAAACTTAGATTAAATCAGACCAACTGGGAGGTTACATCTTCCATGACATCTGATAGAGAATTCTATGTGGAAATGTGCTACTGCCAGATGTATAATTATTTTATAATATCTGTTTTTTGGTTGGATCAGGATATAGAAAAATTCCATATTTGAATCAGTCCATATGCAGCTTAGGGCTTCCCAGGGGGTTCAGTGGTAAAGAATCCACCTGCAATGTAGGAGACATGGGTTTGATCCCTAGGTTGGGAAGATCTGGAGAAGGAAATGGCAACCCACTCCAGTATTCTTGTCTGGAGAATGCCATGGACAGAGGAGCCTGGTGGGCTATATAGTCCATGGGGGTCACACGGAGTTGGACACGACTGAGTATAGCACAGCAGCAGCAGTATGCAGTTTAGAGACACCGTGTGTACACAATTCCTGTCTTACAGTCAACTTCCTCCCCATGTTGAGGGTTGAGTCTCTGAACCACTTTAAATCTGACAATTCTAGGTGAAGAACTGTGGATAAAGAGGAAACACAAATGTCATAATTTGATTACCTTGGACATTTTTATCCTACAGAGTTCAATGAGCTTTCTAAATCATGCAGTTTTAAACTTATTTTGTCATCAATTAAAAGCTTTACGGTTATAACTTGATTTTAAATAGACAAGGCTTTCAAAATACTTGAGATCTTTGTAACCATCAACCACAGGCCATAATTTGGACATTGAGTAGCCACATTTATTTTCTGGACACTAACTGCTCCAAGCATTATTTCAAGAGTTATCTGCTGGTGTGGGCTTCCTTGGTAGTGCTAGGGGTGAAGAATCTGCTGCCAGTGCAGGAGACACAAGAAATGTGGGTGTGCTCCCTGGGTCAGGAAGATCCCCTGGAGAAGGAAATGGCAAGCCATTCCAGTATTCTTGCCTGGGAAATCCCATGAATGGATGAGTTTGGCAGGCTATAGGCCATGGGGCTGCAGAGTCGGACGAGACTGAGCACATCTGCTAGTGAGATGATGGACAGTGGGCAAACCATTGCATGGGTTCATTAAGCAGAAGTATTTCTTCCTCCAGGGCTGCAGCATCTTTAATGAGCATTTTGATATGAATACAATAAAAAGTGAATTAAATAACATGTTGCATAATACAATGAAGAGAGACATTTTGATCAAGTAAAAACACATACATAATTCTAAAAAATTACATTTTTTCTGATAATATTTATAGAAGAAATACATATTCATTGTGGACTAGGAGAATACAGGAGAAAAAGCTCCCATGAGAAACTGCAGTCTTGAATGGTCATACCTATCCTGGATCACCATGGGTTTATGTGCTAAGCTTTCTAGGGGAAAAATACACACACACAAACACACTCACATACACAGGCGCACAAACACATTCAAATAAACATATAACAATAATTTTTTGGCCCTTATTGTTTATAACTTTTTAACTTATCCTTTATGACATTATTATTTATCCATGTCATCAAATATTCTTTAAAATTAAAATTATAAGGAAAGACATATATCCCTTGTTATGGACATTTCACCACATTTCTGTTTGACACTTAGGGTATCACATCTATAAGTTGTTTTCAGCTCTCTTTTCTTTATCTATAACTCTGAGTATAGTATCTTTGTTAATAAGTAATTGTTTATATCTTTGATAATTTTTTCACACAAAAAAATTCCTGGAGGTAGAATTAGGAATGTAAACACTGTACAGCTTTTTAATTTCTCTGATGCATACAGGTGTATTTCCTATAAAAAAAAAAAAAAAAAGTGGCAGGTAACAGTTCCACTACTCGCATATAAATATTCACTTTTTAATAACTTTGTTAGCACTGGATATTGTCTTAAAAATAACTGATAATATGGTGGGTTAAAATGGCACTGGTTTCAAAGTGCCTGTTTTTTATTTGCACAACTTCCCTGGTGGCACAAAGTGTCGGACACAGCTGAGCATCTAAGCACACACCTGGTATCTCAGCTGGTAAAGAATCTGCCTGCAATGCTGCTGCTGCTGCTGCTAAGTCACTTCAGTCGTGTCTGACTCTGTGTGACCCCATAGACAGCAGCCCACCAGGCTCCCCCGTCCCTGGGATTCTCCAGGCAAGAACACTGGAGTGGGTAGCCATTTCCTTCTCCAATGCATGAAAGTGAAAATGAAAGTGAAGTCGCTCAGTCATGTCTGACCCTCAGTGACCCCATGGACTGCAGCCTTCCAGGCTCCTCCATTCATGGGATTTTCCAGGCAGGAGTACTGGAGTAGGGTGCCATTGCCTTCTCCTGCCTGCAATGCAGGAGACCCCAGTTCAATTCCTGGGTCGGGAAGATCCCTGGAGAAGGGATAGGCTACCCACTCCAGTATTCTTTGGCTTCCCTGGTGGCTCAGAGGGTAAAGAATCTACCTGTAATGTGGGAGACCTGGGTTCAATCCCTGGGTTGGGAAGATCCCCTGAAGGAGGGATGGCAGTCCACTCCAGTATTCTTGCATGGAGAATCCCCATGGACAGAGGAGCCTGGTGGGATGCAACCCATGGGGCTGCAAATAGTCAGACATGGCTAAGCACACACACACACACACACACACAAATTGAACTCTAATAAATAAGAAATATTTTCATTGTCCATGTGTATTTCTTCTTTTGTACATCAGATTTTCACAGTTTTGCCAATTTTCTTACTAGCATATTCATGTCTTTCTTCCATAGAAGAGCATTCTTTTGTATTAGGAATAATGACCCATTGTCTGTTATTTATGGTGTACCAATTTTCTTCTATCTAGTTTTGTGCTGTTCGATTTTGCTTTGGGCAGTTTTATTGCATAAACATTTTGAATTTTTATGTGCTCTATTATCAATCTTTTACTTTATGTTCTCTTTCTTTATTTCTATGCTTGGAAATGCTTTCCCCACTCTGATACAGATATTTATCTGGAACAACACATAAAGCATGGCTTTACAACTGTTGCTATTTTTAGTGGTTCTCTTTGGGAAGGGCTGGCGAAGTGAGCAAGGTGCCCAAAGAAATGGGGAAGAGGCCCGACGGAGGGGGAGATGCCGATGAGACTTTCACCTCTGACTATGCTCTGAAGGCTCCTGTTCTGTTAACAAGCAGAGAAGGTGGATGAGAGGAAGGAATAAGAAATCTGCCTGCTCTGAATGACTGCCCTTTGGGAGGACCAAGGAAATCAACAGCCTCTGTCATGGTTGGGACCTCTCTCTGCCAAGCCTCTTGGGTTCCCTCCCTCCCAGGGAGCTTGGGGTGACCACTGGCCTTTCTGCTTGCTTCTTGTCTGGCTAGAAATGGAAGGGGTTCCCAGAGGAGAGAGAGGGGGAGAGGCACACAAGAGAGCATCTTGAGTTGGCCTCTCTGTGAGAGGGTGAGTCATCCTTCCGTGTCCTCCACCCATCTCTACCTGCCCATCTTTCTTCCTTTCCTGAGTTGAAAATCAAAACACATGCTCAGATGTTTAATTCACGATGAGTGATATGGCACTAATGGGAGCTTTCATGTGACTGAGGGAAAAACATTCAAGAATGAAAGGTAAGGGATCCACCAGAAGGAGCTGAGGGCTCCACATGCCCTGGAATTTGACCCCCGAGGCAGCTACCATCTGTATCTCCCCATGAGGCCAGTCTTGTCATCCTGACTAATCCCTACAAGCACCATCAATACCAATAATTCTTGATCTTGGTTGTTATGATCAGAGCTCTTTGTGCTATGGGACTTATTCCTGGGATTATGCATATAATCAGTAGAGAAAATGAGAATTGGAGAACAGAACAATGTTAAAGAGTAAATATGTCACCTTTAATTTCCCTTACATGGCTGCACGCATGCTTCAGTCGTGTCTGACTCTTTGAGACCCCATGGACTGTAGTCTGCCAGGCTCCACCATCCATAGATTTCTCCAGGAAAGAATACTGAAGTGGGTTGCCATTTCCTACTCCAGGGGGTCTTCCCAACCCAGGGATCAAATCTGCAGTTGTGTTGGGATGGGTTCTTTAACATAAGTGCCACGACTTAGCAACAGAACAACAACCGCCATGGCTGAGGTTTTAGCTGAATTCTGCTCTAAAGTGATGGGCTTCCCAGGTGGCGCTGGTGGTAAAGAATCTGCCTGCCAATGTGGGAGACGAAAGAGACAAGATTTCAATCCTTGAGTCAGGAAGATCCCCTGGAATAGGAAACAGTCACCCCTTCCAGTGTTCTTGTCTGGAAAATTCCATGGACAGAGAAGCCTGATGGGCTGTGGTCCATGGGTCATGAGTCGGACACGACTGAGCGCAGACACACACACTAAGGTGAGAGCAAGTGAGCACCTTTGAAGGAGACTGTCCTGTTCTTGGTGTTTCACATAAGGATAAGATGGATTTAAGACGGGGTGGGGTCCTAGGAAAGCCACATGAGGAGGTGGAGTGAATGCTACTGTCTGTATCTATCTGAATCTGATGTTAAACATAAAAATGTTTTCCATGTATTTCTTTACATTCATTTATCCAATCCAGCTGATCGTTACTCCAACTGGAGTGTGTTTTGGGGAAGGTCTGATTCAAAATACAGGCTCCTTGCTGTTTTTGTTGTTCAGTCACTAAGTCACCAGTCATTAAGTCCAACTCTTTGTGACCCCATGCAGCACTCAAAACTTCCCTGTCCTTCACTATCTCCTGGAGTTGGCTTAAACTTATATCCATTGAGTTGACGATGCATCCAACCATCTCATCCTCTGTCATCTCCTTCTCCTCCTGCCTTCAAACTTTCCCAGCATCAGGGTCTTTTCCAGTGAGTCAGCTCTTCTCATCAGGTGGCCAAAGTTTTGGAGTTTCAGCTTCAGCATCAGTCCTTCCAATGAACAGGCTGATTAGCGAGTGATACACTCACTTTGGGGTCCCTACATAGGTATGTCTAAGCAAAAACATTTGACATTCATAGACTCTACTGGCGGTGAAACTTCCTACAGTTCCTGGACTCCTTCAGGAGTGGGTGAAGCCGTTCCAGGGTTCAAGGTGGATGGGATTCATCTTTGTATTTCATGATAGTTCTCTTGACTTCTGATTCAGATCTGTACTTGGCTCAAGCCCAGGGCCCTGGAGAAGGGTAAAATTTGAGTCAGTAAGTCAAAAAGAAGATCTATGCAGGGCACCAGAGGGGAGGCAAATCCTTTTTGCTTTCCAGGAGTGATATCTGAAGAGGAGAAAGATGAGCATGCAGTACATAATTTATTACATATATTGATTTGATTTGAGGAAATGGGAGAATCTATAGGTCAGCGGAACCCAGAAGCTCAACAGACTCCTGACCCCTTTCATACATAATTTAGCTTCTTCCCCTTTATATCTTCATTCTTTTATGTGGCTCAAAACCTCCACTGTCTTTCCTGACCTCTCTCCACAGAGGAGCTCACTAGACTATTAGAACTCTGTCTCCAATTGTAGGCATGTGCTTGTGGTTAGTCTCTCAATCATATTTGACTCTTTGTGACCCCATGGACTGTAGCCCATCAGGTTCCTCTGTCCTTGGGGATTCTCCAGGCAAGAATAGTGGAGTGGGTTGGCATTCCCTTCTCCAGGGGATCTTCCCAACCCAGGGAATGAAACCAAGTCTCCCTCATTGCAGGTGGATTCTTTACTGTCTGAACCACCAGGGAAGCCCTAATTACTGTTAATTTACATGTAGATTCCTTATCATAGGGCTGCTCCTGGCTCACCTCACTTGCTTCTGTGATCCCAAGAATGCAGATGAGCTCCCAAGTCCACACATCTTCACTCCTTGTTTTGTCCATCTTGACATAACTTGGCTCATCTGTACAATCTCCTTTGAAATTGTGAATTTAACTCTTCCATGCCTTCCACTCTGTACCATAGAGCAGTAGAAAATATTTCTCAAACTTTACTTTACATTGAAATCATCTTGGGGGGTAAGACCAGGATTCAGTGTTTTTTGCAGCTCTCCAACTGAAATCAGTGGTATTCTATTTTTTGTTTTTGAGAGCCTGTGGACCAGAGCCTTGCTATCTCAAAGTGTAAGGGATGCCTCAGACTGGCAGGGTAGGCATCAATGGAGCTCATTAGAGATACAGAATCTTAGGCATGACTTCTGGACCTCCCTGGTGACTCAGAGGGTTAAGCATCTGCCTGCAATGCTAAAGACCAGGGTTCGATTCCTGGGTCGGGAAGATCCATATTGAGAAGATCCCCTGGAGAAGGAAATGGCAACCCACTCCAATACTCTTGGCTAGAAAATCCCATAGACGTAGGAGCCTGGTAGGCTGTAGTTCATGGGGTCACAGTCAGAAACGACTGATTGACTTCATTTTTCTCTCCTGCTGAGTCCAAATCTGCAGTTAAATAAGACCCCCAGGTAAATCACATGCACTTTGAAGTTTGAGATGACTGAAGACTCTCCAGTCAGTAAATCCCAATCTACACTGTCTTCCTTCGCATCCCTTTCAGTCAGCACGGATACACAGAGTCCAGCAAGATTAGGTTATTTAGCTTGTTACTATATGAGAAAGTACACATCCCAGAAATCATGGGGCATGAAGGGCAAAGGGAAGTGGAAGGGAAAGAGTCTTATTATAGGGTTTAGTTTTGTGCTGTATGATTTTAAGAGCAGTGGGCTGACCATCACATCAATCCTCTCCACTCTTAGGTGAAAATGACCAAGATCCAATCACTGACCACTGAATTGCTTCTCCTTACCTTCCTTTTGACTTCCCTGATAGCTCAGTTGGTAAAGAATCCGCCTGCCATGCAGAAACCTCTGATTTGATTCCTGGGTCAGGAAAATCCCCTGAAGAAGGGATAGACTACCCATTCCAGTTTTCTTGGCCTTCCCTTATGGCTCAGCTGGTAAAGAATCAGCCTGCAATGCGGGAGACCTGGGTTTGATCCCTGGGTTGGGAAGATCTCCTGGAGAAGGGAATGGCTACCCACCCCAGTATATTGGACTGGAGAATTCCAGGGACTGTATAGTCCATGGGGTTGCAAACAGTCAGACATGACTGAGTGACTTTCACTCACCTTCCTTCCTTCCTTTTTTTTTTTTTTGGCTGTGCTGTGAGGCATGCAGGATCTTAGTTCCCTAACCAGGGATCGAACCCAGGCTCAAGACAGTGGAAATGCAGAGTCTTAACCACTGGCCACCCCTACCCTTGCTTTTCTGATAGCACCACCCAATCTAGAATGAGACTCCACTTTCTTGAGTTCTTCTTTGTGAGAAAGGCATTTTGGCATCCACAACACAGTATGGTCTGCTGGTCAGGGAGTGAAAGCCTTGATGATCATAAGAAGTTCAGTATTTTTATAGCACAAAACTAGAGACAGTCATATCATGCTGCTGACTTACATTAAGTTGTATAGCAGGGTGCTATAAAAGGTTTTTTTGGTAAGAGTAACTTAAGACATGAAACACTGCTCCTGGCGATTCTTGTGCTGACAGAGGATGAGAGGGTTGGATGGCATCACCGACTCGATGGACATGAGTTTGAGTAGACTCCGAGAGTTGGTGACGGACAGGGAAGCCTGATGTGCTGCTGTCCATGGGGTCACAGAGTCAGACAAGACTGAGCAACTGAACTGACTGACTGACTTGAATGTTTAGGCTCCAGGGAGACTTTGCTGAGCTGAGCCAACACTGCTGGATCTTCCTCAGCTCCAGGGAGGGCAGAATGCTGGTTGCCGGGGGCTGAGAGGAGGTGGGTGAGCACTTGTTAATCAGTGGATGTTACGTTTCACTTTTACAAGATGAATAAATTCTCAAAACCTGCTGCTCGACCATATTGTATTGTACTCTTTAAAATCTAAGAGGGCAGATCTCATGTTCACTGTTCTTATCACAATAAAATAAAAACAAAACTAACAAAAGAGATTTGGAAAGAAGAAGGGGGCTTTGGGGAGAGAATGTTAAGGAGGGTGTTCTGAGGGTGTTTGAGCGTGGGAGTCATCTTTTTTCTCTCTTTACTGAGAAAAGAGCCGCGAGGACACATTTTCCCTAAAGACAGTCCTGGTTCTGAATGCAGGGTCTGAGCTCTGGTTTTGCCCAGTGGTGGTTCATTGGCAGAACCTGTAGACAAGCTCCAGGGGCACTGAGGAGGTCCTTTGTCTAGAAGATGGAAAAGGGGCTGAACTGATGAGGAGAGGGCCGCAGCCATCACCAGAAACCCATCTTCTACCTATTTTCTGTGGGCACCAGACTGATAAGACAGGGAATCCTAGGTTTCCCATGGCAACTGATCTACTAGGGCAGACCAAGATCTTCAGACAGGTCTCACTTAATCTCTTAAAAGGCAAAAGCATCCTATACAAAGGGTTTAGGGTGGACCAACCATTAGAAGCATCCTTGATAATCTCAGCCTCTGCACTTGGACATCATCTGAGAAGCAATGTGCCCCAGATATGAAAGTTCATGTCTTCTATAAAGCCTGACTCCCTTCCCTTTCTAAAACAGCCCAAGAGAAGGGAGAGGGGAAGAGGAAACAGAGTAAGCAGCTATTAATGATAAAGCTGCCACAGTCACATCAGGTATAGGCAACGCTTGCTCCCTGGAAGAAAAGTTATGACCAATGTAGACAGCATATTAAAAAGCAGAGACATTACTTTGCCAACAAATGTCCATCTAGTCAAGTGTATGGTTTTTCCAGTAGTCATGTATAGATGTGAGAGTTGGACCATAAAGAAAGCTGAGTGCCGAATAATTGATGCCTTTGAACTGTGGTGTTGGAGAAGACTCATGAGAGTCCCTTGGACTACAAGGAGATCCAACCAGTCCATCCTGAAGGAGATCAGTCCAGAATATTCATTGGAAGAACTGATGCTGAAGCTGAAACTCCAATACTTTGGCCACCTGATGCGAAGAAATGACTCATTTGAAAAGATCCTGATGCTGGGAAAGATTGAAGGCAAGAGGAGAAGGTGAAGAGAGAGGATGAGATGGTTGGATGGCATCACCAACTCAATGGACATGAATTTGAGCAAGCTTTGGGAGTTGTTGATGGACAGGGAGGCCTGGCGTGCTGCAGTCCATGGGGTCACAAAGAGTCAGACACGACTGAGCGATTGAACTGAACTGAGCTGAACTGATAGGCAATCCCATGGCAGCCTTGCAGAGCCTGGTTTATCACATGGGTACCCTTGAGATTCAGTGTCAGCTTGTCAATATAGACAGTCCACAATACAGTATACCACAATTAATCAGTTATCAGGCTAACTGTCTAATAATCAAGCACATATCTCTTTATATTGCCCACAAAACTATTTTTTTTTTTTTTTTTTTTTGTCCAAAGTCTTGCTGAAATCAAGAAAGCTTTAAGGCTGGCATGCTTATGATTAACCTCTGACTCCCAGACATTGCCCCTTCCTTTGCCAAATGGTTACAAAATGCTATCTTATCGGGACTTACACAGTGATGATTAGAGCTATGATGGCTATTTTGAACAACTCTGGGCACTTCCCTATTATCTGATTTTATTCACCATCAGACCTCTAGGTGGGGACAGAGTCCCAGAAACTCTTGGCAGATATTTAGCCAGGCTTGGAGACTTGGAACCATGATTTTGGCAACAGGACCCGGTGGAAGCTGTGGCCTGAGGGAAAGTGTTCCACTTGTGATGTGATTTCCATCCTGCTTCTTATTCCTGGGCTCACTAGAGACTCTCTGGGCGTCTCCCTTCTCTCTGGTCTCCTTCACTACCATAAGTTTCTTTTTCAATAAGATGCTTGTGATGATGTAAATGTGAATACATTTTCAAATGTTTCCCATACTCTTTCAGCTGTCTTGCTTTTTAAGGCTTTGCAACGGACCAATATTCTCTACTTGAATCATTTGAAATCTATTTTTAGTAAAGCTTCCGGAACACTGATTATTTTCAGTGTTCCCTTTCTTTTCCCCTTTCTTCTCTTAAAATTTTCCAATACACAACTATACTTTTGTATCGGAGTATAGTTGATTTACAATGTTGTGTTAGTTTCAGGTGTACAGCACGTTGATTCGGTTATATGTATATATGCATCTATTCATTTCCCTAAACAACATGAGGAACTCTCCTCTTTCTTCTTTAAATTAAAAATCCTTTGTTTCTAATCTGTTGGAGTGGTTTGTAACATCCCCCCAAATCACACGCAGTTACAGCATCACAGATGTATAGAGTATTTTAGTTTTATTATTATATGCTCTCAATTTTTATACTTTCTAAGACAGGGTTTTCTCCCACCAAACAATATTCCCATGAAGCCCCAGAATTTAGAATGTGGAATTTCAGAGTGTGGACTCTGGGGCCCAGCTACATGGTTTCAATGATCAGCTTCACTTTATGTCTGCACAACTTTTGTGGAATAACTTCATCTCTCTGTGCCCAACTTCAGTATCTATGAAATGGGAGCAAAACATAGCATCAACCTCAACCATCAACATAGCTAATGTTATTCTGTGCAAAGCAGTAGAAAGCCGTGACTGGCAAAATTCAGCACACAGTTGATGGAAAATCAATAAATGGGTCTTGAATGCTGGCTAGGTCTCAGATACTGTTCTAGGTACTAAAAAATATAAACCAATAAATACTTATTTATCTTAACTGGTGCTGACAATTGTTCTAAAGAATGAGGAAGTAGAGAAAGGGAGTGGTAAAGGGAGATGTACACACACACATATATATTTATATGAGGTTTATCTTAGGAAATTGGCTGACATAACTGTGGAATTGTAGGGGCAGGCTGAGTTTCCAACTCTGAACTCTGTGGCAGGCTCAAAGCTCAGACAGGAGTTGTTGTCACAGTCTTAAGTCCAAAATTTGTATGGGACATTGGTGGACAAGAAGCCTAGGGTTTCTATGTTATAGTTTTGAGGTGGAATTCCTTCTTCTTTGGGAAACTTGAGTTTTTAACCTTTATGACCTTCAACTGATTGGATGAAGCTCACCTACAGTATCAAGGGTAATCTTTACTTAAAGTGAACTGATTGTAGATGTCAATCACATCTACAAAACACCTTCACAGCAACATATAGACTGATGTTTGATCAAAAAATTAGGCACTGTAGCTGAGCCATGTTGACCCATAAAAGTAGCCATCATAGGAGAGGAACACACTCTACTGTTAGAGTTGGTGAGTTCTCTGAGTAGGTGATATGTGAACTGAGATCTAATTACAGTTGAAAGATGGAGCATACAGATACTGAAGACAGATAGCAGAGAGGGGGCAGTCTGAACCATGACCTTGATATGAGAGTATCTAACATACATTGGCTATCATTGGCAAGGATCTTCTTATGCTTTTACAATAATTTTATGCTTTTCTGTAAGTCTCTCTATTTCCATTGTTTCTCTTAAAATCTTTAGATTTAGTCTTTAAACCATTTGGTTGCTTAAAATGCCTCACTGAAAGTACCATATAAAAAAATAAGATGATGGCACAATTATTTACGAAGTCCAACATCTCAGCACAACAATAATGCCTCCAGCATTGTTCATTCACTTTGGTTCTGCCACAGGAAGTCTTATTTTGCCCTGGAATGCTGGTGAAGTTTATCTGTTTGTTTAAAATGATAAACAAGAAGTCATGCCTGTGTGACATTTTAGAGTTAAAATTTGCCAGGGGTCCTAGTAAATGCACAACACACGCCTGAGTGTGCATACAATCACACACACACACACATGCATACTTCCTCCTCCTTTCTGAGATGGTCTCCTGTGACCTCATGTGTTCTGAAAGACAGCTCTTGCTAATCCTTTATTGTTTGCCTCAGAATATATTGCAGGCTTCCCAGGTGAGGCAGTGGTAAAAACTCCACCTGCCAATGCAGAAATGCAAGAGATGAGGGTTTGCTCCTTGAATCGGGAAGCTTTCTTGGAGTAGGAAATAGCACCCCACTCCAGTATTCTTGCCTGGAATAATCCCATGGACAGAGGAGCCTGGTGGGCTACAGCCCATGGAGCCTCAGAGAGTTGCATACGACTGAGACTGAGCACACACGCAGAATATACTGCAGATTTAGACGTGTGTTCCCAGGAATAATGCCGAGGACTGTGCAAGGTTTGTTTTGTTACTGTTTAAATTGAGGGAATGTTTCACCTCTGTAGGATTTCTGAGACTGAAGCACTGTGCCTTCTGCCCACTAGACTTTTCTTTTATGTTGTTCAGTTTGGCTTCCCTGTGAGTGGACAGCTATGCAAATGGGAAAATTCCAAGAGTGGTACCTGATAGTCAGGCCTTGTCATCTTCTGTATGGTGTGTAACCTTTCGCATTATTCTAATGAAAATGGCATTTATGATGGCAGCCTTCTGTGAACTTTCAAAAGGCAGCTACAATAAAATTGCTGCCTGGAAGTCAGATAGCCACTTTAACTTTGAATTGTGTAACAGTATAGCAGGGCCAGCGAGAAACCAAAGCAAAATTTTCTTTCCCCTCTAAGAACTCAACTTTGATATTCATGTTTCATGTCCACGCTGAGTTGAAATCTGTACAATGCTAGGAAACAGAGCAATTTTTGAAAGAAATGGAAGATAGGTCATCTTCTGGGAATTCTGTGGGTGAGGTTTGCAGCCTAACTTTGCTTCTCCAAAGGATGAAGATAATGCTCACTGGAATTTACCCGTGCAAATGCTCTGAACCTTTTGAAATTCCTATTTTGGTTTGAAACTATCCCCCTAAAGGGTCAGAATTTTCTGCCTCAGTTACCTGAAAGTTGACATTCCCCTGAGGCAACCAAGTGTATAGTGGTGTTTAAAGCAAAGTCCTCTGATATGATTGAATTGGAGTGACCATGTACATAGCTTTTGCATTTGCTAGCTTTTCATGACACATCTCAGGAGCATCTAAACATCAGACTGTAAATGCTTGTTGATGTTGAACATCATTCAATTAGTTTTCAGAATATCTTTGGGACAGAATTAAGCTCACCTTTGTCTGCCCTATTTTGTCAGTTTGATACTGACTGTCAGAGATGCGTTGCATCTTTCAACGAGATCCATTGATCTGCCTCCAGGAGTTGCTTTACATTTGGACCCATCAATTATACCTAGTTGCTTTGTGATTGGTCAAACATGCCCTATGGATGTTTCTTCCCTGAGCTTGCATAGTCCCCCTAGAAAGGCCATGCTCACAATGAATAATTCCCAAAGCCTTGGGCCCTTGTCATTCTGTGAAATAAAATGTACTTTTATGCCATGTCTCTTTTGATTCTCACAGGAACTCTGGAAAGATTTCCCATGAATATTTTTTGTAAATATTGATATTGTGTTTTATTATTTTTTTCTTCCAAGTCCTGCTGTTAAGAGAAAGCTGAGTAAGGAGAGCAAGACCTGGAAGCCTGAATCATGCCTCTAATTTAATATTTCCAGGGAAACTGCCACCTCTTCATTTAAACTGGAGTCACAAATC
Source organism: Bos mutus (assembly GCF_027580195.1). Lineage (NCBI taxonomy): Eukaryota > Metazoa > Chordata > Mammalia > Artiodactyla > Bovidae > Bos > Bos mutus. The sequence goes on from NC_091636.1 coordinate 59,578,754, forward strand.
CATATTTCTTCTCTCTCTTTTCTCCTAAGTCTGACAAGAATGGCTCTTTCCAAACTCAGCCAGCAGTAAGCCAAACCTCCTAAAGGAAATTATAGTGAGAACAGGAGGGGAAGTGTGACAGTTATCAGCTCACAATGTGACAGATGCATCCATCATGCCTGCTTTTAGGCTCAGGGTATAAGGAAAGGAAAAAGGCAATAAAGCAAATAAAAGTGTGGAGGGCTTGACTGACAGGACAGTAAGCACAGCAGTTGTTAACCTCTGACTGGGCCCTGGCCTCTGTGTCCTCTGAGTCTGCCATCTGGTACCTTCCTGAACCCAAGGGAGGTGCAAACCTCTGCTCCATCAACAGCTTTCTTGGGTTCTCTTTTATTGTTATATTTTTAAAGCATTATTTATTTATTTACTTGGCTATGTTGGATCTTAGTTACAGCACTCAGGATCTTCATTGCCACATGGCATGTGAAATCTTAGTTCCAGGGATCATCCCCTGCTTTGGAAGGCAGATTCTTTACCACCAGAAGGCCAGGGAAGTCCCTCTTTTATTATTTTTACTTTTTATTATCCTATTTGGCATGATGTTTAATTATCCAAGAGTTATCCAATGATATGTTGCTGTGATAAAGTTTTATTTCTATTGGAATCTTTAAGAAAAATTTAATTGTGGTTAAAAAAAAAATTCTCACAGCATAAAGTTCACTCTCTTAACCATTTTAAAGTGTACAGTTCAGTACTGTTAGATACATTCACACTGTTGGGCAACAGATCTCCTGCGTATTTTCATCTTGTGAAACAGAAACTCCATACCGGCTGAACTACAGCTCCCCATTTTCTCTTCCCTCCAGCCCCTAGCAACCACCATTCTACTCTCCATTTCTAGAAGTCTGACTACTTTAGAGGTCTCATATCAGTGGAATCTTATAGTGTTTATCATTTTGTGAATGACTTATTTCACTTAACATAGTGCCCTCAAGATATGTCCATGAAGTAGCATGTGATAGAATTTCCTTCTTTTTTAAGGCTGAGTAATATTCCATTGTGTATATATGCTACATTTCCTTTTTTCTGTCATCCTTTATTGGAAACTTGGATCCCTACCATGCCTTGGCTGTTGTGATAATGCTGCGATGAACATGAGGGTGTCCTTTGGCTTCTTTTTTGCACAAATATGTTTCAAATATGGGGACAAACTACAGCTAGAGATCTTTTAGGAGTCCTCTTAAGAAGAGTTGCGAGCCTATAATATAATATGTAGAAATGTATGCAAAATAAATGACATTAAAAATGCTCCAGAAGTGAAGGGAATTAGGGAGATAAGATCGAAAGTATAGCTTCAAGTTGTCCTTTGCTTGAAGAAAAACAAAAAGAGAGCTGTGGAGAAATGAAATGCATGTGTGGGCTGCATGTTGGGGAAGCTTCTATTGTCCCCACAAGGATAAAGAGTAGAGTCAAGTGTGTAGATGGGAGTGGAACATCATGTTTCAGGTGAAGATCTCTCACTTGAGAATCACCATTCCATGTTCAACTAATCATCCTGTTTTCCATCAGAATCACACATCACATTAATCAGCACTCCTGAAACACAAACATTTGGTGGCCCTTAGCCTATGGAGTAAAACTGTCTATCTTCACCTAGCTATGGAAGATCTTTATTATGTGGCCCTGAATTTGTTTTATTATTTTATTCCTCACTCATTTCGTGGAAGCTGTGTGGGGGCAGATTTTGCTGCTTGACCTGGGTTTTTAATCTCAAACCTGTCAACCTTCTAATTGTGTGATCTTCAACTACTTAGTTAGCCTCTTGGAATCCCAGTTTCCTCATCTTTAGAAGACAGATGACACTACCTACCTTGGTGGTACAGATTAAATAGAATAATGCTTGTTTAAAAATTTGTATATTTAGCAAATTAAAAAAAAGCTTCCTACCTGAATCTTATTTCCTATTAATTATACCTCGCGGGTGTCCTTGGTGGCTCAGATGGTAAAAAATCTGTTTGTAATGCAGGAGAGCTGGGTTTGATCCCTGAGTTGGGAAGATCCCCTGGAGAAGGGAATGGGAACCTACTCCAGTATTCTTGCCTGGAGAATTTCATGGTCAGAGGAACCTGGCGGGCCACAGTCCACAGGGACGCAAAGACTTAGATACGACTGAGCTATTAACAGACACACACACATCCCTATCCAACTGTCCAATGATTGGTTACTCCTCTGACTCTAAATTTGCTTATGTCCTACTCTTTACATATAAAACATTCATCTTTTCTATACAATTCAAATCTGAAACATTTCCCAAGGCCTAAATCAAGTGCCAATTCCTACATGGAAGCTTTCTTGGTGAATCTGAGTGGCGACAGGCAGCTTGGCAAAGGTATGACGTTGTGATACATGTAAAAGTAAATCTGTCACCCAAATCCCAGTTTCTCTTCTTGTATGTCACACAGCCAAGTTAATCCAATAGAGTTTAGGTTTCATTCAAATAGTGGAATAAAATAACTTAAGTCCAGCTTCTGACATTCAAGTCAGGCTATCTAAATCTCCCTGCATGGGTAGGTTAAGTCAACTCAGCCCTGTCCGACTCTTTGCTACCTCATGGAATGCAGTCCATTTTGGTTCTTCTGTCCATGGGGTTATCCCAGCAAGAATCCTGAAGTGGACTACTGTTCTCTTCTCCAGGGGATCTTCCTGACCCAGGGATCAAACCCACATCTCCTGTGACTTCTGCATTGCCAGGTGGATTCTTTACCACTGTACCACCCGAGAAGCCCCAAAATTTCATGATTAAACATTTAAACTTTTTTGTAAAGGAAGGAGGAATATTTGGGGATGTGGTAGATAGAGAAGGAAAAGATATGAGTTGCCCATCCCTGTGTCTCATATTCCTGGGCCAAAGTAATCTACTTGAATGGCTTAGGAGTCCTCTCTGAGAATACATGTATCTAGAGATGGATGAAAAATCAATGGACTCACATCAAGCTCAGCTGTAGTCATTCTCTATCTCTGTTCTTTGAATTCTTCAGGCAGGAAAGTCTTTAGGTTTAAATTGGTACTTAGAGCATCTTTGAAAGAAGCAAACTGAGTATCCAGCTGGATGCTTTCCTTCCCCTTCTACTGTCACTCTACCCGCCTCCCATCTCCACCCTGACCTTCCCCCATGTACATCCCTTGGAATCAAGCTTGGTCCTGACTGGTCTCCCAAGGCTATCACGTCAGAGGCAATGAGTATTCCCCATTGAAATATCCTGTTCAGACTGGATCAGAGGACCAGGATCTGATTATTATCGGTTCAATTACTTCATCTTAACTGGGAGAAATCACGCCATTCATATGGCTAGATTCTACTGACAAACATCTGTTGTTCAGTTGCTAAGTCATGTCGGACTCTTTGCGACCCCATGGACTGCAGCATGCCAGGCTTCCCTGTCCTTCACCATCTCCCAGAGATTGCTCAAACTCATGAAGCTTGTCATCTCCCGAAATCTGCGTCCAGTAGCCCTCAAAACTGTCTGTGTGTTGTTTTTCCCTCGGTGCAGTTAGCTGAGTAAATGCTTCAGGCTCTTTTATGGAAAGAGTAGGGCACTCAACACAGTTTATACATATTGTGATGCAGCAAGGACTTTCTTCTGGAGACATGGCTGTCCTTTTAGGTAATGGGTTCTGGGTCTAAATTGACTCAGTTCCCTAAAGTGCACAAGAGACTGTTTATCTGGGAATATCTTTATTTGTCCTTCAATTTTCAAGGATATTTTTCAGGATATAGAATTCTTGTCTGACAATCTTTTTTTCCTCCCAGCATTTTGACTATGTCATTCATTCCACTGTATTCTATTCTTCACTCTTTCCAATGAGAAATCGGATGTTAATCTTATGGAGAATGCCTGTCATGTGATTAATTGCTTCTCTTTTGCTATTTTCAGTATTGTCTTTATCTTTTGATATTTTGACTAATAACTTACCCTATCACCATGTCCCTGTTGCCACCATGTGGGGACCTTGAAACCCAGCAGTTCCATAGTCACAGTGAAAACCAGAAAACTAGCAACCATGAAGGAAGTAGAATAGAGAATGCTTGGCTTTCCTCTTAAGTTTCAGTTCCAGAGAATTGTTGTTATTTGACCATCCTGGTTGTTTTCTGAGAAACTCCACTTTCAGGGCTTGTGTTTATTTGGCCTGATTCAGACATTGCTCAATGCGAAAGCGTTTTTTCCTAAGAAGTGTTTGCCAAAGATAGAGTCCAATTAGTTAATATCACAGCTGCCTGGGGCACTGATAACTAGTGGGGCAGACAACAATCACACACACAAAGGAAAAAAATAAAGGACAATTTCGACAATTAGTTGCTTTCAAAAGCTCCAACATGTTCTAGGAAAGTCTGGAAGGCCATGACCATGTACAGGGCCACATGCAAGCTCAGAACACACCTCTGGCAGACCTTGAGCAAACAGGAAGTGAAAGGTAAGCTAGAGTTGTGAACTGCCTGCTCAAGGCATGTCCCAACACATACACAGAGCTCTTTGGCAAAGACTGGGAAACTTACTGGTTCCAGGAATTTGAGGAAACCTCTGCTCAGTCATTAGCTAGCCACTATGCTAAGCAGCTGAAACTCCAGTACTTTGGCTACCTCATGCAAAGAGTTGACTCATTGGAAAAGACTCTGATGCTGGGAGGGATTGGGGGTAGGAGGAGAAGGGGATGACAGAGGATGAGATGGCTGGAAGTCATCACTGACTCGATGGATGTGAGTTTGAGTGAACTCCGGGAGTTGGTGATGAACAGGGAGGCCTGGCGTGCTGCGATTCATAGGGTCACAAAGAGTTGGACACGACTGAGAGACTGAACTGAACTGAACTGATGTTAAGCAGAGACTTTAGTGGCTACACATGACTTAGAAGCAGACTTTACATAATTCAGGAAAGTCAGTAAATAGAGACCAGCAGAACAGTAACAACAGCAAGCACAAAGAGCAGCTGTTTGTGGAACATTTTGGAAAAACAAATGCCTAAAGAAATGTATAAATATATCTTTAGATCAAAAATGGTGTTTACCCAAACTTGGCTTCTTATACGCAATTATTGGTATTTTTCTTTAGCTATACAGTCAAGATATGGTCAAACTTTTGCCAAAGCCTCTTTAACTTTTGAAGATGTAATGCTTATTCTCTTTACCACTGTGGTAGATCTTCATATTATCCCCAGTTCTTCACTATCTCATTATAAATTATATATCCAGTGCCCTTCCACTGTGGGCAACCTTTATTTTCTTATCCCACTGGTACTGATGTTGGCCATATGACTTGTAAGCTGAAAGCTTAAATGTGCTGATATTATTTAGCCTTGCTTCCTTATGCTCTGACAATTACCACGAGAAGAATATGCCCTGGGTCGCCACTGACCCAAGAACAAGGAAGAGATGAATGACACAGATCTGCATTCAACCTGCAGGCTGGAGCAAAGCTTAGCTCACTGACAGCCTAAATTGAGCCATCCTAACCAACCAGAAGAAATGCAAGGAAGAAAAATAAATGCTGCTGTAACTGACTGATTTTGAGAAGGCTTTGTTACACAAGGTTATTGCAGTAGTGGCTAATACAGTCACTAATTGTGTAAACAATGTGATTTTATGACATTTTAATTTTGACAAATTAGACTTTTGTACTAATTTTAGCTTTTCTTTAGTTGATCTAGATTGTAACTCTTTGGAAATCAGAAAAAATATTTGAAGAATGGGGTTTAAATAAATATAGGACATTAAATTAATGCCCAATAAAAATTTACTAATGATGAAGTATAAAATTATCCTTTTTTTTATGACAATTCTGCTTCCTAGATCATTTTGCTAATAATTATCAGTAATTTCTTAATGTCCTCTGCAGGTGCAATCTCAGTTACTACTGTAACTGAGAAAGTTAGAACTCTATTTTGAAATGAAACCTCAAGGGATTTTTCAATTCTGATAAGGTCTCACCTTATTATTAAGTAGGATCCCTGTGAAACACCAGTACTAGAATGCAGAACAGCACTGGACATTTGTTTCCTGTTTACGCTTATTATTCAATAGATAATTTCTCAGGTCTGACTCACAATTATTTACGAAAACCTACCTGACAAAGGGCCTTTCTGTTAGTGGAACCAGTAGGTAAAAGTGGAGTACTAGAAAATCAAAGTTGTGAAACTTCACCTGTGTTAAGGGGGGAAAAACAAACAGTGTAGACAAGGTCTATCTACTTTAAGAAAAGAGTGCTTTGCCATCAAATTAGTTTTTTCTTCTCTTTAAACATTGCTTTATTCTGTTTTCACCAGCTTTTTAAACAAAGAAGCATTTGTTAAATTAAAATCAATATGGATATGCAGAAACAAAGTTTGCTATGACACCAAGGGACTAATAACAGCAATTATCTTGTATGAAAAGGGCTTCCCAGCCGGTGCAGTGGTAAAGAATCTGCCTGCCGATGCAACAGATGAGATGCAGGAGACTGGGGTTCGATCACTCGGTCAGGAAGACCCCCTGGAGAAGGGAATGGCCACCCACTCCAGTATTCTTGCCTGGAAAGCCCCATGGATAGAAGAGCCTGGCAGGCTACTGTCCAGGCGGTACAAAGAGTGGGACATGACTGAGCATGCATGCACAATAATTTTTAGGTGAGGTGAAACCTTGACCCTCAAAGCCATACCTTATGTGTACCTGCTCTAACTTTGCTGCTCACAGGTACTGCTTCATTTAAAGTGATGGTGTAATTGATGTTATGATATTATTATTGGGGAAGATAACTAATAAGAAGACAGAAGACTTAAGTAGTTTATTGCATTGATGAACAGCTGGTTTATTATTATTTTCAAGAAGAAGAGGAATACAGATAGAAAGTCTACTCTAAGTATACGCTCAGCAAAATGCTTCACATCATTGTTAAGCAACTTATTTCCTGGTGCCTTTGGGTCATCACAGTTGCTGTCAATTTTTACCATTTTGAAAGAGCAAGCTTTGGGAAAGTTCAGTCTATAGGGTCACAAAGAGTCAGACATGACTGAGCGACTGAACTGAACTGACTGAATTCCAAGAGACATCCTAAAATAAATCTGAATTTCCAATGAGCAGGTGGAAACATTAAGTATCTAATTTAGTTTCCAGTTCTTACCATTTTAAGAGTATATTTGCAAAACCGAGCTTTGTCTCCTCATGGGCAGGTACAAGATGCAGGGGGCTGGTTATCTCTGAACAGGATGCAGTGAGAATTAATTAGCTAATGGGTGACAAGTGCTCTAACTGCCACTGATGATGTGCTGGGGTTATAAGAAAAAAAGATGTGTGTGTGTACACACACACACACATACTCTCTCTAGTATATGGCCTTTCATTTCTTTCTCATAGTCTTGAGAATGACTCTCCCCCATTTTTATCCAGCTAATTTGGTCATTACATTGAAGATCCACTTGCTTGAGATTTATTTTTTTAATGACTTAGAAGATTAATTTGGAAGGACAGAGTATATTACTTTTTCTGTTGAGTAGGTAGAAAATTAGATCAGCAATCAAAATCTCAGCTGGCTTCCTTCTGTGCTCTGTGAGCTCAAGAAGCTCAAACTAAGGGTGTCACAGTCTTGTCAGCTTCACCTGAGAAGTGAAGAGGGCGTGCGTCACTGGTATCCCTGCTCTAGACCGTTGGCTCAGCTGAAACGAGAGACCAGCTTGAAGCTCTGCATTCCCCTCCCTTTGCAGGCATTGTTCTTTCCTCAGGCACTCAATGACTTAAGTTACAGAATTGGCAGTGACTTTTCAATTTTAGAATGCTAATTGAATGTAGTCGTGTGAGATGAGAGACCTGTGATGCTCCAGGGAAAGCCGTCTAAATTTCATTGAGATTTTTACAATCAACAGACTCAGACACAGGTGTGGTACAGTAGAGGGGAGGGGATTCAGTGGAACGTTTGTTGCTGTCCTTGAAATTCCTGCTTTGGATCGTCACTGAATGAGGTCTGTTCTTCTTCCTCTTTTTTTATTGTTGTTGTTTTTCAGTCTCTAACTGGACAACAGTTTAGACTGCTGTTCAGTCTCATGTCTACTCTTGGCTACCCCATGGGCTGCGGCATGCCAGGCTTCCCTGTCCTTTAGTAGCTCCTGGAGTCTGCTCAAACTCATGTCCATTGAGTCGGTGAAGACATCCAATCATCTCCTTCTCTGTCACATTATTTATTTAATTACTTATTTATTTTTGACGGTGCTGGGTCTTCGTTGCTATGTTGGCTTTTCTCTAGATGTGCTGAGTGCTAGCTACTCTCTAGTTGCGGTGCACAGGCTTCTCATTGCCATGCCTTCTCTTGTTGCGAAGCACAGGCTCTAGGGTGTGTGGGCTTCAGTAGTTGTGGCTCCCAGGCTCTAGAGCACAGGCTCAATAGTTGTGGCACATGGGCTTAGTTGCACTAGGGCATGTGGGATCTTCCTGGATTAGGGATTGAACCCGTGTCCCCTGCATTGGCAGGCGGAAACACTGAGCCACCAGAGAAACCCTTCTAAGTCCACATTTGAAGCTCACTTATTGATATTTGATATTGATTATTGATAGCAATAATATTGATGGTAATATTGATGATAATGTTGACAAGATGAGTGTAAATCAGGCAACATTGGAGTGTGTATCAGTGTCTTCATTAGCCTGGGATGCTATAACAAAATACCATAGATTGGGTGCTTTAAACAGGAATCATTTATTTCTCACAGTTCTGGAGGCTGGAAGTGCCAGATCAGGGGGCCTGCATGGTTGGGCTCTGGTGAGGGCCCACTTTCTATAGGAGACTGACTCGTATCCTCACATGGCCAAAAGTGAGCACATCTAGCCCTCTGGCCTCTTCTTACAAGGTCAGTAATTCCATAATGTACTCCACACTAATGACGTAATTCAAAGGTCCCATCTTCAAACACCATCACACCAGTCTTGAGGTTCAACATACAAATTTTGCTGGGACATAAATGTTCAGTTTCTTGCTAGGAGTAAGAGCAACAATCCTTTCAAAATCCCAAGTGGTACTTTATAAAGACACACACACACACACACACACACACAACACCAGTACATACCAGAGTGAATGATTTTATGGACATGAGAACAGAAGTTCAATAATAGGATCTTCCAGTTGGCAATTCTACTGACCGGAATGTCTGCATTTGTAGTTGTTCTAGTGATACAACCTTGACCTGCTGCTGCTAAGTCACTTCAGTCGTGTTCGATTCTGCGCAACCCCATAGACGGCAGCCCACCAGGCTCCCCCATCCCTGGGATTCTCCAGGCAAGAACACTGGAGTGGGTTGCCATTTCCTTCTCCAATGCATGAAAGTGAAAAGTGAAAGTGAAGTCGCCAGTCGTGCCTGACTCTTAGCCACCCCATGGACTGCAGCCTACCAGGCTCCGCTGTCCATGGGATTTTCCAGGCAAGAGTACTGGAGTGGGGTGCCACTGCCTTCTCCACAACCTTGACCAGGGCAGACTTAATGTTTTTCTCTGCTTGGCTACACTTCAGGTAGATTTTTTCCTGCCTAGAGGCCTCAGATGTCCCTTTTCTTAGAGCATGTACTTTAGAAGACTAGTAGTTGCAAATTCTTTGCTCCTTGCTGCTGCTGCTGCTGCTAAGTCACTTCAGTCGTGTCTGACTCTGTGCGACCCCCTAGATGGCAGCCCACCAGGCTCCCCTGCCCTGGGATTCTCCAGGCAAGAACACTGGAGTGGGTTGCCATTTCCTTCTCCAATGCAGGAAAGTGAAAAGTGAAAGGGAAGTCGCTCAGTCATGTCCAACTCTTAGCGACCCTATGGACTGCAGCCTACCAGGCTCCGCCGTCCATGGGATTTTCCAGGCAAGAGTACTGGAGTGGGGTGCCATCCCCTTTTCCGCTTTGCTCCTTGAAATGCATGTAAATCTTCACTCAGGTTCTCACCAGTTTTACGACCCAAGAAATGACTTTCTCAAGGAGTCGAGGAACCATCTCTTTGAAACTTAAACATCAAGTGAGAAACACCTCCTCACACCCATCTCTTGTCTCTGTGGGAGGTGGGGGCTAACTTGGATGGGTGTCGACTAGAAACCTGATGGCACAATTAGAGAGAAAACTGTTCACAAATATGGTAGGAGGAGAAGAGGGTGACAGAGGATGAGGTGATTGGAAGGAATGCACCGATACAATGGGCATGAGTTGAGCAAACTCTGGGACGTAGTGCAGGACAGGGAAGCCTGGCATACTGCAGTCCATGGGATCACAAACAGTCGGACACAACTTAGTGACTGAACAACAACAACAACCATGTGGGCAATGCATCTCCTCCAACGCGCTTACCCTCATGCTTAAACCCCTCCCCACCTTTGGTTTCAAGTGGAATTCATTCCTTTAGGTTCTATCTCCCATTGCAATAGCCTGAATAAAATCTTCCTTGCCTGCTTACCTTTATCCCCTGAGATTTTTGCTTTGACATCCTACATGTTTGAGAATTGAAGTTACAAAATCCATAGAGACAGGAAGATACAGGATTGACAAAGAAGACTGAGGAAGCTTTAGGGAGGTTGTAGATGAGAAGTGAATATTATTCTCCTAACACTGAGAGTTAGTCAGCAATCTACATTTCAAATGTAATTCTGGTCAGAAAATAAGCTCAAATCCAATACTCAGAATATAAGAGATTATAGAAAATATATAATTGTTTGCAGTTGTTGGTAATATATTGCCCCACTTCCTCAAAGTTACTCAGAAAATAATACATATTAGAAGATGGTTCCAAAGGAGAATTGCTGAAGACTTAAAACTATTAGAAAGAAACACAGTGTCCCTTGTTTGTGATAGAGTTCTTGTTTTGTTTGCAGAAAGAACCACTGCATTGTCATATGTGGCTATTATAAAAAATGTCACATTTGTAACAGTGGAAATCAGGTACTGTAGAATACGGAGTTAAAAAAACTTGAATATCTGTAGTGAATTTTGTAGTGAATCATCTGTAAGATGATTGAGTGAGTAAATGAAAGTCGTTCAGTCGTATACAATTATTTGCCACTCCATGGACGGTAGCCCACTAACCTCCTCTGTCCATGGATTTACCCAGGCAAGAATGCTGGAGTGGGTTGCCATTCCCTTCTCCAGGGGTAAGAAGATTAACCTCTTGAAATTATACCAAGACATTGTTTAAAACAGATTCCTAAGTACCATTTTTTAACTTATAGCTATTAAATTTAATTTATTATGCTTATTGTGGCATAAAATATCTAATGATGGTTTATTTTTTATTTTCAGCAAACTATTACTTGCCAACTGCTATAATTCAGGCATAAAACTAGGTTTTCTGGACAACAGAAAGTAAAAGTCGCAGTTCTTCTCCTTAGGACACACATGGCTTAATGGTGGAAAGAAATGTATAAACCAGTAGCTTAATGCCATACGATAAATTACCTAAGAACTTCCCTGGTGGTATGGTAGTTAAGAATCTGTCTTGCAGGGCAGGGGACATAGGTTTGATCCTTGGTCAGGGAACTAGGATCCCACATCCCACAGAGCAACTAAGCTTGTATACTGCAACTGGAGCTCTCACCTGCCACAACTGAGGTTTGACTCAGCCAAATAAATAAATAAATACGTATTTTAAAAAATGATCTAGGAGCCTATAGATGTAAACTTAAATTCCACCAGTCCACTATGCCCTCATTGCTGTTCTTTAAAAAAACCCAAATAACCTGCAGAGATGTTCATAAATCTGTTGCAAGTAGCTTCATACACTCATTCATTTAGGAGATATTTATTGAGTATCTACTACACACCAGCATTGTTTGAAGTATAAGAAACATAGTAGATAAAAGAAGACCAAGTTCCTGCTTCCCTGGTAACTCAGCTGGCAAAGAATCTGTCTGTAATGCAGGAGACCCTGGTTTGATTCCTGGGTTGGGAAGATCCCCTGGAGAAGGGATAGGCTACTCACTCCAGTTTTCATGGGCTCCCCTGGTGGCTTGGATGGTAAAGAATCCACTTGCAATGTGGGAAACCTGGGTTCATTCTCTGGGTTGGGAAGATCCCCTGGAGGAGGGCATGGCAACCCACTCCAGTATTCTTGCCTGGAGAATCCCTATGGAAAGAGAAGCCTGGCGGGCTACAGTCCATGGAGCCACAAACAGTCGGACATGACTGAGTGACTAAGCACAGCAAGTCCCTGCTGTCCAGTATGAAAGAGAAATGATAAATAGAAGAGAGATTTCTAATATATATGCCTGTGATACGTTCTATAAAGAAAGACACAGTTGCATGAACATGATCAGTGAAGAGGGGAGAGTCCAATTTAGATAGGGTGGCCAAGGAAAGCCTCTCCAATTAGGGGTCACCTGAACACACAGCTGAAGCAAAGGAAGGGAGGTGGAAAGTCAGAGCAGAAGTCAAAGGGCCAACGCATAGAGACCTTGGAGGTGAGGCAAGAGTTTCAAAATTTATTTGACATGTGATGAGGAGCCTTGAAGAGTTGAGAGTGATATGCTCTGGATCAATGAACATTTTGTAAGGATGACTCTGGGCAACGTAGGAGGCAGGCAGAGACCTACTCAGGAGGAAGGTACTGACATCATCCAAGTGATAGCTGATGGTGGTTCAGATGAGTGTTTCTCAACCTTGGCATGATTGACAATTGAAGGAGATAATTCTGTATTGTGGAGAGATATCCTGTGCACTGTAGGATGTTTAGCAGCATTGTTAACTTCTCCACACTGATGCCAATAACATGCCCACAGTGATGGCAACAAAAATGTCTCCAGCCATCATCAAATATCTTTTGGAAGGCAAAAGTCATTCTCATTTGAGAACTGCTTACTTAGACTGAGTAGGCATTGGTGGAAGTGATGAGAAAGGCTGGATTCTGGGTGTGTCTTACAGGCAGAATGGCAATTTGTCTTGAGTGTGGAGTATAATGGGCAGAGAGGAGGTAAACAGAAAGGAGGTAGGAGATAGGAGGGCTGTAGAGGAAGAGAGGTGATTCAGTGATGCTGGAGGTCACCTCATTTGATTAACTGGATTAATGCTGACACCATTACCAAGAAGAGACTTGAACAGACAAATGGATTGTGGTTATGCAACTGAGATTGTTTTGTATTGAATATTTTGATTGTGTGCACCTAAGTAGGATAGCTTTTAAGGTATATTTAACGTTTCAATCTTAAAAGGAATGAAGTTTGAAACTTTTTAGGGAACAATATCCCTTCAATATGGAGTCCGATTTCAGTGCCAATGACATTTTTCAAGAAGTTATGTTTCTGACCTATGCTCATCCAAACTCAAATTATTCCATAATGGTTTCATGTTCTTGCTAAGGTGTCCATATTTCTCCCTAAAGCACTAGATAGTTATGCTCTTTCCTGATTGATGTCTTGCCTTTTATCAACCAGACTAAGTGGGAGAGAAGATGGATTAGAGCAGAGTTCATTTTCTAACTAGCTGAGGCTCTGTTAGATGTAAAATTTCAGCACTAAACATTGTCCCAAATTCTGCAAGTTTGCTCACTCTGCAGAAACACATTATTGACGCTTATGTAGAATGTCTTTGAACATGCATCAAAACATTTTAATAATTTAAAAATAAAATTCAAACCCCTATCTAGTCAAAGCTCTTGATATAAGATTTTTGAAATGAAGCTAAATATGGAAAACAGTTTTCCTAAACTCTTGAGCTTTTCTCAAGTCATGCATTTTCTTGTCTCTGTGTTTATAAGCTCCTCACTGCAAGTCCACCCTCTTCACCACATACACAGACACACACAGACACAGACACACACACACACACACACACACACACACACACACTGGCATCCTTGTTGCGACTTGGAATCAACCCCCCATGGATAACAAGAGGCAACCGTATATGAGTATATATGTGCAAGTACTTATGTACATATATAATTAGTGTGTATAAACGGGATACAATAAAATATTTAAGTATTTAAGTTTCTTTCTCTACACCAACCTAATCTTAGACAGCAACTTCAGATTTTTTTTTGCGTATATAAAGCATAATCACATAGGTCAGCCACTATCCTTACAAAGGAAAGTAACTTGGGAAATGTGCTGTTGTTTTCTGTAAAATCCTTGTCTTAGAAAGTGAATTTTAGGGTTACCGAAATCACTTTAATGTGACATTCTTTTTGCTTAAAATGACATCTTTCAGGTTTAGTAACAGAAGTGGTTTTTTATTCAAAACAAAATGACACAATTCTGGAATGTTCTCTCTTTGATGAACTAGTTATTCTCAAATACTATCAAGACCATCTTCTGGAAAATTTTCCTCTCTCCTGTCATCTCTCACATTACAGTTCTCTCCATTTATGACTATTAATGCTCTGTACACATCCTCTGTAGTATTCTGTACTCATATGTGCCTGATTATTCTTTTTTTTTCAGGCTTTGAAAAAATTTACCTTGTGTATACAGTAGATTCCTGTTGTTGTGCAGTTACTAAGTTATGTCTGATTCATTGAAACCCCATAGACTGCATCATGCCAGGCTCCTTTGTCATACTATCTCTCAGAGTTTGCTCAAATTCATGTCCATTGAGTCAGTGATGCTATCTAGCCATCTCATCTCATGTCATCCCCTTCTCTTTTTGCCTTCAGTCTTTCCCAGGATCAGGGTCTTTTCCAGTGAGTTGGCTCTTTGCAGTAGGAGGCCAATATTTTGGAACTTCAGTGTCAACATAGAGAAATGCTGTCGAACACTAGCCAGGTAGGGAACAGCTGAATTTCCTCCTCCTTGCTATGAAGGAGATGGAGAGATGTAAAAACTCTACAGAAGCCCAGGGCCCTGAGACTCACTGGCCTTCCACCTTAAAGTTGGCTATTACACTTTCAGAAGAGTCAGCCTTCAGCAGCATGAATTTTCCTCCTCTTTTACTTATCAGGCTTGAAGACATATCTGGGTTTCCTAGAATACATATAAGTTATTTCTGCAATAATTTTCAAAGTGTTCAATTAATATTGATAGGACAATAAAGCAAAATGAATGTTTAAGTGGTTCCCTTCAGTGGCTTGTCCTCTGTCCTGGGAGTCCAACCAGGGGACATCAAAACCATCTCACTACACCCTTCATAACATGCAACCCAGGACATCTTCCTGTGTTCCAGCCCCAGGCTTCACTATTGTGAGGATCACCAATATTTCTGTCATTCTTTCTTCTGTTGATTTTCTAGGTCCTCCAGTGAGAGCTGTATGTCTAGATCCAAATGCTCATCTCTTATACCATTCTCCCCTAATGTCTGTTACTCTCTTTCTGTGCTTGTTCATAGGTCTGCCATCTTGAAGACATTGTCTTGATTGAACAATAATATTGATGTTTGCAACCTTCCCTCACCCTCTCATTCCACTTGCCCAGCTCCATTTTCATAGCAATTATCACCTTCTAATTCACTGTATCATGGAGAAGGAAATGGCAACCTACTCCATCATCCTTGCCTAGAGAATCCTGTGGACAGAGGAGACTGGTGAACTGCTGTCCATGAGGTCACACAGAGTCAGACACGACTGAAGTGACTTAGCATGCATGCATGCATTGGAGAAGGAAATAGCAACCCAGTCCAGTATTCTTGCCTGGAGAATCCCAGGGACAGAGGAGCCTGGTGGGCTGCCATCTATGGGGTTGCACAGAGTCAGACATGACTAAAGTGACTTAGCAGCAGCAGCAGCAATTCACTTTATGATTAAACTATTGATTGTGCTTATATTTCATTTCTTGTATCCTCTCACTAGACTTGAATTATAAAAATTTTGTCTATTTGGGTTATTAAGGTATCCCATTTGGATTATAGTAAATATGTGAAAACCGAAGGATGAGTGAATACTTGTCCTTTTCACCATTCCCGTCAGTAGCTGACTACACTGCACTCCCATGGACATCCCCTTCTGTCAGTCAGTGGAGGGCTCATCAGTGAGTGTCCTTGCATGATGCCTGGTCTGGAGCCCACTGCACACTGACTGAAGGTCTCTATCTATGGTGTCTGTCTTTTGGTTCATTGTGAATTAATCTAGATTGTCTTTTGGTAGAAAAAACTATATTTTCTGGATGCTAGTTTAATTGAACCAGAAACTGATAGATTAGAAGAATGTTTATGGTACATTCAGGTTGGCTTTTCACATACCTCTCTAAGACTTTGTTACCCTTGAAAAAAGATATAATTCTTTCTTCCTTGACAGGGTCAGCTTTCTAAATTTTTGACCTTGTCTTATTAAGAGGTTTTCTATATTTGAAACTGTGAGGTCCTAAAATGGAACTTAAGATGTAAAGACTATAGGTGAATGGAACAAATTACTTGTTCTACCACATTCCAGGTTACTGTTCTGAATACAAGATTTGTTGTTGCTCAGTTGCTCAGTCATGTCCGACTCTTTGCAACCCCATGGACTGCAGCACGTCAGGCTTTCCAGGCTTCACCATCTCCTGGAACTTGCTCAAACTCATGTCTACTGAGACAGTGATGCCATCCAACCATCTCATCCTCTGTCATCCCCTTCTCCTGCCTTCAATCTTTCTATCATCAGGATCTTTTCTAATAAATTGGCTCTTACATCTGGTGGCCAAAGTGTTTGAGCTTCAGCTTTAGTATCAGTCCTTTTAGTGAATATTCAGGATTGATTTCCTTTAGGATTGATTGGTTTGATCTCTTTGTAGTCCAAGGGACTCTCAAGAGTCTTGTTGAACACCACAGCTCAAAAGCATCAATACTTTGGTGTTCAGCCCTCTTTATGGTCCAATTCTCACACCCATACATGACTACTGGAAAAACCATAGCTTTGACCATAGGTACCTTTGTCAACAAAGTAATACTGATTACAAGATAAACAGGGATAAATTATATGTGATAACAGTCAATGACTAAAGAGGTCTTAGGTATAAATATACATATATGTATCTATATGTATCTGATCCTGGAACAATGTGGACTTTCAACTGTGTGGGTCCATTTATCTGTGGATTTTTTTCATTTTATATGTGTATATATATATACACTATGGTACTAAATGATCTGTGACTGGTTTAATCCGTGGATACATGAGTAGAGAGGGCCAGCTATTAGACTTGTTTCTAAGTGGATTTTGACGTTCTTGGTGGGTCCTGGAGTCATGCGAATAACCAGGAGTGACTGTATATGAGGGTATATATATGTATAAAACTATGTATATATACAAAGATATGTATAAATGTAATCTAATAAAATACTTCAGCTTCCATCTCTACTCAAACATTATTCTAGGGCAACACTTCAGGTTTTTTTCAATTATAAAACATAATCACATAGGTCAGCCACTTTGCTTACAGAGGAAAATAACTTGGAAAATTTTCTTGTTTTGGGTAAAATTCTTGTTTCAGGAAATGAATTTTAGGGTTACCTGAGTTGCTTAAATATAGTATTTTTTTTTTTTTTGCTTAAAATGACATTTTTGAGGTTTAGTAACAGAATTTTTTTTTTTTTTTCAAAACAAGATGACTTTTTTTTTTTTTTTTTTTTTTTACCATGCCATTCATAGCTAATGCCATCAGTGAGCTGGGTTCATGTGTTCTTGTGTGTGAAATGCTCTATTTCCCAAGGGTAACGGTGAATCCTAATACATGGTTTCTGTGTTGTGGGTAAAGTCTGCCTTAGCTTTTTTCCACTCTCAGCCATCCAATTTTGTATAATTATAAACACTGCCTAAACCTCTATTACTATGACATGAAATTTCCAGCTTGAAGACAAGATGCATTTATATCGGCATGTTAGCATTATTATCAAAAACAAAAGCAGGTCTAATGTTATTCTTCTTACAGACAAGGAAATAACTCTTCCTTTTCATCCTACTTCATACTCTGTACTAGCATCATCCAGGTTTTTTTTTTTTTTTTGTCTTCCAGAAATTCTGCATATTTCTCTGAGTGTTTAGCCATTTTGAGAGAAATAAACATGGAAAACACAGTGAAAGCCCCCTCCTCTTTTGAAAGGTTTTATTTTCCATACTCTCTGCTCAGGTGACTGCTTTAAAAGGCACATCCTCTTTTTCTAGCTCCACATCTCTCAGGACCTACATTTCTATGTAGACTTGGACAGGCAGAGAGAAGGGCTTCTCATGCTTCAGCCACCCTCTGCTGTCACTGGTCAGCCTTGGGACACGAGGTATACCTTTGGGTTTGGGAAAAAGACCCTGTCTAGAGCCTCACCAGCCAGCATAGCGCATTCTGTGCTCTTCAGCAGATGAGTCTCTGTGTGTCATGACCTGTGTGACCCTGTGACCTATGGCTGCTTCCTCAGAGGCAACACAGAGGGGCCTGGGTCTTTGGTGCTTAGGATATAGAGTCAGGACATGAGGATTGGGTTCCTAGGCCAGGTACTTTAAAAATTTTCTTGTTTAGAATCCAGAATTTCCTCAAATTATTTGATGTCAAGCATTTTTCACAGAGCAGCCAATGGCACCATTATTTCATGAACTACAGTTTGGCAAGGCTCATCTAACTTGCAGATGTACTGTCTTGCAAAATCATATAGAATATTCTGTGATAAACTACAGTGAAGCAGGATATGAAAAGAAATATATATATATATGTACACACACACACAACTGAGTGAGTCATGCCACTGCACAGAAGAAACAACCCAACATGGTAAACCAACCACAGCTCAATAAAATAAAAAAAATAATGTTTAAGGAAATAAAGCCAAGCTCTATAATTTTACAATGAAAACTCTGAGACTGTGAGGGCTACAGTAGTGCAAGTCACACTCTTATATCTGGTGACTTGGGCTTTGAATCAGGCCTTCTGTGGTTGTTCCACAGTGGAATGGTTAACACTCTGGACTGTGAATCAATTCCTCTGATTTTAGGCCAGGTGCTTTATTTTATTTTTATATGAATTCTTTAAAAAAAAGAAAAGTTTGTTTATTTGGCTGCAGGATCAGATCTTCATTGCATCCTATAGGAGCTTTTGTTAGGGCTCATGATCTCTCTTGCTGTGGTACAGAATCAGTAGCTCTGTGGCATGTGGAATCTTAGTTCCCCAACCAGGGATCAAACCCTTGTCCCCTTCATTGCAAGGTGGATTCTTCTGCTGGATCTCCAGGGAAGTCTGTAGGTCAGACACTTTAAAGGGTGCATAGCCTTCAACACAACCATATGTAGTAGACACAATTGTCTACATGTGGTATTGATCTTTATATTCACTACATATAGCAAGAGGGGCCAGCTGTTCATAAAAATTTAAAAAAAAAATAGGAAAAAGAAAACTTGCCCCAAACTGCTGTTAAACAGCAGATTCAAGATCCAGTCGACCTGATACCAGGTTTATAAACTCTTTTTTATTTCTCTGTGGCCTTCCTGAGTCTCACACTGTCTAGAACATGCTGATCTCTTTGGGTATTGCCAGATAGCCTGCCCTGCCATTTGATCACAGTTAACTTTTTAGAGCAAATATAATATATTCGTATCAGTTAATTAGTTACTGCAAGGGAGACAGAGATAGAGAATACTTTCTTTGCCCTCAAGGAGCCATTAGAGATGAATGGATAAAAACAAGAATACCTGGATAAGTTGCCACACAGGGAACTATGAAGCATTTCTTAGAGGAGCAAGGAAATCTTCATGAAAGAAGTGATGCTGAATATAGATCATGAAAATATAGAAAGAATTTTGATAGGAAGAAATGAGGGTCTTAGGATTCCTGGAAGAAGTGAAATTCTGAACAAAGACACATAGTTAGAAGACTTCTGGAAGTTGTCTAGAGATGGTGATTGGTTTATTTTGGATGGGAGATAGGGCAAGCAAGAAGCAAGACTGGAGATGGTTACCTTAGGAATCTGGTGGTTCATTCTATAGGCAAAGGGGAACTATGGACAAGTCTAAGCCAGGACAGTAATGCACTGAGAATGATGCTTTCTGAAAATAACATGGACCATTCTAGGAGAGCAAATATAAGAAAGTGTGTTACTGAAACTGCCACCGCTTGTGGGTGAACAGTCATTTGCTCTCCCAGCATCTTTTCAGAGGGCATATGTGAAGTGACTGTGTCTCTGAGAAGCATGTCAGGGAGACAGAAGGGAGAGGAAGGTAGCCCATGGCTTCAGGTAGTGCCTGCAGCATATTGACCAGCTCCTGTGCTGTCTCTGGCTTTAGTGGCTGCATAGAAGTTGCAAGGCTGGAAGTGAGAAGCTTATGAAAAATGGAAAAGGCAAGATGATGAGTAGTAGCCATGAGCAATGGGAGGGACTGGGAGTTACTAATTCAGTGGGTTCCTTGGTCTATAGCACAGCAGCAACTAGATCTATGACCATGGGGACATCACCATTGCTAATGTTGCTCCAGTTGAAAGCAAGGCAAGTACCCTAATCTGGGGTGGCACATAAGACAAACATGGGACAGAATTGGAATTTATATAGAATGGCCATAAAAGACATCCCTGAGAGATGACTCTGAATGAAAGAAGTGAATAAAGGAAAGTAAAGGCAAACCCCCTATTGGCTTTCAGGGAGAGGTTTTTAAAGACAGTGTGAAGGAGAGGGTTGTTGGATATGTGATCAGCTTGTGGAAAATCTTCTGATTGGTTGGTGGTGAACCAAGGAGTCAGGATCATCAAACTTCTGATTCCAACTGATCTGGGGATCTGCATGCTTGTGGGTAGTATGCAGTTATCTTCTACTTGGTGGGGGTTTCAGTATCTGCCAAACAGCTCAAGGAACATGGTTCAGAATATTTTCTATAACCTTAAAGAAGGAACTAAAAGTCTTTAACTTTGTTTAATGGCTAAACCATTATTGTTTTGTTTTGTTTGACTGTTTCCTTTTGTTTCTGAATTTTCTCGTTTCTCTGATTAAATTTATTATTTGGAACTTGGAGAATGCCTAGGAGGTTAAAGTTTTCCACAAACTAGAGGCAGGTGCAGGACATGGAGGTGGGGGATTCTGTCTTGGGAAAGCCACATAGAGTCTTAGTTGGTTAAAATATAATCACATTGCAGGTTCAGTTCAGTTCAGTTCAGTCACTCAGTCATGCACGACTCTTTGCAACTCCATGGACTGCAGCATGCCAGGCCTCCCTGTCCATTGCCAACTCCCAGAGTTTACTCAAACTCATGTCCATTGAGTCGGTGATGCCAGCCAACCATCTCATCCTCTGTTGTACCCTTCTCCTCCTGCCTTCAATCTTTCCCAGCATCAGGGTCTTTTCCAGTGAGTCAGTTCTTTGCATCAGGTGGCTAACGTGCTGGAGTTTCAGCTTCAGCATCCGTCCTTCCAATGAATGTTCAGAACTGATTTCCTTTAGGATGGACTGGTTAGGGCAGGTTAGGGCTTTAATACGAATCAGCAGGGGAGCAGGGGAGAGGAGAGTGGTGGCGGTGATGCCAAACATTTAGTTCCTAACATTTGTTGTCTGTTGTTTAGTCACTAACTCATGCCTGACTCTTTGCCACCCCATGGACTATAGCATGTTGACATTAGACTTCAGTTATTATTGAGTGTGGGCTAAAAGCTAAGAGGTAGTGACTGGGGACTATTGAAATTGGTAATGTTAAGATATGACCGTGGGAATAAATGGAAAAGATGGGGTTAAAGAGATCTTCAGAAGAGAGGAATTCAAGCAATTGAGAGGCTGGGTTTCTGGAAGGTTGATCAATGTGAGTTTTTATTATAATGGGAAGTATTGAAAAGAATGACAGTAGCCACATGGAAGGTGATTGTAACAGGGAGGCAAAATGTCTGATGAGATGACTCAGTCCTGGGAGTTTCAGTAGATGGGAGAGAAAAAGTTCTGGAAATGATGAGGAACAAAGGGGACACTTATTTCAGCTTCAGAGGCCATAGCACACAGAGAGTGGAAGACAAAGAGCCACTGCTCCAATGCAAAGGGCCTACTCATTGGAAAAGACCCTGATACTGAGAAAGATTAAAGGCAAAAAGAAGAAGGAAGCAACAGAGGATGAAATGGTTAAATAGCATCTTTGACTCAATGGATGTGAATTTGAGCAAATTCCAGGAGATAATGAAGGAAGGAGAGTGTGGTGTGCCATAGTCCATGGGTTTGCAAAAGTCAGACACAACTTAGTGACTGAACAACAAACAACGGAAGGCTGGAAGGAAATCAGTGCCTTTAGGGGCAGCCAGGGTTCAGTCATTTTAAGAATGTGATGGGGACTTGGGGGGAAGATGTTGAGGTTAAGGGAAAGGACTGGCTTAGTGTTTCAGGGGTGCAGTAAACGAAAGGTTTCAGGAGATGGAGGGTGGGTGATAGAATCAGAAAAAGAAGCTTATGGAATCAGATGTGGATTAACCTTTTGGGGATGAAGAATGACCTTGGAGTCCTAGGTCTTTTGTGGTGGCTGAGAAGAACAGGAATAAGGCACACAGTTAGATTTGTCCAGCTGATCGAAAGTCCAGACTGATGGATATGGGGTGAGGGTGAAGGGAATGAGGGATGCAGAGGCAACTTGACAGAGCGGGAAGAGTTCTGGTCTCCCACTGGAGCTCGGCACAGGCATACCCTTCCTGCTCCTGGATTTGGTTCAGTGGTGGTCTGAGGGTTGGCTTTCCTCTAAGTACAGGCACTCCCCTGAGTCCTTCATAAGGACTCCTTTCCTCATCTTAAGTGCTTAACAAATGTTGAATGGTTAAAAGAGCCAAGAGTGAGGACAGTATGGGCAACACCCAAAGCAATTCCAGGACTTAATTCCAAAGAATGGAGTTCAGTTCCACTGGGATCTTAATCCATAGTTTGATTTTTCACAAAGGAAATGGGAAAAGGGCAGTTATAAAATTTATATTTCAAAGTGTAAACGGAGAAGCCGAATGAATTTTTATGCAAAAAATGTATAGAGCAGAAGCTTGAGATTTTTATAACCAAGTTATAGTTTGTGAGATATACTATTTTTTCCCTAGAGAAGTATATATATATATATATATATATATATATATATATATATATATATATTTTTTTTTAACCAAAGCAAGATGAAAAACAACTGTCCTAAAAGAGAGAACTTCTATCCCCATTGGCACAAGCTCTGGAAAAAGGGAGAAATATGGAGAAAGAATAAATTTTGGCAATGCATAGATCTCTATACCTATTAACACCTCATGACAACTCATTAAATGAATGTCTCTTGGTGTTTGGAATTTTTCCAGTCAAATGAAGAGTTTCTTTTGGCTTCATGTGTCTTCTTAGAAGCTAGAAGTTTTCCTAAATTTTTTTTTTTCAGGGCTTTCGCTATCTTTGCAATGAATTTATAACAGCAGAGCATCTGTTAAGGGAAAATTTCTCTTGATGTTCCCAAGAATCAGAGAGCAAATGATGCTCTGAAGACTTCAGTTATGTCCTCAGTTAAGAACAGTGAATGTTGAAGAGTTTGAGGAAAGTTTGTGGATTAAGTAGGGCTTTTCCAGGTGGTGCTGGTAGTAAAGACCCTGCCAATACAGGAGACATAAGAGACGTGGGTTCAATCCCTGGGTCAGGAAGATCCCTTGGAGAAGGAAATGGCAACCCATTCCAGTATTCTTGCCTGCAGAATCACATGGACAGAGGAGACTAGGGGGAGGCAGTATGTAGGGTCACCAAGAGTCGGACATTACTGAAGCAACTTAGCACATATGCATGCCTGGGGATTAAATAACCCAGTATGCCTTTTACTTCTCTGCCCCAAACTCTTCCAGAACTTTTTCAAAGTGGTCCAGAGAAGTTAACTAGCTTGTTATGGTCTCAGTCAATTGCAGCTTACACCAATTTCAGGAATGCACTAAGCCTGGACGCTTGGTCATTATGTACATACATGAACTTGAGGTCCTTCAAGACTGGGTGGTGGTGTGGGCAGTTAGAAGTCACTGAGCTACAGAGGAGAGATAGATTTATCCTTATACTTTTGTCAGCTGCTCCTGGGAGAGAAAAAGTGGGAGAGTTGGGGTTGTGACATGCCAAGGGAAATTATAAGTTATGGTTGATTTATGGTTCACATACTTTGTGGCTTTTTTTCTATTTAAAGAAGCATACTTGAAAGATGATTTTAAATATATCAAATAACAATCACCTCTATATAAAATAAAATTTGTTGCATTCATAAGTTTGCAAAGTTTACTATAGTTCAGTTCAGTCACTTAGTCATGTCCGACTTTTTGTGACCCCATGAATTGCAGCATGCCAGGCCTCCCTGTCCATCACCAACTCCCGGAGTTCACTCAGACTCACGTCCTTCGAGTCAGTGATGCCATCCAGCCATCTCATCCTCTGTCGTCCCCTTCTCCTCCTGCCCCCAATCCCTCCCAGCATCACAGTCTTTTCCAATGAGTCAACTCTTCGCATGAGGTGGCCAAAGTACTGGAGTTTCAGCTTTAGCATCATTCCTTCCAATGAACACCCAGGACTGATCTCCTTTAGAATGGACTGGTTGGATCTCCTTGCAGTCCATGGGACTCTCAAGAGTCTTCTCCAACACCACAGTTCAAAAGCATCAATTCTTCAGCAGTCAGCTTTCTTCACAGTCCAATTCTCACATCCATACATGACCACAGGAAAAATCATAGCCTTGACTAGATGGACGTTTGTTGGCAAAATAATGTCTCTGCTTTTGAATATGTTTACTATAAGTTTACTATAAATTGGATTGACTGTAAAATAAAAAGAAACATTTTTGAAAAACAGCTAATAAATTTAAAATACATTTTTGTTTTTGTGTTTTAGTATGAAAAAGTTTTGTATGTTACTTGTTAATTTTGTTTTCTATTTTAAACTCATTTTTGAAACAAATATGCAAAAACAAAACCAGTGGAGTATATTTGCTATGAAATAACTAATTGGAATAGGAGTATTTACTTAAGCACTAGTGAATAATGATGCCATAGGATTTAGATTGACTACTATTTTACTGTATATTTTTATTATATTTACTATGAAAACTCATAACTGATTCCCTTTGAATCACATATTTAGCATGTGTGTGCATATATGTATGTATGTACTTGTGTGTATTTGTATTTAGATGTGTATATATATGTCTATTTGTGTGTCTGTGTGTGTATATATATATATTGAAAATTTTAAGGATAATTTTAAATCTTGCAAGCTTTTCTAGTACTAATGTCATCCAAACTAATACTAAAATTGATGAAGAATTTGACCTAGAAAGCTGAAACCATTTAGGTTCTAGTTTTAACTTTTCCATGACCTTGAAGAAGGAGAGCAATGATGTGTGCCTCAGATTCATTTTTCTAGAATATATTGCCATTAATACTATTTTTCAGAATGGGATTAATATCAGCTTCTTTGAGGATAACTGAGAAATATAATTTGCTGACTTAAACAATATTAACAACCTAAAAGTTGAGAGCTACTTTTTATTTGGCAGGAATTTTTAGGACTTCAAGCCCAGGAAGCAGCATCTCAAGTATCCCTGAGAGAACGGTTCTGAGGAGGCAAGGGGAGGAATCAGGTAATGTAGAATTTTGCAACTAAGGGCAAGTAGTCTGAATGTCAAAAGATTATTATTAATTATAAGAAAACCAAATATCTCAAGGAATTTAGTGCTTTTCTATGTATGAGAAGATGCAAAACATTCCTTTGATATACACCCTAGTTATCTGGGGCTAAAATCCTGTTTTTTTTTTTTACATTCTGAATTTCCTCAAGGCTCATCATATGAAGTGGCTGCAAACTGATGGCTACTAGAGGGCAGATTTTCTTCTCCTTCCTGAGTTTCCTCAGAGCTCACCAGCTCACCATCTTTGGTGGTTTCAGTCGCTGAAGACTGACATCTTTTGTTTACTGATATGGCAGGGAATATTCCATTTCTCAGATTAATAAGAAAAAGAGAGGTTTCTGAGCAAAAAGCCTGTCATTTTGTGTTCCCAGAAACCTCTTGTATCAGGGCTGAGGTTGTACTGGCACATTACGTGATACTTGAAAATTGATCTGGGAGTACGCTTCCATCACCCTTCTGAATCTCTTGGAGGCTTTTAAAAAAAATCTTGGAGATTTTTAAACACCTGATTTCTGTTGACTATTCCTCCAGGAACTGACAGTGTTAGCCTAGACTGTTGAGCACTTCAACTCTCCAAATACTTCCTTCCAAGTTTCTCTTATAAATCCTTTCCCATGTGATTAGCCCTGTAACTTGTTTGAGTCACTTCCCAGGAGTTCCTGGGAGGGAAACAGAAGAAAGTAAGCTGTACATATGGGTGATTAGGAGACTCTGATTTGTCATGCTGTCTTCTGTTTGAACTTGCCAATTATTATTGGGATGTCATCTGTGCCTCCATTATAACCAGCAGCACAAGCATCCTGTGAAACATTAAAGAGTTTGAAGGCATGGATTGTTAAACATAAACTTTCCATCTATCTGGAATAGTAAGGTTAATTAACAAGGTGTAGTGACATTAATTGTTAACTATAGATGTCTTGACTAAAAAAATATATATAGTTACAACCTAAAAGTTGAGAGTTATGTTTTATTCAGTGGGAAGTTTTAGGACTTCAAGCCTGGGAGTTAGCATCTCAGGTAGCCTTGAGAGAACTGCTCTGAGAAGGTGGGGAGAGGAGTCAGGTTATGCAGAAGTTTGCAACAAAATGCAGGTGGTTTGAACATCAAAATTATTTTTGGGAATGAAAGAAAACCAGCTACCTCAAGTTAAGGAGTTTAGCACTTTTCTATATATGGGAAGATGCAAAAGTCTGGGCTCATTGAAATCACTCCTTTTTATATACATCTCAGCTATGTGGGGCCAGTGTCCTGCAGTTTTTCATATCCTGAGTTCTTCAGGTCTCCCTGTAGGGAGTGGCTCTAGCCTGATGGCTGCTGGATCACACAGGCACTCTTCTGGGATTGCTGATGACTGTGACCTCCTTGTTTACTGATATGACAGGAAACATTCCTTTTCTCAGATGCATTTGTGAAAAGGATGTGACAGTCACTATGTTAGACTTGTTCATATACATTTGTTCATACATCATCCATCGTTGGATGCTGTCAGGGAGGGAACATCTTACAAGTGTTGAATCTGAACTTTAGAGATATTAAGTAACTTACTTAGTGTCACTCACAATGAAAATAGAAAAAGAAGTATACTACAACCACTCTGTATGACTAGACTCCTTTTCTTTTAACTGATGAGAAATTTACTGGTAAAATTTCTGGAGCAAACAAAATTTCCTTTTGTAGGGGAGCAAAATTTGCCACACCAAAATGTCTCTTGAGTATGCACATAATTTCAAGCTGAAAACAAGGCCGAAAAGACTAGGAAGAAACTTTGGACTTCTATTTAACTTTCTAAAACAATTTAAATAGAGGGCCTAGTCCCAGACTAGAGTCATCAACAGAGATATCTGCAAAGAATATAGGCTGAGTGTGGCGGGAAACTCAGCAGGGCATAGAGATCAGCACCCACTCTGTGTCCCACCATCTCTGAAGGTCCAAACAAATACTTGCATTTCCATCTCAGTTCAAATTACCATCCTTTCCTTTAATATCCCAAACCAGGACTCCCAACATTCTCTTTTATCTTTAGCTGAAGATGGTGAAGTAAGGGTTTCAGCCATTTTGACAAGTTACTGTTTCCTTGGTCTCTCCCATGTATACATGTTATTAAACTTTGACTTTCTCCTGTTAGTCTATTTCTTGTCAATTAAAATCTTAGACCAACCAGAAGAACCTAGAGATGCAGAGGGAAATTTCTTCCTCCCTGACAGTTTTCATGGAAATACTAATTAATTTGTAAGGATGATACTAACTTAAGAATCCCAAGTGGCAACATGCTTCTGTCCAAGGCAACTTAATTTTTAGAATAATGGAAAAAATTATACAATCTTAGTCTCCCATAGCAGTAGCCAGTTCCTCAGTTTTTTAGATTACTACACCAGAAACTAGTCTCAGCTGAGACCAAACATTCTAAAGCATCTGAATGCTTCAGAATGGAAAGTTGTAAGAACAGCAGCAGACAGCTATGTAACTCTTTGATAGAATCATATTCTCTGCTAGTAAGCATAACTTGGAAGGAAAGTTATGACCAACCTGAATAGCATACTCAAAAGCAGAGACATTACTTTGCCAACAAAGGTCCGTCTAGTCAAGGCTATGGTTTTTCCAGTGGTCATGTATGGATGTGAGAGTTGGACTGTGAAGAAGGCTGAGCACCAAAGAAATGATGCTTTTGAACTGTGGTGTTGAGAAGACTCTTGAGAGTCCCTTGGACTGCAAGGAGATCCAACCAGTCCATTCTAAAGGAGATCAGTCCTGGGTGTTCTTTGGAAGGAATGATGCTAAAGCTGAAACTCCAGTACTTTGGCCACCTCATGCGAAGAGTTGACTCATTGGAAAAGACTCTGATGCTGGGAGGGATTGGGGGCAGGAGGAGAAGGGGACGACAGAGGATGAGATGGCTGGATGGCATCACTGACTCGATGGACGTGAGTCTGAGTGAACTCCGGGAGTTGGTGATGGACAGGGAGCCCTGGCGTGCTGCGATTCATGGGGTCGCAAAGAGTCGGACACAACTGAGAAAGTGATCTGATCTGATCGGAAGCATAACTTTTTGTGTGTGAATGTGTGCTTAGTCATGTCTAACTCTTTGTGACCTGATTATTTTTTTAAAGTGTGAGGCACATAGATACAAAAATCCTCAACAAAATTCTAGCAAAACAAATTCAACAACACATTAAAAAGCTCATATACCGTGATCAAGTTAGGTTTATTCCAGGGATGCAAGGACTCTTCCATATACACAAATCAATCAATGTGATACAACATATTAACAAATTGAAAGATAAAAACCATATGATCATCTCAATAGATGCAGAAAAAGCCTTTGACAAAATTCGGCACCCATTTATGATAAAAAAAAATGTTTCAAAAAATGGGCATAGAAGGAACCTACTTCAACATAGTAAAGGCAATATATGAAAAGCCCACAGAAAACATTATTCTCTTTTTTTTTAATTTTATTTTTAAACTTTACAATATTGTATTGGTTTTGCCAAATATCGAAATGAATCCTCCACAGGTATACATGTGTTCCCCATCCTGAACCCTCCTCCCTCCTCCCTCCCCATACCATCCCTCTGGGTCATCCCAGTGCACCAGCCCCAAGCATCCAGTATCGTGCATCGAACCTGGACTGGCGACTCGTTCCATATATGATATTATATGTATTTCAATGCCATTCTCCCAAATCATCTCACCCTCTCCCTCTCCCACAGAGTCCAAAAAGACTGTTCTATACATCAGTGTCTCTTTTGCTGTCTCGTATACAGGGTTATTGTTACCATCTTTCTAAATTCCATATATATGCATTAGTATACTGTATTGGTGTTTTTCTTTCTGACTTACTTCACTCTGTACAATAGGCTCCAGTTTCATCCACCTCATTAGAACTGGTTCAAATGTATTCTTTTTAATGGCTGAGTCATACTCCATTGTGTATATGTACCACAGCTTTCTTATCCATTCATCTGCTGATGGACATCTAGGTTGCTTCCATGTCCTGGCTATTATAAACAGTGCTGTGATGAACATTGGGATACATGTGTCTCTTTCAATTCTGGTTTCCTCAGTGTGTATGCCCAGTAGTGGGATTGCTGGGTCATAAGGCAGTTCTATTTCCAGTTTTTTAAGGAATCTCCACACTGTTCTCCATAGAGAAAACATTATTCTCAATGGTGAAAAACTAAAAGCATTCCCTCTAAGATCAGGAACAAGACAGAGGTGTCCACTCTTACCACTATTATTCAATATAGTTTTGGAAGTCCTAGCTACAGTAATCAGAGAAGAAAAAGAAATAAAAGGAATGCAGATAGGAAAAGAAGAAATAATACTCTCACTGTTTGTAGATGACATGATACTATACATATAAAACCCCAAAGAAACTATCAGTAAATTACTAAATCTTATCAGTGAATTCAGCAAAGTTGCAGGATACAAGGTCAACACACAGAAACCACTCGCATTCCTATATCAGGTTAGTTAAGTTCAATCACTCAGTCGTGTCTGACTCTTTGTGACCTCATGAACCACAGCACGTCAGACCTCCCTGTCCATCACTAACTCCGGAGCCCACCCAAACCCATGTCCACTGAGTCAGTGATGCCACCCAACTATCTCATCCTCTGTTGTCCCCTTCTCCTTCAATCTTTCCCAGCATAAGGGTCTTTTCAAATGAGTCAGCACTTCGCATCAGGTGGCCAAAGTATTGGAATTTCAGCTTCAACATCATTCCTTCCAATGAACACCCAGCACTGATCTCCTTTAGGATGGACTGGTTGGATCTCTTCACAGTCCAAGGGACTCTCACTAAAAGTGAAATATCAGAAAGATAAATTAAGGAACCAATGCCACTCACCATTGCAAAAAAAAAAAAAAAAAGAATAAAATATCCAGGAATAAACCTACCTAAGGATACAGCAGAACTGTATACAGAATTTAACTTATATGCATAATACATCATGAGAAACGCTGGACTGGAAGAAACACAAGCTGGAATCAAAATTGCTGGGAGAAATATCAGTAACCTCAGATATGTAGATGACACCACCCTTATGGCAGAAAGTGAAGAGGAACTAAAAAACCGCTTGATGAAAGTGAAAATGGAGAGTGAAAAAGTTGGCTTAAAGCTCAACATTCAGAAAATGAAGATCATGGCATCCGGTCCCATCACTTCATGGAAAATAGATGGGGAAACAGTGGAAACAGTGTCAGACTTTATTTTTCTGGGTGCCAAAATCACTGCAGATGGTAACTGCAGCCATGAAATTAAAAGACGCTTACTCCTTGGAAGGAAAGTTATGACCAACCTAGATAGCATATTCAAAAGCAGAGACATTATTTTGCCAACAAAGGTTCATCTAGTCAAGGCTATGGTTTTTCCTGTGGTCATGTATGGATGTGAGAATTGGACTGTGAAGAAAGCTGAGCACCGAAGAATTGATGCTTTTGAACTGTGGTGTTGGAGAAGACTCTTGAGAGTCCCTTGGACTGCAAGGAGATCCAACCAGTCCATTCTGAAGGAGATCAGCCCTGGGATTTCTTTGGAAGGAATGATGCTAAAGCTGAAACTCCAGTACTTTGGCTACCTCATGCGAAGAGTTGACTCATTGGAAAGGACTCTGATGCTGGGAGGGATTGGGGGCAGGAGGAGAAGGGGATGACAGAGGATGAGATGGCTGGATGGCATCACTGACTTGATGGACATGTGTCTCAGTGAACTCTGGGAGTTGGTGATGGACAGGGAGCCCTGGCATGCTGCAATTCATGGGGTCGCAAAGAGTCGGACATGACTGAGCAACTGATCTGATCTGATCTGATCTGATGAAAGAAATCAAAGATTACATAAACAGATGGAGAGATATACTATGTTCCTGGGTAAGAAGAATAAATATTATGAAAATGTCTATACTACCAAAAGCAATCTACAGATTCAATGCAATCCCTATCTGTGGCATTTTTCACAGAAGTAGAATAAAATATTGCACAGTTAATATGGAAACAAAAAAGACCCTGAAAAGCCAAAGCAGTCTTGAGAAAGAAAAATGGAGCTTGAGGAATCAGCCTTCCTGACTTCAGACTATACTACAAAGCTACAGTCATCAAGACAGATTGGTACTGGCACAAAAACAGAAATATAGACCAATGGAACAAGATAGAGAACCCAAAGATAACCCATGCACCTATGGATACCTTATTTTTTACAAAGGAGACAAGAATATACAATGAGGCAAAGAGAGCCTCTTTAGTAAGTGGTGCTGGGAAAACTGGACAGCTACATACAAAAGAATGAAAGCAGAAGACTTCCTAATGCCAAACACAAAGATAAATTCAAAATGGATTAAAGCCCTAAATGTAAGGTCAAAAACTATAAAACTCTTAGAGGAAAACATAGGCGGAACACTCGATGATATAAATCAAAGTAAGATTTTCTATGACCCACCTCCTAGAGTAATGGAAATAAAAACAAAAATAAACAAATGGAACCTAATTAAACTTAAAAGCTTTTGCACAGCAAAGGAAACTACAAACAGGGTGAAAAGACAACCCTCAGAATTGGAGGGAATAATAGCAAAGGAAACAATAATAGCAAAGGAAACAACTGACAAATAATTAATTTTCAAAATATATAAGCAGCTCATACAACTCAATACCAGAAAAGCGAACAACCCAATCAAAAAGTGGGAAAAAGACCTAAAAAGATATTTCTCCAAAGAAGACAAACCAATGGCTAACAAACACATGAAAAGATGCTCAATACCACTCATTATTAGAGAAATGCAAATCAAAACTACAATGAGATATCACCCCACACTGGTCAGAATGGCCATCATCAAAAGTCTGCAAACAATAAATGCTGAAGAGAGTGTGGAGAAAAGGGAACAGTCTTGCATTGCTGGTGGGAATGTAAATTGATACAGCCACTATAGAAGATGGTATGGAAATTCCTTAAAAAGCTAGGGATAGAACCACCATATGACACAGCAATCCTACTCCTAGGCATATACCCTGAGGAAACCAAAATTGAAAAAGGCACATGTACCCCAATGTCCACTATGGCACTATTTGCAATACCTAGAACATGGAAGCAACCTAGATGTCAATCAACAGATGAATGTATAAAGAAGCAGTGGTACATACATATAATGGAATACTACTCAGCCATAAAAAGGAACACGTTTAAATCAGTTCTAATGAGGTGGACGAACCTAGAGTCTATCATACGGAGTGAAGTAAGGCAGAAAGAGAAATATAAATATTGTATATTGACACACATATATGGAATCTAAACAGATGACACTGATGAATTTATTTTCAGGGCAGCAATGGAGAAACAGACCTGTGGACATGGGGGGAGGGGGGACAGAGAAGGTCAGAGGTATGGACAGAGTAACACGGAAATTTACAGTACCGTATGTAAAACAGATAGCCAATGGAAATTTGCTGTGTGACTCAGGGAGCTCAAACAGGGGCTCTGTGACAGGCTGAAGGGTGGGATGGGGAGGCAGATGGGAGGGAGTTTCAGGAGGGAGGGGACATGTGTGTACCTATGGCTGATTCTTTTTGATGTATGACAGAAAACCACAAAATTCTGTAAAGCAATTATCCTTCAATTAAGAAATTAAAAAAAATCAAATGCAATGAAACATACCTAAAGACATTAACAAATATATGCAGACTATAGAGAAACCATTGTTTTATAATTATTTATTGGCTGATATTTTTAAGGACCTGTCATGAATGCAGTGGATTATTCCAAAACGAAAGAGGGATCCTAAAAAGTGAGAAATAAAGTCATTGCTTTTCTAGTCTTAAAAAAACCCACCAAACTGTATTGAGTTATAATTGATACACAAAAAGCTACATGTACTTAATGGAAACAATTTAATGAGCAAAGACTTATGCATATACCCATGATATCACTATTATCAAGGTAATGAATATACCTCTAAAAAAAAGTATGAGGCACAAAACAATATTTCAATAATCAGAAGGACCTTAGGACCTTTACTCTTTACAAATGTTTTGACAATTCTAAATAAGGTATGTTGTGAGACTCCAGTAATGATTTTATTTTTACCCCTGAGCTGTCCCTCAGAATTCTAGTATCTTTCATAGTGCCATGTCATATTTAAGATATAGAGCATTTGCCCATGATTAAATCTACTACCTTTATTTAGAAAATGTCTTCTGTTTCACTAGTACATGCCTGTGTCACTCACATCTACTTAAAAAAATGGTATACTTTCATGAGAAAATATTTACTGCAAGTAATTTGAAGTTCATTTAACAGATGTTAATATATTTAGAAATACAGCTCCCATAAATTGACCTTGACACTTTAACTCTGACAGTTTAAAGGTTCCACATGCAGTAATATGATATCATTGGAGGCCAGGAATGCCTGATATTTTTTCTGCTTTTAGGTATTGCACCCCAATTTTTCTATATCACATGCATTTTCAGCTTTAGAATACAACTTGATCTGTGTAATGTTTGTTTTTACTCCCTAGTCTTGAATTTGAGTAATTTGTACCCCTGAGGCAGTTTATGCAACTCTGATTGTTCCATAATTAGGGTTTATTGTCAGAGTTGGACAGCACATTATTTGCCATCACATCCTAGTATAGAAACAATACTTCCATAGTAACTAACTGAAACAATAATTAACTGTTTAATTATTGTTTGGGAAAACATATCATAATTCTTTAGTCAAGAAATAAGCTAG
The DNA here is from genome assembly GCF_027580195.1 of Bos mutus. Lineage (NCBI taxonomy): Eukaryota > Metazoa > Chordata > Mammalia > Artiodactyla > Bovidae > Bos > Bos mutus. The sequence continues at coordinate 59,612,938 of NC_091636.1, forward strand.
TATTAAAATACTGCAGTTATATTAAAAATGAATCTGTTACAGAAAATTATATAGAAAGGCAAACATGTTTAAAATGCACTGCTATTGCAAATTGTATTTTAATTGATGGCTGCTTTATCCAATTTAATTTTTTTTCATTTTCCTCCTCAGTTTGAAGGTATAAACTCACTTGACTTTTCGTATTTCTGATCAAATCCTTCTGCATGTCTGAATAATAGTTCAGTGTGCCAAATCCCTTCACTCATGGAGAAAAATGTCATTTTCCTGATTACACGTTATTCTTAGCAAGGTTTCTCTTTTTTTTTTCCCTTCAAGTTCCTTGCTTGCAACTCTTTTATTCTTGCCAAGTCACACAGGAAAAAGAGAAAAATAATTCTACCACATAAGGCCAATTATTTTGCTATATGAATGACCTAATGCTGGCTTTCTTTTCCATTACTATTGTCTTATTTTCCTTTTTGTTTTCTTTTCTCTACTCTATTCTTTCTTTTCAGATATAAATTACTTGCCCCTCACACACAAGAAATTAAAAATTTTTATTTATTGTTTTTAATTACAACGTATTTGACATATAACATCTTGCAAATTTAAAGTGCACAACATTTTAATTTGATACATTTGTGTGTTGTAAGATGACTGCCACTGTAATAATTGGCAAATAAGCTCTAGAGATCTAGCACATCAGAACCTTGACCCATTTGAGTCCCATCAGAAACTTAAGTTGTTCAAACAGACCCAGATACCCCTGTTCTAAATGGAATGGTTGTTATTGTTTCTTCCCCCAAATCTAATTTGATTATTGTGAGACTTCGTTTGAATAAAGTGTATCCAAAATAATAATCCTCAAGTCATATGAAAATTCTCTCTCCACAAGAAAGCCCAAATTATGACTGTGACAGTGAAATTCACTCAGTTGTGTCCAACAATTTGTGACCCCATGGACTGTAGCCTGCCTGCCAAGCTCCTCTATCCACAGAATTCTCTAAATAAGAATACTGGAGTGGGTAGCCATTCCCTTCTCCAGGGATTGAATCCTTGTCTCCTCATTGCAGGCAGATTTTTTATGGACAATATTTATCTCGAGTGAGGAATTCAAATGAAGTCCATCTCTGACTTGGAGAACATTTTAGGATCAGGCAGAAGATGCATCACCCTGAAAATGTAGGGTTTGCCCTTCATCACCCAAAAGTGAAGGGAAAAAGGGAAAGTACTAATATTAATGGAAGTTCATGTGCTCAATACACAGTGAGGTCAAACAAACTGAAAGTCAGAGTTTGGAGCAAAGAAATATTGATTGCAGGGCCATGCAAGGAGACAAGGTGGTTTGTGCCCTAAAAAGCTTTGAGCTCCCTGAAGGGTTTTGGCAAAGCATTTTAAAAGCCACATGAGGGAGGAGGCATCACAAAGTACTTGATCAGATCATTCGTGATTCTCTGATTGGCTGATGATGAGGGAACAGGGTGGTGGCACAGGGGTTATGGTGGTGGCAGGAGGGAACAGGTGGTGGCACTATCAGTCCTGAGGCTCCAGGGCCTGGGGCTATGTGCTTATTGTCCTCAAGTATCTTACCTTTGTTGGAGAGTTTTCACATCTGCTTCCCTGGTGGCTCAGATGGTAAAGTGTCTGCCTGCAATGAGGGAGACCCGGGTTCAATCCCTGGGTTGGGAAGATCCCCTGGAGAAGGAAATGGCAACCCACTCCAGTACTCTTGCCTGGAAAATTCCATGGACTGAAGAGCCTGGTGGGCTACAGTCCAGGGGGTCACAAAGAGTTGGACACAACTGAGCAACTTCACTTTCACTTTCTTTCACATCTGCAAAACAACTCAGGAAATGTGCATCAATATCTAGGCACCTCAGAGAGGCTCTAAAAGCAGAGGATGGGGTGGGAAGGGGGGAAGACCCCATAGAGTCCTTCTTAGTTACTCTAAATGGAAATTATTTCTTGCTTGAAATGTCCCAGAGCATAACTAGGTAATGTGAAACTCTGTTTGCAATTTAATCTCATAATTAAAAGTCTGAAGAATAAAAGTCTAGCAAACATATTAGTACGTACTGAAATTCAATAGGATGAGCTAGAGGAAGTGGATAGGAAATGTGAAGGGAATTAAGGAGGAGAAGAAAAAACAGATCATGCCTAATGTCAGTTTTGAATGGAGAATGTGATACAATCATCAGATGAGACATTGTCAGAAGCTACAACTTATAAGTCATAACTCTCATGGCAACAAATTGTTGAATATTATTGTGATTTTTTTTAGTGTAAGTCATTCTTCATACTCTAAAGTCATATGCTCTAGTTGGAAAAGTCTCTAATATACAGAAAATGATTAGACGCACCCTTCATTAAGGTATTTAATCTTCTTACCATATGCCTTCCTGCTTATAAAATAGGGTTGATGATAGATAGCTAACTGTTCTTTAGGGGACAATGCTCATAATGACTTTCTTTAGCCCTGAATTCTTCTATGTTGTACTTCATTTGATAGGGAGCAGCTGATGTTAGGTGAACCTGTAAAATGCAATACTAATTATGAACATCACAGTTAGTTCTGTGCCTACACACAATAGGTACTCAGAAATATTTACCAATTAAAAAAAACACAAAATTTTGATATAAAAAAACACCTGCTGCTGCTGCTGCTGCTGCTAAGTCGCTTCAGTCATGTCCAACTCTGTTCGACCCCATAGACGGCAGCCCACCAGGTTCCCCCATCCCTGGGATTCTCCAGGCAGGAACAGTGGAGTGGGTTGCCATTTCCTTCTCCAATGCATGAAAGTGAAAAGTGAAAGTGAAGCCGCTCAGTCGTGTCCGACTCTTAGCGACCCTGTGGACTGCAGCCTATGAAGCCCCTCCCATGGGATTTTCCAGGCAAGAGTACTGGAGTGGGTTGCCATTACCTTCTCCCGACTATGCTCATTAGTATTGCCTGTACTTATAAGCAACAATGAGATAATTTAATCATTGTGTTAAATGAATATAAATGTTCATAAGTAAGTACAATTTTGTACTGTTTATTTAATACATGTTTGTTTATCTAGTATAACTTTAACTTTTATTTTTTACTAAATGTCACAAAAGTAGTCTCAGTTTACCAAGGAAGAGGACGTTTCCATAGGTATACAAAGGACCTGGTTTCCCTAGCAACTAAAAACTCACAATTGCATCATTCCTTCAATTCAGCTCACACATTTGCACAGTTTTATTTTATTTTTTTAAGTGAAAATGCAGTTTTAAAATAATGGGTGCCAAAAATGGATAACAGCACACATCAAAAAACATTTACATAGATAGTTGGGGTGTTATTACATTTTTATTCCATGTTCTCAAACAGATGATTTGACTACTTAATGGTTAAATAGCACTGATCTCTAATCATTTGTAGTAGAATTATAAATTTTAAAAAATTTCCCATGATTCTAGAATTTGGTTAATTAGTAAGACAGCATTATTCTTCTGATCAATAAAATAACTATTGTTACTGTTTAAAATACGTAATTAACTGAGTGCATATATATGTGTGTATAGTATTTACATTGCATTGAAAACACTACTAGTAATGTTAGAATTTCAAGATTTCCTGTCTTCGGAAAAAGCAATTAGAAACTAGCTAGGTGATGGTGGCACTTTCTTACAACATAAAAAATAATTCGAATACTTCTGTTTCAGTTCAGTTCAGTCACTCAGTCGTGTCCGACTCTTGGCGATACCATGAACTGCAGCACACCAGGCTTCCCTATCACCAACTCCCGGAGTCCACCCAAACCCATGTCCATTGAGTCGGTGATGCCATCCAACCACCTCATCCTCTGTCAGCCCCTTCTCCTCCTGCCCTAAATCTTTCCCAGCATCAGGGTCTTTTCATTTTTTTAAAAAATTTTATTTTATTTTTAAACTTTACATAATTGTATTAGTTTTGCCAAATATCAAAATGAATCCACCACAGGTATACATGTGTTCCCCATCCTGAACCCTCCTCCCTCCTCCCTCCCCATACCATCCCTCTGGGTCGTCCCAGTGCACCAGCTCCAAGCATCCAGTATTGTGCATCGAACCTGGACTGGCAACTCGTTTCTTACATGACATTTTACATGTTTCAATGCCATTCTCCCAAATCTTCCCACCCTCTCCCTCTACCACAGAGTCCATAAGACTGTTGTATACATCAGTGTCTCTTTTGCTGTCTCGTACACCAGGCCATTGTTACCATTTTTCTAAATTCCATATATATGCGTTAGTATACTGTATTGGTGTTTTTCCTTCTGGTTTACTTCACTCTGTATAATAGGCTCCAGTTTCATCCACCTCATTAGAACTGATTCAAATGTATTCTTTTTAATGGCTGAGTAATACTCCATTGTGTATATGTACCACAGCTCTCTTATCCATTCATCTGCTGATGGACATCTAGGTTGCTTCCATGTCCTGGCTATTATAAACAGTGCTGCGATGAACATTGGAGTACACGTGTCTCTTTCCCTTCTGGTTTCCTCAGTGTGTATGCCCAGCAGTGGGATTGCTGGATCATAAGGCAGTTCTATTTCCAGTTTTTTAAGGAATCTCCACACTGTTCTCCAGAGTGGCTGTACTAGTTTGTCTTCCCACCAACAGTGTAAGAGGGTTCCCTTTTCTCCACACCCTCTCCAGCATTTATTACTTGTAGACTTTTGGATCGCAGCCATTCTGACTGTTGTGAAATGGTACCTCATAGTGGTTTTGATTTGCATTTCTCTGATAATGAGTGATGTTGAGCATCTTTTCATGTGTTTGTTAGCCATCTGTATGTCTTCTTTGGAGAAATGTCTATTTAGTTCTTTGGCCCATTTTTTGATTGGGTCATTTATTTTTCTGGGGTTGAGCTGTAGGAGTTGCTTGTATATTTTTGAGATTAGTTGTTTGTCAGTTGCTTCATTTGCTATTATTCTCTCCCATTCTGAAGGCTGTATTTTCACCTTGCTAATAGTTTCCTTTGATGTGCAGAAGCTTTTAAGATTAATTAGGTCATACACCATGACCAAGTGGGCTTTATCCCAGGGATGCAAGGATTCTTCAATATCCGCAAATCAATCAATGTAATACACCACATTAACAAATTGAAAAATAAAAACCATATGATTATCTCAATAGATGCAGAGAAAGCCTTTGACAAAATTCAACATCCATTTATGATAAGAACTCTCCAGAAAGCAGGAATAGGAGGAACATACCTCAACATAATAAAAGCTATATATGACAAACCCACAGCAAACATTATCCTCAATGGTGAAAAATTGAAAGCATTTCCTCTACAGTCAGGAACAAGACAAGGGTGCCCACTTTCACCATTACTATTCAACATAGTTTTGGAAGTTTTGGCCACGGCAATCAGAGCAGAAAAAGAAATAAAAGGAATCCAAATTGGAAAAGAAGAAGTAAAACTCACTATTTGCAGATGACATGATCCTCTACATAGAAAACCCTAAAGACTCCAGCAGAAAATTACTAGAAATAATCAATGACTATAGTAAAGTTGCAGGATATAAAATCAACACACAGAAATCCCTTGCATTCCTATACACTAATAATGAGAAAACAGAGAGAGAAATTAGGAAACAATTCCATTCACCATTGCAATGGAAAGAATAAAATACTTAGGAATATATCTACCTAAAGAAACTAAAGACCTATATATAGAAAACTATAAAACACTGGTGAAAGAAATCAAAGAGGACACTAATAGATGGAGAAATATACCATGTTCATGGATTGGAAGAATCAATATAGTGAAAATGAGTATACTACCCAAAGCAATTTATAGATTCAATGCAATCCCTATCAAGCTACCAACAGTATTCTTCACAGAGCTAGAACAAATAATTTCACAATTTGTATGGAAATACAAAAAACCTTCAATAGCCAAAGTGATCTTGAGAAAGAAAAATGGAACTGGAGGAATCAACCTACCTGACTTCAGGCTCTACTACAAAGCCACAGTTATTAAGACAGTATGGTACTGGCACAAAGACAGAAATATAGATCAATGGAACAAAATAGAAAGCCCAGAGATAAATCCATGCACATATGGACACCTTATCTTTGACAAAGGAGGCAAGAATATACAATGGATTAAAGACAATCTCTTTAACAAGTGGTGCTGGGAAATCTGGTCAACCACTTGTAAAAGAATGAAACTAGAACACTTTCTAACACCATACACAAAAATAAACTCAAAATGGATTAAAGATCTAAACGTAAGACCAGAAACTATAAAACTCCTAGAGGAGAACATAGGCAAAACACTCTCTGACATACATCACAGCAGGATCCTCTATGACCCACCTCCCAGAATATTGGAAATAAAAGCAAAAATAAACAAATGGGACCTAATTAACCTCAGGGTCTTTTCAAATGAGTCAGCTCTTCACATCAGGTGGCCAAAGTGTTGGAGTTTCAGCTTCAACATCAGTCCTTCCAATGAACACCCAGGACTGATCTCCTTTAGGATGGACTGGTTAGATCTCCTTGCAATCCAAGGGACTCTCAAGAGTCTTCTCCAATACCACAGTTCAAAAGCATCAATTCTTCGGTGCTCAGCTTTCTTTATAGTCCAACTCGCATATCCATACATGACCACTGGGAAAGCCATAGCCTTGACTAGATGGACCTTTGTTGACAAAGACATGTCTCTGCTTTTGAATATGCTATCTAGGTTGGTGATAACCTTCCTTCCAAGGAGTAAGCGTCTTTTAATTTCATGGCTGCAATCACCATCTGTAGTGATTTTGGAGCCCAGAAAAATAAAGTCAGCCACTGTTTCCACATCTATTTCCCATGAAATGATGGGACCAGATGCCATGATCTTCGTTTTCTGAATGTTGAGCTTTAAGCCAACTTTTTCCACTCTCCTCTTTCACTTACTTCAAGAGGCTCTTTAGTTCTTCTTCACTTTCTCCCATAAGGGTGGTGTCATCTGCATATCTGAGGTTATTGATATTTCTCCTGGCAATCTTGATTCCAGCTTGTGCTTCTTCCAGTCCAGAGTTTCTCATGATGTACTCAGCATAAAAGTTAAATAAGCAGGGTGACAATATACAGCCTTGACGTACTCCCTTTCATATTTGGAACCAGTCTGTTATTCCATGTCCAGTTCTAACTGTTGCTTTTTGACCTGCGTACAGGTTTCTCAAGAGGCAGGTCAGGTGGTCTGGTATGCCCATCTCTTTCAGAATTTTCCACAGTTTATTGTGATCCACAAGTCAATGGCTTTGGCATAGTCAATAAAGCAGAAATAGATATTTTTCTGGAACTCTCTTGCTTTTTTGATGATCCAGCAGATGTTGTCAATTTGATCCCTGCTTCCTCTGCCTTTTCTAAAACTAGCTTGAACATCTGGAGTTTCACGGTTCATGTATTGCTGAAGCCAGGCTTGGAGAATTTTAAGCATCACTTTACTAGCGTGTGAGATGAGTGCAATTGTGTGGTAGTTTGAGCATTCTTTGGCATTGCGTTTCTTTGGGATTGGAATGAAAACTGACCTTTTCCAGTCCTGTGGCCACTGCTGAGTTTTCTAAATTTGCTGGCATATTGAGTGCAACACTTTTACATCATCATCTTTCAGGATTTGAAATAGCTCAACTGGAATTCCATCACTTCCACTAGCTTCGTTCATAGTGATGCTTTCTAAGGCCCGCTTGACTTCACATTCCAGGATGTCTGGCTCTAGGTGGGTGATCACACCATTGTGATTATCTGGGTGGTGAAGATCTTTTTTTGTACAGTTCTTCTATGTATTCTTGCCACCTCTTCTTAATAACTTCTGACTCTGTTTGATACCTATTATTTCTGTCCTTTATTCAGCCCATCTTTGCATGAAATGTTCCCTTGGTATCTCTAGTTTTCTTGAAGAGATCTCTAGTCTTTCCCATTCTATTGTTTTCCTCTATTTCTTCATCTGAGGTCAGGGGCAGCGGCCAACAGGATCTACCCCACGTGCGAGGTAAGGAGCAGCAACTGGGCTTTGCTGGAGCAGCCATGAAGAGATACCCCACATCCAAGGTAAGAGAAACCCAAGTAAGAATGTAGGCACTGAGAGAGGGCATCAGAGGGCAGACAGACTGAAACCAGTTACAGACAACTAGCCAATCTGATCACATGGACCACAGCCTTGTCTAACTCAATGAAACTAAGCCATGCTTTTGGGGCCACCCAAGACAGATGGGTCATGGTGGAGAGGTCTGACAGAATATGGTTCACTGGAGAAGGGAATGGCAAACTACTTCAGTATTCTTGCTTTGAGAACCCCATGAACAGTATGAAAAGGCAAAAAGATAGGATACTGAAAGATGAACTCCCCAGGTCAGTAGGTGCCCAATATGCTACTGGAGATCAGTGGAGAAACAACTCCAGAAAAAATGAAGGGATGGAACCAAAGCAAAAACAATACCCAGTTGTGGATGTGACTGGTGATAGAAGGAAGATTCAATGCTGTAAAGAGCAATATTGCATAGGAATCTGGCATGTTAGGTCCATGAATCAAGGCAAATTGGAAGTGGTCAAATGGGAGATGACAAGAGTGAACATAGACATTCTAGAAATCAGCGAACTAAGATGTACTGGAATGGGTGAATTTAACTCAGATGACCATTATAACTACTATTGTGAGCAGAAATCCCTTAGAAGAAATGGAGTAGCCATCATACTCAACAAAAGAGTCTGAAATGCAGTACTTGGATGCAATTTCAAAAATGACAGAACGATCTCTGTTCGTTTCCAAGGCAAACTATTCAATATCACAGTAATTCAAGTCTATGCCCTGACCAGTAATGCTGAAGAAGCTGAAGTTGAACAGCTCTATGGTGACCTACAAGACCTTATGGAACTTAAATCCCCAAAATGTCCTTTTCATTATAGGGGACTGGAATGCAAAAGTAGGAAGTCAAGAAACACCAGGAGTAACAGGCAAATTTGGCCTTGGAATATGGAATGCAGCAGGGCAAAGGCTAGTAGAGTTCTGCCAAGAGAATGCACTGGTCATAGCAAACACCCTCTTCCAACAACACAAGAGAAGACTCTACACATGGACATCACCAGATGGTCAACACCGAAATCAGATTGATTATATTCTTTGCAGCCAAAGATGGAGAAGCTCTATACAGTCAGCAAAAACAAGACCAGGAGCTGACTGTGGCTCATATCGTGAACTCCTTATTACCAAATTCAGACTTAAATTGAAGAAAGTAGGGAAAACCACTAGACCATTCAGGTATGACCTAAATCAAATCCCTTATGATTATACAGTGGAAGTGAGAAATAGATTTAAGGTCCTAGATCTGATAGATAGAGTGCCTGATGAACTGTGGAATGAGGTTCCTGACATTGTACAGGAGACAAGGATCAAGACCATCCCCAGGGAAAAGAAATGCAAAAAAGCAAAATGGCTGTCTGGGGAGGCCTTACAAATAGCTGTGAAAAGAAAAGAAGCGAAAAGCAAAGGAGAAAAAGAAAGATATAAGCATTTGAATGTGGAGTTCCAAAGAATAGCAAGAAGAGATAAGAAAGCCTTCCTCAGTGATCAATGCAAATAAATAGAGGAAAACAACAGAATGGGAAAGACGAGATCTCTTCAAGAAAATTAGAGATACCAAGGGAACATTTCATGCAAAGATGGGTTCGATAAAGGACAGAAATGGTATGGACATAACAGAAGCAGAAGATATTAAGAAGCGGTGGTAAGAATACACAGAAGAACTGTACAAAAAAGATCTTCATGACCCAGATTATCACGATGGTGTGATCACTGACCTAGAGCCAGACATCCTGGAATGTGAAGTCAAGTGGGCCTTAGAAAGCATCAATATGAACAAAGCTAGTGGAGGTGATGGAATTCCAGTTGAGCTATTTCAAATCCTGAAAGATGATGCTGTGAAAGTGCTGCACTCAATATGGCAGCAAATTTAGAAAACTCAGCAGTGGCCACAGTACTGGAAAAAGTCAGTTTTCATTCCAATCCCAAAAGAAAGACCATTCAGGTATGACCTAAATCAAATCCCTTATGATTATACAGTGGAAGTGAGAAATAGATTTAAGGGACTAGATCTGATAGACAGAGTGCCTGATGAACTATGGACAGAGGTTCATGACATTGTACAGGAGACAGGAATCAAGACCATCCCCAAGAAGAAGAAATGCCAAAAAGCAGAATGGCTGTCTGAGGAGGCCTTACAGATAGCTGTTAAAAGAAGGGAAGTGGAAAGCAAAGGAGAAAAGGAAAGACATACCCATTTGAATGCAGAGTTCCAAAGAATAGCAAGGAGAGATAAGAAAGCCTTCTGAAGCAATGAATGCTTCTGTTTGTTAGGCATTATGATTTACATCTAAGGTTAAATAAAACCAGTCTGTGCTTACTGAATATAATGTATACTAAAGCCTTAGTGCTGACATAGACCCTTCCCTTTGGACAAGACAGTTAAATACTGATGTTGTGGTATGACCTTTCTGGTGACATGTTTAATGAGGCACATAGAAAATGCTAGAATCTTATAGGTGGTTTTCAGCAACTGTCATCCTTTGCTCCTCATTGCTACAACTCTATCTTATTCTTTCCTTTCTAACCGTGTTGCCAGCTCTAGGAAACCCAGACCCAGTGCTCTGGGTGAGAGGAAAGAGCCCCACAGTATCATGCCATCACAGTATTAGTTTGCTGAGTTTATAAATGAAAGCAAGTTATCCTGAAGAAATCAGTTGATAAAGACCTAATAATCAAGTCTACATTTTAAGCAAGTGCATTTGCAAAATCTAACACTTCAGTGAAAGGTTTTGAAGCAAGAAGTTTAAGATCCTCTCACCAGAACTTAGATGGCTCAGGACCAGGAAAACAGAAGACAGCCAGCATTGAAACATTTTCCTTAGCCACGGTTCTTTTTTAAAGGGGACCTGGAGACTGATGTCAGCATCTACTGCATATTCTTACTGGTTTGTTGTACTTGAGTCTTTATGGACACAGCGGTCTCTTATCTGTCACCCCAAAGAGTTCTGGTGAGAGGATCTTGCTAGTTATTATTGAGTGGACACAGGATAGGCACATAATTAGGGATTGCACACCTCAGAATAGACTAATTATTAGGCAGCTCCTTGTCTAGAATTAGTAATCAGGGTTTTTTTATTTGTTTGTTTGTTTTGGGGATGCTGCAAACAAATACTGTGGTTTTTGAGAGATTGAGCTGGAATGTGTGAGTTAATGAGCTAAGTTAAGTCAGGAATCAGATGTAAATCACCTATCAACATGAGGTTTAATCTTTTCTAGTCCTGTGAACTCAATTTAAGCTATATCAGTAGTATTCCAAGGACTGTGTGATTGATCTTGGTTGGAGAAATAAACTGAATGGTTATAGATTAACCTGAAAAAATGAGCATGTCCTTAGTTGATGATTTTACAAAATTTACACAGTCACATAAAATGGTTATGTCCACCATTCCTACTAAAAGAATTATCTTTCTGGTTAATGAGGCAGTCAAATCTTGAGTTTTCTATGACGGATGAGAGAGAAAAATGTCACAAAAATTCCTGAACTGCATTTAACATGATGAGAGTCCTTGGTAGGTAAGTCCATTGTGTACATAAAGCCACTTGCCTATACATTGGAGAAGGCAATGGCAGCCCACTCCAGCACTCTTGCCTGGAAAATCCCATGGATGGAGAAGCCTGGTGGGCTGCAGTCCATGGGGTCGCGAAGAGTCGGACACAACTGAGTGACTTCCCTTTCACTTTTCACTTTCCTGCATTGGAGAAGGAAATGGAAACCCACTCCAGTGTTCTTGCCTGGAGAATCCCAGGGACGGGGGAGCCTGGTGGGCTGCTGTCCATTGGGTTGCACAGAGTCGGACACGACTGAAGCGACTTAGCAGCAGCAGCAGCCTATACATATGTGATTGTGTTGTTTGTATCCCAATTCTAATTTAGTTTCATCTTTATTCCAAACTCCTGGGAGATCAGGAATTCCTGATGGGAAATTTTGAATACTGTTTTAAGACTCCAAGATTGGAGCAGTAGCTTAGTACAAATATCCATGAAGATCCAACGTGAAAGTAGAAGATTATGCATAGTAGATGATTTCCCTTCATTTTCTGCAATGTATTATAGCTCTTAGAGGTTTCATTTTTTAATGATCTTTGTACTAATTCATTGTTTGTGCCTGGGGATATCTTAAGCCTTGACTAAGTTTCTCTGAAATGTCTGTGCCTTTGCCAGGCTGCCATCATATCCTCCGCCATAGTCTTCATAATTCCTCTCTTTTTAGTGAGTTCTTGTTCATGTTTCAAGTCACAGATCAAAGGACACATGTCTTCCTTCCCTGGTGGCTCAGTCAGTAAAGAATCTTCCCAATCCAGGGATTGAACCCAAGTCTCCTGTATTGCAGGCAGATTCTTTACCATCTGAGCCACTAGGGAAGCCCCTTGAAAACATACTTGTATGTAATATTGTTCTTAATAGCTGAACAAACTTGTAGAGAATACTTTTGAGTCTCAGCCTGTGAACCCTTTGCCAGATTTTTCCTCCTGCCTGTCTTGGAGTGCTCAAGGACACTGCTGCTTTCAAGAGCCATGTTACAATGCATTTCCAACTGTCTTCCTGCTATTAAATGTACAGTGCACAACAAGGAGTACATTTCTGCAATGTGTTCTCCAAAAAGTAGCTTTGAACATGGCACATCAAAAGCAAAATGAGTTTGGCAGTCTTAACACAACATCTGCTCAGGGATTTCCCCCTACATGAGGAGGGGAAAAAAAGAGAAATAAATGTATACTACATGGCATATTGAAAAAAAAATCAAAAAAAGTTGTTGTGTGGAAAAAAAGGAATAAAAGGAAACCCAAGGCAGAAAATACACACAAAATTATACACTAGCCCAAAGAAAAATTGCCATTCTACTATATTCTGATGGAGCAGCTATACAGATGGCAACAGAAATATGGAGCCACAGCACTTGCCTGTGCTTCCCTGTCCTCAGTAAGCCATCAGTTACCATCAGGCAAACGACTTACTCCAAACACATCTGAGCAGTCATATATTTTCATTATTCTGCACTTTGTTTCAAGGACCCAAGTGTAGCTAAAGCACCTCTTATGCCTGCTGTGACATTCATTGTGGCAACTGCACCTGTTAGGAGAACATTTCTGCATATTACAAACATGTGGAGCACATTGAGAATGTGCCCACAGAAGGCAATTGGCTTTCAGCTAATATTGGATCATTTGTCTTCAAACACTCTTGTCTTCAGTTTCTCATAGTCCACACACACACACACACACACACACACACACATTGAAAGGGAAATGTGTTTTTCAAGCAAAACAAGCCCATGAGGAGGATTTTGTTTACTTTCTTCTCCTTCCCCAGGCGTGCTATACAGCAGGTTCTCCTTAGTTATCTATTTCATATGTAGTAGTCCTGCTGCTGCTGCTAAGTCACTTCAGTCGTGTCCCACTCTGTGCGACCCCACAGACGGCAGCCCACCAGGCTCCCCCGTCCCTGGGATTCTCCAGGCAAGAACGCTGGAGTGGGTTGCCATTTCCTTCTCCAGTGCGTGAAAGTGAAAAGTGAAAGGAAAGTTGCTCAGTCATGTCCAACTCCTCACGACCCCATGGACTGCAGCCTACCAGGCTCCTCCATCCATGGGATTTTCCAACGTAGTAGTGTGAATACATCAATCCCAATCTCCCAATTTATTTCCTGCTCTTTTCCCCCTTGGCGTCCATACATTTTTCTCTATGTCTGTGTCTCTATTCCTGCTTTGCAAATATGTTCATCTCTACTATTTTTTCTAGATTCCACACATACTTGTTACTGTGGCGGGAATGTAGCTTGATATATATAGCCACTATGAAGAACAGTATGGAGGTTCCTTAAAAAAAACTCATGCTAACTTATTCCTGAAACTTCCTAAAACAGTGTGATTGAGTTTGCCTTAAAAGTGGAACTGAAAGTTGCTCAGTCGTGTCCGACTCTTTGGGACCCCATGGACTGTAGCCTATCCCTTCTCCAGCGGATCTTCCCGACCCAGGAATTGAACTGGGGTCTCCTGCACTGCAGGCAGATTCTTTACCAACTGAGCTACCAGGGAACTCCTGGGAGTTTGCCTAAGTGCTTTGTAGGTTCTGTTCTTCTATCCCTCCCCTTTTCACCACCATGCCCCCAGTTACTCTTCAGTAGTGGGAGAAGATGAAAAGAGAAGGGAGCGAAAAATGACACTAACATTTCCTTTTTAGAGCCATTCATAGCATAATAGAAGAAAATTGATGTGGAAAGGAAATGATTAGGTAGGCTTTGGGTCTATCACCTCAATACCTACTTAACATACCTTTGCATCTCTAATTTCTATCCTTCCACCCCAATATCTTTTCACCTTATGTGTGGATCAAGTACTTGGCCAACTGCAAAACTCTCGAAACTCCTTGTGGAGAAGGCAATGGCAACCCACTCCAGTACTCTTGCCTGGAGAATCCCATGGATGGAGGAGCCTGGTGGGCTATAGTCCATGGGGTTGCGAAGAGTCAGACATGACTGTGCAACTTCACTTTCAATTTTCACTTTTCACTTTCATGCACTGGAGAAGGAAATGGCAACCCACTCCAGTATTCTTGCCTGGAGAATCCCAGGGATGGAGGAGCTTGGTGGGCTGGCGTCTATGGGGTCTCACAGAGTCGGGCACAACTGACGCGACTTAGCAGCAGCAGCATCCAAACTCCTTGCTATCTCTTGTCTCTCTTCCTCCAATTTATCTGCTCTTTTATGAAAACTGTCTTCCTGAAACAGAGGTCTCTTCACATACTGTGTGTACAGTATCTTCCTTTGCCTTTCTGCATTGCCTCCTTGGGTTCCGGGGCAGAGAAATATATGTGGGAATGAAACATGTTGCTTGCATTTCAGTGCCATGACTAATAAATCCCTTGTCTCTGATCCAGGAGTCTGGGTTCTTTCATAAGCATCAAGGAAACTGGTTACTGTGCAACCTGTTAGCTGCTGGTGGTGGTTTAGTTGCTAAGTCATCTCTTACTCTTGCAACCCCATGGACTGTAGCCTACAAGGCTCCTCGGTCCATGGGATTTCCAAGGCAAGAATACTGGGGTGGGTTGCCATTTCCTTTTTCACTTGTTAACTGGCAAGTAGAGTAAATCTCAGATTCTACACAGTTCTTGACAGGTTTTGACAAACAATTAAAAAAAAATTACAGAAACATTATTTGCTTTACCAAAATATTCACTTTAGGGTTCTTTCCAAAAAAGATATTTAGATTAGTTACAATATTATGCAATTTGCAATGGGCCACATGGGAAGCACCAAGGTTGGTCAAGAGGCAAAAAAGAGTGAGGGGGAGACATAGAGGAGGGTCTCTAGTGTGGTTTTCCCAGGAAGGAATATTGGGTGCACGGTGAGCAGTGCATGTGTGCTCATTCATCCTGTCGTGTCCAACTCTTTGCAATTCCATGGACTGTAGCCCACCAGGCTCATCTGTCCATGGGATTATCCAGGCAAGAATGCTGGAATGGCTTGACATTTCCTCCTCCAGGGGATCTTCCAGGGATCAAACCAATGCCTCCTGTATCTCCTGCATTGGCGGATGGATATTTTTTTACCACTGAGCCACCAGAAATTTGCAATAGCTCCCCAATATTCTCCTCCCTCCTTCTTCCAAACCTTATATGTCTTCTTTCCAGGAATGTATGTCAGCCTGTATATTCATATGTTTAACAAAATATGTCGAGGGAGGTAGTAACCTATTTTGCAAAAATTGCTGCAGTCTACAAGTAACTGTCAACAGAGTGACAGGTTTTTCATATATTTTTCTGTTAGTTTTGCACAGGTATCTGCAGAATTCTCTGTACCATGCCTCATTATATTTAATATAATACAAAAATAATGCACTCTATATTTAATGGTATCTAAGTAGGTCATTTTTAGATATATATAAATAGAATATGCAGTTGATATTTCTGCTTTCAAAATTAATTGTCTTGAAAGCATAATTGGCTGTTATGTATATTTTAAAAGTACATTTTAAAAATGATAATCTGATACATGAAATTTTGTCTTTCATAGGCAAATAAATTATAGTTTACATTTCAGGGATTCAAAGAGAACTTTTAAATATAGTCATAGCTAAATTGGAAGTCTGGGACAACTGAACCTTTATAAATATGGCTCTTATTACTGACTATTCCTCTGGAATGACTTGTACACAAATATTTTAACATAAATCTTCAGTCTTTCTTTTTTCAGGTTAATGATAAAAGTTGAATTCAAAATTTATAGAAGAGTTTTTTTTTAATTCTCTCAAGTCTAGCTCAAAAGATACTATCTCTCTAAAACTCCCAATAAGAATACATTGCCGTTTTTTCACTCCTCTAGTATCCTAGTTTTGCCTTGATTTAATAAAGTGTACAAACAAATATATATAAGATAAAGTGGCCTAAGAATGACAGAATTTTCTTTTTTCCCAACTGATACTTTGGAATCACCAGTCTCAAGCTGTTTACCATTTATTCTCCTCAGCATGTGGCTTCCCTCCTCACAGTTACCTCCTGGTTCAAGAAGCTTTTGGGACTCTAGTCATTATGTTCCCATTTTAAGGATTCAGTGGGAGGGAAGAAGTCAGCTCTTTTAAAAGAGACTTTCTTGGAGTTCTCACAGAATCCTTGGTTACATTCTATCCCCTAGAGATTGGTCACATGGTGTGCTAGCTTAGCTGAGATAACAACAATACCATGACCTTAAACAACAGACATTTATTTCTCTCAGTTCTGAAGGCTGAGAATATCAAGATCAAGTTTCTGGAAGATTCAGTGTCTGGTGAGGACTTTCTTCCTGGTTCGTAGACAACCATCTTTTCACTGTGTCCTCATGGGGTATAAGGAGTGAAGGAATTCTCTGGGATCTCTTTTGTAGGGTCACTAATGAGGGCTTGACTCTCCTGACC
Source organism: Bos mutus (assembly GCF_027580195.1). Lineage (NCBI taxonomy): Eukaryota > Metazoa > Chordata > Mammalia > Artiodactyla > Bovidae > Bos > Bos mutus. The sequence continues at coordinate 59,629,890 of NC_091636.1, forward strand.
TAAGGCCTCACTTCCTGATGCCGTTATACAGGGGATTAAAATTCATAGTATGAATTTTAGCATTCAGGCCTTATTGTATGACTACTACAGCAGCAAAGGGTACTGGGGAACACTTTCTGGAGGGTTATATATCCAGCTGAAGTTTGGTTCTATTACTCAAAGACAGAAAAATAGTAGCTGAATATGGAATTATCAATCTCAACCACTTAGCTCTTGTGTTATTTTGCCTGATCATAATTAGCTTTCACATGAATGTTACCATCACTAGAAAAACTGTAAGTCCTGTGGAGAAAGGCATTGTGTATTATTTATCTTATTCTGAGTGCCTAGCAGCATCTTGTTATGTAATTTATCTTTATCAGTGTATGCTGTTTTTAAGAGTATGTATTGAATAACAGAGGCTACTCTATACCAATTTTTAGGGAAGGGACTTTAAATCCCCATTAAAAAATTCTATAATTTCCATGATAAAAGCCTATGAGGATACTTTTTATGTTTGTAACTTTATTTAAAACATGTCGCAGTCAATCTCAGACAAATCATGCACTAAGCACCTAAATTGAATTTTGGATGTGAGCACAGAATTTATATTCACCAGTTCCTTAATTAGTTGGCTCCCTCAGCCATAAAATATTTACAAGCATTTTTCTTTGCAAGGCATTGTGGCAGGTGTTTGGCATTTAAGTTGAATAAGACATAATCCCTGCTTTCAAAGAACTCAGAATCTAGTGGACATCTGTTGTGTGTATGAGTGTCATTGCCTGCTATTTACTTACATATGGCACAGGTTTTTAATATCTTTACATTCTAATCTGAGTCATTCTCTTTTGTAATATTTTCCTCTGATTGCTGCCATAGACTAGTAGCAACAAAAAATGTAGCTTACCCCACTCTTCTTTCTCTTGTAATTTTATCTAGGAAGAAAGACAGATTTGAGTCTTGATATTCCTTGATAAGGAAAACATGTTTATGAAGCCAATAGCAACTAATAAAGCCACAGGTGGACTGTGGTGGGGAACGTGGCCCAGGTACCCCTCAGAACTAAGGCACTCATTTTTCAAGTTGTAGAGAGTGATGCTCGCCTAAGATTCAAATTCAAGTCCCTCTTGAGGACTTGCCCTCAGTTGAAGGAGCTGCCTCCTGGAAGGTTATGCCCCATGCCCAGGGAAGCTTATATCCAGTGACGATGAGAAGATAAAAGTTCCAGCTCCTTTTGTCAGTGGGAAACAGCTCTAAGGACAATCCCGATCTCATAGTTCTTCCCAAGTTCAGATGAGCTCTTTGTCGTGGTTTGATCTCAGTTCAATTTCTCTCCTTGCCTACCCCATTTCCTTCACTCCTTCACTCATATGTTGCTCCCAAGATCACTCCTTAATAAAATTCCTCCACGCAAATCTCCACTGCAGATTTTACTCCTGAGGAATTCCAATGACAGCACTTTGTTCTCTCTGGTATTTTTATTTTATTTATTTATTTATTTTTTAGTTTAATTAATTTATTTTTTTACTTTACAATATTGTATTGGTTTTGCCATACAGTGACATGAATTGGCCATGGGTGTACATGTGTTCCCCATCCTGAACCCCTCTCCCACCTCCCTCCCCATCCCATCCCTCTAGGTCATCCCAGTGCACCAGCCCCGAACACCCTGTATCATGCATCGAACCTGGACTGGTGATTCATTTCACATATGATAATTTACATGTTTCAGTGCCATTCTCCCATATCAACCCACCCTCGCCCTCTCCCACAGAGTCCAAAAGACTGTTCTAGACATCTGTGTCTCTTTTCTTGTCTCTCATACAGGGTTATCATTACCATCTTTCTAAATTCCATATATATGCATTAGTATACTGTATTGGTGTTTTTCTTTCTGGCTTACTTCACTCTGTATAATAGGCTCCAGTTTCATCCACCTCATTAGAACTGATTCAAATGTATTCTTTTTAATGGCTGAGTAATACTCCATTGTGTATATGTACCACGGCTTTCTTATCTATTCGTCTGCTGATGGACATCTAGGTTGCTTCCATGTCCTGGCTATTATAAACAGTGCTGTGATGAACATTGGGGTACATGTGTCTCTTTCAATTCTGGTTTCCTCAGTGTGTATGCCCAGCAGTGGGGTTTCTGGGTTGTATGGCAGTTCTATTTCCAGTTTTTTAAGGAATCTCCACACTGTTCTCTATAGTTGCTGTACTAGTTTGCCTTCCCACCAACAGTGTAAGAGGGTTCCCTTTTCTCCACATCCTCTCCAGCATTAATTGCTTGTAAACTTTTGGATAGCAGCCATTCTGACTGGTGTGAAATGGTACCTCATAGTGGTTTTGATTTGCATTTCTCTGATAATGAGTGATGTTGAGCATCTTTTCATATGTTTGTTAGCCATCTGTATGTCTTCTTTGGAGAAATGTCAGTTTAGTTCTTTGGCCTACTTTTTGATTGGGTCATTTATTTTTCTGGAATTGAGCTGCAGGAGTTGCTTGTATATTTTTGAGATTAATTTTTTGTCCATTGCTTCATTTGCTATTGTTTTCTAAGCTTTTCTCTAACACCTCACCATTGTTTCTACTCAATCATAGCTAATGTGTATTAGTCACTCAGCTGTGTGCAACTGTTCACGACCCCAGGGACTGTAGCCCATTGGCTACTCTCTCCATGGGATTTTCCAGGCAAGAATACTGGAGTCAGTTGCCATTTCCTTCTCCAGGGGATCTTCCTGACCCAGGGATTGAACCCAGGTCACCTGCACTGCAAGTGGACTCTTTACCACCTGAGCCACCAGGGAAACTTATCATAGCTAATAGTAGTTCATTATTCTACTTTCCAGTATGTATCCATGCTGCAAATTAAGCAAGGAAAATACATGTTCTTCTATAATTTGCATCTTTTACTCCATTGTATATTCTTGATTCGAGATTTCCTCTTAGTTCACTGGCTAATCCTGTAGGAAACATTTTATCTGATTTGTGCTTTTCTGAAGAACCCCAATTTATTATAGTAGTGTTGTGTTATCTATTAAGATTATCTATCATTTTCTAATAAATGTGGAGTTCAAATTTCTTTCATTTTATCCTATGAAACAGACTTTTCAAATTCATGCAGAGACATTACTCTTCTGCTTCAGTGCGAGTTTCATTAAATGCATAAATCAAAAATGTCTTTTTGCAGGATAGAGCAAATCAGTATTCAAGTAAGTAACTAAAATATTGCTTTTGGGAAGGCTGACTAGTTTCCTATCCATTGTCTTGATCAATTTCAACATACCTCATCCAATTTCCAATCTTACACACTACCCTTTTTATATGGCTTTATATCTATGCAATAAGATCTTTTGAACATCTGTCTTGTTGCACAAGATTCATGATTACCCATGCCCCTCAAACACATGATGCTGGTAACAGCAAAGTTTATTATCTATGTTAACTTACAACGGTGGTCTCCCAGGTGACACAGTGGTAAAGAATCTGCCTGCCAATGCAGAGAATATAGGAGATGCAAGTTCCATCCTTGGGTTGGGAAGATCCCCTGGAGGAGGAAATGACAACTCACTCCAGTGTTTATTCTTGCCTGGGAAATCCCATGGACAGAGGAGCTGGTGGGCTATAGTTCATGGGGTTGCAAATAGTTGGACATGACTGAGGGACTATGCACACACACATGCAACTTACAAGGACAGAAGAAAGTATAGGATCTCTTACAGTGGTTCCCCAGCAACATGTCTGTGCCAGCAACCTCAAGAAAGCATCCTAAGACATTCCTCCCAATCTGAGCTCCACCTTTGTGCATGGATCTGAAAGGGTTTTATTAGTTTTCTGGGGCTGTCATAATGTGTAACTTCACAGAATGTGTAGCTTAATCATGTGGCTTAAATAACAGAAATGTATTTTTTCACAGTTTTGGAAGTCTAAGAGTATGATGTCTCTAGGGTTGGTTTCTTCTGAGGCTTTCCTCCTTGGTTTTTAGGTGGCAATCTTCCTTTGGTGCCTTCACATGGTTCTCCCTCTGTCCATGCCTCTGTTCCAGCCTCCTTACAGTGACACAAGTCAACACAATATTGATGGAGAACAACAAAATTTGAGGATTGGGTTTACACAAAGTCAAGACATAGCATAAAACTACTGTAATCAAGACAGTGTGGTATTGTAAAAAGGATAGAAAAATAGATTAATAGAACAGAAAAGCCAGAATAGTCTTTTGTGAGTATAGTCAACTGATTTTTGACAAAGAAGCAAAAGGAAAACATTAAAGGAAAAGTAAAAATAGATTTTTCAACAAACTATGTCAGAACAATGGCAAAAAGAAAACTCTAGACAGAAGTATTCACCATCACAAAAATTATATTAAAATAGATCATATATTTAAATAGAAAATGTGTGTGCTCAGTTGTGTCCAACTCTTTGTGACCCTATGGGCTGTAGCCCTCCAGGCTCCTCTGTCCATGGAATTCTCCTGGCAAGTATACTGGAGTGAGTTGCCATTTTCTTCTCCAGAGGATCTTCCTGATCCAGGGATCAAACCCATGTTTCTTGTGTCTCCCACACTAGCAGGCAGGTTCTTCACAGCTGTGCCACCTGTGAAGCCCAAATATAAGATGAAAAACTACAAAAATCTTAGAAGATAAATAGGAGAAAGCCTAGATGACCTTGAGTATAACAATAACTTTTTAGATTTAATACCAAAGATATTATCCTTGAAAGAAATAATTGATAAGCTGGCTTCATTAAAATAAAAATCTTCTGCTCTGCTAAAAATATTATCAAGAGAATAAGATACCATCTTTCTAAATTAACCCTGTATATGAGACAGCAAAAGAGACACAAATGTATAGAACAGTCTTTTGGACTCTGTGGGAAAGGGAGAGGATGGATGATTTTGGAGAATGGCATTGAAGCATGTATAATATCATATATGAAATGAATCACCAGTCCAGGTTCAATGCATGATACTGGATGCTTAGGGCTGGTGCACTGAGTCGACCCAGAGGGATGGAGGGAGGAGGGAGGGGGGGTTCAGGATGGAGAACATGTGTATACCTGTGGCAGATTCATGTTGATGTGTGTGAAAACCAATACAATACTGTAAAGTAATTAACCTCCAATTAAAATGAATAAATTTATATTAAAAAAGAGAATAAGATAAGCTATAGACAGAAAATGTTTCCAAAAGACTCATGATAAAAGACTGAAATTCAAAATATACAAGGAACACTTGAAATTCAACAATAACAAAACACTTGACCTTGTTGAAACATGGGCCATAGACCTTAATGAACATAGATAACCATATGAAAAGATGCTCAACATCATAAACATCAGGGGAATGCAAATTAAAATAGCTATGAGATATCACTATACATCTATTAGAATGACCAAAATCCAGAACCTTGAAAACACCAAATACTGACAAGGATATGGAGCAAAAGGAACTCTCATTCATTGATGATGGGAATGAAAAATAATACAGCAATGCTGGAAGACAGTTTTGCAACCTCCTGTAAAATTAAATATACCCTTACTCTATAATTCAGCAATTATATTCCTTGATATTTACCTTAAAGAATTTAAAACGTTGCTGTTCAGAGGCTGTCGTGTCTGATTCTTTGCAACCCCACGGACTGTAGCATGCTAGGCTCCTTTGTCCTCTGATCTCTCTGAGAGTTTGCTCAAATTCAAGTCTATTGAGTCAGTGATGCCATCCAACCATCTCATGCTCTGTCACCTCCTTCTCCTCCTGCCCTCAATCTTTCCCAGCATCAGGATCTTTTCCAATGAGTCAGCTCTTCTAATCAGGTGGTCAAAGTATTGGAGTTTCAGCTTCAGCATCAGTCCTTCCAATGAATATTCACAGTTGTTTTCCTTTAGGATTGGCTTGTTTGATCTCCTTGCAGTCCAAGGGACTCTCAAGAGTCTTCTCCAGCACAATTTAAAAGCATCAGTTCTTCAGTGCTCAGCCTTCTTTATGGTCCAATACTCTCATCCGTACATGACTATCGGAAAAAACCATATTGTTTTTTGATTTATGGACCTTAGCAAAGTGATGTCTCTGCTTTTGAAAACACAGTCTGGTTTCATCATCAGTTTCCTTCATTTGCCCACATAAAAACTTCACACAGATAATGAAAGCATTTATTCATAATTGCCTAAACTTGGGAGCAACAAAGATTTCTTTCAGTGGGTGAATAAATAAACTGTGGTATATTTTGGCAATGGAATATCATTCAGTGCTAAAAGGAAATGAGCCATGAAGTGACTTGGAGGAAACAAGTGCATGTATATTACTAAGTGAAAAAGCCAATCCAAAATGACTGCATACTATATAACATTATGGAAAAGGCAAAACTATGGAGGCAATATAATTAGTGCTCACCAAGGGTTGAGGGACAGGAAGACATGAATAGATGGAGGACAAAAGAATCCTAGGTCAGTGAAAATACTTTCAATGATACCATAATAATAGATACATGTTATCACGTGCTGTACTGCCCTTAGTTGATCAGTCGTATCTGATTCTGCAACCCCATGGACTATAGCCTGCCTGGCTCCTCTGTCATGGGGATTCTCCAGGCAAGAATACTGGAGTGGGTTGCCATGCCCTCCTCCAGAACATGTCATCATATACTGGCCCAAACCAGTAGATGTACCACACCAACAGTGAATTCTACCATAAACTGTGGACTTTGGATGATTAAGATGTGTCAGTGTAGGTTTATTAATTGTAACAGAGGTACTACTCTGAGGGGGATGTTGACAATGGGGAGGTTATCCATGTGTAGGGACAGGGGGTAAATGAGATATCTTTGTATCTCGGTCTCAGTCTCACTGTGAATCTAAAACTGCTCTGAAAGAAAACTAAGTTCTCAAGCAAAAGCCCTCCCTTACCCTTAAATGAAAATAGAGGTAGAAAAAAATAAGCTAAATACCATACAAAATATGTGTATTTCTTAGAGGTGTGCTGCATATTTACTCTGAACTTCATAACACCCAATGGAAACAGGACTGGGTCATCTATTATATGATACATAATAATCTCAAGACAGAAGTAAACCAATTATAATTGTTTTGATATTCCTAGTAAACATCTGAGTGTAATTATTCTGCACTGAAAATTGAGGAACAAAAGAAGTAAAATGTAACTCTTTGGATTTTAGTCATCATTTTTGTTTTTCCTATAGAGATTTTGCTTACTCTTTGGGAAAAAAAATTCTTCTTTACATTCTAATATTTTATTTTTTTTTTCACCTTCTTTGCTCCACATTATTTTTTTCCTTTCCTTATTTTCCTCCATTTCTACTTACTAGCAAAGGGGCAAAAAAGATTAAAGATGCAAGATCAACACTGGAAAATATGTCAGGATTAACTGGGGAAAATAATCTTAATTACAATATTTGTCTTCTTCAAAATATATTTTGGATACATGACATTCATACCATTCATCAACTAAAATGCCTCAGTAGTTAATGAACTTGCCTATTTCACAAAATTATCAGATAGAATTTTAATTCATTTATCACTAATTAATCAGTGCATGCAAACATCAAGAGAAGTTTTTGTATCATAAACAGTAAGTATTTACCAGGAAATTTATGAATCTACAATTAGCATATTTTCAAAAAAACTTGAATATGTGCTAACCTGTATCAATCTGCTTTATTGGCTTCCCAAAGTCTAAGTACCAAATTTTACCTTCAGAAACTTACTGAATTTTAGTTTCAATAGTCAACTCTTTATTGCAAACCATTTATAAAAAAATCTATGTTTACCAAATGCCAATACCAGAAAACCAGACAGGATAAGGGTGGCCAGAGCAGTAGTTGCTAGAACATGAAGACAAATTAGCTGTTATGGTGCCAATAATACAAATTGCTCTTGGCCTTGTTGTTGTCCCTCTCCTAGTCTGTGTTTGGGGTAGTGAGGTGTTAATGACACCCTGAGGAGCTGAGAGCAGGCAGCTGGTCACAAAAATTGGACATGTACTAATTTAATATAAATTTTAGTGACTTGGAGGAATCTCAGAGATCCACTGTGGAGTGATGAGTTGAATAGGAAATTGGATACTAAAGCACACAAATTAAATAGTACAAAAATGTCTCTTCTCTTTCTGAGACATATATTAAAGCTGGCAATTATTTTTAATGGTCTGTGAAAACAGAGAAAAAAGTCTTCGGTTGAGCAGCTGAAAGGAGTTGTTGCACGCATTAACCCTTTCTAGCTCTAGTTCTGTTGATGGCACGCTCTCTGTGTCTCTCCTTCTTCCCCTTGCTCTTTCCCTAGGATTGCAGTTTTGTGGGTCAGCACCCAGGGGGACATGCTTTGTTACACAGTTGTTGATAAAGAGACCCATGAAGGGTTTCCTCTATGTGCTCATGTCATCAAGGATGCAGGAAGTGTTGAGATGTCAGAAGGGAAAGCTGGTGATTTAAAGAGAGTCACCCTAAAAGAGTGGACGATGGCCAGCCTCCGTGCACAGTCAGTATTAGGTGTGGATCAGTGAGTTAACTTTTGAATTCCTGAAGTGTTACTGGAACAAATGGGTTCACTGGCCTGATGTGCAGAAAAGCCAATCTACTGACACTAGGTTGACGCCAGGGGAAGTGCAGTCCTTTTGACAGCACCAAGCAGAGAGAATGGGCAGCTAATGTTCAAAAGACCCAGACCTCACGATGGCTTGCAGGAAAGGGCGGTTAAAGGCAAAGTGAGGAAGAGGGTTGCAAGTTGCATGATCAGCTGTGTACTTCCTTCTGATTGGTTGGCGGTGAGGTAACAGAGTGCTGTTTTTGGGAGTCTCAATGATTGATCTCTGATTCCAACAATTTTGGGGTCTATGTGCTGGTGGTCACATGCAGCTAACTTCTTCCACCTGATGGGGGTTTTAAGTATCTGTAAAACAACTGAAGGATATGGTTCAGGATATTATCTATAGAACTTGAGGATGAATGAAATTTCCTTGGCTTTGTTTCATGGTTAAATTATTACTGTTTTGTCCTGCTTGACTGTTTTGAATTTTTATTTTTTTACTTCTATGATTAAATTTTCTCTTTGGAAGTTGGATAAAACCTGGGGACCTAATGCTTTTTTACAAACAAATGGCAGGGACAACAAGTAGTCTACTCCCAAGAAGGCCCTTGGTTTTAGATGAAAGAAAAAAAAAGAAAGAAATAGAGAAAAGAGAGCAAGAGAGGGGAAAGGATAAGAAGAATGGTGAGTAGGCTCCAAGCTGGGCCCTCAGTTCAGTTCAGTTTAGTCGCTCAGTCGTGTCCGACTCTTTGCGACCCCATGAATCGCAGCATGCCAGGCCTCACTGTCCATCACCAACTCCCGGAGTTCACTGAGATTCACATCCATTGAGTCAGTGATGCCATCCAGCCATCTTATCCTTTGTCGTCCCTTTCTCCTCCTGCCCCCAATCCCTCCCAACATCAGAGTCTTTTCCAATGAGTCAACTCTTCGCATGAGGTGGCCAAAGTACTGGAGTTTCAGCTTTAGCATCATTCCCTCCAAAGAAATCCCAGTGCTGATCTCCTTCAGAATGGACTGGTTGGACCTCCTTGCAGCCCAAGGGACTCTCAAGAGTCTTCTCCAACACCACAGTTCAAAAGCATCAATTCTTCGGCGTTCAGCCTTCTTCACAGTCCAACTCTCACATCCATACATGACCACAGGAAAAACCATAGCCTTCACTAGACGAACCTTTGTTGGCAAAGTAATGTCTCTGCTTTTGAATATGCTATCTATGTTGGTCATAACTTTCCTTCCAAGGAGTAAGCGTCTTTTAATTTCATGGCTGCAGTCACCATCTGCAGTGATTTTGGAGCCCAGAAAAATAAAGTCTGACACTGTTTCCACTGTTTCCCCATCTATTTCCCATGAAGTGGTGGGACCGGATGCCATGATCTTCGTTTTCTGAATGTTGAGCTTTAAGCCAACTTTTTCACTCTCCACTTTCACTTTCATCAAGAGGATTTTGAGTTCCTCTTCACTTTCTACCATAAGGGTGGTGTCATCTGCATATCTGAGGTTATTGATATTTCTCCCGGCAATCTTGATTCCAGCTTGTGCTTCTTCCAGCCCAGCGTTTCTCATGATGTACTCTGCATAGAAGTTAAATAAGCAGGGGGACAATATACAGCCTTAAGCTGGGCCCTAGTGATCCCTGATTCTTGATGTTTATGACTTTAGGTAATTCCCCTTCTCTTGAAAATGGTCTGTACTTACAGTCATGATTCTAATGAAGAGACTGCAGCAAAAGTGATCAAAAGTAGTTTTCAAGATTAGGTTTCACAATAATGTGTCTCTGCTTTGGCTGTTTTTTTTTTTCTCCTCTTTTTCTCTCCCACTGCCCTCAGTCTGGAAGAAGCTAGCTGCCATGTTGCAAGTAATTCTGTGGAGATTACCATATGGCAAGAAACTGATGTCTCTGGCCAGTAGCAAGTGAAGACCTAAGCCCTGCCAACAGTTATGTGAGTGTGCTCAAAAAAGAATCCTCCCAACTGAGCCTGGAAATGACTCCAGTCTCTTGACTGCAGCCTTGTGGGAGACCTTGAACCAGAGGCTTGAATCTATATGTACATACACACATACAGATTTATTGTAGGAATAGACTCCATCATTATAGAGGCTGAGAAGTCCCAGGATTTGCAGTCTGAAAGCTGGAGAAGTAAAGTGAAATAATAGCTAAATTCAGTAATGCAGTCCAAGTCTGAAGACTTGATAACCAAGGCGGGCTGATGGTGTTAAGTACCATCTGAGTCTGAAAAACTTGAAAACAAGGTGCCCCAGTATCCGAGGAGGTGAAAAAATAGATGTGTCAGCCGAAGCAGAGAGAGCAAATTTGCCCTTCCTCTGCCCTTTTGTTTTTTTATTCTATTGTTTTATGTACAAAGCTGTGTATTATAATTTTAGTTTTTTAAAAACTACCATCTTTGTAGTTCAAGGATTATTTGCATGCTGCTTGTTTGAAGTCCAGACCTTCCAACCATACCAAATGCTCCCTACATCTTTGTCATACATTGCTCATCAGTCTCCATTATCATTCAGTCTTTTAAGGACCCTTGATCTGGACTTGGGAAATTTATAGTCAATTTCATTGTTGTATTTCTTAAGCTTGTCTGTGTGAACGTGCCTGTGTGTGGGTTTATTTTTTATTTAAACTTTTTATTTTGTATTGGGGTGCTGATGGTGACTGCAGCCATGAAATTAAAAGATACTTGCTCCTGGGAAGGAAAGGTACGACAAATTTGAAAGTGAAAGTGTTAGTTGCTCAGTTGTGTCCAACTCTTTGCAACCCCATGGACTGTAGCCCACTAAGTTCCTTTGTCCATGAAATTCTCCAGGGGAAAATACTGGAGTGGGTTTCTATTCCCTTCCTCAAGGGATCTTTCTGACCCAGGGATCAAACCTGGGTCTTCTGCATTGCAGGCAAATTCTTTACCATCTGAGCCACCAGGAAAGCCACCTTGACAAACCTAGACATTGTATTAAAAAGATAAGACATCACTTTGCTAACAAAGGTCCGTATAGTCAAAGCTATGTTTTTCTCTAATTGTCACATGTGAATGTGAGTGTTGGACCATAAAGAAAGCTGAGCACTGAAGAACTGATGCATTTGAATTGTGGTGTTGGAGAAGACTCTGAGTCTCCCTTGAAGGACACTTGTCCAAGAGGTCAAACCAGTCAATCCTAAAGGAAATCAGTCCTGAATATTCATTGGAAGAACTGATGCTGAAGCTGAAACTCCAGTACTTTGGCTACCTGATGCGAAGAGCTGACTCATTGGAAAAGACCCTGATGCTGGGAAAGATTGAAGGCAGGAGGAGAAGGGGGCAACAGAGGATGAGATAGTTGGATGGCATCACCTACTCAATGGACATGAGTTTGAGTAAACTCTGGGAGTTGGTGATGGACAGGGAGGCCAGGCATGCTGTGGTCCATGGGGTCGCAAAGAGTTGGACATGACTCAGTGACTGAACTGAACTGAATAGACCAGCAGCAATAGATGTGTGTGTGTGTGTGTGTGTGTGTGTGTGTCTGTGTGTGTGTGTCTGTGTGTATCAGTAGCCCTCCAGGCTCCACTGGCCATGGAATTCACCAGGCAAGAATACTGGAATGGGTTGCCGTTCCCTTTTCCACGGGATCTTCCTGACCCAGGGATTGAACTTGGTTCTTCTGCATTTCAGGAAGACTCTTTACCATTTGAGCTACCAGGGAAGCCACCTGGCAGCAACAGAGGATGTAGTTTACCCCACTCTTCTTTCTCTTGTAATTTTCTCTAGGAAAAGACCCCTGCCTTCCACACTTCCCCATGACATTGAGCAGAGATCCATGTGCTATACAGTAGGCACTTGTTGGTATCCAATTTAAATATAGCAGTGTGTCCCTGTCCATCACAAGCTCCCTAACTATGCTCTCACACATTGGCCACTGGCTCACTCAGTATTCATTAAAATTTTTCTCCTTTCTGTATGAAATATTTTAAATTAATAATGCACTAGTTTTGCTCTGTCCCCTTTCTCTCCATTTGGCCACATTCTTTTCCCTGATGCCCTTTCCCTCCTTCTGGGTGCCTGGGCTGCATGTGTGATATTTCCTTCATGGCAAGCCGAGCCATGTATTGAGGGTCCACCATGTGCTGTGTGTGGCTCATAAAGCCTCTCACGTGGCCCCTGTGCTCTGAACCATAGGACTGGGGAGGCAGTTCTTCCATCCAGGGTGGGAGGACTAGGTGGCCCTCCTGCAATGGAATTCTGCCTCTTTAAAAATGTAATGTGCAGTTCTCAGCATTTATTGGTAATACAAGGATTTTATTTTATTTATTAAGTAATATAGTGAGCATGTATCTGTAAGTTTTTAGCATTGGTACTAGAAGTTTAGGCGTTACCCAGGTTGGCACCATGCTAAGAAAAATCTGCCTGCTAATGCAGGAGACACAGGTTCAACATCTGGGTCATGAAGATTCCCTGGAGTTGTCGCTTAATCACTAAATCATGTCCGATTCATTGTGACCACATGGACTGCAGCACGCCAGGCTTCCCTCTCCTTCACTATCTCCTGGAGTTTGCTCAAACTCACGAGCATTGAGTTGATGATGCCATCCAATCATCTCATCCTCTGTCTACCCTTTCCCCTCTTGCCCTCAGTCTTTCCCAGCATCAGGGTCTTTTCCAGTGAGTTGGAATCTTCACATCAGGTGACCAAAGTAGAAAATGGCAGCCCACTCCAGTATTCTTGCCTGAAAAATCTCATGGACAGAGTAGTCTGGTGGGCTATAGCCTATGGGGTCACAAAGAGTCAGACATCACTGAGCAACTGAGCACACGGATAATTTATAGGAAGCACTCCATTTTAGTTTTTATTATTATTCTATCTCTCAAAATTGACATTGCAGTCATCCCTTGGTATCTTCAGATGGGGGTGGGGGAGCAATTGCACTTTTAGGAGATGACTCCAAGACTTTCTTAAGTTACATCTTCCTTTTTTCCTTCCTTGTTTCATTGAGAAGAAATCTGCAATTGAATTACTTTTCTTTGTCAATTCAAAATCTAGCCACATATGGGAGGAAGGTTTTCAGCTTTAGAAAGAAGCAAGGACTCTGTATGTTTCTGAGATTTTTTGGACATTGTATTTCACCATTGTGCTTCAGAAGCCTGGGATAGGCTCCTTTCAGTGTGTTGGACCATGAAAAGAGGAAATAAGAATAGATCTTTACATATTTTAAGTGAAATAATAGCCAAATAACCACGAGATTCACTGCTTTGGCTATTTTTGCAGATAAAAGCAGCCTTTTTATGACAAACCAATTTCTCTATTCTGCTTTTCATGGTGAGGTCACTGCTTCTGTAGGAGGAATGATTTCTTAAAAATATTAAATGTTATGGCATGTTCTGGATCTAGAGTGCTCTCAATCTTTTCGATGTACCTGCAGCTTAGAAATCCATATAATTCTGAAATATTTCAAGTAGAGATCTGGTAAATAATTAACTGTAAAGTAATTTCAATCTGACTATCAATCTGGTCCTTATGCATGGCATTTAACTTGGGACTGTAAATTCCACAGTACCGAGTTTGGGTTTCCCAGGGACCATAGTGGTAAAGAATCCAACCTCCAATGCAGGAGACCTGATTTCAATCGCTGGGTTAGGAAGATCCTCTGTAGAAGGAAATGGCAACCCACTCCAATATTCTTGCCTGAGAAATCCCATGGGCAGAGGAGTCTGGCATGCTGCAGTCCATGGGGCTGCAAAGAGTCAGACATGACTAAGCAACTAAACAACAACAACACCACCACCTCCTCTTGTGATTGCATCGTCTTTCATGCGGTTTCAGAGTTTGTATGACACTGATTTCATAAGGCAAGGTTTGTCAATTAAAGGAAACCAATTGGCTGTTGTTGTTGTGTGTGTGTGTTTCCTGAAACAAAGTTTTTTGACAGCATTAAATGTGACACTTCCAATATCTTCAAGAAAGCATCTGGACTATGGTTATAGATGAACATTTCTCATTTCATTGTCTGAGTACAAAGCCATTTATAGGGCAACTTATCACATAAACACCCCTTGGCTTCTTATAATAGAAATCAATAACAGCAAAAAAGAAGACAGACACAATTTAACCATATGCTACTCCAAAAAGAAAAAAATAAACGATATCCTGTGAATGCCTTAAAAACTTTCAATATGCTATAATCACCTTGCACTGATGCCTGAGATATACATTTAATTTTCATTAGTCTTTGGCAAAAGGAGAGTGATATGTTTGTTTTAATAGCAAGGTTAGAAAAATTGTCACTTTTAGATTCATGAAACATTTTCAGATTTCTTACTGTTTTCAAGTGCACTGTCACTCACAGATGTGTGAAGAAATGCTTTTCAGACATGAAAGAAAGGGGAAAAGGGGACGTTTATCAAGAAGCAGAAATCTAGGAAGAAGCAGGAAATTTTTGTGTCTTCTCAAGTGTGGGTCATTCTTGGGAGATGTGTGGATGGGAAAGACAAGCTGATTGTTCTAAGAAGGGAAGGTACAGATGTGGGGAGATGACGAGGAGCAAGGGATATCAATGTAGCTGATACTCTGGACAAGAGTAAGACCCTCAGACTGAAAAGAGAGTGTCCCTGTCCCAATCAGTCAGAGCAGTGCTGCATGCCTGATCAGAGTGACTCAGCCTGGCTCCTGGCTGCAAAGATGGCAGCTGTGACCCTGGAACATCAACAGTGACCCCAAGAGTCAGCCATCATCTATTAATAGAAAGCGGTGTCTAAATGGCAAGGAAAGTAACACGCTTGGTGTTGATGGGAGCAGCCAAATTTGGCGAAGACTCAGAGAGACCTCTTCTGAGCCTGTTCCAGGGAAGCCAGGGCTGACGGACAGTGGAGGGAGCTGGAGTCCCCAGGATTGATTTATGGTAGTGGGAGCACCACAGAGACTGATGGCTTTCTGTTTTTTTTTTTAATTTAATTTTATTTTTTAACTTTACAATATTGTATTGGTTTTGCCATATATCAACATGAATCCGCCACAGGTATACACGTGTTCCCCCTCCTGAACCCCCCTCCCTCCTCCTTCCCCATACCATCCCTCTGGGTCATCCCAGTGCACCAGCCCCAAGCATCCAGTATCATGCATCAAACATGGACTGGCGATAGTCCCTGGTGGCTCAGATGGTAAAGCGTCTGCCTGTAATGCAGGAGACCTGGGTTCAATCCCTGGGTTGTGAAGATCTCCTGAGAAGGAAATGGCAATGCACTCCAGTATTCTTGCCTGGAGAATCCCACAGATGGAGGAGCCTGGTGGGTTACAGTCCATGGGGTCTCATGGAGTCGGACACGACTGAGCGACTTCACTTCACTTTCACTCAGTTTGAAGGAGGTAAGCTACTGATTTGTGTTTTACTGTTATAACAAAGCCCAGTCAAACATACCATCATCTCTTGCAATAATGATTGACTGATGTTCTCATTTAGCTTTTGCAACCTTTTCTTTTATCCTAAATATCCATTCCCTCAATTTCTTCTGTTGTTTAGTATCAGAAGGTCACATTCACAGGCAATAGAGTTGTTTTTGTTTGCTTTCTTTTAGTGCATTTTATTTTATTTTTTTAAATTTTATCTTATTTTTAAACTTTATATAATTGTATTAGTTTTGCCATATATCAAAATGAATCCGCCACAGGTATACATGCGTTCCCCATCCTGAACCCTCCTCCCTCCTCCCTCCCCATACCATCCCTCTGGGTCGTCCCAGTGCACCAGCCCCAAGCATCCAGTATTGTGCATCGAACCTGGACTGGCATCTCGTTTCATACATGATATTTTACATGTTTCAATGCCATTCTCCCAAATCTTCCCACCCTCTCCCTCTCCCATAGAGTCCATAAGACTGTTCTATACATCAGTGTCTCTTTTGCTGTCTCATACCCAGGGTTATTGTTACCATCTTTCTAAATTCCATATATATGCGTTATTATACTGTATTGGTGTTTTTCCTTCTGGCTTACTTCACTCTGTATAATAGGCTCCAGTTTCATCCACCTCATTAGAACTGATTCAAATGTTTTCTTTTTAATGGCTGAGTAATACTCATCTAATACATTTAGTATTTTACATTATTTTTGTGATTTTGTTAGAATAAAAAGAAGAAAACTTTAAACATTACTTTAAATTTATAAAATAGAAAGTCATAATCTCATTAGTCTACTATAATTTTGCATTTCATTTCCAAATATTAAAGTGGGCTGTTTTTTCCTTTCCTTTAGCTCCTTTTCTTCTTCCTTTAAAAAAAATTTGTGGCTTCATTGAAATATAATTCATAAACCTAAAGTTTACCATTTTAAAATGCACATGTTATTTTAGTGCTTTTAGTATATCACAAAGTTGTGAAACTATTACCACCTTCTAATTTTAGAACATTTTATTTTAAGATTTTAAAAACGTTTTTTCATGTGGACCATTTTTAAGGTCCTTATTGAGTTTGTTACAATACTGCTTCTATTTTATATTTTGGTCTTTTGACCCTGAGGCATGTGGGATTCTAGCTTCCTGACCAGGGATTGAACCTGTACCCCCTCCATTGGAAGGTGTAGTCTTAACCACTGGGCCACCAGGGAAGTCCCTAGAACACTTCAACCACCTCCCAAAATAAACCTCATACCCATTAGCAGTTGCTCTCCATTCTTCTCTTCCCCAGCCCTGTACAAGCACTAATCTACTTCCTGTTCCTCTAGACTGCCTGTTCTGGAGACTTCATATAAGTGGGATTATATAGTATGTTATTTTTTTTTAATTTAAATTTATTTTAATTACAGGCTAATTACTTTATAATATTGTATTGGTTTTGCCATATAGTATGTTATCTTCTGTTTGATATCTGGCTTTTTTTCACTTAACAAAATTTTCCCATGTTTCTGCATGTATCAGTACCTCATTCACTTTTATATATGAATAATATTCATTGGGTTGATGTACAAAAGTGTTTATCCATTCATCAGTTAATAATATTTGGGTTATTTCTGCTTTTTGGCTGTTGTGAATTATGCTGCTTTGAACATTCATGAACACATTTTTGTGTGGACATGTGTTTTCTTCTATCTCAAATATATATTATTAGTTTTCTAGGGCTGCTGTAACAACATATCATAGACTCGAGGGCTTAAACACCGAAAATGTATTTTTTCACAGTTCTGAAGGCTAGATGTTCAAGATCAAGTCAAGTTTCTTCTGAGACCTTTCCCCTTGGCTTGCAGATGGTTACCTGCTTGCTGTATGCTCACATGGTCATCCCTCCAGTCTGTGTATTTTCTGTCTCCTAATCTCCTATTCTTATAAGGACACCAGTCATATTAGATTAGAGCTTGCCACGAAGACCCCATTTTGACTTAACTACCTCATTAAAACCTTATCTCCAAATGCAATTCCATCCTGAGGTGCTGGGGAGGTGCTAGAACCTCCCCAGCACGTGCATTTTGTGAGAACACAACTCAGCCCACAGCATATACTTACAAGGAAAATTGTTGGGTTGCATGGTAACGCTCTGTTTACCTTTCTGAAGGTGAAAGTCGCTCAGTTGTGTCCAACTCTTTGCCACCCCAAGGACTATATAGTCCATGGAATTTTCCAGGCTAGAATATTGGAAGGGGTAGCCTTTCCCTTCTCCAGGGGATCTTTCCAACCCAGTGACTGAACCCAGGTCTCCTGCATTGCAGGCGGATTCTTTACTAGCTGAGCCACAAGGGAAGCCCTTAACTTTATGAGGACCTCTCAAATAGATTTCAAAGCAGCTGCCCACTTTACATGCCCACCTTCCCTCCTGGTAGGGTTACTGTTTCTCCACATCCTCACCAACATTTATTATCTTCTTTTTGCTTATAGCCATTCATAGGAAATAAAGTTTTGAAATATATCTTTTTACAAGTTTTCCATTTCCTCATGTTTACTTCTCCTCTCACATTGTCTTTCTTGGCTGTGTGCTAATATCATTTCTGGGTGTACCTTAGTCATATTCTAAAAATTTGATAGTAATATTGATTAATAATCAAAATAAGTAGGGGTGCTGTAACATCTGATGAATTGTATAGTTTATTATCAGTAAGACAAACTGCACAAATACCGTAAAAACATAATATTACTGAGAAGATCATGATATGATTGGACGTGAGTTTGAGAAAACTCTGGGAGATGGTGGAGGACAGGGAAGCCAGGTGTGCTCTGTCCATGGGGTCACAAAGATCTGGACACAATTGAGTGACTGAACAACAACAACTGAGAAAGCAGATAATTTAAATGAGAGATTTGAATTTATATTATTCAGCCAAAATTTGAAAACAGCCCAAAATATTGAAAGAAAAAAAAAATATATATATACATACCAATACATAGGCATAGATTTAGAAATAGATATGTAAAACCAATAAAGCACTTACCACTACATCCTTTCAGTAGCACCTCTTTGCTTATTGAAAGACATTGCAAACACCATGAAGATACTGCATCAGTTGAAATGCATTTTGGGAAGTGTATGCTCCATTGCAGGCTTCCTTTGTGGCTCAGTGGTAAAGAATCTGCCTGTAATTCAGGAGCCTCAGGAGACATGGGTTCGATTCCTGGGTCAGGAAGTTCCCCTGGAGGAGGAAATGTCAACCCCATCCAGTATTCTTGCTTGGGAAATCCCATAGACAGAGGAGACTGGTGGGGGCTACAGTCCATAGTGTTGCCAAGAGTCAGACACAACTGAAGGGACTTAGCACACACATGCTCCATTTTAATCATTCCTCTTCCAAAAATGAATTTATTACAGAACAAATTGCCTACATGCATTGGAAGTCCATTGTGCACATCTAATTGCATTTCAATGAAGAATTTTTGAATTTAGCTTTTACATTAATTTATAGTTTTTCTGGAAGACCATATTATCTTCACATAATTGCATTCAAGAATATTCATTTTTTTTGCAATAGTCAACATAGAAAGCATTAAAATTCAAACAGAAGTATTCTACAAAGAGCTATAAGTGGGAATGATCTTTCTTTCTGCCAGGTGTCTGGGAAAGGAGTTTACATTTTGCCTGAGGACAATACTTTTCGAATGTCTTCTTTGAAAACTTTGAAACTGACATCTGTGCAGAAACACACTGATAATATTCTAAACACAGAGGTCTCATTTACAACTAGACTTTTTGTTTTATAATGGTAAATGCATTCAGTTTGAACTTCTTCCTTGGGTACACTTTGTTAAGTTGGTCATGTCCAGTTTAGCCCCAATGTTATTTCCTCTTTGAAGCTTTTGTGAATATTCTCGGCAGAATTCCTTCTCGCTTCTGTGTTTTGCTTTCTACTCTATTGTAGCACCATCAGTATCAGTTACAATATTTCTGCATGTACCATCTCTGAATTTGAGTCAGAAGATCTCAAAAACATGTGACAAAAACGTCCGTATCACCTGAAGAGATTTTCAACTATCTGTTTCATTATGGGATCCTGACCCAGGAAGAACTAAGTTGTGTCCCAAACTGAACAGACACCTTCCATTTCCTAGATGTTGAATCCTGGGGTGAAAGTGAAAGTGTGAGTCGCTCAGTCATGTCTGACTCTTTGTAACCCCATGGACTGTAGCCCTCCAGGCTCCTCTGTCCATGGAATTGTCCTCTGTCCAGAATACTGGAGTGGGTTGTCATTCCCTTCTCCAGAGGATTTTCCCAATCCAGGGACTGAATCTGGGTCTTATGCATTGCAGGTGGATTCTTCACCATCTGAGCCACCAGGGATGCTAGGATCCTGACCTAAGAAGAGCTATATGGCAAAACCAATACAATATTGTAAAGTTAAAAAATAAAATAAAAAAAATAAAAGCAGGAAATTCTCAAAAAAGTAAAATAAAATAAAAACTCTTCCCTGAAAGCCAAAAAAAAAAAAAAAAAGACAAGCTATAGTTCAAAAACTGAACAGACTCCTTCCATTTCCTAGATGTTGAATCCTGGGATAGTTTATGAGAATATGGAAAGGGGCAGAAAGCCATTCTCCACTAGGACTTTGAGATGGACCAAACGATTTTCCCTCTTACCTATCCTTTACTTCTGTTGTGGTCTGATTCAGTCAGTGGAGTTAGTGGCTGTTTGCAGAGAAAGAATTTAACAGCTGTGCAGTTAATAGACCCATGGAGTTGCTTCCCTAGCGGCTCAGGCCATGCGATCGTAAAGAGTGGGACACTACTGACCGACTAACACTTGCACTTTTCACTTAGACACATCTAAGGAGGTGGGTTTAGGATGTGTTTTTCAAGAAGTCTTAGCTGAAAAGACATCCTACAAGAAAAATTGAGCAAAGAATCAAGGCATTTTAACAATAGTGTTTTTTTTTAATTTAATTTAATTTAATTTTTTAACTTTACAATATTGTATTGGTTTTGGCATATATCCAAATGAATCCACCACAGGTATACATGCATTCCCCATCCTGAACCCTCCTCCCTCCTCCCTCCCCATACCATCCTTCTGGGTCGTCCCAGTGCACCAGCCCCAAGCATCCAGTATCATGCATCGAACCTGGATTGGTGACTCGTTTCGTATATGATATTATACATGTTTCAATGCCATTCTCCCAAATCATCCCACCCTCTCCCTCTCCCACAGAGTCCAAAAGACTGTTCTATACATCAGTGTCTCTTTTGCTGTCTCATATACAGGGTTACTGTTACCATCTTTCTAAATTCCATATATATGCATTAGTATACTGTATTGGTGTTTTTCTTTCTAGCTTACTTCACTCTGTATAATAGGCTCCAGTTTCATCTGCCTCATTAGAACTGATTCAAATGTATTCTTTTTAATGGCTGAGTAATACTCCATTGTGTATATGTACCACAGCTTTCTTACCCATTCATCTGCTGATGGACATCTAGGTTGCTTCCATGTCCTGGCTATTATAAACAGTGCTGCGATGAACATTGGGGTACACGTGTCTCTTTCAATTCTGGTTTCCTCAGTGTGTATATCCAGCAGTGGGATTGCTGGATCATTTTTGTTTTAATTGAACATGTGTATTATGTGTTAATTTAAGTACTTTACAATAATTTAATTCTCCTCGCAACTCCATGAAGCATATATGAGCATCCTGTCTTGAAAGATGAAGAAATATCCTCAGAGAAATTAGACAGTTTTCTTGGGCTCATACCCTGGTAAATAGCAGGGCTGGAATGAGGCAAAAGTCTTTTGCCTCCTACACAGTCTTTTGCTCAGGGTAATTTTTTATTTGATCATTTTTAAATTGGAAAATAATTTCATTATAATGTTGTGTTAGTTTCTGCTGTATAACAATGTGAATCAACTATCTGCATAAATATATCCCATCCCTCTTGAGCCTCCTTCCCACCTCCCTCTCCCCCACATTCCCACCTGTCTAGGTCATCACAGAGCACCAAACTGAGTTCCCTGTGCCACGCAGCCGCTTCCCACCAGCTCTCTGTCTTACACGCGGTCCTGTGTGTGTGTGAGAATTCTACTGTCCCGATTGCCCCACAGTCCCCTCCTCCATGGGCTTCCCAGGTGGCTCGTGGTAAAGAACCTGTCTGCCAATGCAGGAGACACAGAGGCTTGGGTTCAATCCCTGGGTCAGGAAGATCCCCTGGAGGAGGAAATGGCAACCCACGCCAGTATTCTTGCCTGGACAATTCCATGCACAGAGGAGCCTGGTGGGTTACAGTGCACAGGGTTGCAGAGAGTCAGGCATGACTGAGCACACACATACACACACGTCTCCATGCCCCACTGTGTCCCCAAGTCCATTCTCAGCTTCTGCGTCTCTACTCCTGGCCCATGACCAGGATATTTTTTAAAGATTATATTTTATGTTATTCTTTTGTCAATATTCATCTCATTACAGTATTGTTATTATTTATCATTTATGCTAATATCAGCACATATGAATATAAATATGATGTTAGTATCAACAAATATTGTAGCTGCAAATGCATTTGGGATTGTTATCCGTATCTGTATAGAACCACAATCAGTAGTTGTAGTAACTTGAGGGAATGAGAACAATGATGGGTCACTTCTGAGGAGAAAAACCATGGTTGCTGACAAGGAACAGATGAAATGGTGCTGCTCAGGCAGAAAACTGGGGGAAATAAATGTTTAAGAAGGGTTCTATAAAGTTTGGTTCTTTTCTCCATTTTCCTACAATATCATCTTGTTTTTCTTTAAGGTTTCTTGGAGTTTGATTTATTTTTAGAATTCTTCAAGTGCCTTTTTCTGAAGGGACTTTCTTCAAACTAGGGGATGAAAGGTGTTGATAGACAACAGAGGCTATTCAAATAGTGTGTGTGTGCGCATGTGCGCGCACTCAGTCGTGTGCGACTCTGTGCAATCGCATGGACTTTCGCCCACCAGTCACCTCTGTCAAATAGAGGGATAAAGTAAATGTGTATTTACTTGATCTGAGCATTTAACTTCATCAGCATAAAAATCAGCATAAGGTATCTGTGTTTCATCATTTGGGTAACTGCATTCTTTGTCTGTAATTTAAAATAAAATTCCTCTTTTTTAGTGTTTTGATGCTCAGATCACTATGAGGAAAGGAGTTTCTAGTGCCTCCTCCCTCTGATATTTTTCTGTTTGTGGAATGTGTTGGAAAGACTATTGCACTTCTACTTTGCAGCGTTTTGTGTCAGAAGTAAATGTCTGTGGGATGATTAAATTGAGTGGATCAAAATGGGGGTAAGTTTTGGTGCGGAAAATATTCAGGTTCAGGTCACAGGTTTAGTTATTAAAGTAAACATTTGATCTCCAGTGTAATGCCATGATAGAGCCAAAGCTTGTTCTACAGCCAATAATTTGATTTGATTTCCTAAGCAAATTCTCTCCCTTAATCCTCAGGCAGGATGCACATAGAATATGTAGGATTTTTCACCTCTCACCTCTCCCAGCGCAGTCATTTTAATATCTGTGTGTACTTCGTAAGACAAGCCTGAAAATAAGATTAGGAAACATTAGAAATGGTAACCCTGCTTTTTGCAGGAGATAGGAACAGTTCTTGGCCATCAGTGCTCACAAACTGCAACTCTTTTTGATGCTGTGAAACTGCATGAGAGATGAAAATTCTCATGCTCTTTAACTTTCAATTAATTAGTCATGGATTCTAGGGACAGAGGAAATGAAAGAGGAACTATAAAACTCTATAAATGTGGTGAATTTTCAAAATTTACATCAGAAGTTGAAAATTAATCTTTTTTGGATGAAAAGTATCATGCAGTTACTTAAAAAATATTCATTCCAGTACTTCCCTGGTGGTCCTGTGGTTAGGATTCCACCTGGCAATGCTGGGGACACGGATTTAATCCCTGGTCTGGAAAGATCCCACGTGCTGCAAGGCAACTGAGCCCATTAACCACAACTCCTGAGCCCGTACTCCAGAGCCTGTGATTTGAAACAAGGGAAGCTATCACAATGAGAATCCTGAGCACCACAACTAGAGAAAGGCCATGAAACAACAAAGAATCAGAGTAGCCAAAAATAGCAATAAGATTAAAAAAAAATTACTCCTTCCATTTTTATTTAAAGCACCCAGAGAATCATGAGCCTTGAACAGAGATGGCAGTTTTACATTGCAAGTCAATATTTGGTAAACTTCAGCACAACTAAGTGAAGCATTAGTTGTGAAGGCTAAGTGAAGGCTTTACAACTAAGTGAAGCCTTGTGACCTGCAAGGCAGTGTGAGCAGATTATTGAGTGCACCTAACTGAGATTCTGGTCCCATCACTTCATGGGAAATAGATGGGGAAACAGTGGAAACAGTGTCAGACTTTATTTTTTGGGGCCCCCAAATCACTGCAGATGGTGATTGCAGCCATGAAATTAAAAGACGCTTACTCCTTGGAAGGAAAGTTATGACCAACCTAGATAGCATATTCAAAAGCAGAGATATTACTTTGCCAACAAAGGTTCATCTAGTCAAGGCTATGGTTTTTCCAGTGATCATGTATGGATGTGAGAGTTGGACTGTGAAGAAAGCTGAGCGCCGAAGAATTGATGCTTTTGAACTGTGGTGTTGGAGAAGACTCTTGAGAATCCCTTGGACTGCAAGGAGTTCCAACCAGTCCATTCTAAAGGAGGTCAGTCCTGGGTGTTCATTGGAAGGACTGATGCTGAGGCTGAAACTCCAACACTTTGACCACCTCATGGGAACAGTTGACTCATTGGAAAAGACTCTGACTCTGGGAGGGATTGAGGGCAGGAGGAGAAGGGGACGACAGAGGATGAGATGGGTGGATGGCATCACCGACTTGATGCACATGAATTTGGGTGAACTCTGGGAGTTGGTGATGGACAGGGAGGCCTGGCGTGCTGCGATTCATGGGGTCACAAAGAGTCGGACACGACTGAGAGACTGAACTGAACTGAACTCAGACTCACAGTAGATGCTCCGTCAAGGGCCAGAAAGAAATAAGGAAGCAGAAAAGCAGAAGAGAGAAAAGTGAGAAGTAGGGAGAGAGCATATTTGTAAGGAATTCAATATGTTGAATTTGAGACACTGTGGTGAATCTGCCATGCTGAATATTGCCCTGGAACATGCCTCATCCTCTGAGAGTCATAGAAAAAGTCACCTCCATCTATGTTTTCTACTACAAATGAAATTTTGTGAGCATCTTTTTGGGTATATTGATAAACTAACCTGCCTGTCATTTTAGGGGGTCTATATACTAGGTGCAAATTTTCTATGCAGCAAGCATGGTTCATGTATAAATTACACATTTATCCAACTGATTTGTTGAAATAATTCCAGTGAATTGTAACTGTTAGGACTAAGGATGTTCAAAACTTTGACTCAAACTCAAAATGGTTTGAGTCCAAACTCGATTTCTTCTACTATGTACATCTCAACAATCTTGTCCCTCAGTGCTTATGTGGGTATGTTCCTAAAACTGCATAAATGTTATATTTTTATTCTTTGGTAATATGATATTACACAGAAATTGCTTTTCTTCTGGTATTGTTCAGCTTAGTTATGTTCATATATGCTTAATCCTTTCTAGTCATTTGTGTTATTTCATTTTATTCCTTTCTTTTTCCATTTCCTTCAGTATATCAATACCTTTGTGACTGGTTTCTAAGAACTCATTTATGATTAAGGATGTTAACTGTTTGTCATGAAATGCAAATGAAATACCATATTTTATTGCCATCAGTTTACTATGGTATTTTGCATTTTGGTTGTATATTAAAATATAATCATGTCGTATTAAAAAAAAGAAAAAGGGATGTTAGTCTTCAAGTAGTTCTTTGGTTGTTTGTTGTCACTGTATTTTACTCAATCTGAGCCACCAGAAATTATTAGAGTGAATTGGTTTTATTTCTACAAAGAAATAAAAAAAATTTCCAATTAAACTATGACACAATTGTACCTTTTAATTAAGACTTTTATTTTATGCTTTTTGTGTTTTTTAATAATTAATTAACTGTTAACTGGTTACACAAGCATCTCATTAGTTTGAATTATCTTTGAACCCTTTCTAAGGGTGTAATCTGCCATTTACCTTGTCTTCAGTTTCACTGCTTGGAGTGTGTTTGACAGTTCTCATGTACAAAAACAAAGCTTTTTCTTCCTGTGAATTCCAACTTCCCTTGGATTTAATTAAAAAAAATTTTTTTGGAAGTAAATGTGTATGAGCATCTGTTTCAATGAAAAAAATCACTATCTTGGAAAGATATTTTACACCATGTTCATTGCAACATTATCTATGCTAACCAGTACATGGAAACAGCCTAAGAGTTCCATGATGGATGAATGGATAAAGAAGTTGTGATATATACAGATATATTTGATGTTGCCCTATTCAGCAATATAAACTAAGGAAATCTTACCAATTGTGATAATGTGGATGGATCTTGAGGTCATTATGCTAGGTGGAATAAATCAAAGAGAAATACCACATGAATATGAGGGATCAAAAAAACAGATTCCTAGAAACAGAGATGAAATTTGTGGTCCCCAGAGAGAAGGGATGGAGGGACTGGATGAAACAGGTGAAGATGATCAAAAGGTACAAATTTCATAAGTTGAATAATTTCTGGGGATGTAACATGGTGATAATAATAATGATGTTTAATATATTGGAAAAGTACCAAGAGAGTAAATCTTTAAAGTTCTCCTCACAAGGAAAAAAAAAATTATGTGGGTTGATGGATGTTAAGCAAACTTACTGCAATAATTTTGTAGTATATAATATACAAAATCATTGTACAGTTTAAGTTTCTGCAGTTTTATATTTTAACTGTATTTCAATAAAACTGGAAAAATACAATTAAAAAAGAAAATATGGAATTGTGATCATTCTTTGAGGATCAGTTTCATTTTCACCAAATGTACACCTTACTATTTTGTTCCTCTAGCCTTTCAGCTTAAATAGTAAACTCATGATTCAATGCTGAATCACAATGTAATATTTTAAACAGATGTAAAAATCATATAGATATTACCAAAATGCACACTACATAACTAAACTAACAATTGAACCACTCTGACCATGTCCAGGAGTTTACAAGCAATGCCAACTTGTTGCAGGAATAACAGCAACTATTCCCAGGTGGTGCTAGTGGTAAAGAGTGCACCTACAAACCCAGAAGACTTGGGTTCTATCCCTGGGTCAGGAAGATCCCCTGGAGGAGGGCATGGCAATGCACTCCAGTATTCTTGCCTGGAGAATTCCATGGCTAGAGGAGCCTGGGGGTCTATAGTTCATAGGGTCACAAAGAGTTGTACACAACTGAAGTGACTTAGCACACACTCACACATGGTCAGAAGACACTGTCCATAAGACACATTCAGCTGTCAAAGAAGCTAGAATATTTTTTAAAAAACATATATTACAATTGATTAAAATAATTGAACAAAGTCAGTGGAACCCTAATATATCTATTGTGGATACCTAAAATAGGCATAACTAGCTCTGACTATATATATGTATTTTTTTAAAATACAAATTTATTTAAGGAACTATTCAAATATACACTATATAACTTAAGGATGTGAGAGTCAAACAATGTGAATTTTGGTGAGAACTGCATCAAGAGGATGGCCAACATGTTCACTGTGGTATATCTTCTCAGATTGTTCAGTTCCTTATGAAAAATAAGCTTTATTTCAAAAGGGCATTTTTGTTTTGCTTCTGTTTACTTGTATGTGATCTTTAAACAGAGAAATTTTTAAATTATTGAATTTTTATAATAAAAAAATACTTCCACAAAGTTTGAAAACTTAAGAAAGTACCAAAAAATGAAATAAAACTATTATTTTTTAAAACCTTACTGTTTTATTTTATCTCATATTTTTTTTGGGGGGGGTGTAACTTGTGGCTTGGGAGATCTTAATTCCCCAACCAGGGATCAAGCCCCTGTCTCTTGTAGTGGAAATTCAGGGTCCTAACCACTGGATCACCAGGGAATTCCCATAAAAATTAGTTTTAATATTGTTATCCAATAATAAAAGTAGCCTCTACTAAGTAACAGTTAGGGAGCATTCAATACATAATTTGCATAAGACACTTGTTTTCTATCCCCTGAATTTTCCAATGAATGATATTTTATTCTGTCCCTGTGCAAGTAATTTTGTTCATACTCAGTTGCTTCAGTCATGTCCGACTTTACTACCCTATGAACTGTAGCTCTGGGGGAAAATCTTCCAGGCTCACTCTTGTCTGCAGAAATCAAGGATTGCATGTTGAGGGACTGAGGTCCCCACTTTCTTGGAGGCTATAAGTTGGAGCTGCACTTCTCAGTTCATTTATAAGTGTTAGTTCCTCAGACTCTTCTGTCCATGGAATTCTCCAGGCAAGAATACTGGAGTGGGTTGCCATTTCCTTCTTCAAAAGATCTTCCCAATCTGGGGATCAAACCTGGGTCTGCCACTATGTAGGCAGATTCTTTACCATCTGAGCCACCAGGGAAGTAGTTTTGTGGAGAAGATAAAATTAGTCAAATAACCATAATATAACTTGTTTTGAGTGTTATGAGAGAGTCACCAAAGACTTTGGAGAATGGATGCTACATAAGATTGGAGGCAGTTCAACGATAAAGTCTGTGTGTGGTAGATAATATTTGATTTCAATCTTTACAAGTAGGTTTTGAGTTTGTATGGAGAAATCAGGCATTTCAAAGGGAAGAAATTAATCAACAACCAAGCAAGAAAATCATTTAGGCTGATGGAAAAGTCACCAATTCTGTGCCAGTTTTTCCTGCACATGTAGGATTCTACACCCTCTAGAATTTGGTCATGTGATGGACAAGAGAAACTTTAAGGGCATGATTCTCCACATTCTTTCCTAATAATGTTTGCAATGGTGACTGCTGTGTTGGCCTAGATTCCTGACTGATTATGATTAGAGGACTTTCTTGAAAAATTCACGGTGAACATGAAGTGAGAAAAAGAAATAAAACTTATTTGATTTACTCCATTATGACTTTGGGAGGAGGGGACATGATTATTACTGCAACATAACCTAACATAGCCCAACCATTACAGCTGGAGATAGAATTGAATAGAGCTGGAAACAGACATGAAGACAAAAAAAAAAAAAAAAAAGAGAAGGTTAAAGTTAGTTAACATTGAATCACTCAGTTTAATATCATAAGAGAATGTGGACATCTAGACTTTACATTATAAGCAATATAAACCTATGAGTATTTTCCTTGTTTTGCTTTTTTAGGAAAATGGCATTATCAAGTTTAAGGAGTAAAGGATTTGTGTTGCAGTGTTCTATAGAATGAGTTGGAGGAAATACAATTATCAAGGAAAGGCATGAAATAAGAGATTGCTATAGTAACCATGGGCTTCCCAGGTGGTGCACTGGTCAAGAACCCACCTGCCAGTGCAGGAGATGCAAGGGACTTGGGTTGGATCCCTTGGTTGGGAAAATCCCCTGGAGGAGGGCTTGGCAACCCACTCCAGTATTCTTGCCTGGAGAATCCTGTGGAGCGTGGAACCTGGTGTACAGTCCATGGAGTAGCAAAGTGTAGGACACGACTGAGTGACTGAGCATCCATGCACAGCAACCAGTGTGAGAGCTTGCGTTTTCGCTAAGATTGCAACAGTAGGAAGAGAGAGTAGGAGACAATACAGTACTCTCATTGTGCAGAAATAACACAGAGGTCAAGTTGAAGAGCTTTGTAGACAAAGTGCTCATCACATGGAAATATTGTATGCATTGAATTGTGTAGTTCCAAAATAGATTCCTTGAGTCCTAACCCTCAATACCTCTGACTGTGACCTTATTTGGGAAGAGAGTCTTTACAGAGGAACTCAAATTAAAATGATGTCAGGAGGTTGGATCTTCATCTTATATGGTTGGTGTCCTTATAAAAAGGGGAAATTTGACACTGAGATAGACAGGCACAAAGGGAAGATGAAGAGTCACAGATTGAAAATCGCCATCTATAAGCCAAAGAGAGAAGAACTGGCAGATACCTGCCTCACAGTGCTCACAAAGAAACAACCCTAGATCACCTTCCAGCATTCAAAACACAAGACAATACATTTCTGTTTAAGTCACTTGGTTTGCAGTGTTCTGTTATGGCAACTCTGCTGCTGCTGCTAAATCGCTTCAGTCGTGTCCAACTCTGTGCGACCCCATAGACGGCAGCCCGCCAGGCTTCCCCGTCCCTGGGATTCTCCAGGCAAGAATACTGGAGTGGGCTGCCATTTCCTTCTCCGATGCATGAAAGTGAAAAGTGAAAGTGAAGTCCCTTAGTCGTGTTGGACTCTTAGCGACCCCATGAACTGCAGCCTACCTGGCTCCTCTGTCCATGGATTTTCCAGGCAAGAGTACAGGAGTGGGGTGCCATTGCCTTGTGAACTATTATAATAGAACTATTGAAGTATTTTTAAATGTTAGACACTTCAATCTTAAAAATTCTAGATCTTCCCCTTTCTTTGCTCCCATTTTTTGTCTAAGTTAAATCAGAAACACAGGGATAACTTTCTGCTCCTCTGTATACAGACTGAACCTACTGACCTTTGTTCAAGTTTGTATCTTATCCTTTACCTATTATCTCTTCTTATATTAGAAATGTAATAAACCTTAACAAGTTTTCAAATACAAGTCTTACCTTGAAAGATGGAATAAGGTTACATTTTTAAAGGTCCAGAGCATCTTGAATTCTGCTTAATTGAAAAAAGCCCTTTGGTGTGATGAATTCAGTCATTAATTTATTATCTAGCTCCATTGAAATCTCTTATAATCAGCTTTTGTGTTAAAGGCATCAAGGTGAAATCCTGCCAAGCCCTCAAAGATAGGAATGCGGTGCACTCTGAAGAATTTTACTTGTTCTCTAAATTCTGCAGAACGTGGAAGATGATGGCAGGAATTCATTATTGGAATACAGGGCTTCAGGACAGGGATGTTTATAAACTTTCATACATCAAAGTTTAGTGCCCAATAGTTGATACATTATTGCCTTGTAAAATAATTATTATTTAACCACATTTTGAGAGCCTTACACTAGTAACATATAAGTAATTTTCTTTATAACCTTAATTTGGCCCTGGGAAGTCCAATCTCTTATTTTGCACTATGACGAGTGAATCAAACTGAGATGGAAAAGTTGGCCCTGGAAGTTCTTCAGTTAAGATTTTACCCAAGCTGGGACTTTTAGTCCAGGTTCAATTCCTGGTTGGGGAACTAAGACCCCACACTTAGGGATGTGGCAAAGAAAAAAAAAAAAAAAAAAAAAAAAGATTTTACTAAGATTTGCATCTCTAACTCATTTCTTCCTTTCATTCATGATGTGAATACAAAGCCTCATTTTTCAAATGACTATCTAGATTTCCAAGATAAAATTTTTGGATAGGTACTAGCTTTATGCAAAAAATGAACTGAAAGACAGTCCTGAGAAAATTCAACTTCACATAATAAACTATATTTTAATTTCTCAACCGATGCTACCAGCAATGTTTAAAAATGAATCCCCAAATAAAGTAGCCCTGAAAATTTGTTATACTGAAATCCTGTTCTAACACTCCAGGACATATGAATTAACAAAGATAAGATATTTTCAAAATCACATTCACAAAATATTTAATATGTTTAATATTTATGTGGTTAAATATTCAGAGTCTTATTTTGAAGGTGTTTCACATATAAGATGGACTTAAGGACTGAATAATTCAGTCATCAAGCATTTAATGGAGACATGGATAAAGCACATTTTAATTGCTTGGAATTCAAAGATGAATAAGGCAATGCTGCTAAAACATTGTTGGAGGGGGCTTATGTGTAAATAAATAATAGGGATATAATGTAATATACTCCTGAAGATGCTTGAGAGTCCCTTGGACAGCAAGGAGATCAAACCAGTAAATCCTAAAGGAAATCAACCCTGAATA
Source organism: Bos mutus (assembly GCF_027580195.1). Lineage (NCBI taxonomy): Eukaryota > Metazoa > Chordata > Mammalia > Artiodactyla > Bovidae > Bos > Bos mutus. Next base: position 59,661,746 of record NC_091636.1, read on the forward strand.
TTCACTGGAAGGACTGATGCTGAAGCTGAAGTTCCAATACTTTGTCCACCTGATGCAAAGAGCCAACTAACTGGTAAAGACCCTGATGCTGGAAAACACTGAAGTCAGGAGGAGAAAGGGATGATAAAGGATGAGATGGTTGGATGGCATCATCAATTCAATGGACATGAGTTTGAGCAAACTTCTAGAGATGGTGAAGGACAGAAAAGCCTAGTGTGCTGCAGTCCATGGGGTTGCAAAGAATTGGACATGACTGAGTAAATGAACAATAAGAACAATGTGATACACACGTTTAGTAAACCATTGCTATGTCTGGGTCTGATGTGTTGGAATAGATTAAGGTTCCCTGATAGCTCAGTTGGTAAAGAATCTTCCTGCAATGCAGGAGACCCCAGTGCAATTCCTGTGTTGGGAAGATCCCCTGGAGAAGGGATAAGCTACCCACTTCAGTATTCTTGGGCTTCCTTTGTGGTTCAGCTGGTAAAGAATCTGCCTGCAATGTAGGAGACCTGGGTTTGATCCCTGGGTTGGGAAGATCCCCTGGAGAAGGGAAAGGTTACCCACTCCAGTATTCTGGCTTAGAGAATTCCATGGACTGTACAGTCCATGAGGTCTCAAAGAGTCAGACCCGACTAAGAGACTTTCACTTCACTTTAGAAGAACTAGTAGATCATTTCCACTAAATGGCATTGAAACGTGTATAATATCATATATGAAACGAATCGCCAGTCCAAGTTCGGTGCATGATACTGGTTGCTTGGGGCTGGTGCAGTGGGATGACCCAGAGGGATGGTACAGGGAGGGTGGAAGCAGGGGGGTTTGGGATGGGGAACACATGTATACCTGTGGCGGATTCATGTTGATGTATGGCAAAACCAATACAATATTGTAAAGTAATTAACCTCCAATTAAAATAAATAATTTATATTAAAAAAAAAGAAAATTTGGAAGAATATTCCAGAGAATGGAAACAGCAAGAGCCAAGATTTGCAAGCATACATGCGTATGGATAATTTGTGGTCCACAAATCAAACTTGGTTAGAGAAAGAACTAGTTGTGCAAGATTCAAATGGTGTAGCTAAAGGTAAGGTGAGCAGAATGTTCATCTAAGTACTAGGGAATTCTGGAGTTATAGAGCTGAGGAAAATAGAAATAGAATCCAGTGTAACTGAAAAGGACCCTATGGGGCCTTCCCAGGATAAGTAAAATAGTGTTAGTCAGTCATGACCAACTCTTGGGGACCCCATGTACTATCCATGGAATTCTCGGGCCAGAATACTGGAGTAGGTTACCATTCCCTACTCCAAGGGATCTTCCCAAGCCAGGCTTCAAACCTAGGTCTCCTACATTGTAGGCAGATTCTTTATAATCAGAGCTACCAGGGAAGCCTGCCTCAGCACAAGCCCTCCCCCATATCCACTGCTTTAGCTCCTTTCTGTGGTACCTAGAGAAAGGTATCTGATGTACATTTCCTGAATTGTTTTGCAGGTGTGAAAACCACCACCGAATGTCAGATGTTAACTGATGATCATGAGCACACAGCCCCAGGCCTCCTGTTTGGCCTCACTATGCGTCAGGCACAGGAACTTCGGCCAACATGAGTAGTTAGAGTGAGTCAGTCAGCACTTGGGAAAAGCAAATGTGAAGGTCAAGTTGAGCATGCGTAATTGCATCATTCTAGTTGGAGCTTTACAACTGATTAGACGGCGCGCCAAAGCGCAGGCGGCTGCGACCGCACGCCAAAGTGCGGGCGAGAGGAGCCACCCCACGTCTGAGGTCAGGGGCAGAAGCCGGGAGGATCCCATGGATGAAGGGCTGCGATCAAGAGGAGTTACCCCACGTTCGAGGTCAGGGGCAGCAGCCGAGAGTACCAGACTGCGACAGCGCAGAAACGGCCGAGAGGAGCTACCCCGCATCCGAGGTCAGAGGGGGCGGCTGGGAGGAGATACTCCACGCCCCAAGCCCGAGGCCAGGGGCGGCGGGTGGGAGGAGCTACCCCACGCCCCTAAGCCTGAGGCCAAAGGCAGCGGCAGGGAGGAGCAACCCCACTACGGAGGCCAGGGGCGGTGGCCGGGAGGACCAACCCCACGTCCAAGGAGTGGTGGCTGCGCGGGCGCAGGAGTGCCTAGAGGAGCTATCCCATGTTGAAGGTCAGGAAGGGTAGCCGTGAGGAGATACCCCTCATCCAAGGTAAGGAGCAATGGCTGTGCTTTGCTGGAGCAGCTGTGAAGAGATACCCCACGCCCAAGGTAAGAGAAACCCAAGTAAGAGGGTAGGTGTTGCAAGAGGGCATCAGAGGGCAAACACACTGAAACCATACTCACAGAAAACTAGTCAATCTAATCACACTAGGACACAGCCTTGTCTAACTTAATGAAACTAAGCCATGCCCGTGGGACAACCCAAGACGGGCAGGTCATGGTGGAGAGATTTGACAGAATGTGGTCCACTGGAGAAGGGAATGGCAAACCACTTCAGTATTCTTGCCTTGAGAACCCCATGAACAGTATGAAAAGGCAAAATGATAGGATACTGAAAGAGAAACTCCCCAGGTCAGTAGGTGCCCAATATGCTACTGGAGATGAGTGGAGAAATAACTCCAGAAAGACTGAAGGGATGGAGCCAAAGCAAAAAGAATACGCAGCTGTGGATGTGACTGGTGATAGAAGCAAGGTCCGATGCTGTAAAGAGCAATATTGCATAGGAACCTGGAATATCAGATCCATGAATCAAGGCAAATTGGAAGTGGTCAAACAGGAGATGGCAAGAGTGAATGTCAACATTCTAGGAATCAGCGAACTGAAATGGACTGGAATGGGTGAATTTAACTCAGATGACCATTATATCTACTACTGCGGGCGGGAATCCCTCAGAAGAAACGGAGTGGCCATCATGGTCAACAAAAGAGTGTGAAATGCAGTACTTGGATGCAATCTCAAAAACGACAGAATGATCTCTTCATTTCGAAGGCAAACCATTCAGTATCACAGTAATCCAAGTCTATGCCCCAACCAGTAACGCTGAAGAAGCTGAAGTTGAATGGTTCTATGAAGACATACAAGACCTTTTAGAACTAAGACCCAAAAAAGAAGTCCTTTTCATTATAGGGGACTGGAATGCAAAAGTAGGAAGTCAAGAAACACCTGGAGTAACAGGCAAATTTGGCCTTGGAATATGGAATGAAGCAGGGCAAAGACTAATAGAGTTTTGCCAAGAAAATGCACTGGTCATAGCAAACACCCTCTTCCAACAACACAAGAGAAGGCTCTATACATGGACATCACCAGATGGTCAACATCAAAATCAGATTGATTATATTCTTTGCAGCCAAAGATGGAGAAGCTCTATACAGTCAGCAAAAACAAGACCAGGAGCTGACTGTGGCTCAGACCATGAACTCCTTATTGCCAAATTCAGACTTAAATTGAAGAAAGTAGGGAAAACCACTAGACCATTCAGGTATGACCTAAATCAAATCCCTTATGATTATACAGTGGAAGTGAGAAATAGATTTAAGGGCCTAGATCTGATAGATAGAGTGCCTGATGAACTATGGAATGAGGTTCATGACATTGTACAGGAGACAGGGATCAAGACCATTCCCATAGAAAAGAAATGCAAAAAAGCAAAATGGCTGTCTGGGGAGGCCTTACAAATAGCTGTGAAAAGAAGAGAAGTGAAAAGCAAAGGAGAAAAGGAAGGATATTAACATCTGAATGCAGAGTTCCAAAGAATAGCAAGAAGAGATAAGAAAGCCTTCTTCAGTGATCAATGCAAAAAAATAGATGAAAACAACAGAATGGGAAAAACTAGGGATCTCTTCAAGAAAATCAGAGATATCAAAGGAACATTTCATGCAAAGATGGGCTCGATAAAGGACAGAAATCGTATGGACCTAATAGAAGCAGAAGATATTAAGAAGAGATGGCAAGAATACACAGAAGAACTGTACAAAAAAGATCTTCATGACCCAGATAATCACGATGGTGTGATCACTGACCTAGAGCCAGGCATCCTGGAATGTGAAGTCAAGTGGGCCTTAGAAAGCATCAATATGAACAAAGCTAGTGGAGGTGATGGAATTCCAGTTGAGCTGTTCCAAATCCTGAAAGATGATGCTGTGAAAGTGCTACACTCAATATGCCAGCAAATTTGGAAAACTCAGCAGTGGCCACAGTTTTCATTCCAATCCCAAAGAAAGGCAATGCCAAAGAATGCTCAAACTACTGCACAATTGCACTCATCTCACATGCTAGTAAAGTAATGCTCAAAATTCTCCAAGCCAGGCTTCAGCAATATGTGAACCGTGAACTTCCTGATGTTCAAGCTGGTTTTAGAAAAGGCAGAGGAACCAGAGATCAAATTGCCAACATCCGCTGGATCATGGAAAAAGCAAGAGAGTTCTAGAAAAACATCTATTTCTGCTTTATTGACTATGCCAAAGCCTTTGACTGTGTGGATCACAATCAACTGTGGAAAATTCTGAAAGAGATGGGAATACCAGACCACCTGATCTGCCTCTTGAGAAATTTGTATGCAGGTCAGGAAGCAACAGTTAGAACTGAACATGGAACAACAGACTGGTTCCAAATAGGAAAAGGAGTTCGTCAAGGCTGTATATTGTCACCCTGTTTATTTAACTTATATGCAGAGTACATCATGAGAAAAGCTGGACTTGAAGAAACACAAGCTGCAATCAAGATTTCCGGGAGAAATATCAATAACCTCAGCTATGCAGATGACACCACCCTTATGGCAGAAAGTGAAGAGGAACTCAAAAGCCTCTTGATGAAAGTGAAAGTGGAGAGTGAAAAAGTTGACTTAAAGCTCACCATTCAGAAAATGATGGTCATGGCATCTGGTCCCACCACTTCGTGGGAAATAGATGGGGAAAGAGTGGAAACAGTGTCAGACTTTATTTTTCTGGGCTCCAAAATCACTGCAGATGGTGACTGAAGCCATGAAATTAAAAGACGCTTACTCCTTGGAAGGAAAGTTATGACCAATCTAGATAGCATATTGAAAAGCAGAGACATTACTTTGCCAACAAAGGTTTGTCTAGTCAAGGCTATGGTTTTTCCTGTGGTCATGTATGGATGTGAAAGTTGGGACTGTGAAGAAGGCTGAGTGCCAAAGAATTGATGCCTTTGAACTGTTGTGTTGGAGAAGACTCTTGAGAGTCCCTTGGACTGCAAGGAGATCCAACCAATCCATTCTGAAGGAGATCAGCCCTGGGATTTCTTTGGAGGGAATGATGCTAAAGCTGAAACTCCAGTACTTTGGCCACCTCATGCGAAGGATTGACTCATTGGAAAAGACTCTGATGCTGGGAGGGATTAGGGGCAGGAGGAGAAGGGGACGACAGAGGATGAGATGGCTGGATGGCATCACTGACTCGATGGACGTGGGTCTCAGTGAACTCTGGGAGTTGGTGATGGACAGGGAGGCCTGGCGTGCTGGGATTCATGGGGTCACAAAGAGTCGGACACGACTGAGCAACTGATCTGATCTTGTAATTTATTCAGTTATCCACACATGTATCCAGCGAAGTAACTGATTCAGAGAGTCTGTAAGCCTAGTTACAGTTTTAAAAGACAAGTTGGAGTTCTGAGATAAACATTTTGGTTGTTACTGGATGTTTGAAGTGTTGCACACATTATCAAGTATAGGTATAGGGCATCATCAGAGAAACCAAGTAGAAATCAATGATATGAACAGACATTTGATACCCAATTTAATATCTGTCAAGAATTTAGAGAGTTTTGATGTGTTTATTTAAAACTCACTTACTTGAGTGGATATTTAGCATGCATTAAAAAATATATAATAGTATTTCACTGGTGGCTCATAAGGGAAAGAATCTGCCTTCAATGCAGGAGACCCTGGTTCAATCCCTGGGTCTGGAAGATTGCCTGGCAAAGGGAATAGCAACCCACTCTGGTATTCTTGCCTGTAGAATTCCATGGGCTGAGGAGCCTGGTGGGCTACAGTCCATGGGATTGCAAAGAGTCGAACACAACTGAGTGATTAACGCTTTCACCACTAATTAAATGTCTCTCCTGCATTTCCCAAGTTATGAGTTCTAGGTCCTCAAGATAGGAGTTAGGAACTCACTTTCCCATTTCCTTTGCAGCTGGGGCTTAACACATGACATCAACTCCATCATTTAGAGGGATCTGATGATAATTTCATTCAATATTTCAGCAGAAAATGCTTGAAGAAGGAGGAACCCATGTTGGGGGGTATCTATTTTTTCAAGGCAGCAATTGAGGTCCTGCTAGGGGAATTCCCTGCTCCGTATTAATGATGTTAGTTCAAGCGCCCATGACACTGATGGCAGCAACCGGTTTGCTTGTGTAACTTGGGAATTTAAGTCAGCTGTATTAGCCTCCAGGTGTGGTTCTTCACCTTCCTGAAAAATCAACATGCTACCTGTATTTTTAGTAAATTTCTTTCTGCTTAAACTAACAAGAAGGGGCTTCTAGACTTTATATCTTAGAATCCTTTCTGTTCCAGTCATCTGATCTCCTTCTCCCTTCACCTCTTTTTTTGGAGAAGGGGCCAGCTACCTACAAGTATTCTGGCCTAGAGAATTCCATGAATTGTATAGTCCATGGAGTTGAAAAGTCATACATGACAGAGCATGACTTTTTTTGGCTGAACTCTGTGTCAGATAGATGGGTAGAGATATCCATCATGAATCAGTGCCAGAATACTATTCTTCTTGGAATAAATCAAAATGTAAATTTTTTTGGTGATCTTTCAATGGCTTCCCTGGTGGCTCAGACGGTAAAGCATTTGCCTGCAATGCGGGATACCTGGGTTCGATCCCTGGGTTGGGAAGATCCTCTGGAGAAGGAAATAGGAACCCACTCCAGTACTCTTGCCTGGAAAATTCCATGGACAGAGGAGCCTTGTAGGCTACAGGCCATGGTGTCACAAAGAGTCGGATATGACTGAGCGACTTCACGCACTCACTTTGATGATGACAAAAGTGCCCACTGTCCACAATAAAGCATCTCAGGACTGAGCAGTGAGTCAATCTGGTATTATGAGGGGTTTTCTTCTCTCTGTCATCTCACTCCAAAATTTAATGTAGAAAATTGTTCTAAGTAAATAACTGGCAGAACTTGAGATCTCTTGAGAGAGAGACTGACTGATGGAAAAGATAAGGAACAGAGGAATCAGAAAGAGTAGGGGGAAAGTGGATCTATGATGAGAACAAACTGTGAAAACAATTGAAAGAGAACAAGATGACACAAAGTATATTGGGGTTTGATCATTGTCTGCCTGGAACTTTGGAACGGAAAGGCTTCTCTATGTTTAAATATGTGCCCCGTACCTTCAATTGTAATGTTCACTTACAATTTATTTTGATTAATTACTGTTCCCTCCCATTGTCTCCTCTACAATGGACGTATCAAGCATGGGTAACCCACCAAGACATTAACCTCATTGCCTCTTTTGCATCCTCCTCCTGTAGTCCTCACCTTTTAAATCATACTCTACTTGCTTTCCCAGCCCTGTTCCTCTCCTTTTCCTGATAAATCACCCTCCCTTTTGTCTCGTATCCCACTTACACAGGCTTTCACAAAGGTATTATATTTGTAAAGGTCTGCATTCTCCATGTATCCTTAATGGGATTTTGCTTTCTCAAGGTATAAAACCCCTGGATGGGGCAGACTTTTGATCTTATTTTTCCCTGTCTTCTGATTCTGCCCCACCTCTACAGTTCCAAGGAGAGACATCTTCAGTTTTCCTTGAACCTACGATCTTACAGTGCGTGGCTTGGTAGCATAATAATGTAACAGGGCCTTACACTGGGAGGCTCATGTGCTGTTTTGTTGTTCATTCATTTCATGCTCTTCAGCCTGACTCTGGCTCACCTTAAGATCCCCTGCTTTTACTCTACACATCTCTCTTCTTAGATACCTTAATTCTGTCTTGTCATGGCCCCTCTTCATACCCCAAACTGAACATAAAGTGAATTTTGGTGGGTTATTGGGAGATGTGTATGATTCAGTTCAGTTCAGTTGCTCAATTATGTGCAACTCTTTGACCCCATGGACTGCAGCATGCCAGGCTTCCCTGTCCATCACCAACTCCCAGAGTTTGCTCAAATTCATATCCATCAAGTCAGTGATACCATCCAACCATCTCATCCTCTGTTGTCCCCTTCTCTTCTTGTGTATGATTATCTGAATGCAATGTATATTTATACAGAGGCTGACATGGCTAGTAACGTGTGTAGACATCTACATGACTGTATTCTATGGGGTTATACAACAGAAAAAGTCACAAGTCTCTGGGTACCCCAGCCAGGGCATGCATCCTCCAAAATAGCACTTCACTATTTTGAGAGATGTGTTTCCAAGGGAGAGCCGCCTACTAGCAATTTCAGTACTTTCATTTTTTCTTCAGGAGCGTGATGCCAAATGTACTTCTTATCAAAGAGATTAGAGGGAATCAGAGGCATCTGCTTTAAATGTAAATATGCCAATCATTCAAAAAGTCACTCTCATTGGTAACATGCTTCTGAAAGACTCGATAGAACACACTGGAAGGAAATGGGACCTTAGCTAAGATTCTGTGACTGGATTTCTTGTCTACCTTTCAGCTCTCTCCCTCATTTGTCTTCTTACCCTCTTGTAATTGCTTCCTCTTTTGGCATGTATTTCACAATAGTGTAAAAGATACTCAGTCAGCTCTTCTGAGCTAGGAAGGAATGAGGTATCTGAAGTCTGTCCATCCATCCTTACCTGGACTCACTCACCCACCCAGGACTTAACCTGATAAGGTCTTCTGGAAACAGATAAATAAGACACTGACTGAAATCTTTACCTGACTCTTCATTTCAGGAAATCTGGACTTATGCATTTGATCAAACACTGAACTTTAGCAGGTAGCCAGCATCTTCACTTTGTGAAGATCAAAACTGTGGGTGTGTGCTCAGTTGCTCAGTTGTGTCTGACTCCGTGTGACCCCATGGACTGTAGCCTACCAGGCTCCTCTGTCCATAGAACTTTCCAGACAAGAATACTGGAGTGGGTTGCCATTTCCTACTCCAGGGGATATTACTGACCCAGGGATCAAACCGGAGTCTCTTGCATCTCCTGCATTGGCAGACGATTCTTTACCAATGAGCTACTGCTGCTGCTGCTGCTGCTGCTGCTAAGTCGCTTCAGTCGTGTCCGACTCTGTGCAACCCCATAGACGGCAGCCCACCAAGCTCCCCCATCCCTGGGATTCTCCAGGCAAGAACACTGGAGTGGGTTGCCATCTCCTTCTCCAGTGCATGAAAGTGAAAAGTGAATGTGAAGTCGCTCAGTCATGTCTGACTCTTAGGGACCCCATTGACTGCAGCCCACCAGGCTCGTCCGTCCATGGGATTTTCCAGGCAAGAGTACTGGAGTGGGGTGCCATTGCCTTCTCCAAACGAGCTACTAGTGAAGTCCAAAGATCAAAAGAGGACTCCGCTAAACGCAGCTCGTTGTAGTAGCACAGGTGAGCTAGCATGCTCATAATGACAAATCAGTGTAAGTATGTCTTCCTCCTCTTGTTCTGTGATCTCCTTACTTGCACACCTTGAGGGCTGCTGCTAATGACTATTATAGATATATGCAGTGGAGGGTTCTCCCTTGTCTCTTCATCAAATCAGTGAAAATCAGATATATTCATGAGGAAGACACTCATGCTTTGTATCTTCAAAAAGACAGAGCCACCCTGCATTTCAGTTTTTATGTAAAACTTACATGTGATGAGATGCACATATTTGTACACCTATGAGTAGGGAAATGGGGGGACTTACAGGGCTAATATAATGTTATGTTTTGTTATGATAATTTTTTGTAAATTACAGAAAGTGTATTATTTTAACTGAAAACATAATTCAATCTAAATGGAGTCTTCTAGAATCTTTTCAACATAATACAAAGTTTTACATAGTACCTATATATATAATTTTCAGTTTATAATTGTGCTGCAGTCCATGGGGCCGCAAAGAGTCGGACACGACTGAGTGACTGAACTGAATTAAATATATGTATTAATATACATATATATGGGCTTCCCTGGTGGCTCAGTGGTAAAGAATCTGCCTGCCAGTGCAGGAGATGTGGGTTTGATCCCTAATCTGAGAAGATCCCACATTCTGCAGAGCATCAAAGTCCATGTGCCACAACTATTGAGCCCATGCTCTAGAGCCTGGAAGCCATGACTATTGAGCCCATGTGCTGCAAGTCCTGAAGTCTGCGTGCCCCAGAGCCTGTGCTCTGCAATAAGAGAAGCCACTGCAATGAGAAGCCTTAGCTAGAGAGTATCCTCCACTTGCTACAACTAGAGAAAAGCCAGAACAGCAACAAAGACCCAGCATAGCCAAAATAAATAAATAAATAAAACTATTAAAAAAATATATATGTATATAAAATTACCTCCCTAGAATTTTAACTTTTAAGAAGTTAAATTTTAATGAGAAGCTAAAATAAATATACTTGCTTTAACTGGCTGTTGTATTACATTTTTTAGAAGATATGTAAAGATATTAACTTTCTCATCCATTTAAAATACATTTTCAGTGGTGGTGGTTTCAAATGAAATTTATCTGCTTGTTTCTATAACTCTGATATTGTGCAGTTTTTCTTTCTGAAGTTGTCATAAATAAGAATGGGCTTTTGTTTTAGCTGGTGTCATTTTATATGACTAGAAGAGGTTAGTTATTGCAGAGTCTAAGTGGAAACATGTTGGTAAATTGACACTCATCAGAAAGGCCCATTTATTATTTCTGTGTCTAATTAAATATAATGAATCCACTTCAAGAGGCTTTACTCATGTGATGTATAATGCTGTCTTCATTCAATAATTGAACGGCATGCCCTTTATCATTATGCTTATGTAGAATTGAATAAAAAGCTGTGTAGTCAGTCCTGATGACATGGACCAGGTTCTTCTTTCTGGGGATAACAATGGATGAGGAGCTTTTCTAGGTAGTCTGAAATATTCCTGTATTATGATATGTAGTCTGTAGGATATGTAGTGTGTACTAAGGTGCAGATATCTTGATTTTTTTTTTTTTTTACAGAGTATTAATTTTGGGCTTGAATTTGAGTGGAGTAAATTTTGAGTTTCACGAGTCTTTAACAACTGATTTGCATGCAAGTCTTTGGCTTCCCTCCATGGCTGAAACTGTGGGTTGCTGGCCCTACCTCACTCAAAGGTGGCTCTTTCTGCATCTTCTTTGATGGGACCAGCCCTCTAATGTACATGTTTATGCTGTTGTTGTTCAGTTGCTCAGTAGTGTCTGACTGTTTGCGCCCCATGGACTGTTTGTGCCCCATGGACTGCAGCACCCAGGCTTCCCTGTCCTTCACTATCTCCTGGAGTTTGCTCAAATTCATGTACATTGAGTCAGTGATACCATCCAACCATCTCATCCTCTGTCATTCCCTTCTCCTCCTGCCCTCAATCTTTCCCAGCATCAGGGTCTTTTCCAATGAGTCAGTTCTTCCCATCAAGTGGTCAAAGTATTGGAGATTCAGCTTCAGCATCAGTCCCTCCAATGAATATTCATGACTGATTTCCTTTAGGATTGACTGGTTTGACCTCCTCACAGTCCAAGGGATTCTCAAGAGTCTTCTCCAGCACCACAATTCGAAAGCATCAGTACTTTGGCACTCAGCCTTCTTTATTTTCTAGCTCTTACATCTGTACATGACTACTGAAAGAAAACATAGCTTTGACTACATGGAATTTTGTTGGCAAAGTGATGTCCTTGCTTTTTAATATGATGCCTAGGTTTGTTACAGCTTTTCTTCCAAGGAGCAAGTGTCTTTTGGCTGCAATTCCTGTTCACAGAGTTTATACTGAAGACAACATAGTTTTTACTGTTTCATAGCTTCCCAAGGTGACATCATTACCATCAACAAGGTGACACCTATCTAGAAGCTACCATTAATAATTTTTTGCTCAATATGTGTCGATAACATACACATGCACTCTTGTATATACAAGAGTATATACTCTTGTCTGTACACACACATATATAACACATTGCATAATACATAGCACACATTTATTTTCTATAATTAGTGACATTTCAAGTGTGTACATGTAAAAAAAGTTATTAATAAAAAATCAATATTTTCACACAATATTATCCTGAAGGCAGTGTCTTTATAGTTGTAGGAAAAAAAGATAAGCAACAAACCAAAAAACAATTCAAAAAATACATGCTTGTGTGTGTGTGTGTGTGTGTGTGTGTGTTTTGGAGGAGGTCATGGAGAGTTTTACAGTTTTAGCTCTTAAGGTCTTTTGAGTCATTTCAGCTAACTTTTTGTATATGTATAAAATAAAGTTTATTAAAATATTGTGTTAATGTAATGTGATCATAACCTGGAGGAGGGTATGACAACCCACTCCAGTACTCTTGCCTGGAGAATCCCATGGCCAGAGGAGCCTGGCAGACTATAGTCCATGATCCTAAAGAGTTGGGCACGACTGAACTGACTGAGCACAGCAATGTGATCATAAATGTTCCTAAAAGGGGAAGAAAGAAGAAATGAACTAGAGACATAGAGACTTAAGAGGGGCTCAGCCGAATATTACTGGCTTTGAAAATGAAGAGGGGTCATGGCCCAAGGAATGTGGGCAGCGTTTACTAGATAGAAAAGTTAAGAAAACACATTCCTCCAGAGCTTCTAAAAGATACACCTTGTCAACACCTTGTCTTTAGCCCAGTGAGACCCATTTCAAATTATTGACTTGCAGAACTGTAAATGAAATAAAATAAATTTATGTTGTTTTAACTACAAAGTTAGTGAAAATTTGGGCAGGAATGGAAATCTATTACAAGAGATAAAACGGTGTGGTAATAGTCAGACTTTCATATCCTGTCTTGAGCAGAGAATAAAAAAAAAAAAGAACTATAGACTACCATTCCAACTGGCTTCTAGCTATCTTAGTCTAAAGTTTTCACTTTTTTGTGTAACCTAATCTGGAGATATTGACAGTGTGTTTATTTTTTTTTTTTTTTTTTTGCGACTCCATGGGTCTGTAGGCTACAGGGACTGTAGCCTGCCAGGCTCCTCTGTCCATGGAATTTTCCAGGCAAGAACACTGGAGTAGGTAGCCCTTTCTTTCTCCAGGGGATCTTCCCAACCCAGGGATTGAACCTGGGTCTCCCAACTTGCAGGCAGATTCTTTACCACCTGAACCACCAGAAGCCATACAGCTCAGTATAAATGAGTGGGTGTTTTGCAGTGGATTCAATGAGTATATTGAAGGAAAGTGATGGGTGTAATTTACTGTAAATCAAGAAAGCTTGCAGACTATTTCAGGTCACTGTGTTCAGGTTGGGTTAGGCTATAGGGACAGTTAAGGATAATCACTGTTTTAGTTTTGTCATGGCAGAACAGCTCAGCTCATCCATCACTTGCTTAATTCTTTGAAGGCACCAAATGGAAAGCAGTACCTTGGATCTTATTAAACTTTGAAGCAAAATTTTTATTTAAAGAAAAACACATGACAACAAAAGATTGGCACTAAGAGATACGTTATAATTGATGGGTAATTGGCCACAGAAAATCCTTGCTTTGACAGCCAGAAGAGAATCTTTAAACCAAGTTACAGCAGCTAGTGAAAGAGGGTGACTCTGAAAGAGATGAAAATGCCAAGAAGCAAAGTAACATGAGGAATGTGCTAATATTTCCTGGGCTCAAAATTATCCTTTATCCTGCCCAAATCTGGCAAGAAAAACCTAGTAGATTTTTTTTTTTCTAGTTGTTTTTATGGTAGATTGTGTTCACCACAAATCCACAGTACACTGACGGAGAGTGACACGACCCACTCCTCAAGTCAGTGCTTCCCCGACACATGAAAGAGAAAACAGAGAACTATCTCGAGTCAGGGAAGTGACTCTGAAGACGTGTGTGCAGAATAAACTCAGGAGACCCTGGGTTCTCATTTTTGAAGTGACTAATTCTGTGCTAAATAAGGTGACTCACATAGATGTTTTAAAGTTGGAAAAGGGAACCCTCTTACACTGTTGGTGGAAATGCAAACTAGTACAGCCATTATGGAGAACAGTGTGGAGATTCCTTAAAAAACTGGAAATAGAACTGCCATACGACCCAGAAATCCCACTGCTAGGCATACACACCTAGGAAACCAGAATTGAAAGAGACACGTGTACCCCAATGTTCATCGCAGCACTGTTTATAATAGCCAGGACATGGAAGCAACCTAGATGTCCATTGGCAGACAAATGGATAAGAAAGCTGTGGTACATATACACAATGGAGTATTACTCAGCCATTAAAAAGAATACATCTGAAGCAGTTCTAATGAGGTGGATGAAACTGGAGCCCATTATACAGAGTGAAGTAAGCCAGAAAGAAAAATACCAATACAGTATACTAATGCATATATATATAATTTAGAAAGATGGTAAGGATAAGCCTGTATGTGAGACAGCAAAAGAGACACAGATATATAGAACAGTCATTTGGACTCTGTGGGAGAGGGAGAGGGTGGGATGATTTGGGAGAATGGCATTGAAACATGTATAATATCATATGTGAAACGAATCTCCAGACCAGGCTTGATGCATGACACAGGATGCTCTGGGCTGGTGCACTGGGATGACCCAGAGGGATGGTATGGGGAGGGAGCTGGGAGGGGGGTTCAGGGTGGGGAACACGTGTACACCTGTGGTGGATTCATGTTGATGTATGGCAAAACCAATACAATATTGTAAAGTAATTAGCCTCTGATTAAAATAAATACATTTATATTGAAAAAAAAAATAAAGTTGGCTGCAGTAGTGGCTCAGAGGACAATGCAGAAACCAACATCAGAAGGACAGAGCCTCTACTCTCTCTGTCCATGATCAAGGAGTTTCTAATAAGGTAATTGAGAGAAATTGCTGATCAGTTTCAGAACCAATCTGCACCATCATGTGCTCAGTAGCTATAGCTCCTGTGACTGTGTGTTGTATGTGTGCCCACTTACATCTCTCTGTTTAAATTAATTGCATACCACAAGGTGGGGGTCACTTTCTTTTTCTAGAGAAAGAAATGGCATCCCACTCCAGAACTCTTGCCTAGAAAATTCCATGGACTGAGGAGCCTGGTAAGCTGCAGTCCATGGGTCACAAAGAGTCAGACATGACTGGGCAACTAACAATAACACTAACAAATATATATATATATATATATATATATATATATATATATATATATATATTGAATTCTACAGCATACATTTATTTTTGATTAATACTGGTCTTTGTAACACCTACAATAGAATAATTGTTCTGTGTCTTATTTATGAGACTATCTGAACTGGGTGAAGTCATTGTCTTTTGAACCAGTAAGATGAAACAAAGGGTAAACAAAATTCTTTGTAAAACAGTGCCTAACAGGAAGCCTGGCATGCTACAGTCCATGGGGTTGCAAACAGTCAGACATGACTGAAGGACTGAACTGATACTGATACTGATAACATAACCTAACTCTATTTTAGTGTCATCCCTCATGTTAAGAAGGGGGCATAACAAAAATAATGATATGATAATGATAATGTTTAATATTATCATGCACAAGATATTTACAAGGACTTAAGTGGATTATCTGAGCTGCCCTGATGGCTCAGATGGTAAAGAGTCTGCCTGAAATGCAGGGGACCTGGGTTCTATCCCTGTGTTGGGAAAATCCCCTGGAGGAGGAAATGGAAATCCACTCCAGTATTCTTGTTTGGAAAATTCCATGGACAGAGGAGCCTGGCAGGCTACTGTTCATGGGGTCGAAAGAGTCTGACACTACTGAGTGACTAACACTTAAGTGTATTATGTAATTGAGTATTCAAAAAATACCATAAGGAATGGACTACTATCATCTCCATGATGAGGAAATCCCAGCTGAGAGATATTGGTAACTTTTTCAAACTCAGTTAGTAACAGAATAATAGAGTCATGATTTGAACACAGGTTGGCCTGATCATAAAGGGCCAGGTTTAAGAAGTATGCTATCATAGGAGATCCAGGCATTGGGCCATAGCCAGAACAGTATCTGCATTTTTAATATTTTGATCCTCTCCCATTCTCTAAATGCTGAAATCTTCCAATATTTGACGAGATGGGACCTCAGTCCAACACATCTACATTTCTAATTTTGTAGATATATAACACAAGGCATAGAAAAGCAAAGATATGTGTGTACATTGTGATTGAACATCCTTCTATTCTTGCCTTAGCCTTTTCCTCAGTCTCCTAACTTCCTAATCTTCCTCATGTGCCTCAGTGTTGTTGAGAGGCTCAAATAGAGGTGTTCACCTCACATCTGACATGTTCCTTCTTGGTCCTAATCTTGAGCGTATCAATAAACACTGACTCATAAACCAAAGAACCTGAATGAGTTGGACAAAAAGTTGTGCATTTCCAGTTAATCCAGAAATTTGATGGGACTTCCATGTTGGTCCTGGGGTTAGAATCTGCATGCCAATTCAGGGGACATGGGTTCGCTTCCTGGTCCAGGAAGATCCCATGTGATGAGGAGCAACTAAGTCCACTCACTGCAACTTCAGAAGCCCATGGTGCCTTGAGCCCATACTCTGCAACAAGAGAAGCCTCCACAGTGCAAAGTCTGAGCACCACCACTAGATAATGTTCATGAAGACCCAGCACAGGCGAAAAATAAATAAGCAAAAAAGAATATGCAAACTCTTCTAAAAATAAATGAAATTTGGTGAGATAAGGAAAACCTGGCAAATGCCTGGGCCTCCACATAATGCTTTATTTAGTGGCATTCAAAGTAGAATATTTGTATTGTCACTGTTTCAAAGTGATGGCAAGACCAAAGCACAATGTAGACAGGCTGAGAGGATTGATTATTTTTAGTGAGCCAGCAGATGGCAAATGCAGTTCAGCAAAGGAACACGAAAGGAACTGATCACAAATGTTATATGCTAATCATATGACGCTTGGATGGGAAAACATTTTCTTTATGGCTATTATGTGAAAATAATGAAAACCATTAGCTTAATGCATAAGTAGTAAGTTCCATTTTTAATATTCACTGAATTATATGCATGCATATTTTTCAATGAATAAGGCATTGTTTAGTATATTTGATGTAGTCTGAGAGCTCTTATGCTAGGCCATATGCAGCAGGGGTTATTATATGGCTCTAAACACAAGAGATTGGAAATTTTTATGGGAGAGTTTTACCATTTAGGCATATTCAAGCTGAAATACAAGAGACTTCATCTTGGGAAGGATCAATAAGTCATTACCATTAGAACAGAAAGATATATATATATATATATATATATATTTTTTTTTTTAGGTGAAAAGTTCCCAAAATAAGACTAATATACACTTAAATTGAATCTGTAGTTTGTTTACAGCTGCTTAAACAAAGTATCCTGGACTAGGTGGCTTAAACAGGCCAGTTGAATAACAGAAATTTGTTTATTCGTGGTTCTAGAGGCTAGAAGTCTGAGATTGAGGTGTCAGCTGGATTGATTTCTTCCAAGGACTCTTTCTTTTGCTTGTAGACAGCCACCTTCTCCTTCAGTGGTCTTCATTCTGAGTGTGTACGTGTCCTAATCTCCTCCCCCTCTTTTGAGGAAATCAACCATATGCCTTGGTAATGACCTCTCTTTTTTTAACTCAATGTCCTCTTAAAAATTTGGGAGAATGGCATTGAAACATGTATAATACCATATAAGAAATGAATCACCAGTCCAAGTTCGATGCAGGATACAGGATGCTTGGGGCTGGTGCACTGGGATGACCCAGAGGGATGGTATGGGGAGGGAGGTGGGAGGGGGGTTCAGGATGGGAAACATGTGTACACCCATGACGGATTCATGTTGATTTATGGCAAAACCAATACAATATTGTAAAGTAATTAGCTTCCAATTAAAATAAATAAATTAAATTTAAAAAATTGGCCTCCAAATATAGTTACATTCTGAGGTCCTGATGGTTAGGATTTTAAATAACATGAAATTTGAGGGGGATGAAATATAACCCATAACACTGTCTTATAATACAGTCAAGGAAATAATTTCTTCTGTTGTAATCTGGTATTGTTCCTATTGAATAAATATTAATTGAAATGTATTATGTTATGTGATAGATATAGTTATGTTGAAGTTTACAATTATAATAGTCCAGAATTTGGGAGTCTAACTATATCAACAAATAATATTCTCATTTCTCACTAACATGGGCTAGATTCTAGGTGTTTCATCCCTCTTCCTCCCCAGAGGTAGAAATTATGTTTCTTATAGACTCAGACCCACTTTATGGTTCCAACATGCATTAACTCATTCATTTATTCATCAAACATTTATTGGATATTCTAGAGTTTATCATTGCTTCTTTATCTGCTTCAACACTGATGATTGGATTAGATTATAAACTACAAATAATGTGATTAAAAATAATGAAAATAAGTGGATGTTTACTATGGGCTCAGGATATCTCAAGGTTAAAATCAAGGTGTCATCTTGGCTGAATTCTTATCCTAAGGATTTGGCAAAAAATTTGCTTTCAGATTGTTGGCAGAATCCAGTTCCTTGTGGTTCCTAGACTGAAGTCCCTGCTTCCTTGTTGGCTGTCAGCCAGGGGACCACTTCCAGCTCCTAGAGACTACCTGCATTTCTTACCAGCTGGCTTTCTCCCTCTCCAAACCAGCAATAGCCTATCAGATCCTTGTCATGTTTCATATCCCTGGCTTCTGCCATTCTCTTACTTCTAGATCCAGATTTAAAGGATTAGCTTAATCCTAATTCATATGATTCATATGATTACATTAATCCTACCCACATAAGCTCCCTTTCTTAAGGACAACTATATCATATAATATAATCTAACTGTAGAAAGAAAATTCATCTTGCCCTCTCTCCAGCTAGCTGGGTATGATGATGCCAATTTAAGAGGACACAAAGAAAGATGCAAGGTGCTTACACTCTAGCCTCAGAACTGACACTTCTGCCAGAATTATCTCTTCATTTCATAGACAAAAGGAAGTCACATGGCCAAAATCAAGGGGCAAGGAAATAGTCTCTTTACCTATAGGGTAATAATTGCAAAGTCAAAAAGCAAAGAACATAGATACAAGGAGGAGTGACTCTTTTACTTTTGGTTGACCAACATTTTCTGTAAAGAGTTGGATAATAAATATTTTAGATTTTGTGGATTGTATACTCTTATCACAATAACTGTATGCTGCCATTGAGTCCTCAAAGTAACTATAGACAATACCCAAATAAAACTATTTACAAAACTGGCCTCAGGTTGGATTTGACTTGCCAGCTATAGTTTGCTGGTTCGGTCTATATTTCATCAACTATGCTCTGACTATACCTCGTATTTTGGTCAAATGCTGTCAGAACAACATCAAATAACACATTATGCAAACACTCAGTGGTTTCCCCAAACAAACATTTATTATTATGCTGACAGCTCTGCAGAGGAACTGCAGTTTGGCTGATCTAGGGTGGGTGGCTCAGTTTCAAGATGTGGGTTGGCTGGGCTTGGATCCAAGCAGCAGGTGGAGTAGGGCCTACTAGCCAGGTGTTTGTTCTGCACCCAGGTTGAAGGGGCAATGATCATCTGGTGCAAGCTCTGCTTATGGGATTCAGAGGAATGGAAGATGGAACCAGAGCTCCATAAGGCCTCTGTTCATGCCGTGTCTAGTAATATTCCATTGGCAAAAATAGTCATAGGATCAAACTGAACATAAGTAATATGATAAAGTATACTTGATCCGTGATGAGAAAAGGAGAGATGTGAATAATGACAGCAAAAATCCAAATGATCATACCTGATCGCCTCACAAGCTAAGACAATTTTCCCTAACTATTGTCTATTTTTTTGAGAGGGAGGGACCCTAGAAACACTTCACACAAGAGAGCTTATTTATCATATCAATGTGACTTACAAATGGTAGAATAATTCTAAATAAACAGGAAGCACTCCACTCTGTGTAATAGAGAAATGCTTATCTTATCATTTATAGACATCCCCCCCTATTAATTCACTTGTATTGCCATCAACTACAAAATAATGGGAAGAAAATTAACTGGAAGAGACCAATCACTGGCCATGGAAATTATGCCTAGCACCAATCAAATTCTCAGCAGGTAAACTTGCAGAAGCACTGCAAGGAAAAGTGTAGAATCTACTGCTGATCAGTTCAATTTCTCTCACTTCAAGGTGCATTGTAGACAGATTGCACCAGGTAAACCACGAAGAAAGCCCAGATATAAATCTGATTCCAAGAACTGAGAGATATGAGAGTCAGCTTATGTAAGCAAGTGGTTCTCAAATCTGGTTGGAAATATGTCACCTAAACGGCATCTTAAAAATTCTCACCAGTTTTCTAGATTTCAGATGAATCTAGGAATAAAGAGTAGTGATGCAGATACAGAGAACAGACATGTAGACATGGTGGGAGTAAGGGGGATGGGATGCATTGGGAGACTGGAATTGACATATATACATTTCCATGGGTAAAATAGATAGCCAGTGGGAACCTGCTATAAAGCACAGGGGGCTCAGCTCAGTGCTCTTGATGACCTAGAGGGGTGGGATGGGGGGTGGAGTGGAAAGGAGGTCCAAGAGGGAGGGGATATATGTTTACATATGGCTGACTCACTTGTTTGTACAGCAGAAACCAACATAACATTGTAAGGCAATTGTGCTCCAATTAAAAAAGTTCTCTGATAAAATTTCTGGGAAGAGAGTGACAGTGGTAGCATCATTTCTCAATCTTTCCAAATCTCCACATGAAACTAATAAAACTAGCTGAAGAAGTTCAGTAGCAAATCCAAAAACCTATAGCCAATAAATACAACAAAACTAGATGGCAAAGTGTTTCAGTGATCTGTTGCTGCATAACAAATTTGGGCTTCCCAGGTAGCTCAGTGGGTAAAGAACCCACTTGCAATGTCAGAGACACAGGAGATGCAGGTTCAGTTCCTGGGTCAAGAAGATCCTCTGGAGGAGGGCATGAAACCTACTTCAATATTCTTGCCTGGAGAATCCCATGGACAGAGGAGCCTGGTAGGCTACAGTCCATAGGATCACAGAAAGTTGAACATGACTGATCACACATGCATGCATGTAGGATATCTATCAGATCAGATCAGTCACTCAGTCGTGTCCGGCTCTTTGCAACCCCATGAATTGCAGCACTCCAGGCCTCCCTGTCCATCACCAACTCCTGGAGTTCACTGAGACTCACATCCATCGAGTCAGTGATGCCATCCAGCCATCTCATCCTCTGTCGTCCCCTTCTTCTCTTGCCCCCAACATCTCAGGTGGATGGTTCTGGCTCTAGGCCTCTCAGAAGGCTGCAGTCAGGGAGTGCCTGGGACTAGAACAGTGAGATAGATGCTAAAGCAGCTGAGGATGGGCCATGCAACTTGCTCTCTTCATGTGGCATCAGGGTCTTTTCACGTACTCTTTTCAAGTAGATTTGGATTTCCTCAGAGCATGATATCCTCCGGAAAGTAAGACTATGTACTTACATTATGGCTACAGGCTTCAAGAGTATTCCATCCAGCAAGGTGAATATGGTACAGTTCTTTATGACCCAGTTTCAGAAGATAGTGACATTTTAGCCATATTCTACTTAAAAATTCAGTCAAAAAAGCCAGTCCACTTTCAAGGAGAGAGGATACAGACTCGACTTCTTGGAGGAAATGGTCAGATCCATACTGTCATGTGTGTGTGTGTTTGTTGCTCAGCCGAGTCCAACTTTTTGCAACACCATGGACTGGACTGTAGTAGCCTCCCAGGCTCCTCTGTCCATGGAATTCTCCAGGCAAGAATACTGGAGTGGGTTGCCATTTCCTTCTCCAATTTTGCAATGTGAAGATGTATTTAATGACAGATATTGTTGGAGCCATCTTTGAAAAGTATCATCTTCTATACAACATATTGTGAACCTTAAAGATACAAATGAGTGGGAGCAAATTACCCTCAGCCCCAAGACTTGTATGGCGTTGCCTTTGTGTATGAGGAAGCAGCAGCAGCAGGGGGCATGTGATGAGCCTGGAAACAGAAAAATCACAAAACAACCAACAGCTGTGCACAGGACCTATTATAGATGGACTGCATAGTAGCAGCTGAAATTGGGAGGAGATCTGCTTCTTTCAATAGCTGGGGAATGTAAAAGTTCAGTGGTAAGAAGAACGCAAGGGGCTGAAGTAGCTGTTTTATACTCTTGAACGTTACCTGACAGAGTTTCCTTATAAATCAGGGCTTATAAGGGGAAGACATTTCTGGAAATTGAATCAAAATTGAGTAGGATAGAACATTAAAGATAAGGGAAAAGACATTCAGGTAATAGTGAGGAGGAGAGCACTCAGATGTATTAGAAAGGAAGTTGCCATATTTTGGCGCTTGCATACATGCTAAGTCACTTAAATCATGTCTGATTCTTTGCGACCCCATGGACTGTAGCCCACCAGGCTCCTCTGTGAATGGGATTCTCCAGGCAAGAATACTGGAGTGGGTTACTGTGCCCTCCTCCAGGGGATCTTCTTGACCCAGGGATTGAACCCGTGTCTCTTGTGTCTCTTATATCTCCTGCACTGTGAGGTGGATTCTTTATCACTGGCACCACCTTTGAAGCCCATTTTGGCACTACACAAATACAATAGGACATCGACTATTGAGGACACAGACTAAGGCTAAACATGGGGGATTAAAAAACTTATCAGCTTGCGCTAGGACTCTGGCTGACAAAGCCAAAAAAAGAACCTAAAAAACAGGGCCTTCTCTCAAAAAGAGATTCATGAGGAATAACCCCAAAGGCAGGAGGGAAAAACCCAGTGTTGGTTACATTTTTTCCAACTTTGTGTTTATATGACATGACCAGGTAAAATAAAGTACTGACTAGGGATAGCCATCATGTTTTTAGCCAGTTGGAGTTGCATTCATTCTTTTCCTTCATTCATCAAATATTTATTGGGTCCTCAGGATTTACCAGGAAATGCGGCAGAAGCTGTGAACAGAACATCTTTTATCTTGGCTCAGCTCTACCCTTCTCATTTGATTCCAAATCTAGTCTTGTTTGCATGCTTGTTGCTGTTGTTTAGTTGCTAAGTCCTGTCCAGTGCCTCTGCCACCCCATGGTGGCAGAGAGCCAGCCAGGCTCCTCTGTCCATGACATTTTCTAGGCAAGAATACTGGAGCAGGTTGCCATTCCCTTCTCCAGGGGATCTTCCTGACCCAGGAAGAACCTGGGTCTCCTGCACTTCAGGCAGATTCATTACCGTTTGAGTCACCAGGGAGGCATACTATATATCTTAATATGTCTCAAAAAATGTGAAGTTCTATACTGAAGCAACTTATATTTGATTTTTCATGGGCACTTGAACTGTTAGTACTCTGTGATTTTCATTAAAGAAAGAAATCACCATATGGTTTATTTATCAGATGTGTGAGTTACAGAATTGGTCATGGATTTTGAATACTAAGGAGGTTAATTAATATTCTCGCCTGAAAGTAGCACCACTTTACTTTTATAGGGAGATGGGCTCATGAATTACCAGTGAATAGAACTTATATTTCTTTTAATAAAAAAAGTGATTGTTATCTGTTTTAAAGCATGGCATGCATACATATTTCAGAGTCATATTGCATTTGAAACATTGATTTGGCATTAAAAATTACAAGAACATGTTAGCAAACATGAGTCTCTGTGCCAATAAATCTTAAGATGTCCCTCAAAGAAATACTAATTTGGAATGGAACTTAGTTCAGATCTCCTGACATGCTGAGTTAATCACAATAAACTGACTCACTGTAGAACCGTTTAATACTTCCCTTTTAAAATTTGAAGAATGAAAACATAGTTTAAGTAATGGATGCTAAGTTGTTCTTTCTGACAACAGTTAGCTTAAGAAGCTAATTGCTTCTTTAAGGTAGCACCTTTTTAATGGTGCTTTCAGTAGAGACATTGCTTGTCTCCTTGTAAGCAAGGACAATCAATCACCCATTCAGCTCTTGGAGTGTACCACCTTTTATTTAAACACGCATGCGGGAGAAGGGGAGGCAGGCTATAATTCAGCCCTGTTTTATAGCATTTGGAATGGGGATTCTATTTGTCAAAACATTGATCTTACTCATCTTGAATCTGGCTGAAAAATGATGTCACTGCACCGGATTTGCACGGTCATGAATAGCTTGGAATCTATACTGAAACCATAAAACTTGCCAAAGACACAGTATTTCATCAATGCAAAGCAGCTCATCTTTTCTCCAGTGGATGAAGGAGACTAGAGCTTTGCATACCACTTGTAGTGTGCTAAGTCACTTCAGTAGCGTCTGACTCTTTGCAACCCCAGGAACTCTGGCCCACCAGGCTCCGCTGTTCATGGGTTCTCTAGGCAAGAATACTGGAGTGGGTTGCCATGCTCTCCTCCAGGGGATCTTCCTGACCAGGGATTGAACCTGCGTCTCTTACCTCAAACACAGTGGTGGGTTCTTTACTACTAGTGCCACCTGGAAAGCCCAATAGTGTACTTTGCAAACTCCTTTGGGTATGGCATCTGCTGAATCCTTACAGCAATATTACAAGGTACTTCTTTTTCTTTTATACAATAAAACTGAGACTTGCAATCTGCAATTTATCCAAGGCATTGAACAGAACTAGAAACTAAAGTTTCAAAATTCAACCCAAATAATCTTTCTATTAAAGAGTACTATCTTAGTGTTTGATGGTCAAATGCTTAAATCTGGTCTGGTGAACTCGTTTTTATGTAAGAGAGTTCAGTTCAGTTCAGTTGTGTCCGACTCTTTGCGACACCATGAATCGCAGCACGCCAGGCCTCCCTGTCCACCATCAACTCCTAGAGCTCACCCAAACCCACGTCCATCGAGTCAATGATGCAATCCAGCCATCTCATCCTCTGTCGTCCCCTTTTCCTCCTGTCCCCAATCCCTCCCAGCATCAGAGTCTTTTCCAATGAGTCAACTCTTCGCATGAGGTGGCCAAAGTACTGGAGTTTCAGCTTTAGCATCATTCCTTCCAAAGAACACCCAGGCCTGATCTCCTTTATTTTTTTTTTTTAATTTTTTCAATTTTATAGAAATATAATTGCCATACAATATTGCAGTAGTTTTAGTTTCACAACATAATGATTTGATTATGTATCAATTGAGAAATGACTACCGCAGTAAGTTTAGTCACTATAGATCACCTTCAGTATAGTTCAATTCAGTCACTCAGTTGTATTTGATTCTTTGCGACCCCATGGACTGCAGCATGCCAGGCTTCCCTGTCCATCACCAACTCCCTGAGTTTACTTAAACTCATGTCCATCAAGTCAGTGATGCCAACCAACCATCTTATCTGTTGCCCCCTTCTCTTCCTGCCTTCAATCTTTGCCAGCATCAGGATATTTTCAAATGGGTCAGTTCTTCAGGTGGCATCAGGTGGCCAAAGTATTGGAGTTTCAGCTTCAGCATCAGTCCTTCCAGTGAATACTCAGGACTGATTTCCTTTACGATTGATTGGTTTGATCTCCTTGCTGTCCAAGAGACTCTTCTCCAGCACCACAGTTCAAAAGCATCAATACTTTAATGCTCAGCTTTCTTTATGGTCCAACTCTCACATCCATATATGACTATTGGAAAAAGCATAACTTTGACTAGATGGACCTTTGTCAGCAAAGTGATATATCTGCTTTTTATTTTTTAATTAATTAACTAATTGTTTTTACTTCACAATATTGTATTGGTTTTGCCATACATCAACATGAATCCACCACGGGTATACATGTGTTCCCCATCCTGAACCCCCCTCCCTCCTCGCTCCCCATATCACTTATCTCCTTTAGAATAGACTGGTTGGATCTCCTTGCAGTCCATGGGACTCTCAAGAGTCTTCTCCAACACCACAGTTCAAAAGCATCAATTTTTCGGCACTCAGCTTTCTTCACAGTCCAACTCTCACATCCATACATGACTACTGGAAAAACCATAGCCTTGACTAGACGGACCTTTGTTGGCAAAGTAATATCTCTGCTTTTGAATATGCTATCTAGGTTGGTCATAACTTTCCTTCCAAGGAGTAAGCATCTTTTAATTTCATGGCTGCAATCACCATCTGCAGTGATTTTGGAGCCCATAGAAATAAAGTCTGACACTGTTTCCACTGTTTCCTCATCTATTTCCTATGGAGTGGTGGGACCAGAGGCCATGATCTTAGTTTTCTGAATGTTGAGCTTTAAGCCAACTTTTTCACTCTCCTCTTTCACCTTCATCAAGAGGCTTTTTAGTTCCTCTTCACTTTCTGCCATAAGGGTAGTGTCATCTGCATATCTGAGGTTATTGATACTTCTCCTGGCAATCTTGAATTCCAGCTTGTGCTTCTTCCAGCCCAGCATTTCTCATGATGTACTCTGCATAGAAGTTAAATAAGCAGGGTGACAATATACAGCCTTGACGTACTCCTTTTCCTATTTGGAACCAGTCTGTTGTTCCATGTCCAGTTCTAACTGTTGCTTCCTGACCTGCGTATAGGTTTCCCAAGAGGCAGGTCAGGGGGTCTGGTATTGCCATCTCTTGAAGAATTTTCCACAGTTTATTGTGATCCACACAGTCAAAGGCTTTGGCATAGATATATACACACATATAAATGTTACATATACTTATAAATGTACCTGTATATCTCTATGTGCTTGGTTGCTCAGTCATTTGATCATGTCCGACTCTTTAGAAACATACATACATATATATATATATATACATATATAAATACACACACACACACACACCCAGGTGGCACAGTAGTAAAAGAATCTGCTGGCTAATGCAGGAGAAGCAAGAGACACAGGTTCGATCCCTGGGTCAGAAAGATCTCTTGTAAGAGGGCATGGCAACCCACTCCAGTATTCTTGCCTTGAAAGAGGACCTTGTGAGTTACAGTCCATGGGGTCGCAAAAGAGTTGGACATGACTTAGTGACAGAACAACACACACCACAAGAAACAGAACAAAAGAGTTTAAGAAATTGGCTCACTTGATTGTAGAGGCTGACAAGTATAAAATTTGTATAGCAGGCCAGCAGGCTGGAGACTCAGGTAAGTGTTGATGCTTCAGTTTTTAAGAACTTCAACTGACTGGATATGAACCACCCTCATTATGGAGAGTAATCTGCTTTGTTCAAAGTGTACTAATTTAGACATTTATCATATCTAAAAAGTACTTTAGCAGCAAGTCTTTGACAAAACAACCAGGGGTCATAGCCTGACAAAATTGACAAGAACTTTATCATCACATGTGGGATTAGGATTTTAGTTTAACAGCAGCAACACAGCTTGGGGAAAAGTGGAACATGCATCAGAGAAATGTAAAGTGGTGCATCCAGCTGGGAAAACGGGCTGGAAGATATAAGCAAATCTTATATGGGTTGATCAATGCCTAGATGATCAGTCTGGATGAGTCTATCATCAGTAGAATCAATAAGAGCCAGTGGAACAGATCTGTCATGTTGAATTCCTCCCTGACAACTAGTTGTGCCAGCAGGTATGACAACATGGATTCACCATAGGCAAAACATTTTCTTCTGCTTTGGGGTCAAAAGCCATCCCCAGAGGGTTGGGGTGCATATGAGAGAAGTGGATGACTTCTCTGAGCTATTAGAATCTCATGCACATGGGGAAAGATGGGTGGCAGGGGGGGGGATATGATGAAAAGAGAAGAATTTAGTATCACTGAAGACCCCCATGTGACTACTGCTTTAATAGAAAAAGTTATTGAGGAACTTTATAAAAAATAACTTGAAATTGCATTAATGTAGCTTGCTTTTTACAAAGGCAAGAAAGGAGAAGGTAATAGAATACAGCTGGGAGGAAATATAAAATCAATACATACTTATACCAGAACTAATAAGATTCCCCACCAAACTTACATTAGAGATCCTATAAGATGTGCATGCTTGGTAGCTCAGGCATGTTCGACTCTTGGCAACCCCATGGACTGTAGCCCACCAGCCTCCTCTGCCCGTGGAATTTTCCAGGCAAGAATACTGGAGTGGGTTGCCATTTTCTTCTCCAGAGGATCTTCCCGACCTGGGGATCGAAGCTGTGGCTCCTGTGTCCCCTGCAATGGAGGCAGATTCTTTTACCCACTGAGCCTGTAAGATATTAACTCATTAAATAATCATGATAACTGTAGAATACATCCACTGTATGGATGAGGAACCTGAGTCAGAGAAATTATGTAACAAAACCAAGATCACACAACTACTCTGATGCAGATTTGGGCCTTTTTACCCTGAAAATTTGGATTTGAAATCCATTCTTTTTTTTCCTTCCTGTTCTGTGTTGCATGCTGCATTTCCCTAAGACCTATTTTAACATAGACTTAACTGAGTGAGTCTACACCATGTTATTGGAATTCAGTCACTTTCATCCGAACAGTTTATCCATAGTGGTTTAGTTGCTAAGTCATTCTTGCAACCCCATAGACTGCAGCCGGCCAGGCTCCTCTGTACATGGGATTTCCCAGGCAAGAATACTGGAGTGGGTAGCATTTCCCTTCTCCAGGGGATCCTCCCAACCCAGGGATAGAACATGAGTCTCCCTCATTGCAGGCTGATTCCTTACTGTCTGAGCCACTAAGGATGCTAATTTATCCACGTGCTATGCTGTGCTTAGTCATTCAGTCATGAGCGACTTGACTAATTATTTCTTTACATATTAAGAATTGGAACAATTGGATCTGGCCACTATTTAGTTGGAAAGGTAAATTTCTTGTCTTGTGAGCCAGTGTAATGAGTCATATTTTGACTCTGAAAAGAGTTGATAGTATTTGTGTATTTGAGAGCACACCAAGCAATTTCTTTTAATTTTTTGAGGAGAACTCCTTCACGGGAAAGATTTCCTTTCTAGAATGTCATAGGTTCTTCCAGTTCTTTTGCTAAAGATCCTCTTTCCCCTTACCTTGTTAAAGGCTTTTTCTTCTCCTTTTCATATGTCAGATTATCCTTGATTTACACTGTTCCTGTGTTCCTTCTCTTTTGTTATATGAAAAGAATTCATCACATTCACCTTGGTTTCCCAGCGAAGGAAATCTGTAATCCATCTATGTAATTGCTGTGTCCTGCAGTTAACAGTAAGCCCTATGAGAAACACTGGGGATCTTTATTTTCTACTGCAAGTCCTAAATGTTTTTGCTCAGTTGTCAAGTAGACTTTTATTGTAAACAAGCTTACTAAATGACATTTCTCATTCAACTGACTTATTCCTCAATATGATTATAGGTTTATAAAGTACATGTATTTGTTATTTAACACACTTTGCTGTGTATCCTAAGCTTTAGTGTTTTTAATTTCCTTGAAACACACTGAGTACTCTTATTAATATTTTTAATTTAACAAGTATCCAATAAGTATTAAATTATAGTGGTTTAGTCACTAAGTCATGTCCAACTCTTGGGACCTTATGAACTGTAGCCTGCCAGCCTCCTCTGTCCATGGTGTCCCCAGGCAAGCATACTGGTGTGGATTGCCATTTCCTTCTTCAGGGGATCTTCCCAACCAGGGGTTGAACCCACATCTCTTGCATTGCAAGCAGCCTCCTGCATTGCAGGCCAATACTTGACGTCTGAGCCACCAGGGCAGCCCATACTAAAAACTCTATATGCACATAAATGAACATATGTGTGTGTATAACTACTGGTTTTATATTTTCCTTTAAAAGCAAATATATCATTTTGTTTGGATAGTCTTGATTAGTAGAATTATGTCTTTCTGGGAAATTGTAATAGTCCATTTTTTTATGGTAGGGTATAAGAATGTTTTGATATGTTTAACAAGGAAAGACTGTTAATACCCTTGCTCACCTCAAAGCATGTAAATATTTAAAATGCAAGCCCATAATCCAGCCATGTGAGAATGTGTTTGAGTGTTGGGTTTGACTGTCTTCCCCTAAACCAGTCCCTCTTGACCAATTGCAAGAGCTCATTTCTGTTTGTGGGCAGTGTGGCTCTGAAGGGTACCCCCTGCAGACCCAATTCCGGGAAGACACACTTACTGAGCCCATGGCCTTGGCCTCAGTCATTAGTTCAGAAGTTGGCTTGAGATGATTATTTTTTTTTTCTGGGAATATTGGCACTCAGATACTCAATTAATCATCTCTGACCACTGATTAAATTCCTTTTTGCTTCTCTATAACTTTTTGGAGGAAGTTCAAACCCATTCCTTCAGTATGCAAGGCTTTTTGGAAGCCAGTTCTGACTTAATTCTCTAAATTTATTTATTGCTTCCTCCTTTCCAATCCTGTCACACCACACATACACACTCTCTCTAAATATGTTTTGGTGATTTAGTCACTAAGTCATGTCTGATTCTTCTGACCCCATGAACTGTAGCCCACCAGGCTCCTCTGTCCACAGGATTCTCCAGGCAAGAATACTGGAGTGAGTTGCCATTTCCTTCTCCAAAATCTGTTTTAGAACTCTCTCTCTCTCTTTTTTTTTTTTTGCTTATTTCAAGCAGAATTTATTTATTTATTTTTATTTTTTTTTTTTTTTTTTTACTTTACATTATTGTATTGGTTTAGCCATACATCAACATGCATCCGCTACAGGTGTACACGTGTTCCCCATCCTGAACCCCTCCTCCCACCTCCCTCCCCATACCATCCCTCTGAATCATCCCAGTGCACCAGCCCCAAGCTTCTTGTGTCCTGCATTGAACCTCTTTTTACTCAGATATTCCCAAATGAATTTTTTTTTTTGCCTTTGGTGGCTTCTCACATTGCAGTTCATGCCTGGAACTCATGTGTTCTGCTTTCTGTCTCCCTACCTGCTCTGTAACTAGGTTTCTTTGGTCAAGTATCATCTCCACTGCCTCTGAGACTGTTTCCTGAGAGACAGAGTTAGAGCTTGGTGTGATCGTCCTTACTCCCACAGCTTAAGGTACAGAGTCTACCTCAGCATTCATCACACTGCACTATAATTTTTGGTTTTATTATCTGCGCTTAGAAAACACTATAACCTTGTAGAGAGCATGGACCATATTTTAGATGCCAGAATAGGAAGAGTATGAACTTGCAATCT
This sequence comes from Bos mutus, assembly GCF_027580195.1. Taxonomy (NCBI): domain Eukaryota; kingdom Metazoa; phylum Chordata; class Mammalia; order Artiodactyla; family Bovidae; genus Bos; species Bos mutus. The sequence continues at coordinate 59,692,826 of NC_091636.1, forward strand.
GATGGACCTTTAATTCTTCCTCAGATATTCCCCAGATGTACAGCTATAAGCAAGTTTATTTATTTTCCTGAGCCTAACCTCTATTGTTGTTGTTGTTTAGTAGTTGTTGAGTCTGACTCTTGTGACCCCATGGACTGTAGCCAACCAGGTTCCTTTGTCCATGGAATTCTCCAGGCAAGAATACCAGAGTGGGTTGTCATTTCTTCTCCAGGGGATCTTCCCAACCCAAGGATTGAACCCGCATCTCCTGCAGTGCTGACAGGTTCTTTACCACTGAGCCACCAGTGAAGCCCTTTATCTCTTGGCGACCCCATTAAGTGCAGCACGCCAGGCCTCCCTGTCCATCACCAACTCCTGGAGTTCACTCAAACTCATGTCCATCGAGTCAGTGATGCCATCCAGCCATCTCATCCTCTGTCGTCCCCTTCTCCTCCTGCCCCCAATCCCTCCCAGCATCAGAGTCTTTTCCAATGAGTCAACTCTTCGCATGAGGTGGCCAAAGTATTGGAGTTTCAGCTTTAGTATCATTCCTTCCAAAGAATACCCAGGACTGATCTCCTTTAGAATGGACTGGTTGGATCTCCTTGCAGTCCAAGGGACTCTCAAGTGTCTTCTCCAACACCACAGTTCAAAAGCATCGATTCTTCGGCTCTCAGCTTTCTTCAGAGTCCAAGTCTCACATCCATACATGACCACTGGAAAAACCATAGCCTTGACTAGATGGACCTTTGTTGGCAAAGTAATGTCTCTGCTTTTCAATATGCTGTCTAGGTTGGTCATAAATTTCCTTCCAAGGAGTAAGTGTCTTTTAATTTCATGGCTGCAATCATCATCAGCAGTGATTTTAGAGCCCAGAAACTTGATAGTATCAGAATCTAATTCAGAACTTGTTTCTCCTTTATACAAAATACTAAAACTGAGGAACAAGTAAAAAAACATACCATAAGGAAAGAGACAAATTCACACTGTGAAATTCTCTAAGAATAAATGATCTTGTTCCTTTAACAGTTAGTGAAGTGCATTTTTTAAAAAGGTTGGAAGGGGACAATACTTTGTCTTAATATTGTGGATCCAAACAAATTCTATATGCTGAGTTTGTTGCTATTTTATTCTTTCGAAGTACACATTACTTGTTTTTCATATAATTATTATCACTCACATTTACTTCTTTTTAACACTTTTAAATTGACATATACTCTATTTACAATAGTGTATTAGTTTCAGGTATACAGCAAAGTGATTCATATATATATATATGTGTGTGTATGCATATTTTTTTCTCTTGTTATTTATAACTTTGTTGGTAAAAGTTTCAGCTCAGCAGTAAAGAATCCTTCTGCCAATGCAAGAGATGCTGGTTTGATCCTTGGGTCAGGAAGATTCCCTGGAGAAGGAAATGGCAACCCCCTTCAGTATTCTTACTTGGAAAATCCCATGAACAGAGGAGTCTGATGGGCTATAGTTCATGGGGGTGGTAAAAAGAGTCGGACACACCTGAAGGACTAAACAACAACATAGTCCAAGTTCCATTGTGTGTTTAGTGGAGAATTCCTCTTCTCTAGATATATAAAAGTCTCATTCTTTAGATAGTCATTGAAGAATTATAGTGCAGGCACTGTGCTGGATACTGGAAAAATCTTGCAAATATAATGAGGAGGGGGTCTGTGTTTAAAGGATTGAACATTCTCTGCTTTCTGTCTGCTTTTCTGCTGGGCATTCTGCATTTCCTGTGCAAATGTGTAGTCATTTAACATTCATCAAGAAAGAAGGCAGGATGTGGTGGCGAGGGTGAGAGAGATGGGGTTGAGGAAAGTTGTATTCAAATTCTTGACCTCAGCTCTTCTGATGTTTTCTGGCTTATAGGATATATTACTTTAACAACATTCTATTCATTTGCTCTGATGCCCTGAGCTTTATCATCTACCACTTCAAAGTATAAGACTGCAGTTTTCTGCTTTCATGGCTGGTGAAATAAGGAGTGCTTTCAGGCTAAAAAGCCATAAATCTACAATTCTTAGTGAAATAGGTGTTTTTCAGCTATAAACTCTCTTCAGGTTTCTTCTTCCTTTGGTAATTTTCTATTGCTTTAAATTATCTCTTTGAATATTATTCAAGTTTTATAATGATTATCGGATGATTGAACTGCCAGGCCTATTTTTGTCATCATTACTGTAGACCCTACTTATTTTTATCTGAGCCACTTCTTTTAAAGGAAACATAATCAAGTATTTTATGAAATCTTGGATTTTCATTTGAAGAGGGGCTGGTTGCTACAAGATTTTCCTAATTTATTAATGCTTTGTGCACACTTACCCAGAAATGCAATTAAAATGCTTTTCTAATAGAGGAAACATATCATAATTATTTTTTCTTTTCCCATTGTATATTAATGACAAAAATAATGCCAATGACTAGATTTGTATATATCCTGAAGAAATATTTTAATACCATTTACATTTAAAAATTTTACCTATATTAGATAAGGAGATTCCCAGGTAGCATGTTATTAAAGAATCTGCCTGCCAATGCAGGAGAGATAGAGACGAAGGTTTGAACCTTGGGTTGGGAAGACCCCCTAGAGTAAGAAATGGCAACCCACTTCAGTATTCTAGCCTGGAAAATCCCATTGATAGAGGAGCCTGGTGGGCTACAGTCCAGGGGGTCGCAAAGAGTTGACACGACTGAGCGACTGAACTGACTGAACTGAAAGCCTTGACTTAACCACTTATTACATCAAATAGACTCAGTAATTCTCCAATATTTTATGCCTTATAAAATTTAAGTGTATATATCTACTTGTTACTATTCTTGTCATTATAATTTTGAGTTCTTTTCCTTAGACTGTTTACCAAGTAAGACAAGGAAGTTCTTCATAGGAGCAAAAGATCTGTTTTAATAGTCAAAAGATTAATATTATTAATTATAATTAATAAAGATTATTAACTGTAAGTCTAAAATAATTTCATTATTAAAAAATACCTCTAAATTAAAAAAAAAAGTTTATTGGAACCAAGAATACAGAATAGAAATAATTGGTGTTGGGAACACTGGATAACCACATGGGAAAGAATGAGACTAGATTCTTATCACAGCTGGAATCAAGATTTCCAGGAGAAATATCAACAACCACAGATATGCAGATTATACCAACATAATACCAGAAAGTGAAGAGGAACTTAAAAGTTATTTTGATGAATGTGAAAGAGAAGAGTTAAAAAAAAAAAAAACTGTCTTAAAACTCAATATGAAAAAAACTAAGGTCATGGCATCTGGTCCCATCACTTCATGGCAAATAGAAGGGGAAAAAGTGGAAGCAGTTACAGATTTTATTTTCTTGGGCTCCAAAATCACTGCAGATGGTGACTGCAACCATGAAATTTAAAGACGTTTGCTTCTTGGAAAGAAAGCTGTGACAAACCTAGAAAGCATATTAAAAAGCAGAGCATCACTTTGCTGACAAAGGTCTATATAGTCAATGCTATGGTTTTTTTCAGTAGTCATTTACGGATGTGAGAATTGGACTGTAAAGAAGGTTGAGCGCTGAAAAATCGATGTCTTCAAATGGTGGTGGTGGAGAAAACTCTTCAGAGTCCCTTGGACTGCAAGAGATCAAACCAGTCAATCCTAAAGGAGATCAACCCTCAATATTCATTGGAAGGGCTGAAGCTCCAATACTTTGGCTACCTGATGTGAAGAACTAACTTATTGGAAAATACCCTGATGCTGGGAAAGATTGAAGACAAAAGAAGAGGCTGGCAGAGGATGAGATGGTTAGGTAGCATCCATGACTCAATGTACATGAGTTTGAGCAAACTCCAGGAGATGGTAACGGACAGGGAAGCCTGATGTCCTGCAGTCCATGGGATTGCCGAGAATCAGACATGACTTAGGGACAGAACAACAGCAAAGATCCCTATCTTGTACCGTATACAAAAATCAACTTAAAATTAATTTAGACTTGATCAGAAGACCTGAAACCATAAAACTCTGAGAAGAAAACATAGAGGGTAAGCTCCTTGACGTAGATCTTGGCAAAGACTTTTTGGATTTGACAAGGAAAACTAAGGTAACTAAAGCAAAAATAAACAGTGAGACTATATAAAACTGAAAATGTTTTGCACAGCAAAGTAAACTATCAACAAAATGTAAAGGCAGCCTACAGAAGGGAGGAGAAACATTTGCAAATCATATATGTCTCAAATATGTGAACAACTCATACATCTCAGAAGCAAAAAAATCCAAACAATCTGATTTAAAAATGGGTGTAGGATCTCACAGTTCCAACTTCATTCATTTATACATAGCTGTCCAGTTTTTCCAGCTCCACTTAGTGAAGAGACTGCCTTTTCCCTGATGCAAATTTCTGTCTCTTATTTTGTAGATTAACTGACCATATGGGTGTGAGTTTTCTGGCTCTCTATTCTGATATTTGCAAACATATGCCTATTAACGGGTTAATATCCAAAATATATAAAGGTCTTATAAAACTCATTGCCAAAAAAAACCAACCAACCAAACAACAACAAAAATAAACAAAGCAAAACCCAATATCAAAAATAAATAAATAAATAAATTGAAAAGTGGGCAGATGACCTGAATAGACATTTTTCCAAAGAAGACATACAAATGAAAAACAGGTATGTGGAAAGGTACATCATCAGAAAAGCGTAAATGCAAGCTACAATGAGATACCTCACCCATGTTAGAATGACTGTCGTTAAAAAGAAAACAAATGACAAATGTTGGTAAGGATGTGAAGAAGAGTCTTATGCACTACTGGTGGAAATGCAAATTGGTATAATCTCTATGGAAAACAACATATTGAGTCTTCAGCTATAATATCAATACAAACCAGGATCTAATGTAAAACATAGTGACTATTGTTTATAACATTGTATTATATATAATCAAATTTTGTTAAGAGAGTAGAACTTAAAATTGGCTCAGACAGTAAAGAACACGCCTGCAATGCGAGAGACCTGGGTTCAATCCCTGGGTTGGGAACATCCCCTGGGGAAGAAAATGGCTACCCACTCCACTGTTCTGGCCTGGAAAATTCCATGAACAGAGGAACCTGGCAGGTTACAGTCCATGGGGTTGCAAAGAGTCTGACGTGACTGAGTGACTTTCACTTTCAAGCACAAAAAGAAAAATATGTGAGGTTATTGTTGTTCAATCACTGTCATGTCCAACTCCGCAACATGTGAGGCTATGGATATGTTAATTAACTAGATGGCAGGAATCTTCTTGAAAGTGAAAGTCGCTCAGTCATGTGGGACTCTTTGAGACCCCATGGACTATACAGTCCATGAAATTCTCCAGGCCAGAAGAATACTGGAGTGGGTAGCCTTTCCCTTCTCCAGGGGATCTTGCCAACCCATGGATTGAACCCAGGTCTCCCACATTGAAGGCGGATTCCTTACCAGCTAAGCCACAAGCAAAACCCATGAATACTGGAGTGGGTAGCCTATCCCTTCTCCAGGGGATCTTCCCGACCCAGGAATCTAACTGGGATCTCCTGCATTGCAGGTAGACTCTTTACCTTCTGAGCTATCAGGGAAGCTTCCAAATATGCTGGGAAAGATTGAAGGCAGAAGGAGAAGGGGATGACAGGATAAAATGGTTGGATGGCAGCACTGACTCTATGGACATGAGTTTGAGCAAGCTCCAGGAATTGGCACTGCAGTCCATGGGGTTGCAAAGAACAGGACATGACTCAGCTACTGAACTGAACTGAGGAATCTTTTCACAATGTAGACATATGTTAAATCATTATGATATACACCTGATAGCAATGTGTCTGTTAAAACTGTAATAAACATCAAGAATAAATGATTTAGGGTACTGTGAGGATGAATGATCTAAGTATATGTGTGAAGGACTGAGTGGTGAGGACAGAGAATCAAGGAGAAGAGTCAGTCATACGGGCTTTCACTTCACTTGTAAGGACCTTTGAGCTCTCATATTCTGCATTTTCCCAGAATAGACTTATGCATAATTATAATGTGGTACCAACTATCCAAAGAATTCACTTGGCATTTGGTACCAGGGGCAGAAAATTTTTGCTTGAGTATGCAGCACACCCAAGATCATACAGCCCACAGCTGGTGGAGCTGGCTTTAATTTTCCAAGGCTTCAGCTCTCTCATGGGTCTAGATTTAGTCATTTACTGAGAGATATTGTTCATCAACCAAAGTTGATTTAACAGTTTAGTTCCTTTTTGATCATTAGTCTTTCCATTAGCATAGCTCTCAATACACCCTTGATTTGGAATAGGTAACTAGAACTATTACTATCCCTTATTAAGGTAACTTGCTTCTGACCACACTTGATGCTCAAAATTCACATGCAGAATTTTGTCTGTACAAAATAGAACTAATATGGATCCTTTAGGGAAAGTTCAACCCCTTTATATATAGTATCAGACTTTCAACACCTCCTCCACACTCAATTAAAACCGTAGTTGTCGTTTGGTAATTAGAAGGACTCTATTTAAAAAAGCTATTGACAAGCAACAAGATGAATGATACAGAAACACCATCAAAAAGAGCACTGGTAGGTGACAAATCCCTTATTCTGAGTTACTAAGGCAAAGGCTCATTTTTCAAACATGACAGGCTCTCATAAATAGCTTGATTACTCTCTGGAATATTTGGTACGTTGACCTATGGGAGGAACTGATGAAAAAGCTATTTCCTTTTTTGAGTTCTCTCTGGGAAAAGGAAGGATGCTTTCTAATTGGGTGGATGGAGGAATTTGTCATTCATTAAAGAAATGAAATCAGTACAATACTACAATACCAGAACACTTTCTAGAGGCAAAAGCCAACAACTCTAGGAAAGATGTTATCAAAGAAATCCATGGCAAAGGTAAGCCTAAAAATAAGAAGACATGTAAATATCTCTTTATTTGAGCTAGATCACTGTAAAACTAAGCATATTTCAAATGCACAAGAGAAATTTTTTGTTCTAAATAAAACTTATATGAAATTCTTGTATTTTTTTGAAAATCCCAATAATAATGCTACTATTTTGTACATTGACTTTTTCATGAGTAAGTCATATTCTCTAACCTCTATAGTTTAAGTCTGTACAACTGTTAAATAGGACTGCAGCTATTTTGTGTACTTCTTATCCGATTGAATAAACTGAGGAAGTTGCAATACTAACCCATGCTGCTGTGACTGTAATGTCTTTTATTTGACAATAATTCCCTGAAAGAGGCAATTTGAAAAACATTAACTGAAGAATCTTACATACTCATACATCTGGATTCCTGATTCCTATAATGAAGAGTAAAGTTATTCCCAAATTGTGTGAAGTTGAATAAAGCCCCAAGTTCAATATTAGGCAGATGAGAGTTATAATACTTTGTTCAACAATCTAACAGTCACTGATTATTGCTTTTGCATTTTACCCATTGATTGTTTCTTTATAATTTTGCACCCTGGAACATCTTCCCTTATCTAATTTTTTTTTTTAAACTGGAAGAACTTCTCATAGAAAGAACACATGAAAAATCAAAAAGCAATACATCATTTTATGCCCATCCTCTTGTATGCAATTAATGGTTTAGTGAAATGGTGGCTACTGAACAAGATAGAGCCATAACAATTAGTTTAAAAATCATTGTAGGCACATGGGGAGCAGAAAATCTTGGAAAGTCCCAATTTCAAATCCATTCCATTATATATGGACTTAGGATATCTCAACAACCTGCAATCATACATAGGATTTATTTTAGAATGAAATTGATAATGGAATGATTATCTGGCAGCCTCAGGGCAGGGAGCATATAAAGGCTTATTAATAGCAATCAGGTGTGAAGGACCATAATTAAGTTTTTATAAATACAGAATGAGGTATAGACTTCAACTTAAACCTCAAAATCACGTTCTAGGGAAAAGCAGGTTGGGGTGGAAGAAAAGATGAGAAATACGGTGTAGAGAGATGGAGTGGGAGTAGGTGATTTTCAGCCTTGTAGTTTCCTGAACTTCTGAAACTTTTGCTGATGACTTAGTTACTCCCAACTGCATTAAGTGTGAAAAACAAACATTTCATTTCAACATCTACCAGGGGTAAGTGGGGAGGGAGAAACTGGAAGATTAGGATTGACACATGCATGCTGCTATATATAAAATAGATAACTACTATGGACCTACCTTATAGCACAAGCCAAGCTTTAATGGTACATGAACCGAGAAATTCCAGATGTTTAAGCTGGATTTAGAAAAGGTAGAGGAACCTGAGATCAAATTGCCAACATCTGTTGGATTAAAGAAAAAATAAGAGTTCCAGTAAAACATTTACTTCTGCTTTATTGACTATGCCAAAGCCTGTGACTGTGTGGATCACAACAAACTGTGGAAAATTCTTCAAGAGATGGGAATACCATACCATCTTATCTGCCTCCTGAGAAATCTGTATGCAGGTCAAGAGGCAACAGTTAGAACTGGACATAGAAAAATGGACTGGTTCCAAATCCATAAAGGAGTACACCAAAGATGTATATTGTCACCCTGCTTATTTAACTTGTATGCAGAGCACATCATGAGAAATGCTGGGTTGGATGAAGCACAAGCTGGAATCAAGATTGCCGGGTGAAGTGTCAATAACCTCAGATATGCAGATGACACCACCCTTATGGCAAAAAGTGAAGAAGAACTAAAGAGCCTCTTGATTAAAGTGAAAGAGGAGAGTGGAAATGTTTGCTTAAAACTCAACATTCAGAAAACTAAGATCATGACATCTAGTCCCATCATTTCATGGCAAATAGATGGGTAAACAATGGAAACAGGGACAGACTTTATTTTCTTGGGCTCCAAAATCACAGCAGATGGTGACTGCAGCCATGAAATTAAAAGACACTTGCTCCTTGGAAGAAAAGCTATGACCAACCCAGACAGCATATTAAAAAGCAGAGACATTGCTTTGCTGACAAAAGATTCATCTAGTCAAAGCTATGGTTTTTCCAGTAGTCATGTATGGATGTGAGAGATGAAGTATGAAGAAATCTGAATGCCGAAGAATTGATGCTTTTGAATTGTGGTGATGGAGAAGACTCCTGAGAATCCCTTGGACTGCAAGGAGATCCAACCAGTCCATCCTAAAGGAAATAAGTCATGAATATTCATTGGAAGGACTGATGCTGAAGCTGAAGCCCCAGTACTTTAGCCACTTGATGTGAAGAACTGACTCATTGAAAAAGACCTTGATGCTGGGAAAGATTGAAAGGAGGAGAAGGGGGCGACAGAAGATGAGATGGTTTGATGGCATCACTGACTAAATGGACATAAGTTTAAGGAAGCTCTGGGAGTTGGTGATGGACAGGGAAGCCCGGAGTGCTGCAGTCTATGGGGTTGCAAAGAGTCAGACATGACTGATCAACTGAACTGAACTGAACTGATATAGCACAAGGAAATCTATTCAATACTATGTAATGACTTATATAGGAAAAAAATCTTAGAAAGAGTAGATATAGGTATAACTCATTTACTTGGCTGTGCCCTGAAATTAACACATTGTAAATCAACTATATGCCAATAAAAATTTTAAAATATGATCTGGAGAACCAACAAAACACTGATATAACTCAATATGAGACTCAGATGAGGTCCTGTCTGATTTTTTTTTTCAAAATTTATTTTGATGGAGATTGATCGAGATCCTGACAATGTGTGTGGCTGGTTCCATCAAAGGGAAGATCTAATAATATAGACTGAGGTGACTTAGGTGTGACACAGTTTCCACCAGCTCCACAGTATTCCCTACCTCAGGTTATTACTTTCTTTAGTTTTTTACTTGCCTCTATTACCTGTCTGATTCTACCATGGCCTAGACTGATATATGGGGTGTATTTGTGAGACTAAAGTTCTTTCAGAGAATTTGCTAAAGGAAAAGAAGCATAAGAGATATCTGTTGTTATAAAGTGCTGGTATTATGATTTGAAAGTCAAACCTGTCTAGCACAGGCAGCTAAATGATATTATTTGTCAATACCAAGAATTCATTGAAAAAAGCATTTTTATGGTTATAGAAATGATAGAACTTCTTTACATTAGATACCACCCAGCCATGGACTATTGCATTTAAATTCCAGGACTTGTAGATGGCATTCTGAGATTTTATGACTGCCTTAGAATCTTCAACACTCTCTCCTTGAAAAAGCCAGTTTCAAATTACCTACTCTGGTTGGTGGCCAAGGTATTATTATTATTTTTTTCTCTAAAATTATTGTTTTTTTGTTCAAATGGTGAGTCAAAGTTTAATTTTTGAAAGTTAAAAAGTGAACATCATTCTTATAGAAGTAAAAAATGAGTATGTATCCAAAATTATTTTATTCATAAATTAGGTAACTAACATGATTGTTCAAAGCTGGTTCAAAGAATATCTGAGGAGCTGGGTATTGGATGAGTTTTCTTAAAAAAAAGAAAAGGAGTGTTAATATTGTTATTCTATTCTATAGAACATCATAATTCCTATAATTTGTAGGTTAATATCCTAAAAGACAATAAAACATAACCATAGGAATTTTCTTTTTTGTTCATTTGGCAGGGAGCCTATCAATTCATTCAATGTATTTTATTCATCCATTCAACAAATATTTAATTCATATTACATGCCAGATACTTGTTATGCAGAAAAACAAAACAAATTTATTCTTACAACAAATATTGAGTTCTTACTCTGTGCCCAACCCTCTTCTAGAAATCAGGAAGCATGATAAATCAAAGAGAAACATATCCTTGCTTATAAATCAAACTTCTATCTAGAATGCAATAAAATAAAATATGTAAAGTTAATGGCATATTAGATGATAATGACAGAAAGACAAAGTAAAGCAGGCAAAAGTATAAAATAAAACACGTGACTCCATTTTTCATGTTTGACTGCTAACAGCATTCAAACCCATCATAAAACGCTTAAGTCCCACCCACATCTAAGCTAGTAAGAAAACCTGGCTGTCGTCACTTTTCCTTGGCAGGAAGTTAATCTTGCATAGCCCGGTCCATGCCTGCATGCAGGAGTGTTCGCTGGAGCCTCACCACATGTTGGGGAAGTTAATAAAAATTGTCTTGTTCAGGCTTCAGAGGTCATCATAGGCCTTTGACTGAACAGAGACCCTGAAGGGAATTACTGAAGTCAAACTGCCAACCAACAGAAAGACTTGAGAACCAACAGGTTAGGAAGGGAGTGAGTCATGAAACTTCCTGGACCCTGGGAATCTGGGCATTTCTCTGGGATCAGCCAGCATTCTGAAACTTACAACCAGAAATACAAGCATTTAACATGAGAGCCAGAGTCCTGTACTTGCATGCAAGCCAATGCTTATCAGCCTGCAGGCTGGAGGTCCTCACTGACCCAGACCTTCCCAACTGAGTCACTGAAAGAGTTTCAGGGACTTCCCAGCACTGCTTGGATCTGGATGTAGGTGCTTCCCCAGTGATGATGTATAAACATTTGTTTTTTACTGTATTGCTCGCCATCATACTGCAACTTACTATTAATACAATAAATTTCCTTATTTCTTGCTTTCTTAAGTGTAGAGTGGTTATTTTGCCAGGGAGTCCTCTGAACCTAAAACGGAAAGTAAATCTTTCATCAGAACATAAATCTTTGGGCAGAACACCCCTTAACTACCATAATGAAACCCAACCCAGTCTCCCTTCCCTGCTCTCTCCTGCCATTTGTGATCACTTAGCAAATTGGACTGGTTATTCCCAGAACTTTATTATGTAATAAATTCTTTCTACCCTCTTGCTGTGTGTATGGCATCGTCAGTTTGTGCATCTGAACACATTTTGTGTGTGTGTGTTGCAGGGGGAATGAGTTCCAACTCAGAGTTCCAACTCTGTGGAACATGGCTACAAGGGAATAGGATAGTATTGTTTTGGGGAGAAGGGCTACAGAGGACAAAAGGAGCGATAGCTCAGTTGGTAAAGAATCCGCTTGCAATGCAGGAGACCCTGGTTTGATTCCTGGATTGGGAAGATCCCCTGGAGAGTGGATAGGCTACTCACTCTGGTATTCTTGGGCTTCGCTTGTGGCTCAGCTGGTAAAGAATCTGCCTGCAATGTGGGAGACCTGGTTTGATTCCCTGGGTTGGGAAGATCCCCTGGAGAAGGGAAAGGCTACGCATTCCAGTATTCTGGTCTAGAGAAGTATAGTCCATGCGGTTGCAAAGCGTTGGACACGACTGAGGAACTTTCAAAGGAAGACGGGGTGTGAGTCATGTGTTTATCTTGGAGAAGAATATTCTAGGAAGAGAGAATTGATTGCTCAAATGCCTGGAGACATGGACATGCTGTGAATTCAAGATACAGTAAGAAGACCCTTGAGGCTGGAATTGAGAGATCAAATGGGAGACTAGGGGTGAAAATGACTAGGGAAGTCATGGTTGGAGGAGCAGATCAAGTAAGATCTAATGGGCCACCATTAGCATATTTCGGCTTTTTCTCTGGATGACATGCAAAGATCCTAGAGAAATTTGGAGCAAACATAAGCTTACATAGATTGAGAATATTTGAACTTGCAATGTAATAGAATCACTCTGTTGCTATATTCAGAAAAGACAAAGGTTGAGGTTATATGTATTATGAAACACTTGGAAGGCAAGAAATGAGAACAAGGTTAGACATGGCTGGTAGCAGTGGAAGTGAGACAAGGTGGTCAGATTCTCTTCTGAAGATCAAGCAGCAGATGGTTCTCAGGCTGGGTGTAGAAGACAAATGAGAGGAGTCAAGAATGACTACAAAGCCTGTGACCTGTGCAAATGGAAGAACAGGTTGGGTATCGTATGTATCTCAACTGTTAGTTGCTTAGTTGTGTCTGCCTCTTTGCGACCCCATGGACTGTAGCCCACCAGGCCCCTCTGTCCATGGGATTCTCCAGGCAAGAATACTGGAGTGGGTTGCCATTCCCTTCTCCAGAGGGTCTTCCTGGCCCAGGAATTGATTCTGGGTCTCCTGTATTGCAGACAGTTTCTTTACTGCTTGAGCCACCAAGGAAGTTCTCATAGGGAAGGGTAGTGAGATCACATACAATACTAAAAAGTGAAACTTGCTATGTTATGAGTGAAAGGTTGTTGTTGAATCACGTGAAGACACCTGGATTCTTGGCCCCTGGAGGAGAAGAATTCAATCCAGGGCCAGAGATGAGGCTTGATCACTCAGAGCTTTTGTGTAATAAAGTTTTATTAAAGTATAAAGGAGATAGAGAAAGCTTCTGACATAGGCATCAGAAGGGGGTAGAAAGAGTACCCACTTGCTAGTGTTAACAATGAAGTTATATACTCTCCAATGAATCCAAAGAATATCTGGAGGTTGTAAAGACCTCATCAGACCTACTCCCATAATTTACATTTTAAGATAACAGAATTAGTCAGAAGGTTTAATCCAAAGACTGTCCTTAGTCAGGATACATTATTATCCTAAGGAATATATATATATATATATATATATATATATATATATAATCCTAAGGAATGTGGAGAAAGAAAAAAGTTTGTCCTTTCTTCCTCCTTGAGAATTCCAGACCCCTCTCTCCTTGGGGACCCCTAGACTCCCTATCAACCTGCCTAGGAAATGACTCTCTCATTTCCCCCTTTTCCTTTAGGAGAATTATGTTGCCTAGGGAAAAGGGGCGTCGTTCTCGTTTCATAACTGCTTCTGAGCTGACAAGGGGCGTTGTCCCTAAATTGGTGAGGCAACATATTCTCCTAATCCTCATATTGAGGATATCTGATCCAGGGGCCCCAAATAGTAGTTGAAGGAAGCTACAGCAGTAGCAGGAGTTTGAGCAACCATTTGTAACTTAAAAGCTTTCATGCAGCTAGAAACAAATCCAGTTATACAATTACAGATGCAGGCAACATAGTCATTAAAACAAGTTAAAATTGAAATTAAAAGTCACATTATGTCCATAGTTAAAGTACAAAGTGTTGTACCAGTCCATTTTAGGGTTGGTAGATGTCATCAGATGAAGACGAGGCATCGCATGTGATTGTTGTCGAAGGTATTCACAGACTTGGAGAAAGTCTTTTCCTTGAAGTGGGGATGTCCACCATGGGAAGCCTTCCACTGATGAAGAGGGGAGCGCTCTGCAGACCCAGCAGTTAGACTGATTGTGGAATGCAGCATAGGAGTGAGCCCAGGACAGGAAGACATTGTCTTGAGGATCCAATGGCAGACTCAGGATATTTGGAGTCAGCAGAAGTAAGCTCACATAGGTTATCAGGTCCACCTAAAAGGTACAAAGTCAGAGCATAGAAAGTAAAGACATAAAATGAAGTCACTTAATTTTGGTCAGGGTGCCACCTCTTAACTCGAGTATGATGTACCCATGAATCAATTCCTGGCACTTTGACAGCTGTGGGAGAAGAAAGAATAACCTGGTAAGGACCTTCCCAGAGAGGCTCGAGGGATGGGCCCACAGATCCCAATGTTTTTATGAGGACCTCGGTTCCTGGCTCAAATAGAGGCTTGCTTGTCTCGGAGGCTGGGTCAGGAGTCGTCTCCAGGAGTTCTGTTAATGCCTGTTGAAAAGCTGAGAGCTGCGTTACATAATTAGTTAATTCCAAGGCTTCAGGGTCTATAACAATGTCTGTGCGTAAGAAAGGCCTTCCATAAATACATTCAAAGGGGGACAGTCCCTCCTTTTTGGGAGTAGTTTGAGCCCTCATTAAGGCTATGGGTGGGATTTTAATCCATTTTTCTTGCGTCTCTTGAGTTAATTTGCGCAGATGTCTTTTGATAATGTCATTAGCTTTTTCAACTTTTCCGGAGGATTGGGGTCTCCAGGAACAGTGTAAGTGATATTCTATTCCTAGAGCTTTAGACACGCCCTGAGTTACAGCAGCTTTAAAGGCGGAGCCATTGTCACTCTGAAGGCTCCGTGGCAGCCCAAACCTGGGGATAGTTTCATGGATTAAGATCTTTATAACCTCCTTAGCCTGTTCACTACGACAGGGAAAAGCCTCAATCCACCCAGTAAAGGTATCTACCCAAACTTGTAAGCAGGAATATCCATTAGCTTTTGGCATATGAGTAGAATCAATTTCCCAATCCTCTCCAGGATACTTCCCACTTCGTTGTAATCCAGATTTTGCTAGGTTTTCAATCTTTGGGTTATTTTTTTGACAAATCTCACACCTTTTAAAAATATTCTTTAAAGTTTTCATTACATTTTTACCTTCAAACAAATGAGAAACCATTTGGTAAGTACTCTCGGCACCCAAATGAAAACTGATGTAAACCCTTAAGAATTTTCCACTGAGCATTTTCAGGAATTATTAATCATTCATCCTCAGACTGTAACCATCCTTTATCAGTAATCTTTGCTCCTCGTTTCTCATCTTTCTAATTCTTCCTCAGTATATTGTGGTCTTCCCTGTTCCACAGGACCTGTCCAGATCAAAGGTGTCTGTAGTGAAGGGGTTTCGTAAAGTGCCACTTTTCTGGCTTGACAGTCAGCCAGCTGATTACCTTCGGCTATTTTACTCCCATCCCTGCTGTGCCCTTTGCAGTGCATAACAGCTACTTCTTTAGGACAATATATAGCAGTTAAAAATCTCTCGATCTCTCTGAAATGCTTAATAGGTTCTCCTGTTGCTGTTTTAAAATGTCTCTCTTTCCATATTGCAGCATGAGCATGTAAAGTCAAATAAGCATACTTAGAATCCTTGTAGATATTTACCCGCTGCCCTTTGCTTAACTCTAGAGCTCGGGTCAGGGCCACAAGCTCCGCTAACTGAGCACTGGTTCCCTGGGGGAGAGATTTTGCTTCCCAAACCTGTTTAGCAGTCACCACGGCGTAACCTGCTTTACGCTGTCCATTCTGAACAAAAGAACTGCCATCTGTGAATATTTCCATGTCAGGATTGTCTAATGGGGTATCCTTTAGATCCTTCCAAGCTGCATAGTTTAAAGTTAGGAATTGAGAACAATCGTGATCAGGTGTTTCATTTTCCTTCTCAGGAAGGAAAATGGCAGGATTTAAATTTCCACAAACTTTAAGCTTAGTTACTGGTCCTTCTAACAACAATGACTGATACTTAAGAAGCCTACTGTCTGTCATCGAAATATTAACCTTAGAATTTAAGATTCCACTCACATCATGAGAAGTCAGTACAGTAAGGTTTCATCCATTTATTATTTTTAAAGCTTCAGGTGCTAATAAAGCCGCTGCCCCAATTACTCTTAGGCAGTGGGGCCACCCACGTGAAACTACATCTAATTCTCTGCTTAGATAAGCAATAGGTTGCTGGTGAGGCCCTTGGGGTTGTGTCAAAACTCCCAATGCCACACCTTTTCTTTCAGTGACAAACAAATTAAATTCTGACTCTGTGGGCAAGCTCAGAGCTGGAGCTTACAGAAGAGCAGTCTGAAGAACACTGGGACGACCCAGAGGGATGGTATGGGGAGGGAGGAGGGAGGAGGGTTCAGGATGGGGAACACATGTATACCTGTGATGGATTCATTTTGATATTTGGCAAAACTAATACAATTATGTAAAGTTTAAAAATAAAATAAAATTAAAAAAAAGAGAAAAACTCAGGAAGGTTACAATTTAATAATAAAATGTAAATAATAAAATAAAATCATATAAATAATAAAATGAAAGAAAATATACTAAAAAAAAATCCACAACATGGTAGTATTATTATTGTAAAATGCACAACATGGTATTATTATTGTAAATAAACAACATGGTTTTATTAATATTGTAAAAAATTAAAAAAAAAAGAACCTTAAAAGCCTTTTGAGTTTCTGGAGACCAAACCAGTTTGTCGGTTTGGGCCTGCTGAGTTTCAGCTGTAAGTTTATATAAAGGCCGGGCAAGTTCCCCGTAACCCGGAATCCAAATGTGACAGTAACCTGTGATTCCCAAAAATCCTCTCAATTGTCTTAAAGTCATAGGTAGGGGATGATTAAGTATAGGCTTAATTCTCTCAGGGCCTATGGCCCTAGTCCCTTCTGATATGATTAGGCCCAGATATCTAACCGATTGTTGACAAAGCTGAGCCTTTTCTCTTGATGCCTTGTAACCACAGCCTGCCAGAAAGTTTAAGAAATCTTCTGAGGCTCGTGAACAAGCTTCCTCTGTCTCAGCACAGAGCAAAATATCATCTACATATTGTAATACCACCGCTTCAGAGCTATTAAAGTTTTGTAGATCCCATGACAAACTTTGTCCAAATAAGTGAGTACTGTCACGAAATCCCTGGGGCAAAACTGTCCAGGTTAACTGAGAAGCTGGCTGCGTAGGGTCTTCAAAGGCAAATAGAAATTGACTTTCTTCCGCCAAAGGCACTGAATAGAAGGCATCCTTTAAATCAATTACTGAGAAATATTTGGCCCATTCAGGAATTTCAGACAATAGAGTATAAGGATTAGGCACCACGGGGTGTAAAGGAACTACAGCCTCATTTATTATTCGTAAATCTTGAACTAGTCTCCATTTACCATTCGATTTCTTTATACCCAAAATAGGAGTGTCGCAAGGACTGTTACAGGGAATTAATAGTCCCTGCTCCTTTAAATTTTCGATGATGGGTTTTAACCCTTCCTTAAACTCAGGTTTCAGAGGATACTGCTTCTTATGTGGGAATATGTGCGGGTCTTTGAGCTTAACAACTACAGGAATAGCATTTTGTGCTCGACCCACAGATTTTCCATCAGCCCATACTCTAGGATTTACATTTTGTTCAACTAAAGGGAGAGAAAGGGAGGGCTCCATATTCATGAAAACAGAGGCATGGACCTTGCTCAGTATATCCCTTCCCAAAAGGGGTGAGGGAGATTCTGGCATGATCAGAAACTTGTGTGAAAACAGCACAGAATTCCAGTTGCAAGATAAAGAATAACTGAAATAATACCTTTTGGCTCGTCCAGACAGTCCCATTACGGAAGCGGATCGGGAAGAAAGTGGGCCAGGGGCTTCAGTAAGCACAGAATAAGTTGCCCCAGTATCTAAAAGGAAATCGGCGGATTGGCCCCCCACAATTATTAATACCTGGGGCTCCTCAGGTGTAATTAGGACGGGAGCTTGTGTGGGGACCCCTGGGCACCTTCAGTCCTGATTGTCTTGAGAGTCCAACCCAGGAGACCTACGCCTCTGGGGACAGTCTCTCTTCCAGTGTGGTCCTTTGCAGACCGGACATGGAGCTGGGGGGCGGCTTAGATGCCTGAGGGCAATCCCGCTTGAGGTGCCCCTTCTTTCCACAGTAATAGCAAGCCCATCCCTTTTCACCTGGGCCCCTCTGGGCATTTTTCTCAGGCTGTTTAAGAACGTTTTTCATAGCCATGGCGAAGGCTTCCGCCTTTTCCTTTGTCTTTTTTTGCCTCTCTTTCTTTTCCTCATATTCCCTACCATAATAGACTATCTGAGCCAGTTGTAACAGAGTATCTAGAGACTGACTTGGTCCATACACCTGTTTTAACACCTTACAGCGGATATGTGGAGCCGACTGAGTGAGAAATCTATCCTTTAAGATCACTTTTCCCTCTTCACTTTCGGGATCAATCTCAGTGAATCTGCGAAGGCCTTCTCTCAGTCTATCTAGGAATTTACCAGGAGCTTCCTTATCCTCCTGTTCTATATCTGCCAATTTGCCATAGTTTAAAGGCTTAGAACGTGCCTGCCTAAGTCCCTCAAGGATACATCTAACAAAATGACTCTGATTCCATCTTCCTTTAGCTGTGTTGTAGTCCCAGTCTGGTTCTATAGTTGGGACCGCCTGATTCCCAGTGGGGAGGGCCGCTATCTCGTTCTCCCTCTTCCCTACTGATTCATTACCAAGCCATTCATCTCCATAAGCAACCACTTTTCCCAAAACTCGAGTCTTTGACATGGGAGTCAGCGTTTGTCCCAAGATATAAATCACATCCTTCCAAGTGAGGTCATAAAGCAGAGTAACACCTTTAAAAGCTCTAATATATTTTTCTGGGTCCTCTAAATAGTCTCCCAGATCCTCCTTGATTCTTTGTATTTCTTGATAAGAGAAAGGCTTATTAACTCTCACAGACTGATTATTTCTCCCAGTGGGTGTTTTCATAAAGAGGCAACAGCTTGTGTGATTGTTCCTCAGTCTCTCTGGCTGCTCAGCGCATATGATCCCAGGGATAGATTGGAGAAACCTGTTTTTCCTCTTCTTTTTGTCTTCTGTTCTCCATCTCATCTCTTACTTCGATGGTCTGAGTTTTTACTGAAACCAGAGTAGTCTGAAGTCATACTGAGACAGGAGTTGTTTGGACCTCCATGTGGGCAGTTTGAATCCCGGTTTGGAGCCCCAGGTACGGGGGCAAAGTAAGAGGACAGGAGGGAGCTTAAGGTTTCAGGCCCAAATCTATACCCTTAGGACATAAGTCTGGCATATTTTGCAGAGAGAAAAAGGGCAACACATATGCTACTTCTACCCATTTCCCTTGTTCCTTACAGAACTGGTCTAATTGTAGAACAGTATTATACTTAAGAGACCCTCCAACTGGCCACCGTTCACCATCCTCCAATGGATACCGTGGCCATGCAGTATCACATAGGAAGACCAGATGTGTCTTTTTTAAGCCCTGGGGATCAAATCTATCCGTTTTTCAGGATAAAGTTCAAAGGAGTGAGGCTGGAATTGTTAGCTCCCATCTTAAGAGAGAAAAAAAGCGACCAGCGCCATTTTTTCTACCGGAGGCGTCCCTCCCTGCTCTAGATGGGGGTGTAGACAGACGTTACACCAAAAGCTTTTCCTTCCTGGTCTGACTTAGTCTGTCCCTTACTGATGCAGGCACAGTCCACATCCCTCCCGGTTCTACCACCGAGATGGGGTGGGGATGTACCAGGGGTAGACTTGATAGCTTCCCTACTTGACGTCCAGCTCTTCACCTTTAACCTTACTTGCCTCTGATGTCACCCGGGGTGAATCAGAGTAACCTTCCGGAATGCCTCCCAAGCTAAGACCACTGTGGGAAACATTCGTCACCTGAGTGCCTGTGCATGACCTTGAGTATTTCCTGACCACAATAAGACCGACTCGAACATAAAACTGAGATGTTCTTTCCAAGCATCACCACACCAGTATAACAGCCTCCTCTGATCCACTAAGAGCTAGCATTACCAAAGAAAAAAAACCCATCGCAGTCCCAATCTGAGATGGGACTCAGAGATGTTCTGGGAGCTAGAGCTCCATCTAGCTTCTGAACTTTCGATTCCTAGTGAGGCTAGGTGCTTTATTGAATACCAATCCAAGTTTGGGACCTAAGCCACAGTACACAATAGCAGTATAGATCACAAGTCCCTTGGAAGTCTATGATCCAATAGATTAGGTTAGTACTTCTAATTCCCAAGGAGTTATGAAATGGTCAAAGAGACCGAAAAGTTTGACCGAGAAAGAAGAGTTCGGTCCACACGCTTTGTCCATTTCTGGTCGGTTCCTGAAGGAGACATTGGGTGCCTCTTGGCATTGGCAGGTCGGTATAACGCCCCGACAGGTTTCTGCCATAAGCCCTATGAGATCACCGTGGAACCGCAGAGCAGGGCTCCTTACTTGCTTCATGCAGGGCCTGTCATTGATTCACACAAGCGCACGGTAGAGTTAGTAAAGCATAGCAGAAAATGTGTTCGCTAAGAGAACAAAGAACTAAAGCTCCAAGCATCCTTTCCTTGTCCTGAAGGATCCCGGACAAGCTCCCAAGATGAAAGGTTGTTGTTGAATCACGTGAAGACACCGGGATTCTTGGCCCCCAGAGGAGAAGAATTCAATCCAGGGCCAGAGATGAGGCTTGATCGCTCAGAGCTTTTGTGCAATAAAGTTTTATTAAAGTATAAAGGAGATAGAGAAAGCTTCTGACATAGGCATCAGAAGGGGGTAGAAAGAGTACCCGCTTGCTAGTGTTAACAATGAAGTTATATACTCTCCAATGAATCCAAAGAATATCTGGAGGTTGTAAAGACCTCATCAGACCTACTCCCATAATTTACATTTTAAGATAACAGAATTAGTCAGAAGGTTTAATCCAAAGACTGTCCTTAGGCAGGATACATTATTGTTATATAATCCTAAGGAATGTGGAGAAAGAAAAAAAGTTTGTCCTTTCTTCCTCCTTGAGAATTCCAGACCCCTCTCTCCTTGGGGACCCCTAGACTCCCTATCAACCTGCCTAGCAAATGACTCTCTCATGAGGGTAGACTTTAGACAGAGTGGTCAATGTGGCCAAGTAATGAGGAGGAATATTATAATGTGAGCACAAAGGAAAGAAAATATTTCAGGTTTGATCTTTCAAAATAATTTTTATTTATTTACTTATGGCTGCTCTGGGTCTTCATTGCTGTGTGTGGGCTTTCTCCAGCTGCAGTGAGCTGGGACCACTCTTCACTGAGTCACACAGGCTTCTCATTGCGGTGGCTTGTTTTGTTGCAGAGTTCAGGCTCTAGGACATGTGGGCTCTGTACTTGCAGCACATAGGCTTAGTTGTCCCACAGCATGTGGAATCTTCCTGGACCAGGGGTTGAACCTGTGTCCCCTGTACTGGCAGGTGGATTATTAACCACTAGACCACCAGGGAAGCCCTCAGGGTAGATTTCTGATGAAGAGAGAGGGAAAGTCCCTGAAGTTCAGAGAGGTCAGCCCTTCTCAGTTTTTATTGGTAATTCCCTATAACCTGAGCTGCTTTGCCAACTTTCAGTGACTCTCATTTCATCCATTTCTGGTCTTAAGAAAAGTTGCCACACAACTGGTTCCCTTTCTTCTTTTAAGACCACCATAACTTAGGAGTAGACATTTAGGGTGACTTGTTAATCTTTAGTAGGGCTTCCCAGGTGGCACTAGTGGTAAAGAACCTGCCTGCCAATGCAGGAGATGCAAGAGAGACGTGGATTTGACCCCTGGGTCAGGAAGATCCCCTGGAGGAGGAAATGGCACTTCACTCCAGTATTCTTGCCTGGATAATCCCATGGACAGAAGATTCTGGTGGGCTATAGTCCATGGGGCCACAAAGAGTCAGACATGACTGAGTGAGCACAAAATGTACAGTAAATGTTGTTTTCAAGTTAGTTGCTGATCCAAGTCCATATATACTTGAGACATCAGGGATATACACTTATCACAATGTAGTGCAAAACAAACCCCAATTCATGAAAACAGTGTCTCTCTGATTTGAATTTTTAACTTTTTTACTGGGTATTCTGATATCTTTTAGACATAGCTTGAGTTCAACAGGTAGCAAATCAGAGTCTACAGGAATTGTCACCATAACCTCTACCCTTTGGACCAGAGGACTATGAATGTGATTTTTGTTATTTAAAATTTTCATGTCTGATCTAATCATTATAGCAAATAATATTAAATATCAAGAAGCTACAATTTCCTGGTAGCTCATTAAAGAATCCACCTGCAATACAGGAACCCCAGTTCAATTCCTGGGTCAGGAAGATTTGCTGGGGAAGGGATAAGTTACCCACTCCAGTATTCTTGATCTTCCCTGGTGGCTCAGATGGTAAAGAGTCTGTCTGCAATGTGGGAGATGTGGGTTCGATCCCTGGATTGGGAAGATCCCCTGGAGAAGGGAACAGCTACACCCTCCAGTATTCTGGCCTGGAGAATTCCATGGACAGAGGAGCCTGGTGGGCTACAGTCCCTGGGGGTACCAAAGAGTCTGACATGACTGAACGAGTTTCACTTTCACAATTCACTAGATTATATTGGTACTCAGGAGATTTTTAATCATTTCTTGATATAGATAGCAGAACCCTCTGCTTATTGAATTCAGTTAATCACTGGATTTGTTTCAGTTTAGTTCAGTTCAGTTGCTCAGTTGTGTCTGACTCTTTGCAATTCCTCAATGCTCAGCTTTTTTTTTTTTTTTTTTTAATTTTATTTTATTTTTAAACTTTACATAATTGTATTAGTTTTGCCAAATATCAAAATGAATCTGCCACAGGTATACATGTGTTCCCCATCCTGAACCCTCCTCCCTCCTCCCTCCCCATACCATCCCTCTGGGTCATCCCAGTGCACTAGCCCCAAGCATCCAGTATCGTGCATCGAACCTGGACTGGCAACTCGTTTCTTACATGATATTTTACATGTTTCAATGTCATTCTCCCAAATCTTCCCACCCTCTCCCTCTCCCACAGAGTCCATAAGACTGTTCTATACATCAGTGTCTCTTTTGCTGTCTCGTACACCGGGTTATTGTTACCATCTTTCTAAATTCCATATATATGCGTTAGTACACTGTATTGATGTTTTTCCTTCTGGCTTACTTCACTCTGTATACTAGGCTCCAGTTTCATCCACCTCATTAGAACTGATTCAAATGTATTCTTTTTAATGGCTGAGTAATACTCCATTGTGTATATGTACCACTGCTTTCTTTTTTTTTTTTTTTTAATTTTTTATTCCTTTATTTCTCACGTGTTCCCCACTGCTTTCTTATCCATTCATCTGCTGATGGACATCTAGGTTGCTTCCATGTCCTGGCTATTATAAACAGTGCTGCGATGAACATTGGGGTGCACGTGTCTCTTTCCCTTCTGGTTTCCTCAGTGTGTATGCCCAGCAGTGGGGTTGCTGGATCATAAGGCAGTTCTATTTCCAGTTTTTTAAGGAATCTCCACTCTGTTCTCCATAGTGGCTGTACTAGTTTGCATTCCCACCAACAGTGTAAGAGGGTTCCCTTTTCTTCACACCCTCTCCAGCATTTATTACTTGTAGACTTTTGGATAGCAGCCATTCTGACTGGTGTGAAATGGTACCTCATAGTGGTTTTGATTTGCATTTCTCTGATAATGAGTGATGTTGAGCATCTTTTCATGTGTTTGTTAGCCATCTGTATGTCTTTGGAGAAATGTCTATTTAGTTCTTTGGCCCATTTTTTGATTGGGTCATTTATTTTTCTGGAGTTTAGCTGTAGGAGTTGCTTGTATATTTTTGAGATTAGTTGTTTGTCAGTTGCTTCATTTGCTATTATTTTCTCCCATTCTGAAGGCTGTCTTTTCACCTTGCTAATAGTTTCCTTTGATGTGCAGAAGCTTTTAAGGTTAATTAGATCAAATTTGTTTATTTTTTGCCTTTTTTCCCAATATTCTGGGAGGTGGGTCATAGAGGATCCTGCTGTGATGTATGTCAGAGAGTGTTTTGCCTATGTTCTCCTCTAGGAGTTTTATAGTTTCTGGTCTCAGCTTTCTTTATGGTCCAACTCCATACATGACTACTGGAAAAAACATAGCTTTGTTTAGACAGATCTTTGTTTGCAAAATAACGTCTCTGCTTTTTAATATGCTGTCTAGGTTGGTCATAGTTTTTATTCCAAGGAGTGAGCACTTCTAATTTCATGGCTGCAGTCACCATCTGCAGCCCATGATTTTGGAGCCCAAGAAAATAAAGTCTGTCACTGTTTCCCAATCTACTTGCCATGAAGTGATGGGGCCAGATGCCATGATCTTAGTTTTTTGAATGTTGAGTTTTAAGCCAGCTCTTTCACTCTCTTCTTTCACTTTCCTCAAGCAGTTCTTTTTAGATGCTATTGGTTGGTTTTTTTGGTTAATGTTCACATCAGTTTCTTAATCAATTCACCTATCTGTGGTGATGAAAATGTTCTGGAATTAGATAGTGGTGATGTCACATAACTTTGTGAATGTACTAAAAATTGACTGAATTGTAAAGTCTAAAAGGATAAATTTTATGATATATGAATTATAGTTCAAAAAGTATAATATCTATCTATCTATATCTGTATCTATCTTTATGTATATACACTCCTACATATCCTGGTATCTTGCTGATATTCTCTCAAGGAAACATACTGAATATTGTGTGATATGTCAAAGCTTCATCAAATGCTGTGAGCCCTACGGATTACCAGGATGATCCTGAATGGTACCTCTCATCATCTAAGCATTAGTGTCAGCTGTTCAGTTTCTTCTGTACCGTTAGGGTCATAAATAGCCAACAGGTACTCATCTTCATAGTAGAATAGTAGTGTGATTTACTAGTTTTGATCTCATTGTAGAATAACAAACATCCAAGTTAAGGAGCTATCAAAAAATGATGTATGTCTATGCTGTCATGTCCTCATGAATTCAGTGAAACTTCTTTGCCCTTAAGCTGAAAATAGAATAAAGAAGATTTTTTATTTACTTATAGTCCCCTAACAACTTGATAGTGGAAGCCCCATGGAACTTTTTATTATCTTCTTATGTACACTGGTAACCTGTTGCTTGCCCATTTTATTAAAAAATAATTCAATTGGCAGGATACTGCAGTGTAGATATTGGTATACTAGAGCTTTGAAAACAGATGTTCCATAGGTCAAATATATGTTTGGTTGTTGTTTTCATTTGTGTCTTATAAGACAGTAAGCATAGGCAGGTGTTTGTTTCTCAAGTCAAGCTACTTAGCACCACTGCTGCTGCTGCTGCTGCTGCTAAGTCGCTTCAGTCGTGTCCGACTCTGTGCGACCCCATAAGACGGCAGCCCACCAGGCTCCGCCGTCCCTGGGATTCTCCCGGCAAGAACACTGGAGTGGGTTGCCATTTCCTTCTCCAGTGCATGAAGTGAAAAGTGAAAGGGAAGTCGCTCAGTCGTGTCCGACTCTTAGCGACCCCATGGACTGCAGCCTACCAGGCTCCTCCGTCCGTGGGATTTTCCAGGCAAGAGTACTGGAGTGGGGTGCCATTGCCTTCTCCGAGCACCACTGCAATGACTATTAATTTGCCATCTTTCCATCAGCTTCATGGCTTCACTTTGAAACCCCTGCCTTGGCAATCTTCAAGATTTATCTCCTAGGTGTTTTTATGACACCAACTAAAATGAGAAACCCATGGGGTCACAAAGTGTTGGACATGACTTAGCAATTGAACAACAATGGCAACAAAATGATAAATACAGCTTATTCAAGAATTTGCCTGCCACACTCTTCTTACTTAAAATAGCTAGACTCAGTTATTACTAATTTGAGGTCTCATAAGGGTTGCTGCTGCTGCTAAGTCACTTCAGTCGTGTCTGACTCTGTGCAACCCCATAGATGGCAGCCCACCAGGCTCCCCTCATCCCTGGGATTCTCCAGGCAAGAACACTGGAGTGGGTTGCCATTTCCTTCTCCAATGCATGAAGTGAAAAGTGAAAGGGAAGTTGCTCAGTCGTGTCCGACTCTTAGCGACCCCATGGACTGCAGCCCACCAGGCTCCTCCATAGGACTTTCCAGGCAAGAGCACTGGAGTGGGATGCCATTGCCTTCTCATAAGGGTAGATTTGTTTTATTCTATTTATTCTAACTTTGGTAAGGTTTTGGAGAATTCAACATTGTTTACTAAATAGTCTGCTTCTCTCCCTGTTCAGTTCAGTTCAGTCCAGTCCAGTTCAGTCGCTCAGTAGTGTCTCACTCTTAGTGACCCCCTGAATCACAGCACGCCAGGCCTCCCTGTCCATCACCAACTCCCAGAGTTCACTCAGACTTACGTCCATCGAGTCAGTGATGCCATCCAGCCATCTCATCTTCTGTTGTCCCTTTCTCCTCCTGCCCCAAATCCCTCCCAGCATCAGTCATTTTCAATGAGTTAACTCTTCGCATGAGGTGGCCAAAGTACTGGAGCTTCAGCTTTAGCATCATTCCTTCCAAAGAAATCCCAGGGCTGATCTCCTTCAGAATGGACTGGTTGGATCTCCGTGCAGTCCAAGGAACTCTCAAGAGTCTTCTCCAACACCACAGTTCAAAAGCAGCAGTTCTTCAGCACTCAGCTTTCTTCACAGTCCAACTCTCACATCCATACATGACCATTGGAAAAACCATAGCCTTGACTAGACGGACCTTTGTTGGCAAAGTAATGTCTCTGCTTTTGAATATGCTATCTAGGTTGGTCATAACTTTCCTTCCAAGGAGTAAGTGTCTTTTAATTTCATGGCTCAGTCACCATCTGTAGTGATTTTGGAGCCCAGAAAAAGAAAGTCTGACACTGTTTCCACTGTTTCCTCATCTACTTCCCATGAAGTGGGAAGACTTTAACTGCACTCTTCACTCAAGAGCAGACTGAACATGTTTTGACCAAAGACATTTGAACTATAGTGATCTATGTTACCCTCAGGCAGAGATTTCACTATCTTGAGCAAAATCTGCTATTCTTCTCTTCGCCCTCCTACAACCACAGGTCATTTCCAAGACACAGAATTTTTCCTTTTAGCTTTGACCTCTGCCCCTTCTCTCCTACAATCAAGCCTCTAGTTTGGTCTATTTGATTTCTTCTACATAATAAGTTATCTCTGAGTTAGTTAGCTGCCAGCTTATAGTTATCCTTCGCATTTTCTCTGTAGAAGGGAGAGAGGGTTTAAACAATCCTTTGGTTGGAAAGGAGAAGACATGTCTGAGAGGCAGAAGGTCAACAATGGCAACTGGCTAACTAAAATATTGCTGAAGTTGGCAAGTGAGTATCATTCCTGAAGCATCTTAAAATCTGCCACATCAGCCTTGTCCCTCCTGACCTCTTTCTTCTAAGGGTTCCTACAGGCTCCTATTGTTCTATTTCAAGCAGCCACTGTGCCAAGCTTGAGGTATGAGTGGTGGATACACTTCTTCCAGACTGTCCAGCTTCTTGCCTGACCCTATTCAGAATAAAGTGTCATCCTTTCCCCTTTCTTTCCTTTTATCACCCACTTCTGAAATTCCTGGAGTTAAACTGCTCTCCCATGTGTTAATTAAGACATTCTTTTACTTTTTGTGCTCATCTGATGTTTCCTTTCATTCAGCTTCTTGTTGGTGAGTTCAATTCTCCCTGTCTCTGCAGCATGATAAGAATCATGAGAGCTACTAGGCTGTCTCTGCCAGGCCATTGCCTTTGATACTGTAGGTTGAGATCCAATGGGCAGGAAATCAGGAAGAGAAGATGGAGGTAAGGTGGGGGTGGGGATAAAGATCCAGCTGCTAGCCATAGGCAAAAGATAGGACCTAACAGAGGGGACTGAAACCTATGTCAGTTCTCTTTACCTCTGACCCAGATGGAATGGGTCTCCTGTAGAAGCTGGGACTTTTTGTCATAAATTTGACCATGCCTATGTGGTCCAGGAGTCAGAGAGGCCAAAGCACAATCCAGGGGCAGATGGAGCAGTTACAGCCCCAGTTTTGCCACCAATGGTATGAATTATCAGGTCAGAGACAGTGTATAGAGTATAAACAACTGCTCCTTTAACTCCACCCTCCATGTACAAGAATCTTTCTTATGTCTGATTCTAGTAGAAACATAAAGGATCAATCAGAGGTCAAGCTGTACGTGTACTTCAGTCGTGTCTTACTCTTTGTGACCCCATGGACTGTAGTCTGCCAGCTTCCTCAACAAAACACATGTTACTAAACTTTAGTTTGATTTTCTCCTGTTAATCTGTCTCATGCGAGTTTAATTCTTAGACCAGCTGTTAAAGAAAGCAGTTATATATGAACAGGGAAATGGGGGCACAGGTCAAATGACATTAAACATCTTGTAAACAAAGTGCATCCTTGGGTGGATAAAGAAAAGCAGGAACCATCAGACTGACAGGAAACCACACATTTGGGGTGATAAGTGTCTTGGAGGAAGACAAAGAAAGGTCAGAAAAGGAATCTCAGAATGTAATCTTTCACTAATATGTTCTCATTACATTAAAGTTAGCCTTGCAGATAAGAAGTACCCAACATGCATTGATGTTAGGACACTTCCAATCAAATCTAAATAAGGACAAAAATCTTTCCTCCTCTTGGGAAGTTGGAGCTGGGATGAAAATCATTGAATAAGATCCCAAAGCCCCTATTTCCCCATGAATATTCCATTTCTTCATTTCTACACCCTGCATAACCAGCTTGCCAAGAAGTTCAGGGCAACTACTCACCTGAGACTGCCCACTCTCCCCTTGAGAACATACCATAGCATAAATAAATTCTTGCTTTGCTTTCTTCACCTCCCTGTTTCATCTCTGAATTCTTTCTGCAATGAGACAAGAATCAACTCTTTGATAAGGCAGCCAGACACATCTAAAAGGGCAGAGGAAATTTTCTTCCTCCCCTATCCTGGCTATAGACCTTGTATGTACAATCTCTAATTCTTCTTGTGCTCCTAGTCAGAGAAATCTCTACTTTTAGGAAAGCTTTTCTGACTAGATAGGTCCATTGCGATTTGTCTCTTGGACAAATGTACCTAAACAGGTCCATCTCTTTTTGTCTTTTAAGGTAACAAAACTTTGCGAGTGACACCAGGGTCTGAAGATCATGAGAACCATCTTAAAATTCCACTTACTATAGGTTTTATAGTCTATGATCAGATAGAACAAATCTAGATAAGTGATTGGGACAGATTAAGACATGCACTTATACAACTTATTAAATGAAATATGGCAATTGAAAATATTGTACTTAATGTCACCATTAAGGGAAAATTTATCAACTCTCTCCAAGAAGCTTATCAGAATATATGACCAAATTTTTATAATTTGGTCAGACACAAAAGTGGGTTAACTTAATTCAGAAAGGTTAAAAAAATTCTCAAAGTGAACTTTGTTAAAATTTCATGGAATATACATCTGTGAATCCTATGCTTCATATCCTTGCTCTAGTTTGACTCTAATAGTGGCTTTTCTAATATTCTTGACAAGCTTGAATTTGAAATAGAAATGTATGTATCCTTAAATATCACAAACAGGCAATATTTGTGGAAAGCCATGATTGGAATGTTGTTAAAATAGGTCTCACTAGATAGACAGATATTGGATTTCCCTGGTGGCTCAGTGGTGAAGAATCCACCTATCAATTCAGGAGACGTGGGTTCAGTCCCTGGATTGGGAAGATCCCATGGAGAACGAAGTGGCGACCCACTCCAGTAGTCTTGCCTGAGAAATCCCATGGACAGAGGAGCCTGGTAGACTATAGTCTATGAGGTTGCAAAAGAGTCAGACATGACTTAGAGACTAAACAACAACAACAACAAGATAGATAAATATTTTAAAAATTCAGATGTGTAGATTATTAGAACTCAGAGGATATTTTTAAAGAGCCAGAAAGTTAGAATCTAGAGGAAGAAGCTATAGATGATGGCTCACTAAAAAGAGATACTGCTGCTGCTAAGTCGCTTCAGTCGTGTCCAACTCTGTGCGACCCCATAGACGACAGCCCACGAGGCTCCCCCGTCCCTGGAATTCTCCAGGCAAGAACACTGGAGTGGGTTGCCATTTCCTTCTCCAATGCATGAAAGTGAAAAGTGAAAGTGAAGTCGCTCAGTCCTGTCCAACTCTTAGCGACCCCATGGACTGCAGCCCACCAGGCTCCTCCGTCCATGGGATTTTCCAGGCAAGAGTGCTGGAGTAGGGTGCCATTGCCTTCTCTGAAAAGAGATACTAGATCTGGGTAATAATATATATGATGTCCCTTTTCTTTCAGATGTTCATTTTCCTCATCTTTGCATCCATTTCTATGTAAGTTCCAATCATTTGAAAGTGAAACAACCAATGACACTGGTCATTCCATAGATGAAAGAATCCAGAAAACATTTCACTGAAAAATAAGATTCTGTATCCAAACCAGTCTAAGAAGTTCTTCTCACATTCCATTTCCCCTTTCGTCTTTTGATCTAGATCTTCACTTTTGTAACTGACTGGCTAACTGCACTCCCATAGCCCTTGTAAGGAACCTGTACCAACAAGCAGAATAATTACCTTAAAGAGCAAAGCATTTATTTTTAAACATACTTAAGGACCTAATGATTTCACTCAAGAGCTCTTGAAAAAATTTCTCAATTACTCCAACAAGGTGATTCCAATGGATAACTGCCTCAAATTTACACTGAACTGTACTCTACAAAACTGACCTTGCTTTTATTCTATCTTAATCTGTCACTCATACTCTCCCATCTTTTATAGATCTATCTGCCTTTAAGCTCCTCCCACTTCCCTTCTCGACACAAATGATTACTGTTTTCCACTTTTTAAATATGGACTCTGTGGGAGAGGGGGGGCATGATTTGGGAGGATGGCATTAAAACATGTATAATATCATATAAGAAACTAATCACCAGTCCAGGTTCGATGCAGGATACAGGATGCTTGGGGCTGGTGCACTGGGATGACCCAGAGGGATGGTATGGGGAGGGATGTGGGATGGGGAACACGTGTACACCTGTGGCGGATGCATGTTGATGTATGGCAAAACAAATACAATATTTTAAAGTAAAAAAAAAAATAATAAAAAAATAAATAAATAAAACTAAAAAATAATAAATATGTACCTTCATTCCCTGATTTTAATTACTTTATCAGGTTATGCTACATCCTCTCTCTTTAGGTCATCAAGGTTCCTTATTCTATCTAATTGTGCATCTATTAGGAAACATTCCCTTGTCTTTTATTATGGAAAGGAAAATAGTTGCTGTAACTTATTTCATAGACATTGCTATAGATAAATCTTTTTGGCTTAAAAAGAATATTTTAAATTATTTTTGTGATATAAAATTCATATTTTATGGCAAAAAAGTTAAACATAAAAATTTTTGCCTTTGGTCTCTTCTCTCCTGCTGGGTACTGTGTATTCACATCATACATCAACCCAACCTCCGTCATAAGCAAGAAGGCCTACTCAGCCCTGAAGAGCGACTTCTCTTGGCAGCAGTAAAACAACTCCTCCAAATATAACGTGCCTTCTTGATTTTTTAGGGGGCTCACATGACCCACCACCATGGCACTTATGTCTGGATTATGTGAGCTGTCAACAATGCGTCATTTGATGCACAGCCTTCTGTCTCAAACAAAACAAAACAAAACAAAACTATAAACTGTGTCTTGCCATCTTTTTAAAAATTATTTTTATTGGAGTATAATTGTTTTACAAGGTTGTATTAGTTTCTTCTGTACAACAAAGTGAATCAGCTATATGTATACATATATTCTTTCCCTCTTGAACTTCCCTCTCACCGCATTCCCATCCCATAATTCTAGGTCATCACAGATAACCGAACTGAGTTTCCTGTGTTGTACAAAACAGGTCCCCATTTGCTGTCTATTTTACACATGGTAGTGTATATAAGTTAATGATACTCTTCCAGTCATCCTCCTGTTCCCCCATATAAACTGTCTTGACTTCTAATGGGAGGGAGCAACAATTCTCAGACCTTTCTGTGATGCTGTTCCCAGGTTATAATCCTCAAATTTGGCTCAAATAAAATTTTCCAATTTTTTTTCTTAGATCAGTTGACGTTGACATTTTCCTGAATCAAGCTTCGAATCCTGAAAGCTATTCTTGTCTCATGTACTCATTGATCTAGATATGAAACTTTTAAAAATAAAGATGACATTTATTGTGATTTCCTTGGAGCTCTCAACACGTCTGGTAAGTAAGATGGTGCTACTTCTCAGTAACTGAAGCTTCTGAGAAGGTGATAAGAATGAGGAAATGACTCATTAGAAAACTGCAGAGGTCTACCATGGGAATGAAGAGAGAGTATCTCCTTCACTCTTCTGGTGGGAAATACCAAGAACTAGGAAGAATCTGAGGTTTTACTCTACTTGCGAGTTAATAAGGGAGCTTTCCACACTTTCATGGGCGTTATCAATGCTATCAGAAGACACGAGGCTCCTGGGTCAGAGAAAAAGGACTGTTTATTACTCAAAGTAATAGGAGTATCCAGCATACAGCATTTATACTGCTTCTCTGAGCCCGAAGTGATTGTGACACACAGGTTATATTACAAGATGGGAACCATGAGCTTAGGAAACCCAATTTATTTAATAGTGAGAAGTAAACCTGTCTGGCTTTCCCCTCTGTGGCAGACGTGATCACTATGATATCAAATAGCAAGCGAACCTCTGCTTTGTTTCTGAGGGGCACATGGTCTTTGTTTGAAGGCTTTTTCTCTACGTACTTTTGAAAAGATAGTCCAGAATGAATGCAGTTAGTGCTCATAAA
This sequence comes from Bos mutus, assembly GCF_027580195.1. Lineage (NCBI taxonomy): Eukaryota > Metazoa > Chordata > Mammalia > Artiodactyla > Bovidae > Bos > Bos mutus. The sequence goes on from NC_091636.1 coordinate 59,725,721, forward strand.
ATGTACAGAAATGTGAGAGACACATGGAGAATTGGCTCCCACAATATGTTGTTAGGATTGGCAGAGACAGATATGAACAGCAGCCTAAGGCATTTTACTCAAAAGTGCTGATGCAAAGGTTCAAGTCAGCCTTAGTGTCATCTTGGATTCTCACCTCTCCTTCACTTGCCACCTGCCCCCAGCAAATCTATTAACCTATCAAGAATTCTGATTGACTGCATTCAAAATACCTCAAGCTTAGCCACTTCTCTCTGCCTAGTGCTGATTTAAGATGTCTTAATTTCTCCCCTGCACTCCTGTAATCTGTAATAGTCTTCTATGTTTTAAGTCTTTTCTGCACTTGTACAGCCTGTCTCCATGGAGCAGTTGGAGTGATCATAGTGATCATTTACAACCTTAAATCAGATCATGCAACTCCCTCTGTAAAGTCATTCAGTAATCTCTAGCTATACTTGGAAACTTGAACCCCTTGGCTTCCAAGGTCAACCTCATCAAGTCTTTCTCCCTGTTCTCCCTTGGCAATGTTTTTGCCTTTCCTGGGATGCTTTTTTGTAATATCTCCCTGTCTTCTATAATACTTTCCTCACCACCTAGCTCATTATCAATATAACTATATATATAACCTATGTAGAAACTCTTTTTATTAGGTTTATATCATATGCTACTAAGCACCATCATATTCAGTTCAGTTCAGTTCAGGCACTCAGTCGTGTCTGACTCTTTGCAACTCCATGAACCACAGCACGCCAGGCCTCCTTATCCATCACCAACTGCCGAGTCTACCCAAACCCATGTCCATTGAGTTGGTGATGCCATCCAACCATCTCATCCTCTGTCATCCCCTTCTCCTCCTGCCCTTAATCTTTGCCAGCATCAGGGTCTTTTCAAATGAGTCAACTCTTCGCATCAGGTGGCCAAAGTATTGAAGTTTCAGCTTCAATATCAGTCCTTACAATGAATATTCAAGACTGATTTTCTTTAGGATGGACTGGTTGGAGCTTCTTGCAGTCCAAGGGACTCTCAAGAGTCCTCTCCAATACCACACTTCAAAAGCATCAATTCTTCAGCGCTCAGCTTTCTTTGTAGTTCAACTTTCACATCCATACATGACCACTGGAAAAACCATAGCCTTGACTAGACAGACCTTTGTTGACAAAGTAGTGCTTTTTAATATGCTGTCTAGGTTGGTCATAACTTTCCTTCCAAGGAGTAAGTGTCTTTTAATTTCATGGCTTCAATCACCATCTGCAGTGATTTTGGAGCACCAAAAAATAAAGTCAGCCACTGTTTCCCCATCTATTTGCCATCATATTATTTGATTTAGAAATGTCTTCCTCCTGTCAACCCATCCTTAATGTATTTTCTTGAGATCAGAGACTTTGACTCTCTTAATTAATTATAATCTTTGTGTAGAAAATATTTGCTGAAACAATGTAGGACCATAGGGCTCTTAATTTGGCCAAGAATATAGAGCTTCTGAGCTTCCCTTGTAGCTCAGTTGGTAAAGAATCTGCCTGCAGTGCAGGAGACCCAGGTTTGATTCCTGGGTTGGGAAGATCCCCTGGAGAAAGAAATGGCAACCCACTCCAGTATTCTTGCCTGGAGAATCCCATGGACAGAGGAGCCTGGCAGGCTACAGTCCATGAGATCGCAAGAGTTGGACAAGACTTAGCAACTAAACCACCATCAACACCATAGAATTCTAGATGAGTGAAACCTATGTGCTGTGCAGTTTTTCTCTTGGTAAACTTAGCAGTTAGAGAAGGGTATAACTTATCTGAGTGGCATAAGAATTCTGCACAGGCTCCCGGCAGACAAGGAGGGTTACCTTAATAATCTAAAAGCTTGGTACCAAGTAGGAATTGGAGGGAAACAGAGTTGCTAGAAAACCTGGGGTACCTCCTCTTGCAACAACAGCAAGCTCATCCCTCCTCAACCAATCACATAGCACTTATTTATTTTTAAGACTTTATTTTTAGAGTAGTTTCATGTTAACAGCAATATTGAGCAGAACATACAGATATTTCCCACATACCTCCTGCCCTCAAATATGTATAACCTCTCCCTTTGTTAATATCTCCTACCAAAGTAGTAGTTTTATTACAGTTGATGACCTACATTGAAACATTATGACCCAAAGTCCATAGTTTACAGTAGGGTTCACTCTTGGTGTTGTTTATCTATAGGTTTGGGCAAGTGTATAATGACATGTATTCATCATTATAATACCATAGAGAGTATTTTCACTGCCTTGAAAATCCTCTGTGCTCCACTTATTTACTTCAATCCATTAACCCCTCACAACTACTGACCTATTTAATATCTTCATAATCTTGCTTCTACTAAAATGTTACATAGTTGGAACATATAGTAAGCTGCCTTTTCAGATGGGCTTCTTTAAGTTAGTAATATACTTCTTTTCATGGTTTGATAGCTCATTTCTTTTTAGTGATGAATAATGTTTCATTTTCTGGATATCCCATAGCTTATTTAGCCATTGACCTCCTGAAAGACATCTTAGTTGCTTCCAAGTTTTGGCAGTTATGAATAAAGCTCTATAAATATCCATCTGTAAGCCTATGAGTAGACATGAATTTTCAATTCCATTAAGAAAATATCAAGGAGCACAATTCTGAGATTGCTTCATAGAAGTATGTTTAATTCTGTAAAGCACACACACACACACACACACACACACAACTTTCTTCCAAGGTAGCTGCATCATTTTGAATTTCTGCACCAGCAATAATGAGAGTTCCTGTTGCTTCACATTCTCACTAACATTTGATGTTGTCAACATTCTGGATTTTGGCCATTCTAAGCTTTCATTTTTTTCTTTCCCTTTTTTTTTTTTAGTACAGAGGACTAGTGTTTGAAAGATATGAGGTACAGAATAACTATTTTATTATTACTTGAGGGATTGGGGGCAAGAGGAGAAGGGGACGACAGAGGATGAGATGGCTGGATGGCATAACTGACTCGATGGACGTGAGTCTGGGTGAACTCCGGGAGTTGGTGATGGACAGGGAGGCCTGGCGTGCTGTGATTCATGGGGTCGCAAAGAGTCAGACACGACTGAGCGACTGATCTGATCTGATCTGACAGATTGGTGATCTAGAAAAATAACTATTTAAATTTTTGCCCATATTTGGATTTGTGTGGTTTATAGGTAATGGTGTCAGCAGCCTGAACCAGTGTCCTATCTTCTCTGGTTTCACACAATACAAAAATTAAAAGCCAGCAGAAGGATAAATTCAAAAATTAGGATTTCAGTATTAGCTTTCAGTGAGTTTATTGTTATTAATGGTAATTTTTACCTCTTAATAATAATCTTAACAAATGTAAACCTTCATAATTACCTTGTAGCTTCAAACAAATTATGATAAAGAATTAGTTTTAATTGTTTTTAACAGGCAGGTGATTGTTTAATTTAATGAGCAGTGCTAAAGAATGTTACAACATGATAAAGTAATGATGGTGTCATAAAAAATGTAACCTTTTTTTAAAATTTTATTTTATTTTTAAACTTTACAATATTGTATTGGTTCTGCCATATATCGAAATGAATCCACCACAGGCATACATGTGTTCCCCATCCTGAACCCTCCTCCCTCCTCCCTCCCCATACCATCCCTCTGGGTCGTCCCAGTGCTCTAGCCCCAAGCATCCAGTATTGTGCATCAAACCTGGACTGGCGACTCGTGAAACATATTTTTAAAATATGATTAACTGAACCTAATTCCCTTGTAACAAAGATCTCTAAAATTTATCATCCTCCAGTGACTCATTTTCATTTCTACATTAAATGTGGACAAAATGCCATATAACACAGAGATTTAGGATTCTAACACTGGAGAGAGAGAGAATGTGAGTCACTCATTCATGTCCGACTCTGTGTGACCCCATGGATTGTAGCCCGCCAAGCTCTTCTGTCCGTGGAATTCTCCAGGCAAGAATACTGGAGTGGATTCTCAGTCCTTTCTCCAGGGGACCTTCCTGACCCAGGGATCAAACCCAGGTCTCCTGCATTGCAGGCAGATTATTTACCATCTGAGCCACCATGGCACATTGGCAATCCATATAATTAAGTGTGGACAGTCTAAGTACAAATTATGATATGAAGAACAATTGTTGTTAATAGATCTTCTCTCCTGTTCTTGTGATAGATTGCCACATTTTTATATCTTTTTCCTTTTCATCTTGACTTTAAAATAAATATCATATGCTTTAAACCTGAGGACATTTGGAATTAAAAATAGGACATAGGAAAATTAACTTCATTGATGTGAAAGTTCTTCTAGTTTCATTTTGGTAAGGAGCAAGTCCCAAAGGATATTTGAAATCATTAAAGAACTTCAGAATGGAAAGACAGCCCAAGTTTACAAAAATTCTCCTCACAACTTTGATACAGGTGCCTTGGGTAATTTTTTTTAATCACATAACTGCATTTTCCATCGTATCCTCACAATATTTACTGTTTTTCTTTATTATCTCATCTCTCAGCTACCTAGAGTTATTGTCTACATTATGAAATTGCCACTATAGTTTGATAATGAACTATTAGTTTCCTAGGGCTGCCATGGACTTCCCAGGCGGTGCTGGTGGTAAAGAACCTGCCTGCGAATGCAGGAGGCATGAGAAACATAGGTTCAGTCCCTGGATTGGGAAGACCCCCTAGAGGAGGGCACGGCAACCCACTCCAGTTTTCCTGCATGGAGAGTCCCCATGGAAAGAAAAGCCTGGTGGGTTATAGTCCATAGGGTCCAAAGATAACCCAAGATAATCTTACCTCAAGATCCTTACCCTAATTACATCTGCAAAGATCCTTTTTCCAAGTAGGGGAACATTATAAGTTCCTGGGTAGACACAGATTTTGAGGTGTACTATTCAATCCATTATGGAAAACAAGAAATGATTTCAGAAAGCCTGGAACAACAATGCACTACAGGAAAATTCCCTTCCTCTTGTGAAAAGTAATTTTAAAAATACAATTTTAATAGCATAAAGATGATGATATGCTTAAAGATAAAGGATATGCAAGACATTTAGTGAGAAAAAAATTAACTTGAACTGGATCAAGTGTATATGTGTAAGGAAAGGACTTCTAGAAGAAAACCTAGGAGAAAGTTGTAGTAACATTGGGTTAGGCAAATGTTTCCTAAGTGGAAGAAACATGAGCTCTAAAATAATTTACAAATTTAAACTTTTACTCTTTGGAAGTCATTATTTACTGCCAGGATTGTGGAAGTATTACTATGGAAGGGTAGCATGAAGAAGTTCATGTGTGGTGATAAAACAGTTCAGTATCTTAACTATGGTGGTGGTTACACAAATCTATACATGCGATAAGATTACATAGAACCACACACACACACACACACATACACATAGAGAAATGAATTCATATAAATTCTGATAAAATATGAATAAAGGCCCTAGTTACAACTATTGTACCAATACACCCTGATAAGTAGGCAAAAGATTTGAGAAGACATTTTACCAAAGAAGATATACAAATGGAAAATAAAGATATGAAAAAATGTCCAAGAACATTAGCCATAAGTCAAATGCAAATTAAAAGCACAACAATATACAACTATAAGACCACTAGAATGGCTAAAATTGTGGTTGAAAAAAACAAGTGTTGATGAGAATGTGGAACCGTTAGAACTCTAATAAATTATGGGTGGGAATGCAAAATGATACAACCACTCTGAGAAATAGTTATGCACTTTCTGGTAAAATTAGACAATTAACATATGATATAGCAATTCTACTTCTAGATACTTACCCCAGATAAATGATAATATATGTCCATATGAAAACCTTGTATTTGATTGTTAATAGAAGCTTTATTGGGCTTCCCAGGTGGCTCAGTGGTAAAGAATCTGCCTGAAGTACAGGAGATGAAGGAGACATAGGTTCAATCCCTGAATCTGGAAAATAACCTGGAGGAGGAAATGGCAACCCAGTAGATAGAAACTGGAAGCTAGCCAAGTTTCCTTCAGCTGGAGAATGGATAAATGAATTGTAGCACATGCATTTCATGGCATACTAAAACAGACAAAGTGCTGGTACATATAACTTTATGGAAAGGTAAGAAAACCCAGATTCAAGAGACTACATTCTATATACTGCAAAATTTAATTTACATGAAATTCTCTGAAAGAAAACTACAGAGATAAAAAGCAGGTCAGTGATTACCAAGAGCACGGAGTGGATAGAGAAAATTGATTACAAAAGGCCCGAGGAAGTTTTGAGGTAATGAAAATGTTCTAAACCATTATATAACTAAAATGTGCTTACAAAACTGTACATATTTTAAAAACTCAACAAATTTAATAGCAAAATTAATGAATTTTATTTTATATAAATTGCAGTTCAATAAAACTCTTTTAAAAATCAAAAAAGGCAGAAGAGAATCACTGAACTGGATCACTAGAAATTTAAAAGGCTTCAGAACTTTAATCAGAAGAAATAGGAATGAATTTGTAAGAAAATAATCCACATAGACAATGAATAATAATCCATGAGATTTTTAGACTTTGAAGCTTAAATCTACATTGCGCTTTTTGCCTCGTAAGACTAACACCTGTAACTTTACGTTCTAACAGTGATCTCTAGTCTCTAATGGACCTTTTCCTTGGCATTTAAGAGTGCTTCAGGCTTTTCTATCCTAAAAAATCTGCCACTCTATTGTCACCCTACTCCAGTTGTTACTTTATATTTCTCCTCTTTAAAGCCAAGCTACTTGGATATCTTTAAAAAAAAAAAAAAAGATGTCTCTTCTTGTTTTCACTTTCATTTTTTTTCCTCAATGTACTGAAATTAGACTGTTACCCATCACCACTGGGTACCTTCCAAATCAGCAGTTCCATCACTTTTTAATTATTTCCCTTCTCTACTGAGACTTTATTGTTGACTTTCTTAACACCTCTGTATCTTCGTGTTCCTTCTTCCTTGCTAACAGTTCCTTCCCAAGGCTGTTTTTTCTCTTTTATCATATTACTGTTGGCTTTTCCTGGCAATAAGTCTTTCCTCTCTTCTCACTTTGTGCACTATCCCAAATGATTTTTCCATGCCCCTGACTTTTAATGACTGCTCGTATGTCACTGATTCCCAGGTCCCGAACTCTTTTTTGGAATTTCAAGTCCATGTGTGTTTATGTCTAATTGATGGCATCCGACACACATTAAAAGGTGTCAGCTGGATGTTCAGAAAATAGTGCCAGGCAATGAAAACACATAACCTAGAGCTAAATCTGATTATCTGAATGGATTTCACAAGCATACTACCCAGTAAAAGAAACAAGATGCAGGATACAGGATGCTTGGGGCTGGTGCACTGGGATGACCCAGAGGGATGGTATGGGGAGGCAGGTGGCAGGGGGGTTCAGGATTGGGAACACGTGTACACCCGTGGTGGATGCATGTTGATGTATGGCAAAACCAATACAATATTGTAAAGTAATTAGCCTCTAATTAAAATAAATAAATTTAAAAAAAAGAAACAAGATGCTGAAGAACAAATTCTATACTTCCATTCACAGGAAATTTTAAAACACACTATTTGGCACTATATCCTAGAGGTTAGCAGTGGGATGAACAACAGAAAAACAACAAAATGATTAACACAAAGTTCAAACAAAGATGGACACTAGCAGGGGCTTCTGCTATGTAGCAGTGTCCTTTTTCTTCATCTGAATTGTGGTTACAGGAGTCATGTTTTTGTGTTTTTAAAATTGTGTGTGTATATATGAAAGTATGCACTTTGTGTATTTTTAGTATATATACTATGGATACAGTAGTAAAGTGAGTGAATTCACTCAGTCGTGTCCGACTCTCTGTGACCCCATGGACTGTAGCCTAACAGGTTCCTCCATCCTCGGGATTTTCCAGGCAAGAATACTGGAGTGGGTTGCCATTTCCTTCTCCAGGAGATCTTCCCGACCGAGGGACTGAACCCAGGTTTCCGGCATTGTAGTCAGACACTTTACCATCTGAGCCACCAGTAAAGTTGCGGTAGTAAAAGTTAAGATAAAACAGAGAAATGAGATGAGAAGTTCTATGTGAGCAAAGGTAGGGAAATGCAATTTTGACTAAAATTCTACAGGTGATGGGGGCTATTAGGTCCTTGAACATCAGTGCAGAGTGAAGCATCAAGGATTTTTGTTCAGGTAAAAGATTGGATCAGAATTACACATAGGAAATATACTGGCAATAATTGAAGTAATTGATTAAAGAGGAATAAGAAAGCAATAAGAAGCTAAATAGACTTTTGCAAAATTGCAAGAAATAGTAAGGACTACAAGGTCAGCATTAGGAATAGAAAACTGAAGTAAGAGATAATAAAGACATACAAGAAGGCTCCATTAAGATTAAATGTTCTGAAGAAACAAAAACATTTTTTCCAGATACAAAATACATTTATTACAAATGTCAAGTAAGTGGAAATAAAGCTGACCAAATATTTTTATATCCTTTGATTTAATAAATGGATTAACATGGATAATTATTAATCTGGTTATACAAGGAGATGCAATATACTGATAATCTTAGAAACCATTTACTTAGTTTTGTTGTGATTTTTATGGATGCCTTTATCTTAATAAAAATCCAGAACAGAAAGCAGGAATTTTTTCTTCCTGGGAGGTTTTTTTTCTCCTGGGACCTAGGAAAAAGGGGAATAGGAGTCATTCAGTGGGTATAGAGTTTCAGTTGTACATGACAAAAACTCTAGAGAACTGTTGAAGGACAGTTAATACAACTGTGTGGTACACTTAAAAATGATTAAGATGGTAAATTTTATGTTTTTATCATTAAATAAAAGCATAACAATTGGTACAGTGTGGGCTTTTTTTTTTTTTTTTTTTAAAGAAGCTTTCTAGTTTCATTTATTTTCCTTTTTTTTCCAGAGAGAATTATTCCTCTTGAATGAATACGGCTTAAAGTTAGTTTATTCTTCTGAAATAAAGAATCTAGCACAATATCTCAGTAGTTAATTGTTTTAAGTTTGTTGATTCGAATTGATTGAATAGGACTGAAAAATGTTTAGAATGTCCTGTGCTTAGTTTTGGTTTAATTGTCAACAGTTTCAAAGCAACGTGTCAGACACGACTTAGACTGAACAACAAGAATTTCAAAGCAGTCTTTTAAGTTTTTGTTTGTTTTGTTTTTCTGCTCCTATTTTTACCTATTTCTTCACTAAATACACACACACACACACCCCAAAACAAAAACAGGTAAGCACTGACTAAATCTTAAAACTGGTGTTTGGTTTTTAGTGGTGGTTTAGTTGCTAGGTTGTGTCCGACTCTCGTGACCACATGGACTGAAGCCTGCCAGGGGCCTCTGTCCATGGGATTTCCCACAGACAATAGGTATGTGAACATAAGTTTAAAAGTGAAGTGAAAGTGTTAGTTGCTAAGACATGTTCGACTCTTTGAGACCCCATGGGCTGTAGTTCACCAGGCTCCTCTGTTTGGATTCTCCAGGGAAAAATACTGGAGTGGGTTGCCATTCCCTCCTCCAGGAGATCTTCCCAACCCAGGGATCAAACCTGGGACTCCTGCATTGCAGGCAGATTGTCTACTGTCTGAACCACCAAAAAAGCATGTGCACATAGATTTGGAGTAAAAAAAACCCTGAGATTCACATCTGTGTATACAGATTCAGACTTCTAATGATGAGTAAGCCTTGATTTGGGGCACTGTTTGCAGAAAATTGCTCAGATAAAGAGCATTTCTCTTTCCAGCTTAATTTTAGATGCTCTTCAAAACTGCAAAGCCTGCACATTTGGCCTTCAATTTAGTAATCCTACAAATATGCTCATGAAAATTAATATTATCCTTACAACTTGTAGTGGTAATTAAAAAAAAATAGAACATTTCCTATAAAATGGGCTATACTTCTGGCTATTTTAATGGTATTCTCTTGCAACAGACACTCCTAATATTTATGAATCATTTTTTGACACAAATTGCATATCTCTACCAACTTTGTGAAATAAATATCATTAACTCTAATAAAATAAATAGTTTAGATAAAGATTTGCAAGTTAAGAGATCATCTTTCACATCCAAATCTTGTTACTACAGACGCCATTAAAACAGAAATCTTTCTCTTAGGACAAAAACTGTGATAACAAATTAGAGATAATTCTTTAAACATATGCCAGCTAATTAAATTACATTTGAAGTTTGCTTCAAGTACATTTTTATCATTCTAATGAACAATGTGTTTTAATGGATGCATTAAAATACCATCCTAGATCAAATTCATTTTCCATTTACTCTCAGATTTTACTTTCAGTAGAAATATGAAGATTACAGTTTGGCAAACATCATCTTGTTTTCTGTGCCGAAATTTAAGACCATAACTCTGGAACTTACTGTTCAAAATAATACTTATCTATAAAACATACACTTATTTCAGCATTACTAGTTGCTGTGTTTACTTTCAGCCCATAGCTCCATGCTGCTGCTAAGTTGCTTCAGTCGTGTCCACTCTGTGCGACCCCAGAGACAGCAACCCATCAGGCTCCCCCGTCCCTGGGATTCTCCAGGCAAGAACACTGGAGTGGGTTGCCATTTCCTTCTCCAGTGCATGAAAGTGAAAAGTGAAAGTGAAGTCGCTCAGTCATGTCCGACTTTTCACGATCTCATAGACTGCAGCCCACCAGGCTCCTCTGTCCATGGGATTTTCCAGGCAAGAGTATTGGAGTGGGGTGCCATTGCCTTCTCCGCCATAGCTCCATAAGACACAATAAATTTTTTAAACGTCAGTGATGTTATAAATAAAACAGCACTTCTTCTTGCTTGATCTTGCACTGCATTTGTTAACATTGGGGATACTTGCTTGTTTTTCACTTCTTCCCTTTTTTGCACTATTTTTAGTCTTTAATTGTATCCTTCTCAGCCTTCACATTTATTGGACAAAATATCTTGCTACAAAATATAAAGACGATACTAAACAACCTTGGCACTTTTAATCTAGAATTCCTAGGAAGTGATTATAGCCTGTTACTTGTCCATTTATTATTTACAGTCAATTTGCTATTTTATTCTGCCATGTACTTTGAGAATAAGAGCACCTCAACTACACACTTCAGCCATTTGACTCACTGGAAAGATATTGCTATGCCATGGAAATATAAATTTTACAGTTTTACCTACTGGCACTTGAAATCACTGAATAACTTTCAACACTCAAAAATTACTTCCAGAAGAGAGTCAGATGGTGGTTGATTAGAGTTGGTGACCTCAGCGTAGTTCCTCTGTGGTCTGGTCTAGCCTGAGTAAGAGACAACGAGAGGAAATACCCGTGCTTGACTTTATCATTGCTCCAAATGCTATTATGCTTTTCAGAGTTTTAAACACATAATACTGATTACTTTCATATAGTGATTTAATCTGATGGGAGTAATGATGGTTTTTAGGTGAAAAAAATACTGGGAGACTTCTATTGATATGGAGTCATCACAGACTCAGTTTAGACAAAGACAGAGGAAATAAATGTAAATGGATGAGTTTTAATACATATTGGGTTATGGATTTTTGACTAAATAATTGCTGCCTTTTCCCCAACCTGAGACCATTTCTGGTCTTATGAACAGGAGCTGTGGGGTGAGGTAAGGTTGCGGGATACTCTAGCTCCACTTTACAACTGAGGACATTTGTTTTTGGAGGTACCATGGAATTGTTTTTTGGATACCAGATCAATTTACAAAACCTGATCCATGTATTAGCTTTCTTTCTTTTTGTTTTTAAAGTGGAAAATTGGTTTATTTTGTAATAATCAGAACTTACTGCCTTTACAATTTTGGGCAATATGCATTAACTTAACTGAGTCTAATTTGCCCTAGTAGTATAAAAAATTAGAATATACATAACTTAACAGGGTGGTGTGATTATTTTCCCATGTAAAGTATGTGAACAAATGCTTAGGTCAATATCTGCATGCAGTAAGTGCTTAATGACTGTTTCCTTTCCTCCCTTCACTTTTGCATCTAAATCATGGCTGAGAGGTAGCAGGGGTGATTAAAAGGGAAACCCATGAGTTAGTCACTGTTTCAAACTTATTGGATAACAGATTTCAAAGAAGGTAAAATAGAAGAAATAGAACTAGAAGAGTCATAAATTGGTGATCTAGCTATGTCTCAGTTATTATATAGAAATTTAGTCATCATATATCCTGAATATTCGTGTATATATATAATGACAGTCTAGGATTCGCGTATACATCTTGGCCACAGTCATTTTTGGCTTCATAATTATGAGGAAAGAAGGATAAAAATTCCTCTTTTACAGTTCTTCCTTTCTCTCCCATTACATTGGCTAAATTCACTAAGACTAGTCGTTGATAAGGATAGAGTGACAAAAATTAAAGAATCATAGTGGGAAAATAATTTTAATTGAAGTTCTAAATTATATATTTGTAGCCAGGGGGATTTAACACTGAACACCAATGAGTTTTCCCATTTACTTTTTTTTTGACCTACTCTAATGAAAGCCATTCTCTCATTTTATCATTTACTTCTTTATACTAGAAAGATGTCTTTACTTTCTATGTGACTCAGTGGGAATCATATTTAGAGATGAGAAATTCTAGATAGAGAACTTATTGATAATGTGGACATTGGCTTAGTTGATTTGCTGATAGGTAAAAGAGAAATGCTTGTTCTTTGAATGCTTCATTTTCTTTTATAATGGAGCAGCTACATGCTTGCCCTCTAATATCTGACACTGATAGCCTTTCATTAAATAAACTTATTATGGTAAAAACAAAACAATATAACTAAAATGCAGAAATTAGTACTTACTTGACACAGTTATTAGCTGTTCTTATGAGGACTAAAATTATATCAGTTCAGTTCAGTCACTCAGCTTAGTAGTGTCCAACTCTTTGTGACCCCAAGGACTGCAGCACACCAGGCTTCCCTGCCCATCACCAACTCCTGGAGCTTACTCAAACTCATGTCCATCAAGTCAGTGATGCTATCCAACCATCTCACCCTCTGTTGTCCCCTTCTTATAGAAACATTAAGCTATAATACCATTGTAAGTATTTTCATTCAAAGTTCTGTGTGAATAACAATATGTAAAATAGGTACAATTTATTTGTTTCCAGAGAAGCCTTTAAAGAATCTTTTGAAACCAGGAGTCCCATCTGCACTTCAGAGATATGCAGTAATTTATTCCAGGATTGTGTTCATGAAAATAAATGTGAATATCTACTTCACAGTGCATGTTTAACCTTGGAACAAAAGAAATAAAACACTTTGGTTCCTCATGAGCCATAGAATTTGCTAGCTTGAGCAATGCACATTCTGTCAAATAATGAGACTAACTTTTAAACATGTTGCTTACACTTTTGCAACACAGAAAATAAAGAGAAGCCCAGAAATAAGGAGCTCTGTAGCTGAGTTTACACAGCTACTGCAGAACGTGAGGAATCTTGTGCTCAGTCATGTCTGATTCTTTTGTGACCCCATGGACTGTATCCGCCAGACTCCTCTGTCTATGGGATTTTCTTGACCAGAATACTGAAATGGGTTGCCATTTCTTCCTCCAGAGGATCTTCCAGACCCAGGGATTGAACCTGCATCTCTTGTGTCTCCTGTGTTGGTAGGCGGATTATTTACCACTAGCACCACCTGGGAAGCCTGAAGGAATAATTATGAGTGAGTGTAAACCTGGCCTACCTTCCTTCTCAAGGAGATTAATTTCTGAAGCCAAGGCTAATTGGGATCAATTACTTCATCTTCAGTTCAGTTCAGTCACTCAGTCTTGTCTGACTCTTTGCGACCCCATGAACTGCAGCACACCAGGCCTTCCTGTCCATCACCAACTCCTGGAGTCCACCCAAACCCATGTCCATTGAGTTGGTGATGCCATCCAACCATCTCATCCTCTGTCATCCCCTTCTCCTGCCCTCAATTCTTCCCAGCATCAGGGTCTTTTCAAATGAATCAGAAAAGCCCAAACCACTCACATTAAATAAACAATAGTCAGAGAGAAAGTTGCAAAGGGTTAAGCTATGTGTTTGTCTGGGTAAGGTCATGGAGATGCTGAATCTTTGCCAACGTACTTGGTTTTGTCTGAATATTGTGTATGAAAATTTGGCTTTTTCCATCTGCCAGGACTCTCAACATGGTACCCCAGCACTGTGGTGGTTGAATATTCATTTCAAATTGTTAAATATACAATGAAGTGAAAACTGCACCCAAATCAAAGAGTTGTTCATCTATCTGCCTTGAGTTAGGCCATGAATGACTCAGAGCTACTGTAAGCAGTTAAAAGAGCAGGACATGCCATGGGGTATGATAAACCCTGTCGTGATATGGGCAGTGTTATTCCATTACTCAGAAGTTAAAGAAATAAGATAAGAACCTACTCATTTTAAACAGACAGTTTTGGGGAGCCCCTGGCCAATTCAGTTAGCCAGCTAGTATTAAAGGTCATGGATGTAAATGTCTCAAATTCTGCAACTGGTTGTCTCACATCCCACCTAGAGCATTTAGAAGGGTTATGTTGGTGGAAGGGAGACTCATAGACCAAGAGAAAGAAACAGCAATTAAAAAAAAGTAGCTTTCTTATCTTTCATTTAGAAGACAATGTTCTCCAGGATGACTGTAAAGGAACCATTTCCTGGCAGCAACCATTAGAGCCAAGAGGGTTTTACCCAGTTTGGGAGAATGGCTGGTCTTCATCAGGCTTGTCTTATCTGCTGCCACCTTGAAGTCTGTAAATAAGTTATTTCTTTAGCTCTTTAATCTCCCATGTGCTTTCGTGCTCAGTCGTGTCTGACTCTCTGTGACCCCATGGATTGTAGTCTGTCAGGCTCCTCTGTCCATGGGAGATTTTTCAAGCAAGAATACTGAAGTGGGTTGCCATTTCCTCCTCCAGGGGATCTTCCAGCCTCGGGGATCAAACCTGTGGCTCCTGCATCTGCTGCATTGGCAGGCTGGTTCTTCACCACTGAGCAATGTGGGGAGCCCCTGGACTCCCATTCTCTTGCTGAAATGCATGGCCCTCATTAAGAGTTTGCCCTGTAAGATACTAGTGCAAATAAAATAGTTTAAATGTAGGTAAGACAGAGATGAGGTGAAATTGAATTAAGAAGAAAGAAGAGAAGCTTCTCATGAAAGATGAGGGAATGGTTGTAGAAAATACAGATTATTGGTGCTGTATATAACAGCCTATCTATTCTGCACTTCTGTGAAGTGTTGGTTCTGGCCAGACCATTGCACTCCCCCCAGAATCAATGCTTCTCAGTGTGGCCATGCAGCTAGCAGGGGTTTGTGGAAAAGATATACAGAGCCTTAAGAAAAGAGTTTAGGAAGTTTTATACTATTCTGGTATGACTAGATATTTAAGATATGATCAGTGGATTCGTTGCTTGAACAAACATACATGATTTCAGGTGTTGTAGCTCTTTTCTTGTAGTATGCTTGTAGCACAAACTCTGTAGTGGTTACACACAGTAAGAGCTCATGAATGTGTGTGGTATTTTCCCATGAGTTTGTTAATTGTAGCTAACAAGTGTATGAAAACCAGAGTCTAGTTATTTTCATCAAAAGATAATTTAAGTTTGACCCAAACTTTACAGAATAAATTCCTAGAAATGTCTGTTGATGTAGAACTAAAATGAGTTTTTAAATACAGAATCACATGGTTTATGTTCTATGAAAGTTAAATATGAATATCTTAAGCTTACTGAAATGCCTCTAAATTTTTTTTCCTAGCTCCCATCAATATACCTCTGTGAGACTGAGTTCTCTAGAATCAGTGTTTGTTAAAACAGAACCAAAAATGGAGCTTATAAACCTTGTCACAGAAATAGCTTTGTTGTCAATATAACCTAGAATATTTAGGCTAAAAGCGATAAGGCAAGTTTGTCACATCAAATATAGATATACACAGTGTTCATTCTAAGGTTATATGTATGCACATATATGTAATGTTCATGCATGCTAAATCACTTCATTCCTGTCAAACTCTTTGCAATCCTATGGAACCTGCTAGGCTCCTCTGTCCACAGGATTCTCAATGAAAGAATACTGAAGTGGGTTGCCATGCCCTCCTCCAGGGGATCTTCATGGCCAAGGGATCAAACCAGTGTCTCTTATGTCTCCTGTATTGGCAGGTAGGTTCTTTACCACTAATGCCACCTGAGAAGCCCACATATGAATACATATATATATATATATGCATATATGTGTGTGTATTTAATCTGGATAAATTTGTATTTCATTTATAACTTCTTGTTAATTATGTTTACAGAAGGACAAAAAGTTATGTGTAACAGCATTTTTCTCTACTAATTACCCTTATGCATACTTTACATAAACAAAGCTAATGGTATGCAAATTATTTTTTTCTCTGTATTGTATTTGTTCTACCTTTATTGATATTTGTCTACGGACACTAGTATTAAAAATTAGGGGCTTGTGGTTTTTAAAATTTTGATTTTTTAGTACTTCATATTTATTGAATTTTATAAAATTACTGGTTCGTAATGGAAATTAAAAAACAAAACAACAAGCATTAGGGATTCCTAAAGCAGACATGGTTCTAGTTGAATATACCAGACACAACTGATTCATGGCATTTGAGGGAATAACCAGGACAGCCATCATGTAACATCGCTGGTATCTGACTCTATGGCTCATTTGTGTTACCTTAATCATCATACATTTTAGCAAACTAGAATATTCCCAGCATCCACCTCATCTTCTGCTATATTGTTTTAACCAAGGTGTAACTTGGGGGGATTAATTCTCTTGTTTCATTGACATTCATTGACATGTTGAGAAATATTTGAAATCTATGAACCATTGGCCTAGGGGATTTGGAAAGCTTTTATACAATATAGAGATTAGGTGCTTGTTGTAGAGAGATTTTTTTTTTCCTATAGGAAATCAAATTACTTAGGTACTAGTTAAACCCTTTTGTTATTCAATGCTCCACTCAGTGCATAAGAACCAACAGATTTCTCTGAGCAAAGTCCAAGAATGAAAGACTGGATCCTGTGAATTTAGATGCACCCAGTGCTTCTGTCCACCACCAGCTTGATATTCCACTGATAGTCCATATTAAGGATATTCCATCCTTGATATTACCATTCCAACCAATAGTAAACTCTGTTACGGTATTGCCTCAAGATGACTGTGTTTTATGTACATATTATAGGGAGCTGATAAATATTCAAAAGGGTCAGTTAATCAGAGTAACTGAACTGCTACCCAGAAGAGAAGTGAGTGTAGAGACAATCAGTTCAGTTCAGCTGCACAGTCGTGTCTGACTTTTTCCAACCCCGTGAACTGAAGCATGCCAGGTTTCCCTGTTCATCACCAACCCCTGAACCTTGCTCAAACTCATGTCCATTAAGTACGTGATGTCATCCAACCATCTCATCCTCTATCATCCCCTTCTTCTTCTGCCTTCAATCTTTCCCAGCATCTGGGTCTTTTCCAGTGAGTTAGCTCTTTGCATCAGGTAGCCAAAGTATTGTAGCTTCAGCTTCAGCATCAGTCTTTCCAATGAATATTCAGGATTGATTTCCTTTAGGATGGACTGGTTTGATCTCCTTGTAGTCCAAGGGACTCTCAAGAGTCTTCTCCAACACCACAGTTCAAAAGCAGCAATTTTTCAGCCCTCAGCTTTCTTTATAGTCCAATTCTCACATCCATACATGACCACTGGAAAAACCATAGCTTTGACTTAGACGGCCCTTTGCCAGCAAAGTAATGTCTCTGCTTTTTAATACACTGTCTAGGTTGGTCATAGCTGTTCTTCCAAGGAACAAGTGTCTTAATTTCATGGCTGCAGTCACCATCTGCAGTGATTTCGGACCCCAAGAAAATAAAGTCTCTCACTGTTTCCATTGTTTCCCCATCTATTTGCCTTGAAGTGTGGGACCAGATGCTGATCTTAGTTTTTTGAATGTTGAGTTTTAAGCCATTTTTTTCACTCTCCTCTTTCACTTTCATCACGAGACTTTTCAGTTCCTCTTGGCTTTCTGCCATTAGTGTGGTGTCATCTGCATATCTGAGGTTATTGATATTTCTCCAGGCAATCTTGATTCCAGCTTGTGCTTCCTCCAGCCAGTATTTTGCATGATGTACTCTTTATAAGCAGGGTGACAATAAGCAGGGTGACAATATGCAACCTTAACAGTACTCCTTTCTCAATTTGGAACCAGTCTGTTTTTCTACATCTGGTTCTAACTGATGCTTCTTCACCTACATACAGATTTCTCAGGAGGCAGGGAAGGTGGTCTGGTATTCCCATCTCTTGAAGAATTGTTCACAGTTTGTTGTGATCCACACAGTTAAAGACTTTGGCATAGTCAATAAAGCAGAAGTAGATACTTGTCTGGAATTCTCTTGCTTTCTGTATGATACAATGGATATTGGCAATTCGGTCTCTGGTTCCTCTGCCTTTTCTAAATCCAGTTTGAACATTTGAAAGTTCTTGGTTCACGTACTGTTGAAGCCTAGTTTGGAGAATTTTGAGATGATACCAGTGGGAAAGACCTTTTTAAGGAGGGCTGGTGTAATGACAAAACCTGGAGAATGGATTGTTGCTTGAGAAGTATGTGTGCTCACATCTTTTGTCAATCGTGACGGAGGCAGGAGATGCCGGCCTCTGTTAGAGGGGGTTACAAACATGGACCCCCACATGTTTATATATTTTTTCTTCCTCAAAAGCCTGTTGCTTAATTTTGCTAAATTGAAATTGCCTCAACTGTAAAATTTAGGAAATTACTTACCTCTCAAGGTTTGTAAGGGATAAGTGATAGAATTTGTGTGAATCACATCTTCCATAAATACACTATAGTCAGAATTTCCATATATGTAACCACAGATTTACTCAGAGTAGAGGAGGAGCTTGTTCATTTAGGGATCTCTTCACATGCTGCACATGATTTAAAAATGCTTTCAGTTACAAGTAACAGGAAACTCAAATTAACTTACCTGAAACAAATGAGAGCTTTTTAAATGAATATACCATTAAATCCAGAGTTACATAATACCTCACATTAATTCAGATGAATAGCAATGCAGTGAGATTTTCAAACTCTTTTTATCTTTCTCTTCTGACATTCCTAGTGTGTTGACTTTTGCCAACAGGCTTGTTGTCTCATGGTCACCAGTTGCTATTTCCATCTCCATGGATTATGTGAAATTGACACACAAAAAAAGACCTTCATTTTGGAAGGTTTTGTCTTTTTATGCAAGATGGGAAGCTGTTGAAAGACTTATCTCCATTAATATTTCAGGATTGTATTGTCCGGTTCTTCTGACATGTTTGAATAGCAAAGGCTTTGAACAGTAGAGACTCACAGAGGCCATCTTTTTTCACCCCCTCATCTGGACATATTTGTTTGTATTCCAAGGTATTAACATAGAGATGATGAAATAGCATCACCGACTCAATGGACATCAATTTGTCCAAACTCTGGAGATAGTGAAGGACAGAGAAGCATGGAGCTCTGCAGTCCATGGGGTCGCAAAGAGTCAGACATGACTTAGTGACTGAACAACAACGATTAACTTAGAGACATTCCCCTATCTTCCCAGACAGAATCTGTTCATGTTCTAGAGTAAAAATAAAGCCTCTCTCTATTTCCTGACTGAAGCATGGGCACGTTGCCTGTCCTCTGTAAATTCCAAGTCTCAAGTTTTGGAGTTCTTCTCTTGTGCTGTAACCAACTGCATCGGCATGTAAACATCTGGTCCTCACGGCATTGTCCAGTGGGAATTGGGATGTAGAAAACTGGGCAAGGTATTTCTCTAGCTACTTTGTTTTGACATAAGCATTAAATGAAATTTTTCTTTGACCCAGAAATCTTGCATTTTTATTTCAGAAAATGTGTATCAGAAGGTGGCAGGATAATTTGTTAGCTTGCAAATGGCAAAATCTCAGACACTTCGTGGTTTCTGACTTAACAGGAACATGTTTCTTCAGCAGATTTTCTCTTATATTTTATTATGCCAGGAGCATATGGCTAATTTATACAAGTCAATGGCAACCAAGGATGAGATTATATAATTAGTTTAATGAAATCATTACTTATTTTTTGATTTTAGGGTTGCACACTCTTTCTGTGCAATGTAACTCTACCCATTCTAGAGATAGATTTTTTAAGGCATATTTGTATATATGAGTGTGGGTAACCAATTCATGGACAAAGAGTGGTATATCTGTTATATACTATAAAATTATTAATAAAAATCCATTAACAGTGTATGTGTTCATCAGTACTGGATACAAAATTTCTTCAGGTCAAGGAATTGTGTCTAATTTATATTGGAATATATTTATACCTTAGTATAAATTCTTTTACACACAAAGGCTTAATGCAAGTTGATTTAAAGAATGTATTTGTTAGCCAATAGAATCCTGTTTCTAAAAATAGTAAGTTGTGTTCAATTAATTGAAATGCCTAAAGAACGTATTAACAAAATGGAAGGGAACTGAGTCATGGAGTGAGAATGGGTTCTAGTTCTTTCCTGATTCATTGATTCTGGAAATCTCTTATACACTGGAAAAGAAGTTTGAATAAATTCCAGTAATGCTGTTGCATATGACAATTATCTTTCTTTGGTTTCAAGGTTGGTCTGGATGCTCCATTTCTATGTGCTACACAGGCACTTTAGCATTGGAACTGTCAAATTCCTATATGATTTATAAACTGGTAGCTAAAATGTCAAGGATGTTGTCAAGGAAAATATTCTATATTCTTTAAAAATATATTTATAGTCAGAAAAGAATAAGTATGGGGGCATGTATTTATTCATCATGACTTTCCTGTCAACATGTATTGGGCTTACTTGTCAGGTGAGCACTAATCTTATTGTCTGTGCTCTAAAATCAACCTGGCATTGGAACAACAAGGCCTGTTCTTCTAGTACTGTGTCATTATTGATAGTATGCCTGTTTGAAATGGAAAACTATTAGGCAATGTTAGTAATACAGTAAATGATGTCACATAAGACAACTTGACTATGATACCTCTGAGTAACTTGCTGCTTAGAGTATGAAATAAATTAATTTTAAGTCAACCACAGAAAAAGAAATGTACTAAAGCAAGTTGCAAAATTATTATTATATATTTCCATCAATAAGAGCAAATGTTCAGACACATTTATACCTGGGAAGGATTCTGAATATTCTTTATTTAATGTAACATGTTAGTCACAGTGAAGTGAAGTTGTTCACTAAGGCTGCACAACAGGGGATAACTATCTATGATGCCACGGATGCCCTGCAAGATGTACCTGTAAGAAGTACCTGCAAGACACCCACTAGCTTGGGGCATTTATTCCACACACTGACTATAGAATTAACCAGTCATTATTTGATTTTTTTCCTTTTATATACTTGGTTACTGACAAAATGATCAATGTGCCATGTGCATACGCTGTGAAATACAAGAGCTTATTATAATTTTGTCAGTCATTCACAAAATGTCAGTCTTGACTAACCCAGCAAACCACTTTCCCATGAAACTTCCTACTGGGGACATGCTTGCATTCCCCATAAAGAAGGAAATCTCAGAGCCACTGGTGCAATGTCCTAATTATTTAAATAGATCCATATGTGATAAAGCTGCAGAATTATTTTTGTAATTTCTACAATTTACTAATGGAAGAAAAGAAACTGACATTTGCTGGGTTTCTTTTATGAAATATGTCTTTTAAACACGTTCTAGATACTACAAATTCTTACAATGACCCTATAGGATTGGCATTATTATAACCATTTGACAAGTGAATAAAGTGGAAGTTTGAAAAAGCTGAGTAATACATCAGTGTCTCTTTTGCTGTCTCGTATACAGGGTTATTGTTACCATCTTTCTAAATTCCATATATATGAGTTAGTATACTGTATTGGTGTTTTTCTTTCTGGCTTACTTCACTCTGTATAATAGGCTCCAGTTTCATCCACCTCATTAGAACTGATTCAAATATATTCTTTTTAATGGCTGAGTAATACTCCATTGTGTATAAAGTTAAAAAAAAAAATAAAACAAGATGACAAGTGAAAAAAAGAGAAAAAGCTGAGTAATTTATCTAAGTTTCTACACATGTTAGACACTGAGTGTTGAGTAGGCGTTCAAATCCGGGCCTTGGGTCACCAACGTCTTTTCCATGAACCAAGAACCACTTAGTAACACTAAAATATTTCTAATTGGGGAAGAGCTTAATTTGCTATGTTGTCATCAAACGTATTGTTGTAAAGGGTTAATAATCATAGCAATGCCAAAATTATACAAATCCTCCAAATTTGTGATGAGAACAAAATGGGAGAAACAGCCACAACCATGCCAGTCCAGGTTTGATGAACGATACTGGTTGCTTCGGGCTGGTGCACTGGGATGACTCAGAGGGATGGTACGGGGAGGGAGGAGGGTTCAGGATGGGGAACACGTGTATACCTGTGGCGGATTCATGTTGATATATGGCAAAACCAATACAATATTGTAAAGTTAAAAAATAAAATAAAAAAAAAGAAAGAAAGGAGGGAAGACTAGAAAAGAGACCCAAACTGGATGGCATGGAGGGAAGAAGAAATTGTACTCAAGTATCTTCAAATCTAGGACAAATGCTGGCCCATGGTTGGGCAATTTAACACTGAGTGTTAATTGTCAGGTGTCTCAGTAGTAAAGAATCTACCTGCCAATGCAGGAGACACAGGTTCAATCCCTGGGTTGGGAAGAGCCCCAGGAGGAGGAAATGGAAAACCCACTCCAGCATTCTTGCCCGGAGAATCCCAGGGACAGAGGAGCCTTTGGAGCTACAGTCCATGGGGTTGTGAAAGGTTGTTGTTGAATCACGCGAATACACCGGGATTCTTGGCCCCCGGAGGAGAAGAATTCAATCCGGGGCCAGAGACGAGGCTTGATCGCTCAGAGCTTTTGTGTAATAAAATTTTATTGAAGTATAAAGGAGATAGAGAAAGCTTCTGACATAGGCATCAGAAGGGGGCAGAAAGAGTACCCCCCTGCTAGTCTTTAGCTGGATGTTATATAGTCACTAGCAGTCTGTTAATTAAAGAAAGGAATATCTTAAAATTCAGAATGGCACCAGGCCCCTCACCCATAAGATGCATTTTGGGATAAATGGTTTATCCTGGGCCATAAAATGATTAACTTGAATCTTGAAGAAGGGCAGACCACCATACAAATAGTTTCATTTACATAGATTAGGGGAACAATATCCATACTGGTTTGTCAAGTAGGTTCTGGGCCAAGAGGCGGAACCGACTTGGAGACAAAGTTTGGGGTAAAGGCATAGTACATTAGCATAGCTTAAGACAAACATTTCCATAAGAAAAAGGCATTGGTTATCTCTAGACTCGAGAATAGCTAACTTCAGGCGAAGCCGGGTATCATTATGGCAACACAATATTTTAAGAGAAACCTCCCTTTAAATTTGTATAGAGAAGGAAAAAATATTGCTAGTTTGTTTCCTCCTGCCGCTTAAGAGAGATAAAAATGTCTGACACTTGCAGGCTATTTCCTCTATTTGGAGACCCCTGGCCTTCCTGCCTGTTACCCTCTCAGTTGCAAAGCTTCAGATATGACTGACAGACTGAGCATGCACTCAAGGTAGCAATGTCTTCCTTAAGCAGAAAATCTTCACTGTTCACTTGAGCCCTTTTATCAAGTGATACTCTGGTCACTGCATGGCATGTGTCCCTGGAAAGGCAAAGATTTGTATGGAATTGTCTTCCCTGTGATTGTGGCTGGCAGCCTATAATGACAAAATGATGGCTGTTCTTCCACGTCAATTAAATTGTGTCTTCTGTGCTGAGGTTGTCATTTCCGGAGTTGCTTTTCTGACATAAACTCTCCATCCAGCAGGAACCAGAAAAGAATCTGTGAAGTCTCTCATATCTTTGATCACTGCTGACCTGGTATATGTTAGAATTGGCAATCTAGAGCTGAAAGCCTTGGTTTTCTTTCACCAATTATCTCCTTGAACCATCAACAATCTTACATGCCCATGATTATAAGCTTTCCTTCACCCTTCAGGGGCAACTCCAAAGAAAGGTTAAATGGTTTGTTTTCCAACACCTCGAAAGCAGAGTTTTACTGTACAAAACTTTTCATCCATGAAGGACAATCACAGTTCAACTCATAGCAAAAGAAAAAACAAACAAATAACAACAAAAAAAGCATTGATAGCATTGGTACTGCATCACATAAAGAAACCTAGCTGCATTTTGAAAGAAGAGTTATAGTGACCATTTAGAGTGAGAGAAACCAACACATAACTCTGAGCAACATTTATACGTGATTGAGTCTGGCTGCTAATTGACTGGACAGTTGAAATTTCATGCAGTCAGGAAAAATACTAACTTTAATCTTTCTAGAATTGCTTCAGGAAAGAATTAAGTGGGAAACAATTTTATTAGAATTAAGCCAGTGGTAAGAATCTGCCTGCCAATGCAGGAGACTCAGGAGATGTGGGTTTGGTCCCTGGGTTTGGGAAAATCCCTGGAAGAGGAATCTTACTCCTTGGGAGAAAAGCTATGACCAATCTAAACAGCATATTAAAAAGCAAAGACATTACTTTGTCGACAAAAGTCTCTCTAGTCAAAGCTATGTTTTTTTCAGTAGTCATGTATGGATGTGAGAGTTGGACCATAAAGAAAGCTGAGTGTCGAAGAATTGATACTTTTGAACTGTGGTGTTAGAGAAGACTCTTGAGAGTCCCTTGGACTGCAAGGAGATCAAACCAGTCAATCCTAAAAGAAATCACTCCTTAATATTCATTGGAAGGACTGATGTTGAAGCTGAAACTCTAATACTTTGGCCACCTGATGTGAAGAACTCACTCATTGAAAAGACCTTGATGCTGGGAAAGATTGAAGGCAAGAGGAAAAGGGGACGACAGAGGATGAGATGGTTGGAAGATATTACCAACCCAATGGACATGAGTTTGAGCAAGGTCTAGTAGTTGGTGAAGGACAGGGAAGCCTGGCATGCTGCAGTCCATGGGGTCACAAAGAGTCAGACATGACTGAGTGACTGGGCTGAACTGAACTGAACTGGAGCAGTAAATGGCAAACCACTCCAGTATTTTTGCCTGAGAAATCCCATGGACAGAGGAGCCTGGTGGACTACAGTCCATGGAGTCACAAACAGTTGGACACTCCTGAGTGACTATGCAGGCAGGTAGGTATAAAATGGAAAACCTTAAAGTAACAAAATAAATGGGCAGGTATTTAAATAAACACTGTTGTCTCTATTTTCTTTTTCTTTAATTATTGCAACAAATCTATGAAATAGGTTTCTTTTGTGTTGGACTATTACAAAATTTAATTTTATAAATGAGGAAACTGTCTCAGAAGTGGGAATAACTCATTTAAGCTCCCACCATGAGAATGTGGCTGAGCTGGGTTTTACATTCAGATCTCTTTCACAGCAAATTCTATGATTTTCCTTCCCTGAGTGTATCAAGGTTATTTATCCTATTTCATGTTATATATCCTCCAGGATGCTAAAATAACAACAGAGAGAAATGTAACTTCCTATAACTCTTATCCAGTTCCATTCTTCTCCAGGGAAAAGGGATAATTACCAAATTCCCTGGCTACACACCAGCCCTCTGATTCTGTTTGTGGACGTTGGGACTTTGACTCAGCCTGTTGAGCAAGATTCCCAAGTAATACTTGTGAACCAGTTTAAAAACTACCTTTATGTGGAACATGAGAATGTGGCTGAGTGTGTGAGGCAGACTCTCTTTGTCCCAAATAAATATCACTGACACTGGTTTAATTACCGATACTCATATAGCACTTTCCCAGGTGGCTCAGTGTTAAAGCTTCCTCTTGCAAATGCGGGAAACACAAGAGATGCAGATTCAATCCCTGGTTTGGGGAGATCCTCTGGAGGAGGGCATGGAAACTCACTCCAGTATTCTTGCCTGAAGAATGGACAGAGAACACTGGCGGGGTATAGTCCGTGGGGTAGCAAAGAGTCGTACATGACTGAGCACACACCCACAATAGCTGATGCAGCCTTACAGAGGGCTAGGTGAGCATCTTCTAGATGATATGTAAAAGATCAAAAAATATCTTCAAAATATATTTAAACATACCAACGTATCTTCTTCTCTGGCCAAGAAGTACTAAAATCTCTACACTTGAGAGTTGTTTTCTTCTGCTTCTTATCATAATTGCTATTAATCTTGAAGGTTTTATTCCAAACCAGTCTATATTTACACACAATTTGCTTGTGGAGCATTTGAAAGTGCAGAACTCTGTGGTTCAAAATTATTAAAAAATATATCCATGCCTGCAGTATCGTGAGTGACCTGTCAGTTTGGAGAACCATAGCAAATAAACCACAGGACAAGTGGTCCATGATTCGGTTGGACAGCATGCAGCCTGAAAGTAAAACTGGGGGAAGGAGCCAAACCAGGCAGTGGGCACACATCAAAGATAAGTTTTGTCCAAACACAGGCCCTGCTGTCTACAAGAGACTCATTCACATCTGTCTGACACAGGTGGTAAATTCTTTTCCTGCTTTTAAGAAAAAAACATGTAGGCACTGCAGGATATTTTTCTTGCAAGAAATTTTATAAGAAATTCATTTGATTTTTGTGAAAGTTGCTCAGTTGTGTCCGACTCTTTGTGACCCCAAGGAATTCTCCAGGGCAGAATACTGGAACGGATAGCCTTTCCCTTCTCCAGGGGATCTTTCCAACCCAGGTCTCCCACACTGCAGGCAGATTCTTTACCAGCTGAGCCATAACGGAAGCCCAAGAATATGGAGTGGGTAGCCTATCCCTTCTCCAGCGGATCTTCCCTACCCAGGAATCGAACTGGGATCTCCTGCATGGCAGGCAGATTCTTTACCAACTGAGCTATCAGGAAAACCCTGATAATAATGATTGCAAGCTTCCCTGGTGGATCAGTGGTAAAGAATCTGCCTGCCAAAGCAGGAGACTCAGGTTCAATCCCTGATCTGGGAAGATTCCACATGCCACAGGGCAACAAAACCCTTTTGCCGCAACACATGAACTTGTGCTCCTAGAGCCTGGGGACTGCAACTACCGAAGCCCATATGCCCTAGAGCCTGTACTGCGCAAAGGAGAAGCCACATAATGAGAAGCCCGTGCACTGCAATTAAAGAGAAGCTCCCCACTCTCTGCAGCTAGAGGAAGCCTGCACAGCACGGAAGACCCGGCACAGTCAAAACTAAGAAATAAAATTATATTAAAAGAAAGAAATTCACAGTCTCCTCTGTGCAAAGGAAAAGAAATTTAAATACAGAGCATAAAAATGGACACATTTTGCTGCTAGATATTGACATAAAGCTAAGTGATTTCCAAAATAAATCATGCCTTTTAATTTCTTGATGATGATAATGACAATGATGCATAGTCTATATAATGGACAAATACCAATATATGCAGCTATATAATTTATATTTTATATAATGTGTATTTATATAATTTATATATGCAGAATAGGTACTTCTGAACTCAAGTAATTAGAAATATTTGTACAATATTGCTCAAATGCATTAATTAAAAAAATTAGACTTTTTCAATGTTTTCCTTCAGATTCATAGCTAATATTAAATACTGCTTTCTCACAATGTTACTCTTTTTTTTTTGGTAACTGAGGAATAGAAAATATTACAAAGTATTTTAAATAAACAAATTTGTCTGTAGTTTTAGAATAAGCCAGTCGATTTTATTATTTATTTGGCTTTCTTTCTGGATGACTTAGTATTACTAAGCAAAATTACAGTTATGCAAAGACCAAATACAGTTATCTCATGAACTACTTTACAAAGTTTATGGGGTTTGACAGACATTTTCAAAGCTAATTTACTTTGCTACTGCACTAAATATAGGCTGTAATATGTTTCTGTGTGGAACATATTTGACAGAAAAAGAGATAGCTTTAGGTTGAAGGATACAGGGATGAATTGGGGTAAGTAGGAATGTATCCTGCGTATTAACACAGAGGAAGCAAGAAGTGAGGACTGGTGTCAGATCTATTTAACTCATTTTGTAGGTTTCTCAGGTGGATCAGTGGGTAAAGAATTCACCTGCAATGCAGAAAACTTGGGTTCAAATCCTGGGTTGGGAAGATCCCTTGGAGAAGGAAATGGCAACCTACCTCAGTATTCTTGCCTGGAGAATCCCATGGACAGAGGAGTGTGGAGAGTTCATAGGTCGCAAAGAGCCAGGTACAACGGAGGATGCATGCAAACAACCCATTTTGCAAGTGTACTTTTGTAATGATGAGAGAATACATGTGCTTCATGATTCTGCCTCATGATTCTCTCTGAAGGAGATACCCAAGGAATAGTTTTCATCAGTCACGCCATCTGTATCCATATGACTGAGCTACATTGTGTTGTAACGTGTGTGCATGCCAAGTCATTTCACTCGTGTCTGACTCTTTGCCACCCTATGGACCATAGCCTGCCAGGCTCCTCTGTCCTTGGGATTCTCAAAGCAAGAATATTGCAGCGGGTCACTGTGCCCTCCTCCAGGGGTTCTTCCCAAACCAGGGATTGAACACGCATCTTTTATTTCTGCCTACATTGGCAGGTGGGCTCTTTACTACTAGTGACACCTGGGAAGCCCATGTTGTAACATACAACCCCCAACTCCCAGTAGCCTGAAAAAAAACCATCTTGCTTTCCTCTTGCTCTCTGTCCACAGTGGGTTAGCAGGTGACTCTGTTAATTGCATCATCCACATTCTCACTTTGGGATGGACCCTTCACCATCCAGACCTTGGCACTTCTGCAGCACAAGGAAAGTGAAGCCCAAGAGTGATGTGCTGTCAACAGAATGCTCAGTTGGAAAGTTATTACTTCTTCCCTCATGACTTCTTGAACAAAATTGCTCACTTATCTCTGGTCAGCAAGAGAGGAACCAAGAACTGACGTGCCCCCCCTGTGTCTGGAAGGAAAGAAATGCAATATTGCAACCCTGGTTGACTATCACAGTATTTTGCTCATTGTTACAGCCTTCTAAGATCCAGAGCCACTGAACCATCTTGAAATCATTAGGTCAGGAAAATACTCTTTGGTTAAACTTTTTTTTCCCCCCACAAAATTACATTCCTAGAGTTGGAGCTTTAAAATTCTATTACCAGTTGTAGCTGAAAAACTTTTGGAGAAGAAAAAAAAAATCTTATTACACTGGATGAGAAGGTGACAAGTATAAAGAGGAAAATGGATGAACCTGAGAAAACTTGGGAAGGAATGAAAACACCAAAGAACTCTGCAGAGAACAACTATATGTGGATACATATATGTACCCATAGTGGAGAGATGTGCCAAGTATCTGAAAAAATAAAGTATGTTTTTGGAATGTCATTATCCTTTTTCATGAGAGAGCAAAATGACATGACCTGAGCTTCATTACCAAAAAGTGACTGATTTAAAAAATTTTAAGCAAGAGTCATGATTATTTCTACAGTAGGTGACTTAGAAATTTTGTTATTTATCTTCCACAGTAATTACTATATATTTTATTTGGCAACCATCATGATTATGTGTCCAAATTCAGAAGCTGAGTACAGAATTCAGCATTTATCTGTAAGACACTATACAAAAACTTTCCTTTTATAAAATTCATGTAACTAATACCCCCCAAATTATTGTATACTCTTTGCCTTAACACAATTTTACGTACCCATTTTAATTGAAAAATTATCATCATACAAACACATGCATTTATTCATATTTTCATATCTGTCTTTGTCTCTTTCTGTACCCATTTATCTCTGTATAGAGAGAGAGGAAGAGAAGAGAAAAAGAGAGAATGGGAAGAACAGACCAAATATTAAACTGAAATATTGAGATAATGAATATAATGACATATAGGTCTTCACTAGTATGCTTATTTACCTTGTTCAAGACATTTTAAAATATATTTTCTTCTCTGTAAATTATATGCAAAGTACATCATGCAGAATGCTGGACTGGTTGAAGCACACGCTGGAATCAAGATTGCTGGGAGAAATATCAATAACCTCAGATACGCAGATGACACCACCCTTATGTCAGAAAGTGAAGAAGAATTAAAGACTCTCTTAATGAAAGTGAACTAAGATCATGCCATTTGGTCCCATCACTTCATGGAAAATAGATGGGGAAACAATGGAAACAGTGGCAGACTTTGTCTTTCTGGTCTCCCAAATCACTGCAGATGATGACTGTAGCCATGAAATTAAAAGATGCTTGCTCTTTGGAAGAAAAGCTGTGACCAACCTACACAACATATTAAAAAGCAGAGACATTACATTGCCAACAGAGGTCCGCCTAGTCAAAGCTATGGTTTTTCCAGTAGTCGTGTATGGATGTGACAGTTGGACCATAAATACAGCTGAGCACTGAAGAAGTGATGCTTTTGAACTGTGCTGTTGAGAAGACTCTTGAGAGTCCCTTGGACTGCAAGGTGATCCAACCAGTCCATTCTAAAAGAAATCAGTCATGAATATTCACTGGAAGGACTAATGCTGAAGCTGAAACTCCAATACTTTGGCCATCTGATGTGAAGAACTGACTCATTTGAAAAGACCCTGATGCTGGGAAAGATTGAATGCAAGAGGAGAAGGGGACAACAGAGGATGAGATGGTTGGAAGACAACACTTACTCGATGGACATGAGTTTGAGCAAGCTCCAGAAGTTGGTGGTGGACAGGGAAGCCTAGCATGTTGCAGTCCATTGGGTCACAAAGAGTCAGACAGGACTGAGCAACTGTATTGAACTAACTGTGGGATGCTTGTTAAGATGTGATTTATGAAAGTTTATTAATACTAAAACACTATGCAAAAATTAGCATGTTACAACTATTCAATACTCTATGAATTAATGAAAAAAGCTCAAATTGGGTTTTTGGACAAGGATCAATTAGCTGTATTTTATTTGACACAGAATTGTCACATATCAGTTCAGTTCAGTTCAGTCCCTCAGTCATGTCCAACTCTTTGCAACCCCATAAATCATAGCATGCCAGGCCTCCCTGTCCATCACCAACTCCCGGAGTTTACCCAAACTCATGTGCATCGAGTCGGTGATGCCATCCAGCCATCTCATCCTCTGTCATCCCCTTCTCCTCCTGCCCCCAGGCCCTCCAAGAATCAGGGTCTTTTCCACTGAGTCAACTTTTCACATGAGGTGGACAAAGTATTGGAGTTTCAGCTTCAGCATCAGACTTTTCAATGAACACCCAGGACTTATGTCCTTTAGGATGGACTGGTTGGATCTCCTTGCAGTCCAAGGGACTCTCAAGAGTCGTCTGCAACACCACAGTTCAAAAACATCAATTCTTTGTTGCTCAGCTTTCTTCACAGTCCAACTCTCACATCCATACATGACCACTGGAAAAACCATAGCCTTGGGTAGACAGACCTTTGTTGACAAAGTAATGTCTCTGCTTTTGAATATGCTATCTAGGTTGGTCATAACTTTCCTTCCAAGGAGTAAGTGTCCTTTAATTTCATGACTTCAATCACCATCTGCAGTGATTTTGGAGCCCAGAAAAATAAAGTCTGACACAGTTTCCACTGTTTCCCCATCTATTTCCCATGAAGTGATGGGACCAGAGGCCATGATCTTAGTTTTCTGAATGTTGAGCTTTAAGCCAACTTTTTCACTCTCCTCTTTCACTTTCATCAAGAGGCTTTTGAGTTCCTCTTCACTTTCTGCCATAAGGGTGGTGTCATCTGCATATCTGAAGTTATTGATATTTCTCCCAGCAATCTTGATTCCAGCTTCTGTTTCTTCCAGCCCAGCGTTTCTCATGATGTACTCTGCATAGAAGTTAAATAAACAGAGTGACAATATACAGCCTTGACATACTCCTTTTCCTATTTGGAGCCAGTCTGTTGTTCCATGTCCAGTTCTAACTGTTGCTTCCTGATCTGCATATAGGTTTCTCAAGAGGCAGGTCAGGTGGTCTGGTATTCCCATCTCTTTCAGAATTTTCCACAGTTGATTGTGATCCACACAGTCAAATGCTTTGGCATAGTCAATAAAGCAGAAATAGATGCTTTTCTGGAACTCTCATGCCTTTTCCATGATCCAGCGGATGTTGGCAATTTGATCTCTGGTTCCTCTGCCTTTTCTAAAACCAGCTTGAACATTAGGAAGTTCACGGTTCACATATTGCTGAAGCCTGGCTTGGAGAATTTTGAGCATTACTTTACTAGCATGTGAGATGAGTGCAATTGTGCGGTAGTTTGCTTATTCTTTGGCATTGTCTTTCTTTGGGATTGGAATGAAAACTGACCTTTTCCAGTCCTGTGGCCACTGCTGAGTTTTCCAAATTTGCTGGCATAATGAGTACAGCACTTTCACAGCATCATATTTCAGGATTTGAAATAGCTCAACTGGAATTCCATCACTTCCACTAGCTTTGTTCGTAGTGATGCTTCCTAAGGCCCACTTGACTTCACATTCCAGGATGTCTGGCTCTAGGTGAGGGATCACACCATCGTGATTATCTGGGTCGTGAAGAGCTTTTTGGTATAGTTCTACTGTGTATTATTGCCACTTCTTCTTAATATCTTCTGCTTCTGTTAGGTCCATACCATTTCTGTCCTTTATTGAGCCCATCTTTTCATGAAATATTCCCTTGGTATTTCTAATTTTCTTGAAGACATCTCTAGTCTTTTCCATTCTGTTGTTTTCCTCTATTTCTTTGCATTGATCACTGAGGAAGGCTTTCTTATCTCTCCTTGCTATTCTTTGGAACTCTGCATTCAGATGCTTATCTTTCCTTTTCTCCTTTGCTTTTCACAGCTATTTGTAAGGCCTCCCCAGACAGTCATTTTGCTTTTTTGCATTTCTTTTCCATGGGGATGGTTTTGATCCCTGTCTCCTGTACAATGTCACAAACCTCCATCCATAGTTCATCAGGCACTCTATCAGATCTAGTCCCCTAAATCTATTTCTCCCTTCCACTGTATAATCATAAGAGATTTGATTTAGGTCATACCTGAATGGTCTAGTGGTTTTCCTTACTTTCTTCAATTTAAATCTGAATTTAAACCACATCACTGTGGTTACTCTGTGAAGTGTTGTGGGATAATCCAAGTATCCTGATGCCAATAATTGGTAGAGCTGAGAAACAAATTCCTGTCCATTTGATGTCCAAGCATGAACTCTGGGTTCCTCAGCCGTACCTCCTAGTTTGGTTAATCACGATTCTGAAGAATCAAAGAAATCTGAGAGTCATGCAGCTCTTGCTATTTCTTAAACTTGAATACTTAGACAATTTACTCTGCTTTACAGAGACTCAGATTCCTCATCTGAAAGGTGGTAATAATGATAGTACCAACCTTACATGGTTACTAAGCTAAGTTGCTTTCAGTTGTGTCTGACTCCTTGTTACCCCATGGAACGTAGCCAACCAAGCTCCTCTGTTCATTGAATTCTCCAGGCAAAATTACTGAAGTGGGGTATCATTTCTTTCTCCAGCACATCTTCCCAAGCCAGGGATCGAACCCATATCTCTTGCATTGCAATCAGATTCTTTACCATCTGAATCACCAGAGAATTTATACTGTCCATTATAACTGTACTTAAAAGGACTCTGTAAGTGTGCTTTGTTATTATTTACCTTAATATATGAAAATTCAGGTAGATAATCATACAGAACTTAGGAATATCTCTGCTTTTAGAAGGTATTGCTTTCTTTTTTTGTTTATCTGATTCTAAACATCTTGGATCTTGATATCACAGTTGGATACTCCTCATATAATCCACAAGATATGGAATATGGTTCCAACCTTGTGCATCACAAATCCTCATATTTCTGAGAACAACCTCAATGCAGGAGATGAGGGTTTGATCCATGGGTTGGAAAGATCCTCTGAAGGAGGGAATGCCAACCCATTCCAGTGGAAATTAGTCCCAACCTTGTTCATCACAAACCCTCATATTTCTGAGAACAACCTCAGTGCAGGAGATGCAGGGGATGAGGGTTTGATCCATGGGTTGGAAAGATCCTCTGAAGGAGGGAATGCCAACCCATTCCAGTATTCTTGCCTGGAAAATTCCATGGACAGAGGAGGCTGGTGGGCTACAGTCTGAAGAGTTGCAAAGTAGAACACAACTGAGCACAGACCAGTACATTATAGGTTCAACCATAAATGATCATTGGAAGGACTGATGCTGAAGCTGAAGCTCCTGTACTTTGGCCACCTGATTCGAAGAGCTGACTCATTGGAAAAGACCCTGATGCTGGGAGAGAATAAAGACAAAAGAAGAAGAGCAGGGCAGAAGATGAAATCATTAGAGAGCATCACTCATTCATTGGATATGAATTAGCAAACTTCAGGAGATAGCGGAGGATAGAAGAGCCTGGTGTGAGGCAGTTCATAGGATAGCAAAGAATCACACAAGACTTAGAAACTGAACAATAACAATTATAGGGTTCTTATTCCTGAAAATAAAATAATATTAACAAATTTGAACATTGGAATCAGAAGTGATGCATTAGAAATGTAATATACTAAAATACAATGCTCTTTAAACTGTGCTGTCATGGAGAACCTCTGTGTGGTTGGGGTTATTTACTATTTTTGCCAAATGCTAGCAAATTTAAAGAGTTATTCAAAAGCAACTCAGAAAGTATAATCTCCAAAGTTAAAGTTTTAATGGACATGGCCAACAATTATCTAAGAATTTAGAGTGCTAAAGTATTATTTATCATTATTAGCAAGAACTTGAATAAAAGAACATGCTTTAGTAGACTTCTGTCCATTTGAAGGCATATAAGGAATTATGTAAAGCTATTATATGGGTGAATCTTTCAGGGCTGCCATCCAATATGGCTCGGTATCAGATTATTCATGAGACTTCCATCATTGTACTGTTTAAACACTAATTTCTTGGTGAAATTAATAGAACTCAAAGCAAGGAAATAGAAGACACAGTAGGGTAAGGAGCCAGAGAAAAGGGATAAAATGTGATCCTGCCTGCCCTGCACACTATCTGCTGTGTACAACACTCCCAAGGATAGTACTATTTATTGTCAGACAGTTTGGAGCAGAGTTTAGTTAATCTGCCTTATTCCCTAGCTTATTTTGCATACAGCAAGATGAAAGTGTTTAAGATGAAATTTACAACCAAAAGAAGAGTTTTGTAGGATTTTATGAGGATTTAGTATAAAATGATTATACTAATACCTAGAAAAATTTACTCAAGAAATATTAGAGACATCCTTGGTGGCCCAGTGGTTAAGACTGTGCTTCCAATGCCAGGGCACATGGGCTGGATTCCTCGTCATGGAACTAGGATCACATATGCCAAGTGGCATGGCTAAAAAAAAAAAAAAAAGAAAAGGAACCTTAGATAGCATAATTCTATCACCTCCACTAGCTTTGTTCATAGTGATGCTTTCTAAGGCCCACTTGACTTCACATTCCAGGATGTCTGGCTCTAGGTCAGTGATCACACCATCGTGATTATCTGGGTCATGAATATCTTTTTTGTACAGTTCTTCTGTGTATTCTTGCCATCTCTTCTTAATATCTTCTGCTTCTGTTAGGTCCATACCATTTCTGTCCTTTATCGAGCCCATCTTTCAATGAAATGTTCCTTTGGTATCTCTGATTTTCTTGAAGAGATCCCTAGTTTTTCCCATTCTGTTGTTTTCCTCTATTTCTTTGCATTGATCGTTGAGGAAGGCTTTCTTATCTCTTCTTGCTATTCTTTGGAACTCTGCATTCAGATGTTTATATCTTTCCTTTTCTCCTTTGCTTTTTGCTTCTCTTCTTTTCACAGCTATTTGTAAGGCCTCCCCAGACAGCCATTTTGCTTTTTTGCATTTCTTTTCCATGGGGATGGTCTTGATCTCTGTCTACTGTACAATGTCACGAACCTTATTCCATAGTTCATCAGGCACTCTATCTATCAGATCTAGGCCCTTAAATCTATTTCTCACTTCCACTGTATAATCATAAGGGATTTGATTTAGGTCATACCTGAATGGTCTAGTGGTTTTCCCTACTTTCTTCAATTTAAGACTGAATTTGGCAATAAGGAGTTCATGGTCTGAGCCACAGTCACCTCCTGGTCTTGTTTTTGCTGACTGTATAGAGCTTCTCCATCTTTGGCTGCAAAGAATATAATCAATCTGATTTCGGTGTTGACCATCTGGTGATGTCCATGTGTAGAGTCTTCTCTTGTGTTGTTGGAAGAGGGTGTTTGTTATGACCAGTGCATTTTCTTGGCAAAACTCTATTAGTCTTTGCCCTGCTTCATTCCGTATTACAAGGCCAAATTTGCTTGTTACTCCAGGTGTTTCTTGACTTCTTACTTTTGCATTCCAGTCCCTTATAATGAAAAGGACATCTTTTTTGGGTGTTAGTTCTAAAAGGTCTTGTAGGTCTTCATAGAACCATTCAACTTCAGCTTCTTCAGCATTACTGGTTGGGGCATAGACTTGGATTACTGTGATATTGAAAACTCAGCAGTGGCCACAGGACTGGAAAAGGTCCGTTTTCATTCCAATCCCAAAGAAAGGCAATGCCAAAGAATGCTCAAACTACCGCACAATTGCACTCATCTCACACACTAGTAAAGTAATGCTCAAAATTCTCCAAGCCAGGCTTCAGCAATATGCAAACCGTGAACTTCCTGATGTTCAAGCTCGTTTTAGAAAAGGCAGAGGAACCAGAGATCAAATTGCCAACATCCGCTGGATCATGGAAAAAGCAAGAGAGTTCCAGGAAAGCATCTATTTC
This sequence comes from Bos mutus, assembly GCF_027580195.1. Taxonomy (NCBI): domain Eukaryota; kingdom Metazoa; phylum Chordata; class Mammalia; order Artiodactyla; family Bovidae; genus Bos; species Bos mutus. The sequence continues at coordinate 59,762,466 of NC_091636.1, forward strand.
TGCTTTATTGACTATGCCAAAGCCTTTGACTGTGTGGATCACAATCAACTGTGGAAAATTCTGAAAGAGATGGGAATACCAGACCACCTGACCTGCCTCTTGAGAAACCTACATGCAGGTCAGGAAGCAACAGTTAGAACTGGACATGGAACAACAGACTGGCTCCAAATAGGAAAAGGAGTATGTCAAGGCTGTATATTGTCACCCTGTTTATTTAACTTCTATGCAGAGTACATCATGAGAAACGCTGGACTGGAAGAAACACAAGCTGGAATCAAGATTGCTGGGAGAAATATCAATAACCTCAGATATGCAGATGACACCACCCTTATGGCAGAAAGTGAAGAGGAACTCAAAAGCCTCTTGATGAAAGTGAAAGAGGAGAGTAAAAAAGTTGGCTTAAAACTCAACATTCAGAAAACAAAGATCATGGCCTCTGGTCCCATCACTTCATGGGAAATAGATGGGGAAAGAGTGGAAACAGTGTCAGACTTTATTTTTCTGGGCTCCAAAATCACTACAAATGGTGACTGCAGCCATGAAATTAAAAGACATTTACTCCTTGGAAGGAAAGTTATGACCAACCTAGATAGCATATTCAAAAGCAGAGACATTACTTTGCCAACAAAGGTCCGTCTAGTCAAGGCTATGTTTTTTCTTGTGGTCATGTATGGATGTGAGAGTTGGACTGTGAAGAAGGCTGAGTGCTGAAGAACTGATGCCTTTGAACTGTGGTATTGGAGAAGACTCTTGAGAGTCTCTTGGACTGCAAGGAGATCCAAGCAGTCCATTCTGAAGGAGATGAGCCCTGGGATTTCTTTGGAAGGAATGATGCTAAAGCTGAAACTCTAGTACTTTGGCCACCTCATGCGAAGAGCTGACTCATTGGAAAAGACTCTGATGCTGGGAGCGATTGGGGGCAAAAGGAGAAGGGGACGACAGAGGATGAGATGGCTGGATGGAATCAGTGACTCAATGGACGTGAGTCTCAGTGAACTCCGGGAGTTGGTGATGGACCGGGAGGCCTGGCGTGCTGTGATTCATGAGGTCGCAAAGAGTTGGACACGACTGAGTGACTGATCTGATCTGATCTGATCTGAGATAACATAATAATGTGTTAATATGGATAAAGTTACAATGTCTCTTAGTAAAGATATAAATATAAAGTGTGTGTGCTTCTTCTTCCCAGCATCCCTTAATCTGGGGACCCTCATAGCCTGGTGGGGCTGTAATTCCCATAGTGAATTCCATCACAGCATAGCAAAGTCACAGCATAGCGAAGTCACAGAATAGCTGACACAAGTCAACACCAAGCACCTGGCAGTAGTAAGGGGTCATGGGTGACATACAGACCCTGAAATCCAGAGGCCTTTTTCCTTCAGTTGGAGTGCTAAACTTGGAGAATTTAAAAGTCAGTTTACTAATAGCTTCATCTCTTCTCTATGAAGAAATCTTATGTATAGAATTAGGCCCAATGGCAGAAGCAGAAGTAAGAACCAGCTCAAGGGAGATAGGCATTTGCTGGCAGTGACTTCCCATTTCAGTTCCTATGAGGTGGTTCCTGCAAACCTTTCTTTGGTCCTGTGGCCTACCTGAATATTGTTTTTAAGAAAACGATTTCTCCGATTTTCTCGTAATTATTATTATTTATATGAGTATAAGTAATCTCCAATGAGTTGCTGTCATTTTTTTACCTTAAAGTCTTGACGTGTATGGAGGCATTCACATGTCAAAAATTAGCCTACATGACAAAGATAGGTATAGAAGAAGGTTAAGGTGTAAGATGGTATTCAAGGCTTTGGGATCCTAGTGGACTAGAATGATGCAGGAAGCATTAAGGAGGATAAGAAACTTAAGCTTGGCTTGCAAACATTAGGATAAGGAGAGAGGAGTATGAGGACTTCTATTAAAGCTTCAGAGAGAAAAGACAATGTAAGGATCTTTATGTTCAAGGAGCTGCCTCTGGTGGCTCCAACTGCAAGGTGGTGATGGCTCCCACTCTTTCTCAATTAAAAATAAATTAATTTTCCACTTCAAAGTCTTGGAGGAACAACTAAGAGGCGAAAAGCCATCCATCTTTAACCAGCTAACCTCCAAGGATATCACCTCTTGGCTCCACCAGGGGCAGGACCATTTTCACTAATGAACACTATAGCATGTGTGTGTGCTAAATCGCTTCAGTCATGTCTGATGCTGTGCGATGCTGTGGACTGCACCCCACCAAGCTCCTATGTCCATGGGCTTCTCCAGTCAAGAATACTGGAGTGCACTGCTATGCCTGCCTCCAGGGGATCTTCCTGACCCGGGGATCAAACCTGCATCTCTTATGTCTATTCTGAATAGGCAGGCGGGTTCTTTACCACTAGCACCACCTGGGAAAGTGAAAGTGAAAGTTAAGTTGCTCAGTTGTGTCCGACTCTTTGCGACCCCATGGACTCTAGCCTTCTAGGCTCTTCCATCCATGGGATTCTCCAGGCAAGAGTACTGGAGTGGGTTGCCATTTCCTTCTCCAGGGGATCTTCCCAACCCAGGGATCGAATCTGGGTCTCCCGCATTGTAGGCAGACGCTTTTACCACCTGAGCCATCAAGCCCAACACTATTATTGCTGCTGCTAGTCACTTCAGTCATGTCCGACTCTCTGCGACCCCATGGACTGCAGCCTACCAGGCTTCTCTGTCCATGGGATTCTCCAGGCAAGAACACTGGAGTGGGTTGCCATTTCCTTTTCCAATGGGTGAAAGTGGAAGTGAAAGTGAAGTCGCTCAGTCGTGTCTGACTCTTAGCAACCCCATGGACTGCAGCCTACCAGGCTCCTCCATCCATGGGATTTTCCGGGCAACAGTACTGGAGTGGGTTGCCATTGCCTTCTCCCAACACTATTATTAGCCGTACCTAATTCATTCTCAGAAGATGAGTGTTTGATAGAATTCATGCCACATAAACTCTTCATCTCAGTTCAGTGACTTGGTGAAATATCACACTCCTTTTAATGAAAGAATGAGCCACAGAGCACCAAGCTTGCCTGAGTGATACCAAGGAGACTAAGACATAATATTTCTGGAATTGGTTACTGTCATGAACCTCAAAAAAATAGGCTGATCCTATTAAAAATAGTGGTATCTGACATTTCATTGGGATTTATAGTTTATAAAACATTTTTCCAAGTTTTTTTTTTTTTTAATGACTCTATTTGCACAGTTAGAAATTGATGTTTTGGGCTTAAGTTATTAAGTTCACACACTTTCTCTTTTACAATAAATATGTATCAACTAAAATCCCTAATTTGAAAAATGTCCCTGAGATGTGAATCCTGAAAAGTTTTGCAGAGTAGAAAAACAGGAGAGAATGATAATTGAGGATGATACCCATTTAAGTATGGCTGACATAGATGATCCACCCTTTTTAACAAGCTGCATTTACTCATACAGTCTATGTGGTCTCTATAGAAGGAGATTCCAAAAGTCATCAGCACAGCAAAATATTAGATGTGGTGAAGATTATAACCTTTAGTTTGGCAGAAGATAAGTTCTATGGTTGTGATCATTTGTCAAGTCTACTGCTACATATGTATTTTAAACTTGCTATTGCCTTGTCCCAAGCAAAATGGATTATGCATCAACTTCAAGAAAGCAGTGGTGAGAGTAGGAATTACTGGAATGTTCTATAATAAACCCTATTTATGCTCAAATATGTAAAATTTTGAATATAGTTGAATGCTGACCAAGATTTCCTGTGGGAAATACAGAAGAAAAAAAGAAAAAGATGAAGATATTGTATTGTTGATAAACTTGATACTATGTCTCAACTGGAAGAAACTTCTTAAACATGGTGTGATTATGTTTGACATTTACTGATGAAGCAATTACTACATGCCAGCCACTCTATGTGCTAATACAACACATATCTATGAGGTAGATATTTTAAAAATCCATTTTAGATAAGATGAAATTGAAGCATAATAGTTAAGGCAATTACCCCAGTTCACAGAATTAATAAACACAGAATGAGAGCCAAATCCCTTCTCCTTTGAATTCAGATAAGACTTAGGATATATTTTTAAAGTGGAGTTGAAAGAATTGGCATAAGAATTGCTTTGGGAATATGAAAGAATGATATGGGTGAAAAATGACAAGAAGGTTCTTTGCCTTGAGCAATTGAACACTGGAGTTATTTCTTAAGATAGGGAAAACTCAGGAAGTTTCACCTTAAAGGGAAATGAAGAATTCGTATTACATATTACATTACAGGTATATCAAATATTAAATGAAGTTGGAATAGAGGAATTTGGCTATAGGTCTTCTGAATTTGTGGGAAAAATTAAAGACTAAGGATATAAATTTGGGTGTCATCAGTTAATAAGATATCCCTTATATCTAGGGTTTTCTGCAGTGACAGCAGTAAATGATAACAGAGAAGGATCAATGAACTGACCTTATGGCACGACAGGTATTTGAGCTCATAAAGTATGATAGACTGAATTGTGTCTCCCCAATATTTATATGTTAAAGCTTTAACTTCCAAAGTCACTGTACTTGGAGACAGTGCCTTTAAGGAGGTGTATGTGTGTGTGTGTGAAGTCGCTCAGTCGTGTCCGACTCTTTACGACCCTGTGGACTGTAGCCCGCCAGGCTCCTTTGTCCATGGGATTCTCCAGGCAAGAATACTGGAGTGGGTTGCCATTTAAGGAGGTAGTGATGGTTAAATGAGGTCATCCCTGTGGGTCTCTAATCCAATAGGACTGGTGTCCTAATAAGAAAAGGTAGACACACCAGGGATGCACACCCAGAGAAAAGGCCATATAAGGACACAATGAAGAAGAGAGCCATCTGCAAGCTAGGAAGAGAGGGCTAAGGAGAAACCAAATCTGGCAACACTTTGATCTTACACTTTCAATCTACTTAAGTATGAGAGATACGTTCAGTGTGTGGTATTTTGTTATGGTGGGCCTAGCAAGCTAATAAATTAAGAGAGTCCTCAGTCCAAGATAAGTGACAGCAAAACAGCCTCTTATGAGGTAGATGGAAAATTGGCCATGGGTGGTATCCCTTCAGCCAAGTCAAAACAGTGTTTGGAAGAGGGGATAATCAACTGTGTCAAGTGCTGCTGAGAGAACTGAGAAATAAGGTCTTAATGATGTTTTTAACTTGACTGAAGTTCAGACAGGCTTGACCTCTCTTTTCTTAAAACATTTACTTTAAAAAAGTTGTAACTATAGATTCTTTCTGGGTCCCTTTGAGATGTAAATCTTTTAAAAAGCTTCCAGCAAGTTTTATACCCCCAGAATGTCTTCCTCAAAAATTTGGGAATTGTCCGTTTGAAATATCATCATCAAGAATATAGTGCCTCTATTCTCACCAAGGCTTCCCTGGTGGCTCAGACAGTAAAGAATCCCCATGCAATGTGGGCGACCTGGGTTCCATCCCTGGGTTGCGAAGATTCCCTGGAGGAGGGCGAGGCAACCCACTCCAGTATTCTTGCCTGGAGAATCCCATGGATGGAGGAGCCTGGTGGGCTGTAGGCCGTGGGGTAACAAAGAGTCGGACACTACTGAGTGACTAAGCACGCATATTCTTACCCGTTGTTTGGAGGAGGACAGGAGCTAAACTTCTTTTTTTGTTTGTTTGTTTTTTGGGTTTTTTTTTTTTTTTTCTAATTTTATTTTATTTTTAAATTTTACATAATTGTATTAGTTTTGCCAAATATCAAAATGAATCCGCCACAGGTATACACGTGTTCCCCATCCTGAACCCTCCTCCCTCCTCCCTCCCCATACCATCCCTCTGGGTCGTCCCAGTGCACTAGCCCCAAGCATCCAGTATCGTGCATCGAACCTGGACTGGCAACTCGTTTCTTACATGATATTTTACATGTTTCAATGCCATTCTCCCAAATCTTCCCACCCTCTCCCTCTCCCACAGAGTCCATAAGACTGTTCTGTGGGTGCCAGTTAGCAAGTGCAGATGGTTTAATCACAGAGAGAAAACGTTTGGAAACTCAGGATAAGCCAGTGTGCTCAGCACATCTCATGACCAAATTTAAGCCTAATTTTCTCCAATATATTTTTAGTAGCTCACTCCAACAATTAAACTTTCTCCCACCTTGTTTCAGTAGAACTGAATTGAGACTTTAGTTTTAGCCTCTTTCCTCTATTGCAGTATTCTTGAACAAAGTCTTCATTCTTGTTTTAACTTATCCTGATACAATTTTTCCTAGAACAGGAACAATAAGGTGAAGACTGAGGACTGATTATTGGACTTGTCAACATGAATGTCATTTGGTGACCTGTAGTGTTGGGAGCCAGCGTGAGGTACTCCTCCCATGGCAAAGGTCATGAGGAAGGAGGCTCGACATACGCAAAGGCGGGATCAAGCCTCAGGAGTCCCCCTGGAAATCCTCGAGCATCTACCCCCATAACCAGAGCCTGCCTACTTTACTACTTTGTGCTCTCCCCTACACCTCTGACTTTACGGGGGGCTGTCCCCCACCACCTCTTTCGGAGAAGGAGTTAACTTAGAGCTCCAGTTAATAATAATTCCTGGGTGTGATAAGAGTGTTTCAACCTACAAACTCCTCTGAAGGTTCTCTAGCCTGCCTGACGGGCTTGTCCAGCCACATGTGATTGCTCACAGCCTCCCAACCGTGAGAGGCACGAGATGCTTTAAACCTTCTAAAAACAGGTTCCTTAGAAAAGTTAGAAAACTATTAGTATAATGGGCTGATTAGAAATTGTATTGGTGAAGGGTTTTTCATTTGTTGAGCCAATGTTTGTTGCTAAGTCTCCACATCCCCTGCCCTTACACACATTAATGAATATATAGAAGAAATAAGTATTAACCTTTGATATTAATCACGTTAGACCTTAGGCTAAGTAAATTCTTTCCTTAACTAAAACCCACTACACCCTCACCCTATAGGAATGTAACTTTATTTGGGTGGCATCTGTTTTAAGAATAATCACCCTTGGAGAAAAAAGTGTTCTGGTTGACTGACCACTGTCACAAGGAGAGGGTTGTAAATTGTCAGCAGGCCCCCCTGGCCAGAAGATGATGTAACACCCCTAAGACCTCTGTATACGTTTGTGTGAAGCACCCGACTTTAATAAAAGTCAGGACTGCTGTCCCCGCGTGACTTTTGTATAACATCTCAATGTATAAAAACAGACTCTGGAAAATAAAGAATTGGGATCAGTTCCTCGAAAGACTGGTCTCCCCATGTCTCTCTCTCTCTCACTCTGGCTGAATCTCCATCTGGAGCGCAGAACCCGCCATGCTTACTAATTATGCCTGGGCTTCTAAGATCCGACAGGGGAGGCCTCAGTGTCTCCTCTCCTTCGGGAGAATGGAAGGACGCCTGCGGCCTACGTAAGTGGTGCAAGCTTCTTGTCTTGAAGTTTTATTGGTCTCCCGCGTAAACCAAGCTACTCAGCCTCTTTTCTCCACTGAATTTTCCAGTACTCTTGCCTGGAAAATCCCAGGGACAGGGGAGCCTGGTAGGCTGCAGTCCATGGGGTTGCTAAGAGTCGGACAAGACTGAGTGACTTCACTTTCACTTTTCACTTTCATGCATTGGAGAAGGAAATGGCAACCCACTCCAGTGTTCTTGCCTGGAGAATCCCAGGGATGGGAGAGCCTGGTGGGCTGCCGTCTATGGGGTCGCACAGAGTCGGACACGACTGAAGTGACTTAGCAGCAGCTTTAGGTTTATACATTTAACGAATAAAATATTTTCAAAACCCCAACTCATAGTTGATATGAAGAAATTAGTTCACTGGTTTCAATGCCAGTATCTCTTTAGTTTGGGATTAATAATTTATGTTACAAATGGTTACTTCCCCTTGCTCCTCTTACAGATTTTAGCTGTTTGAAAATACTAGAATGATAGCATCACTTATTTAAACACTTAAATATGCAGTTGGTTATTCAAGCACAAATGGGTACATTTTATTTTTGAAAGTTAAGGGTAGAATCTAGTTGAGGTGAAATAAAGGTTCTAGACAGTGAAAAATAATACACATGTTCCATGGAGGGAGCTATCTTTGTGTCATTTGACTAGCATCCACTGAAGCATTTTTAAAAGCTCATTAGGAAATTCTGTTTCTTTTTCTTGTTAATGTCTTTTTTATCATATAGTTTTTTATGCAAATGTGTCTGGTTGAGATTTTGATGAACAATATAGGCCAGACCTGTGGGTTGGTGTCAGAGAAGTGGAGGTTTTCAAAACTCAGTGCTCAGCTTGGGGACTTGCAAACAAATCACCAAGCAGTATCTAAAATTACCTTTGCTGTTTGGAAAATGACTGTTAACTTTTACTGTACTCAGAAGGGAAAATTGCTAATTATATGGACATATTTCAACTTAATGAAGTAAGAAAATGTAGTTGGCTTCTTTATCTTAATATCCATTTTTCCCCTGCTGGCTTTATGTCCTAATATACGTGAGGATTTTATCTCATTTCTAAACTGAAATAGTCCAATGAATATTTATTAGAAAAATCACCAGAACGTGTATCAATCAAACATTTACAAACTCCCTTTCCTTTCCAGTTCTTAAATCCATTCTTTCTTTTCTCTTATCAAAAGAAGTAATACATGATTTTTGAAGAAAAATATGGAAATATGCAAAAGCAAAAAGAAAGAAACAAAAACACTGAAAATGCCCTGAGCCATAAACTGTTGAGAATTTGCTACTTCTTTCAAGGAAGATGGCAATGAGACTCCACATTTTGGATATCTTCCTGCTCCAACGGCATAATGATAATGGTTGAAATTTACAGGAGAACATTAAAGAAGACATAAGTACACTATAAAATTAATGCAAACACCTTTGTGTAACAGAATTTCAAAAATAAATGGAAAACTTTATGCAAAGCTAATGCTCTGAGGCTACCGGGATTCGAATTACAGCAACAATTGAGTAACTGAAAATTTGGTCTTCTTGGGGAAATGAGAATAAGAGCTCCATTTGATGAAGTCTCAATACTTGGAATCAGTAGATGAAGGAGGGACCTGTCATGGAATAAAAAGGAAGAGACAGACAGAGAGAGAGGAGATTGAGAGGGAGTTATCTTTTTTCATTTGACATGAACCTTAAATTCTCACCCAATTTAGTAAAATATAAAGTCAGTACAGTGAAACAAGAGAGTAAGTGAAAATAGAAAGAATTAATATGAAATACTAGAATAAAAATATATTTATTTAAATGAAATTTAACAGTGTGATAAACTCCAAACTAAATAAAACCAATGATAAAATGAATAAATAAACTCATATGTTGGAATTAGTTAAAATACAATAAGAAACACACACATACACATAAATACACACACAGGTGCATATATACATTAGAAAACCTAATGTTAAGCAACAGAGAAAACAGAAATGGAAACATTGCAACACTTATATAACTGGAACTGTGGAAAATTCTTAAAGAGATGGGAATACCAGACAACCTGACCTGCCTCCTGAGAAATGTGTATGCAGGTCAAGAAGCAACAGTTACAACCAGACATGGAACAACATACTGGTTCAAAATTGAGAAAGGAGTACATCAAGGGTGTATATTGTCATCCTGCCTATTTAACTTATATGCACAGTACATCATGTGAAATGCTAGACTGAATGAAGCACAAACTGGAGTGTCAAGATTGCTGGGAGAAATATCAATAACCTCAGATATGTAGATGATACCACCCTTATGGCAGAAAGTGAAGAGGAACTGAAGAGCCTCTTGATGAAAGTGAGAGAGGTGAGTGAAAAAGCTGGCATAAAATTCAACTTTCAAAAAACAGTCACAGCATCTGGTCCCATCACTTCATGGCAAATAGATGGGAAAACGACGGAAACAGTGAGAGACTTTATTTCCTTGGGGTCCAAGATCACTGCAGATGGTGACTGTAGCCATGAAATTAAAAGACGCTTGCTCCTTGGAAGAAAAGCTATGGCCAACCTAGACAGCATATTAAAAAGCAAAGACATTACTTTGCCAACAAAGGTCCATCTAGTCAAAGCTATGGTTTTTCCCGTAGTCATGTATGGATGAAAGAGTTAGACCATAAAGAAAGCTGAGCACCGAAGAGTTGATGCTTTTGAATTGTGGTGCTGCAGGAGACTCTTGAGACTTGGACTTGGACAGCAAGGAGATCAAACCAGTCAATTCTAAAAGAAATCAGTCCACATATTCATTGGAAGGAATGATGCTGAAACTGAAGCTCCAATACTTTGGCCACCTGATCCTAAGAACTGACTCAGAAAAGACCCTGATGCTGGGAAAGATTGAAGGCAGAAGAAGGGGATGACAGAGGATGAGATGGTTGAATAGCATCACTGACTTGATGGGCCTGAGTTTAAGCAAACTCTGCGAGTTGATGATGGACAGGGAAGCCTGGTGTGCGGCGGTCCAGGGGTTCGCAAAGAGTTGAACATGACCGAGCAATTGAACTGAACAGAAAGAGAAGAAATGACACAGATCAATAATTATTCAAGTTGAATAATTTTTTATAATTTAAAAAGAAACGAGAGGTTAGCTAGGGACTGCATTTCAAATATCACTAAGCTAAAAAAAAGAAGTCCCCCTGGGCAAACTATTAAAACTTCAAAACATCCAAGTGAAGATCTACCTTAGCAAAAATAAAATAAAATAAAATAAAAAAGGATTATTTCCAAATTACACCGAGGACAAAATTTTCATCAACAAAAATGATGTTAGCAGATGGTAGCATAATATCTCCAAAGTATTCAAAGGTTATTAGACTGTCCATCTAGTCAAGGCTATGATTTATCCAGTGGTTATGTATGGATACAAGAGTTGGACTGTGAAGAAAGCTGAGTGCTGAAGAATTGATGCTTTTGAACTGTGGTGTTGGAGAAGACTCTTGAGAGTCCCTTGGACTGCAAGGAGATCCAGTCCACTCTAAAGCAGATCAGCCCTGGGTGTTCTTTGGAAGGAATGATGCTAAAGCTGAAACTCCAGTACTTTGGCCACCTCATGCGAAGAGTTTACTCATTGGAAAAGACTCTGATGTTGGGAGGTATTGGGGGCAGGAGGAGAAGGGGATGACAGAGGATGAGATGGCTGGATGGCATCACCGACTTGATGGATGTGAGTTTGAGTGAACTCTGGGAGATGGTGATGGACAGAGAGGCCTGGGGTGCTGCAATTCATGGGGTCGCAAAGAGTCAGACACGACTGAGCGACTGAACTGAACTGAACCAGCTAAACTAAGTGCACACCAGCCATTCTAGAATTGAAAAGCCAAGACAGTTTGTCATTCACAAACCCTTGGAATTACTACTCTTTCTAAAACAGATAACTTGCCCATTTCTCTCCTTTGACATTGATTTGTGTTTCTTCATAATATTTATCATTGTAATATATTAAAGTATATTTATTTTATTAATATACTATACTACTGGGGCTTCCCAGGTGGTGCTAGTGGTAAAGAACCCACCTGCCAATGCAGGGGACTCAAGAGACATGGGATCTATCCTTGAGTTGGGAAGATCCCCTGGGGGAGGACAAAGCAACCCACTCTAGTAACCTTGCCTGGAGAATCCCATGAATAGAGGAGCCAAAGAATTGATGCTTTTGAACTGTGGTGCTGGAGAAGACTCTTGAGAGTCCCTTGGACTGCAAGAAGATCCAACCAGTCCATCTAAAGGAGATCAGGCCTGGGTGTTCATTGGAAGGATTGATGCTGAGGCTGAAACTTCAATACTTTGGCCACCTCATGCGAAGAGTTGACTCATTGGAAAAGACCCTGATGCTTGGAGGGATTGGGGGCAGGAGGAGAAGGGGATGGCAGAGGATGAGATGGCTGGATGGCATCACCGACTCAATGCACATGAGTTTGAGTGAACTCCAGGAGTTGGTGATGGACAGGGAGGCCTGGTGTGCTGCGATTCATGGGATCGCAGAGTCGGACATGACTGAGCGACTGAATGTAACTGATATGACTACCATCTACAGGATTGCATGACTGAAGCAACTTAGCACAGGACACATGCAAGCAGCGCACTATTTATTTTGTTTTTTTTCACCTACTTTTCCCTGTAGAATGCAAAGCAGGACGTTTCTATATTTATAAATATAAGATATAAATGTTTATTAATTCACATAATATGAAATATATAGTTATATTGAATACAAAATATCCATGTCATGGCCTTTATAAATTTACTTTTTCCCCCCCTGGATTTCTAGTACTTAGAGCAATAGACATGCAAAAATGTGTTTTAAATTGTTAAAATAAGACTGCCTTATGAGATTGTCCTGCTTCAACCAACCACATAAATAAATGAGATTTCAACTGCATAAGCCCTTCCTTTATCACTTACATTTCTATAATTTTACTTTATCTAATCTACTTATTTTCCACTTGTTTAATTAATACAGTAAAATTTTAAACTCTCTCTATTGCCAATGCCTTAAACTCTAGCTTATTATTGACTTTGTATTGTGATAAATGGTGACCTAGACTCAGTGATGCTATGATTGTTAAATGTCTGCAAAATAAATTACTGTAACTTATTATAATGAGTTGGATTCATGTCTAGATAATTATAACTTGTACGCTAAGAGTGATTCTCTTTTGAAACATTTTTTTATTTTTTTAATTTTATTTTATTTTTTAACTTTACAATATTGTATTGGTTTTGCCATATATCAAAATGAATCCGCCACAGGTATACATGTGTTCCCCATCCTGAACCCACCTCCCTCCTCCCTCCCCATACCATCCCTCTGGGTCGTCCCAGTGCACCAGCCCCAAGCATCCAGTATCGTGCATCGAACCTGGACTGGCGACTTGTTTCATATATGATATTATACATGTTTCAATGCCATTCTCCCAAATCATCCCATCCTCTCCCTCTCCCACAGAGTCCAAAAGACTGTTCTATACAACAGTGTCTCTTTTGCTATCTCGTACACCGGGTTATTGTTACCATCTTTCTAAATTCCATATATATGTGTTAGTATACTGTATTGGTGTTTTTCTTTCTGGCTTACTTCACTCTGTATAATAGGCTCCAGTTTCATCCACCTCATTAGAACTGATTCAGCTATATGTCAGGAATCAGCATTAGGGACTGAAAAATCAGGATTATTAGTAGAATTTAATAATAAAATATCTGAACTAGAGAACTGAGTGATATTCAAGTAGGGGGGATGGCCAGAGAGATGAGGTGGGTTCCTCACCGTTTTATGAAAAAACTGATAGGATCTGACAAGAGCCAGCGAGCAGTATTTTAGGTCTACAACCTCTGCTTCCTGGGGACACTGTCACCTGACCCCCAGGACTGAATGAGTCGGCCTTCAAAATGTCATTTCAGCCACCTTGGAATGAATCTTTCACTCCTGGGAGGCATTGTAGTGTCTAAGATGAACCGTGCAGTCTTTGGTGATTTTTAAAGAATAGATTGTAATGCTGTTTGTGTGCCTTCTTGCTAAAAAATAATTGTTTATTTGGTCTAAAACATATTTTCATTGTAGCAAATCACCTGGTCACCTGATAAACAAGTGGTAGAAGATGAGGCTTAAAGCCTTCATTTCACTGTAATTGCTGAAGATGATTGGGATTTATAAAGAGAATCTGAACTTGTCTTACAGCTGTATCCAAGGTCAGGTGGAAAAGTTGCAAAACAGCAGGCTGTATCAGTCAGCATTTTCCAGAGAAACAGAAGCAATAAATTGCTCTCTCTCTCTCTCTCTCTCTATATATATATATATATATATGTATGTATATATGTATATTTGTTGTATATATATATAATCCCATTGTGTGTATATATACACACACAGATACATACATACAGAGATTTTAACGAATTGGTTCAGTTGATTATGAGGGCTGGCAAGCATAAAATTTTCAGGGCAGTTCGGCAGGCAAGAAATTCATGCAGGATTTCTGTGTTACAATCTTGAAGCAGAATTCCTTCTCCAGAAAACCTCAGTTTTTGCTTTTATATCTCACTGATTGAATGACCCCACCCATTATATCCAGGGAAATCTTTTATTTAAAGGCAATTGATTGTAGATGTTAATCATGCCTACAAACTACTTCATAGTAACATCTAATCTTGTGTCTGATTAAACACCTGGGCCCCATAGCCTAGCCAAGTTGATTCAAAAAATTAACCATCCCACAGTCTTCCTGCAAATCAAGAGGATTCACACAGAAGAAATGACTCCATAGAGAAATCTCTTAAGTCTGCTGCTCGAGATCATAGGGAGACATTCAAAAGGAAGTGGGAGGTGACAAACACATCATGTATCATTGGGAACCTTTAACAACAATGATCACACACTTTCCTGTCAATGCTGAGAGACTTCTAACAGTGAAAGGACATGCTATTTATTCCTAATGTCAGGATACAGGTTAAAACCATGATGCTCTCAATTTGATGCTTGTATCCAAATAAAGTCAGACTTTTCTTTTTTTTTCAGACTTTTCTTAATCCCCCTCATCTAGCTAGTCACTTTAAAACTACTTACCTATGTGTGAAAGTTGCTCAGTTGTGTCTGACTCTTTGTGACCCCATGGACTCTACAGTTCATGGAATTCTCCAAGCCAGAATACTGGAGTGGGTAACCTTTCCCTTCTGAAGGGGATCTTCCCAACCCAGGGACTGACAGGTCTCCTGCATTGCAGGCAGATTCTTTACCAACTGATGCTATTAGGAAATCCTGTAGGTGCAAATAAAGGGATGAAAGAGACAGAAGCTGCCATCTCAATATTCCTGCATTGGATGAAATTATCAGTAGATGTTTCCTTCTCTGTGGGTTAAGGAACAATTTTGGAGAAGTGGAACAAAAAGTTCCCCCTATATGTAGAGACATATAATCAGAGAACGGGTTAGTAGACAGGTGAATAGCAATATCTATATTTAAAGTGTTCCTTGAATGTTATTCTTCCGTACTTGTCCAAAAGTTTCTATTAACCCAAATAGGATGGCAGAGTCCTTAATGGAAACTTTTCTTTCTCCATTGATATTTTCTCGGTTTTCTGGCACTGGTAACACTCCTCAAACCACAGATGCCCTGAAAACCATACCCTGTGCTGTCTTCGCATAGAATCTTCAGATCACTGGTAGTGATATTGTCGCATCTTAGAAATCTAGTTTAATCATCCTCAGGTAATTGTTGTTGTTGTTTTGCTCAGTCATGTCTGACTCTTTGCAACCCCATGGACTGTAACCCACTAGGCTTCTCAGTTCATGAGATTTTCCAGGGAAGAATACTGAAGTGGGTTGCAATTTCCTCCTCTGGGGATTTTCCTGACCCAGGAATTGAACCCATATCTCCTGTGTTGGCAGGTGGAACCTTTACCACTGAGCCACTGGGGAAGCCCCCTCATGTAATTAGCTCCATTTATATTAATGGCAAAAGAAATTTGGGTAGATAAAATGGGCAAAATTTAGTTCACCTGATACTGATGTATCTATATTTTTTATAAACTATTATGAAACTCCTTATTCTTATTCTTTTCCCTAGGTACAGATAAGGAATGAACTTTCTAACCTCATGTGGTTTGTTGCAGATATGTAAATTGTTCTGACCTATGAAGCTTCAGAGGACAAATATCTAATTACCAATGCAATTAATCAGGGACAAAAATGTCATCATTGTTATATAGTGGCAAATTATTTGGTGAAACTGTTGCCTGAATAAACTTGGAAAGCATATAATGTACTTAAGGAACACAAATCATTAGTAGGAGAGTCTGGAAAGCAGATTGATATTAGGTATGTTTGCCACTCCACTTGAAAAAGCCCCTAAAGGAAAGAGAACTGGTTTGCAAGCAGGAATATAGAACATGGAGAATTTAGATACTCAGTTACTTGTAGGTTAGAAAAAAATAAATGCTTTTCAACCCTAAAGAGTAAAATACAAATAAATTCTTTGAGCAACAAAGTCAGATTAAACACTGCCTAAATTAAAGAAAGAAATTAAGGGCACTACTTTACAGTCCTCTGTTCAACATTTGAACGGCTTGGGTGCAATCCATTATGCCTTTTAGTTGAATAACTGACTTAGGGGAAAGAAAAGTGAGTGTGGCTTTCTCCTGGAAACTTGATAGGCTCCAGGTAGCAATTATATCCAGCAAGTGAGGGTAAAAGTCTTGGGGAAAACTGTGGGCATCACTCTTGACACATGCTGTGGACTGGAATAAGACTCTTAAGTGTCTGAGAAAGTTATACCAGTTAAACAAACAATAAACAAACAAAAATAAAACAAGATCTTGGCTTACATTGTACAGTTTTGAACACAGAACAACCTTGAACTTTCATATTTATATGGGAGGAAAGGATCTAAGGAGGTGTTCCATTACAAAAGAGTGCGGTATCCATGAGGATATGCTACTCAGATCATCAACAGTGGGATTCATGAGCAATGATTTCAGGGACTCCTGAAATCACTGCCATGGGTAAGCCAGGGCTATACTTTTCATCAACACTCTGAGGTAGTAAGTAAGTATGCTTTATTGACTACGACAAAGCCGTTGACTGTGGATCACAACAAACTGGAAAATCCTTCAAGAGAAGGGAATACCAGACCACCTTACCTGCCTCCTGAGAAATCTGTATTCAGTTCAAGAAGCAATAGTTAGAACTGGACATGGAACAACAGACTGGTTCCAAATTGGAAAAGGAGTATGTCAAAGCTATATATTGTCATCCTGCTTATTTAACTTATATGCAGAGTACATCATGTGAAATGCCAGGCTGAATGAAGCACAAGCTGGAATCAAGATTGCTGGGAGAAATATCATTAACCTCAAATATGCAGATGACACCACGCTTATGGCAGAAAGTGAAGAGCCTCTTGATGAAACTGAAAGAGGAGAGTGAAAAAGCTGGCTTAAAGCTCAACATTCAAAAAATGAAGATCATGGCATCTGGTCCCATCACTTCATGGCAAATAGATGGGGAAAGAATGGAAACAGTGAGAGACTTTATTTCCTTGGGCTCTAATATCACAGCACATGGTTACTGTAGCCATGAAATTAAAAGACACTTGCTCCTTGGAAGAAAAGCTATGACAAACCTATAGAGCATATTAAAATGTAGAGACATTGCTTTGCTGAAACAGGTCCATATAGTCAAGGATATGGTTTTTCTAGTAGTCTTGTATGGATGTAAGAATTGGACTATAAAGAAAGCTGAGCACCAAAGAACTGATGCTTTTGAACAGTGGTGTTGGAGAAGAATCTTGAGAGTCCCTTGGGCTCCAAGGAGATCAAACCAGTCAAACCTAAAAGAAATCACTCCTGAATATTCATTGGAAGGACTGATGCTGAAGCTCCAATACTTTGGCCACCTGATGGGAAGAACTGACTCATTGGAAAAGACCCTGATGCTGGGAAAGATTGGGGGCAGGAGGAGAAGGGGACGACAGAGGATGAGATGGCTGGATGGCATCACAGACTCAATAGACATGAATTTGAGCAAGTTCCGGGAGTTGGTGATGGGCTGGAGTCTATGGGGTCACAAAGAGTTGGACACAACTGAGTGACTGAACTGAACTATGTCCAGAAACTGGAAATTGAAAGGAAAAGTTATAACTATCACAGAGCTCGGTTCTGAGCTGGGATTCAGCTGGCTGACTGATGAACTGATGATGGGAGGAGGAGCCTGCTAGAGATGGCACACAAACATTGATGGAGTGGCACTTACCCCATCCACTCTCTCCAAGGGGGCACAGTAAGCCTCTTTGGAGTGTGTTGAAAAGATATCAGCTATTATCAACCACTCTGACTGGAATAACTGCCATTGTAGCAATATTACATGAGTGATTGTATGGAAATAAAAAGCAAGCAAGCATCATTTTTTTTCCTTCTTCTAGTTTTCCAATCCTTTTCCAGAACCCCCGACTTCAAAGTCTAATGAGGAGTCAACTGGTGAAAGAAAATATGGTCTGCAGAATCTGGATATAATGTAGAAAGATGGAATTCAAGGTGAGAGAATGTAGCTTAATGATGGGAACATGCCCTGATACATATCTTACTGTTCCTCTCTCAGATCCAAGCCTTTGAGCTTCATGCCATGACTGGATGCAGTGTTTAGGCTTTCTCACTCAGGGAGGCTGTAAGTGTATCATGCTGGTGAAATGAAAATTGAAACAAATATTTGTTTTTCAAAAGGGTAGATTGTGCTGGTCTTTGGGGTTCCTTACTATGTACATATTTTTATCCTCTAGTTTTTGGGCACGAGGTTGGTTTGTTCTCTGGCTTATTCTGGGTTGACAGAACTACAAATCCACTTCTGACCAATAAGTTGAGAGTGGGAATGCTGTATATCATTTTTGGGTTTTGTATTTTAATTTCAATCCAAGGCTCTCAACAGCACTGCTTTTGCCTCTGCAGAACGACTCTGATAGTTCAACAGTGGCTGCCTCACTAGCTTGGATTTAAGATGAGCAGTGTGTCAGTTAATCATGACAGCCATCTTGGATCTAAGATGAGCAGCATGTCAGTTAATCATGACAGCCATGAGACATGAAGAAAGGAAACAATTGTGCTTGAGCCACTGAAATTTGGGGGTTGTTTATTACTGCACACAGCTAGCCCAATTTGACTGGTGAATATCTCATATTTACTTTGAAACAGTGTCTTACTGATGTACTTTTTCTCTGGTGAATAACAGATTAACTAAACTTTTTGAAGTTTATTTTGAAGAGAGTTTATTTTGATTCCACTTCTTCAAAGAGGATTTGTGGTAGCTTACAAGAATGTACTGTTAAAAAAATGTTAAATGATTCAGTTTGCAAATATTTTGTTCAGGATTTTTGTGTCTATGTTCACCAAAGACATTGGCCTGTAGTTTTTGTTTTTTTTTGTATTGTCTTTGAGTCACATTGCTGCATATGTGAAACAAATGAGATATTGTAAATCAACTATACTTCAATAATCTTTTTTAAATGAAAGAAAGAAATGGAAAATGATTGTTGGAGGAGGCCATCAAGAGGATGTGTATGTTGGCCCTGTGAACCAGATCTGGGCTTTGGAACTCCTCAAGCCTTCCCTGGTCTTTGTAATGTATACTTGGCCCATTATTCTCACAGCCAAAGCTGTTCCAAGGATGTGTAGCTTTGAGAGATGAAGGTGTTGCTGAGACCATCTGGATTGTATATGTGACTGAACTCAGTCTAAAATCTCTATGGATGTAAACTTTTAAGATTCATGGGTGCAGAGATCTAATTTTGTGATGCCCAAGACAAGACTTGTTAGTAAATTTCCTTGTTAAACCTGCCACTTAGCAACTTGGAGTGGTCCACCCCTTTCTTTGGTCTCTCCTTGACGTCCACAATTCAGATTTCATCTAGGAAACTCTCAAAGTTTCAAACAAACAATGGTGCTTTTTTAAATGGAAAAAAATTGATTTGAATTACAGAGTTGTCAGGAATGTCAGAGGTGTTCCCCACTTTAAATGTTTAAGAAAATTGAAATAATTTTTATTTGGCTCAAAAGACACATTTTAAATAAAAACAGAAATATGAATGAATTTAGTACTTATATTCAGTGTTCAAACACAATGTAACTGTTAGTGGTTGATTGTTAATGTTGTCTTAAATTCAAAAGATTTAATGGTGTTAAGCATAAACAACTTGTTAAAAGTAAAATGATTTTCTCTTAAAAAATTGTACCTGCATTTGAAGGGAATGGCAATAATTCCAATTCATATCTTTAGAACAATGGAGAGAATAGAATAAAAACATTATTCTAAGTGATCCTACAAGCTACCAAATGGCCGTCTAAGTACTTTGATGAAGTTTATTTATTTTTTAACAGTAAATATCATTGTAACCTTTTAAAAAACAGGGTTTTCAATTAGGGTTTCCTGGTGGCTCAGCTGGTAAAGAATCCTCCTGCAATGCAGGAGACCTGGGTTTGATCCCTAGGTTGGGAAAATCCCCAGGAGAAGGGAAAGGCAACCCACTCCAGTATTCTGGCCTGGAGAATTCCATGAACTGTATAGTCCACAGGGTCTCAAAGAGTCAAACACTACTGACCGACTTTCACTCTTTCAATCAGTATTAGAATGAATTTGCAAAAAAAAAAAAAAAAAAATAGAATGAATTTGCAGACCTTGTTTCTTTCCAAACAGTACATTGCTTTGTATTTCTCAGGTCTCACAATTCATTTGAATTGGTGCAGAGATCAAGTAACAATGAAAACCAAGTTTATTTATTTTTTTAATTTATGTCTTTTTCCAGCTTAATTGATGCATAACTAACAATAAATGACATTTTATAAGTTTAAGGTACAATGTATTGATTCAATATACTTATATATTGCAAAATGATTACCAACGTAGGGTTAGCCATTACCCACATCATGTCACATAATTACTATTTTTTATTCATGTTTCATTGCAGTCTTTGAGTACCCCATCTCCATATTGGTAAAATTAAATAACTGTAATGTTTTTCCCCTTAAGTTCTTCCTGATTGCATGCCCCAGGTGTGAAGTTTTGGAGGTGAAGTCTATTTAAATGTTAGGATTTACAGAACAAGCCCAGCACGCCAAGCACATTTTCTTTACTACAGTCTCAAATTCTTGAGTGCAACCTGGATTATATCTAGCAAAAGCTGAGAAGTCAGCCTACATCAACTAGAAGCAGGAATCTAACTAACTTGGATTTTCTACATTTCAAAAGAATGTGCAGTAATTATTTGGCCTAAGTCCACGTTCAATAAAGGGACTGTTTTAGGGAATTAAGTGAGAGGTCATTCTCAGCACTGGTATATTAAATTCTAGAAGAGGTTTATTTCCAGGGAGAAGATCAACAACACAGTGACGAGCAAAATTTATTCTCTAGTGCTCAGCTTCCACAGGTTGGAAGAATTAGGACAGAAGTTACATGATTCTCGGTTTGAAGAATGCATGTGAATGTGTTGCTTCAGTTGTGTCCAACTCTGTGTGACCCTATGGACTGTAGCCCCCCAGGATCCTCTGTCCACGGGATTCTCCAGGCAAGAATCCTGGAGTGGGTTGCCATTTCCTTCTCCAGGGGATCTTCCCAACCCAGGGGTTGAACCAGTGTCTCTTATGTCTCTTGCATTGGCAGGCAGGTTCTTTACCACTAGCACCACCAACGCTGAACTAGATTGAATTAAGATAAATTATTGATGACAATTAGATGGAGGGGAATTTGCAGCAAGAGTCATGTCTGTCAAAGGCTAGGATTAATTTCCTAATGATATTACTTTAAGTTTATAGAGTTCTGTTAGATTTTAGAAAAAGATTTTGAATAAATTATCATTTTTTTCTTTCCCAGAACATAGGAAAGAGATTAGTCTCACCATTTTATATGCGGGTTGCTGAGACTCACAGGATTTATAGGTGGAAAACAAACAAACAAAAAAACCCCAAACCCCTCACACCTTCAGTTTCCTAACTTAGAGGCCTGTGTTTGTCCCATTATACTTTGCTTGTTAGTTTCTAAATATCACCATTTCATTAGGTACACAGTATATTTTGGCCATGTGGATACAACCCTTTATAATAAAAGAATGTCATTATTAATCGTATATATGCTAATAATTCACATAATGGTACACAATATTTCTGTACTTGTCTCAATCAGAGTTATTTTCTAGCCTGATATATTTTTTCTTTTTTTGGATGGATGTTTTTTCTCCTCGTATTGGATTAACTAGACATTTCTCTCCCTCTTTGCCTTACCTTTCACAACTTGTTTAGGCTTAATCTTTGTGAGAAAGCAGGCAAGCCTGTGCTCTTCTTGATTTCACCTGGGAGGCAGGACCCAGGGCCTCTTTATCTCCTGCAAACTTTCAGTCATTCATATGTTTTCCCTGTAGAGTACAGACAATGGCGGTGATGTCCACTCCAGGAGCATAAAGCTGATACACTGTTAAGCTCCCAAAGACATTCTCCTTTTTAATTCTGTCATCATCAAAGGCCCTTTCCCTCCAAGGGATGAAAAAAATAAAAGAAAATCTTGGCCTCCTATAAGCATCTTCCAAATGTTATTTTATATCCTATCCCAGGGCCCCCACCTCCTGACCCCTTCCAAAAGAAGAGACTTGCAGCTGCTTAGAACACGAGCACGTGAAGCTAATACAAATAGTGTTGAATACTATGGCTTCATACTCACATGCCTCTAACAGCAAGGGGGCTAAATCAGAGAGAAGACAAGATAAGTGAATAGAAAATCTAACAAACCAAAACTTCCCCATGGATCCAAAAGCCCCAGAAGTAATGAATTAGCAGGCACATCTCTGCAGAGGAAGAACGCAGGCATTGTAATATTTAATCTTACTGCCAGTAGGTTTAAGCAGGAAGAGGCATGATGGGTAATCACCTTCTGGCTGCGTAATACACATCAATCAGTGAAATGGCCCTGAAGGAGATGGAGTGGCTGTAAAATCAGGATAAAGGCCCAGGACTTGGTCCAACGAGCTGCATATTCAATCTGTGAACAATGAGAAGAACGGTGAACATAAAGCCCACGGAGAATTGGAGTATAATTCGAACACTAGCAGTATTAGCATTTTAGTAACAAGTGATATGCAAAGAAGGCTGGATTCAAAAGAGACCTTTGTGAGCTTCAGAGAACTCGTCCTGGGAACCCCATTGGTATGATCTTCCTTTCAAATGCCATCCTCGCCTTTGATTGCCAGCTCTGCTTTGACTCGGAGCTGGATCAGTCTATAAAAGCAGAAAGGTTAGGTTTCCATTGGAGGAGTGTGTAAAGGAAGCACCAGAGAAAAGCTGAAATCATAAAAGAGAAGCACTCCAATATGTCATGGGAAAACTTGAAGGCACAAAATTAAGCAGAGCCCTTTCCTCCTTCTCTTCCTAAAAGGCTGCAACAAATACAGACAAAGGCAAGACTGCCCTTCACTTCCCCTAGTGTTTGCCCTTTATCAGAGTCACAGTCAGATCTTCAAATGCCAGACAGAAGGTTAAGGAGGCCCTTAGTTAAAATGCAAAATAGCTATTACATCCAGGTACTCCATGCTGAAGAGATTGAAACCAAGCCACAAAGAAGTTAATCTTAAAAAACTTTCAACAGAAGGTAAGAGAGAATCCTTGATTTTCCTCTTCATAATAGACAGCAGCAGACTCAATTTTTTTCCAGGATTTATCCAGGCTTGATCTTTGAGAGGATGAAATGGTTGGATGGCAACACTGACTCAATGGACATGAGTTTCGGTAGACTCCGGGAGTTGGTGATGGACAGGGAGGCCTGGCATGCTGCAGTCCATCGGGAGCAACTGAACTAAACTGATCTTTGAGAGGCCCTTAGCATGAGGCGGGATCTGACAATGGTAGATTGATGGAAGTATCACAACTTCCATTCAGGAAAAAGATAGATGAAAAATGACAACAACAATGAAAATACAGTCAACCCAATTTACCATATATTAGTACTGTATATGCAACCCACTCCACTACTCTTGCCTGGAAAATCCCATGGACCGAGGAGCCTGGTAGGCTGCAGTCCATGGTGTCTCGAAGAGTCGGACACTACTCAGCGACTTCACTTTCACTTTTCACTTTCATGCATTGGAGAAGGAAATGGCAACCCACTCCAGTGTTCTTGCCTGGAGAATCCCAGGGACGGCAGAGCCTGGTGGGCTGCCGTCTATGGGTTCGCAGAGTCGGACACGACTGACGCGACTTAGAAGCAGCAGCAGTACTGTATATATGTATATTTCCAACCTTAATTAAGCCAAATTATAGGTAAGTTTAATTTTAAGAAACATTAAAAGATCCCTTTGAGTAATGAATAGAACATGTAAATAATCATACAATAACAATAATAGCTCATCTTCCTTTGCATTTACTATATGTTAGCTCTATGGACGGTGTTAGACAATGTGCTCAGTCCTGCCCAACTCTTTATGACCCCCACAGACTATAACCTGCCAGGCTTCTCTGTCCATGGGATTTCTCAGGCAAGAATACTGGAACAGGTTGCCATTTCCTTCTCCAAGGGATCTTCCCAACCCAGGGATTGAATTCATGTCTCCTGTGTCTCCAGCATTGGCAAGCAGATTCTTTACCACTGAGCCACTGGGGAAGCCCTTGTTAGGTCTCCAGGGTTTGTTTATCTGAATTCCCTTCATCTATGTGCAAATCCTATGAGATTGGTCACAGGATTGCCCTCCTTTATAGATAAAAACAATTGAAACAGAGAAATTAATCTGCCCAAAGTGGTAGAGGTAAGATGTGAATTCAGTAGATGACCACCAAGCCAACCCCCACCACTACCACTACATTCAGGTAGGTTTTAATTTTATATATATTTTAATATTTATTTAATTCATTTATTTGGCTGCCTTGGGTCTTAGTTGCACCATGCAGGATCTTTAGTTGCTGCCTGTCAACTCTTAGTTGTGGCATGTGGGATCTACTTCCCCGACCAGGGATTGAACTCAGCTCCCCTGCATTGGGAGCTTGGAGTCTTAGTCCCTGGACTACCAGGGAAATCCCTGCAGGTTATTTTTTAAGAGGAATTTTTCCAAAGTACCTCCCATAGGCTGATGCCCAGCAGATGTGCAATTTCTTTCCTTTCTGAAGAACTTCATGAGGTCAGCATTTCTGCTAAATATGACAGTTTGTTAATTCCACCCTAAAGTTTCTGAATACAAATTTTTAAAAAGCTGTACTCAAATTTATAGTTAAATATAGAGAAAATTGGGGCTTCCCAGGTGGCCCTAGTGGCAAAGAATCCACCTGTCAGTGTAGGAGCTGCAAGAGATGCACTTTTGATCCCTGAATCCAGAAGATCCCCTGGAGGGGGCAATGGCAATCCACTCCAGTCTTCTTGTCTGGAAAATTCCATGAGCAGAGGAGCCTGGCCAGCTACAGTCTATAGGGCTGCAGAGAGTTGGAAGCGACTGAGCACAGCATAGAGAAAATCATTTATATTTTACTAGATTATCTTTGTGAAATAAAATTGAGTGTACTTGGAAAACAAGGAACAGAAGTCAATTTTTGTTTCAGAATTTTTTTGTCTAAAATTTTTAAAATTGAAATACTGTTGATTTACAGCATTGTGATAGTTTCAGGTGTGCAGCAAAGTGATTCAGTTACACATATATTTTGTGCGTGATTAGTCACACAGTCATGTCTGATTCTTTGTGACCCTATGGACTACAGCTCACCAGGATCCTCTGTCCATGGGATTTCCCTGGCAAGAATACTGGAGTGGTTTGCCATGCCCTCCTCCAGGGGATCTTCTTGATCCAGGAATCAAACTCCTGTCTCTTATTTTTCCTGCATTGGCAGGCAGGTTGCTTACCACTAGCGCTACCTAGGAAGACCCATTATTGCAGTAACAAGTGAAAGTGAAAGTTGTGTCCAACTCTTTGCGACCCCATGGACTTAGTCCATGGAATTCTCTAGGCCAGAATACTGGAGTGGGTAGCCTTTCCCTTCTCCAGAGGATCTTCCCAACCCAGGAATCAAATCCAGGTCTCCCACATTGCAGGCAGATTCTTTACCAGCTGAGCCACAAGGGAAGCCCCAGAATACTGGAGTGGATAATCTATCCCTTCTCCAGTGGATCTTCCTGACCCAGGAATCGAACCAGGGTCTCCCACATAGCAGTTAGATTCTTTACCAACTGAGCTAACAATTTAGTAAAAGGAGGACATTTCCTCTGCAACAGTCACGTTAAAAATTCCTCTTTGGTTCATTTCTTGCAGAGTTTCTGAGTCATAAAAAGGGTAAAGCAGCCTTCATGCTAATGATAGTAGTTATGGGGGAAAACACCTGTTCTCTAACTGAAGATAGTTTCAGGACTCCTGCCAGACCTGACTGCTAGTGATCTTACAATGGCCTACTCTTTCAACCCTGCTCAGGAGAGCTCCTCCATGCTGGCCTCTGCTTTATCAAGTCTACTGAGTAGTGCAGGGAGGTGGAGACATGTTGGCCCCATGGGAAGTGTATTTTATTGACTGAAAAGAGGAGCAGGGTGATCATGGATCTGAGAAGGAAGCAAAGAGATAGAGAGCTAGTCAGGTAACCAGCTACCTGTGTACAAAGCTCCAAGTCCTGATGGCTGCCTGCCAACAGTGCCTGGTATAAGGACTCTGCTTTTCTTGAGGCTGGGTGCTCACTTTCTCCTATGCTTTGGTGAATGCAAGCTCCCATTTCTTGATGCTCCTGATCACCATCTCTGTTCCTTGCTAGCAGAAGAACCTATGGTGTTAATTGTCTAAAATGGGAATAATTATTTTGAAGACGTGAGTATTAGAAAATGGAAAGAGCTGCACAGCTGGCCCTCATAGTCATGTTAGGTATGAGAAAAGGCATACGGGGTAGATTGAGTACATCAAGAACCTTGATTGAACCACTACAATATTATAAAGTAATTAGCCTCCAATTAAAATAAATAAATTAATAAAAAAACTGGATTGAATGAGTTAAGAACCCTATATTCAGTTCATTTACCATGTGATTTTCAAAAAGAATTTAGTTAGAATATGGTTGTTCTACAGTGTTGTGTTAGTTTCTGCTATACAGCAGAGTGAATTGACATATGTATATGTGTGCGTGTGTGTGTGTTCAGTTGCTCAGCCATGTCTGACTCTTTGCGGTCCCATGGACTGTAGCCTGCCAGGCTCCTTCTGCCCATGGATATTCTCCAGGCAAGAATACTGGAGTGGGATGCTATTTCCTACTCCAGGGGGTCTTCCTGTCCCAGGAACTGAACCTGAGTCTCTTGTGTCCCCTGCTTTGGCAGGCAGATTCTTTACCACTGAGCCACTTGGAAAGCCCTATATGTGTACATATATCCCTTCTTTTTTGGATTTCCTTCCCCTTTAGGTTACCACTTAGAGTTCCCTGTGCTGTACAGTAGGTTTTTGTTAGTTATCTATTTTATTCATGGTGGTGGTGACTTAGTCTCCAAGTCATGTCCAACTCTTGCGGCTCCATGGACTGTAGCCTGCCAGGCTCCCCCGTCCCTGGGATTCTCCAGGCAAGAACACTGGAGTGGGTCGCCATTTCCTTCTCCACTTTATTCAAAGTAGGGTATATATGTCAGTCCCATTGTCCCAGTTCATCCCACCCAGCACTTCCCACCACCCCACCCCCACGCCTTGGTGTCCATATGTTGGTTCTGTACATCTGTGTCTATTTCTGCTTTGCAAATAGGTTCATCTGTATCATTTTCTAGATTCCACATATATGCATTAATTCCAAAAGATACATGCAACTCAATATTTATTGCAGAACTACTTACAATAGCTAGAGAAGGAAATGGCAACCCACTCCAGTGTTCTTACTTGGAGAATCCCAGGGACAGGGGAGCCTGGTGGGCTGCCGTCTGTGGGGTCGCACAGAGTCGGACACGACTGAAGTGACTTAGCAGCAGCAGCAGCACCAGGACATTAAAACAACCTAAATGTCCTCAGAGGAATGGATAAAGAAGATGTGGCACATATGATCGAATATTACTCAGCAATAAAAAGGAATGAAATTGCGCCAATTGCAAACATGGATGGATATAGAGACTGTCATACAGAGTGAAGTAAATCAGAAAGAGAAAAACAAATACCGTGTGGTTTTGCCTTTCCTCTCTCTGCAAGAATGAAGATAATTTCCCCATTTCTTTAATGTGGGCTGGCCCTGTGCATTGTTTTTTCTGAGTAGCATATGATTGAAGGGGCCATCAGGTTCCAAGGCAGGGTCTCAAGTGTCCTCTTGCATTTCCACTTTTGCCCCGGTGGCTCTCCCACTGCCATGAGAAGATGCCACGGCTAGCCTGCTGGAGAAAAGATCACACGGGGCAAAGCTGAGTCACCCAGCAGTCAGGCAACCGTCATGCATGCAAACCCAGCCACAATCAGTAGGGCCACTTAGTGTAGCCACAGCAACTCCATACACATGATCAGTTATTGCTTAAGCTAGTGATGTTTTGGATCGTTGGTTATCCATTATTTTTGTGGTGATAGATAACAGATAAACCATGAGCTGGATGAGGAGTACATTAAGGGCAACAGTCAACATATTTGACTATCTGAGGTCAAATGGAAGAAAGTATTTGTTGTCGTTTAGTCGCTAAGGCATGTCTGATTCTTTTGCGACCGCGTGGACTGTAGCCTACCAGGCTCCTTTGTCCATGGGATTTCCCAGGCAAGCGTACTGGGGTGGGTTGCCATTTCCTTCTCTAGGGAATCTTCTTGACCCAGGGATCAAACCCACGTCTTCTGCTTTAGCAGGTGGACTCTTTACCATACACCAGGGAAGCCCTGGAAGTATGGCTTTATACTTAAAAATTAATTGTATCACTGCTCTGGTAGGACTATACACAATTAGCTAGTTTAACATCAGTAAAAGTAGATAACATCTAACTTTAATTTAGTATGGCTGGAGCTTCATATCTTAAAGTCTTTCTTACGAGAGATTGCACATTATCACTTAATTACATCTGTTGGGATTTATCCTTTGCCCAGGTTCTCACGTCAGTATCAATAAAACATTTTTACTAGAAACCTTTTATCCATTTTCACAGTCCCTTGTAAAGAATCTCTCGGTTTCTATATTTTCACTTTCATTAAAGTTTCCTATCCCCATTTTTTTACACGCTGTGTCAGTCAGAGTCCTGACAGGAAAAAGATGGCATACACAAATATGGAATATGTGGAGAGGATTTAATACATGGACCCTCTACATAGGCTTGGTAATGTACAGAACTTAACACTAGAGACAGTTTGCTCCTCTAGGCTGAAGGAATGAGATGGTTCTTCCTGAAAACTGAAAGTACACAAATCTTGCAGGTAGGGAGCTGTGAAACAAAAACCCCAAGCTCACTCCTTTTCTCCAATCTTCTTCCAGGAATTTATATGAGTCAAAGCCAAAGCCAATATGTGAGCAAAGAAGTCCATTCTGGAGAGGGAAGCTTGAGAAACCAAGGTGAAGAAGGATGGAGTTTTATCCAGAGGGGCCAATATGAGCATCACAGCACATAAGTCTCTTGTATTTTACCAACAAACCTCTTTTCTTGACAGCAAAGCAGGGTTTCTGGAAACCCTGACACCCATTGGCAGTACATTGGCTTACTACGTTCTAAATCATTACTATCTAGATGTATAATTATTAATAATATGTAATTTATTGTTGCTGCTCAGTCACTAAGTCATGTCTGACTCTTGGCCAGTCCATGGACTGTAGCCCGCCAGCTGCCTTCTCCTTCACTATCTCGCAGAGTTTGCTCAGATTCATGTCCATTGAGTTGGTGATGCTCTTCAACCATCTCATCCTCTGTCAGCCCCTTCTCCTTTTGCCCTCAATCTTTCCCAGTATCAGGGTCTTTTTCAGTGATTAGGCCCTTCCCACCAGGATGCCAAAGGACTGGAGTTTCAGCTTCAGCCTCAGTCCTTCCAATGAATATTCAGGACTGATTTCCTTTAGGATTGACTGGTTTGATCTCCTTGCAGTCCAAGTGATCTTCAAGAGTCTTCCCCACCACCCCAGTTTGAAACATCAATTCTTAGGGGCTCAGCCTTCTTTATGGTCCACTCTCACATCTGGACATGGCTACTGGAAACACCATAGCTTTGACTATATGGACCTCTGTTGGAAAAGTGATGTCTCTGTTTTTTAACATGATGTCTATGTTTGTCATAGCTTTCCTTCCAATGTGCAAGCATCTTTTACTTTATGGCTGAAGTCACTGTCTGAAGTGATTTTGGAGCCCAAGAAAATAAAACCTGTCACTGCTTCCACTTTTTCCCCCTTCTACTTTCCATAAAGTGATGTATTAAAGTCATAGTATTCCCTTTGTTTTCAAAACACTTCTTATCTCCTCAAGAATCTCAGGCCAAGCTACTGCTTCCAAACCTATGTAACCCGCCATCAACAGAGAACAAGGCCAAAACCTGACATGTACTGCCAGCCACTTGCTGGTGCATTGATTACACTGTGTACTGTAGTTCTATCCTTGAAGCAGTAGCCTTTGATATTTACAAAAAATAACACATTTCCTGTTTGTTTTTTCTGCCTGCAGGGCCTCCATCTGCACTAGGATATAAGACTTACAAAGGATTGATTCACTGGCACGATACTGGCTAATATTACATTAAACCAAGGGCCTCAGTATACTTCAAAGGGAGTATGGTAATGGGCTTAGGACTATGGGCCCTAATGGGATTCCCCCACCAAAAAAACAGCACTACCAGAAGTGCATTACTTTTTGAAAATATTGCTAAGTAAAAGACTGGTGGAGCTATCTTACTGGAGTAGTAAATGGCAACCCACTGTATTCTTGCCTGGAAAATTCTATGGAGAGAGGAGTCTGATGGGCTATATAGTCGATGGGATTGCAAAGAGTCAGAAACCACTGAGCATCTGAGCATGCAGGCACCCATGCATGCCTTACAAGAATGAGTTCCATTTCTAAAATACAGTACAAATCCTATATCAAAAGCTGTTATCTCAAGGTGTGTCCATTAAAGATAGAACACAGATAAGAACATTTAGGTATGGAAATAGGAGGGGTACAACTATCCCTTTCTCTCTAGGACTCACTTGGGGAAATTCAGCTTCCTGGCCTCTAACTATAGTCACTAATAGGGTAACTGTAAGTGAGAAATGGATGTACTCCCCAAATTTTAAAGGATTACACAAAATTGCCTCTATACTGATTCTAATTCCTCTGGAGTCCAGATACAGCTAGTAGGATTAGGGACATAGAAGGCCAAGAAAATCATGCTCTGTTTCTGAGATTCACCTTATGGATGGCCTGTTTGGTTTCTGAACATATCTGGTGGTTATTTTCCAAGTTCTGAAATGCATAATTTAGTGTAAGCATTTCAGTTCAGTTCAGTTCAGTCGTTCAGTCCTGTCCGACTTTTTGCAATCCCATGAATCGCAGCATGCCAGGCCTCCCTGTTCATCGCCAACTCCCGGAGTTCACCCACCTCATGTGCATCGAGTTGCTGATGCCATCCAGCCATCTCATCCTCTGTCATCCCCTTCTCCTACTGCCCCCAATCCCTCCCAGCATCAGGCTTTTTTCCAATGAGTCAACTCTTCGCATGAGGTGGCCAAAGTATTGGAGTTTCAGCTTTAGCATGAGTCCTTCCAAAGAACACCCAGGACTGATCTCCTTCAGGATGGACTGGTTGGATCTCCTTGCAGTCCAAGGGACTCTCAAGAGTCTTCTCCAACACCACAGTACAAAAGCATCAATTCTTTGGGGCTCAGCTTCTTCACAGTCCAACTCTCACATCCATACATGACCACAGGAAAAACCATAGCCTTGACAAGATGGACCTTTGTTAGCAAAGTAATGTCTCTGCTTTTGAATATGCTGTCTAGATTGGTCATAACTTCCCTTCCAAGGAGTAAGCGTCTTTTAATTTCATGGCTGCAGTCACCATCTGCAGTGATCTTGGAGCCCAAAAAAATAAAGTCTGACACTCTTTCCACTGTTTCCCCATCTATTTCCCATGAAGTGATGGAACCAAATGCCATGATCTTCATTTCCTGAAAGTTGAGCTTTAAGCCAACTTTTTCACTCTCCTCTTTCACTTTCATCAAGAGGCTTTTTAGTTCCTTTTCACTTTCTGCCATAAGGGTGGTGTCATCTGCATATCTGAGGTTATTGATATTTCTCCCAGCAATCTTGATTCCAGCTTGTGTTTCTTCCAGTCCAGCGTTTCTCATGATGTACTCTGCATAGAAGTTAAATAAGCAGGGTGACAATACACAGCCTTGACGTACTCCTTTTCCTATTTGGAACCAGTCTGTTGTTCCCTGTCCAGTTCTAACTGTTGCTTCCTGACCTGCATGTAGGTTTCTCAAGAGGCAGGTCAGGTGGTCTGGTATTCCCATCTCTTTCAGAATTTCCCACAGTTGATTGTGATCCACACAGTCAAAGGGTTTGGCATAGTCAATAAAGCAGAAATAGATGTTTTTCTAGAACTTTCTTGCCTTTTTGATGATCCAGCGGATGTTGGCAATTTGATCTCTGGTTCCTCTGCCTTTTCTAAAACCAGCTTGAACATCAGGAAGTTCACGGTTCACATATTGCTGAAGCCTGGCTTGGAGAATTTTGAGCATCACTTTACTAGTGTGTGAGATGAGTACAATTGTGTGGTAGTTTGCGCATTCTTTGGCATTGCCTTTCTTTGGGATTGGAATAAAAACGGACCTTTTCGAGTCCTGTGGCCACTGCTGAGCTTTCCAAATTTGCTGGCATATTGAGTGTAGCACTTTCACAGCATCATCTTTCAGGATTTGAAAGAGTTCAACTGGAATTCCATCACCTCCACTAGCTTTGTTCATAGTGATGCTTTCTAAGGCCCACTTGACTTCACATTCCAGGATGTCTGACTCTAAGTCAGTGATCACACCATCATGATTATCTGGGTCGTGAAGATCTTTTTTGTACAGTTCTTCTGTATATTCTTGCCACCTCTTCTTAATATCTTCTGCTTCTGTTAGGGCCATACCACTTATGCCCTTTATCAAGCCAATTTTGCATGAAATGTTCCCTTGGTGTCTCTAATTTTCTTGAAGAGATGTCTAGTCTTTCCCATTCTGTTGTTTTCCTCTATTTCTTTGCATTGATCGCTGAGGAAGGCTTTCTTATCTCTCCTTGCTATTTGGAACTCTGCATTCAGATGCTTATATCTTTCCTTTTCTCCTTTGCTTTTCACTTGTCTTCTTTTCACAGCTATTTGTAAGGCCTCCCCAGACAGCCATTTTGCTTTTTTGCATTTCTTTTTCTTGGGGATGGCCTTGATCCCTGTCTCCTGTACAATGTTACGAACCTCCATCCATAGTTCATCATGTACTCTGTCTATCAGATCTAGTCCCTTACATCTATTTGTCACTTCCACTGTATAATCAT
Source organism: Bos mutus (assembly GCF_027580195.1). Lineage (NCBI taxonomy): Eukaryota > Metazoa > Chordata > Mammalia > Artiodactyla > Bovidae > Bos > Bos mutus. The sequence goes on from NC_091636.1 coordinate 59,795,300, forward strand.
AAGAGATTTGATTTAGATCATACCTGAATGGGCTAACGGTTTTCCCTACTTTCTTCAGTTTAAGTCTGAATTTGGCAATAAGGAGTTCATGATCTTAGCCACAGTCTACTCCCAGTCTTGTTTTTGCTGACTGTATAGAGCTTCTCCATCTTTGGCTGCAAAGAATATAATCAATCTGATTTTGGTGTTGACCATCTGGTGATATCCATGTGTAGAGTCTTGTGTTGTTTGAAGAGGGTGTTTGCTATGACCAGTGTATCCTCTTAGCAAAACTCTATTAGCCTTTGCCCTGTTTCATTATGTATTCCAAGGCCAAATTTTCCTGTTACTCCAAGTGTTTCTTGACTTCCTACTTTTGCATTCCAGTCCCCTATAATGAAAAGGACATCTTTTTTGGGTGTTAGTTCTAGAAGGTCTTGTAGGTCTTCATAGAACCGTTCAACTTCAGCTTCTTCAGCATTACTGGATGGGACATAGACCTGGATTACTGTGATATTGAATGGTTTGCCTTGGAAACGAACAGAGATCATTCTGTCATTTTTGAGATTGCATCCAAGTACTGCATTTCAGACTCTTTTGTTGACCATGATGGCTACTCCATTTCTTCTAAGGGATTCCTGCCCTCAGTAGTAGATATTATGGTCATCTGAGTTAAATTCACCCATTCCAGTCCATTTTAGTTCGCTGATTCCTAGAATGTCGACATTCACTCTTGCCATCTCCTGTTTAACCACTTCCAATTTGCCTTGAAACATGTACCTAACATTCCAGGTTCTAATGCAATATTGCTCTTTATAGCATTGGACCTTGCTTCTATCACCAATCATATCCACAACTGGTATTGCAAACATTTAGAAAAAACCTAATCCTCATGTTGATTCTTTAACAAGTGGAGTGAGAGCTGTTGTGGTAGAACAAGTTTAGTGGAAGCCACTGGATCTATATACCTAGAAAACTAGTTAATCAAAATTAATAGTGCACTCACACTAGGTGTGCAGAGATTAGTGCCACTTTCAAGGCCATGGAGGCTACAGAGACAGTGATTTCTACCACATTCTTTTTCTTTTTTTTTCATTCTTTTTCTAATAACTTATTTGGTTTGTGTAAAAAGATATGGGCATTGGGGAATGACAATGGGTTATCTATTTTATTAATATCACAAAGTGATTCCAATGGCAAATGGTGCACTAGATGTGTTTTCTTTATTAGGACAGGTCAACATAGTTTTGACTTGTCTATGCCTATGACCAACCTAGACAGCATATTAAAAAGCAGAGACATGTTTCAACCTCCAATTAAAATAAATAAATTTATGTTTAAAAAAAATAAAAAGCAAAGACAGTACTTTTCCAACAAAGGTCTAGTCAAAGCTATGGTTTTTCCAGTAGTTATGTATGGATGTGAGTTGGACCATAAAGAAAGCTCAGTGCTGAAGAATTGATGCTTTTGAACTGCACTGTTGGAGAAGACTCTTGAGAGTCCCTTGGACTACAAGGAGATCAAACCAGTCCATCCTAAAGGAAATCAGTCCCAAATATTCATGGGAAGGACTGATGTTGAAGCTGAAACCAATACTCTGGCCACCTGATGTGAAGAACTGACTCATTGGAAAAGACCCTGATTCTGGGAAAGGTTGAAGGCAGGAGGAGAAGGGGACGACAGAGGATGAGATGGTTGGATGGCATCACTGACTCTATGGAGATGAGTTTGAGCAAGGTCTGGGAGTTGATGATGGACTGGGAAGCCCCATATGCTGCAGCCCATGGGGTCGCAAAGATTTGGACATGACTAAGTGACTAAACTGAACTGACAGCTTTATAGACATACTTGTCTGATTGGGACACAAAATTGGGGCAAAACAATAATTTGTCACTGGCATCCTTTCATTAAAACTATTAGAATATCCAGGCATTGTGATGTGATGGGGGGAGGGGCGCTGAGATGTTTAGTTTATCACAAAGAAGGAAGATAAAAATGTTGAGAAGCAATGCTATATATAATGTTTAGGTTTTTAAAACTCACTCTCCTGTTCCTTTCTTTAAATAGCTTGTGCTGATGCTTAATCATTTTGTTTAGGCAGAGAATTTTTGTCTGAAATAAAACTTGGTTTTCTAGTTCCTAAAATAATCTTGAATATCCTACATTGCTTTGCCTCAAGATTTCTGTAATGCTGTACCAGGTTCTTGCCCCTGGACTCTCTTTACTAATTGCAGATTGTTTTACTGTCTTGCTAACTCCAGAACAACTTCCCAGGACCCAGTCACTCGTTGTGTCAGTCATATTGGTGAGCTATGTTTTCATTCTCTTTGGGAGCTGTGTTCCTTCTGCTGAATTAGTGTTCTTTGTGAACTATGGAAATAAGAAGGACATTTTAAAATGCCTTCGTAGATAGCTCCCCCTTTTATAAAAGGACACCCTAAGATGTGTCAGGAGTGTAAACTCTGTACCCCTTTCTCCTCAATACCATTGACTCTTTCCCAGAAAATAGTCTCAGGCTATAGCATATTAAAAAGCAAAGACATAACTTTGCCGACAAAGGTCTGCCTAGTTAAAGCTATGGGTTTTCCAGTAGTCATGTGTGGATGTAAGAGTTGGACCATAAATAAAGCTGAGCACTGAAGAGTTGATGGTTTTTAACTGTGGTATTGAAGAAGACTCTTGTGAGTCCCCTGAAGTGCAAGCAGATCAAACCAGACAATCCGAAAGGAAATCAATCCTGAATATTCATTGGAAGGACTGAAGCTAAAGTTGAAACTCCAGTACTTTGGTCACCTGATGTGAAGAACTGACTCATTGGAAAAGATTCTGATGCTGGGAAAGATTGAAGGCAGGAGGAGAGGGGGACAACAGAGGCTGTGATGGTTGAATGGCATCACTGACTCGATGGACATGAATTTGAGCAAGGTCTGGGAACTGGTGATGGACAGGGAAGCCTGGCATGCTGCAGCCCATGGGGTTGCAAAGAGTCAGACACAATGGAGCGACTGAACTGAACTAGAGCTACCTAGTTGTTTCTCATTGTACCTCAGTGGCAGGTGAGACACATTATGCACATTGAACTAAACTTAGGATACAGAATATGATCTTTGTTAAAGAGGGAGCAAAGAGGTATATGGGATACAGGCAATTTATTATGGATAAATACATACTAGGTATTTGCTTATCATATGTTATTTGTATGAAGAAAAATAAACTGATATATCAGTAGTTATTGAACTGATTTATGCTTTTATTTGTGATTTTTATGCTTGTTGTTCAGTTGTTAAGTCACGTCTGACTTTTTGTGACCCCATAGACTATAGCAAGCCAGGTTTTCCTGTCCTCCACTGTCTCCCAGAGTTTGCTCAAATTTATGTCCATTGAGTCAGTGATGCTATCTAACCATTTCATCCTTTGCCATCCCCTTCTCCTATTGCCTTCAGTCTTTCTCAGCATCAGGGTCCTTTCAAATAAATCAACTCTTCACATCAGTTGGCAAAAGTATTGGAGCTTCAGCTTCAGTCTCAGTCCTTCTGATGAACACTTAGGGTTGATTTCCTTTAGGATCAAGTAGTTTGATCTCCTTGCTGTCCAGGGGATTCTCAAGAATCTTCTCCAGCACCACAGTTTGAAACATCAATTCTTCAGTGCTCAGCCTTCTTTATGGTTCAACTCTCACATCCATACATGACTACTAGAGAAACCATGGCTTTGACTATATAGACCTTTGTCAGAAAAGTAGTGTCTCTGATTTTTAATACACTGTCTAGATTTGTCACAGCTTTCTTTCCAAGGAGCAAGTGTCTTTTAATTTCATGACTGGAATCAACATCCACAGTGATTTTGGAGCCTAAGAAAATAAAATCTCTGCTTCTACCTTCCCCCTTTTATTTGCCATGAAGTAATGGGACTGGATGCCATGATCTTAGCTTTATTATGTTGAGTTTCAAGCCAGCATTTTCACTCTCCTCATTTACCCTCATTAAGAGGCTCTTTAGGTCCTCTTCACTCTCTGCCATTAGAATGGTATCATCTGCATCTGCAGGCTGAGCCAATAAGCCGATTCAGCCATGCTTTCTCCTGTGCATTTCTTCAATCTTTCTGCATCCATCTAGTGTATGTCCCCATTGCCACTGTCAGAGCAGGCTGCTAGCAAAGCCTCCTGACAGGTCTCCTTGCTTCCTGACTTGCCTCTGCACACAAAAGCCAGGATGGTACTTTCAAGGGGGCAATCTTTATATTTCATCTTAGTACCCTTCATCAGGTGTCTGGTAGCTTTGGATAAAACACCAAACTCCTTAGCATGGGGGTCAAGAAAAGGTTTTTCCTCATTTTTTTTTTTGATTGTTTAATATAATGTACATGTAATGGATTAAATGGGAGGGACAGAAGGAGAAAGGCTAACTGAAAGAGAAGTCCTTAAAAAGTCTAGACAAAAATGGACACAGAGCATACCAAAGGATGAAGTTGGGGGAAGTGGTGTGTTTTAAAAGGAGTGAAGGTAGAGTATACACTGATATTTGGGTAAAAGTCTTACCACGGGAAATGCTAGAACAACAATTCTTGCTCACCTTCAGCATTTTGCCCATGTTATTCCAAGTTCTTGAGACTTGATCCACCCTTGCTCTACCCAGATAATTTCAACTCATTTCTTTCTGGTCTCAGAGTTGACACTATTTCTCCAAGAAAGCCTTTTCTGATCTTCAAAATTGGTGAGCCTTATTCCCTTTTTGCACCTTGACACATGTGCTTACACCAAATGTATAATATCTTAATTTTATGCAGACTTTTCTCTCGCATTGTGAGTACCCAGTCCCATTTTAAGGACCATGCCCTTCTCACCATTCGTATTACTAGTCGGTGACATGTGGTAGATACAATGTAAGTGTAGTTGTGGATTGAGCTGATGTATTAGGTAACAAAAAGGATGTGTGTGCTTGGTGGAAATAAGGGTGGTAATGAACGCTTGTCTGAAGTTTTACTCACAAGTAAAGATTGGCAATGAATGAGAGAAGAGAGAGGGAAAAAGATACGCAAAAGAGAAAAAAACAAAAGATTTTACAGTGTAACTTCCTTTCCAAGATGGCTTCCAGGTCCCATGCTGATACTCTGTCTGCGTTCCAAGAATATCCAATTAGAAGAAATTTTGACTGTATCAGAATAGGGCTTAGGAGGTGTGGGTGGTTCCTCTCTGAATTCCATCATTGAAAGTTTAATTATGCAGAGCAACTGTCCTCTGGAAATGCAGCTGAGCTAGCTCAGCTGTCCTAACATGGTCTTTTGACCTCAGCCTCTGTGCAACTTCTTGGAATGTGTTGGTTTTTAATTACCAGGCATAGAAACATGTATTAAATTGTGATATTTGCCAAGAATTGAAACCCAGATCTTTCCCCAGTGATCAGTACAAAGCAGCTGGGCTCAATTTTTCTATTTCAAGTTAGTAACGCCTGTAATTGCTCTGTGATTCTACATTCAATTCTTTTTCCTTGTCAGAATATCCATTGATAGCTCCCTTCAGAGCTCTCAAACAACTAAGTTTGTTGGGATTCTTCTGTGGTTTGTTTTGAAATGGCAGGAATTATGAGAGCCATTCAAACCATCGTTCTGGTTATTTTTCCTTCCTGGTACTCAGGTTTCCTGACTTGTACAACAGTTGAACATGAGGGTTCAAGTCATGCAACCTCTGTCACGCTACAGTATTCTTGAAGCAGATGATATCTATTATCAGAATGTCATACAGCTTTCATATTTTACTCTATTATATATTAAGTTGCCAGTTATTACATTTTTTTGCCAAATGATGCATGTCTACCTTTTAAAATGCCCTATAATCCTAAGAATGCAAACACAACCAATTCTCAATGTTTTAGCATAAAAGCAAGAGGTAGAAATGACCTTTTAGGTCACTGTATCTACCTTGTTGTCAAGTCACAACACGGTCCCCAGGGAAATGATGCACTAAATGTGTCATACTTTCTTGCATGGTGATGAATTAGAATGTCTCAGACATTTAGACTGAAAAACTTTCCCAAGTCCTCTGATGCTTGAAATACATTTTATATATAGTAGGTCATAATGCATATGCTGCAAAGGTAAAGAAGGCAAAGCAGAATGAGAAAATGGGCACTTGATGGAATTTTAATAAAACATCTATGATATTGAGCTAGTTTCTTAAAGGGAACTTTCTTTTTCAGTGCAATAAAATTCCTTAGCCTTCTTTTGCTTAAATCTATTTTTCTCCATAAAATATATTTAAGCTCTGAGCTAGTGACAGGATTCTCTGTGGCTTAGTTCTTTGAAAAATAATTCTGACAGCGCTACAAAAGGACTATTGAAGGATTCTTCCCTCCGGATGTAACCATAAAGACTACAGATTCATCTACTTGGCCTGTGTGTTTGCTTCTAGTCCCTTCTGTTTAGAAAACATAAACCAAATAATCAGTAATAATAGTTATAACAGAAGTAAATGAATAATGTTATTATGAAATAGAGTTTTTGCATAAGGTGAAATGAACACTATGACATGAGGTTAATGCTTATCTAGAACTAAGATTGGAGAAGGCAATGGCACCCCACTCCAGTACTCCTGCCTGGGAAATCCCATGGACGGAGGAGCCTGGTAGGCTGCAGTCCATGGGGTCGCTGAGTCAGACATGACAGAGCAACTTCACTTTCACTTTTCACTTTCATGCATTGGAGAAGGAAATGGCAACCCACTCCAGTGTTCTTGCCTGGAGAATCCCAGGGACAGGGGAGCCTGGTAGGCTGCTGTCTATGGGGTGGCACAGAGTCGGACACGACTGAAGCGACTTAGCAGCAGCAGCAGCAGCTACAAACATGATTTTCTGCTGTAAGAGGAACACATTATCATGCTTTCAATAGAACACCAATTTGGGCCACTTTTCCTTTCTTATTTTAGAAACATTATTTCAGGTTATTCTAGATGTAAACTTTTAAGAGTTAAATTATATAAACTTTTTTTTTGAAAATCAAATATCACATTTAAAGAATCTCTACCAACTACCCACTATAAAATAGGATGATACTAAAGTATGCATTTATGATTTCATTTCTGCTTTTTCCCTCAACCTCTTGGCATGATTTGGTTGCCATAAAATTTGTAGGGCATTCTGATTAATAACATAATTAATTTCCTCTGTCCTTTAGCTATCAGGTGACTTTAAAAATTGGAAACCATTTCACATTGTTTCTGTTAGTAGCTTAGTTGTGTCTGACTCTTTGTGAACCCATGGACTGTAGCCTGCCAGGCTCCTCTGGCCATGGAATCTTCCAGGCATGAATACTGGACCTAGGGATCAAACCCATGTTTCCACCGACTCTTGCATTGAAGGCAGATACTTGACCATCTGAATTACAAGGGAATATATTTAGCATTGATTGAGTAATTTATGACAGAAAATAGCTAAACTAGGCTCTCTGTAAACATTATCCCATTTAATCCTCAGAAAATATTTCATCAAATATCCCAAAGCTGGAATATGTTGAAGCTATGAATAGTTATGGGCATCTCAGAATTAGCATGTATAAAACAATTATTGATTCTGATTTGTTTATCTACTGTAGTGTAGTGCACTACTCCTAAATTTCATGCCTTGAAATAGCCATTTTATTTTCCTCAGGATCTTGTGGGTTAGGAGTTTGGGAAGATATCAGATAGATGGTTCATCTCTAAGCCACATGCCATCAACTGAGTTTTCTGGCGTTGAATGATCCATTCCCAAAACGGCTTCCTCTCTTTCATCCATGGTTTTCTCTCTGTGTCTCTCTGTCTTTCCTTTCTGTCTTCATCTCTGTTAGAATTCATATGGTTTCATCCTTCAAGATCTGTCCACATGGCTTGGGTTTTCTTCCTGTGCAGAAGACAAGACTTGTCATACTTCTCACATGGAGCTTCAGATTCCAAGAGTAAGTGTTCCAAGAAACAAAGCAAAGTTGCTGATCTCTTAGGGCATGGGCCCAGATGCTGGCAAAGTATCACATGCAGCATAATTCATGAATTAAAACAATCACAGAGCCCACTCAGGTTTAAGGGCAAAGGTATAGACCTAACTTTCAATGGTATAAGTGCTAAATAATTTTTCATTGCCTTTAATTTCCTATCCTATAAGTCTTCTCCTTCTATAGTCTTTCCTTCCAGAGAAAATCATCCTTCCAGTCACCAAGGTCAAAACTACTGGAGGCATCCCACACTACTCTCATTGTCATGGTTCATCTCAGAAAATTGTGTCAGCTAGACCTTCAATGGGCACAATAAAGGATAGAAACAATATGAACCTAACAGAAGCAGAAGATATTCAGGAGAGGTGACAAGAATACGTACAAGAGTTATACAAAAAAGATCTTAATGGCCCAGATAAACATGATGGTGTTATCACTCACCTAGAGCCAAACATCCTGGAATGTGAAGTCAAGTGGACCTTAGGAAGCATCACTATGAACAAAGCTAGTGGAGGTGATGGAATTCCAGCTGAGCTATTTAAAATCCTAAAAGGTGATGCTCTTAAGGTGTTGCACTCAATATGCCAGGAAATTTGGAAAACTCAGCAGTGGCCATAGGACTGGAAAAGGTCAATTTTTATTCCAATTCCAAAGAAAGGCAATGCCAAAGAATGTTCAAACTACCACACAATTGCACTCATCTCACACCCAAGCAAAATAATGTGCAAAATTCTCCAAGTGAGGCTTCAACAGTATGTGAACTGAATTTTTCCAAATGTTCAAGCTGGTTTTAGAAAAGGCAGAGGAACCAGAGACCAAATTGCCAACATCCGTTGAATCATTGAAAAAGCAAGAGAGTTCCAAAAAAAAACCCATCTATTTCTGCTTTATTGAATACATCAAAGCCTTTGACTGTGTGGATCACAAAAAACTGTGGAAAATTCTTACAGACACGGGAATACCAGATCGCTTTACCTGCCTCCCAAGAAAAATGTATGCAGGTCAAGAAGCAGCAGTTAAAACTGGACATGGAACAATGAACTGGTTCCAAATTGGGAAAGGAATACGTCAAGGCTGTATATTGTCATCCTGTTTATGGAACTTATATGCAGAGTATATCATGTGAAACTCTGGGCTAGATGAAGAACAGGCTAAAATCAAGATTGCTGAGAGAAATACGAGTAACCTCAGATATGCAGATGACACCAACCTTATGGCAGAAAGTGAAGAAGAACTAAAGAGCTTCCTGATGAAAGTGAAAGAGGAGAGTGAAAAAGTTGGTTTAAAATTTCAACATTCAAACAATGAATATCATGGCATCCAGTCCCATTGCTGCTGCTGCTGCTAAGTCACTTCAGTCGTGTCTGACTCTGTGCAACCCCATAGATGGCAGCCCAACAGGCTCCGCCGTCCTTGGGATTCTCCAGGCAAGAACACTGGAGTGGGTTGCCATTTCCTTCTCCAATGTATGAAAGTGAAAAGTGAAAGTGAAGTCGCTCAGTTGTGTCCAACTCTTAGCAACCCCGTGGACTGCAGCCTATCAGGGTCCTCTGCCCATGGGATTTTCCAGGCAAGAGTACTGGAGTGGGGTGCCATTGTCTTCTCCATTCAGTCCCATCACATCATGGCAAATAGATCTGGAAACAATGGAAACTGTAAGAGACTTTATTTTCTTGGGCTTCAAAATCACTGCAGATGGTAACTGCAGCCATGAAATTAAAAGATACTTGCTCCTTGGAAAAAAACTATGACAAACCTATAGAGCATATGAAAAAGCAGAGACATTACTTTGCCAACAAGGGTCCATCTAGTCAAAGCTATGGTTTTTCCAATAGTCATGTATGGATGTGAGAGTTGGACCACAAAGAAAGCTGAGCACTGAAGAATTGATGCTTGTGAACTGTGGTGTTGGAGAAGACTCTTGAGAGTACCTTGGACTGCAAGGAGATCAAACTATTCAATCATAAAGAAAATCAGTCCTGAATATTCATTGGAAAGACTGATGCTGAAGCTCCAGTACTTTGGCCACCTGATGCGAAAAACTGACTTATTGGAAAAGAGCCTGATGCTGGGAAAGATTGAAGGCAGGAGGAAAAGGGGACAATAGAGGATGACATGGTTGGATGGCATCACTGACTCAATGGATATGAGTTTGAACAATGTCTGGGAACTAGTGATAGGGAAGCCTCATGTGCTGCATTCCATGGGGTTGCAAAGAGTTGGATATGACTGAGCAACTGAACTGAACTGAACTGATACCTTCAAAACTGGCTTCCCACGTGGCACTAGTAGTAAAGAACCCATTTGCCATTGCAGGAGCCACAGGAGATGCAGGTTCTGTCCTTAATGGGAAGATCCCCTGGTGGAGGAAGGCATGACAACTCACTCCAGTGTTCTTGCCTAGAGAATCCCATGAACAGAGGAGCCTGGCCGGTTAGAGTCCATGGGGCCTCACAGAGTGGGACATGACTGAATTGACTTAGCATGCATTCACACATGCATATATAATACATATAGTTTTTCTTTGCTTTTGTGTTTTAACTTGCATTATTTCATATATGGATAAAAATTAATTATATAAAAGAAAGTCAATATTTTCCAGGATCTTCAAAGATTACACATTTTTTATTTTGTTATTTTTTCCTAGAAAAACTACTACTCTCTGAATATAAAATTGATATTCTATATGGCTTTAAAAAAATCACAAATTCTGCATACCCTTCTGAGGCACATTTTTTATTTATTGTGGATTGCAATCAGGATAATTAAAAACATCACTATTTCTGTTTGGTCTTTGGAGATTAAATAATGAGAGAGTTGTATACAAGCTCAGGTGTTTTAACTAGAGAGGCATGTCATTTGTGTGCTGTTAAGATTGGTGTATGGTCTGATTTTGCTATAATTATCATTAAATTATTATTGTTTCCCCTAACAAATTATATTGCCTTAGACATACAGCTTAAGTGATGGTTATGATGAAGTTATTTTTTAAATTAGTCCTCAATTAGGAAAACTGCCAAGTGACACTACCAAAGTTTAGAGTAATTTATTGAGCGAACATCTTTTGCAGCTGGTAAAATGTGAAAGGCCTCTATAACATACTCAACAATCTAAGCATCTTGGTAATATATATCATGGGGCTTCCATGGTGGCTCAGTGGTAAAGAATCTGCCTGCCAATGCAGGAAAAATGGATTCCCTGGGTTGGGAAGATGCCCTGGAGAAGAAAATGACTACCCACTGCAGTAATCTTGCCTGGGGAATCCCAGGGAAAGATGTGCTTAGTGGACTAGAGTCCATGGGGTCACAAATAGTTGGACATGACTGAAGCATAGTAGTAGTAGTAGTAGTAAGGAAAAATAAAATCTTTATTTTTACTAATCTGCAAGGTTAGTTTTCTAATGAGAAATTTAGCATCTTCTTTCACTACGAATATAGGCAAAAACAGTTGGCATCGAAATTTACCTGTGGTATCAGTGTCAACAGAAATCATGAATATTTTTCTACACATTATAACTATTGTAGGTATCTCAAAAATATCGCTTATGCTTGTACCTATTATCAACTATCAGTTATTTTATATGGTGTTAGTCTTACAGTTCCAAACTGGCCAACATTTGCAGCAATGTTCTCAGTGGTCATTTAACCACCGAAATATGATGTCACATGTTATCACAGTGGAGTTTAATTCAAAATGTTTTGCAAAATTCTGATGTTCTTTGAGAGTAGTCATACCCCATCTTATGATAAAAGCCATGGAAAAATTAACTACGTATGCAAACATAATCCCTTGGAGTGTGTATTTTCATGCCTTGCTTATGTTGAAAGATTCTTGCATTCCTGGCATATACTCTAATAATAAAATATGGTTTTTTTAATGCCTTGATTGATTTCCTTACCTAATTTTTTTATGTGCATACTTGCACCTATGTTTGTGGGCCTTCCTTGGTGGTTCAGTGGTAAAGAATCTGTCTGGCAATGTAGGAGATAAGGGGTCAATCCCTCAGTCAGGAAGATCCCCTGGAGAAGGAAAAGGAAACCCACTCTGGTATTCTTGCATGGAAAATCCCATGGACAGAGGAGCCTGGCGAGCTACAGTCCATGGGGTCACAAAGATTTGGACATGACTTAGGGAGTAAACAACAATCTAAGTATATAAGTGATTTTTTGGCTTTGCCTTTATGTAGTTTCAAAATTAATCATATTTTACCCTATGAAATGAGCTGGGTAGCAAGTTTTATCAGACAACTTGCATAAGATTAGCCTTTTCTTTAAAATTTGATGAGACATCTATAAAACACTCGGAGTTCAACATGTTCTAATTCTTTCACATTCAAAAACCACTGGTCTCTTTAACAAACAGACCTGAAGAATTCTCAGTTTGTTTGAAGTGCTGAAATCATATTTTAATTCAGAACAAAAGATATAAAAAATTTTATTGACTTTTTAAATAATTTATTAAGTAAGGCCTATTATTTTCTCTTCATAATGTTCAGCATCTCAATAGCTATAAAATTATGTAAATTGAAAGAAATGCAAACAGTGTTATTGAAAGACTTCATTGCTTCAGGGAACTTGCTGAATGTGTTCAAAAGAAAAATGACAAAATCTCTTATCGCTTTCAGTGGCAAGGCCGTTCTTAAAAAGGACATTGTTATGAACAAGAAATTCTGAGTGGAAGTAAAAAGTATGACAACTGTCATGACCAACCTTTGAAATAAATCTCACGTCTTGAAGAATCTAATTCTTTTAGACTGATGTTACTAAATACTCTTCCAGCATGGGGACCAGGTATCATCATGTGTGTGCATGCTCAGTCACTCAACTGTGTCTGAGTCTTTTGTGACCCCATGGACTGCAGCCTTCTAGGCTCCTCTGCCCATGGGATTTTTCCAGGCAAGAATACTGAAGTGGGTAGCCATTACCTTCTCCAGAGGATCTTCCTGACCAGGGATGACCCCACATCTCTTGGCTCCTGCACTGGTAGGTGCTTTCTTTATAACTGAGCCACCTGGGAAGCTTCTTTGTCAATATAAAACATTTTTACAGTTGCTGTTCAAGAGATTCAGTGTAGTTTTAAAAAAATTAAAAAGTGAGTTATGTCATGGGCTGTGCTTAGTTGCTCAATAATGTCTGACTTTTTGTGATGCCATAGGCACAGGCTCCTCTGTCCATGGGGATTCTCCAGGCAAGACTATTGGACTGGGTTGCCATACCCTCCTCCAGGGGATCTCCCCAACCCAGGGATCAAACCCAGGTCTCCTGCATTGCAGGAGGATTCTTTACCATCTGAGCCACCAGGAAAACCCAAGAATACTGGAATAGGTAGCCTATCCCTTCTCCAGGGGATATTCATGACCCAGGAATCAAACCAAGGTCTCAAACCACCTGCACTACAGGTGGGTTCTTTATCAGTTAAGTTACCAGGGAAGCCCAAGATATGTCATAGAAGATGACCTTATATGTTTCAACAAATCAGACTTGAAAAGATACTCTGAGTTGTTAATTGTATGCCCATAGAAGTTCAGTGTCCCAGAGCTCATAATGGTAATGTTAAGTAAGAGTGTTTTTCATTAATGAAACTTCAATGAGAAAAAGAATGGAATAAGTTCCATACAGTCCCTGTATAATGTAAATGGAATTTACAGTGTAACTGAACTTCTATAAATAAATTCATAGATGCAAGAAACTATTAAGCAATATATAAAGATGTATGTAATTTAGATACTTATATTGTGTGAGGAGAGATGATTTTGAGTACATTACAGTAGACTTATACTATTTTGGCCTAATCTCCATGGAAAGTAGTTCAGTTCTAGGGAAGGAGATTCAACAAAAAGTAGGAAAGCTGTCTCACCAAAATATGTAGAGACTTGGAGACTGAGAGAAATCCTTTCTGTAGTTCTCAATGTAATGGGGTCCCTGGTCCTCTTGGAATGCCTGTTGGAGCAAATTGTGTCATGGGATATTGTGAAAGACTCTGAAATGGCAAAAAAGAAAGCCAAACAAGAGTACTTACTCAGGAATAGAAAATCCCTTTTATGATATTTATACCTTTTATAATAAAGTTTTGAGCTATTTTACATCTTCTGTAAAGTGTTTAAAATCAATTATAATGCAAATGTTACTTGTCCATAGATATGTAAATTAGTCATATGTTATGAATGCAATGGGTCACTACCCTATAGATAGACTTATTTTGCATGTGTCTCTTATTTTGCATGTCTATACATTTATTTCAATAGTTCTCCTTTGCCTATGAATGTATTGTTTTGGATTCTCCTTTGAATCACTTGACACATTTACTGGTTTCCTCATTAATCAATGGATTAAATAAAACTTTCACAGTTCATTGTATATCTGTTTGAGAGTCATAATTATGACCACCTTCCTAGGTGGTGTTAGTGGTAAAGAATCCACTTGCCAATGTAGGAGACTCAAGAGAAGTGGGTTGGATCCCTGGGTCGGGAAGATCCAATGGAGGAGGAAATAACACCCCACTTCAGTATTCTTGTCTGGAAAATTTCATGGGCAGAGGACCCTGGTGGTCTACAGTCCATGCAGCCTCAAAGATTTAGACTGACTAAGCAACTGAATGCATACTGTCTTTATCGATTTTGGAGGTCATTTCCTGATACGTACCCTAGATTCTTCTGACAGAGTCAGGTTAAGTGGACTGTCAAAAATATGGACAGTGGACAGACTGAGTTCAGACACATGTCTCTTTGAGTTGTGTAAGTTAACATGAATAGCAGACCTATACTTTTGCTCAAACTATTGCTCTAGATTTTCCCTCTCTACTAATTTTGGTTTTTGTTTCTATTAGTGGTTTGTCTATAGATGGGGGAAAAAAAGTGTTTTAGTCCTTCAGTTGTGTCCAACTCTTTTCAACCCCATGGGCTGTAGCCTGCCAGGGTCCTCTGTCCATGGGATTTCGCAAGCATGAATACTGGAGAGGGGGTGGTAGCTATTTTTTCTCCAGGGGATCTTCCCAGGGATTGATCCTGGGTCTCCTGCATTGCATGCAGATTCTTTACCATCTGAACCACCAGGAAAATTATTCTCAATACTCATTCAGCAATGATTAGAAATTAGCTTTATAATATGAATATTTGGCAATCTCTGTCTAGAGGTTAGTGAATAATAGAGATCAGTTTTGGTTAGGTGAGAGATACAGAGAATCTGGATTGTTAGTCATTTGTCATTATGTCTATCTGGAACTTGATTCAGTTAGAATTTTGTGATCACTGTGAAGGAATAAATCTCGTGATTTAGTGAAAAATATCTCCTTGTTTGATACTTGATTTGATACTTGAAAACAATTATGAAAATTCATGTAGGAGAACTCCCTCTGTTCTTCAATCTCTGTCCATGTGTAGGTGGACTGTCTTCCATCCTCACACCTAGTTCAAGGGTGGACTTGTGACATAGACCCAGCTGAAAAAAAAAAAACATTCCATGCCAGCAGATTGGGCTTCCCTGGTAGTGCTAGTAGGAAAGAACCCATTTTCCAACAGAAGAGACAGAAGAGATGCTGGTTGGATCCCTGGGTTTGAAAGATCCCCTGAAGGAGGGCATGGCAACCTACTCCAGTATTCTTGCCTGGAGAATCTCCATGGACAGAGGAGCTTAGTGGGCTACTTGCAAAGAGTAGCAAAGAGTCAGATATCACTTTGTACTTGCTGGCAAGGATGTCTCCACTATATAAGGCCTGAAAATGAAGAAGCACAAAAGAATAAAACCAAGAAATAGAAGGAAAATGAATCCTACAGACATGCATGAAGCCCCTGCCACAGCCCTGGTGTCTGAGTACAGCTCTTATCTCGGACTTGTCAATTTCATGAGTCAATCCCTTGTGTTGCTTAAGACGGTTACCTTGTATTTTCTGTCACCTTACGTCAAAAGAATTTTCTCACAATAAAAGAGTGTTCCCAATCCCTGGCTCCTTCTTTTATGCTAGTCCACATTATGCTAATTATACATTTACTTCTCTGTGCCTTTAATTCCTCTTGTCTTAAAATAAGGCACGTAATATTTATTGATTCAAAGAGTTGTGAGTATTGAATAACATAATAAATACAAAAAGATGAATATATTTCACAATGCTGAGGTGAAAGAAGCATCACGTAGTTTAATTTTTCAAAATGTATTTGTATCAGTTTCAATATTCCTCTTTACTTGAGTGAGATGACACCCAATACCAGTCAATTTTGGGGGCAACATTTCTTCTCTAATCCTGGTATTCACTTAGATAAGTTCCAACCCCACAGGAAAATGACACTGATCTAATCATCTCCACATTCTTTACTGTAAATACCCAGGGGCTCTTGCTAACCTTGGACAATTCTTCCTCTTTCCACCCAGCATTCATCTTAGCTTCTCCCAGGTTCATCTCAGGAAAAACTGGCTAAATGTCCTTCCACATGCGATCCTGGATAGACTGTGTAACAGATGTCTAAGCATGTCTACCCTCTGGTTATCCTGATACTAAGTATGAGGTGTCAGGCTTCATGTTGCGTAACTTCAGGGAGCCCCATTCCCCACTGCATTCAGTATCAGCAGCACTCTCTGTAGCAAAGATGTGTATAAGATGAATGATGGACCCTGATTTTGATCTCTGAGTCTGAACAATAGCATTCAAAATATTTTACACAGTATAGAAGGTCCTTAAAAAACTAAAAATAAAGTTACCACTCTTGGGCGTATACCCAGACAGAACTATAAATTAAAAAGATATACACACCCCAGTGTTCATAGCAGCACTATTTACAATAGCCAAGACATGGAAACAACCTAAATCTCCATTGACAGATGGGTGGATAAAGAAGATGTGGTAGATATATACAATGGAATATTCAGATCAGATCAGATCACATCAGTCGCTCAGTCGTGTCCGACTCTTTGCATGTATCACATGCACCCCATGAATCGCAGCATGCCAGGTCTCCCTGTCCACCACCAACTCCCGGAGTTCACTCAGACTCACATCGTTTGAGTCAGTGATGCCATCCAGCCATCTCATCCTCTGTCTTCCCCTTTTCCTCCTGCCTCCAATCCCTCCCAGCATCAGAGTCTTTTCCAATGAGTCAACTTTTCGCATAAGGTGGCCAAAGTACTGGAGTTTCAGCTTTAGCATCATGCCTTCCAAAGAAATCCCAGGGCTCATCTCCTTCAGAATGGACTGGTTGGATCTCCTTGCAGTCCAAGGGACTCTCAAGAGTCTTCTCCAACACCACACTTCAAAGGCATAAGTCTTCAGTGCTCAGCCTTCTTCACAGTCCAACTCTCACATCCATACATGACCACAGGAAAAACCATACCCTTCACTAGACAGACCTTTGTTGGCAAAGTAATGTCTCTGCTTTTGAATATGCTATCTAGGTTGGTCATAACTTTCCTTCCAAGGAGTAAGTGTCTTTTAATTTAATGGCTGCAGTCACCATCTGCAGTGACTTTTGAGCCCAGAAAAATAAAGTCTGACACTGTTTCCACTGTTTCCCCATCTATTTCCCATGAAGTGATGGGACCAGATGCCATGATCTTTGTTTTCTGAATGTTGAGCTTTAAGCCAACTTTTTCACTCTCCTCTTTCACTTTCATCAAGAGGCTTTTGAGTTCCTCTTCACTTTCTGCCATAAGGGTGATGTCATCTGCATATCTGAGGTTATTGAGATTTCTCCCAGCAATCTTGATTCCGGCTTGTGTTTCTTCCAGTCCAGCGTTTCTCATGATGTACTCTGCATAGAAGTTAAATAAGCAGGGTGACAATACACAGCCTTGATGAACTTCTTTTCCTATTTGGAACCAGTCTGTTGTTCCATGTCCAGTTCTAACTGTTGCTTCCTGACCTGCATACAAATTTCTCAAGAGGCAGATCAGGTGGTCTGGTATTCCCATCTCTTTCAGAATTTTCCACAGTTGATTGTGATCCACACAGTCAAAGGCTTTGGCATAGTCAACAAAGCAGAAATAGATGCTTTTCTGGAACTCTCTTGCTTTTTCCATGATCCAGTGGATGTTGGCAATTTGATCTCTGGTTCCTCTGCCTTTTCTAAAACCAGCTTGAACATCAGGAAGTTCACGGTTCACATATTGCTGAAGCCTGGCTTGGAAAATTTTGAGCATTACTTTACTAGCATGTGAGATGAGTGCAATTGTGTGGTAGTTTGAGCATTCTTTGGCATTGCCTTTCTTTGGGATTGGAATGAAAACGGACCTTTTCCAGTCCTGTGACCAGTGCTGAGTTGAACAAATTTGCTGGCATATTGAGTGCAGCACTTTCACAGCATCATCTTTCAGGATTTGGAATAACTCAACTGGAATTCCATCACCTCCACTAGCTTTGTTCGTAGTGATGCTTTCTAAGGCCCACTTGACTTCACATTCCAGGATGTCTGGCTCTAGGTCAGTGATATTACTCAGCCATAAAAAAGAATGAAAAATGCCATTTGCAGCAAAGTGGATGGACCTGGAGATGATCATACTAAGTGAAATAAGTCAGGAACAAATACAGAAATACAAATTTCATATGGCATCGCATTGGTTATATTTTCTAGAACAAAACAGGAAAATGTTCTTATCCCTGAGGCCATTCAGACCCCTTGTTGTCATGGTTGTCATGGTGGAAGGTTGGGCAAGCTAGATTAGGTCAGAGGGAAGTTTTAGTGTGTCCTTGGCTTTGATCCTATTCTCATCCAGAGTCTGGAAAGTGACTTGAGGTCTACTTGGAAATATGTGTAGATTTCTTATCCAAGCTTGAAAATGAAATATTTTCCTTTTCCTCCTAGCTCAGCCTAGCTCTTTCCTCTGTCATTCTTATTCTCTGACTTCCTCCTGTTGAGAAAGTAAGAGAAGGGAGAATACCTCAACACCTAACCTCACCTGGATTTACAACACCCACCAGGAAAAAGCCAAAGATACTACACATATATTATCACACCTGTATTACTCACTCAGAGCTGCTTTCAGGCTCACTGATATTGAGATGGAAAGGTAGGTAGGTCATTAACGAAATGGAAAAACTTGTTAGGCCAGGCACTAGGACTGGGTCTTTACTTGGATTTCTAATTTTCAAAAGCCCCATTTTAATACTAATTTTCCTTTATCCAATGCACCACAGACAAAGCTAGTAGAGGTGATGGAATTCCAGCTAAGCTATTTCACATCCTAAAAGATGATGCTGTGAAAGGAATACACTCAGTATGCCAGCAAATTTGGAAAACTAACCAATGGCCACAGAACTGGAAAAGGCCAGCTTTCATTTCAATCCCAAAGAAAGGCAATGCCAAAGAATGCTCAAACTACTGCACAACTGCACTCATCTCACATGCTAACAAAGTAATACTCAAAATTCTCCAAGCCGGGCTTCAGCAATATGTGAACCATGAACTTCCTGATGTTCAAGCTGGTTTTAGAAAAGGCAGAAGAACCAGAGATCAAATTGCCAACATCCGCTGGATCATGGAAAAAGCAAGAGAGTTCCAGAAAAGCATCTATTTTTGCTTTATTGACTATACCAAAGCCTTTGACTGTGTGGATCACAATCAACTGTGGAAAATTCTGAAAGAGATGGGAATACCAGACCACCTGATCTGCCTCTTGAGAAATTTGTATGCAGGTCAGGAAGCAATAGTTAGAACTGGATATGGAACAACAGACTGGTTCTGTACATCAAGGAGTACCTCAAGGCTGTATGTTGTTACCTTGCTTATTTAACTTATATGCAGAGTACATTATGCGAAATGCCAGGCTGGATGAAGCACAAGCTGGAATTAAGATTGCCGGGAGAAATGTCAATAACCTCAAATACGCAGATGACACCACCCTTATGGCAGAAAGTGAAGAGGAACCCAAAAGCCTCTTGATGAAAGTGAAAGAGGAGAGTGAAAAAGTTGGCTTAAAGCTCAACATTCAGAAAACTAAGATCATGACAGAAGGTCCCATCACTTCATGGCAAATAGATGAGGAAACAATGGAAACAAGGAGAGACTTTATTCTTTGGGGCTCCAAAATCACTGCAGATGGTGATTGCAGCCATGAAATTAAAAGACTCTTGCTCTTTGGAAGAAAAACTATGACCAACTTAGTGTATTAAAAAGCAGAGACATTACTTTTCCAACAAAGGTCCATCTAGTCAAAGCTATGGTTTTTCCAGTAGTCATGTATGGATGTGAGAGTTGGACCAGAAAGAAAGCTGAGTGCCGAAGAATTGATGCCTTTGAACTGTGGTGTTGGAGAAGACTCTTGAGCTGCAAGGAGATCTAGCCAGTCCATCCTAAAGGAAATCAGTCCCGAATATTCATTGGAAGGACTGATGATGAAGCTGAAACTCCAATACTCTGGCCACCTGATATGAAGAACTGACTCATTGGAAAATACCCTGGTGCTGGTAAAGATTGAAGGCAGGAGGAGAAGGGGATGACAGAGGGTGAGATAGTTGGATGGCATCAGTGACTGGATGAACATGAGTTTGAGTAAGCTCCAGGAGTTGGTGATGGACAGGGAGGCCAGGCATGCTGCAGTTCATGGGGTCTCAAAGAGTTGGACATGACTGAAGGACTGAACTGAACTGAATGTTATGATGAATAATTATATATTTCAAAGTTATGTTATCTTAGCAGCATAAGTATACTCTGCCTTATGGAAAATCCTGCTTAACTTCCCTCCATGCACCTGCCCACCCTTTAGAAGCCTAAACATATACTCTTCAAGTGCATTTCTTTCCCTACCTGATCCTCAACTGAAGTCTCAGTCAGTATTCCTCTGATTAAGAAGGACACAATATCAATTATACAGGGAAAACCTGAAACTCTTGATCAGAGGCACTCAGGGGCTCCCCTCTGCTCTCCTCAACACGGCTATCCACATTAGCCTGAGCACAAAGACTTGGCTGCCCCACCTGAAATAAGAAGGACACCAATGATCAAGGATTGGGGTACTTTGTTCTCTTGCGGGCACTTGGGACTGTCTTCATAACCAAACCCAGGGTCACAGGATCATTGTTTGAAATTATTCCATGGGACCATCTACTGTGTGCACAAAGATTTGTCTTGTTCCCTGGAATGAGGATGTTCTAATTGGCCTGAGAGCTCACACTTTTCTCTTTCCCAGTGTAATTGATGCAGGGAGGTGAGGTGAAGGACAGGAGAAACCAGAGTCCAGCTGCTCTGTGGTCTGGTTTCCCAGTGCTTGCTATGCATTCCCTCCCCAGATCACTGCCTCTAATTTTCCTAAGTATTTGTGAAGATGGATTCCTCTTTAGAAGGTAGAAAAGTACAACGAGGAACCATGTACCACATAAAAAAATAAAAACAAAATTTCAAAAGGAGAGATCCTTCTCCATCATGTGAAGGCAGGTGGGCCCTGAGAAAGTGACCCTAGGCTGTGAGTCCTAGGTGCTCATCACAGTCACAGAGGGTTTGTGATGGGAGGGGAGAGACAGAAATGCGAGTGTGGGCACTCTGCCGCCCCCTTAATGGAGCAGGTGCCTCTATTTGGCTCCTCTCTTTTCTCTGCGTTTCTGTTTTCCAACTGCTTTATTTCACCATACGTTATTATCTAGTACAACTTCTGTTTGTTCCCATATAAACCAATGTGTGGGCTTTCCTGGTGGCTCAGATGGTAAGGAATCTGCCTGCAGTATAGGAAAACTGGGTTCAGTCCCTGGGTTGGAAAGATCCCCTGGAGAAGGGAATGGCAACCAACTCCAGTATTCTTGCCTGGAGAATTCCATGGCAGCTTGGTGAGCTGAAATCCACAGGGTCGCAAACAGCTGGACATGACTGAGTAACACACACACAACCTTATGTGTATTGCACTAACGAGTTTGCTTATTACCGTTGGAAATCAGGGTTTTATGTGTGCTACACAAATCTCAGAATTGTGCCTCCAGGGGAGTGAGAAATTATTTTGCTTGCCCACCACTTCCTGTTCATTATTATTCATGGGCCACTTCAGAGCTCTTAGCTCTGAAATGAAATGCTCTGGCTTGTCCTATAGCAAAGCTGAGCTGGCTACTGCCCCTGGGGAAAGCCCAGTGGGAATGAGTACTGTGGGTACCCAGGAGATGAGATCTGGTGACTGGCAACACAACTACAGTTATCTAGCACATTTCTCTTAAATCTGCCTCAAGATCTGGTCTTGTGAGAATTCATGGGTCAGTGGTCTATCCTTTTAGAATGTTTAAAAAAAAATCTGTTTTTAGTGTCTCACTCAGTATTAATCAATTTGCAAAACTAACTGTGATGTCTTCCTGAACTGTTCTTTCAGTCTGTATTTCAGGGTTGTATTTTCTCCTTGCCAAGCTGCCACTGGAGGTGCAAAGCTAAGGGGCTCATCCTGGCAGGGAGCTCCTACCTAACCACAGGACTGCTGCTCAGATATCTGGTCTTTCTGGCCATTTTAGTTCACTGGCAAGGAACCTCACTGATCAGTTTCCTTACATTCACTATTCAACCCTTAAACCTGCTATAACTCAAATGTCATCAGTTTAGCTTCCTGGGAAGGTCACTGTGATTGGGAACATAGTTTTGAGTGGAAAAGAATGGCTTCGATATGAATCATTTCTAAGATGGCTTCCCCAGAAACAGCAGGCTTATTTTTGCCCATGGCCTTTCCTAAAATTTTGATTTCAAACTTATATTTATTTTTCCTCAAAATAAGAACCATGGCCTACATGGTTATATTTAATAGAACAGTACTTTCACTTTAATGCAAACACTGCTATTATAGAAGAAAACATTGTGTAGCATAATTCATTAGCCTTGAAATCCTCCCCTACTATGTCTGTGTTACAGCGTGGTGTCCAACATTTTTGGCACCAGGGACCAGTTTCATGGAAGAAAATTTTCCCACCGACTGAAGTGGGTGATGGTTTCAGGATGATTCTCTTAAGAAGTGCAACCTAGATCCCTCACGTGTGCTGTTCACAGTGGGGTTTGCACTCCTGTGAGAGTCTACTGCCCCCACTAATCTGTTAGGAGGTGGAGCCCAGGCTGTAATTCGAGCAAGGAGGAGCGAATATAAATTCAGATGAAGCTTTGCTTGCTCACCCACTGCTCACCTCCTGCTGTGTGGCCTGGTTCCAGTACCAGTCCATGACCCAGGGATTATATGGCAACCTGAGTGATAGTGTACTCTTATATGTAGACCATGTATTAAGGACAGTTCATTAGCAGAAAACATTTTCCGTGGATCTATTCATTTTAATATCTTCCTCTCAACACTGATTGGCGCCCTGATAGCTCAGTTGGTAAAGAATCTGCCCATAATCCAGGATACCCTGGTTCGATTCCTGGGTGGGAATATCTGCTAGAGAAGGGATAGGCTATCCACTCCAGTATTCTTGGGGTTCCCTTATGGCTCAGCTGGTAAAGAATCTGTCCACAATGTGGGAGACCTGGGTTCGATCCCTGAGTTGGGGAAGATCTCCTGGAGA
Organism: Bos mutus; assembly: GCF_027580195.1. Taxonomy (NCBI): domain Eukaryota; kingdom Metazoa; phylum Chordata; class Mammalia; order Artiodactyla; family Bovidae; genus Bos; species Bos mutus. The sequence goes on from NC_091636.1 coordinate 59,818,673, forward strand.
AGGGATAGGTTACCCATTCCAGTATTCTGGCCTGGAGAATTCCATGGACTGTATAGTCGATGAGGTCACAACGAGTTGGACATGACTGAGCAACTTTCACTTTCTCAACACTGAAGTCTTCAATTGACTTTTCTGTCCCACTTATTTTTAACGTCTGGAGTTAATGTGGATGCCCATTACCCCTAAAAGATTGAAGAGGGATGAAGGTAGACAATTTGTCTGAAGTTGTCATCAAGGCTGTATATTGTCACCCTGTTTATTTAATTTATACGCAAAGTACATCATGAGAAACGCTGGACTGGAAGAAGCACAAGCTGGAATCAAGATTGCCGGGAGAAATATAAATAACCTCAGATATGCAGATGACACCACCCTTATGGCAGAAAGTGAAGAGGAACTCAAAAGCTTCTTGATGAAAGTGAAAGTGGAGAGTGAAAAAGTTGATTTAAAGCTCAACATTCAGAAAACGAAGATCATGGCATCCGGTCCCATCACTTCATGGGAAATAGATAGGGAAACAGTGGAAACAGTGTCAGACTTTATTTTTCTGGGCTCCAAAATCACTGCAGATGGTGACTGCAGCCATGAAATTAATAGACGCTTACTCCTTGGAAGGAAAGTTATGACCAACCTAGATAGCATATTCAAAAGCAGAGACATTACTTTGCCAACAAAGGTCCGTCTAGTCAAGGCTATGGTTTTTCCTGTGGTCATGTATGGATGTGAGAGTTGGACTGTGAAGAAGGCTGAGCACCGAAGAATTGATGCCTTTGAACTGTGGTGTTGGAGAAGACTCTTGAGAGTCCCTTGGACTGCAAGGAGATCCAACCAGTCCATTCTGAAGGAGATCAGCCCTGGGATTTCTTTGGAAGGAAGGATGCTAAAGCTGAAACTCCAGGACTTTGGCCACCTCATGCGAAGAGCTGACTCATTGGAAAAGACTCTGATGCTGGGAGGGGTTGGAGGCAGGAGGAGAAGGGGACGACAGAGGATGAGATGGCTGGATGGCATCACTGACTCGACGGACGTGAGTCTTGGTGAACTCCGGGAGTTGGTGATGGACAGGAGGCCTGGCGTGCTGCGATTCATGGGGTCGCAAAGAGTCGGACACGACTGATTGACTGATCTGATCTGATCTGAGTGCAAGTATAGCACTATAGGTTTGAATAGCACTTGGTTTCTACAGTTTTCCTGCAGAATTTTCTTCAGGCATGTGAGAAAGCAGTTGATATGTTAATACCATGAGTCTTTAATGACCACACCTGTGTATATAAGCTGGTGTGTCTAATATACGTGCAAAATCATCATGCCGCATTTTCTTTCACATATTCTCCCACAGCCTTGCTCTGAGAGACCTGGGGGATTTTTCTGTCTCAGAAAGTACTGTTAACATTTCTCAAGTTCTTTTTTCCCCTTGAGAGACATGCCCCACGGTTCCTAATATTTCAGAGATGCACTTGTCAAGAGTCACTCAGATATCATCACCAATGTCCCTCAGAAGCAAAGAATGGGTAAGCCCTTCTGAATAATGATACGCCCTTCTCCCTGGAGTCATTAGCAAAATACACTGTTCTTTTTCTCCAGCTTCTTCGGTTCTACAGAACGGAACATTCAAAGCAAAGTTTCTTCAGCTGTGCACTCTCATATTCAAGCCCAAGGCTATAGCATTTTTGACTGCTACAATCCAGCTGGTTTTCAGTCTGCTCTCACTATTAACTCTATTATAATATTTATAATACTGTCTATTAAACTGTGGGTTTCTTTTCCCCACAGACACTATCAAATTATCCTCCATCTTTAGTTCATTCTGGTGTATTAGTTCTCTTCTGAAAGAGGGCAGACCTGTTGACAGGGAGGACTGTTACTGACATTCTTTGCCAAAATTACACCCACTGTAGCTAGAAAAAGAATATTCTGTCTGCCTTGACTCAAAGCCACCAATGCCACCAATTCCAGGAGCTGTTAGATGCACAGCTAGAGTCTTACTCAAAATATTAGCTAGGGTGGGTCTAGCGCACTTGCATTTTTTGTTTCTTTTTTGATTGCTGAATTTGTTCTTGTTGATGTTACTGTTCAGTTGCTCAGTCATGCCTGACTCTTTGTGACCCCATGAGCTGTAGCCCGCCAGGCTTCCCCATCCTCCACTGTCTCCCTGAGTTTGCTCAAACTCATGTCCATTGAGTTGGTGATGCCATCCAACCATCTCATGCTCTATTGCTCCCTTGTCCTCCTGCCCTCAATCTTTCCCAGCATCAGGGTCTTCTGGCAGGTGAATTCTGACTACAATGCTTGCAAGGCACCATATTCTGAGATAAATTGAACTTCTTTCACCTTCTGAAAATAGCAGAGAGAAAATTGTGTTTTAGAGATACGTTAGGTGACATTAGCAAAGTGATGCATGCATGCATGCTCAGTTGTGTCCAACTCTTTGCCATCCTGTGGACTGCAGTTTGCCAGGCTCCTCTGTTCATGGAATTTTCCAGGAAAGAATACTGGAGCAGGTTGCCATTTTCTTCTCCAGGGTATCTTCCTGACTCAGGGATCAAACTTGCGTCTCCTGCTTCTCCTGCATTGGCAGACAAAGTGATGACAGAAATAAAATGTGTTCAAGACGGATCAATGTGCAAGAAGGGTCCTTGAGACCATTTCTTGCTAAGGAAATTGCTCTGAACATTTTTATAATGGAAACAGACAGGTACTGTGCTGAACACACAATGGCTATTGCAGAGGCCACTTGAGATATTAGAGTGAAGATAAAGGTAAGCTGGCAGGGATTTTTGAGAACCCAAAGGCCATCTTCGTATGGAGAGAGTTCTCTAGGAAGCATAGTAACTGGATATTGTTTTGTACTGGCAGGAAGTATTTTTGCTCATGGAGGCAAAGAGCAAATCCAGTAAATCAACTGAGACAAAATGGCTCTAGCAGATCCTAGGGGCTCAGGCATATGGGCATGCACTCAATGGCATTAATAATAAAATTTTAATAATTCCCTTTACTATAATCTTTAAACTACTTTGATATATTCTAACATTTAACCTCAGATTCCAGGGAAAAAGCTTCTGTTTAGAAGTGTGTGTGTATGTGTGTGTGTGTGTCTGTGTTACCTTTTGTTTTATGACCCTATAAAGGATACAGGAGTTATATATCAGAAGAAAATTTGTAAGTTTTAGAGAGAAGCCACAGTGAAGTCTGGTCACACAGAGGTGTTATTTTCTCCCAATTAAGCCAGAAAAATAAGCATGGTACTACATCTTTTCAGATTTTATAGCTGAGTTTTAGTTGGCTAATGAGTGAAAACTGATAAAGTGACTGATGAAAATTACTGGAGGGAAAATGCTGCAACTACATAATCAGGTTGAAGAAAATTATACCCCACGGTGAAGGCCAGAATGAATGGAAATAAATTCACACAAAAATGAAGTTGCTCAAGGAGTTTGAGGAATATCATAATCAACTTGTTTCAATTATATTTCTTCCTTTTTTAAATTATGAAGATAAAAATACATGTGTAAATAAGTTTTTAAGTGATCATCTATTGAATTTATAATGAAATAATTTGAGTGATAAGAAAAGCTTAATTAAAAGTGCTTTTCTTTTTTAGAGGGTGATAAAATAATGGTGTACCTTAAATAAATGGTGGTCTAGATTTATAAAAAATATATTTTATTTCATGTACCTTTCCATCTACTTCAGCATAGAAATTGTCCTAATTTGGGGGCAAGATTAATTGACAAAAGAAAAAAAAAATCTGAAGATAACAAAATTACTGATCAGTAGAAAACAACCACAAAGGCTCTATGCTATAGTGTTTGAATTTCACTTCATAATAAAATGATTTTTGTTTCCCATTTGTTGACTCAATGTGTATAGAAATCTTATGTGCACGCAAGTGCACTTAGTCTCCCAGTCGTGTCTGACTCTTGCGACTCCATAGTCTGTAGCCTGCCAGGCTCCTCTGTCCATGGGATTCTCTAGGCAAGAATAACAGAGTGGATTGCCATTTCCTTCTGCAGGGGATCTTCCTAACCCAGGGATTGCACCCAGGTCTTGTACATTGCAGTCAGACTCTTTACCAATTGAGCTATGAGAGAAACCTAGACATCTTATGATCATAGTTTTATTTTTTATCAGTTACAGCTGATAAAAAGTAGCCAATGATTTTTTTTCTGGGGAGTGTATTTCATAAGAGGCAAACAAACTCAACAAAATATAACAATGAGCAGATTTTAAAAAAGCAAGTCAGAGGGATGGTATGGGGAAGGAGGAAGGAGGAGGGTTCAGGATGGGGAACACGTGTATACCTGTGGCAGATTCATGTTGATATATGACAAAACCAATACAATATTGTAAAGTTAAAAAATAAAATAAAAAAAAATAAAAAAATAAAAATAAAAAAGCAAGTCAGTTTTCTTTTATATAAAGGGAAACTAATCATAGTAATGCTGTTTCATCAGGAAAAATGTATATTTGGATCCTTTTGAAAGAAAATATGGAATTGTTGAATATGTTTTAGAAATATTTCCTTCAAAATTATTATTTTTTTATGATGATACTGAAAGAGAATAAGTCTTGGGTATTCTGAAACCTTTTCAGAACCTCTGTCCTCAATGGTGACAAATTATTAATAACGTTTCTTACACCTCTGTTTTAGACAGATACTCAATTTAGCTTAGTGGGTAAAATCATATTCCAAAAACAGCACCAGCAGTAGGGAAAATTACTGAAATTGTGATGGAAGATTTAGTAAGATGTGAAGTTCGACAGTCGGAAAGAACTTAAGTTGAATACCCAAGTTGAAAATGGAATTAATGATAAAGTCAGGCAGTTTTCATGCAGATTGTCAATGTCTATACCAATTATAGTGGGATCATCACTTTCTAGACAACTGTCAACTTAAGAGAACAGAAGAGGACCCAGCCCAGATTTCTATCAGTAACACTAACTACCACAGATTTAAATACCCAGAAATGGTGTTTCTGTTCACTCTCATAACAATAGCACTGAAATGAAAGCTTCTATTTTCGCTTTATTCCATGATGTTCTAAGAAAATTGTCATCAAATAATCTTTGGGGATTTATTTTTAAAGGCTAGAAATAAACATTGGCATTATTTTTAAGGAGACACTTTTTGTCTTTGCGGGTAGACATTTCTTCCTTCTTGAATTTTAATTATATGGACCTATATAAAACCAAGCTTGTATGCACAATGTGCTTTCAAGAACAAAGTTGAATAGAGCAAAAATTTGAGTAGTTTTCCAGAGTGCTCTTTGTGACCCTGTGGACCGAAGCCTACCAGGCTCCTCCATCCATGGGATTTTCCAGGCAAGAGTACTGGAGTGGGTTGCCATTTCCTTCTCCAGGGGATCTTCCTGACCAAGGAATTGAACCTAGGTCCCCTGCCTTATAGGCAGATGCTTCTACTGTCTGAGCCACCAGGGAAGTCCATGTAAAACCAAGCTTGAATATACAATGTGCTTTCAAGAACAAAGTTGAATAGAGCAAAAATTTGAGTAGTTTTCCAAAGTTCTCTTGAAGTGCGACTAGCTGAGTGTCATATCTCCTTTATATGACATGTGTCATTACTGAAGGCGATTTTACATGATGGGAGTCTTCATTGTCTATTGACTGCATTCAGTCATTTACTCAGTCCTCAACAAGATTTTCTGAACATATACAATTCTATGCTCTTTACAGGTAGTTTTAGGAAGGGAAATGAAAGAAATTTGAATAAATATCTATGCTGAAAGGAATTTCTGACTAAGTTCCAAGTAATCTGTCAAAAATGAATTAATTATTTTTTATTCATTTATCCATTCATTCATCCATCCAGTAATTCATCCGGTAAACAATTGTTTCAGGCACTGTGGTAAATGCTGGGGATGCAAGGTTGAAAACATTACATTCCTTGAATTCCTTTATTCAAAGAGAGAAAATGTTAGAGATAAAATTTTCAAATGAATTTAATTAGGGAGAAGATTGCAAAATTGTTCCCAAGGATTCACTCTTTTTTTCTGATAAAAGTATTATTCATCCTTGAGAAGTTCTGTCATGCATGCGGTGCTTCCTGTTGATTCTGGGTTGGTCCACGTGGCTTGCTCTGTCCAATGACACATGACTGGATGTGATGGGTGCTGAGATCTTTTAGTTCTTTACACTTACCAGGAAAAAGGGCAAATTCAAGTAGAGGCTTTCCCTTATGGTCTGAGTTCTGGAAAGAATGAGAAAATACACAGAAGAGTTCAGCAGCCAAACGAAGTTATAAGTCATTGAGAGGTGTTTTTTTTTTTTTTTTTTTGTTATTATCAGTGTAAGTGACTCATATCATGATAGTCAAATTTACCCATCACATTCTCAAAATTATTTAATGAAAGGTTCTGATGAGCTGGATTTTGAAATTTTCTTCCACTTCAAAAAAGAGAAGATGGCTCTTATCATTTAAAAGAGCATGAGAAATATATTAGTTCTGAAAATTTGGGGAGAAAGCTCATTTACAGCTGCAGCTGTAAACTAAATCTGTGAAATAGAGCTTTTAAAATGGGGTGTATTGAAAAATTAAAATTACAAGTACTTGTCATGTCTCATGTTGTTGTTTAGTAGCTAAATCATGTCCAATTCTTTTTTGATGCCAGGGAGTACAGTCCATCAGGCTCCTGTGTCCATGGAATACTGGAGCAGGTTGCCATTTCCTTCTCCAGGGCATCTTCCTGATCCACGGATCAAACATGTGTCTCCTGCATTGGCAAGAGGATTCTTTACCACTGAGATACCAAGGAAGCCCACATCAGGTCTCATAATAGGCACTAAATAAGCATCAATGGTCTCCTCTTTCCTGTTTAACTTAGCTTTTTCTTTTTTTAAAATTGTATTTTTGCTTTATAAAATAGAAACAGTACTTAAGAAAAATTATTAATAATGTTATTCCCTGGGGATAACTATTGTTATTATTTATTTGGATGGATAACCTCCCAGCCTTTTTTTCCCCTGTGGCTGTGAAAGTGAAAGTCGCTCAGTTGTGTCTGACTCTGTGACCCCATGGACTATACAGTCCATGGAATTCTCTAGGCCAGAATACTAGAATGGGTAGTCTTTTCCTTCTCCAGGGGATCTTCCCAGCCCAGGGATTGAACCCAGGTCTCCCGCATTGCAGGCAGATTCTTTACCAGCTGAGTCACAAGGGAAGCCCTTTCTGTGGCTAAATGGATGAAACACTTTTAGAGGGAAAAAAAAAAAAAAAAGAGAGAGAGAGAGAGAGAATCCATGTTATGCAAACTATTCTGTGGGGAGTTCGGGAAAGAATGGATACATGTATATGTATTACTGGGTCCCTTTGCTGTACATCTGAAACTATCACATTGTTAATCTATATGTATGCTCAGTTGCTTCAGTCATGTCTGACACTTTGAGACCCTATGGATTGTGGCCCACACCCCCCTCCTCAGGCAATGGGATTCTCCAGACACAAATATTGGAGTGGGTTGCCATGCCCTCCTCCAGGGCATTTTCCTGACCCAGGGATTGAACCTGAGTCTCTTAGGTCTCCTGTATTGTAGGCAGACTCTTTACTGCTGGGCCACCAGGGTTAACCTGTACTCCAGTGTAAAATAAAAAGTTTAAAAAATTGATAAATCTTAGGTTCAAATATTTTCTCTTCTATTTGCTGTTGTTAGGACCTTCAGTTTTGGCATCTTCAATGTCTCAATCTGAAAAATGATAATTACACTGACCTTGTATGGTTATGAGGGGATTCAGAGACTCAATGTGTGAGAATGTTTAAAGCCACCTTCTCTCTAGTAAAATTATTTCTTACTTTCTTTCCTTATACTGTATGAAATTTCATTTTCCCCTGGAATCTGTAAATTGGGTATTTGCAAATAGAAGATGTGCTTAGATACATCTGTTGAGAGCCTGTTGTTCAGTCACTAAGTCATGTTTGATTCTTTGTGACCCCTTGGGCTGCAGCACGCCAAGCCTCCCCATCCTTCACTAACTCCTGTGGACAGGTTGGCCTCAGTCCAAGGGGTCATAGAGTTGGAACACGACTTAGCAACTAAACAAACAACAGGTAAATTAATAAATCATTTGATGGTAACTGTGTGGTTCACTGTCCGTGGGATTTCCCAGGCAAGAATACTGGGATAGACGGCTCTTCCATTCTCCAGGGCATCTTCCAGGGCTTGAACCTGCATCTCCTGAATTGACAGGTGGATTTTTTACCACTGAGCCATGAGGGAAGCCCAATTTACCTTTAGGGAATACTAAATATATAAAAAAAAATACTGAGTTATTTGTGTGTATGTATAAAATCACTATTATGTTTCATCAATGACCTTCAAATTGAATATATCAAACACAGAGGCTCAGTAATTTAGAAAATGTACTCTCTGTGCTTTACAAAAAGCTGTATACATGTTTCTCTTTCTTAGTTCCTTTATTTCTAGCAAATTATAGTAGCATCTTTTATGACCGTAGCCTATTTATCTTAGCAGGAAGCATTAGTAAAATGCATCTACATAGCACGGATGCTCATTTGATAAGTGCTGCTCTGTGCACTGAATGCTTTAACTTTCATAAATAGAGAGAACAATTTTTCCCCCTGGGTAAAATCAATTTCATAGATTAATACACACCCTTTCATCATTTAAATGGGCTGCAGTTAGAGATCTATGCTTATGATGCTGCTTTGGTGCAGTGATAGGTGGATAATACATACTCGGTTCTTTCCAAAGCAACACCGTTGTATTATTCACACCATTGCCTTTAATGAGCTGGCTCAAGGCCATCATCATCAACCCTGACATTTACGCTCCCTTCACATTGTAACAGAACCTTGTGATGACATAATTGTTGCTTGTATAATAAGTGCCGATGTGAAGTACGTTAGCCATGAAAAACCTAATTTATAACCCAAATGGTCAGTTTGACCATTATCTGGAAGAAAAAAATCAGAAGATCTTACAGTTTCAAAATCAATGCTACTTCAGAGCAGATAAAATATATGTTTAATATCTTACAACTTGGTGAAGATTTCAAGGTTGATTGAAATGCCTCAAAAATAGGGATGAGGGCCATGTAGCTAAGCAATACAGGACTTGTAATTTATTTTTTTAATATACCAGCAATTTGTCAGGAGTGTCACAGAAATGTGGATTTGGCTTTATTATCACTTGCACACTGCTCAGCACAGATGAATAATTCATTCTAAGGCAGAGAAAACAGAAGAAATATTAACAGTTATTTAACTTGACCACTATTATATTTTAAGGAACTGCATTGTCACCAGAATTTATAAACAAAATACAAAACATCCAGTTAAATGCAATTTTTTGATAAATAACACTTTTTTTCTTTTATTTTTTAGTATATACATATCCCAAATTGTTATGGCTCAGTCACTAGGTCATGTCTGACTCTTTGCAACCCCATGGCCTGCATCATGCCAGGCTTCCCTGTTACTCACTATCTTCTGGAGTTTGTTCAAGCTCATGTCTATTGAGTTGGTTGCCCCCTTTTCCTCCTGCCCTCAATCTTTCCCAGAATTAGGGTCTTTTCCAATGAGTTGGCTCTTCACATCAGATGGCCAAAGGCTTGGAGCTTCAGCTTCAGCGTTAGTCCTTCCAGTGAATATTCAGGACTTATTTCCTTTAGGATTGACAGGTTTGATCTCCTTGCTGTCCAAGGGACTCTCAAGAGTTTTCTCCAGCATCATAGTTTGAAAGCATTAATTCTTCAGTGCTCAGCCTTCTTTATGGTCCAGGTCTCACATCTGTACGTGACTGCTGGAAAAACTATAGCTTCAACGATACAGACCTTTGTCGACAAAGTGATGTCTCTGCTTTTTAATATGCTGTCTAGGTTTGTCATAGCTTTTCTTCCAAGAAACAAGCATCTAAATATGGCAACTTTAATGGTAATCATATTATTGGTTCCAGGCTGCTTGCTGCCCTCGTTGGGTAAGGATGGGGTAAGGAAGATGTGATGATGTATAGAGATCTGCTTGGTTCCTTTCAATACTGCAGTGTCATTTATATAAAAGCACATTCCTCAGCATTCTGCATGAGTATCTGCTCAGATACCTAGCAACAAAGACTTCCCTGGTGATTCAGTGGTAAAGAATCTGCCTGCAAGAGACACAAATCAGTCCCTGGGTTGGGAAGATTGTCTGGATTAGAGAATGGCAACTCACTCCAGTATTCTTGCCTGGGAAATCCTATGGACAGAGGAGCTTGGAGGACTATAGTACATAGGGTTGTAAGAGTCAGAAAAGTTTTAGTGAATAAACAGCAACACCCAGCAACAACTGAGAGAATAAACTATACACTGCACTTAAATCATACTTTAAATCCTTATGCTCACTTTCATCTAAGAAGAGTGGTTATTGTCAATAGATAGTGTAAACTTTAATAATGAATTTCCCAAAAGCTTTCTAGAAAATAAACATACCTCTGAAAACATTATAAGTTAAAGAAAGCCATAATAATGTGCTACACTTTAAATCCATTCTGAAAAGATTTCAAATGAATAATAAATTTGGAACATTTTCCACACCATCAATTAAGGGAGATATGAACGGTGTCAAGTAGCTGGTTAATTTAGTTCGATTTAACCACTAGTCAGTGAAAAGGTTCATCCACCTGATTATCTGTCAAACCAAGCATTTAACCAAATGACTGATAGATTTGGTCAGAAAAGCTTATCTGATGATTTTAGTGAGCTTAGTCTTTGATTTTATTCTTTTTTTTTTAAATTTTTTTAAAATTTTATTTTATTTTTAAACTTTACATAATTGTATTAGTTTTGCCAAATATCAAAATGAATCCGCCACAGGTATACATGTGTTCCCATCCTGAACCCTCCTCCCTCCTCCCTCCCCATACCATCCCTCTGGGTCGTCCCAGTGCACTAGCCCCAAGCATCCAGTATCGTATCGAACCTGGACTGGCAACTCATTTCTTACATGATATTTTACATGTTTCAATGTCATTCTTCCAAATCTTCCCACCCTCTCCCTCTCCCACAGAGTCCATAAGACTGTTCTATACATCAGTGTCTCTTTTGCTGTCTCGTACACCGGGTTATTGTTACCATCTTTCTAAATTCCATATATATACGTTAGTATACTGTATTTATGTTTTTCCTTCTGGCTTACTTCACTCTGCATAATAGGCTCCAGGTTCATCCACCTCATTAGAACTGAAGACTCAGAGTATTATAGCCTAGAACTGGTTTGCTACAGATTTAATGTGAATAAACAAATTTAGGAATCATGAGATCACTCCAGCTAGAACTCTAGTTCAGGATGTGTTTATATACATTAGTTTACCTAAGTTAGTAGAAACAGCAAAAATTGAAGACAATCTGTGTAACAGTGTGATTGAAGGACTCAAATTCCTATTGTCTCTTATGCTGTGTTACTATAAAGGTTTATTGTCCCTATGATATCAAATATCTGAATATGATGTTGAACACTATCTAATATTAGCACCTGTATGATATTTAATAGTCTCACTATCACTAATATATAGACCCGATGTATTTTGCCTATAGAAGCACACTTGTCACAGAGAATCTTGGTTTTAAGCTACTAAGATTTAGAGACTAGATTTTTTTTTTTTTTGATCAAGGTATAACTTAGTCTATTGTGACTTATATACATATAGAATAGCCATAGAGCATAGAGGAAAACATATTAAGTGTATTAAATTTCCAAGTCAGTAGTATGAGTTTTTCACTCTATTCTAATAAGTATATATAAATATATATATATATATATACACATACATACATACCAGCAGGAATTAGTTAAAAAACAAATAAACAAACAAAAACCTGAATTATCCACAAACTTAGTTTCTATTTAAGGAAGTTATTTCTGTCAATTTGGCTATTGTTTAAAGTATTGAAGTGAAGTGTTAGTAGCTCAGTTGTGTCCGACTCTTTGTGACCCCACGAACTGTAGCCCTCCAGGCTTCTCTGTTCACGGAATTCTCCAGGCAAGAATATTGGAGTGGGTAGTCATTCCCTTCTCCAGAGGACCTTCCCGATCCAGGGATCACACCTGGGTCTCCTGCATTCCAGGCAGATTCTTTACCATTTGAGCTAAGGGAAATCCATTTAAAGTACTGGGCCCTCAATTTCACTGTGAATAATAATTTGCTTTATTGCTCTGGTTTGTATGGCACCCACTTTAGGAAATCTGAACTTGGAATATAGTTGTTCAGAAAACTCAGTCTTATTCCTCTTCCAAAGATAGGTAATGCTTTGATTCATGCTGCAGATAGCATGGCATTTTAATATTATTATTGTAATTACTGTTAATTTTAAGCCTAAATTCTTGGTGAATTTGTGGTTTGTGAAGTCGATCAGTCATGTCTGACTCTTTGTGACCCCATGGACTGTAGCCCACCAGGCTCCTCCATCCATGGAATTTTCTAGGCAAGAGTACTGGAGTGGGTTCTCCAAGCCAGACTTAGCAATATGTGAACCGTGAACTTCCTGATGTTCAAGCTGGTTTTAGAAAAGGCAGAGGAACCAGAGATCAAATTGCCAACATCCTCTGGATCATGGAAAAAGCAAGAGAGTTCCAGAAAAACATCTATTTCTGCTTTATTGACTATGCCAAACCCTTTGACTGTGTGGATCACAATAAACTATGGAAAATTCTTCAAGAGATGGGAATACCAGACCACCTGACCTGCCTCTTGAGAAATTTGTATGCAGGTCAGGAAGCAACAGTTAGAACTGGACATGGAACAACAGATTGGTTCCAAATAGGAAAAGGAGTATGTCAAGGCTGTATATTGTCACCCTGCTTATTTAACTTCTATGCAGAGTATATCATGAGAAACGCTGGACTGGAAGAAACACAAGATGGAATCAAGATTGCTGGGAGAAATATCAATAACCTCAGATATGCAGATGATACCACCCTTATGGCAGAAAGTGAAGAGAAACTCAAAAGCCTCTTGATAAAAGTGAAAATGGAGAGTGAAAAAGTTGGCTTAAAGCTCAACATTCAGAAAACGAAGATCATGGCATCCGGTCCCATCACTTCATGGGAAATAGATGGGGAAACTGTGGAAACAGTGTCAGACTTTATTTTTTGGGCTCCAAAATCACTGCAGATGGTGACTGCAGCCATTAAATTAAAAGACGCTTACTCCTTGGAATGAAAGTTATGACCAACCTAGATAGCATATTCAAAAGCAGAGACATTACTTTGCCAACAAAGGTCCGTCTAGTCAAGGCTATGATTTTTCCTGTGGTCATGTATGGATGTGAGAGTTGGACTGTGAAGAAGGCTGAGCACCGAAGAATTGATGCTTTTGAACTGTGGTGTTGGAGAAGACTCTTGAGAGTCCTTGGACTGCAAGGAGATCCAACCAGTCCATACTGAAGGAGATGAGCCCTGGGATTTCTTTGGAAGGAATGATGCTAAAGCTGAAACTCCAGTTCTTTGGCCACCTCATGCGAAGAGTTGACTCATTGGAAAAGACTCTGATGCTGGGAGGGATTGGGGGCAAGAGGAGAAGAGGATGACAGAGGATGAGATGGCTGGATGGCATCACTGACTCGATGGATGTGAGTCTGAGTGAACTCTGGGAGTTGGTGATGGACAGGGAGGCCTGGCGTGCTGCGATTCATGGGGTTGCAAAGAGTCAGACACAACTGAGCGACTGAACTGAACTGAACTGAATTATTATTTATTTTGTGGCTTCCCTGGTGGCTCAGACAGTAAAGCGTCTGCAATGCAGAGGACCGGGGTTCAATCCCTGGGTCAGGAAGATCCCCTGAAGAAGGAAATGACAACCCATTCCAGTACTCTTGCCTGGAAAATTCCATGGATGAGGAGCCTGGTAGGCTATGGTGCATAGGGTTGCAAAGAGTCGGACAGGGTTGACTGACTAACACTACTCTCATTTCTACTACAAATCAGTCTGAGTTGGCTGGGGAGATCTTTCCTTACTCCAGGACCCAGCTGTTATCTCTTGTTATCTGTGTATTATCACTTGTTACTGAAACAAACACAAACATACAGTAAGCCAATGCCATAGGTGTGTTGTGCTAAGTCTCTTCAGTCCTGTCTGACTCTCTGTGACCCCATGAACTGTAAACTGCCAGGCTCCTCTGTCCATGAGATTCTCCAGGCAAGAATATTGGAGTGGGTCTCATGCTTTTCTCCAGGGGATCTTCTGGACCCAGGAGTCACACCCACACCTCTTGTGTCTTTGGCATTGGCACATAGGCTCTTTACTGCCAGGACCACTTGGGGAGCCCCATAGCTTGTTGCTTGTCATGTTTCATTGGCCCACATAAGTCTCATGATCTTACCTAACTTCATGATATTTGGAAACTATAATCTTTCCATGTACCTGGAAGGAGAGTGAGTAAGAATACGTGATCAGCCCTTGTGACTATCATGGCATATTAACTCAATTTTTCCATCTTTCTTCAGAGAAAGACATGTCTTGGTTTTGAAGAAGCTGCTTCGTCTTTGTTCCTTGGTAGGTTTGACATGGGGCTTCATGTCTACTGATATATCAGTGCAGTACTGACAGCTAAAAATAGGAATTGGATGTTGAATTAAGATAAGTGCTCTTTGCTTATTTTCACTGTAGGGGAATTTAAAAAATCTACTCACATTAATTTTATATAGCTTAAATTCTTAACATTTTAGTGATTTAATCTATAAAGTTGTATGTATCCCTCCCTATATCTCTCTTTCTCTCAATTTATCCATTTTTTTCCAATCTTGGATACATGAAAATTTTTATCTTTAGGTATGCATGCATGATATACCTTATTTAATTTTTTATCAAATATGATGACTCTAAACATTAGATTGAATATGTTATAAACAGTTAGGACAAGGTACTGAACAGACTTGTTCAAAATGCCATATATGCACCCCAGTGTTCATTGCTGCACTATTTACAATAGCCAGTACATGGAAGCAACTTAAATGTCCATCAACAGAGAAATGGAAAAAGAAGATATGCTACATATGTACAATAGAAAATTTCTCAGCCATATAAAAGAAAATAAAATTGTGTTATTTGCAGAAATGTGGATGGACCTAGAGATTGTCATGCCGAGTGAAGTAAGTCAGAAAGATAAAAACAAATATATATTAACACATATATATGGAATCTAGAAAAATGACATACATGATCTTATTAGAAAAGCAGAAATAGAGACCCAGATATAGAGAACAAACATGGATACCAAGGGGGAAGGGGACTGGGGATGAAATGTAAGATGGGGATTCACATATAGAAAATACTATTTATAAAACAGGTAACTAATGAAATTCTGAAAGATGATGCTGTGAAAGTGCTGCACTCAATATGCCAGCAAATTTGGAAAACACAGCAGTGGCCACAGGACTGGAAAAGGTCAGTTTTCATTCCAATCCCAAACAAAGGCAATACCAAAGAATGCTCAAACTACCACACAATTACACTCATCTCACATGCTAGTAAAGTAATACTCAAAATTCTCCAAGCCAGGCTTCAGCAATACGTGAACCATGAACTTCCAGATGTTCAAGCTGGTTTTAGAAAAGGCAGAGGAACCAGAGATCAAATTGCCAACATCAGCTGAATCATGGAAAAAGCAAGAGAGTTCCAGAAAAACATCTATTTCTGCTTTATTGACTATGCCAAGGCCTTCAACTGTGTGGATCACACTAAACTGTGGAAAATTCTTCAAGAAATGGGAATACCAGACCACCTGACCTGCCTCTTGAGAAACCTATATGCATATCAGGAAGCAACAGTTAGAACTGGACATGGAACAATAGACTGGTTCCAAATAGGAAAAGGAATATGTCAAGGCTCTATATTCTACAGCCTTGCTGGCTGGAAGAAGCACAAGCTGGAATCAAGATTGCTGGGAGAAATATTAATAACCTCAGATATGCAGATGACACCACCCTTATGGCAGAAAGTGAAGAGGAACTCAAAAGCCTCTTGATGAAAATGAAAGAGGAGAGTGAAAAAGTTGGCTTAAAGCTTAATGTTCAGAAAATGAAGATCATGGCATCTGGTCCCATCACTTCATGGGAAATAGACGGGGAAACAGTGGAAATAGTGTCAGAATTTATTTTGGGGGGCTCCAAAATCACTGCAGATGGTGACTGCAGCCATAAAATTAAAATACACCTACTCCTTGGAAAGTTATGACCAACCTAGATAGCATATTAAAAAGCAGAGACATTACTTTGCCAACAAAAGTCCATCTAGTCAAGGCTATGGTTTTTCCAGTAGTCATGTATGGGTGTGAGAGTTGGACTGTGAAGAAACCTGAGCGCCAAATTGATGCTTTTGTACTGTGGTGTTGGAAAAAACTCTTGAGAGTCCCTTGGACTGCAAGGAGATCCAACCAGTCCATTCTAAAGGAGATCAGCCCTGGGTGTTCTTTGGAAGGAATGATGCCAAAGCTGAAACTCCAGTACTTTAGCCACTTCATGCATAGAGTTGACTCATTGGAGAAGACTCTGATGCTGGAAGGGATTGGGGGCAGGAGGAAAAGGGGATGACAGAGGATGCGATGGCTGGATGGCATCACCGACTCAATGGACATGAGTTTGAGTGAACTCCGGGAGTTGGTGATGGACAGGGAGGCCTGGCGTGCTGTGATTCATGGGGTCACAAAGAGTTGGACACAACTGAGTGACTGAACTGAACTGAATGAGAACCTACCCTATAGCACAGGGAACTCCACTAGATACTCTGTGATGACCAAAATAGGAAAGAAATCCAAAAAAGAGGGGATATATGTGTATATATGAACGATTCACTTTGTTACATAGAAGAAACAGCCACAGCAGTGTAAAGCAACTATACTCCAAAAAGAAGAAGAAGAAAAATACTTGTTCAAAATCTCAACCTCATTTCGATGCATACCTCTAGATTTCTCAGTCTTTCCTGGTGGCTCAGATGGTAAAGCGTCTGTCTGCAATGCAGGAGACCCGGGTTTGAGGAAATCTCAATTTTGGTAATTGAATAAAAGTCCCAGAGTTTGATCTTAAAGTGCTGACCTTGACTTTGCTCTGATAACTAATAAAGTGATTAAGTTGTTCATGCCCATCTGGAGCATGTTGTTTACTCACTGATTATAGGAAGCAAGCTGGCGGAGGAAATGGCAAGCTGCTCCAGTAGTCTTGCTTGGAAAATTCCATGAACAGAGGAACCTGGCGGGCTACAGCCCATGAGGTTGCAAAGAATTGACAGGACTGAGCGACTGAATACGCACACACGTAGAAAGCAAGTGCCATGGGTACTCGATTAACTGTTTGTAAATTAGACTTATTTTTTGAAGGAGTCCTTTTCTTTAACATAAAGTGCCATTCTTTTTTTCTTGAACTATCTTAATCACATACTGAACACTTGCTTAATTTCCTGAGATATGAAACCTTGACTATGGAAAATAGGGCTTATATGCTGATAGTTTATAAATGTTCTTTTTCTTTTAAATATTTTTAGAGCATAAACCACAAATGCGAAAGGTAATGAACATATTTCTGTTTACATTGCATATAATATTTACTGGGGATTTCCAGGTGGCTCAGTGGATAAAGAATCCGCCTGCAATCCAGGAGACTCAGGAGATACTAGTTCGATTCCCAGATCAAGAAAATCCGCTGGAGGAGGGCATGGCAACCCACTCCAGTATTCTTGCCTGGAGAATCCCATCAACAGAGGAGCCTGGCAGGCTACAGTCAATAGGGTCTCAAAAAGTTGGACATGACTGAAGAAACTGAGCATGCAGTCATGCATAATATTTACTAAACATAACATCATAATCAACAGCGCACCAATTAGTGTTTTGAAACAGATCTGTGAGCAATGAGACTCCTTTGTTTAAATGCTCAGCACTGTATACAAAGAAACAAAATAGTTTACACTAACTAATTTGCTTTCTTGTACACTTTTATTGTGCTAGTCCTTATCTAGATATTGGCTCTTTGACAAAGGACTCATCTTGAGTCACTTTTATGGAATTCTGGACATGTGAGTTTTCCAGGCAGTATTAATAGTAGCTACGCTAGAGTGTAGAAGGGAAGGTTTCAAGCACACTGTGGATGTGCTCAGATGAGCTGTGATCAGAAGGGCTAGTGGGCTGAACAAGGGCAGTGATTTTACTGGTAGATGTAGAAAACTGGTACAGGAAGGGAATGAGCCAAGTATTGAAGACAATCTTCATTTGTTACAAAATTTTATTTTAGACCAGACTTTATCTTTGGAATAGACAATGAAAACAGGTTTTGCTTGTTTGTTTTTTAATCTTTTGTGTGTGGGTTTGTGATGATGGTGGTGGTAGTGGTGTGTTCCTATGGACCACAAGAACTCATATAACCATAAAGATGCTTTGTATTTGTGGGATTTGGGGCATATTTCCTTAAAAACAAGCTTCCCTGGTAGCTCAGACAGTAAAGAATCTGCCTGAAATGTAGGAGACCTGGGTTCGATTCCTGAGTCAGAAAGATCCCCTGGAGGAGGAAATGGCAACCCACTCTAGTATTCTTTCCTGGAAACCCCATGGACAGAGAAGCCTTGGGGTCTACAGTCCCTGGGGTCACAAAGAGTCAGACACAACTGAGCGACTAACACACTTCCTTAAAAACAGCCCTGAGCGTCCCAGACCAAACATCTGCAATTTAGGGACGTCACCACCAGGTGGCAGGGTGAGCTTGCTAGGGATAAAATTCTAGCAAATTCCTGCCCTTTAAATGGTAGTTCATGAATTCCTCCTTAAAGTAGGTCATTACAGAGTGTCTCTAACCCTTTGCCTCTGTAAGCATTAACCAACCGTTATACCAGAAAATAGCTTGCACTGATTTGTTACTGGGTATTTAGAAGCAGTTATATTTCTAGACTGGTTATCTTTCTAATAAAATTTGTCTAGTTTTTGTCCCCATCTATTTTCTCTAGTACTTGCATTCCTAGTGTTGTCTCTAAGTCTTTAGTCACAAATTTAACATTTACTGGGCCCAGCCAAACCCCAAAAGTGTAGTGGGTTATGTTTTCTTGTTTCTTTGTGAATTAGAAAGTTTTAATCTTTTCTATATAAATTCACAGAGAAAGCTTAAGTTGATTCACTCATTCAAACATTTATGTAATGTCCACTGTACATCAGCAAGGCATTGCACACAGTATTAGGGGCTTACAGATAATAGGGACTTTTTCAGCCTACTGACTATTGATAGCTAGGCTCAGAATTGGAATGTCAAATAGGGGTAGGGGATCAAGGATACCTTCAAAAAATTTTCTCTGATTAGTGTATTGTTTATGTAAATGGTCAAATTACTTTGTTGGCTAATTCCTTTAATGTATCTGATTCTTCTTGCTCTGAAAAGACACCTAATTGTTAAATCCAATCAGATTAGATCAGTCACTCAGTCGTGTCCTACTCTTTGGGACCCCATGTATCTCGGCATGCCAGGCCTCCCTGTCCATCACCAATTCCCGGAGTTCACTCAGACTCACGTACATCAGTCAGTGATGCAATCCAGCTATCTCATCCTCTGTCGTCCCCTTTTCCTCTTGCCCCCAATCCCTCCCAGCATCAGAGTCTTTTCCAATGAGTCAACTCTTCACATGAGGTGGCCAAAGTACTGGAGTTTCAGCTTTAGCATCATTCCTTCCAAAGAAATCCCAGGCTCATCTCCTTCAGAATGGACTGGTTGGATCTCCTTGCAGTCCAAGGGACTCTCAAGAGTCTTCTCCAACACCACAGTTCAAAAGCATCAATTCTTTGGCACTCAGCCTTCTTCACAGTCCAACTCTCACATACATACATAACCACAGGAAAAACCATAGCCTTGACTAGACAAAACTTTGTTGGCAAAGTAATGTCTCTGCTTTTGAATATGCTATCTAGGTTGGTCATAACTTTTCTTCCAAGGAGCAAGCGTCTTTTAATTTCATGGCTACAGTCACCATCTGCAGTGATTTTGGAGCCCAGAAAATAAAATCTGAAAACTGTTTCCATTCGTTCCCCATCTATTTCCCGTGAAGTAATGGGACTGGATGCCATGATCTTCATTTTCTGAATGTTGAGCTTTAAGCCAACTTTTCACTCTCCACTTTCACTTTCATCAAGAGGCTTTTTAGTTCCTCTTCACTTTCTGCCATAAGGGTGGTGTCATCTGCATATCTGAGGTTATTGATATTTCTCCCAGCAATCTTGATTCCAGCTTGTGTTTCTTCCAGTCCAGCGTTTCTCATGATGTACTCTGCATATAAGTTAAATAAACGGGTGACAATATACAGCCTTGACGAACTCTTTTTCCTATTTGGAACCAGTCTGTTTTTCCATGTCCAGTTCTAACTGTTGCTTCCTGACCTGCATACAAATTTCTCAAGAGGCAGATCAGGTGGTCTGGTATTCCCATCTCCTTCAAACAGCCTCTTCCAACAACACAAGAGAAGACTCTATACATGGACATCACCAGATGGTCAACACCGAAATCAGATTGATTATATTCTTTGCAGCCAAAGATGGAGAAGCTCTATACAGTCAGCAAAAACAAGACCAGGAGCTGACTGTGGCTCAGACCATGAACTTCTTATTGCCAAATTCAGACTTAAATTGAAGAAAGTAGGGAAAACCACTAGACCATTCAGGTATGACCTAAATCAAATCCCTTATGATTATACATTGCAAGTGAGAAATAGATTTAAGGGCTTAGATCTGATAGATAGAGTGCTTGATAAGCTATGGGATGAGGTTCATGACATTGTACAGGAGACAGGGATTAAGACCATTCCCATAGAAAAGAAATGCAAGAAAGCAAAATGGCTGTCTGGGGAGGCCTTACAAATAGCTGTGAAAAGAAGAGAAGTGAAAAGCAAAAGAGAAAAGGAAAGATATAAACATCTGAATGCAGAGTTCCAAAGAATAGCAAGAAGAGATAAGAAAGCCTTCTTCAGCAATCAATGCAAAGAAATAGAGGAAAACAACAGAATGGAAAAGACTAGAGATCTCTTCAAGAAAATTAGAAATACCAAAGGAACAGTTCATGCAAAGATGGGCTCGATAAAGGAAAGAAATGGTATGGACCTAACAGAAGCAGAAGATATTAAGAAGAGATGGCAAGAATACACAGAAGAACTGTACAAAAAAGATCTTCACGACCCAGATAATCACGATGATGTGAACACTGACCTAGAGCACACATCCTGGAATGTGAAGTCAAGTGGGCCTTAGAAAGCATCACTACGAACAAAGCTAGTGGAGGTGATAGAATTCCAACTGAGCTATTGCAAATCCTGAAAGATGATGCTGTGAAAGTGCTGCACTCAATATGCCAGCAAATTTGTTAAACTCAGCAGTGGTCACAGGACTGGAAAAGGTCCGTTTTCATTCCAATCCCAAAGGAAGGCAATGCCAAAGAATGTTCAAACTACCACACAATTGCACTCATCTCACACGCTAGTAAAGTAATGCTCAAAATTATCCCAAGCCAGGCTTCAGCAATATGTGAACCGTGAATTTCCTGATGTTCAAGCTGGTTTTAGAAAAGGCAGAGGAACCAGAGATCAAATGCCAATATCCGCTGGATCATGGAAAAAGCAAGAGAGTTCCAGAAAAACATCTATTTCTAGTTTATTGACTATGCCAAAGCTTTTGACTGTGTGGATCAATTGTTAAATACAACTTTGTAAACATATAATGTCAAGTTAAATCAGGTATGGATTTTATGCTAGAGTATATGATCATCCAATTAAATGATGAAGATGTTGTAATAATGAAATTCTAGAATTAGTGTGATAGAAATAACTCAGTTTTACAATTTTTCAGGAATAACACTGGTATTTCTTGTTAATTTTACTTAAATCCATGCTTCCTGTTACAGTGTATTGCCTCTACTGTGATCTATGTCAAGAACATTAATCATGTTATTATTCCTTGCATTTATTTTACCACATTCAGGATGAGAGCATATGGATGAATGTCAAAGTCTTTATAGATCTTATGAGTTAATATTCAGATCATTTCAACATTAAATTCCCCTTTATTGTTGAAAATAAACAATTGAGTGGAGAACAAGGAGTACTGGAAAATCAAAGTTGTATAGACCCAAATCCATGATAAATGACAGAAATGATTGTACAATTATACTTTTTCTCTGATGCTGGAAAGCATACATAAAAATTTACTTAGGAAAGGAGGCTTAAGTGTAGTCACTCAGCTGCGTCTGACTCTTTGGGACCCCATGGACTATAGCCGTCCAGGCAATCTGTCCATGGAATTACCCAGGAAAGAGTACTGGAGTGGGTAGCCATTGTCTTCTCCAGGGAATTTTCCCCGACCCAAGGAGTGAACCCAGGTCTTCTGCATTGCAGGCAGATTCTTTACTGTCTGAAATTTACTGGGAACATGCAGAGTGTGGGTAAAATGATTAAATCAAAATAATTTCAAATATATTAAACAAAAAACCCCTCAAATTTGAGGTTGCTTAGATGTGATTCTGTGATGATGACTGTAACAAGAAGAATGTTAACAGATGGGAATGTTTTAAAATGTTAAATTGAGTTTGAACATCTCTTTATTTTTGTTACTATCTCATAACATCAGGAAAGTCTCAAAGTAACTAAAGGGCCATTGGGACTTCATTGCCACTATGGTGTCTGTGCCTTTTCATAGTTTAAAAGGAATGTCAGTCTTGTGTGTATGCTAAAGGACTCCAGGTGGCTCTGGCCTCAGGATAAAACTGTGAAGCATAAACAGTAAGAGGGTTCCACTTACCCCTCTCAGATCTGTCAGTTCCATCTATTGCAGGATGACAAATATCCCTCTGTCCCAGGGCAGTTGATTTAATACATTCTTACGGAGTCCAAATTGTTGTCAAGGAAAGGGTTTCATTTTCTCTTTTCATTATTTGATGAGGAGAAGTAGAGTCTATTATGAGGTGTAGTGTAAGATTCCAAAAGCACATTTTATTTATCTGAATGTTATAAATGATCTAGGATTCTTCAGCTGAACATTTCTATGACTGCTTCTGTAAATGATCTGTTGTAAGAAAGAGGGGAAAAACAAAAAACAGGCTTCACAATATTAAGGATTTTCCTAAAATGTCCCTAGTCTTGATGTGTGCTTGGACATTTTCTTAGATTAAATAAAGAGTGTGGTGAGTGAACATCCAAGCTGTTAATTTTCTGGGCTCTGCATTGGCTAAAGATGGTAAAGCAAGATGTTGGGAAAATTTTCAACAGCTTCCGGGGATGCTGGTTTGTCCACAGCCCACTCTTTGGACTGCAACACAAATTATCTGATTTTTCCAACTACATCCTTGAATTTTGTTCAGTTTTGTTGTTGTTGTTCAGTTGCCAGGTCGTGTCGAACTCTTCACAACCCCATGGACTGCAGCACACCAGGCCTCCCTCTCTCCCACCATCTCCTGGAGTCTTCCCAAGTTCATGTCCATTGCATCGGTGATGCCATCCTACCATCTCATCTTCTGTTGAGCTCTTCTCATTCTGCCTTCAATCTTTCCCAGCGTCATGGTCTTGAGCAACGAGTCGGTTCTTCGCATCAGGTGGCCAAAGTATTGGAGCTTCAGCTTCAGCATCAGTCCTTCCAATGAGTATTCAGGGTATATTTCCTTTAGGAGTGACTGGTTTGATCTATGTTAGTATATGTGTAAAAGATACTATAACCTCAGGTACTTTCCAGAATTCCATACCTTCTCTGGTTCAGCTTTGCCAACTAGATTTTTTTTTTTAATTGAATACAGGAGTATTAAAAGGAGACAGAAAGCACTGTCAATGTGATAGAATCTGCAACTCCTACTGTGTGAATGCCTTCACACAAACCCCCACTCAGACAAGGCTCTCCTCCTCTTAAACCCATGAAGACCCACAGATTTACATCTTGACTCATGAATCATTTTTTTTTCACCATGTCTTCTCTTTCCTGAAACCTTTCCCACCCCCCTCCCCATCTGCCCCTCTAGGTTGTCACAGAGCACTGGATTGAGCTCCCTGTGTCACACAGCAAATTCCCACTTACTGCCAACACTTTCTAATGCTATATGCAAGAATAAACTCAAAACAGACTAAAGATTTACATGTAAGGCCAGAAACTATAAAGCTCTCAGCAGAAAACATAGTACTCTCTTTGACAAATATCACAGCAAAATCTTTGACCCACCTCCTAGAGTAATGGAAATAAAAACAAAAGTAAACAAATGGGAGTTAATTAAACAAGAAAGCTCTGCACAGCAAAGGAAACAATAAACAAGATTAAAAGACAACCCTCAGAAAGGGAGAAAATAACTGCAAATGAAACAACTGACCACGGATTAATCTCCAAAATATACAAGCAGCTTATGCAGGCAACCAGATTTTAGACTTGCCTTATCAAGGTTTATGTTTTTCCATGGTTGCCCAACATGTACATATTATATTCATATTAATTATACACTTAATAAATGCCTAATAATCTGTTGTTTTAAGAGTACAACAGAGATTTTAAAGGAGTGGAAGGTGGTATATGTGAAGATACAACCACCATTCCTGTAGAGTGCTGCTTCTTACACTTTATCTGGTGTGAAGACAAGAGAAATCTGAAGACAGATTCACCTGCTTTTTATTTTAGAAAATGTTATATTTGATTAATTATTAAGAACTTATCATGGGCTTCCCTGTTGGCTCAGATGGTAAAGAAACCACCTGCAATGCAGGAGACCTGGGTTCGATCCCTGGGTCGGGAAGATCCCCTGGAGGAGAGCATGGCAACCCACTCCAGTATTCTTGTCTGGAGAATCCCAGTGGACAGAGGAGCCTGGCAGACTCCAGTCCATGGAGTCACAAAGAGTTGGACGTGACTGAGTGCCTAAGCACACAGATTGAGAATTCATAATGCCATTATCTTAGAATTTAGAACATTCTCAAGTTAATAATACAGGTGACCCTTGCACAACACAAAGGGTTTATGGGCATATTCTTCCTTCACCCCACTCCACTAGCAGAAGTTATGAGTAGAATTCATAGTCTGTTCTCCTTACCTTAGCTCCTCCTCATCTTTTTCCAACTAAAAAGTGTTAGTCACTCGGTCATGTCCAACTCTTTATGACCCCATATATTATGTAGCCCACTAGGCTCCTCTGTCCTTGGAATTTTCCAAGCAAGAATACTGGAGTTGGTAGTCATTCCCTGCTGCAGGGGATCTTCCTGATCCAGGAACAGAACCCAGGTCTCCTACACTGCAGGCAGATTATTTACCATTTGAGACACCAGAGAAGTCCCCAAGTTTACACATCCATGGATTAAAAATTCTCCCATTAAGTGGAACTGGGCAGTTCAAATCCTTGTTGTTCAAGGATCAGTTGTACATAATAGTACTTTTATCATGTATATGGTGTGTTGTTTTCACATGGTAAGCAGAAAAATTAATATATGAGCACAACTCCTCTAATTACTCAAAGCTTATTCAACTGGTGAGTCAAACATGGTTTTAAGTTTTGTCAACTGTCATATCTTCTCTTTGTACTTGTTAACATGAAATACTGGACTGTTATTTATTTTATTTGAAAGATAATTCAGAGTTTAGGTATGTATATTCACAAACCATGATACCCAAGTAGCTCAACTGAGTTTATTGGAAACTCAAGAAAGTTTGGTTGTATTTTGTTTGGTTTTGTGTGTGTATATATGTGTGTATACTCAGTCATGTCCGACTCTTTGTGACCCCATGAACTATAGCCTGTCAGGCTCCTCTGTCCAAGGGACTTCTCCGGCAAGAATACTGGAGTGGGTTGCCATTTCCTTCTCCAGGGGATCTGCCCAGACCAGAGATTGAAACAGTTTTCTACATTGGCAGGAGGATTCTTTACCACTGAACAAATGGAGAAGCCACCAAAAAGGGAAAGTTTAAATAGTGCTAAAATATTTGAGATTTCATTTTTATTTTATCAAGTGTATAGAGCAAGGGTCAGTAAGCTACCCTTGAGACAAAGCTGACTTGCTGTGTGTTTTTGTTAATAAAACTTCCTGGGTTCACAGTCATGCCCGTTTGTTTGTGCTGTCCACGAACGCTTTCATACTACAATGACTTGAGTTGAGAAACTGGGAGCGAAGTTACGGGGCCTGCAGAGATGAATATATTGCCCAGTTGGCTCACTGCAGTAACAAGTGTGCCAAGTCATGAATTAAACGATTTATTAATTAAACTTCAGCAAAAGCTCTAGAATTTTTGACTTGTATGAATGAAATATTCAGGCTTTTAGCTGAATATAGATTGAGGATATAGATTTATCTTTATTTGGACTAGAAGACATACTAGAAAAATCAGCAAATTGCATAATAATTTCATCTAGGCTATCAGTAATATTGCTATGATACAGACATTTAATTGGAAGAGCTAACCTGTACAGGGATCTCACAGCTCACAATTGCCAACCACTGGTTTACATCCTTTATCTGTACTTTTTAATTTAAGCACTCAATCAATCCTTTCAGGTATCCTCACTTTACACAAGAGGAGTCAGTGGTTAGAAAAGGTAGAGAACTTGGGAATAGTCACATAGTATCGGCAGAGCTGAATTTAAACTCAGGAAATATTTGCCCCAGAATCCACATTCTTATCTATTACACTCCATCTATGTAGCATATGTGCTCATGTAAGATTTTATTTGTTGCCATAGAGCATATTAATTTTATTATTATATACTCTCCATATTAATTTTACTTGTATATAGACCATGACTAATGCTTTAATGGCCCATGTTTAAACAAAGAGGGCCTCTCTGTACCTGTAACTATGGAAAATAGTTGCTAGAATGTGTTTCATGTTATCTGCTCATTGTTTGAAATACTGTAATCTTAGACACAAATAGAGAATAGTTAACTAAGTAAATATCCTTGAACATTGTGCTGAAGATAGTTTCAATGTATTCCTTTTGAGACAAGGGTGAAAAAAAGAAAGGGATCTTGGTTGAGAAAATGAAGTAAAAGGATACAATTAAATAAAATTATAGGTAGGACTTTATGTAATCATCTCACTGAAAATTACAGGGTTTCACCAACCTGTGTAAAGGAACCTTTTACCAGAAATGTTTTTTCAACTTCTCTTTGGTAGTATATTAACAGTTATACAGTGGTAATGTGATCCAGAATTGAAATAATTATGGTGTAAATTTAGGCTAAAAATACACATTCACTCCAGGTATTTGGTAAGTAAGGCAAAAGAAAGGTGTAAAATTTAAAGGCTTCAGACCTCCTTTTCACTTTGTGGCTTGGCTTTAGCATTTGAGATTTTTTTCCCCAGGTTACTATGAGGATTTGATCTCCTTCTTTAAGGAGTTTAGTGACTCTCACAGTCAGTATCCCATGGTGTTACTATACACTTCAAACTGAAATATTTTAAACTACTGAAATTATGAACTAATTAGGCAATTAACAGTAGGAAAGTAGATTTTAGAAGTTTTCAGGCAAAGTAGTGACTTAGAAAAGACAATCTGTGTACTTAGTCTGAGTGGATGGAAAATCAAAATAACATATATTAGTCTCTCCTTTCTCTCTAGTAATTCATCACCCAAAACATCTCACCACCGAACACTCTTCCATAGTGTGAATATAATTGTACAATTATTTAGAGATCAAAATCTTTAAACAACAGGGAAAATAAGAAATTTTTGTATTAGAAGAGGTAACCCAGGTAGTTCCCGTCGTCCTGCTTGAGTCTGTGGTTGTTCAGTCCCTAAGTTGCTTCCTACTTTTTGTGACCCCATGGGCTGCATCATGCCAGGCTCCCCATCCTTCACCACCTCCCAGAGTTTGCTCAGATTCAGGTCCATTGAGTCAATGATGGCATCCAACCATCTCGTCCTCTATTGACCCCTTCTCCTCTTGCCCTAAATCTTTTCCAGCATCAAAGTCCTTTCCAATGACTTGACTCTTCACATCAGGTGACCAAAGTCTTGGAGCTTCACCTTCAGCATCCGTTCTTCCAATGAAAATTCAGGGTTGATTTCCTTTAGGATTGACTGGTTTGATCTCCTTGCTGTCTAAGGGACTCTCAGGAGTCTTCTCCAGCACCACAATTTGAAGGCATCAATTCTTCAGTGCTCAGCTTTCCTTATGGTCCAACTTTCACAACCTCATGTGACTACTGGAAAAACCATAGCTTTGACATTCTGAACTTGTTGGCAAAGTGATATCTCTGCTTTTGCACATGCTGTCAGCTTTACCCCCAAAGAGCAAACATCTTTTAATTTCATAGCTGCAGTCACTGTCCACAGTGATTTTGGAACCCAAGAAAATAAAATGTCACTGTTGCCAATTTTTCCCCATCTATTTGCCATGAAGTGGTGTGACTGGATGCCATGATCTTACTTTTTTGAATGCTGAGTTCTAAGCTAGGTTTTTCATTTGTCTCTTTCACCCTCATCAAAAGGCTCCTGGTCAGATCAAAACATATCAATATGTCCTGTATTCCCACCCATCTTCTCTCTTCATCTTTGGTATCTTCTCTTACTGACGCATGTCCAGTCCTGAAAGACCAATTCCATTGTCTTCTCCCTTTTTCAAGAGCTTTGCTACTTTGGCTGTTACCATGTTTCTGAACCATCACCCTCTCCTTTTCTAAAGGATCTTTCATATCACACACACAGAACACATAGAAGTCGCTCAGTAGTGTCTGACTCTTTGTGATCCCATGGACTGTAGCCCACCAGGCTCCTCAGTCCATGGGATTTTCCAGGCATGAATACTGGAGTGGGTTGCCTTTTCCTTCTCCAGGGGATCTTCCTGACCCAGAGATTGAACCCAGGTCTCCTGCATTGTAGGCAGATGCTTTACCATCTGAGCTACCAGGGAAGTCCTTTCATATCACAACCAACCTTATTTCCAACTTTTAAAAAAGTATGGCAAAACCAATACAACATTGTAATGTAATTAGCCTCCAATTAAGATAAATTTAAATTAAAAAAATAAAAAGTCTTGATCTTCAATTACTTTTTTTTAAATTACATTAAATTTAATTTTATTTTATTTTTTTTAACTTTACAATATTGTATTGGTTTTGCCATATATCAACATGAATCCGCCACAGATATACACATGTTCCCCATCCTGAACCCTCCTCCCTCCTCCCTCCCCGTACCCTCCCTCTAGGTCGTCCCAGTGCACCAGCCCCAAGCATCCAGTATCGTGCATCGAACCAGGACTGGCGACTCATTTCATATATGATATTATACATGTTTCAATTACTTTTTCAGTTACTCTACCATTGCTTCAGTTACTCTACCATACTCGTTTTTCTCCAGTGAAATATTGAATCATCCCATCTCTTTTTCACACATTAAATAGGCACATAAGCACCTCCTCGAAGCCAGGGGCAGAAAGAGAAGCCAGATTACAAGGCAGGATGATTCTGAGAACTGGAAAACCATCAAGGACCAGGACTTCTTTCTGTCAGTATCTTGTTTTGTGTTGCCTCTATGTCTGTTTCTTTTCTTAGATGTGTTTAAAGTTTCCTTCCCCCCCCCATAACTCAGTTGGTAAAGGATATGTCTGTAATGAGGAGACCCCAGTTCAATTTCTGGGTCAGGCAGATCCACTGGAGAAGGGATAGCCTAACTACTCCAGTATTCTTGAGCTTCCCTTGTGGCTCAGCTGGTAAAGAATCCACCTGCTATGCAGGAGACCTGGGTCCAATCCCTGGGTTGGGAAGATCCCCTGGAGAAGGGAAATGCTGCCCACTCCAGTATTCTGGCCTGGAGAATTCCATGGCCTATACAGTCCATGGTGTCACAAAGAGTTGGACACAACTGAGTGACTTTCACTTTCACTTTTTTCCACTTTCTCTCTATCAAACAACAATGAGGTATAGAGAAGATTTTTGGAAATATTTTGCCTGTTAAAATAGGTAAAACTCTTGGCCTGGACTTTTTTAAGAAAACCCACCTTGTAGACCAACAATATGCCTCAAGGTTTCTGAAATAGGATCTGTGTGTTTCCTCTGAAGATGTCCCTAAGCAGAAACTGGCTAGAAAGGGACCTATGTCTTATTGCAGTTATTTATGTCTTCAAAAGACCAGCTTTTATGTACCATTTTTCAGAGATTTTTTTTCATAGATTTTCATATACAATATAATATAAGCAAGAACCCTGAAGGCTCAGAGGAAAATATACAGTATATTTCATCGAAATGAGACATATAGTGCTGAGCTACAAAGATTTTTATCAGCAAGATGATTGTTAGATGGAAGCATTCCACAAAAATAGACAGATCATCCTGCACTTAATGGCTTACCTCCAAATTGACTTTGCTTATTGTTGATAAACATCCTTTAACAGATTCTCTAGCATTATGTTAAATACATAGACTCTGCATCTAGAAAACATGTGGCTTCACATTCTTACCTTGCCACTCAGTAGTTATATTATTTGGGGCAATAATAACCCTTTTGTGCCTGATATTATTCATCAGTGAAAGGGAACTATATGGTAATTACTTGCATCTAGAAAAGCAGTTGTTGTTAACTATTAATATCACTTGTCACTCTATATCTGAAAATATTAATATTATGCCTTACTATTAAATCATAATGTCATCAAATAAAATCTTAGGTTAATAGACTATTTCCCTCAGAATTTTACAGACAGTATTATATGCTTTTCCAGCATCTTTGTTGCTAACAAAAATCTGCCACAATAGTTAGCAGTAAATATGTCTTGTTTTCCTTTGGTGGGTTTAATGATTTTCATTTTCTTTTTAAAAATACATGCAATATATTATTTAATATGATGGTGAGGTAAATTACATATATACTGTTGTCCTTTTTTGTTGTAGTAAGAAATCTTAACATGTGATCTATCCTCTTAATAATTTTTTTAGTGCAAAATATTGGTTTGTTAGTTACAGGCATTATGTTTATAGCTGATCTCTAGAAATTGTTCAGTTTTGCATAAATGAAACTTTATATCCATTGAACAATTCTTGATTTCTCCCTCTTCCCAGCAACTGACAACCACCAATCTACTCTCCACTTTTATTTATTTTTTTTGCTATTTCAGATTCCTCAAATAAGTGAGATCATGAAGTATTTGCCCTTTTGTGACCGGTCTATTTTACTCTTCATTATGTCCTCCAGGTTTACCCATGTCAAAAATGGTAGGGTTTCGTTCTTTTTTTAAGGCTTAATACTAAGATTCCATTACATGTATATAATACTTTTCCCTTATGCATTAAATGTCAGTTGAAATTTGGATTGTTTCCATATCTTGACTATTGTGAATAATGCTGAAATGAACATGAGAAGATATTTCTTGAAGACCCTAATATAAATTATTTGGAAATAGACCCAGAGATGAGTTTGATAAAAATGATAGTTCTATTAATTTTTCTGAAGAAATCCTATACTGTTTTTCCATGGGCTTTAACAAGGATTTGCAGTCTTCATTACATGACATTTAATAAATTGTTATAGAAGCATAATTATTTCTGTTTTCTCCCATTTCCAAAGGCTTGCTGCTACTGCTGCTAAGTCGCTTCAGTTGTGTCCGACTCTGTGCGACCCCATAGACAGCAGCCCACCAGGCTCCCCTGTCCCTGGGATTCTCCAGGCAAGGACACTGGATTGGGTTGCCATTTCCTTCTCCAATGCATGAAAGTGAAAAGTGGAAGGGAAGTCACTCAGTCATGTCCGACTCTTAGCGACCCCATGGACTGCAGCCTACCAGGCCCCTCCATCCATGGGATTTTTCCAGGCAAGAGTACTGGAGTGGGGTGCCATTGCCTTCTCTGTCCAAAGGCTTAGTATCAGCCAAAGGATTTGCTAAGTGCCAATTACAAACACATGAATCAGTTCAATTCAGTCGCTCAGTTGTGTCTGACTCTTTGCGACCCCATGGACTGCACCACACCAGGCTTCCCTGTCCATCACCAACTCCCAGAGCTTGCCCAAATACATGTCCATTGATTTGGTGATGCCATCCAACCATCTTATCCTCTGTCATCCCCTTCTCCTCCTGCCTTCAATCTTTCCCAGCATCAGGGTCTTTTCCAATAAGTCAGTTCTCTGCATCAGGTGGCCAAAGTATTGGAGCTTCAGCTTCAGCATCAGTCCTTCCAATGAGTATTCAGGACTGATTTCCTTTAAAATGGACTGGTTTGATCTCCTTGCAGTCCAAGAGACTCTCAAGAGTCTTCTCCAACACCACAGTTCAAAAACATCAATTCTTTGGCTCTCAGCTTTCTTTGTAGTCCAATTCTCACATCCATACATGACTACTGGGAAAACCATTGATTTGACTATATGGACCTTTATCAGCAAAGTAATATGCTGTAATTTGCTTTTTAATATGCTGTCTAGGTTGATCATAGCTTTTTTTCCAAGGAGCAAGTGTCTGTTTAATTTCATGGCTGCAGTCACCATCTTCAGTGATTTTGGGGCTCCCAAAATAAAGTCTGTCACTGTTTCCACTGTTTCCTCATCTATTTGCCATGAAGTGATGGGACAGATGCCATGATCTTAGTTTTCTGAACGCTGACTTTTAAGCCAGCTTTTTCACTCTTCGCTTTCACTTTCATCAAGAGGCTCTTTAGTTCCTCTTTGCTTTATGCCATTAGTATGGTATCTTCTACATATCTGAAGTTATTGATATTTCTCCCTGCAGTCTTGATTCCAGTTTGTGGTTCATCCAGTCCAGCATTTCACATGGTGTACTCTGTATATAAGTTAAATAAGCAGGGTGACAATATACAGCCTTGTTTTCTTCTATTTCTTTGCATTGATCACTTAGGAAGGCTTTCTTATCTCTCCCTGATATTATTTGGAACTCTACATTCAGATGGATATATCTTTCTTTTTCTTCTTTGCCTTTAGCTTCTCTTCTTTTCTCAACTATTTGTAAGGCCTCCTCAGACAACCATTTTGCAGTTTTTCATTTCTTCTTCTTGGGGATGGTTTTGATCATGGCCTCCTGTACAATGTTATGAACCTCCATCAATAGTTCTTCAGGCACTCTATCTATCAAATCTAATCCCTTGAATCTATTTGTTACTTCCACTGTTTAATTGTAAGGGATTTAATTTATGCCATACCTGAATGGTCTAGTGGTTTTCCCTACTTTATTCAATTTAAGTCTGAATTTTGCAATAAGGAGTTCATGATCTGAGCCACAGTCAGCTGCTGATCTTGTTTTTGCTTATTGTATATAGCTTTTCTATCGTAGCCTGCAAAAAATATAATCAATATGAATGACATTATATTACAAACACATAAATGACATTATCTAAAACCTTGAGAAACTTAGCATTTTATGAGGAAGGTAAGCACCTCTGTGATTACTAGACTACACATACTTGGGGTGTGTGTGTGTGTAAGTTGCTTAGTCATGTCCAATTTTTTGCGACCCCATGGACTGTAGTCTGCCAGGCTCCTCTGTTAATGGAATTCTCCAGTCAAGAATACTGGAATGGGTTGCCGTTTCCTTCTCCACACATACTTAGTAAACTTGGAAAATAAACTCCTGGACACTGCAGTAGAAAAGTACAAATATAAAAGAAGTAATGGAAAATGTTGCCTATAACAGTTAAGGAAGATCTCACTGGCTCAAATTTTTAATTTTTATTCCTTATCAAGTACTCTTCCTTTTAATATTTTGGGTGATGACACAGAAAAGACAGACCAAACACTTCTGTTGCCTACTGAAATGTGATGGTTGTCTCCAGAAAAAAAACACATGTGTGCTTGTTTGAGTTGTGAACTAATCTAAATGCTCTTCTCATGGAGCAACTTTTTCATCTGAAAAAAGAACCGAAAAGCAAACGATGACTTTTTAGACCTGAATTCCTGACAGACATTTCTCAAAAATGAACAAGATGAGACTATTACTCAAGGAAAGTAACTGAGAGCATTTGAGGCCAATAATAAAATTTGAACTTTCAAGCATAGTTAAAATTTTGGAAAATGTATGTTGATTACTCTCAGTTTCCAAAAGTTTAAGGACTTTCCTAGTGAGATTACCAGTGATGTTGACAAATGTGATTTTTGATATTACGTGAAGAAATGTGTTAATATTTGGACAGTCAGTATAGCTGAAAGATCTGATGATTTGTAAATGATCATTGCATGGTGTTAACAGAATCTCTCAATGGGCAAAAGACCTATTTAAGCTACAAAAGCACACTATTTTAAAATCACTAATAGATTTTAATGAAGCAGAGTGCAAACAGTTAATTGATATGATTTCAGGTTTCATATTGCAACTAGTCATTGTGAATTTTGGTGTGGTAACAAAAGAAATATCCACAATTATGTGAAAGACTATTAACATTCTTTCTTGCCTATTAGATATCTATGTATTTCTTCATTTACTTTAATCAAAGCCACGTATTGCAACAGACTGGTTGCCAGGCATTAAAGAGATTTTCAAAAATGCAAAATTATATTACTCTGTATTACTCTTTTGACTACTATTTTTTATTTTGTAATATATAGATTTCTTGTTATTTATGTTAATATGTCATAGGATTATTATTTTGAAATAAATTAATAAAAATACTTGCCTCAGTTTTAATAATTAATGCAGCAAATATTGAAACATAAATCACCAAGAGTTCTTTTTGGTCCTTAACAATTTTTTATTCATTGTATAGGATCCCTGATAATAAAAGTTAAAAATCTGTTGACTTCCATAACATTACATATAAGGTTTTGTTGCCAAGGCTGCTAGTTCCTCCATTCCTGTTATCCATGTAAACACACTGAAACTGGAAATCACTTTACATTCAAAATATTTTTTTGGAACTGAAACAATGTGAGATTATGACTACATTTTTTTTTTGCTACCTGATAGATGGCCATTTAAATTTAAGTATTAGTATTCTGTTGTACCTGTACTCTGGTTGATGTCAAATTCTATGCTTCTGTTTCAAATGTATCCATTGAAAAGTTTCAAGGACCAGCTTTATTGACTTCTGAATGACTTTAAATTGTTGATGTGATATTATATGTAAGTGACAGAAGTGATATATCAAATTTGGTAAACCTAAATATGTGATTTGGTGGCTCAAATGGTTAAGAATCTGCCCATAATATGGGAGCCCTGGGTTTGATCCTTGGGTCAAGAAGATCCTCTGGAGAAGGAAATGGCTACCCACTCTGGTATTCTTGCCTGGAAAATCCCATGGACAGAGGACCATGGTGGTCTACGGTCTGCGATACTCAAAGAGTAGGATACGACTGGGCAACTAACACCTTTTTTTTTTTTTTTCCAAATGCATGATTGCTAATTTAGAATAATATTTCAACATATGTTTGAAACTTAATGAATTTTTGTTTACAGCCCAACAAACTATAGGTTGGAATATATGGAACTGCAGAAAGGAAACTGTTAGGTATGAAATATATCATTTTCCCCTCTGACTCTTACTTGAGATTCTTTCAAAGGAATGACAATATATAAAGTATGTGTAATGAATCATGTTGAACATTACAATGGTAAATTCAGAAGCAAACAAAAATTATGAAATGATATGTAAATTGATCAATTGGTTCAGCATAAAAAGTACATAAATTATTGGAGGCTAGTATAACAACATGCAGAATAATTCTTTCAATTCCCAAATATTTTGGCTAGTGAAGAAATAAATCATTCCATATTAAAGAATATATAGTAATTTTCTGCTCTCAAGGAAAAATAACAAAAATATATATCACAAGCACAACAATAAAGTTTCCCCAGAGAGGGATCATTTTTCAGAGACTAAAACTGTAATTGATTTTTAAAAATCAACCAGGCACATGGAGAGCAAAAATGCAGAAAGAGGTGATCATGATAGATGGTTATGTATGTGCCTCCCATTAAATCTGTATTTGAAATAACCTAGATAAAGGTGGACATTTTTCTCCTTAATATTTTTTAGTTCTATATTTTCACTTTACCTCTTGTTTGTACAGCTTATAATGTGTGCATTTAAGGGGAAGCTTTGCATCCAGGTTTCAATGTGAAAAGATTATACATTTTCTATTTTTAGCATGTTAAAAGTAGCAGCATGTCAGCTAGAATGAAAAGAAAAAGGCAGCCGTGTGTTGTATGGGTAACAGCTGTGTCAATGCCCTGCAGCAAAAAGATCACCAGGAACTTACCTGTAGCTGAACAAGTTGGTTTCTCACAAATTGAAACAAGGGAAAATGCACACCATGGGCCACTCTGGAGTGTCTCAGCAAGAAGGTTTTACAAGGATTTGGGCTTGAGCTGAATGATCCTTGGGAGGGTTTAAGGAAGTGGGGCTTTGCTATGAATTGTATGCTGTCATGATGTGAGGCTACTGCTGTGATCGGGTATCTTAATAAACTTTATCTAGAAGAAAGAAAGACTAAACTGAAGTATATACACTACTGGTTAAAAAACAACAGCCAGTATAAGGAGATGTTTGGTACTTTTTTTCATTTGGACAACATCCATGTTTTCTTTCGTGTGTGTGTGTATTCATCATGGTCACAAAGTGGCTTTGTCTGATAATGATATCCTGTGAAATCGTTAATGTTCAAGAGGAGAACACTGATACCTAGCAGTGGATCCCAGACAGCTTGCAGGAATACCAAGACTTGGCTCATCTATCTATACATCCAACTTTTCTTAGATAACCATAGATACACATAGATGATTTTCCAACTTAATTTAGTTTCTTTTCTTAATTTCTACCACATTAGAAAAAAATTAACTTATTAATATAATTTCTTCACCTCCCTCACACAGAGCTAAGTTTTCAGAAAGCATGAGTTTGGAATAATGAAGAGATTGTTCCATGAAAACTACTTCCAGATTTCTGTTACACAAAGGTACTGTTGAGTGGGTTCTTAATAAATTCTTGGTTAACATTGAGCAGAAGTTTTATATATATGAAGATTCTAAGAAAAATCTTCCAAGTTCTTGGAAGTGATAGAAGTTGTGGCTAGAGCTGAGAATTCAAAGGAGGAAGCAAAAGTCACAGGGGCCACTGAACTTGGCCATTCTCTAGCCCAGACTTTCTTACAAATAACTCATCACTGTGTTATCATGACTATACACTCTGTGAGGCAGACGCTTGATCTAAAAGGAAGACTTGTATCCCCAGGTAACTATCATCTCTGTAGTTGGAAACTTCAGAAAGTTATCATTAGAAGGAACAGTGATTTTTCTGCTCTTTGGAAAATAGTTTATTACTCACCCTCCATACTCTCACCCTTCAACCATGGTTGTCCCAACCATCTGTTGGAACAATGCTAACTTTCTCTTGTTCAAGTAACCAGGGCTTAAGAACATTATACTTTCTAATTTTTCTATGTATGTAACACATCTGTGCATTTTGTTCTTTCATTCATGGTACTAAGGACTTTTGATCACTCTTTAATAATAACACCCAAATCTATGTATTTGTTTATAAAAGGGTGGCTTTGTAAGTGGATCCTTCTCATAGATAGTCTACAGCAACTTTAGAATGGAGTTATTTGCTCTTGATAATAAAAAGAACTGTGAGGGACTTCCCTGATGGTCCAGAGATGAAAGCTTCACCTCCCAATGCAGGGAGTGTGGGTTTGATCCCTTGTTGGGGAGCTAAGATCCTGCACGCCTCTGGGCAAAAAACCCAAAACATAAAACAGAAGCAATATTGTAACAAATTCATGAAAGATTTTAAGAAAAATTCACCAAAAAAAACCCAGTGAAAATCAACTTTCATAACATTTAGATTTCTAAAAGATGTATTTAAAGCAAAACTGTATGCATGAAATTAGGTTCCCCATTTGACTATATTGGACTGAATGCATTCCTCTAGAACCCAGTGCGTGTGAATGCATAGAGGGAAGGATAAACAAAAAATTCGATTAAAAATTAATGAGATCTACATTTTGTTTGCTTTTTAATTTAGCTCTTGTAATATAATTTTTGTAAAGCTTATGTTAACT
Organism: Bos mutus; assembly: GCF_027580195.1. Classification (NCBI taxonomy): domain Eukaryota; kingdom Metazoa; phylum Chordata; class Mammalia; order Artiodactyla; family Bovidae; genus Bos; species Bos mutus. The sequence goes on from NC_091636.1 coordinate 59,856,576, forward strand.
TCCAACTAGAACTGAGGTCCCAATTTGAGATTCGGCGACATGAACAGAACATTCAAATGAAGTCAATACAGTATTGAAGTTTTGGATTAGTTTGAGAAGACTTGCTAATTTGGAGAATTTTTCAAACAATCACATTATGAAAGTTATAATCAAGATGTGAAATCCAAAGTCAAAGATAATCATCCTTTACTGCAGAAATGTCAAACATGAGCTGAGTGGTTTAGATGCTAACGTCTCTTCTTCCTTGGTATTTAACCTTGAATAAATCCTCTTAAACATATGTTTTAAAGTCTTCAGAGTAATTGAGCTACTCTCAGTGAGAAGCACAGTTTGTACCCTGTTGTATTCTCTGGCTGGGTGCCTGTTCAGGTATTTTCTCTCAAGTTTTGGACCAAAATGGAATCTCTGATGCTTCAATAAGTTTGGAGAGAAAAATGTGATCAGGAACATAAGGATATGGGTCAATTTGGTTAGAAGACCAAAAGCAACAGAAGCAGGCTCAATTCATTTCATGTTTGTTTGTTGCTTTTGAAATTATTCCCTATTCATTGCATTTTCCAATAGTTTTGATTCAGAAAGAAAATATAAATACTGCTTTAAAAATTTTGTTCTCTTATTTATTTTTGAAATAAAACATTATTGGAGTATAGTTGATTCACAATGCTTTGTTAGTTTCAGGTGTAAAGCAAAGTGATGCAGCTATATACATACATATCTCATCATCTTTTTTTTAGATTATTATTTCATATGTGAAATATTGGTTTTAGATTTTCAACATGTTGAATACTCAGGAGCTCTCCATTTTTTCCCAAGAACTAAAATATGCCCAGTATTTGAAGGAGGTCTGATTATTCAGGCCAGACAAGACTAAATATATTAAATAAAAGGAAACCTAAATAAAAGCTCAGGAAACAAAAAGAAAGAAATATTGACTGATTTTCTTGTTGTTCAATCATTAAGTTGTGTCTGACTCTTTGTGACTACAAGGACTATAGACTATCAGGGTCCTCTGTCCTCCTATCTCTTAAAGTTTGCACAAATTCATACCCAAAGAGTTGGTGATGCTATCCAACCATCCCATCCTCTGTCACTTCCTTTTCCTTTGGCCTTCAATCATTCCCAGTATCAGAGTCTTTTCCAATGAGTGGCCTCTTCCCATCAGGTGGCCAAAGTATGGAAGGAAGCTTCAGTTTCAGCATCAATCCTTTCAATGAATATTCAGGGTCAATTTCCTTTAGGATTCACTGCTTTGATATCCTTGCTGTACAAGAGACTCTTAAGAGTCTTCTCCACACCACAGTTTGAAAGTATAAATTCTTCGGGCCTCAGCCTTCTTTATGGTCCAACTCTCACATCCATACATGACTACTGGAAAAACCATAGCTTTGACTATACAGAGTTTTTTCTGCAAAATGATATCTCAGTCAGTGATGACTGACATTCTAGACAAAATTAATAGCATTAAGACAACAGAAAAGAATGCATGCCTGTGTTTGTCATTTGAAGGGCTGTCTAAGGCTATGGTTTTTCCAGTAGTCATGTATGGATGTGAGAGTTGGACTATAAAGAAGGCTGAGCTCCGAAGAATTGATGCTTTTGAACTGTGGTGTTGGAGAAGACTCTTGAGAGTCCTTTGGGCTGCAAGGAGATCCAACCAGTCCATCCTAAAAGAAATCAGTCCTGAATATTCATTGGAAGGACTGATGCTGAAGCTGAAGCTCCAACACTTTGGCCACCTGATGCGAAGAGCTGACTCATTTGAAAAGACCCTGATGCTGGGAAAGATTGAAGGCAGGAGGAGAAGGGGATGACAAAGGATAAGATGGTTGGATCGCATCACTGACTCAGTGGAGATGAGTTTGAGTAAACTCTGGGAGTTGGTAATGGACAGGGAGGCCTGGTGTGCTGTGGTCCATGGGGTCACAGAGTCAGACACGACTGAGAGACTGAACTGAACTGAACTGAACTAGTCATGAAAGCAACATTTTAAGGATGTTATGAATATGCATGCTTTTTTTCACAGATGCATCTATTTTATCCTTTAAAATTTACATTTCACCATTTGTAAAACACTGTAGCCAGCAGAGAAATCTATACTCTCCTGCACTAATAAATATTTGTGAAGTTGGAATGTAGCGATTAGTCAATAAGCAAATGAATACCAACGTAATTCACTTGTCATCAGACTCTGGATATGAATTTCTCACAGACTGAATTGCCTGAAATTTCTCTGGTATTAGTTTTCCTTTGTGGTTTCAGAGCTCATGTATTGTCATTTTTCAGGAGCAGTATGAAGTATATTTTCTATTCAACTTTTGACCTCATTGTATTTTTCCCTTTTTTGTTAAACAAATCAATGCTTCCTTGGATGTAAGGGATTGATTTCATGGTTCACCTACTGTCCGTGACCTATATTTCAGATGGATTGTAGTTTTACCCATTTGAAAACTGTCATGCATTTATCAGTTGAGATAAAGCAAGAAAATACATGCAGATATATTAAAGACAATAGCTTTCTTTCTCTTTGGAAGAAGCATTATTTTCTCATTACTCCCTGATGGGTTATTTTCTAGGCATATTTACTTCAATTTCTGGTATTGATTACAGACTTTATGAGCTGCTGACCCATATGCCTGCATGATCAACTTCATTGTCTGTTACATTCCTAGTTCTCTGTATGCTTCTATATGGAGAACTATTATCTAGGAATTTCTCTGATGGATGAAGGTAACAACTATGAAGTATGTCCCAGAGACTTCAAAATTCAGATAAATTTGGCTCACTCTTTTCTCTGCCTAATATTTTACTTGCACATTTTCTAGACTACCTAGTTCCCTGTGTCTTTTAGTGTAGTTAGCTTTATACTTTTTGGGCTAAATCAATTAAATTGCAAACTCAGACTCAGGGGTCAAATGTTGTTTATTTTTGTGTCACCTAAATTGCCCAGACAGTGACTGACATTTGGGCACTGATGCACAAATGTTGATTGGAAAAAAAATAATGATTTTTTTCTATCTAATGAAGTTTGTTTCTATGAAATGAGGTTTGTTAAAGCAAAGTGTTCTGTTATGTGCTACCTGTCTTTCCATAGTATCTTGTGCATTGTGGTCAAGAAGTGAATATTAATGAGTGAAGTTGGTAAATTTTACTGTGATCTGCCTTTCTAAATGAGCAGTCATTAATTTTTGATTTTGAAAAGATCATTCCTTCAAAATATGTTTTCCTGATCTGCCATGAAATTTATTGTTGTTCAGTTGCTTAGTCTCATCCAACTCTTTGTGACCCCATCGAGCCCATGGACTACTACCACAAAAGAACACCAGGCTTCCCTATCCTTCACCATAGCCAGGAGCTTGCCCAAACAAATGTCCATTGAGTCAGTGATGCCATCCAACCATCTCATCCTGTCGTCACCTTCTCCTCCTGCCTTAAATCTTTTCCAGCATCAGGGTATTTTCTAAGGAGTCAGTTCTTTGCATCAGGTGGCCAAAGTATTGGAGCTTCAGCCTCAGCATCAGTCCTTTCCATGAATATTTAGGACTGATTTTCTCTAGGATTGACTGGTTGGACCTCCTTGCAGTTCAAGGGACTCTCAAGAGTCTTCTTCAATACCACAGTTCAAAAGCATCAATTCTTTGGCACTCAGCCTTATTTGTGGTCCAACTCTCCCATCCATACATGACTACCAGAAAAAAGCACAGTTTTAATTATACAGACCACCTTTGGCAAATTAATGTCTCTGCTTTTTAATACACTGTCTTAGTTTGTCATAGTTTCCCTTCCAAGGAGAAAGCGTCTTTTAATTGCATGGCTGCAGTCACTGTCTGCAGTGATTTTGGAGCCCCCCCAAAATAAAATCTGTCACTATATCTATTGTTTCCCCATCTATTTGCCATGAAGTGATGGGACCAGATGCCATGATCTTTTTTTTTTTTTTTTTTTGATTGTTGATTTTTAAGCCAGCTTTTTCATTTTCTTTTTTCACCTTCATCAAGAGACTCTTTAGTTCCTCTTTTCTTTCTGCCTAAGGGTGGTGTCATCTGCATATCTGAAGTTATTTTTGTTTTTCCCAGCAATATTGATTCCAGCTTGTGTTTCATCCAACCTGGCATTTCACAAATGTACTCTGCATATAAGTTAAGTAAACAGGGTGAAAATATGCAAACTTGACATACTCCTTTCCCAATTTGGAACCAGTCTGTTGTCCCATGTCCGGTTCTAACTATTGCTTCTTGACATACATACAGATTTCTCAGGAGGCAGGTAAGGTGCTCTGGTATTCCCATCTCTTGAAGAATTTTCCACAGTTTGTTGTGATCCATACAGTGAAAGGCTTTGGCGTAGTCAATAAAACAGAAATAGATGTTTTTCTGGAACTCTCTTGCTTTTTTGATGATCCAGTGGATGTTGACAATTTGATCTCTAGTTCCTCTGATTTTTCTAAATCCAGCTTGAACATCTGAAAGTTCTCAGTTCACATACTCTTGAAGCCTGGCTTGGAGAGTTTTGAGTGCTACTTTGCTAGCGTGTAAGATGAGTGCAATTGTGCGGTAGTTTGAGCATTCTTTGGCACTGCCTTTCTTAGGTATTGGAATGAAAACTGACCTTTTCCAGTCCTGTGGCCACTGCTGAGTTTTCCAAATTTGCTGGCATATTGAGTGTAGTCCTTTCACAGCATCATCTTTTAGGATGTGAAATAGCTTAGCTAGAATTCCATCACCCCCACTAGCTTTCTTCATAGTGATGTTTCCTAAAGCTCACTTGACTTAGGACTCCAGGATGTCTGGCTCCAGGTGAGTGATCACACCATGGTTACCTGGGTCATTGAGAATTCATTTGTATAGCTCTTCTGTGTATTCTCACCATGTCTTCTTAATATCTTCTGCTTCTGTTAGGTCCATACTGTTTCTGTCCTTTTGTCCCTATCTTTGCATGAAATGTTTCCTTCATATTTCTAAGTTTCTGAAGAGATCTCTAGTATTTCTCTTTCTATTGTTTTCCCCTATTTATTTGCATTGATCATTTAGGAATGTTTTCTTATCTCTCCTTACTATTCTTTGCAACTTTGCATTCAAATGGGTTTATCTTTCCTTTTCTCCTTTGGCTTTCACTTCTGTTCTTTAATAAACTTGAAATTGAAGACCATGAAATCATGAGACTGTCTTTAAAGTATATAACCGCAAGATCCCTGGGTCAGGAAGGTCCCCTGGAGAAGGAAATGACAACCCTCTCCAATATTCCTGCCTGGAAAATCCTATAGACAAAGAAGACTGGCAGACTACAGTCCATGAGGTTGTAAACAATTGGATATGACTGAGCACACCTGAAGAATAATTATGCTCTATCCAGTCCAACACTTCATTGTAAATATATGGGGAAACAATGGAAACAGTGACAGACTTTCTTTTCTTGGGCTCCAAATCACTGCAGATGATGACTGCAGACATGAAATTAAAAGTTGCTTGCTCCTTGGAAGAAAAGCTATGACAAACCTAGTGTTAGTGTTAGTTGCTCAGTCATGTCCAACTCTCTGATACCCCATAGACTGGGACCCACCAGGCTCCTCTGTCTATGGTATTCTCCAGGCAAAAATACTTGAGTGGGTTGTCATTTCCTTCTCCAAGTGTTCTTCCTGGCCTGGGGATCGAACCCAGGTCTCCTGCACTGCAGGCAGTCTGAGCCACCAGGAAAGCCCATGACAAAATTAGACTGTGTTTTAAAAAGCAGAGATACTACTTTGCCAACAAAGGTCCATATAGTTAAAGTTATGGTTTTTCCATTAGTCATGTATGGATGTGAGATTTGGACCATAAAAAAGGCTGAACGCCAAAGAATTGATGCTTTTGAACTGTGGTGTTGGAGAAGACTCTTGAGAGTCCCTTGGACTGCAAGGAGATCAAACTAGTTAATCCTAAAGAAAATCAGTCCTGAATATTCCTTGGAAGGACTGAGGCTGAAGTTGAAGCTCCTATACTTTGACCACCTGATGCAAAGAACCCACTGATTAGAAAAGACTCTGATGCTGTGAAAGATTTATGGAAGGAGGAGAAGGGGACGACAGAGAATGAGACGGTGGATGGCATCACTGACTCAATGGACATGAATTTGAGCAAGCTTCTGGGGATGGTGAAGGACAGGGAAGCTTGGCATGTGGAGTCCGTGATGTTGCAAAGAGTTGGAGACAACAGAGGGACTGACCAACAACAGCAAGAAATGTCTATCTATTTTAGTCTCTCTAGGTTTTGGTAAATTAAATTTCTCAAGTGGTGCTAAATTAAATTAGGTGATGGAAGTTTATTAAGCAGTTAAATCACTGTCAATATAATAAGATACTGAAACATTAGTTACTGAACATTGTCTTCCTCTTACAGAGAAACTAAAGATCTTTTATACTATTAATGAATATATTGGTGCCAAATGGAGATGTTCAAGTGGTAGAAATCCATTAAATCTTAATCAGCTAATATTCTTCATTGGAGCTTTCCTAGGCACTAAATTGATATTTTCTTTACATTCTATGTGTTCAGTTTATCAAGAGAAGACAGTAGGGGGTCAAAAACTTGTATTTCGCTGTGTCAAGACAGTTTTGGGAGTAAAAAAAGTGATATGGGTTCTACATAAGAGGTTTTAAAGGGGGTGAATGAGCTTAACCGTTAGCAAAGTGACTGCTGCTGCTGCTGCTGCTAAGTCGCTTCAGTCGTGTCCGACTCTGTGCGACCCCATAGACGGCAGCCCACCAGGCTCTGCTGTCTCTGGGATTCTCCAGGCAAGAACACTGGAGTGGGTTACCATTTCCTTCTCCATTGTGTGAAAGTGAAAATGAAAATGAAGTCACTCAGTCGCGTCCAACTCGTAGCCACCCCATGGACTGCAGCCTACCAGGCTCCTCCATCCATGGGGTTATCTAGGCAAGAGTACTGGAGTGGCTTGCCATTGCCTTCTCTGGGCAAAGTGACTAATAAATACCAATTTAGAGGAAAGTTCCTGGAAGTGAGTGAGGACTTTATCCTGGTATGTACTTTTCTTCAAATACTGAGCATGAATTCTGATAGCTGCTGGTAGTCTTGTCTACTGAATGCTGGTATCCCAGTTCTTCTCCAGGAACTGCCCTTGGCTGAGGGAAGCTCTATTTCCCAAGTTAAATTCACTTTCTGGAGTCAGCCTGTATTCAATGACTTGATGTAGGAGTAAAAAGTCATGGTGTTCTAGCCTCATTTTGAACAGGACAAGAACCTTCCCAGCTCCAGTTTCCATAATCCAATTGAATTCTCCGCTGAAAGTTCCTCACTGTTCAATCTATCTGCACAGTCCTGAAGCACTAACTACTTTCTCCTTTATAAACCACTTGCATGCAAACTTTAGACCTAGCATCTATTTCCTGGTGTGTGTGTGCATGTGTTTCTGTGTGTGTTAGTCAGTCAGTCGTGTCCAAATCTTTGTGACCCCATGGATGGTAGGCTGCCAGGCTCCTCTCCATGGAATTCTCCGCAAGAATACTGGAGTAACTTGCCATTTCCTTCTCCAGACTATTTCCTGGGAATCTTATTAAGATAATTGGTGCCAGTTATTGGCATAAGAAGGTAAGTTTCCATCCCTGAGTTGGAAAGATCCTCTGGAAAAGGGAATGGCAATCCATTCTAGTATTTTTGCCTGGAGAATTCCTCTGAGCCAGGTGGGCTACAGTGCATAGGGTCACAAAGAATTGAACATTCAGTTCAGTTCAGAGGCTCAGTCATGTCTGACTCTTTGTGACCCCATGAATCGCAGCACTTCAGACCTCCCTGTCCATCACCAACTGCCAGAGTTTACTCAAACTCATGTCCATCGAATCGGTGATGCCATCCAGCCATCTCATCCTCTGTCGTCCCCTTCCCCTCCTGCGTCCAATCCCTCCCAGCATCAGAGTCTTTTCCAATGAGTCAACTCTTCTCATGAGGTGGCCAAAGTATTGGAGTTTCAGCTTTAGCATGAGTCCTTCCAATGAACACCCAGGACTGATCACCTTTAGAATGGACTGGTTGGATCTCCTTGCAGTCCAAGGGACTCTCAAGAGTTTTCTCCAACACCACAGTTCAAAAGCATCAATTCTTCGGCACTCAGCTTTCTTCACAGTCCATCTCTCACATCCATACATGACCGCTGGAAAAACCATAGCCTTGACTAGATAGATTTTTGTTGGCAAAGTAATGTCTGTGCTTTTTAATATGCTGTCTAGGTTGGTCATAACTTTCGAACGTTACTAAACAACTATTCATATTCACTTTCATTGGCATAAGAAGGTGAGTTTATAATGGGATTTTCAAGCTGGTTTATCCAGTGATCAGTTGGCAGTGGAAGTCTCATTCCTTTGGGAATACGGAGCCCTGATGGGTGGTGGCATGTGGTTGTGGTATGAACATTCAACTTTCACTGGTGCTGAACTGCAGTGCAATAGTCGTGAAAGGTAATGTGCTGGTTGCATGATAGGTTTGGAAGATGTGGTGATTATATGAAATAGGATTGTTATTTCTGAGAATCATCAATGTATTGATGAAAGACATCCAAAGGCTCAAGATAAATAACTCCTACATAAAAGGCAAAGAATGTATGAGGCTGTTAAGACTCCCAGAGCATTTTGATCCTTCCTTATAGAAGTTAACATTTTCTGCCTTAGGGTTTAGGTCTATTTTATTCATTATTTGACTTTGTATGTGTGGGTAGTTTTTCTCTTAAAGGCAGAAACTATGCCTGCCTTAGTCTTAATTTTTCACGCGGTCCCATGTCCAATGTAGATGATTGTGACATATTATTTGAAGTTAATATTGTCACTCTTCCCATGGCTCTAAGTCAGTTCTCTGCTTAAAAATTGTCAGTTGATGTTTTATGTATAGTTTGAGTTTTGGTTTCCTCAGCCTGGCTGTCAGTACTTTCTAGAATCTGGTACCAATCTGAATTGCCGGATTTATTTCCTGCTTCATGCAATAACAACTCAGACAAACTTAACTGTTTGGTGTTCGTTGCACATGTTTGCTCTGATTTCTTTGAATCTCATTTTGACATATCTCTTGGTCTTTCTCCCCATACACTGTAGTCAGCTGGCTCTTTCCACATTCTTCATGTCAGTCTCCCATGGAATTATTCATTTTAGAGTCTGGGTGCTCATACTGTTTGGCTCTCAACAGGTCGAAACAGACTTATGTCTGGGTAAGTTTGTTAACTGACTGTATGTTTCTAGGCATGGAGATCAGTGGTAGCATGTTATGGATTAGGTCACTGAGCTAGTGCTGTGGTAGTGAGGAGCTCAGGGTCAGGAAGATAATTCTGCCATCTTTTAAACATGAGTTTTCCTGGAAAAATATACAGTGATAACTGCACGGACAGAATTAGTATTTTGAATGAAGCTATGAGAGGCTTTTCCAAGCATTTTAGGCAGCTAAGGCTATTGTGTCACATAAATATAATGTTGGGTTTCTCTGGTGGCTCAGATTGTAAAGAATCTGTCTGTAATGCAGGAGACCCAGGTTCAATCTCTGGGTCAGGAAGATCCCCTGGAGTAAGAAATGGCAACCCACTCCAATATTCTTGCCTGGAGAATCCCAAGGACAGAGAAGCCTGGTGGGCTACAGTCCACTGGAGCGCAAAGAGTCAGACACTACTGAGCAACTAATACTTTACTTCATGTGTACTTAGGAGACATAGTCTATAGCTGATTAACAGGAGAAAGAAAAGAACTGAATGAGTTAGAAAGGAACCAGATGAATTACATTTCAAAATTTCAAAGTGTGTTTTTTTCCAACCTTTAGCTACTATAATTTAATTGAGAAGTTCTTATGCAGTCAACATGAAAGGGTTACTAAGATGTAATGATAAATGTTTATTGAGTTCTTTGCAATGTACTGTCTTTCCAGTTTCTGTCCCTTGGGTCTGTATCGACTGGGCCAAGGCCTTGTACCAAGTTTTCTATATTTACATATGCTCAGAAAATCTTGTAAATTTTGATGGGAAAGCTACTTTAACATATTCAGAATGAAAGAATTTAAAATTATGATATTAAATTTTTCATGTGAGACAGATTTCTGTAGATATAAAAATGACAGGTGTTCCATGCACATGGATTAGAAAAACCTATTCAAGCTTAATTTTGAGTTCATGAATGTTATTTGGAAGGATCCCAGAGTGAAAGAAGTAAAGTCTCACGCTGTATGAATGCAAAGAGCTAAAAAAGTGAATTTGAAAGGGGTCTACACCAATTTAACTTCAAACATCTAGGTGAAAACTAAAGAATGCTATGAATATCTAGGTAAGTCTTTCCTTTGTGATAAAATATCTGGGAACTTAGAAATACTTGGCTAATTGAACATTATAGTTTTTATCAAAGTGACTGGTATCATGGTAGGATCACAAAAGTTGAGGGATAAGAGGGTTAAAGGAAATCACCTGGTTCAGCATCATTTACTCACAAGCAGAGAAACTCAGATGATACTCCCAGCCTGTGGTAGAGCTGCAGCTAGAGTCCAAGTCCCTCAGCAGTTACAATACCCTCAGTTGTTGCTGTGGTTTAATTGCTCAGTCATGTTCAACATTCTTGCAACCCTATGGACTCCAACCTGCCAGGTTCCTCTGTCCGTGGGATTTCCCAGGCAAGAATATTGGAGTGGGTTGCTACTTCCTTCTCCAAGGGATCTTTCCAAACCAGGGAGGAACCCACATCTCCTGCATTACAGGTGGATTCTTCTATTGCTGAGGCACTAAGGTAGCCCCAAAATACCCTCAATGTCTTCTCAAGTAAGTCTCTATTACATAGTTTTAACTGAGTATTTTAAGTTAGTAAAATGTGTGTGCTGATATAGTAACAGGAAACCCTGAAGACTAGCTTATTGTCTCTCAGGACACATTCATGGAAATAGGGTAGAATATGAGCCAACTTGTCAAGCAATTAGAGGCAGGCCAGCATAAGGGCCTGGTGCAAACTTCTCCATCCTTTCCCCTTAACTCTCTTCCTCTTGGCCTTTGCTCCATCTGTCTCTCTCTGCACACACACTCTCTCTCTTTCTCTGCTCCTCAGAGCCATCATGCTTGAAAGTTATTCCATATGTAGCCATGGTAGCATGTGGCTATCCTAGCCCTGCAGTTCATCACACCCACATGCTTTCATTGCCGTAATGTACTCCAGTGCCACCAAGGAGTATCCCAGCAGGAATACGGCTGGCTCTGGCCGGCCAGTTGTGTACTAAATGTGCATAGGTCCAATCAGTTATGGCAAAAATGGAGGGGACATTACTGCCTATGGAATTCACCTTTGGTTAGGGAGGAAGGAGTCAAGGAAAAAATGAATGTGGACTAGGAAGCATCCCAGAAATTATCTAATAAAACCCACTTTCTTCATTCAGTAAGCATTTATGTAGGGCCTATACCACGTGACAGGTTGCAGAGGTGAATGAAAGCGTCAACATCCGTGCCAGGACATGGAAGCAACCTGAACGTCTGTCAATAGAGGAATGGATAAAGAAGGTGTGGTACATATATACAATGCGATATTACTCAGCCACAGAAAAGAATGAAATAATATCATTTGCAGGAATGTGGATGAACCTAAAATTGTCATGCCAAGTGAAGTCAAAGACAAATAATGTATGAAATCGCTTACATGTGGAATCTAAAATAGGGTACAAATGAGCTTATTTATAAAACAGAAGCAGAATCTTGAATGTAGAAAACAAACTTACAGTGACCAGGCTGTAAGAGGGGAGGATAAATTGGGAGGTTGGTACTGACATATACACACTACTATATACAAAACAGATAACTAATAAAAACCTACTTGAATAGCCCAGGGAACTCTAGTCAATACTCTGTAATGACCTATATGGGAAAAGAGTCTTTAAAAAAAGAGTGGACACATGTATAAGTATAACTGATTTACTTTGGAATAACCCTGAAACAAATAAACATGGTAAATCAATTATACTCCAAAAACAATTTAAAAAATAGTCAGCATACCTGGCTTCATCTAAGTTACAGTCTGACTTCAAGAACACTGAGATAGGTGCTGAGGGGGTGCATATGTCAATAGGATGCATTCTCTGATTTCTGGAAAAATGTTTATATTTACAAGCTAGAACTCAAGTCTAGAAAACTAACAGTTGAAGAGATTCAATATTCTTTATAATTTCCCTTTTATGACATTACTAAATCAAATCTATCCACATTTTCAAGTACCTACTGAGTAGTGTTCTAGGCACTTCATGGGAAACAGAGGAAAAATAATATAGGTCCTACCGACTAGAAGATTAAACACTGTTGGGGAAATAATTTACTCAGAGAACAACTAAAGAATTTAAATATGTGTAATTTATGCTGGAAGCCAGAGATGCAAACTGCACTCAGAGAAAAGACAAAACGTCTCTAAGTTAGGGTCACCAAGGAAAACCATCACAGGACATGTGAACCATTGTGAATTTGAATATGACAACCATTTTATATCTTATAATTTGTGGTCTTCTCTAGTGAACCATTAAAAAATGGTATGCTTTTCTATTAGTACTAATGGAAATACATTAATCATGAATAAACGTAATCTGTAAAGCCTTGGGATGAGAAATGGTGACAGAGCCGACATAGAATTGCAAGATTGTGTGATATTCTAGTTCAGTAAGGATTCATCTCAAAGAGATTTACTGATGGATGAAGGTGGTATACCAAAGGCAGATGATGGAGATTATTTTCACAGGTTAGTGCTGAGTTACCACTTACAGAGGAATAAGTAAATATTTTTCCATTGAGATAGTTGAAAGCAATATATGGGTATTAGGCAGTATTTGGGTAAGAATAAATAACAGCAACAGAGGAGCCTGGCCGGCTACAGTCCATAGGGTCGCAGAGTCAGACATGACTGAAGCAACTTAGCATACACATATACAAGCAAAACAACATGCTCCCTGCTAGGCCTGCCTTCTGGGAAGTTAGGGGCTACCAAGGTAGCTTAGTGGTAAAGAACTCACCTGCCAATGCAGAAGACAAGATGTGGATTCAATCCCTGATTTGGGAAGATTCAGCTGGAGAAGGAAATGGCAATCCACTCCAGTATTTTTGCCTGGGAAATCCAATGGACAGAAGAGTTTGGCAGACTACAATCCATGGGGTTGCAAAAGAGTCAGACATGACTAAGCAACAACAACAAACACTTAAATGATCCTATGGTCCTTATGTTTCTTGATGCTCTTACTGGTCATTTATGATCTAAATTATAAGTAAAAAATAGCACAAAATTAGATATTATGGAACAGAAGTTGTATATTAAAATAAAAATTTATTTAACAAAAGTCTTAAGATGCCCCAGGAGTTCACTTTTCCTTACCAAGAAACATAATATAAATATATATCACATGTGATACAACATATTATTATTGTTATCTGTATCCTTTTAGAATTTGGGTTCATATTCTTCCCATTTAATAAAGCCGGTGCCATGTAACTTTAGCTATATTTTCCTTGTTAAGAATTACAAAAAAATTTTTTCCCTGGTCCTTAGTTTGTTTTCACTTAATAGCTTTGTGAGATGATTGCCTTTTAGGTAACTTTCTGGAGTTCTCAGAGTTTCCAGCAACCTACCTTGGGGACAGAAGAGGAGAAAATGCCATTACCACGACATAAGGGGACTCCTGAGGACTAGAGAGCTTAAGGCTCGTATGATCAGAAGTCTTCCAAGGAGAATGTAGTCTGGATATTGGCTGATTAACACTTGGCACACAGTCCCTAAACCCAGCATCTTGCTCTGGCTTCCCCTCCCCAAATGATGCAGCCTGAAAGTATTTTTCTGATCATTAATTACTATTCCTCCAGTGTGACTTTTATGACTAATTATCGCCTCAAAAGTAAGTCTCAGCATTCTGTAGCATGGTTATGTTGCTCCCTGGTAAGCCTTGGGCAGAGCTCAGGCTGTTGGGAGTATTCTGATTGACTGGAACAGTGAATAAAGTCATTTGCCTCCCAGTGAGACCCTCTTCTATTAAATTCATCCATGGGGATTCTCACCAACACTGCACAGACGGACAAATACTCTTCTAAATTAACTCCCTAGCCAATAATTCAGTAAAATAATAAATTATTTATAACTATTAGCTTAAAGTAACCTCTGTTGCTCTTTGCCCTTGCTGCTATGCCTTCAAAGAAATGTATTCTGTATTTAACCTGATGTGATTTAAGTCTTTTAAGAGGAAAAAATATTGAATTGTTTTCTGATTACATTTTTTCTTACTTTCTACCTATTTGTTTCTATTAACCTTAGCATGGCAGCTTCCCTGGTGGCTCAGATGGTAACGAATCTGCCTGCAGTGCAGGAGACCTGGGGTTGACCCCTGGATTTGGAAAAATCTCCTGGGGAAGGAAATGGCAACCCACTCCAGTATTCTTGCCTGGAGAATTCCGTGGACAAAGGAGCCTGGCAGACTGCAGTCCAGGGGGTTGCAGAGTCGGATGTGACTGAGTAACTAAGCACCTTAGCACATGGTAGGAGAAGTTTCTTGCTTTTTTCCTTTCAGTCCATAGTCAGAATTGTACAAATCCTGGCATCCCTCCTGGTTTCCCAGGTGGCTCAGTGGTAAAGAATCTGCCTGCAATGCAGAAGACTCAGGAGAGGAGGGTTGGATGTCTGAGTATGGAAGCACCCCTGCAAAAGGAAATGGCAACCCACTCCAGTATTCTTGCCTGGAAAATCCCACGGACAGAGGAGCCTGGCGATTACACTCTATGGGGTCTTAAAAGAGTCCAGTGAGACTCAGCAACTATACAGCAACTCTCTTCCACCTACACTTCCTACCTAGGATAACTTATCTGTGAACTTTTCTCTAACTCATTATCTGATTTCAACTCTTTCCTTTTTCTCAAGAATATAATTTTGCAGTTTTCTCATATTCTCTGTGAACTGAAACACTGACCATTGTATGACATAAATGGATATTTTGAACCAACTAACAAAGTTATAACAAATGACTCTATTGCCCTGTGTTCAACACAATTAATGCAGTGGACTATGGCCTTATGTTTATTTTACACATTTATTTTATTCATGTTATCTCAGCATAAATCTGAGGACTTCTATACATTTTATTCTTTAAAAAGAATTCAAATTAAGCAATTAATCAAATAGATTGTGAAAGAACTGTGAAGATATTCATACGATATTTTTTTGAATACTGATGAAATTCTTTAGTGAATTTTGGCTTCAGTTGAAGGTAGCTGGAAAATTAATGCTAATTAGAAATATTTGCTTATTCTCAACATTTAATCTCATACATTCAGGTCTTAAAATGTGCAAAGACAATATAAATTATATGTATAATATGACCCAGAGGACTAAATAATATTTGTGATAAATGGCTAATATAAAAATCAGACCTACATTCTATGGTCCAGGTAAAGAAGAATTAAATCACTTTAAGAAATGGAGTATTCATTCCATTAACATGATAGACAATTGAGCAATTCTGATAAAATTTAAAAATTTAAATTTCCCTGAATAAAGCTAGGTTTCAGAAACACATTTTGACAAAGTAGGAACCAAAGGTATCGTATAAAGTAGTGAAGTGAGATGTAAAGAAAACTTCACTTTATGAAATAATATTTTACCATGTTTATTAGAAGCTTCCTTTTTATTCTCTTTACTATTCTTGAGAGTAACACTTGGGCAACCCTTGAGAACATGTCTTTTCAAAATTCTGTGTGATAAAATGGAAAGTACAGACTAAGCACAGTTGTTACAAAATGAAATATGATGCTTGTCTTGAATAGAAGTATTTATGCAACTGCTTGAGATTTGAGGCTACACTAGCTTCTTTTTCATGAAAAAATACTTTTATTTCAAACAATGACTGACATGGAACGTAAGATATATTTAAAATAAAGACTAACACAATAATTATTCAGACTTGGGTGTTCAAAAGGTAGTTTCTTGAAATCATCAGGAAGATGAGGTTGCCACTTCAAGGACAATAACTGACAATATTTGTTGCCAAATGATTATGCTGGACATTTCCAGTGAAAATTAGAATTTCCCCAAGTTGGCATCCATCATCATGTGCTTGAGAGGTTTTTAGTCTCAAAGACTTTTCTGATGAGGTCATTGGTGATATTAACAAATGTGATGTCTTGATATTATATAATAAAATGCATCAACATTTTGATCACCTGTATAATTCAGTGAACCAGTACATTTCAAATGACCAATAACATCCAATAATCATGGATGTTATCCATGATTTAGTACATGGGTAAATGACTCATTTGGAGCTCAGAAAAATGAATTTAATATCAGTTCAGTTCAATCGCTTAGTTGTGTCCGACTCTTTGTGACCCCATGGACTGCAGCATGCCAGGCTTCCCTGTCCATCACCAACTCCCAGAGCTTGCTCAAACTCTTGTAGTAGAGTACAAAAAGTACATTGATCAAATTCAGATTCCACATTGCAGTTAATCTTTAAAAAACCACAACTTTGTTGTAAAAGCAAGCAAAAATACCCACAATTATCTAAAAATTGTTTAAAACACTCTTCCAGGTACGTCTGAGTGGAAGCAACAGATGGAATGCACCAGCAGATATGATAACCCTGCTGTTGTCTGTTAATCCAGACTTTAAAGAGATGTGCAAACTTGTGAAATCATTTCCCCCTCTTTTTTTGAGACGGTTTTATGGTACTTTTAAATAAAGATACATTATTTACACTAAACTCAAATGTATTTTATTGTTATTTAAATTGAATTAATAAATAAATGTATTTTAATTTCTCAGTTTTTATTTCTAATATGGTAGATAATAATATACATAATCCATGTAAACAAAAGCCTTTTGGATTCTCAGTCTCAATATGTTTTAATTATATAGTATTCCTGAAGTTGAAAAAGTATGCTTTAGAGCAGATGGTCCAGTCAGATAAGTAGCATTTCTGGGCTGTTAGATTACTTTTAAATTAATGTTTTTGAAAACATATGAAAATTTTTGTTTTCTCAAAAATCTATTTTAAACATAATTCCCTTTTCTGTGGGGAGTGAAGTTCCAGAGAAGAAAAAATAAGTAAATTTCTGTTTGGATCAATATAAAGTGAATTCAATTGTTTCAGGGAGCATTAAACTGTGAGCAATAAGTATTGTCTCTCTCTTTTGTATAAAATTTCTTTAAAATAGAATGATGAACTATGGTCCATGTAAGAGCTTATTTTCAAGTCTCTTTTCCTCCAGGGCCAATGGTTGCTCAATGCATTACAATGTCGATGAAGTTGCACAAATGAGCTCTTGTAAGACCTGATGTAATTGAAAACTTGCATTAAATTGTGCTGTCTTCCGAAATCATGGTAAATCAAGTTGAACATTTTTTTTTCTAAGTTAGATGTACTACTTGGTTTCATAAAGAGGCAATTGATCAAACAGTAGTTCAGTGAAGTTTGTAAAAAATGTTAATTCTGTTACCTAAAACATAATATCTGTAGGTGCTCTCATCTGGTTATCTGGATTATCTAGTCTACTTTGTGGTCTGTAATGCAAAACTCTCCTACTCATATCTCAAGGTTCCAGTGCAGCAAGTAAGACTGGTGATTCTTAGGAGGTGTCTGTAGCCTACAGAGAGATATGATGGCTACTTTTGTAGAAATCCACAAGAGAGCAATTAGGTCAAGTTCAGCAGAGGGAAAGCATTTTTATCAGAATACACACAAAAAATAAATCTATTTGTGAATGGTGTCTGGGAGCAGTAGGCAAGAACCTTGGGGTGATCTTAGTATACAAAAGTCACTATGCAACAGAGGGTAGCTTAAATTTGTTTGCAAAAGTGTTTCTCTTAGAAATATTCCCAAATTAAATAAAGCTCTACGTATCTTGATTGAGGAGCTCATTTGTGCCATGTAGAGTCTTCCTTCCCTGACATCTATGTGTTTCCATGGACATTCCTCACTACTCTCACTCAGCACATGCAGGTAACACTTTTATTTCTGTTTGTAAAGTTCTTATTGTAAAAAACTTAACTTAAAATCTACAAATTCTGAGAAATAATTCTAAATATCTTATAAGTAAATATCAAATATAACTGTTTGCTTCTATTTTCTCTTTCTTTAAACATAAGGGTATTACATTATGCATATTATTATTTAACTTTTTTTCTTTAAAATAAATTCTGAAGCTCATTCTCTATTATTAGTAGCTTTCCACAGAGTTGAGATCAGATTTTTATTTAAGAACATCGCTTTCAGCACAATATTTGCAAATTATTCATCACTGAGATAATTTCCATAGACTTTTCATTCATTCACTTATTTTATTCATTCATTTATAAAATGCTTATGAATACTCACCATTTTCCAGTATTATACTAAAAGTTGGAAATACACTGAAGAACAAGAGGTTTTATATTGTCAGTGTGATATAGTCTAACAGGGGCCCCAAAGAGATAGGCCTCTCAGTAGAGCCTGCTCAGGGTTGGATGACTATGTATTGTTTTTGTTTTAAGAAAATGGACATGAGCAGAAGAGAATTTCATTGTGTATGTGGACTATATTTCAAAGCATTTAGATGTGTCCTAATTTGATAGGCATTGTACCAAATGTTTATTTTATAACTATAGAATTTATTTTTCCAACTTTTGAAAACAGGGTACTTATTTATATCAAAAAGAGTCATAGGAAAGATTTTTCTTTTTTGTTTGAAAGGTGATGATCTGTTCTAAAAGGAAGTACATGATTTTAGAAATATATGTAGACTCTAAAGCAAAATGTCCTTTAGCCATCAGAAGGAGATGTGAGATTTCAAGCAAACATATTTATCAACATGACTAACACGAATTGGATCCTGGCCAAGACACAATGTTGTTATTGAAAAAACAAAAATGACATCACATTTTTATTCATTTGACTCTTAATTTCATAATGTTTAGAGTTATATCTTTTATATAATTTTCATGGCTTTTACTTGGTTTCTTATACCTATAAAACTTAAAATGATGAAATACAATTGGATGGCATTTCCTCTGTAAGGTTTACATTGATTCTCCTTTTTAAAAAAATGATCGTGTTCCCCATCCTGAACCCCCCTCCCTCTCCCAATACAATATTGTAAAGTAAAAAAAAACAAAATAAAATAAAAATAAAAAAAAAAAAAAAAAAAAAAAGATCGTAACTTCTGAGAGAGTAAAGGTATAATTTTTCTAACAGCAAAACAAGGCAACTGGTGGAGATTTATCCCTTTATTAAGCATTTTCAACAGTGGAGAGAAAGTTATTACTATAAATATTATAAGACAATATCCTTGTACAAGTGGGGATTAGAAACTAGAAGTTCTCCTGATCCCCAGTGTTAGTTTGAGCTTCATTGATGAGGGGATTAAGAAACTTGAATTGCTATCTCAGTGCAAGCATTCGGTGTAGGCATTCCGAGCTACAGATTCTGACCTGCAATTTCACTTCTCTGATCAGATTTCCTCATCTTACTGAAATCTTAATGACTTCTTTTATCCTTTCTTAAAGAATCCATGTGTGTGTGCTCAGTAATGTCTGACTCTTTGCAACCCAATAGACTGTAGCCCACCAGGCTCCTCTGTTCATGGGATTTTTCCAGCAAGAATAATTGCTGGAGAAATATCAATAACCTCAGATATGCAGATGACACCACCCTTATGGCAGAAAGTGAAGAGGAATTAAAAAGCCTCTTGATGAAAGTGAAAGAGGAGAGTGAAAAAGTTGGCTTAAAGCTCAACATTCAGAAAACGATCATGGCATCCGGTCCCATCACTTCATGGGAAATAGTTGGGGAAACAGTAGAAACAGTGTCAGACTTTATTTTTTGGGGCTCCAAAATCACTGCAGATGGTGACTGTAGCCATGAAATTAAAAGATGCTTACTCCTTGGAAGAAAAGTTATGACCAACTTAGATAGCATATTGAAAAGCAGAGACATTACTTTGCCAACAAAGGTCCGTCTAGTCAAGGCTATGGTTTTTCCTGTGGTCATGTATGGATGTGAGAGTTGGACTGTGAAGAAGGCTGAGTGCCGAAGAATTGATGCTTTTGAACTGTGGTGTTGGAGAAGACTCTTGAGAGTCCCTTGGACTGCAGGGAGATCCAACCAGTCCATTCTGAAGGAGATGAGCCCTGGGATTTCTTTGGAAGGAATGATGCTAAAGCTGGAACTCCAGTACTTTGGCCACCTCATGCAAAGAGTTGACTCATTGGAAAAGACTCTGATGCTGGGAGGGATTGGGGGCAAGAGGAGAAGGGGACGACAGAGGATGAGATGGCTAGATGGCATCACTGACTCAATGGACTTGAGTCTGAGTGAACTCCGGGAGTTGGTGATGGACAGGGAGGCCTGGCGTGCTGCGATTCATGGGGTCGCAAAGAGTCATGGGGACAGGACTGAGTGAACTGAACTGAACTGAACCTGCACCTCCTGCATCTCCTGCATTGGCAGGTGGATCCTTTACCACTGAGGCAGTTGTGAAGGAAATAGCCTTTCTATATAACTTGGAAACAAGTATGCAGATAGTTGCAGTCATATGGGAATTTCAATTTAGTACTATTTTTGGAGACGGAAGTTTGCATTAGTAATGAGAAGGCGACTCAAGCATAGAGTCTTGAGTTTTCTAAAAGTCTTATATATGAGATCATTCAAGCAACATATGTTATAGTACACATGCATATAGCATTTGTTGGGTGATTTAACTTTCAGTTTCAAAAATCACTTCCTCTGGGTGGCCTTTCATGATTGTAATGTTAGTCTCAAGGCCTGCTATATTATGATAGTAATAAAACAATAAAAATACCTTTTTTTTTTTTTACCAAATACAAGACACCATTTTAAGAACTTTATATCTACTAATTCATTTAATTCTCAGACAAGTCCCATGAGATTTTTGCTATCATTATCATTAGCAAATGATGAAAAATGTGAGACTCAAAGAATGTAAACATTTTCCCAAACTCAACTGCTACAGAGAGAGAGTCGGGATTTAAACCCTAGCAGTTTCTCAAGTATTTGTCTCTCAAGTACATTTTGCTTAATTTTATAAAAACTATATACCCTGCTCTCCAGTCTCATGATTCAAGGAAACAATAATATAGATGAATTAGTGTAATTATTTTTTTGCATGAATATTGCCTAAAACTTAGAATCTTATTTGTAAATTTTTATGTACATAGGAATGTAGGATGTTTCATGGGATAACTTTTCCTTTATGCTGCTCATTGATTATAGATTTTCTATTCAAATTCTACAGTAATTTTAATTCAGTATATTGTATTTACATATTTTTAATGATAAAAATTCCTTCCTGAACAGAAGAAACAAGTTTCTATTTTAGAAAATTTTCTTCCTTGGTTAATTCATGTTTACTGTGCTATTATTTCAAACAAAGGATAAGTTATTGAAAGTGTTAGACATTTTGCTTTCCTGAGACTTGAAATTTCACTATAATTTAAACAAAATATCTGTTTAAATTTGTCCACTCTGTCTCCCTGTCCTACATGGAGACATTCTCTTATGGTTATCCTTTGAAAATAGCACAAATGTTTTTTGAATTGTCTCTTGATGTTGATTACTTGTGCAATCTGATTAGCTAAATTTTTTTCCTGTGGGTCACAAAAATATGCATCAATTTAATAATTAAGAAGGACTTCCTAATAGAAGCTATGCCCACATGGATTATGTAGATTTGAATTTTAGGAGGATTTTATCTATGTTCATACAGGCCAAAAACCTCTCCAAGCTCAATTTATAAAGTATTGGATTGGCCTGTGTGTATTTTACTGTAGAATAAATGCTAATGGGCTTGCTAGGTGGCACAGTGGTAAAGAAATCTGCCTGCCAATGCAGGAGACTCAGGAGAAGAGATGCGAGTTTGATCCCTGAGTTGGGAAAATCCCCTGGAGGAAGAAATGGCAACCCACTCCAGTATTCTTGCGTGGAAAATCACATGGACAGAAGAGCATGGCAAGTTATAGTTCATGGGGTCTCAAAGAGTCAGACACAACTGAGGGACTGAGCGCGCGCGTGCACACACACACACACACACACACCCTAGTTTGCTCAACAATATGGTCCTCTCATGCAAGAATCTGATTTCCTTCCCCTGGTAGGGATGGAGTGCCCCTCCAAAACCTGCAAGTCCTTGGGCTCAAATTCTTTCTCTTTGCTTAATTTCGTTGTGAATCTGTTCTCACCGTACACATGCTCACTTTCTTTTTCTCCAGGTTTAGTTCTTTTCTATACTAATTATTTTGTCATACTTAGTACATTTTCTATGTGTAAATAGGCTTAGAAGTATTTGTGACTTTGAATATACCAAGAGTTATTGCTTAAACTTTTAGACATATGCTTACCAAGTATAAGTTTACATTGGAGAAAGGTAAACACAATATTTGAATTAATTTTATTACCTGAATGTAGAGCAGGTTACAGTGCAAAAGGAAAATATGAAGCCCTTTTTAATAAATTATTAAGAGTTCCAATGCAAAACAGGTAGATCATCCAACCAAGCACAAAGGACTTCTGAACAGGAGACCCTGTGTGACTGTGCAAGCCACATGTCCATGAAGCCAGCTCTGCTTGGACGTCACCAAGATGGTAGCCACCAAATGAAAAACACTTCAAGGGTGTTTGATTTTTAGGTGTGAGGTTTAACTGATGCTACATTTCCTACATATTCTGTGTTTTATGAAAAATCAATCTTCCTTTCTTCTTTTTCCTTCCTTTCTTCTTTTCAGATGATGTTTCCTGCAAGTGCCTAAGAGCTCTCAGTAAGAACGAGCTCTCACTAAAGATGAAGCAAATGAGCCAGTGTGGTACTATAGTAGTAAAAGTCATAAAGACCGACTAAGAAAACTTAATTTTGAGTATTTTGAAGAAATATCAGGCTTAAATACTGTAAGGCAAGCACAGAGGAAAAGATAGTGAGTCAGGTATGCAGGTCGAGAAAGATTTATTATAGGAAGAAAGAAAGGGACTGACTTTAGAGAGAAACCAGTGCTCTACCTTTGAAGCCAACCCTTTTTATACCCTATCAATGGGAAATTGTGTCCCGAAGGGAGGGGCCTTAGTTTATCTTTAGCCCGCAGCTGGGGTCTTGTGATCACGTAGTCAGAGGGGTCTCACAGTCAGGTGATTGAATAGTCTTGAGAAGCTGGCACCAGCAGGGAAAAATAGGATATTGCCTTAAGGAAGAAACAGGATGCCACCAGGGTAATGCGGCCACTGTGACATCATCCCTTGTCAGGTCACCACAATGGGCCATTTTTAAACAATAAACTATGAGCCCCTTGTGGCCCCTAACAAATACAATGGTTTGGATGATCTGAATTTTCATGTATTTGTTATTCCTCATAAATATCAAAGAATCTCATGATCAAATACTGAATCCATTTATCTCAAAATTTGAGTGAATTAAGAGAAACCTAAATTCCTTCAACATTTTTAAATACCAAACTAGTTAGGATTCCCTGTCTAATATAAATTTCATCTGGCACAGAGATTACAGAGATAGATATTATAATTCTAGATTAATGTCTAATGTTAAAAGGTATGTATGCTCAGTCGCATCTAACATGTAGCCCATCAGGCTCTTCTGTCAATGGGATTTCCCAGGTTATAATGCTGGAGTGGGTTGCCATCTCCTTCTCCAGGGGATCTTCCAGACACAGGAATCGAACTTGTGTCTCCTGCATCTCCGGCCTTAGCAGATGGAACCTGTACCACTGAGCCACCTGGGAATAGACCCCAATGTTAAAATGACTTGTTCTGAAAACAAAAACAAAAATGTGTTTCGTTATAAAGTCTGAAGGTGTCAACTAAAATATACAGTTACAACCTGAAAGTAGAGTTATTTTATCTGGTGGAGATAGATGTTTAGGACTCTGAGACCATGAGATAGCATCTTAGTACTTCTGAGAAAACTGCTTCAAGGAGGCCAGAGGGGTCAGTTCAGTCAGTCAGTTCAGTCGCTCAGTTGTGTCCCAGTCTTTGTGACCCCATGAACCGCAGCATGCCAGCCTCCCTGTCCATCACCAACTCTTGGAGTCTACCCAAACCCATGTCCATTGAGTCAGTGATGCCATCCAACCAACTCATCCTCTGTCGTCCCCTTCTCTTCCTGCCCTCAATACTTCCTAGCATCAGGGCCTTTTCCAGTGAGTCAAATCTTTGCATGAGGTGGCCAAAGTATTGGAGTTTCAGCTTCAGCATCAGTCCTTCCAATGAACACCCAGGACTGATCTCCTTTAGGATGGACTGGTTGGATCTCCCTGCAGTCCAAGGGAGCTAGTCAGGCTGTATACAACTTTGCAACAAAGGGAGCAAGCAGTCTGAACATCAAAGATCAGATATCAAGTTAAGGAACTTGGCATTCTGTGTATGGGAAGATGCAAGCCTCTGGGCTCAGTGAATTCAATCCTTTCATAGGCACCTCAGCTGTTTGGGGCCAAATCCTGTTTCATTTTTCAACTTAAGGAATGTCAGATGGCTACTTCCCAAGAGCTCCTCAGCAATCATAGTGGAGGTTGGTGGCATCTGCTGAATTGAAGTTTAGGGAGCCCTAGCTTCCCTTGTTGGAGAAGGCAATGGCACCCCACTCCAGCACTCTTGCCTGGAAAATCCCATGGACAGAGTAGCCTCGTAGGCTGCGGTCCATGGGGTCGCTAAGAGTTGGACACGACTGAGGGACTTCCCTTTCACTTTTCACTTTCATGCATTGGAGAAGGAAATGGCAACCCACTCCAGTGTTCTTGCCTGGAGAATCCCAAGGATGGGGGAGCCTGGTGGGCTGCCGTCTATGAGGTCGCACAGAGTTGGACACAACTGACGTGATTTAGCAGCAGCACCAGCATCTTCCCTTGTCTCAGATGGTAAAGAAAGCAGCTGCAATGCAGGAGACCCAGGTTAGATCCTTGAGCCAGGAAGATCCTCTGGAGAAGGGAATGGCAACCCACTACAGTATTCTTGCCTGGAGAATATCATGGAAAGAGCGGCCTGACAGGCTACAGTCCGTGGGGTCGCAAAGAGTCGAACACAACTGAATGACTAACACACACACATTCAGAGGCCAGAGATCGCTGGTGGCTGTGACATTTCTTGTTTATTGATATGGTAGGAGATATTTTCATTTTATAAAGGCAAACTTTTAATTATACTAATCCAGTGTTCTTAAAGTTTGAAGCCGAGGTCAGCAGCATCAGAATCTCTCACAGTTTGGGAAAAATTCACACTCTCAGTTTCCACCCCAAATCTACTGAATAAGACATTTTGGCAGTGGCCTCCAGCAGTCTGAGCTTTGACAAGCAGGGAATACACTCTATAAAGTTGGAGAACATAACTCTAATCTATACTGCTTCTCTCCTGAGACTTTTAAATGAATATTGAATTTCTTTGATAGAATAGTCAAAGTATCATTTAAGTTAACTCACACTTCAGATATAACTTTTTTCTTTAATTAAAGGCAAATAGAAATAAACCTTATATGATAATTGTCATTTAATAAGTGTCATATTAGTTGAGATAGTAAACAAAATAAATTATATTCATATTTTTCCTGCAGTGAATTAAAAACTAGATATGTTTATTAATAGCATAAATGATTTAACTTTTTGTTTTGACTGGTTATCTTGTGCAAAGACATACCTCTTTATCAAATTACCATTCCATACTGAAATTTGCTCTTGCAAAATTCTCTCTTTTCTCTTCAAGTTGGTAAGGAAGTCCTATTACGGATTGCTTACATTTTGCTAGATGTAGAAATCTAAATTGCAATAAAGATTCAAACCAGAAATAGAAGACTGTTCTGAGAAGAAATTTGGAGCCAATGAATAGTCTTTAAAAAACTTTTTTAGTAAGTTTTATAAAGAAACATCACATACTTTTCTTTATGTGGTGGTTATAATATCAAATATTTCATATTATATATCAACTAGGCTAACATAATTTTCTATGCATAGGCAAATAAAATAACATATAATTACAGAATTAAACTTAATTGACAAATTTGAGCTCAGATCTGATCAGACCAGATCAGATCAGTCACTCAGTTGCGTCCGACTTTTTGCAACCCCATGAATTGCAGCACTCATCTTATAGTCCCAATATTTGTAAAAATTTACTTTGAAAGACAAGAATTTATAAACATGCATATTTAGAGCATTATATCAGATCAGATCAGATCAGTCGCTCAGTCATGTCCAACTCTTTGAGACCCCATGAATCTCAGCACTCCAGGCCTCCCTGTCCATCACCAACTCCCAGAGTTCACTCAGACTCACGTTCTTCGAGTCAGTGCTGCCATCCAGCCATCTCATCCTCTGGCATCCCCTTCTCCTCCTGCCCCTAATCCCTCCCAGCATCAGAGTCTTTTCCAATGAGTCAACTCTTCGCATGAGGTGGCCAAAGTACTGGAGTTTCAGCTTTAGCATCATTCCTTCCAAAGAAATCCCAGGGCTGATCTCCTTCAGAATGGACTGGTTGGATCTCCTTGCAGTCCAAGGGACTCTCACGAGTCTTCTCCAACACCACAGTTCAAAAGCATCAATTCTTCGGTGCTCAGCCTTCTTCACAGTCCAACTCTCACATCCATACATGACCACAGGAAAAAACATAGCCTTGACTAGACGAATCTCTGTTGGCAAAGTAATGTCTCTGCTTTTCAATATGCTATCTAGGTTGGTCATAACTTTTCTTCCAAGGAGTAAGCATCTTTTAATTTCATGGCTGCAGTCACCATCTGAAGTGATCTTGGAGCCCCCCAAAATAAAGTCTGACACTGTTTCCACTGTTTCCCCATCTATTTCCCATGAAGTGATGGGACCAGATGCCATGATCTTCATTTTCTGAATGTTGAGCTTTAAGCCAACTTTTTCACTCTCCACTTTCACTTTCATCAAGAGGCTTTTGAGTTCCTCTTCACTTTCTGCCATAAGGGTGGTGTCATCTGCATATCTGAGGTTATTGATATTTCTCCTGGCCATCTTGATTCCAGCTTGTGTTTCTTCCAGTCCAGTGTTTCTCATGATGCACTCCGCATATAAGTTAAATAAACAGGGTGACAATACACAGCCTTGACAAACTCCTTTTCCTATAGATAATGTTATTTATTGGGAATAATCATAATATTAATATTATATTTAATATATTGATATAATTAGCTCTGACTTCCCTGGTGGCTCAGATGGTAAAAAATCCGTCTGCAAGGCCATGGACCTTGGTTCAATTCCTGGATGGGGAAGATATCCTGGAGAAGAAAATGGCAACTCACTCCAGTACTCTTGCCTGGGAAATCTCATGGACAGAGGAGCCTGGCGTCCACTGCATCACAAAGAATTGGACACGATTGAGAGACTAAAGCTTGCTTGCAGTTGCATATTAGCATAATACACATTAATATACATATATAACATTTAGGCTGTAGTTATAGTATCTGGATATGTTTATTATATCGCAAAAGCAACATACCCTGAAAAAATATTTTTTATCTCTCTGAAAATAATTCAATAATCTTCTGGTAATTAAATCCAATTCAGAGCCATACTTTTTTTAGAATAAAAAGGTTAAGATGTATGTCTTTTTTTTCAATGTTGCTTTTTTGATCAATATAAACTTTTAAAAATAATATCAAATGACAAATTCATTGGTAATGCTTAACTATCTAGGATTCATGAAGCAAAGCTTTATTCTAAGCCTTCAGATGCAATAAGAATATCTAGGATCTTGAAACTTAGATAGTTTGAAATAATTTCCACAAGCATTTACTGCTTTATGGCAGCTCTACAGCAGTGCCATATTAGTTCCATTGTTTACCAGTACATGCTTATCTTCTAGGTTTTTCTTTTAAAATATTTTGCTTTCTCCACATCATAGCTATTATTAATTAATTGCATGAATCTAACATCTGTATTCTGAATTTTTATTGTGTGAACAAAAACCACTAATTAAAGTAGCAGGGAGGTGTTTGAAGACTATATGCAAATAACTTTTAGGAATAATGAGGATTGTCAAGGAAACATTGCTGGAAATCTGTCAAACAAGAGGAACAATCTGGGACTTTTCCCATATTGAAATGGAAGAACTTGTTCTACTTCTAATATTCAGCAATAATTTATTCATCATTGGTCACTACATAAAAAGATTGAGATGTAGACCATTAACTTTAGGCCCAGTTGATGGGATATTAAGATGACGCTTCTGAGACATCAGTACAATATTCACTGAAGTGGGCATTGTGATGTGAAAGTCATTCAGTCGTGTCTGACTCTTGGCCACCCCATAGCCTATACAGTCCATGGAATTATCCAGGCCAGAATACTAGAGTGGATAGCCTTTCCTTTCTCTATGGGATCTTCCCAATCCAGGAATCAAACCCAGGTCTCCCACATTGCAGGCAGATTCTTGACCTGCTGAGCCACCAGGGAAGCCCAAGTGGGCAATGATGTAGCTAATAAGATTGCTTTTGTTCATGCTGATAAACATTTCCAGTAAGAGCAATGCTTATACCTTTGAGGCAGAAACTCAATGGGAATGGGGCCATTGAACAAATGACTAGATCAATCCTGTTTATGCTGATGAACACATCCAACAAAATAAAAAAAAAAAAAAAACAGAAAGTACTTTATTTCTTGAATTGAGGTGCAAGCACATCTAGAAGGATCTATATGTTTATTTTGAGCAAATTAAAAACTTTGGAAGAAACAACGTAATTCACTTTTTTTTTTTTTCAATTCAGTGGACACTAATTTAAGACAATGGCCTGTAGTTTACAAAACTTGAGTGAAGACAGATTCTTTTGTGCCAAATAAATGAGTTAAATGATTGATTTTTCAATCTAGAGCTTTGGGTGGTAGGATGGAGTAGGAGCTATACATGTGGAGATTTTATCAACTATTGAATGTGGACCTAAGTGACTGAAGGAAAAGGAAGGAAAATGGAAAGTTAAGAAAAATATAGTTTCTATTTATAGGAAATATCTAGAATAGCAAATTCATTATATGATTGTAATCTCTAATAAGAAATACATATTTTGTCTTCCATTAGAACACAGCGCTCTTAAAATCCTTGAAAAAAGAAAGTCACTCAGCATGTCCAAGTCCTTGGAATGTCCTAAATGTGGAGAGCAATAAAACTGTATTTTGCTATGTTAATAAGATCACTTATGGACCTCACCTCAGGATGGAATCTGATCGCCAGAGCCCTATGGTTTGAGGATTGGAACTTTCAGTCCTGCACTGACCTTCCTGAGGTGAGAGAGGCTGGAGCCTGAATCAGTGGCTAATGATTTAATGAGTTATGCTTATGTAGTGCAGCTTCAATAGAAACACAAATAGCAGAATCCAGGTTGCTGAACAGGAAGACTTGGGAAAAGTGGAGCATGGAATTTTCATGGTTCTTCCCATTTACTTCGCCTTGTGTATCTCTTCCAGCTAACTCTTCTTGTGTTATATTCTTTTATATTTATATAAAATATATAATAATATTTATATATAATAAAATATATATACATATTAATATTTTAGTAAGTAAAGTGTTTCTTTGAGTCTGTAAGGTGTTCTTGTTGCAGAAACCAAGCACAGCACTTGGAGAGCTGAAGAACTCGGGTTTATTACGCCGGCGGGCCCAGAGGAGTTAACACTCCAAGCTCTGAGCCCCAAACAAAGGGATTACAGAGTTTTAATAGACTGTAGTGGGCAACACTAGCTGTTAATAGGCTGGTTTAAGCTAAGGGATTTCATGCAGGGGAACAGCAGTCATGATGGGGAGGGGGATGCCTGACCTGGACAGGCATGATTAAGCAGGTTTGCAGGGGCTGGGTGATTGCAAAGAGCAGGACAAGGGTGAGTGAGATGAGCTCCAGTTCCTAATATTGCAAGTCCCCACTTTCTGAGACTAGGTGACCGATGTGATCTAGACTTTGCAAGGGGCAAGCTGAGTTACAGAGGCAGAAGGAGAAGGAGGTTATGTAAAATTTTAACTTTTCCTCTTCACTCTAGCATATTAATCAAACCCAAGGGAGATGTTATGGGAAGTTTTGATTTACAGCTATTTGGCTAGTACAGGTGACATGGTGGATTTGCAAATGGAGTCTGAAGTCCAAAGAGAATGTTGTTAGCATCTCTGATCTGGACCCCATAAGTCAAAGGCACAGGGGTAAGTTGCCCTGGGGACTGGTATCTGAAGTGGTGTGTGTGGGGGGATGGACAGTCTTGTACTGAACGCTTAATCTGTCATGCCTGATCGGTTGCCCAGGTAGATAGCAAGAGAATTGAGCAAACTTGTAGGGTTTCCACCCGGTATCAGAGAATAGCTTGTTACAGGTTTGGATTAGCTTATTACACTGTGAGGAGAGGAAACCCTTTCCTCACACTGGAAATTGGATTCATGAATCTAAAGAAATAGGAATTTAGATTAGAGGCTGTCAGGAGCTAGGAGTACAGGAAATGGAGAATTATTTTCTAGTGGGTGCAACTTTCTTTTCAGTGGGATAAAAATTCTTGAAATAGTGATGATGGTGGCACAAGATTGTGAATATCATCTTCAGTGTCACTGAATTTTACACTTGAATGTATAAGGTGGCAAATTTTATGTTACAGACAGCTTTCCAGTATAAAAAAAAAAATGAAGGTAGGAGAGGTAGTAAGACAAACTAGATGCCCTATATAATTTAGCCTAGGGTCAGCCTGAGGTTCTCTCATGTTGGGGTTCTATTCTAAAATCCATGTCAGCAAATGTTGGTTGATGCCTCTTTTCTTTCTCGGCACTGACAATACACAGATTATCTTGTTCTTATATACAGAGGTTTTGTATCCATGTAGATTTTTAAAGTATATGAAATAAACATAATCCTGTAATCTGGTATTTGAAATATTGCCTCAGATTTTAATGTCTACATATTATTGAATTTAATAGACAAAGAATATAAAATATTTTAAATACACTATACCAGCATAAATTATTTCTATTCTATCAACAAATCTCAACATTTCTCTGCCTTCGACAATTTATATCTTTATGTTTTCGCTATTATTAAAATATATATTTTTTATCTTATTAGGTGTTTTGGTATATCTTTTTCACAACATCTGAAGAAATCATTTGTATGTTACACTTTGCTCAGTATTTGATTCCTGAAATACCTCAATTTCTACCTTATTTCCTGGTTATAGGTACAGATTTTGCACACCAGTGTCTGAATACATATTCACATAGACAATCATGACTGAGAAAAAATTAAATTGACATGTTATCTATATATGAAAACTGAAATGAAGATTTGAAGCCACTGTCTGAATAATTCACCATATACTTTCACCAAAATATTGTAGATGTGTGATTTTTAAAGTGAAAATTTGTATGAGTCTTAGGTTGTGTTCATTATTTTTATTGTCCAGGAAGCCACTACATTCTTGAAACATTTATATATGATATATTCCAAATTAGTCAATAGCCTGAAACTTTGAGGTATTTTGATTTTTTGTGTCATGACTAGAAACAAGAAATAATACAGTATGCACATATTTCCTTGCCCTCAATACACTACGTAACATCTTTCATGTAATTTAGCTATGGTTCCAAATTTAATTCCATATACATTTACAGAAAAAAATATATATGACAATCTCTGTAAAGTATTCCAGTAATTAGAAGCATCATTTTTTTTTACCATGTTTTGAAGAATTGGATTATAACAATTCAATTCTGTTTACTTTTTGAGGTGTGAATTCTTTAGGACTCATCTAAGTTGTAAAGAGGAACTGATTTTTTTTTTTAAGTTGCTCAGTTGTGTCTGGCTCTTTGCAACCCCATGGATTCCATGGAATTCTCCAGCCCAGAATACTGGAGTGGATAGCCTTTCCCTTCTCCAGGGGATCTTCCCAACCCAGGGATCAAACCCAGGTCTCCCACATTGTGGGCAGATTCTTTCCCAACTGAGCCACAACGAAACAAGAGGAATCAATAGTTAGAATTTATTAATTGTCCAGATGATTCAGCCTTTTGAATACTGTAAAAAATACATTAGTATTTCTCCCTTCATTCCTCTCTCCCTCACTTTTTCCATCCCTCCTTCCTTCCCTTCTTCCTTCCTTCTTTCTGCCTTTTAATAAGAACTAGTTTATAACTTAACCTGGAGAAAAACTTGAGAATTATTGAAAAATGATGGGAAGAATTTTGAGAACCAATAAAGTAGACTAAATTACAAAGTTACAGCTTGAGAATAGTTTGTAAGCCTTTCTCATTTCTTAAAATTGCAGGGTTTTTTTATTTTATTTTTTTAAATTTTATTTTATTTTTAAACTTTATGTATGAGAATTTTTGACTTTATTTCCGACTCTTGAGTCTCAGTTTAGAAATGTCTTAATACCGTTGAGGCTATCAGTGTAGATTATGTTGATGATGATTCAGTGATGTGCAGACCTGGTGATTGTAACCTAAATTGAAATCACAATCTCATTTTTGAAAAGAAGCATTAAATATAGGTTAATATGTTGTACTCATTAACTATCCTCACCTCAGAGTAATTTTCTAGGCTTCTGAGCAAACCAATCATGAAAATAATTATAGATTGCTGGTTAGTGCAGGCTTAGGATCAACTGACTGAGCTTCAGAAAGATAAAAGAGATTTTTCCACTTTTGAAAACAATGTCACGGTTATATGTAGAGACTTGAAGCTTCCAGTAGAAACTTACAAAAACACCAAGTAGTATTTGCTATATTTATGCAACAAAATAAATATAACCTTTGCTGAAATAACTATACCTTTCTTTCCCCAGAAAGAACGGGCAGCCATTTCATCCTGTGGCAGGTCTTCCTGACCCAGGGATTGAACCCACATCCTTTTGAGTCTCCTGCATTGGCAGGTGGATTCTTTCCACTGCAGTACCTGGGAAGCCCTTCTTGATCAAATGGCAGGTGCTACACGGGCCAGTACTGGAGTGTCATGAGATGAAGATGTTGCTGGGACATACAGGGCGCCTTATACTGAATCACGAAATAGTGTCCAATTTCCTTATTAGATTTTGGGGGAAACTAACAACAACAACAAAAACTTTCCCATAAAAATTTATGTTGGCAGTCTTCTTAAAATCAAATAGTTGCTTTTTATGGCATAGTGGTTAATTCTGTTAAAACAAATTGCTACATTCTTTGAGGACTTAGCCCTGTTCTGAGGACTTAGCTCTCTCTCCCTCTTCTTAGCTCTCACAGTACAGGATATAGTTATAGAAATGAAAGTGATCAGGTCACATAGGTACCATCCACAAGATATATTGTGAAATTATTTGTGGAAATAAATTTTGATCCATGATTTTCAGTGAATTGCCTTCTACTATTTAAATGAAAGATTAAAAATAAATTGCTCATAGAATTTGTATTCTAGAAAGTTAGCTATTAAAGTATTTAAATAAAAATAATATTAATGCTATCATCAAGTACAGAAGTGATATAGTACTCTATATGTTTGGTTGACTTTATTAATGTAATCATACCTTTTTATAATTTCATTTCCTTTAGCTTACAGTTATACGAAATATGCTATAGAAATTATTCATGCATTTACGAAAATGGAAGCATCCTTATAAATGTGGTATAGTTCTCACAAAGCTTAAGACACAGTAAGCAAATACTTACCTAAATTTAGTACTGTCCAATTTTAAAATTGATAATAAAAAATGATATACCTTTGCAATTACCCTAACAAAATTATCAACAGAAATTTCCATTCTTTGTTTGAAAAAAAAATGTTTTTCGCTTGGTTTAAAGTTTTTAAATATTATATGTAAAAATAAATGGTATTTTCTGTTTACTTTTTATGCTAATATATTCCAAGACCTCAATATGGCTTAATTTTTTCTCTAAGCAAAAAGAAGACAGTAAGTGCAAAATACTGCATTTAAAGGCAAACATCTGATTGAATAGAACCGGACATGAAACAACAAACTGATTCCAAATAGGGAAAGGAGTATATATCAAGGTTGTATATTGTCACCCTGCTTATTTAACGTACATGAAGAGTATATCATGCGAAATGCCAGGCTGGATGAAGCACAAGCTGGAATCAAGATTGCGGGGAGAAATATCAATAACCTAAGGTATGAAGATGACACGATCCTTATGGCAGAAAATGAAGAAGTACAGAGCTCTTGACGAAAGTGAAAGAGGAGAGAGAGCAAAAAAGTTGGTTTAAAACTCAACATTCTAAAAGCTAAGATCACGGCATCTGGTCCCATCACTTCGTGGCAAATAGATGGGAAAACAATGGAAATAGTGAGAGACTTTATTATTTTGGGTTCCAAAATCACTGCAGATGGTGACTGTAGCCATGAAATTCAAAGACGCTTGCTCCTTGGAAGAAAAGCTATGACCAACCTAGACAGTATATTAAAAAGCAGAGACATTATTTTTTCAACAAAGACATTAATTTGCCATCTAGTCAAAGCTATAGTTTTTCCAGTAGTCTTGTATAGATGTGAGAATTGGACTATAAAGAAAGCTGAGTGCCAGAAGAATTGATGCTGTTGAATTGTGTTGCAGAAGACTTTTGAGAGTCCCTTGGAGTGTAAGGAGATCAAAACAGTCCATCCTAAAGGAAATCAGTCCTGAATATTCATTGAAAGGACTGATGCTGAAGTTAAAACTCCAATACTTTGGCCACTTGATGCAAAGAACTGACTTATTGGAAAAGACCCTGATGCTGGGAAAGATTGAAGGTGGGAGGAGAAGGGGATGACAGAGGATGAGCTGGTTGGATGGCATTACCAACTCAATGGACATGAGTTTGAGCAATCTCCAGGAGATGGTGAGGGACAGGGAACTCTGGTGTGCTGCAGTCCATGGGGTCTCAAAGAATTGGACATGACTAAGCGACTGAACTGAACTGAACAAAAGACTTGGAGAAATAATTTGCATAGATTCTTTGAATGAGGTCATTAAAACTGAAGAAGTATGGGTAGTATAATTTAGAGTTTCATTTAAGAAGTTACAACAAATATTCAGGTACTTCTTTATGTTTGATCTTCAGTCCAGTCAGTTTAGTCGCTCAGTCGTGTCTAACTCTGTGACCCCATGGACTGCAGCATGCCAGGCTTCCCTGTCTATCACCAACTCTCAGAGCTTGCTCAAACTCATGTCCATCGAGTCAGTGATGCCATCCAACCATCTCATCCTCTGTAAATTAAATTATGTAAATTTATATAAATGTATAAAGTTTTATAAATTAAATTATATATGTATAAAATAAGTTTATAATTTATAAATTAAATTATATAAATTTATATAAATGATCTTATATATCTATTAATGTAAAAGTATAAGCATAATGCCTTTACAAAAATATAACACCAGTGATAGTATAAATTTATCTGTACATTTATATTGCAATTTTGCAAATTAATACTTAGAAAAGTAAAAAGTAAATGAAAATTTGCATCATTTTGTAATCCCAGAAGCTTATATTTCAATTTACTAGCATCTCTTCAGAAATGGACTCTGAGAGTCATTCTACCATGCAATGAAAACATCATGCTGATTCTCAGTTGGTGCCTTCTTTGATTTTAATATTAATACTGTTTCCTTCAGGTGTAAGAAGAAGGTAACAGGTGTATCCCCATATAGTTGTATTTCTCAAATCTTGTAATCCTCAAAATTCCTGGGATTCTTTGAATTTCACTCTAATGGAAACAAAATTCCCCATTCCACATGGCAACAGGCCTGCTAGGACATATTAGTTCTGTGATTCAGAAATTTATCTGTAGATGCCCACAATGATGAATGTTCCATCTAATGTTCATAACTTAAGAGGGAAGGATTCTTTTATTTGTTTTACCCAAAGCCTCCATATATTCTTGAGATTCTCCCAATTATCCCAGCACATGATAGTCTCATAAATCAAATACCCAGAGTGGTCCAAGATATTCCATTTAATGTGACATGTAATCCCCCCAAGACAATGAGATGGGGTAGCTTTTGTATAGCTACTTAAAACAAGGTTTCTCATTGTCATTTCAGAGGTATGATCCTTCTAAACATTTTCAACAGTTTTTGGTTCTGATAACAAATCATCTTAGTGTTTTGCTTCTATGGCTACTTTGTAAAAGTCAATTTCAATAACCTTGGGACTAACTCTCTTTTGCCTGGCTTCCTCTAACCCAAGGGACTATAAGTAGCCCATTTGCTTCTAGCTGGCTCTCCTAAATCTTTCATTCAGCTGTGAAGGTAAGAGTCTTTATCTAGATAGGTGATTGCTGAGGTTGTAGGGGGCAGGCAGGTAATCCAGGGACACATTACATCATATGAATATTTCCACTGGGTCAAGTTTAACAATGGCAGTTTTTTCATACCTTTATGGTTTCAATTATGATCAAACTTCCCAAGACTGCAGGGACTTGAAACATCATTAAATAGATTCCAAAGGATCTTGGTCATAAAACATGCTGCTTCTGTGATGTGAAATATTAAGATTTTCTTAATTATTCAAAAACTATTTTGTGTTGTTACTTTCTTCTGTAGCAATTACATTCAAGTCACTGAGAGATATGAACACGAAGAACAATTTCCTTAAGACTGCCATGTTGTAATGAATCATGACTACATATGCTGTAATCACCAGCTAACTGTAAGAAAATTTAATGTCTGGTGAGCTGACACTTCAGTTCTACAGTCTGACTGTTTACCGTCTAAAAGGAAGCATTTGTTCAGCCAATTATCTCCCTGGTGTCTTCTATCCCATACCTCTAAATGGCAACAGAGTTGTATTTGCACTACCAAAATGAATTTTTTCCTTTTCATGTGTCAGATATATAGCATATGAAATGAACAAGGGGGCAAATCACAGTGACACAATCTAAAGGATGAATGTTCTAATTAAATTTCAGATGTTTGTGGTACAAATCTCAAGAAGCATCTGGCATAAAATGACATATTCCAAAAATAAACGGGAGCTAACTTGCTCTCTCTTTCTCTCTCTGACTAATTAGCAAAGAAAAAGTACAGTCATTTGCTTCTGGAGAGATAAAACTAAGAGTGGAGCAAAGATTTGCATGAAACTGCATATGATTGAGAGTGACCTTTAAATGAAGAGCAATGTTGCCAGTCGGTCTAACTGCAGGCACTGCATATGAGTTGTAGGTTCTGAATGATGTTTAAAAATCACTGTATGTCTGATTTTCATTCTTTTTTGATATCCTCTCCAGATTTCAGAAATCATATTCAAGCATTAAGGTCTTGCCTTAAAAAATCCTTAGAATAGGAAAAAAATTCTCTCGTGAATCATCATGGTTTATTATTTCAAGTTATTTAACAAAAATATAAAATCATTTCTCTCAATTTATCACTTGTGAAAATTATAAATTTTATCTACCTTGACTTGTCACTGAGCAAATATACCATGTTAATTTCAAAAAAGAAAATTAAATATGTGAATATATAGGTATAAAACTAGAAATTTAAAATTAAAACTGAAATGTATGCTGTGGTCGTTTAATAGGTTGCATTCATGCTAAGTTGCTTTCGTGATGTTGGACTGTTTGCAGCCCTATGGATTGTAGCCTGCCAGGCTCCTCTGTCCATGGGATTCTTCAGGCAAGAAAACGAGTGGGTTGCCATTTCCTTCTCCAGGGGATCTTCCTGACCCAGGGATGAACCTGCTTCTGCGGCAGGCAGGTCCTTTGCCAGTGGCGCCATCCAGGAAGCGTGCACTCGAGGACTTCACGTTAAAGTAAAAACAAAAACTCAAAAAACCCAGAATTCCTAAGAAATTGAAGGTCTTCAGTTGGTTTGAATTGTCTTCAAAAAGTCAATTGTTACAGTCAAAGGACTACAGATTTCAAATCAAGAGACTGTGAAAGCCCAAGATTTAGGGTAGAAAGGCAATAATTAAGTTGCATTTCATTTAAATTGTTCAGTTAAAGACAGCTTCCCAGCTAGTGGCAAAGAGTCCACCTGCCAATATAGGAGACTTAAGAGACTTGGTGGCTTATTCTGTAAAGAATCTACCTACAATGTGGGAGACCTGGGTTCGATCCTTGGGTAGGGAATATTCCCTGGGGAGGGCATGGCTCCACTCCATTATTCTTGCCTTGGAGAATCCCATGGCCAGAGGAGCCTGGAGGGCTACAGTTCATAGGATGTCAATGAGTTGGACACAGCTGAAGCAACTTGGCATGCATGCACAAAGAACTCTTTCCATACTGAACTAGAAGCCTATAAAGTATCCTAGAACGTGGCTTGTCACTATGTCAGGATTCTCTTTCCACTAGAACTCTGCCTACTAGAAACCATACCATTGTCTGTAGTTATTTTTGGCATGAATACAGATACTGTTATTTATATACTAGTTAAAGTAGTGTTTTCTTTTTCATGATCATATGTTAAATTTTGGGGTTATATACCTAAGTATTTTCACAAGTACTATTTGACTTTTAAAGAAACCACTTCCTTGTTTTTCTCTATATTTTATAATAGGGTTCATTTTAACTATTATAGAATCATGCAAGTGGAAACATATAAAGTATTTAATTTTTTACTAAACCTTAAGGCAATGGTACCCGACTCCAGTACTCTTGCCTGGAAAATCTCATGGACAAAGGAGCCTGGTAGGCTGCAGTCCATGGGGTCGCGCAGAGTCAGACAAGACTGAGCAACTTCACTTTCACTTTTCACTTTCATGCATTGAAGAAGGAAATGGCAACCCACTCCAGTGTTCTTGCCTGGAGAATCCCAGGGACAGGGGAGCCTGGTGGGCTGCTGTCTATGGGGTCGCACAGAGTCGGACATGACTAAAGTGAGTTAGTAGTAGTAAGGCTTTTACAATTCATTGGGTTGTTTTCTATAGCTTTGGTCTGTTCATAATTGTGATTATATAATATTTTATTATATAGACATTCTACAAATTTTACATTTTATTATTGTGGACATATTGTTTGGTCCTTGTTGGTCCTATGATAAAAATGATGCTCTGAACTTGCTAGTATGTTTCCTTGTGCACATTTTCATACTTTGCAACCATAAAGTATGATTGGAAAAATGTCCCATTGGTGAATACTTCACAATATATCCATTCTACTGAACATCAGATAAACTGCGGTGGTTCCAGTTTTAGACTTTACAATTTGTTACACTTGAACATTTTTAACATTTTTTTTTGTTGAGCAAATATATGCACTTCTTTTGAGTTATACACAGGAGTGATGGGACAGAGTACAGAGATCAAATGTACAGCTTATACAAGATCCGGATTCTTCTCTACTATTGTCCCCAATTATAATCTCATTCTTTATTCATTGCAAAAATCCATTCTGTAATATTCTATAGGTCTACCTCAAAATAGGAGTCTTTGCATGTCTTTTAAATGTGAATTTTTAAAATTTTAAAATGATAAAATAAGATTTTTGACAACCAGGATGGACATCACACACACCAATGTCAAATGGATTCTTACTACACATACTTAAACTTCAGTTGTGATCCCAAATCACTTCACTCTTGTGTTAGCAAGTAAGGACTGTTCTGAAGTTTTTCTGATTCATTTGCTGGTTTCTTTACAAAGTTCTTCTGATAATGGACATCTCTCTGAATTTACTAAATTAGAATGTTTTACTTAGAACAACTAGTATACTATCCTTTAACCCTCCATTATAGCAATCAGTATTACCCATTTAACATTTACCTTCTGCTTTCTATTCTTGGGTCTGAATATGGGAACTTGGACTGTCCATTTGGGACTGTAGCCAATAAAGACACTTTCTGATTTTATATTGATTTCTGGATTTAGTCTGTGACCTTCCACCATAACTTTGTTTACTTCCTTAACTAAAGTTTTCTGTGACTCTGAAACCTCTACTATACATCTCTTCTTATCTACATGATCTTGTTTAAAATTTATGAATCATATTTATTAGTTAGTTTGTGATATTTCTATTTTTTAGTGAAGTTCAGCTTCTTGACGGAGAAGGCAATGACACCCCACTCCAGTACTCTTGCCTGGAAAACCCCATGGACGGAGGAGCCTGGTAGGCTGCAGTCCATGGGGTCGCTAAGAGTCAGACACGACTGAGCAACTTCACTTTTACTTTTCACTTTCATGCATTGGAGAAGGAAATGGCAACCCACTCCAGTGTTCTTGCCTGGAGAATCCCAGGGACAGGGGAGTCTGGTTGGCTGCCATCTATGGGGTTGCACAGAGTCGGACACGACTGAAGCGACTTAGCAGCAGCAGCAGCAGCTTCTTGACCCAGACTTATGACAGGCTTTCTTAGGGGTGGAAATAATGAAAAGATAATAATTACTTATTATAACTTACAGAGTGGTGAAGTGACTTTTATTCCAAGTTGTTACAAATATATGCATACCTTTACAATGACTATGTAGCCCAAATGTGAAACACTATCTTTACTTGCTCTTTATATTGTGTCTTTTTCTTACAATTTTCCAAAAGAGGAGCTTTCTTTCAAGTTCTTATTTTAAAATGTGTATAGTATTTTGATCCTTTACTAACAGTGAATTTAAAAAAAAATGCATGCTTTGAATATATATATAATTTTATGGTTTAACTAATTCTAGAGAATATTGTTCTGACTTTAACAAATGCCTGATATTTTGACTTTTACCAAGAATGCATTTTGCATTAATTAATAATATAATAATAAACATTATTAAAATATTATTTTAATTCCTCAGAGAAACAGAGTATTTTATTAGACTGTAGTATACTTGATAAAGGACAAAAATCCTATAGCATTTTTTTTTTTTTTCCTGAGACACCATCATGGTAAGTAAATAGAAGAATGCCAGTGACATCTACTATTGGACATAGTAAAGTGTAAAATTCAGTAATTCTAATCTCTGATGAGTGATTGCTTTTATGATCTTAGACTTGTCATTTCTGTCTTTTTTATCTTTTATCCTCACACAGAGCTTTTCATGATTCTAATCACACTCGCCTATTTCACTGTAGCTCCACAAGATTAATTGCTAAATGTCTGCCTAGA
Organism: Bos mutus; assembly: GCF_027580195.1. Classification (NCBI taxonomy): domain Eukaryota; kingdom Metazoa; phylum Chordata; class Mammalia; order Artiodactyla; family Bovidae; genus Bos; species Bos mutus. The sequence goes on from NC_091636.1 coordinate 59,897,536, forward strand.
GCTCAGGGAAAAAATATTAATAAAGAAAAGCTGCCAAAAATGTTGCACTGTCAATTTTTTTAAATATCAGAATATCTAGTAGGCTTTTCCACCCATTTTCATCTGTCAAAATCTGACTTGTCTTCTAAAGCTAGCTTAAATTTTACCCATTTGGAGTGAAGAGCTTCCCCTGTAGCTCAGCTGGTAAAGAATCTCCCCGCAATGCAGGAGACCTGGGTTTGATCCCTGGGTTGGGAAGATCCCCTGGAGAAGAGAAAGGCTACCCACTCCAGTATTCTGGCCTGGAGAATTCCTTGGAATGTATAGTCCATGGTGTCACAAAGACTTGGACACGACTGAGCGACTTTCATACTTCACACTGCCCTTGTCTTCAATCAGAATAAATCAGTCTCCTCCTCAGTACTCTCCAAAACTTTGTTTTCACTTTTGATGCAAGCCTGCTTTTTCAGTCCTTTTGCACCATAGTCGTGCATGTGTTTATACAGAAACACTTTTTTTTTCTATTTAAAATATACTTCTTAAGGTCTGTTACTGAACAAATAAGAAATACCAAAACATTCTGGGCTTCCCAGGTGACACTAGTGGAAAGAACCTGCCTGCCAATGCAGGAGACATGAGACAGGGATTTGATCCCTGGGTTAGGAAGATCCCCGGAATGGGAAATGGCAACCCATTCCAGTATTTTTACCTGGAGAACCCTGTGGACCAAGGAGTCTGGTGGGCTACGACTGAAGCAACTTAGCATGCACTCATGAAACATTCTAGGTCATATTTAGAACTCCAGTTATATTTATCATTTAGTAAATCCCATAAAGTAAATAAAGGCCTCTCGTTATAGCATCAGAGATATGTCCCCCAGCTCAGTATACACCAAAGTGACATAAGCCAGACTGAGGAAAACATCTGGCAACAGACAGCAATGAAGGTGAAAGAAGAGCAATCATTGCTTGTGACTGAGGTGACAAAGGTGGTCTCCTATAGATGTTCCCTGAGGAGTTACATTATTATACTAGCTTTATCCTTTATTTCACTACTTATCTTATAGGAATTGAGTTTAGCAAAAGTAACCAGTAGGGAAAATTAGATTTGTAAACTATTGAAATAAGCACATAAGAATGACTATTCAAAGTCATATCTAGGACTTTGTTTCGTTATTACAAAGACACTGTAAGATAGATAGTGTTTATCCTTCCTGATGTTAACATTTACTGCCCCACCAAATCTCCATTGTAGACTTTGAATAATTTCTTTTTCTCAAAGTGAATCTTTCCCAAATCTAACACAAACCTATTACCTTTTCAGGAATCTTTCCTGATACAGTAAAACTGGGAACGTTGTATAGTGATTGGAAATATCATGTTTATTAATTATTAATATTTCCTTCATTACATTGTTAGAATAAGAAGAGTATATGTAAAGAAATTAATAAATCTCTAAAGTGCATCTTTTAAATATTCAGATTTAGCCATCAGCTTTTTTCAGTGCCATATGTATTGTTCAACATTAATGTCCTGACATTGCAATCTAACTTGAAATAATAATTTTGTTCTGCATAAGAATAAAAGGAACCCAAAATTATTCAATAGTAAGACACAGACATTGTGTTAAACACTCATAGTACTCTGACAGGAAGTTAAGAATGTTAAGAATGAATTAATGAGTAATATTTAAAAGGAAACTATAAAAATAACATTTAAATATTTTCATAAGTAATTATTGGTATACAATCTCCTTCCCCCCTGGTGAAATCCCACAAAACATTTTTCTTGTCCAATCTGTTTTGACTGATCCTCTAAGTTTATACGATCAATGGTGCTTTTGTATGAAAAAAAATGCAGCATATATTTGTGGAAAGTCACTTCTTCAATATTGATAACTTTTTAAAAGAAGACAGAAACAATTTAAAAGAATCTCAATCAAGCAGGAATTATTAGCAGCTAAAGTTAGATACATTTATTGAATTCTATTAAAGTCAAATAGTATGTAATCACATATCATGAATAACTAAGAGGGGAAGTTTAAAAACTCCACAAATAGAAATTGTTATTAAATAAATGAATGTCAAAGTGAAATGTTTAGTAAGGTAAAGTGATGCTAAATTTTAATGTGGTTTTATATTTGGGAGGAGATATAGCTATTCATGATGATGATTATTTCATTTAACATTCTCCCAGTGAAATTGTCTTATTTTATTTGACAAATAATACCAAACCACCTGACCTGCCTCTTGAGAAATCTGTATGCAGGTCAGGAAGAACTGGATGTGGAACAACAGACTCGTTCAAAATAAGGAAAGGAGTGCATCAAGGCTGTATATTGTCACCCTGCTTATTTAACTTAAATGTAGAGTACATCATGAGAAACCTAGGGCTGGATGAAGCACAAACTGGAATCAAGATTGCCGGGAGAAATATCAATAACCTCAGATATGCAGATGATACCACACTTATGGCAGAAAGTGAAGAAGAACTAAAAGAGCTTCTTGATGAAAGCGAAAGAGGAGAGTGAAAAAGTTGGATTAAAACTCAACATTCAGAAAACTAAGATCATGGCATCTGGTCCCATCACTTCATGGCAAATAGATGGGAAACAGTGGAAACAGTGACAGATCTTATTTTGGGTGGGCTCCAAAAATCACTGCAGATGGTGACAGCAGCCATGAAATTAAAAGATGCTTATGACTTGAAAGTAAAGTTATGACCAAACTAGACAGTATATTAAAAAGCAGACATTACTTTTCCAACAAAGGTCCATCTAGTCAAGGCTATGGTTTTTCCAGTAGTCATGTATGGATAGGAGAGTTGGACTATAAAGAAAGCTAAGCACAGAAGAATTGATGCTTTTGAACTGTGGTGTTGAGAAGACTCTTAAGAGTCCCTTGGACTGCAGGGAGATCCAATCAGTCCATCCTCAAGGAAATCAGTCCTGAATATTCATTGGAAGGACTGATGCTGAAGCTGAAACTCCAATACTTTGGCCACCTGATGTGAATAACTGACCTGTTGGAAAAGTCCCTGATGTTGGGAAAGACTGAAGGCAGGAGGAGAAGGGGATGACAGAGGATGAGATGGTTGGATGGCATCACTGACTCAATGGACATGAATTTGAGTAAACTCTGGGAGTCGACAATAGACAGGGAGGCTGGCGTGCTGCAGTTCATGGGGTTGCAAAGTGTCAGACACGACTGAGTGATTGAACTGAACTGATTTTGACAAAATTGTGAAGCGGTTATCCTTGGAATTCATAAAACCTTATAAAGCTTGAGTTCTGGGTAACTTAGTTTATACTTACTCAAATAAAGCAAATGGAAATCTTATTCTTATTCACATAACTAAACAAAAATTCTATAATCAGTACATTTAATATTTTATTTGTTCCATCCAAGTTCAATGTTTTGTTAGCTTTATGCAATATTCTATCTTACCTTCAGCAGATTCATAGTCTTGTTTTTTCCTTCCCCCCATGATATCATATCAGTGAGTATTTTTTCCTTTTCTTTTGATTCCAAAGTTATAAGACATTAAAAGTAAGTTTAGCTTACTGGGTTTATATTTAGCATAAAAAATAAATGAAGAATTAATGATTTTTCTTAGAACTCAAGGAAAATCTTACAGTTACTAGAGAATCAGTAAGGGTAACAATCTTTTACAGGTTTATTTTCGGGTTTCCAATCTGTATTTGTGAGGGCTTCCCAGGTGGCACTAGTGGTAAAGAACCCAGTTGCCAATTCTGGAAACATAAGGGATGTGGGTTTGATCCCGGGCTTGGGAAGATCCCCTGGAGGAGCGCATGGCAACCCACTCCAGTATTCTTGCCTGGGAAATCCCATGGGTAGGGGAGCCTGGGGACTACAGTCCATGGGGTCGCAAAGAGTCAGGCACAACTGAAGCGAATTAGCACACTCACACTTTTCTGAAGTGGGTCGGTAAGCTTCTTTGTAAACAATGTGTATTCATTCAACACTTTCTTATTATTTTAGGTAAATAATATAAATATTTGCTTTAGAGTACTGGTTTGTTTTGGGTTGTGCATCTTTGGGGAGGGGGAGAATGGGGAGAATATTTTGATCGCATTTTAAGCATCTTATTGTATCTCTGTCCCAGGGAATCTCACCCTTTTTCTTGAATCCGTCTGCATTTCACAAGGAGCAGCTTTCATCACTTCTTTTCCTCCTCACTTCCTGTCTCTGAGGTGTTCATCCCTTTGCCTCTTATTCCAGTTCTCACATCTCTCCACTTAAACCTATCAGATTATTTGGGCATAGGCTTCTGTCTCCAACATTCTCTCACTCATCTCATTGATTTCTTTTTTTTTTTTAAATAAATTTATTTGTTTTAATTGGAAGCTAATTACTTTACAATATTGTGTTGGTTTTGCCATACATCAACATGAATCTGGCACTGGTATACACTTGCTCCCCATCCTGAACCCCCCTCCCACCTCCCTCCAGCTGTGGTACATACACAATGGAGTATTACTGCTGCTGCTGCTAAGTCGCTTCAGTCGTGTCCAACCCTGTGCGACCCCAGAGACGGCAGCCCACCAGGCTCCCCCGTCCCTGGGATTCTCCAGGCAAGAACACTGGAGTGGGGTGCTATTTCCTTCTCCAATGCATGAAAGTGAAAAGTGAAAGTGAAGTCGCTCAGTCGTGTCTGACTCTTAGCGACCCCATGGACTGCAGCCTACCAGGCTCCTCCATCTGTGGGATTTTCCAAGCAAGAGTACTGAAGTGGGGTGCCATTGCCAATTCAGTATACTAACGCATATATATGGAATTTAGAAAGATGGTAACAGTGCTCACTTCAGCAGCACATATACTAAAATTGGAACGATACAGAGAAGATTAGCATGGCCCTTGTGCAAGGATGACATGCAAATTCGTGAAGCGTTCCCTATTTTTAACACGTGTATACCTGTGGTGGATTCATATTGATATATGGCAAAACCAATACAATATTGTAAAGTTAAAAAATAAAATTAAAAAAAAAGAAAAAGAAAAAGAAAACAAACAGTTAATCATAAAAAAAAAGAAAGATGGTAACAATAACCCTGTATGCGAGACAGCAAAAGAGACACAGATATATAGAACAGTTTTGGACTCTGTGGGAGAGGGAGAGGGTGGGATGATCTGGGAGAATGGCAATGAAACATGTATAATATCATTGATTTCTATACAGAATATTCACAGCTATGCTTTGTTAAATTTTATCCTGATGCCAATACCAGCTATTCTAACAAATCAGCACCCTTCTAATATGTATATGCTCCCAAATTGTCCAAATCTAATAACTGAGAGAATTGCAAGTATTAGAATCATAATTGATAGACTTATTGTCCTTTATTCTGGAAACTCAACTTTCTTTTCTATCCTTGTCCAAAGTAGAGAGAGGGTGGTGAGTTTTCTTCTCACTTACTGTCAGTTGAAGTCAAAGGATTATTCAAATATGGGCCATGCAATCACAGTCTAATTTTGACTTGCCATCACAGAAATCATATTTTGTTTACTTTTATAACATGTGTGCACACTGTGTGTGCTCACATTGATGTTGGTAAAAATCTTACCTGACAGAGGGAGATGTATTCTAATGAATAGATATCCATGTACATTTATCTAGTGACCAAGGGAACAATCAGTCAGTTCACTTCAGTTCAGTTGCTCAGTCATGTCTGACTCTTTGCAACCCCATGAATCGAAGCATGCCAGGCCTCCCTGTCCATCACCAACTCCCAGAGTTCACCAAGACTCACGTCCATTGAGTCAGTGATGCCATCCAGACATCTCATCCTCTGTCGTCCCCTTCTCCTCCTGCCCCTAATCCCTCCCAGCATCAGAGTCTTTTCCAATGAGTCAACTCTTCGCATGAGGTGGCCAAAGTACTGGAGTTTCAGCTTCAGCATCATTCCTTCCAAAGAAATCCCAGGGCTGCTCTCCTTCAGAATGGACTGGTTGGATGTCCTTGCAGTCCAAGGGACTCTCAAGAGTCTTCTCCAACACCACAGTTCAAAAGCATCAATTCTTCGGCGCTCAGCTTTCTTCACAGTCCAACTCTCACATCCATACATGACCACTGGAAAAACAATAGATGGAGTAAATATAGACATAAAATAAACCTAATACAAAAGCACTTTAACATAAGTAAGCATAAATTAATTTAGAAAAAATCACAGTGATTGTTTGCCAAAGTATATTTTCCTAAAATTATTAGGTTGCTGTATGAAGGACATCTGTATTAAGGTGAGTTTATAAAAACTGAATTAAATGGATTATGCATGGGATAGTCAAATACCATTACAGTTGAATTTGTCAAAATCTTTAGTTTACTGATTAGTGTGACTGACCCTCCATGTTAGATACAAAACTGTATTTATAAAGGTTATTCACTCATGGATTTCTATGCTTTAGAAAATATCCCATAGAATTTATGTCCCTCAATGTCCACATTTTGGAGTTCTAGTTCAATTAATTAGTTTGAAGAGATACTTGTTTAAATTTGAGAAGTCATTATAGATGCTGATTTCATTTTTAAAAATGTGAACTTTCCCTATTGGAAAACTTCAGAACAAAAGTAGTAGTCTTTTTAAAAAATTCTAGCCTTTCCTTTCCACTATCCTTGAAAAAAAAAAAAAAAAAAACAGAATTTGAGGAAAAGATAGGTTGTAAACATTGTTTTGGAAGAACCCTTTTCTTTAATATAAAAATTAAGCTAAAAATTATATACATGCCAGCCATGGTTGAAATACTAGACTGAAATGATACAACAGGGTCTGAATTTACTGCAAAAATACAGAGTGTAAAATTCACCATAAATCCTGCAGTCTAACATTGATGTCAAGCATATTGACCTCAGCTGTCTTAACATAAAAGTTTTCATTGTAAACCTTAGGAAAAGTCATTTTACTTTAAATATATATTCATGTAAAAGTCACCTCATTGTCAATGTCATCCTTATTCAATTTAAACACTTTTCCCAGTTAAATGGCTTATTTCATACATCGACTGTGACAAAGGCAAATAACAGAAAATAAGTCTTGAGAGAGAGGTTTCATGTGAATATAAATGAATGTGTATAAAGCAAAGCTAACTGCAAGACTTTTATAGGTGAAATGGACTTGAAGTAACTACTGAAAATTGAAACCAAAATAATTTTGGAAAAAATAAAAACAAAAAATGCCTTTGGTGAAAATATATTTATAATTTTGTTTTCAAAGGTAATATTATACTAACCAAAAGGATATTTTGTGGATATTTAAACTCAAAATAATTTTACTGAATTCCATGTTTGTTCATTTTTACAATTTTAAATAAGTGATACTTATTTTGCATTCATATAACTCTCTATATAATATCTTTCATTTTTTGCCTTTATTAATATTATCTTATACTGCTACTGCTAAGTCACTTCAGTCGTGTCTGACTCTGTGCGACCCCATAGACGGCAGCCCACCAGGCTCCCCCGTCTCTGGGATTCTCCAGGCAAGAACACTGGAGTGGGTTGCCATTTCCTTCTCCAATGCAGGAAAGTGAAAAGTGAAAGTGAAGTCGCTCAGTCGTGTCCGACTCTTAGCGACCCCATGGACTGCAGCCTACCAGGCTCCTCCGTCCATGGGATTTTCCAGGCAAGAGTACTGGAGTGGGGTGCCATTAGTAATACTAAAAAATGGCATCGATTTTGAGATACAATCTCATTAAATGGTGAGGATACAAGTCTATTTATATATGAGTTTATATATACTATACTTGTACTTTGATTTTATTTTGACTACTATTATGAATTTTTATGTTAATGAATTTGTTTTCAATACTGAAACTCCATGATGTTAATTGGTTCTTATAAAGCTCTAACCATGACCTTGGTCTTAATATGATGATGCTTTCTGTGTTAAAAAAATATATTTATTTTGTTATTTATTTATGATTCATTCATTCATTCATTTATTCTGTCACCTATGCTGTTATTTACTATATGCCAGATCATGAAGAGAGACAAGGCCTCCACTCAAATGTAGACTGCTTTTAATTGGATGAAAGTGAAAGTGAAAGTCACTCAGTTGTGTCCGACTCTTTGTATCCCATGGAAGATACAGTCCATGTAATTCTTGAGGACAGAATTCTGGAGTGGGTAGCTGTTCCCTTCTCCAGGGGATCTTCCCAACCCAGGGATGGAACCCAGGTGACCCACATTGCAGGAGGATTTTTACCAGCTGAGCCACAAGGGAAGCCCTTTTAACTGGATGAAATGAAATATAAAGTATCGAAAAATGGAATATGAAGTAGTGGTCTGTAGAATAAACAAGGTAATATACTAGGACTTTGACTGAGTAGCTACTTTAGATTAAGAGGTCAAATAAGAACCTCTGAGGAAATGATTCAAATACAAGAAGGTGCTGCCCATGGGGAGATCAAGGGAAATGCCTTATCGGCAGACAGAATTGTCAAGACAGAATTGAGCTTATACTTTTATGAGAATTCTTTTTTTTTAATATAAATTTATTTATTTTAATTGGAGGTTAATTACTTTACAATATTGTATTGGTTTTACCATACATCAACAAGAATCCGCCATAGGTATACACGTGTTCCCAATCCCAACCCCCGCTACCTCCTCCGGGATTTTAAAAAGATGGTAAGGATAACCATGTATGCAAGACAGCAAAAGAGACACAGATGTATAGAATTGAGCTTATATTTTTAAAGACTAGCATAAAGGACCCTTTAAAAACTGTGGGCCAGGGAAAGATATTCAGTGGTAATATTAGTAAGGTAGCTGGGACCAATTTAGGTAGAGATTGTTAAGTTAGGGTAAATGCTTAGAAATTATTCTAAATCCCATGGGAATTCACTGTCCATCTTTACTCTGGTGTACAGCATGGTTGGACTGTATCTTCTGTGTAATCGTATTGTTCAAAGATGTCATCAAGTTTTATTTTCATCATAATATTTCAAGAGATACTTATTAGAATAACCTTTAGTATTTTGTGATATTTTCTCCTCTAGTTATGAATTACAATGATAGTTTATGTATGTATAGAATTGTATACTTCATGGAGATTTTCACATATAAATGTGATGTATGATCTTCATGGCTTCCTTGGTGGCTCAGACTGTAAAGAATCTGCCTGCAAGGCAGGAGACGTGGGTTCAATCCCTGGGTAGGGATGATTCCTTGAGAAGAGAATGGCAACCCAATCCAGTATTCTTGTCTGGAGAATTCCATGGACAGAGTAGCCTGGCAAGTTACAGTGCATGGGGTCACAAAAAATCGGACATGACTGAGCAACTACCATACATACACACAATGGTAAAGAACCTACCTGCCAATGCAGGAGACTTAAGAGACTCAATGGCTTGTTCTATTAAGAATCCACCTACCATGCAGGAGACTTGGGTTCAATCCCTCCGTCAGGAAGATCCCCTGGAGGACGGTAAGACAGTCCACTCCATTGTTCTTGCCTGGAGAATCCCATGGACAGAGAGGCCTGGTGGGCTACTGTCCATAGTATCACAAAGAGTCAGACAGTACAGAAGTGACTTTGCACGCATGCGTGCACCATGAATTCCTGAAGACTGTCTTTACCTTCCCTCATAGCTCAGTCGGTAAAGAATCTGCCTGCAGTGCAGGAGACCCAGGTTCAATCCCTGGGTCGGGAAGATCTCCTGGGGAAGGAAATGGCTACCCACTCCAGTATACTTGCCTGGAAAATCCCAAGCCAGAGGAGCCTGGTGGGCTGCAATTCATGGCATCGCAAAGAGTCAGGCACGACTGAGCGACTAACACTTCAATGAATTCTAATGAATAAGAGGTAAATTCACCTGGCAGTTCAAATTTGACTTTGACAGGGAACACCAGCAATGTCAGAATTACTAGGAGTGCATTAGAGCAAAATGCACGAAATGGGGCTTGATTGGAGAAAATGACCAAGCTGAATGAATTAGGCTACAATAGATTTTCTCCCCTATTAACATTTTTTATTACTTTTTGATCTTTTTTCCCTTTCCTTAGCCTATTCACAGAATGTAAGAGGAAAATACATTGAAAAAATACCTAGTGATGCTTCTTGTCTACTTTCATTAGAAGGCACAGAGATATCTAATGATCAACAAGGTTCTAGAATATATTAATGTAAGATAATCTTAATTAATCAACATATCCTTACTTTATGAATGCAAATAGAATTCTTTTTTTTTTTTACATTTACCTTTACTTGAAATGTTGAGTGACATTTAATTTTGTTTTCAAGTTAGAGTTGATATTTAATAAATGTAATCAAGTTTTATTCTAATTTAATTATGCCATTTTTTATGGCAATCATACTTAAAGAAAATGAAGAAACTGTTGTTCTGGTAATCACGGGGTATTAATTTTGAGATATTACCAAAAAAACATGCCCCTGGGCATACAGAGCACACATGCCCTGGCTCTCCTGCAATAGAGCTTGAGAAAGTCATTATTATATTGTAATCTGTTTCCTTGTACTCTCATTTTGCTCACTGCCTGTTTACTCTCAGATCCAGTCCTCTATTAATCAATTATTTTCTTACCAGTTAACCAATGATAGTTATTAGAAAAAAATGTAGGATTAGAGCATGAGGGACTCACCCAAGCTCTTTTTCTGCTTCAGGAATATTTCTGGAAGTAGCCAGATCTCATCTGTGGTTCTTATTTTCACTGGAAGCCCTGGATCCAAGGCTTGTGTTCCTCCACCTCCTCCAATAACTGATAGCAGCTTCCTGCTTTCTTATTACTAAATTGCCTCACCATCTGCTCTTTTTAATCTTTCAGCTTTTTAACTGCTTTGTAGCTACTTCACTCTATTGAAATATCTGATGTGAGCTGTTTTTTCCTGAGTGATACACTGAGTTACTACCTAATTGCCCTAGAGTTAATATCTATGTATTTGGCATGTAACAATGCTAAAATCATATTGATTCGGAATACTTATATTTCAGACAAAATATGCTTGCAATAATTTGACAAAAATTCCACAACTTAAACTCACAGTACAGAATTTTCAAGTTAAAATAAACATAAAATTGCCTGAGCTTTTAATGACAGCTGGAAATTGGCGTCTTTATTTTGTTCCTCAAGAATTTATGTCTGCTTGCATTTGCATTGTTTTAAAAATCAAGACTGCTGCATTAACTAGCATTTTTTGAGTGTTCTGTCTTGTATTCTTCAGCAGGTAAAGGATGTTGCATTTAATGCCCTTAGGAGAATAAAAACATGTCTACTGAATATGAAGGAAGATTACCTTCTCGAAAATCAATGTCATCTGAATCTCTTTCCTACGGGCCAAACAATCCCATCTTTCACGGAATTATAGGTCTGCTATTCATCACGGTTGGAGAAGGAAATGGCAACCCACTCCAGTGTTCTTGCCTGGAGAATCCGAGGGATGGGGGAGCCTGGTGGGCTGCCATCTATGGGGTCGCACAGAGTCGGACACGACTGAAGCGACTTAGCAGCATTCATCACAGGGCTTTGTCATCAATGACATAAAGAGGACCCTAACCTGAACCTTCAGGAGAGGCTAAACTACAGTCACTTATTCTGATCAATAAGGTAGGAAGTTATGCAGAAATCTTTAATCTTGCAGGGCAAAATTCTTTGATGCTTTAAATAATAACCTTCCCATTTTTAAAAAAGTCATCTGATAAATATGCTTTTCTTAGGAAAAATTGATAGCTTGCATTTATTTAGTATATGTTGGTTATGTACTGGATATTATTATAAACATGGCAATTCATTTTTGTATTTAAACGTCTCAAAATCCCTAAAAGGTAAGGACAATTACTACCCAAGTTACAGATGAGAAACTGAAGCATGCAGTTAAGCAGCATGCCCAAGTTCACTGAGCTGGCAAGTGGCAGCCTGACTCCGGAGACCACGCTTTTAACTTCTCCAGTGTCCTTCCTCTCAATGTCTTGGTAAGTTGTTAACAGTCACAACTGAGGCTGGACAAATTCAGGTCATGCTAAACAGCAGGGAAGAAATAGTTCAATAAATACAAATTCAAATCATTATGTTGAACCCATGAAACCAATATAGTTTAACCCATGAAACACAACTATACACAACTATTTATACACACTATATAGTGTGTATATACTATAATACACAACTATTAAAGTATAGTATAAATACTACACTTTAATATAAGTAGGCTGCTGCTGCTGTGCTGCTCAGTCGCTTCAGTCATGTCTGATTCTTTGTGAGCCCATGGACTGTAGCCCACCAGGCTGCTCTGTGCATGGGGATTCTCCAGGCAAGAATGCTGGAGTGGGTTGCCATACCATTCTCCAGGGGATCTTCCCAATCCAGGGATCGAACCTGAGTCTCCTGCAGCTCCTGCATTGAAGGCAGATTCTTTACCTCTGAGCCACAGGAGAAGCCCTAATAAAAGTATATATAAGTATTTTATATAATATAAGTATTTTGTCCTAGAGACTGCTGAATATGAGTTGCATCAGCCTCATATACAAAAAATCAGGCTTCCCAAAGTATCTACTTAAAATAGTCACATTCTCCTCTCCAATAAATAATGATAAATGTTCCTTTAACAGTCTTTACCTTAAAAACTCTTGTGAACTAACTGTATACATTAAAATATAAATTTCAAAGTGAAACTAGGAATTTCAGGAAAAGAAAATTTTTGTACTTACATGCATGAGAAAGTTGCTCAGTTGTGTCTGACTCTTTGCAACCCCAAGGAATATTGGTTGCTAGGCTCTTCTGTCCATGGAATTCTCCAGACCAAAATATTGGAGTGGATTGCCATTCCCTTCTCCAGGGGCTCTTCCCAATCCAGGGATTGAACCTGAGTCTCTTGCACTGCAGGCGGATTCTTTATGATCTGAGCCACCAGAGAAGCATGCTGCTGCTGCTGCTAAGTTGCTTCAGTTGTGTCCGACTCTGTTCGACCCCATAGACCGCAGCCCACCAGGCCCCGCCATCCCTGGGATTCTCCAGGCAAGAACACTGGAGTGGGTTGCCATTTCCTCCTCCAATGCATGAAAGTGAAAAGTGAAAATGAAGTCACTCAGTCGTGTCCAACTCTTAGAGACCCCATGGATTGCAGCCTACCAGGCTCCTCTGTCCATGGGATTTTCCAGGCAAGAGTACTGGAGTGGGGTGCCATTTCCTTCTCCCAGAGAAGCATGAACCTACTTCAAAACCAAAGCAGCTGTAGAATACTTCAAAGTGCTGAAGATTTTTTATATTTCCTTTGAGACTGCCATTATTTCAGGTAAAACAAAAATATGTCTTCCTTATAAGCCTTGGAGCTGTGACACCTTTTGTCCTACCTGGAGTACATGGGGTTGAGATGGGATAATTAATTACCCAGTGGCAGTGATTCAACATCCATCACTAGGAGTCAGCCTTTTCATACTGTTCATGTGCTGGAATCAAGATTGCTGGGAGAAATATCAATAACCACCGATATGCAGACGACACCACACGTACGGCAAAAAGTGAAAAAGAACTAAAGAGGTTCTTGATGAAAGTGAAAGAGGAGACTGAAAAAGTTGGCTTAAAACTCAACATTCAGAAAACTAAGATTATGGCATCTGGTCCCATCACTTCATGGCAAATAGATGGGGAAACAATGGAAACAGTGACAGACTTCATTTTGGGGAGCTCCAAAAATCAATGCAGATGGTGACTTCAGCCATGAAATTAAAAGACACTTGCTCCTTGGAAGAAGTTATGACCAACCTAGACAGCATATTAAAAAGCAGAGACATTACTTTACTAACAAAGGTCCATTCAAAGCTATGGCTTTTCCAGTAGTATAGTATGGATGTGAGAGTTGGACTATAAAGAAAGCTGATCACCGAAGATTTGATGCTTTTGAACTGTGGTGTTGGAGAAGACTCTTGAGAGTCCCTTGGATTGCAAGGAGATCCAAACAGTCCATCTTAAAGGAAATCAACCCTGAATATTCATTGGAAGGACTGATGCTGAAGCTGAAACTCCAATACTTTGGCCACCTGCTGTGAAGAACTGACTCATTTGAAAAGACCCTGATGATGGGAATGACTGAAGGCAGGAGGAGAAGGGGACAGTAAAAGATAAGATTGTTGGATGGCATCACTGACTCGATGGACATGAGTTTGATAAAGCTCCAGAAGTTGGTGATGGACAGGGAAGCCTGGCGTACTGTAGTCCATGGGGTCACAAAGAGTTGGACATGACTGAGTGACTGAACTGAACTGACATGAGGTTCTCAAGGCAAGAATACTGAAGTGATTTGCCATTCCCTTCTCCAGTGGACTACATTTTGTCAGAACTCTCCACCATGAGCCATGTGTCTTGAGTGGCCCTACATTGCATGGCTCATTGTTTCATTGAGTTAGACAAGGCTGTGGTCCATGTGATCAGTTTGATTAGTTTTTTGTCTTTGTGGTTTTCGCTCTGCCTGCCCTTACCAAAGTGAAGAAATTAAGTCACTTAGTCATATCCGACTCTTTGCGACCCCATGGACTGTAGCCTACCAGGCTCCTCTGTCCATGGGATTTTCCAGACAATAGTACTGGAGTGGATTGCCATTTCCTTCTCCAGCAGATCTTCCCAACCCAGGGATGGAACCCAGGTCTCCCACATTGTAGACAGACACTTTACTGTCTGAGCCACCAGGGAAGCCCTCACCAAAAGGTGTGGGAAATTGAGCCATGGTTCTGTTACTTTTACCTTGCTAATCTACACCTCAAGAACTGATGCTTTTGAACTGTGATGTTGGGGAAGACTCTTGAGAGTTGCTGGGACTGCAAGGAGATCAAACCAGTCAATCCTAAAGGAAATCAGTCCTGAATATTCATTGTAAAAATTGATTCTGAAGCTGAAGCTCCAATAATTTGGCCACCTGATGTGAAGAATTGACTCATTGGAAAAGACCCTGAAGCTGGGAAGGAATGAAGGCAGGAGGAAAAGGGGATGACAGAGGATGAGGTGGTTGGATGGCATCACTGACTTGATGAACATGAATTTGAACAAGCTCCGGGAGTTTGGTGATGGACAGAAAGGCTTGGTGTGCTGCAGTCCATCGGGTCACAAAGAGTTGACTGAGCAGCTGAACTGAACTGAACACCTTAATAAAAAAAGAAAGTGTTCAAGACTAATTTGAGAGTTGCTTCAATCTTCAGTGCCTTAGTTATCATGAATAAGCTATCTTGGTGATGGTTTAGTTGCTATGTCGTATCCCACTCTTGCGACCCCATGGACATAGCCCGCCAGGCTCCTCTGTCCTTGGGATTTGCTAGGCAAAGATACTGGAGTGGGTAGCTATTTTCTTCTCATTGCAAGGAAGTTTCCTGCATTGCCAGGGGATTCTTTGT
The DNA here is from genome assembly GCF_027580195.1 of Bos mutus. NCBI lineage: Eukaryota > Metazoa > Chordata > Mammalia > Artiodactyla > Bovidae > Bos > Bos mutus. The sequence continues at coordinate 59,912,870 of NC_091636.1, forward strand.
AATCTGATGAATAGCAGATTCACTTGGAGTACTTTTTCTTTTACAGTTTCCTGCTCATTTTCTTTGGTTTACAGATTCCTTGGTTTTATGGGATTAAAATGCCTAAGTGTCAGGTCAAGGAATCTGCATTTTTAAAGCACTCATTATACATTGTCAAGGGCTAGAACCATTGTAGTGCGCTTTGACGTCCTTGAAGGGAGAAACTGTATGTTAACACTGGCCTCAGTATAGATAGTTCTCCATAAATGTGTGTTGAATATAGGAAGTTAGCCTCGGGATATATTCAAGGATTTGGCATCATATCAGATCAGGCAAGGGGGTAACTGTCTTTAGGAAACCATCTCAACTCTAGCAACAGGGATCTATTTGAAGGCCTCACAAGGGGATAATTCTAGTATCTGGGATAATTTGTCAGCTCTCCCTAGGGCGTAGTGAAGAAGCCATCAGGGCTGGAATAAATTCCATAACCTAAAAGTCAATTAGAATTAACAATGGCGCTGATATCAGCGGATAAGGAGACAGATGAATGCATACCACAAGAAGTAGAAGAATAGACAGAAAAGATGACCACAGGTCAAGGAAAGAAGGTCCTACATATCAGGAGATACCAAAAACCGAGGTCCCCAGGGACTGGCCTTGCACCAAATTTCAAACATGTGAACTCTGCTTACAAACGTGTAATCTCTGTGCCTGTGGGGAAAACCTCTTCCAACCTCACTCCACTGAGTTCCACAGGTGACCAGAAAATCAGAAATAGCTCCCAGTCAGATGAAATGGTGAGAGACAATTCAGGAGATTTGGAATATTTATAATATTAGACAAAAGACAGACTTGATCTCAGTAACATTTGTTAAACAATCTTCTGATTTTATTAGCAATCTTTCAAATACAAGCCAAATGTTCTAATGATTCCTTCTATTTGATTCTGTCTCTGAGTTACATAAACTTGTTTAAAGGAAGGTGTCAGCTGTGGATCATAGAAGTGAAAAAAAGTTACATTTCTCCAATATTCATTTTGTGATATTAAATAATAGAGTTTCAGTGGAATTTCAGTTTTTCCCAGAAGGCCCAATATATTTATTTATATATTACATGCATTAGTAAGAATAGGTATAAATTGAGCTTTCTAATTCATGGCCCTATAAAATTGAGTGCCTTAATACATAAAATGTACAAAAGTGTAAGAAAAATACTGGTTTCAAAACTGGCAAATGGTGCTTTTTTATCCTCTCAATGTGCATTATGTAGATTAACCTAAAATTCCTGCATTTTCAAAATTATGACATAAACTAAGATTATTGGAAATGACAGCTGGGATAATAATGATCCTACTTCAGTTTATTTTATATGAGAAACATTTGGCTATTTTTTAAAGACTTTGCCCATGACAGAGATGATCTTAAATCTAGCTGAAGTAAGGTAACACTATTTCTAACTGGAGGGAAAGCTATACTTTCTTACTGTTATTGGAGTATTTATTTGTTGGTTTCTGAATTTGGAACATTTATTTAGAATATTATCATCTGAAGATTCAGTCTGAGTTCACTGATATGATTAATTTGACCTTCAGTAGTAGAGTCCAGAGGAATGCTCTCTGTCTCTTTGTGTTCATCTCCTGATTCATCTTGTAATACTGCATTTTCTCATATCAGCTTTTTCTCTTTGTCATTGTGCATAAAATATTTAAAATTCTGAATTCTCAGCTACGTTCAATACATTATAAAAATAGATTACAAAGATGTTTCCAATTTGTTTTAATACCTTCTTGAAAGAAGATGCAATACTTTGGGTAACATAATAAAAAACTGAAAGATAATAATGTATTTTAATATTTTATCTTCCTTGTAGCTATTGCATCCTTCTAAAGCTTACTTATTCTTTTAATTTTTGGTAACTTGGTTAGAAACAATTATGAGTAATGAGTTATAATGAAAAAAGTTAATACAGGAAAACAATGTCACTGATAAGCCATAGTGTGGATAAGATACATAAAAATAATGGAGTTTTAGCTTATATTGTATTTTTAAGACAAAATGATTTTTTAATTAAGTAATGTTTATAATTTTTCTTTTAATTGCCCTGACACAGAATGAAAGCCTTTAAACAACAATACAGACGATTATTTGTAACTGCTTAAAAAGACTGTTTGCAAATTGGTGCCAATGGACCCTGTTACAGAGAATTAACAGGGTCATCATGAACTCCAGCTTCAACATTATCCTCATGTTTATACAGCTCTTTGAGGCTACTCTTGATTAGATTTGGGGAATAAATATCTTTCTTCCCTCCTGAATCATGATTTAATACACCACCAATTTTTGACTGTTGCATGGTTGTAGCCTAGTTCAGTTCAGTTCAGTTCAGTCGCTCAGTCATGTCTGATCCTTTGTGACCCTATTGACTGCAGTACACTCAGCCCTCCCTGACTATGATTGTCTCCTGAAGTTTGCTCAAGTTCATGATTGCATCAGTGATGCCATCCAACCATCCCATCCTCTGTTGCCCCCATCTCCTCCTGCCTTCAATCTTTCCCAGCATCAGGGTCTTTTCTAATGAGTCAGTTCTTTCCATCAGGAGGCTAAAGTAGCTAGATGTAAATTCTGATTTCTACAATATGGATCCAAAAGAACATGTTTTTTTTCTTTCCTGTTCTGTAGAAAAGTCAGCAAGAGAAATAGAATTCTTAGATTTTCATATATGTGAAGTCCTAAAGATCACAATTATACTAAGGGAAAATAATAAAGTAGACCTACTTGTCTTATCCTTCATCCAATGATTCATAATAATTTTGCCCCTGAGTGATGAAGAAAAAGAAAAATCTTGAAAGCACATAATCCCAAATGGTTTTGCAAGTTTTCATTATAAATTCCTACAACTTGGTTAATATAAAACACCTGAAATCCAATATTTACTTTAAAATGTGCCAAGTAATACTGATAAATGCCTGGTAGAAATAAAAAGTAAAAGTCTGCAGAAACTCAATTTGAAACCTGGTTCAAAGAATTCCCATGGAAAACTTCTGTGAATATACTAAGTGAACAATCACAAAACACAAAAGATAAAAAGTAAATGGTATTATTCAGAACCAGCAGATAAAGTAGAAAACAGAATGAGGTCCATAACAAATCAGATATTGTAATTACTAAATGAAATAAAATTATATAAAATACTTAAAAAAATAAAAGTAATTGAAAGTATGTTTATAGGGCAGGACCTATATAAAACAAGTGGATTTGAAAGGAAACTCAAGAGAAAGAAAGAAATCAGTAGTTGTACAGGTTTAATAGAAGATGAGGAACATCTGAAGATGATGTTAATGCGTTTAAAGATAAATCTAAAGAAATTATACAGAATACAATACAATGGGATAAAAAGTTTTAAAAAATAAATAAAATTGAAAGTTAAAGTAAGAAATATAGCATATCTAACCAATGTTTTCAAACAAATAGATAGTGGGGAAGAGGCACAGTTAGAAGAAGTTTCCATGACTAAGAATTTTCCATAACTGATTATATAAACCAATATACACACTTTGGGAAACCCAAGAATAGCAAGCAAGACAAAGTAAACAGAATGCTTCTCCTAAATATATGTCAAGTAAAATTCGGATCAGCATTGAAAGAACTAAAGTCTTAAAGCATCTATCACCAGAAGACAATTTTCAAAGGCATAAGTTATATCCTGACAGCTGAACCACACAACGAATGGTTTCTCAACAACAAAAATGAACAGTGAGAAAAAAGTCATACCGTGCTTAGAGAAGGAAAAAAGCAGAACTCAGAGCTGTATATCAACTGAAAATATCTAATGCAAATGAAAACAATATAAACACATTTTCAGACATAAAAAAGCTTTAGTGTTTACCACCACAAGACACTCTCTCAGTTTGGTTCAGTCGCTCAGTCATATCCGACTCTTTACAATCCCATACACTGCAGCATGCCAGGCTCCCCTGTCCATCACCAACTCCTGAAGCTTGCTCAAACTCATGTCCATTGAGTCAGTGATGCCATCCAACCAGCTCATCCTCTGTCATTCACTTCTCCTTCCATCTTCAATCTTTCTTGACATCAGGGTCTTTTCCAGTAAGTCAGTTCATTACATCAGGTGGACAAAGTATTGGAGTTTGTTTCAGCATCAATCCTTCCAGTGAACATTTAGGACTGATCTCCTTTAGGATGGACTGGTTGGATCTTCTTGGTGTTTAAGGGACTCTCAAGAGTCTTCTCCAATACCACAGTTCAAAAACATCAATTATTTGGCGCTCAGCTTTCTTTATAGTCCAACTCTCACATCCATATATGACTATATGACCATATATGACATATATGACATCCATATATGATATTAGCTTTGACTAGATGGACTTTTATTGGCAAAGTAACATCTCTGCTTTTTAATATGCTGTCTAGGTTGGTCATAACTTTTCTTCCAAGGAGCAAGCATCTTTTAATTTCATGGCTGCAGTCTAATCTACTGTGATTTTGGAGCTCAAAAAAATTAAGTCTGTCACTGTTTCCATTGTTTCCCCATCTATTTGCCATGAATTGATGGGACCAGATGTCATGATCTTAGTTTTCTGAATGTTGAGTTTTAAGCTTTTTCACTCTCCTCTTCCACTTTCATCAAGAGGCTCTTTAGTTCTTCATATTCTGTTGAAAGTGTGTGTCATCTACATATCTGAGGTTATCGATATTTCTCCATGTGATCTTGATTCCAGCTTGTGCTTTATCCAGCCCAGCATTTCTCATGATGTACTCTGCATTTAAGTTAAACAAGCAGGGTGACAATATACAGACTTGATGTACTCCTTTCCCAATTTGGAACCAGTCTGTTCCACATCCAGTTCTAACTGTTGCTTCTTGACCTGCATACAGATTTCTCAAGAAGCAGGTCAGGTGGTCTGGTATTCCCTTCTCTTGAAAAATTTTCCAGAATTTTTTGTGATCCACACAACCAAAAGTTTTGGCATAGTCAATAAAGCAGAAATAGATGTTTTTCTGGAACTCTCTTGCTTTTTCCATGATCCAAGGGATGTGGGCAATTTGGTCTTTGGTTCCTTTGCCTTTTATAAATCCAGCTTGAACATCTGGAAGTTCACGGTTCATGTATGGTTGAAGCCTGACTTGGAGAATTTTGAGCATTACTTTGCCAGCGTGTAAGATGAGTGTAATTGTACAGTAGTTTGAGCATTCTTTGGCATTTCCTTTGTTTGGGATTGGAATGAAAATTGACTTTTGCCAGTCCTGTGGCCACTGCTGAGATTTCCAAATTTGCTGGTATATTGAGTGAAGCACTTTCACAGCATCATCTTCCAGGATTTGAAATAGCTCAGCTGGAATTCCATCACCTCCACTAGCTTTCTTCATAGTGATACTTCCTAGGCTTTCTTGACTTCACATTCTAGGATGTCTGGTTCTAGGTGAGTGATCACACCATTGTGGTTATCTGGGTCATGAAGATTTTTTTCTACAGTTCTTCTGTGTATTCTTGCCATCACTTCTTAACATCTTCTACTTCTATTAAGATCCATACCATTTCTGTCCTTTTTGTGCCCATCTTTGCATGACATGTTCCCTTGGTATTTCTAATTTTCTTGAACAGATCTTTAGTCTTTTCCATTCTATTGTTTAGGGCAAAATTTAAGTAATTCACTTAATGCAGAAATGAAATTAATCTTATATGGAGTGCCTAAAGTGAAAAAAGAAATTTGAGTGGGAGAACAAGAAAATATTGGTGAATCTAATGGATAAATTGAAAAAAATACAGGGCAAATACTGATCAATTTTACACCAAAAAATGCTGATAAAACTATGAGAAAAAGTGACTTTTGGGGCACAAATACATCACTGGAGATGTTCAGTGTACAATAGGTTTCATTTCATCAGACACATGTAGCAAGTTCTTACCTAAGAACATAGCTTACCCATATATAACAAAATTTATGAAAACAAGTAAATTGATGAATCACCATCACAGTGAGGGAATTTTGACTTACTGTCTTAATAATAAGGCCTCCCCAATGGCATAGTGGTAAAGAATCTGCCTGCCAGTGTAGGAGGTGCTGGTACATTTCCTGAGTTAAGAATATCCCAAGATGAAAGAAATGACAACCGACTTCTTAATAACTGGTAGAAAAAAAGGAGACTAAAAATATCAGTAGAATCATTGTTGTTGTTCAGTTGCTCAGTAGTGTCTGACACTTTGCAACCCCATGGACTGCAACACACCAGGCTTCCTTGTCCTTCACCAGCTCCTGGAGCTTACTCAAACTCATGTCCATCAAGTTGGTGATGCCATCCAACCATCTCATCCTCTGTTATCCCCTTCTCCTCCTGCCTTCAATCTTTCCCAGCATTAGTGTCTTTTCTGATGATGAGTTGGTTCTTTGCATCAGGTGGCCAAAATATTGGAGCTTCAGTTTAGCATCAGTACTTTCAATGAATATTCAGGATTTATTTCCTTTAGGATTGACTGGTTTGATCTCCTTGCAGTCCAAGGGACTCTTAAGAGTCTTCTCCAACATCACAGTTCAAAAGCATCAATTCTCCAGCACTCAGCTTCCTTTATAATCCAAATCTCATATCCATACATAACTACTGGAAAAACCATAGCCTTGATTATATGGACCTTTGTCAGCAAAGTAATGTCTCTGCTTTTCAGTATGATGCCTAATTTGTCATAGCTTTTTTCCAAGGAGTAAGTGTCTTTTCATTTCATGGCTTCAGTCACTATCTGCAGTGATTTTTGAACACAAGAAAATAAAATCTGTCACTCTTTCCATTGTTTCCCTATCTATTTGCCATGGAGTGATGGGACCAGATGCCATCAGATTTTTGAATGTTGGTTTGAAGCTAGCTTTTTCACTCTCCTCTTTCACTTTTATCAAGAGGCTCTTTAGTTCCTCTTTGCCTTCTGCCATATGGGTGGTGTCACCTGCATATCTGAGATTATTGATATTTCTCCTTGCAATCTTGATTCCAGCTTAGGCTTCATCCAGCCTAACATGTCACATGATGTATTCTGCATGTAAGTTAAATAAACAGGATAACAGTGTACAGCCTTAACATACTCCTTTCCCAATTTGGAACTAGTCTGCTGTTCCATATATGGATATAACTGTTGCTTCTTGATTGCATACATATTTCTCAGGAGGCAGGTAAAATGGTCTGGTATTCCCATCTCTTTAAGAATTTTCTACAGTTTGTTGTGATCTATACAGTCAAAGGCTTTATTATAGTCAATGAAGCAGAAGTAGATGCTTTTCTGAAATTCTCTTGATTTTTCCATGATCCAACAGATGTTGGCAATTTGATCTCTGGCTCCTCTGCCTTTTCTAAATCCAGCTTGAACATCTGAAAGTTCTTGGTTCATGTACTGTTGAAGTCTAGCTTAGAGAATTTTTAGTATTACTTTACTAATGGGTGAGATGAGTGGAATTGTGCTATAGTTTTAAAATTCTTTGGCACTTCCTTTCTTTTGGATTGGAATGAAAGCTGATCTTTTCCAGTCCTGTAGCCACTGCTAAGTTTTTCAAATTTGCTGGTATATTGAGTGTGGCACTTTAAGAGCATCATCTTTTAAGATTTGAAATAGCTCAGCTGGAATTCCATCACTTTCACTAGCTTCATTCATAGTGAAACATCCTAAGGCCCGCTTGACTTCACACTCCAAGATATATGGCTCCAGGTAAGTGATCACACCATAGTGGTTAAAAAGTTCAAATAAACCAGTACATAAGCCAGATATATTAAATAAACATACACCTTAAGCATAGTGAGAACTGACCACATCCTAGGACTTAAAAGCAAGTCTCAAATATTTTTAAGGAGTAAAATATTCTGTGATTACAATACATCTAGCTTATAAAACAAAAAGAAAAAAGAACTAGGGAAATAATGTGTTTTAAAATTCAGGAAAAAATAAACTAATGATCAATAACTCCTGGGTAAATACAGAATTACAGTGTGATTAGAAAATTTTGGGACATCAATGCCAAAATTGCTCTTGTGAAAACTTGTAGCATGCAGTTAAAGTGATACTTAGATGGAAATTCATTGTCTTAAATTATTAAACTAGAGAAGAAGAAAAGGTGAAAATTGATGATCAAAGCATCTAGCTCCAGGTGTTATAAGGAAATAGTAGCAAAATGAATCCAAATAAATCAGAACTCCATATGTAGAAATAGGACATGTGTGTATGTTAACATTTAAGCTTTTGTAAGGTAGGTCTCTATGATTCACATTTGTGAACCTGAGCAGACCAACGGAAGAAATTGTCCTATTTCAGTCACTATTCTATATTCTCATTTCAGACAATGTAGAGCTAAATTAAAGTTTAATGAATAGAAAACAAGATGGAAATTGAATCACATCTAACACTGACTGTACGAAACCAGTTAGAGTTATAATCTCCACTGGATTCCACACACCGGTTTAGTACAAGTTTTTCTGGATGCAAAGTGAACTAAACCATGAAGGACCAAATAGCATAGATTTTTGAGATTTTCAGATATCAGGACCCAAGGAAGGACATAACAGACTGATATTCCCAGCTGTAAAGCTTGGATAATGCTAGAGAAACTACCTTATTTTATTAACTTGGATATTAATTGGGACAAACTATATATAATTCATAATAAATGTCAGGCTCACTAATATACTACATGATGATAAGTTGCTTTAACTTGCTACACATGAATTACTACTGGATGAAAAACAGTCAGTGAGCAGTTTTTCATTCCAGTTCTAGTTACTTTTGCTTCTTTTCATTAATTCCATTTTAACTTTTGAATATTTTTTATATTCAGTTATAATCAAAGTATTTATATTTAAAAAATAATTGATTCTAGAAGAGGGTGTGAGACAGACTGTGATCTGGGACCCTTTGCTGCAATGCTGCAGTTCTTGCACCTGGACACATCTCTCCTCCAGCAACAGAACACAAAGAAATTATGTGGAACTAAAAGTAAGTGGGTGCATGCTGCAATTCGGTTAAATTCTGGACAAAGATATCAGAAAACCCAACAGCCATTTTTGAAGAGCATAGAGCAAAAACGGGGTGTTGGAAACAAAAATAGGGTACTGAGTATGCCTCCTGCACTCAATACCACCAGAGGGGTGGGAGAAACACCTAAGCCACCCCTCTGGTTCAACCCCTGTACACGCCCTTACACTCATCCCATATAAGGAACATGCTTGCCTTTCCCACCTCCAAGAAGAAAGGAAGCAAGTAAGGGAAACTGTTGTTTGTTCTTGCTGCCTCTTGCTGCAGCAGGGTCCCTATAAAACCTTGCCTGATTTTCTTCTCTGGCATCTGTGCTATACACTGTACTCATTCATTTCAGTCATGTCCGACTCTGGGTGACCCTATAGACTGTAGCCTGCCAGGCTCATTTGTCCATGGAATTTTCCAGGCAAGAATACTGGAGTAGGTTGCTATGATCTGCTCCAGGGGATCTTCCCCACCCAGAGATCAAACCCGAATGTCCTGCATCTCCTGCACTGTAGGTGGATTCTAAAGAATCCAAGCCACCTGGGAAGCCTTAGTCAATTTCTATGGATTGGGGAAAGCCAAGAACCCTGGTCAGTATTAGCTGGGTTGATATATCATTAACATCTTAGGGCCAGTAGTTTGACTTTTTTTTTTTTTTCTCATTATAATAACCATAGCTGAGTTCACATTCCTTTAGAGCAGATTTTGTAACCTAATGAGCTCTGTAAGTCTGTGGTTCAGTTGCTTAATCATATCCGACTCTTTGCAATCCCATGGTCTGCAGCATATCAGGTTTCCCTGTTATTCACTATTTCATGGAATTTGCTCAAACTCATGTCAATTTAGTTGGTGATACCATCCAACCATCTTTTCCTCTGTAGTCCCCTTCTCCTCCCACCTTCACTCTTTCCCAACATCAGGGTCTTTTCCAATGAGTTGACTCTGTGCATCAAGTAGCCAAAGTATTGGAGCTTCAGCTTTAGCATCAGTGATAGAAGACTACTACCATTTTAAGCTTCTTTTAAGTCAAATAATACTTTGAGATTATTCTTCCTTGACTGATGAGAATGTAATTTTATTCCTCATGCTATTTTGAATTGCATACATCAATGAGGCATTATTAAATATGTTATACCTTGATTGCTATCTTCATTTTCAGGGGCTCTGGTTGTTTCTTTAAATCAACAAAGATTATTTATTCTTCTGCTCATGACAGGAAAATATTTCACAAGTGCTTGTAAACAAATTACAATATAATATTGAATTGGGAAAATATTCATGTAGATTTTAATAGAAAATGTTAAGAAGAACTACTCATTTTTCTGGCAAAGTAGCTTTATACAGAAAGTCAAAATGAGGTGCTTCATCTTTTACATGAACAAGGATACTATTTTGTGGATAACTATGAAATATAGTGTGATTCCCCATTCCTATTGCTTCTTTTTCTAATGCTTAGTTCTCAGAATTGATGTAAAAGTGTAATCTGATATCTCTTCAAATAACCTCACAACCACACTCTGATCCTTAAGATTCATGGAGGCAGTTCGCCCAATACATGTCAGATCTTTATTCTTCCCATGATGATGGCTCCAATTTAAAATCCTTCTCCAAATTTTCCCCTATGTATAAACTGGCCCACAGTTGTCATGGCCATTTTCTTTTGTTGCATGGGTGAGTGTTCAGTCATTCAGTCGTGTCTCTTTGCAACCCCATGGACTGTAGCCCTCCAGGCTCCTCTGTCCATGGAATTTTTCCAGGCAAGAATACTGGAGTGAGTTGCCATTTCCTCCTCCTCAGGATATTCCCAACCCAGGGATTGAAGCTGCATCTCTTGAGTCTCCTGTATTGGAAGGTGGAATCTTTACCACTACTACCACCTGGGAAGCCCATTTTTCTATTGTTAAGGCTGCCTAAAGATTTGACTAACAGTACTTTAGCCTTTTCATGTTACGATTCCAGACATTACCTTTATATCATAATGCCTAAGTTGACACGTTATGTTGACCCACAATGTTTTTCTTTTTTTGTTGCTGTTGTTCAGGTATGATTTATATACAATAAAAGTCATCCCTTGTAGTAAATCATTTTGTGAGTTAAAAAATGTATCAGTTATATAATCACTATACTACAAATCAAAGTGTAGTTCTAATAACCAAACATTTTCCCTAGCCTTATATTTGCAAAATACTCATCTCCCATCTCTTGGCACAGTGATCTGTTATATGTCCTGACAATTCTGTATTTGCAAGAATGTCAAGTAAATGGAAAAACATTAGGTAGCCTTTCAAATCTGTCTTCTTTCCATAAGCATAATGCATTTGTGCTTCATTCAAGTTGTTGGTTTATCAATAGCCCATTTCTTCTCATTGCTGAGTACTGTTTCACACTGGAATTACCTGTTTGTTGATTTCCAAGCTGAAGTGTCATTCAGATTTTTTTGGATGTGTAACATTTACAAATAAAGCCACTATTAACATTCTCATATAGATTATTTGTAGAAACTTATACTGTCATTCTACTTGGAAAAAGTACGTGTATGCTTAAGTGCTTCTTTGTCAGTAAAATGTTTATTTTAAATCAATTCTAGATTAGCAGAAACACTGCAAAGAAAGTATAGGGTTTCCACATGCCTCAAACTCAGTTTTTCCTGGTATTAACATCTCTAGTCAGGTACATGTGTTGCAATTAATGAATGCGATATTGACAGCGTATAGTTATTTATTTATTTATGTTTTTGTTACAGAATCCCATTCAGGATACCACATTGTGGTTAATTTACCTGACTTCTTCTTCTTCTTCTTTTTTATTTCTTTGAGTGCAGCTATGAAATTATTTTTATTTATTTATTTTTATCTTAATTGGAGGCTAATTACTTTACAATATTGTGATGGTTTTTGCCATTCACTTAAGCTCCTTTTAGCTGAAATAGTTTCTCAGACTCTCCTTGCTTTTAATGATCTTGACAATTTTGAAGAGTAATGGACAGATATGTAGATGGTCTTTCAATTGGGATAGGTCTTATGATTTTCCCAAGATTAAACTACGTGATTAAAATACATGATTTATGGGAAGAAGACCACAGCAGTAAGTTTCTGTTTTCATCATACCATAGCACACAGTTAACATACTTTATCACAAGTGCAATAGATACAATGTTTTTCTCTAACACATTTACTAGATAACATTTTTCAGAAAACCAACATTTTGGAATCTTTAAGAAAAATAAATCAATTTGAAAATGCTTTGTTAATACAGAATTATAACATTATTAGGTCTTAAATCGTAGCTCTTGAAAGTTTTAATTTTTATGTGCTGCTTCTGCTGCTGCTGCTGTGCTTCAGTCGTGTCCGACTTTGTGCGACCCCATAGACGGCAGCCCACCAGGCTTCCCCGTCCCTGGGATTCTCCAGGCAAGAACACTGGAGTGGGTTGCCATTTCCTTCTCCAATGCATGAAAGTGAAAAGTGAAAGTGAAGTCGCTCAGTCGTGTCTGACTCTTAGCGACCCCATGGACTGGAGCTACCAATAACGAAATTTGATCTTCGGTTTTCCTATTTATAAACGCTATGTCAGCTAAGATCATTTGACTCAACTCTTGCAAGTGTTGAGGATACTTAAACTAGCACTCGTAACTTAATCTTTCTGAGACTCCTTTTTTAATATGCAAAGTTTAGTTATTTTGGCCGAAGAAGGCAATGGCACCCCACTCCAGTACTCCTGCTTGGAAAATCCCAAGGACAGAGGAGCCTGGTAGGCTGCAGTCCATGGGGTCGCTAAGAGTCGGACACAACTGAGCAACTTCACTTTCACTTTTCACTTTCCTGCATTGGAGAAGGAAATAGCAACCCACTCCAGTGTTCTTGCCTGGAGAATCCCAGGGACGGGGGAGCCTGGTGGGCTGCCATCTCTGGGGTCACACAGAGTCAGACACGACTGAAGTGACTTAGCAGCAACAGCAGCAGCAGTTACTTTGGTAAGGAAATGTAAACAGTCACTTTAGTATTTAGCATTTACAAGTGTATAGTGAAAAAGTGGTTGAGAAAATGTCAGATAAATTATGCAGCACTGTAAAAAATGTTATAATTATTTTCACTGAAATTTTTGAAACTCACAGACTTATTTGAATATAAGATATGCATTAGAGTGACTACATACAATATTTGATAGGTTTAAAATCCCTATGAAATATGTTTGGGTTTATCCATCTCTCTAAGCTACTTTTCTAGTATAATGTTGATTTGATAGATTTGATGTACCTGGCACTTGCTGTTTACTTCAAAAAGAAATGAAAAGCATAAATATCCTGTCACAAGGATGCTGAGACTCTGCAGCCTATAGGGAGGAGGGAACCCACAAAGGTTTGTTGTCACAGAGGGTAGAAGTTGGGTATCAGTTAAAGAGGGAGTCAGTCAACACTGTCAACAAAGGGAGAGAGTTCCGGTGAGCAGTATGGGAAGGATGCTGTTGCTGCTGCTGTTTAGTTGCTCAGTCGTGTCCAACTCTTACAACCCCATGGATTGTAGCCCTCCAGGCCCCTCTGTCCATGGGATTCTCCAGGCAAAAATACTGGAATAGGTTTCCATTTCCTTCTCCAGGGTATCTCCCCGACTCAGGGATCGAACCCCTGTCTCCCGCATTGCGGGCAGATTCTTTACCACTGAGCCACCAGGGAAGCCCTGGTACTAAATTAGAGAAATTCCCCTGAAATGTGGGCCAGACATCCTACAGCAGTGGAGAGAGAGGAGTGAACAGGGAATGGCAACTAAAGGTCACGTTTTTAAATACAGGCACATGAAGATAACATTTTCTTCCTCTTTTTCGTCTTCCCCTTCCTCTTACTTCCACTGCTTCTCCTCCTCCTACTCCTTTTTCTTGAAATTCAACAACCACTGAGCATCTCTCATGTCCTTTGACAAATTCGCTCAGTACTAACTTTCTGGTCCTATGTTGCTGAAGACAGGTATTGTCGAACATTTAAATTCTCCTTGGCCAAAAGGCATAAGTTCATACTGTTGGTGGTTTAAGTAGTCACCTTTACTTTTCTTGTTGCCTACTTTTTTATGAAAACCTATTTGATTTGACAGTTTATTCTCTTCAAAATGGATTCCCAACACCCTAGGCAATGTTCTTAAGACTATAAACAGCATTGAAGAGGTGGTTGAACCCTGTTGACTCATATGCTAAGGTGTTGAATTTATCCTTCAAGGCTATGTAGGAAATGCATATAAAAGTAACACTGTCTGTGGATGAGCAGGATCTTAGTTTATTCAAGGCTTCCAAAGCTGGAATTAGAAAGTAAAATGTAAAATTACTGAAGCAAGATGGATTTGCGTGATAATAAAACGGGATACATCTATTCACAGCATTTGAAGCTAAGTCAGAACTCACGATTCTCTGTGCAAGCAGCCCTGCATGCTTACTGACCTGTCCATTTTGATGCATATTGTATTATTTTCAAATGGACTAAAAGAAGATTGTCTGCTCTCAAAAATGTTATTACAATCTTTCGTATTTTCATTTATGAAAGAGAAAAAAAATGCCACTGAAAGCGTCTGTCTAGTCCTTAACTGCTTATAGGAAAATAAAGCAAAGCCAAAGATTTGAGGGCTAAAATTGCCAAAGTACAATTTCCAGAAGAAATGTTATTTCTAACTTTTTTTTTTACTTTATTGAAATCATATTGGAAATGTTTTACAAATAGGATTTGTGGCTCCCAGGTGGCACTAGTGGTAAAGAACCCACGTGCCAATGTAGGAAGCATAAGAGATGCAAGTTTGATCTCTGGGTTGGGAACATCCCTTGGAGGAGGGCATGGTAACCTACTCTACTATTCTTACCTGGAGAATCCCATGGACAGAGGAGCCTGGTGGGCTACAGTCCAGGGCGTTGCAAAGAGTCAGACAGGACTGAAGCAACACAGCATACATGAGTAGATAAATATTGACTGGTACTTTGCTGTGACTGTGATGAGGTCAGCTACTGGGTAGACTTTGATGAAAAGAACAAATTTGGTTTTGTGCTCATTTCCCCTTAATAGAAGCTTAGGGTTCACACACAGCAAAAATGTTCTGAGAGTGTTCAAAATTTTATCTTACACAACAATGTAAGTCAAACAAAGATATTTTGTGTGACATAGTGAGACTGAATATTGCTTTTAATATTTAAAGAATTGTTGGTCAAACAAGAGGTAGAGAATCCAGGACACTTCTTCACTTGTTTACTTAAAGCTTCCTAATTCGGAACCTTCTGTAAGTCATTTTTGTGTCTATTGGCAGAAAGACTGCTGGTTTTCCAGCTTTAGACCTCCAACTTTAAGATTAAAAATCACAGCACCAATACCATCAAAGCCTACTGTATGTTGTCTTTTTCTTTTTTTTTTTTTTTAATTTTATTTTATTTTTAAACTTTACATAATTGTATTAGTTTTGCCAAATATCAAAATGAATCCATCACAGGTATACATGTGCTCCCCATCCTGAACCCTCCTCCCTCCTCCCTCCCCATACCATCCCTCTGGGTCATCCCATTGCACTAGCCCCAAGCATCCAGTATCGTGCATTGAACCTGGACTGGCATCTCGTTTCATACATGATATTTTACATGTTTCAATGCCATTCTCCCAAATCTTCCCACCCTCTCCCTCTCCCACAAAGTCCATAAGACTGTTCCATACATCAGCGTCACTTTTGCTGTCTCGTACACAGGGTTATTGTTATCATCTTTTTAAATTCCATATATATGCGTTAGTATACGGTATGTCGTCTTTTTCTGTGATTATTATGTTTTAGTTTTTGTGGGACAGTGCAAATCAGAATGCATCAGGGAGGAATGGAGGGAGGTGGAATAAGTTTAAAAGAGTCAAAAGGAACCTTAAAGTTTGGACCTGATAAGCATTTTAATTTTTCTCCTGGGATGATTCTTTGAATCAATTAGTAATATTTTGAATGGATCAGAAGAGATTTTTAAGTTTCTTATTTGATTTCCTTTCAAAGATTTATCTAAGAACTTAGATTTGCCTAGTATTTAAGTTTGCTAATGACTGGATTGATAACTTTCTTTAGAAATTGAGTTTTACAACTTTCCTAGTGATCATTATATTTGTTTCTAATCCAAAATATCATAGTCACAGGTAAATAGGGCCGTATTTTTTTCTTCCAATTTTGCAGTGTACAAAAATGTACCTTTCACTACCTCGTGCCTCAATGACAAGTAAACAGAAAAAAATAAAAAGGGAAAAAAACATTCAATGAGAAGAGAAAACTACCTGGTCTTTCTGCAAAATGAAGTTAAATCCTCCAATCATACCAAATAATTTCATTCACTAAAAGTATCAGTGGGCTCTGGTTTTATATACATTTTCTTTTCATCATTAGAAGTTTTCTTTCTTTTTTTAAATCACTACCAGTCCCTCTTTCCCACATTGTCTTTTCTAAACTCCGAAGAGTCTGTAATTCATTACCATTTTCTTCTGAAATGATTATGGTTTCTTATAATTCATTTATAATCAAATATAATGGAGTACTGATATTGACTACTATGCATTACTTCCTACATTTTACAAATACTAAAACATTTTAAGAACTTTTAAGAACACAAAATGTCAGAAAACAAAATATTTCAAACCATACATTTCATCCGACTGTCTTGCAAATAGAATGAACTTGGAAATCAGAATATTGAGGAAGCACTGTTTATTTCAATATTTTGACTTTCCAAGTATGTTGACCCTGCCTTAGAATAAACATAATGCTTCTAGTCTGCTCTCTGCATTATATGTAATGTTCTCAGCATCCAGAGAGGAAGAAACAAGATTTTCATTAATTACTTAACTTTGTAAAAGTCAAAACAAATCTCAGGCAGGGAGAAGCAGTACAACTTAAGATAGATCTGGTGATGTGAGAGCAGAGTTGAGTAGGATCCCAGCAATCATCACATGAAAGTGAGGTATCAACATAAATGTAATATATTTAGGCTTATCACAGTATTTATCAGCATATGGTTTTCATGACACAGCTTCAACCAGTGAGGGTTCTGATAGCTGTAATTCTGTGAAAATTCTGCCTCTAATTTTTAAGTAAGTCTATATTACAATATAGATTATGAACAATTGCTAGTGACTTATTTTTTTGCATTTATGTTTGTTGTGATTTTTGTTGCAGTGTACTCAGTCATATCGGACTCTTTGTGATCCCATGGTCTATAGCCTGCCAGGCTTCTCTGTACATGGAATTTTCTAGGCAAAATACTGAAGTGGGTTGCTATTTCCTACTCCAAGAGATCTTCCTGACCCAGGGATCAAACCCCCATCTCTTGTGTCTCCTGCATTCAGGCGGATTCTTTACCACTAGTGCCACCTGGAAAACCCTGTGAGCTTATGAGAGTTCATTTTTTTTTATTTTTAAAATATTTATGCTTGTAATCTCTGCAGTATATAAATTTATACATCTGCTAACACCTTTCAATAAAGGAACAAATTTATGCCTTTCTCTAATTATGGTCTCTTTTTGTGTTTCAGCTTTTTTTGATATTTAAACATGGCTAGATTATGGATCAGAGAAGGCAATGGCACCCCACTCCAGTACTCTTGCCTGGAAAATCCCATGGATGGAGGAGCCTGGTGGGCTGCAGTCCACAGGGTCGCTAAGAGTCAGGCACAACTGAGCGACTTCACTTTCACTTTTTCACTTTCATGCATTGGAGAAGGAAATGACAACCCACTCCAGTGTTCTTGCCTGGAGAATCCCAGGGGCAGGAGAGCCCGGTGGGCTGATGTCTATGGGGTCATGCAGAGTTGGACACAACTGAAGTGACTTAGCAGCAACAGCAACAGATTATGGATGCTGAAATGTCATCAAAATGGTCATTAAGAGGAGGATCAAATTATTTTGACACACAGAATTTTATAATACTCCATGGAGATAGAGATAGTCACAGATAATGAATCCAATACTGGATCTGAATAATATATCGTCTTCATTTGAAATGAAAAGTCATGGAATGAGAAGTAAATACTTCCATAGGAACTGCAGAGGAGCCAGCTGTTACCAGAGGTAAACGTTTTGAATAGTCAGAATGTGTGAGTTTAAGATGGAAATGTTTTACTCATCCCACCTGCTGTACTTCCTGTTTATTCTGAAAGCAACTTTAAAGGAGTATATCAGATTCCCCAAAGTACCAAATCAATGCAGTTTATAGCTTAATAATAAGTCTTTCATTAAACTTTCAGGCTTCCCTTGGTGACTCAGATGGTAAAGAATCTGCCAGCAATGCAGGAGACCTGGATTCGATCAATGGGTCAGGAAGATCCCTTGGAGGAGCAGATGGAAACCCACTCCGGTATTCTTGCCTGGAGAATTCCATGGACAGAGGAGTCTGATGGGCTACAGTCCACAGGGTCACAAAGAGTCAGGACTGAGTGACTTTCACTTCACTTTCACTTGGACTTACTGTGCATTTGTGTCTTATGAGAGATGCTCCCTAAATATAACCTAAATGTCAGTCAAAATTTGGGTATTTCTTCTCTTTAAAAAAAAAAAAAATTGTCTTCCACACCTGTGACCAGACTGCTATGCTTCTCAGAAACAATAAAAAGAAACTCTCCTAACCATTCGGAACAGATCTATCCACAGGACCAAGGGGAATCCTGCTCAGGCAGCAGCTGCTCTGTTTAAATCTATCTGGCCCTACAATCCATGTCCAACAAGTTCTCCTGAAAGTGATGCTTACGTCGTTTATTTGCAAACATGTTTCTTTTGTTGGATTATAAAATCACAGTGTGATATTTCCAGTTCAAAATTTCCCATCAAAGTTATAGAGGCTATGAATTTGCAACTACAAACTCCAAGCACTGAGAGGCTATTGATCTTGGTTGAATATTCATTCTCTCTCAGAAGTGAATATTTCCCCTCACACTACAAAATAAAAAAGACAGAAAGATTTCTATCAAAGAAATGAAGCTGAAGGTTTTATATCTTCCTGGCAGGATGTTTGATCCTGACCCAAGAATCTGCTGAGATCAAAATAAATTCAACTTTTTTGAATATGTATTCCAAATCCTATTTGAAATTCAAATGATCTTCATTCTAGGTAGAATTTGAATATGTTGAAACTGACCTGATTGATTAATATTTGCATTTGAATAGAATGGAGAGAAATTGGTAGATTGGTTTCCTTGATAAAAGGGAATGCACTGGAAGACACAAGAAGGTCATTGCCAAATTACTTTAACAATTATCATTTCATGTAATTCGGCTAAAAGAAGAGAAAAGCAAATTAAAATCTGAATATTTTGTGCTTTTTCAATTTTTGTTCTAAATGTTTACAAAAGTGGTTTTTTAACACATTTTTGCACTCATAGCTTGAAAAAGGAAAATGAAAAAGAACTCAAAGCTGAAAGGTAAGTAATGTTGTATTTTATTTAAAATATAAATCCTTCTGGGCATTTATTTAAGGAGAATTTTATGTATGCATGTCCATTAAAAAAATACCTTTTGGTGGTAATATAGGTTCAGTTCAGTTCAGTTTCAGTTCAGTTCAGTCGCTCAGTCGTGTCCGACTCTTTTCGACCCCATGAATCGAAGCACGCCAGGCCTCCCTGTCCATCACCAACTCCCGGACTTCACTCAGACTCATGTCCATTGAGTCAGTGATGCCATCCAGCCATCTCATCCTCTGTCGTCCCCTTCTCCTCTTGCCCCCAATCCTTCCCAGCATCAGAGTCTTTTCCAATGAGTCAACTCTTCGCATGAGGTGGCCAAAGTACTGGAGGTTCAGCTTTAGCATCAGTCCTTCCAAAGAAATCCCAGGGCTGATCTCCTTGCAGTCCAAGGGACTCTCAAGAGTCTTCTCCAACATCACAGTTCAGAAGCATCAATTCTTTGGTGCTCAGCCTTCTTCACAGTCCAATTCTCACATCCATACATGACCACAGGAAAAATCATAGCCTTGACTAGACGGACCTTTGTTGGCAAAGTAATGCCTCTGCTTTTGAATATGCTAGGTTGGTCATAACTTTTCTTCCAAGGAGTAAGCATCTTTTAATTTCATGGCTGCAGTCACCATCTGCAGTGATTTTGGAGCCCCCCAAAATAAAGTCTGACATTGTTTCAACTGTTTCCCCATCTATTTTCCATGAAGTGATGGGACCGGATGCCATGATCTTCATTTTCTGAATGTTGAGCTTGAAGCCAACTTTTTCACTCTCCTCTTTCACCTTCATCAAGAGGCTTTTTAGTTCCTCTTCACTTTCTGTCATAAGGGTGGTGTCATCTGCATAACTGAGATTATTGATATTTCTCCCGGCAATCTTGATTCCAGTTTGTGCTTCTTCCAGCCCGGCATTTCTCATGATGTACTCTGCACATAAGTTAAATAAGCAGGGAGACAATATACAGCCTTGACGTACTCCTTTTCCTATTTGGAACCAGTCTGTTGTTCCATGTCCAGTTCTAACTGTTGCTTCCTGACCTGCATGTAGGTTTCTCACGAGGCAGGTCAGGTGGTCTGGTATTCCCATCTCTCTCAGAATTTTCCACAATTTATTGTGATCCACGCAGTCAAATATAGGTTAATAAGATCTATTCATTATAAATGTCAACATGTGAATTTATTTTACACATATATGAAACGAATCGCCAGTCCAGGTTCTATGCATGATACAGGATGCTTAGGACTGGTGCACTGGGATGACCCAAAGGGATGGTACGGGTAGGGAGGAGGGAGGGGGTTCAGGATGGGGAACACGTGTATACCTGTAGCGGATTCATGTTGATATATGGCAAAACCAATACAATATTGTAAAGTAATTAACCTCCAATTAAAATAAATAAATTTTTATTTAAAAAAACGTGTAATAGAGTATATCATGGCATGGTATTGTGTGTTTTTAAATTCCAGTGTTAAGATTAAAAAAAAACCAAAAACTAGATCACTCAAAAATAAACAACTAAAAGTATGGCACTATAAGAATGTATAATCATTTAAATTTCCATATTATTATTTTAAAGTCTTACTTGTTCCCCATCCTCGGTGTGTATAAAGTAAAAAAATAAAATAAAAAAATTTATAAAAAAAGAAAAAGAGATGTAAAGTCTTACTTGTTTAATTTCTTTAGGTTTATTCACTACTGACAGTCAAATACTTTACAAATGGTAACATATGGATTGAAAATAGTGTTTGATTGTGTGCTTTTATGTATGTTAGTCAGTTTTTAGAGTTGAAATAAAACCTTACTGCAGATGACTTCCCTTGCTTGGAATTCAAGCATTAGCTTTCTTTTAAAAACAAGATGCTAAAGCACTTAACAAATTATTCAAAATTTAAAGGTCAAATTTCTTTGGAAACTATATTTTAAAAAGAAACTATATTTATTTTTTTCAAGTTATATTTTTTAAAATATTTATTTATTTTTAATTGATTGATGATTGGTTTACAATATTGGTTTGATTTCTGTCATGAATCAACATGAATTAGCCATAGGCTTACATATGTTCCCTCCCTCCTGAAACTCTCTCCCAAGTCCTGCCCATTCCCATCTCTCTAGGTTATTATGGACCCTGTTTGTGTTCCCTGAGTCTTAGAGCAAATTCCCACTGGCTATCTATTTACATATGCTAGTGTATGTGCATCCATGCTACTCTCACCGTCTCCTTCTTCTCCCTGGCGCTTGTCCATAAGTCTGTTCTCTGTGTCTGCACCTCCACTGCTGCTCTGCAAACAGATTCATCAGTACCATCCCAGATTCCATATACATGCATTAAAATACTAAATTTATTAACATTTAAAATGTCTAAAAGGTTGCTAACTTTCAAAGTACATATACTAAAATGCAATAAAGCTAAATACAATTTAAACTTTAGAAATAAAAGGTTTATTCTCCAATTGAAATCATATTAGAATTTGGCTTTTTAATTAAGTTGTTGTTCAGAAACTAAGTTGAGTCTTACAGGCACTTTACGACTCCTTGAACTGCAGCATGTCAGGCTTCCCTGTCCTTCACTGTCTCCTGGAGTTTGCACAGATTCATGTCCATTGAGTCATTGATGCCATCCAACCGTCTCATCCTCTGTCACCCATTCTCCTTTTGCCTTCAAGCTTTCCCAGCATCAGAGCCTTTTCCAATGAGCCAATTCTTCACATCAGGTGACCTAAATATTGGAGCATTAGTACTTTCAGTGAATATTCAGGGTTAATTTCTTTTAGGATTGACTGGTTTGATCTCTGTGCTATCCAAGGGACTCTCAAGAGTCTTATCCAGCACCACAGGTCAAAAGCATCAATTCTTCAGCACTCAGCCTTCTTTATTGTCCACCTCTTATGTCTGTACATGACTACTGGAAAAGCCATGGTTAATTAAATAAATCAGTTAAAATCATGATGATACTAAGGATAGCTAACATGCATTTGGTGATATTTATGTACAATAAGAACTTTCCGTATATTTTCTCCTTTATTCCTTATGACTCCGAGAGATGTGTACTATTTCTAATCTATTTTATAGATGAGGAACTGAGTGATGGGAAAGTTAAATAACTTGACTAAAGTCACATAGAAGTAACGCATTCAACCAAACATCATCTCACTATTCTTTAATTCATGGTATATTACCTGAGTTAAACATTTTATCTTAAATAATGCTCATTTATAAATATAATATAAGATCAAGGCTCTTTCTTTTAATATGAGTCTATTTGAAGTTTTACTGTGTTTCTTATTTTTCATACAACTTGCAGAAATAACTGCAGTGCTTCATTATTATTATCTGCTTTTTAAAGAAAATTAATGAGAAGTTGGCTTCCCTGGTGGTTCAGTGGTAAAGATCCACCTGCCAATGCCAGAGATGCAGAAGATGTGCATTTGATCCCTGAGTTGGGAAGATCCCCTGGAGGAGAGTATGGCCACCCACTTGAGTATTCTTGATGGGAAAGTACCATGGACAGAGGAGCCTGGTGAGCTACAGTCCATGGGGATGCAAAGAGTCTGACAGGACTGAGTGAGCACAGAGTGAGAAGTTAAAGTCTCTTACTTTGATTTTAGTGTCTTTTCCTTATAGTTATTTATTTATTTATTTTACCTAACACAACTGGGCTGTATGCTTTTTTAAATTAATTAAACTTTATCAAGGTGCTTCAAAATGGCTCTGTTTTGATAACTATACCTCATTTTTTTCACTCCTATTTAATATATATATATCTTAAAATTAGTTTAAATGATGTAATGCCCATAGAAGAAACATTTAATGAGCATAAAATATCCTTGTATTTGTCACAACCTCCTCAGAAGTTTGTATGGTACTATAGCTCTGGACCGGAGAAGGCAATGGCACCCCACTCCAGTACTTTTGCCTGGAAAATCCCATGGATGGAGGAGCCTGGTGGGCTGTAGTCCATGGGGTCACTAAGAGTCGGATACGACTGAGTGACTTCACTGTCACTTTTCACTTTCATGCATTGGAGAAGGAAATGGCAACCCACTCCGGTGTTCTTGCCTGGAGAATCCCAGGGACTGGGGAGCCTGGTGGGCTGCCATCTATGGGGTCACACCGAGTCGGACATGACTGAAGTGACTTAGCAGCAGCAGCAGCATAGCTCTGGACAATGATTTTCGGGAGAAATTGTGTAGACACCTGTGGGAAGCCTAGAAGCTCTATTTGTTCTCCACATTTTCTCTTTTCTTGCCTCAAGAATATCAAAGGCACATGTTGAAAAGATAACACAAATGACATGATGGCAACTTGTGCTATCTTGGTGGAATCTAGATTTTTGATGGAGTAGTGCAGTTGACCTTGAATATGCTAGCAAAAGACTTTTGTGTTAAGATTGTGGGCTTCCCCAGTGGCTCAGCAGTAATGAATCTGCCTGCAATGCATGAAACACAGGAGATGCAGGTTTGATCTCTGGACTGGAAAGATACCCTGGAGGAGGAAATGGCAACCCACTCCAGTATTCTTGCCTGAAAAATCTCATGGACAAAGAAGCTTGGTGGGTGGGCTACAGTCCGTGGGGTGGCAAAGAGTCGGATGCAACTGAGTACACACGCACTAAGATTTTAGGCTTGTTTCCACAAAAACTTCCCAGCTTACCATAAGCGATACAAGAAGATTAGAAGCTAATATGGTTAATTTTTGTTAGCCATATCAGTTCACCTGGTGGGAATACATGTATGTCATCACACTTCATTAAAAGAAAGTTCTCAGCCTACCCAGGTACTAGACATCATGTTTTGTAGAAGGAATGAACTATATTGATTAAGAAAGTTCTGTTGCATGCTTTCCCAAATTCATAGATTTACAAGATTTAGTCTATTTAACTAAGTATTTTAAGTATATTTAATTGAGTTTCTTGGGATAAATCTCCCACACATTTTGCAAATACATTCTCCTTATTCACTTGGTATAATAAACTTTTGAATTATGGTTTGCCACACAGTGAGAAAAAATACTTTAAGCAGCAAGAGATGAATAAAGGAATCCTACTATTTAAAATCTAAGTCAGCTGTGTGAGGTTTTGATGACTGTTTGGAAAGCCCTAATAGTTTTATTATATCCCTTACAGCAATGAATTATGTACTAAGAATGAATAAAGGCAACAATAACACATTTTAATAAACTACATTAATTAACATATGTTGAATGTTAACTAATCTCTTATTCTGGCAGCAAGTTTTATCAGCCAGAGGGCAGTAGAATATAAAGTGAACACAGCCTGCCTCCATCACTAGAGTTTACTTGGAGAAGACAGGCAGTGATTCACAGGCCATGTTAACACATTAATTTCTAAATTGAAATTATTCAACCAGAGTAAGCTCTCATTTATTTATTTAAGGGGTGTTTCTCACCTTAATACAATTT
This sequence comes from Bos mutus, assembly GCF_027580195.1. Lineage (NCBI taxonomy): Eukaryota > Metazoa > Chordata > Mammalia > Artiodactyla > Bovidae > Bos > Bos mutus. Next base: position 59,937,711 of record NC_091636.1, read on the forward strand.
AATGTATGATCAGTAAAAGTGGAATTACAACTGCCATATATCAAAAGTCTCTGAGATCTACTCTATTAATGTGTATTATAATTCAGAACAATTTAGCTCATGGCATTCAGGCACCGTAGTTGAATACCTGCTGATTAATGTTTGCTGTGGAAATGGTAATGTGTGAGTTACGACTTGGGTAAAGAATGAGTGTTGCTGATTGACTGTACAAGTGGAGTAAATAATAATTCCGCCTAGTAACTCATCACAATGATGAGTGATTCCATGGAGACTTTGCCTGTGAAAGTTAATCACCGTTGAATGCAAAAGTATGTGCCAAGTTATAAAGACAAAGATGTTAAAATTCTTAGATTTCTCCATTCTTTTCATCTTTTAGTATCCGTGGTAAGTTTTACTCTCTGTGTTATGTATTTGTTTCTCTCATTCTTTCACTCTCACTGTATTATGCAGTCATTAGCAATGTAAAGAACTAGTTGATTAATTAAATAACTATTTTGACACTGTGTTAAATGTAGTGAAAGTGCAATAATATTTAGTATCTTCTTCAAATATTTTGTAGTTTAGTGGGAGGAAACAAATTTATAATTTTAACATGCTTAAATGCTTGCTAAATGCATGTTTTGGTATATGTAGACATATACAGCTGTGAGGACAAGGAAAGCTTCAAATATACCTTTCAAGATGACGATGATAGAAAAAAGCCAGCAAAAATTAAGCAATTTTTGCTACAGTTCTAGTTGTTGAATACTGAAAAAATTAAGAAGTATCTTCTTCTACTGCTGCTGCTGCTGCTAAGTCGCTTCAGTTGTGTCCAACTCTATGCGACCCCATAGATGGCAGCCCACCAGGCTCCCCGTCCCTGGGATTCTCCAGGCTTCTAGTTCCCTAAAATTGTATTGTTTGTGTTACATTCTATTGCTCGGACTTTTATTGCAGTATCTCTCTGATTAGGAGATGAAGAAAAAAGTTCATTTCCTGAATAACTTTAGCCATGACAGCTAAGCTTAGTCCACTAGGATATGTGCCCCTGTGAGGCATATATTCTATTGGTATATTTATCAAACTTATTTTTACTACAATTGCTTTCTAATATCTATATAATCTTGATGATGAAAGGCATTCATTTAATTAATTGTTTTGTACTTCGTATGAAATTATATCAGTTATGGTTGTTCTTCCTAGTTTCGATTTTTAGTCCTCTTAATTTCACATTTCTGTCTTATTGTGGGTCTGTTCTTACATGCAGGATAAATTTTATATATAGATTTGTCTAAGTCTATAACTTTGCCTGGAGAATCCCAGGGACAGGGGAGCCTGGTGGGCTGCCGTCTATGGGGTCGCACAGAGTCGGACATGACTGAAGTAACTTAGCATAACTTAAGACTATTTGCTGTATACTAGGTTTTAATAAACATCTTTGGCTATTGGGGAAAATAAATACCTTTAATGTCTTATGATATAGAATATACAACAGAATGTCAGATGTGAAAAACCACTCAATATTATTCAAGAAGTAGGTAGAGAACCATACAAATAATCGGTGTGCAATAACTATGTATGGATTGCAGGATGTGTAACAGAATTAAAGACCCAGCAATCCCACTCCTGGGCACATATCCAAAGAAAATCATAATTCAAAAAGACATATATACCCCAGTGTTCATAGTAGCACTGTTTACAATAGCCCAGGACATGGAAGCAGCCTAAATGCCCATCAACATAAGAACGGAAAAAGGATATGTGGGACATGTATACACTGCAATATTATTCAGCCATAAAAAGGAATTAAATTGTGCTATCTGGAGAGACAAGGATGGACATAGAGACTGCATACAAAGTGAAGTAAGTCAGAAAAAAGAAAACAAAATATTGTTTGTAACACATATATGTGGAATCTAGAAAAAAAAATGGTACAGATGGAGTCATTTGCAAAGTGGAGATGGAAACACAGAAATAGAGAACAAATGTGGGTACTCTAAGGGAGGAAAAGGTGGGTGAGATGAATGGGAGATTGGGATTAATATATACATATATATCCTATTGATACTATGTATAAAATAGATAACTGATGAGAACCTTGCGTATAACACAGGAAAACCTACTCAGTGCTCTGTGGTGACCTAAATGGGATGCAAATACAAAACAGAAGTTGATTCACTTTGGTGTACAGCAGAAACTAACACAACACTGTAACTATACTCCAATAAAAATTTAAAACATTAAAGAATAAAAGAAATTACATCTAAGCAGATAATGTAGGAATTATTTACTTCTCTATAATCCTACTGCAACTGAAGGGTCTCTATTTAATACTAGTCCGAAGGTTCTTCTGTGTCTGTGGAAAGGAAGCAAAGTGTGTTACTAAGAGTATTTTCAACATGGATTATTGCATGTTAACACAATGCTTGTCACTCAATACACTTAAATTAAGTTGTTTTCTTATGTCAGTTCTTCAAGTCAAACAATAAATGAGGTTTAAATTTGTTCTGTCTTTTTAATATGGAATTCCTGAACACATATATAATCTGAATTCTTTATTACAGCTTGTGGTTTAAAACAATGTACAGATGAAAAGCTTGAGACAACTACAACTGCTCTTAAAAGCAGAGATGAAGCAGTTTCCCCTTCATACCTCATTCATCAAATTACTGATTTTGAGACACCAGCTTCCCATGTGGATGACCAGTGCGTGTTCATGCCTGCACCTTTAGTCAAAATATATCAATGATATCTATCAGCTCTTGCTTCTTATCTTCCTCCTCTTGCAGGTTACATATCTTTCAAAGGCAAAGTTTTACTTCGAAGATAGGCATAAAGAAAAAGCAGTGCTGACTTGGTGTAGCTCTGTGACAACTAAGCATTCATTGTCTGAATTTAGACCTCAGTCATGCTCTGTATGTATAACCTGTTCTTTGAATCCTAATCTCAAGTCTAGAAAATGCTAATGAATACTTTAGCTCGAGGGGCTTAGATAGAGACTTTGTTGATTTGGATCAATCAGATCAAGGGGATTTATGCAGACCCAAATCATACTAACAACTAAAAGAAACATACATCCACAGCACTGTACTCAAATCGAACTTAGAAAGATCTGATTAAGGTTGTTCTCTGAAGGTAGGTTGGACATGAGTGAGGGTCATTGATCTTTGAATTGAACAGAGTAGTAACAGTCCTCTGTAATACTAATAAATTTTCACCAAGAAATGAACAATGGAAGAACTTGGATAATGTAGCAATTCATCTCAATATATCAAAGGCATAAAGAGTATATTATTTTTTCTTTTTTTTGAAATATGATTAAACTTTAATTATGCTAACTTTATATTAAGTGGAAGTTTGTTACCTTGATTCTTAAAACTTTTTTTTTTTAAATACAGTTTAGTGTTAATTCCAAAGTACTACCCAGAAGTCTCATAAAATCGTTGTTATTTTTTTCTAAACTTCTATATGTGACTTCCTTGTAGAGTAAATCTTATTCCTAAAATCAGTTGAAATAGCTTTCATAGTTCTATATTCTGCAAATGGAACAAAAATATGTTTAAGAAAACTAAATAAATGGAAAATAAACATAGGAATTAGTTAATAATCAAGTCTGGGAGAAGATTTATTTGGGAAATGGCCTATCCCTTAACAATTTAAATGGTTCTTAGAAGTTGGCTTAAAATCTATCAATCAAGATTCCTAGATTCTAAATTAAAAAAAAAAAAAAAGCCTACAATATTAGATGAAATATAAATTAGTTCTTACCCAGAAGTTCTTTCACATGGATGTTACTCAGTGAGATGTATACAATATGAAGTACTGGGAAAGATGTTGAAGTCATGCATATCATTACCATAAATTCTTCAAAATATTTCCTTGTGATCATTCCTTAGGTTTTTATACTTATGTTGAGGTAATATAATAAAATGCAATTCAATTAAAATACTTCTGTGAAGGGCAAAAATAACAAGATCAAAATTTTATCTGACATAAAAAAAGATTGAAAAATATATTATCCAGGAAAAAAATGTATATTTTGCTGGTTTTTTGACATATGTAGCGCTGCATTTCAGACTAAATTCAACTTGAAACCCACACAATTTTGAGAAAACTTGAAGAGTTAGTAAAACCTGCAAAGACTGCAAGCAGAGTATAAAAAGCATAAAGACATGGAGGGGGATCTCGGTTGACAGAATGAAAGAAAGAATGTAAACTGGGAGCTGGAGGAAAGAAGATCTTTACTATTTCATGGTATATTTTGGTAACACTGTAACATGCAGTAACATGAAAAATAAAATATCTACCCAATGAACTGGAATGTAGCTAAGAAGAATTCAGGCAGAATCAACTCCTTTTTGCTGTGTAGGAAAGATATGGACACAGACAGATAAGCTAAACATAAAAAAAGTCAGGATTTCTCAAATTAAGTAATAAAACTCTTTTTCATTTCCATTGTCCTCAGGTGGCAGAGAATTCCATAATTAAATAACAGCTTCTCAGGCAAAGATCTAATCTAGGTTACTATCAGGGAAAATATGATAAAGATAAAACCAAGGATGGGATGTAAAACAATGTGTTAGGACCTCAGAAATATCTAAGCTGCTTACTTGAAAACATGAGCTACTTTTCATGGAAAAAGATGGCTCAGAGAACAGAGTCCAAGAGGCAGAGAGAACAACTGCCAGGAGCAAGGTTGGAGCCCTAATCAAGGAACTAGGAACATATGCCTAGCTCAATTGGAGATTGTCTATAGTTGAAAACAAACATAAAATCAAACAAAAAATGCTGCTTCACTTTAAACCTTATTCAAGGTTTAGCTATATGTCAAACTCTGGGTTGATGGTTTATTGGCCATTTACATCAAGAATTTGCTGTTATTGATGGAATCCATAAACTGATCTATCTCCCTACCCTCTGGATAGCATGAGCCTTGCAACTTCCAACACTGTCAAGTATTTCTCTAGGTAGAGAAATGTCTGCTCCTCATACCTACAGGTTTGGCATTCCCTACTGCTTTCCTTGACTTATATAAATAAATATATTTTTTTAGACACATCATGCATAGAAAAAAATCTTATCAGAAACTCTTATTTTACTAAGGATGGTTGATTTACAGTATTGTGTTAGTTTCTGCTGTATGGCAAAGTGATTCAGTTATATATACAAACACACAAATGTTATGTGCATTCTTTTTCATATTCTTTTCCATTATAGCTTATTACAAGATATTGAATACAGTTTTCTGTGCTATACTGTAGGACTTTCTTGTTAATCCATTCTATATGAAATTGAATGCATCTGCTAATCCATAACTCCCAATCCTTCCTTCCCACACTATCCCTTCCCCCGCTGGCAACCACACGTCTGCTTTCTATCTATTGAACACTCTTGAGTTTGAACCTCAGCTTTACTGTGTAGTGAGGTGCATGTGGCAACTTCCTTAAATCCTGTATGCCTGTGCTTTAAAAAATTTGTTTATCTATTTTTGGCTGTGCTGGGTCTTCATTGCTGCATGGGCTTTTTTCTAGTTGCAGTAATTGGGAGCTACTCTTGGGCTTCTCTGCAGAGGCTTCTCTTGTTGCAGAGCATGGGCTCTGGGCTGCCTGGGCTTCAGTAGCTGCGGCATGTGGGCTCAGTAGTTGCCATTCCTGGGCTCTAGAGCACAGTCTCAATAGGTGTGGCAAAGGGGCTTAGATGCTCTGAGGCATGTGGGACCTTCCCAGGTCAGGGAATGAACCCATGTCTCCTGCATTGACAGGCTGATTCTTTATTACTGAGCCATCTGGGAATCACTGGCTGTGTATTCTTCTCTATAAACTATTGATTTTTAAAGTCTAAAGAATAACTGTTTTAGAGAAGTGAATAGAATTCATTGTCATTGAAAATTTCACCTCAGTTCACTCGCTCACTCCTGTCCATCTCTTTGTGACCCCATGGACTGCAGCACACCAGGCTACCCTGTCCATCACCAACTCCTGGAGCTTGCTCAAACTCATGTCCATCGAGTCAGTGATGCTATCCAACCATCTCATCCTCTGTCATCCTCTTCTCCTTCTGCCTTCAGTCTTTCCCAGCATCAGGGTCTATTAAAATGAGTCAGTTCTTTGCAACAGGTGGCCAAAGTACTGGAGTTTCAGCTTCAGCATCAGTCCTTCCAATGAATATTCAGGGTTGATTTCCTTTAGGATTGATGGGTTTGATCTCCTTGCAGTCCAAGGGACTCTCAAGAGTCTTATCCAACACCACAGTTCAAAAGCATCAGTTCTTCAGCACTCAGCTTTCTTTATGGTCCAGTTCTCACATCCATACATGATTACTGGAAAAGCCATAGCTTTGACCAGAAAGATCTTTGTTGGCAAAATAATGTCTCTGCTTTTTAATATGCTTTATAGGTTGTTCACAGCTTTTCTTCCAAGGAGCAAGAGTCTTTTAATTTCATGGCTGCAGTCACCATCTACAGTGATTTTGGTGACCCCCCAAAATAAAGTCTTTCACTATTTCCATTGTTTCCCCATCTATTTGCCATGAAGTGATGGGACCAGATGCCATGATCTTCATGTTTTGAATGTTAAGTTTTAAGCCAGCTTTTTCACTCTCCTCTTTCACCTTCATCAAGAGGCTCTTTAGTTCTTTGCTTTCTGCCATAAGGGTGGTACATATCTGAGGTTATTGATATTTCTCCCAGCAATCTTGATTCCAGCTTGTGCTTCATCCAGCCCAGCACTTTGCATGATATACTCTGCATATAAATAAAATAAGCAGAGTAACAATATACAGCCTTGCCATACTCCTTTCTCAATTTGGAACCAGTCTGTTGTTCCACGTCTGGTTCTAACTGTTGCTTTTTGACCTGCATACAGATTTCTAAGAAGGCAGGTAAAGTGATTTGGTATAACCATCTCCTCAAGAATTTTCCACAATTTGTTGTAATCCACACAGTCAAAGGCTTTGGTGTAGTCAATAAAGCAGAAGTAGATGTTTTCTGTAACTTTCTTGCTTTTTCAATGATCCAATAGATATTGGCAATTTGATCTCTGCCTTTTTATTTTTATTTTATTTTTTTATATTCTGCTTATTTTTTTAAATTTTATTTTATTTTTAAACTTTACATAATTGTATTAGTTTTGCCAAATATCAGAATGAATCCGCCACAGGTATACATGTGTTCCCCATTCTGACCCCTCCTCCCTCCTCCCTCCCCATACCATCCCTCTGGGTCATCCCAGTGCACTAGCCCCAAGCATCCAGTATCGTGCATTGAACCTGGACTGGCATCTCGTTTCATACATGATATTTTACATGTTTCAATGCCATTCTCCCAAATCTTCCCACCCTCTGCCTCTCCCATAGAGTCCATAAGACTGTTCTATACATCAGTGTCTCTTTTGCTGTCTCGTACACAGGGTTATTGTTACCATCTTTCTAAATTCCATATATATGCGTTATTATACTGTATTGGTGTTTTTCCTTCTGGCTTACTTCACTCTGTATAATAGGCTCCACTTTCATCCACCTCATTAGAACTGAGTCAAATGTATTCTTTTTAATGTCTGAGTAATACTCCATTGTGTATATGTACCACAGCTTTCTTATCCATTCATCTGCTGATGGACATCTAGGTTGCTTCCATGTCCTGGCTATTATAAACAGTGCTGCGATGAACATTGGGGTACACGTGTCTCTTTCCCTTCTGGTTTCCTCAGTGTGTATGCCCAGCAGTGGGATTGCTGGATCATAAGGCAGTTCTATTTCCAGTTTTTTAAGGAATCTCCACACTGTTCTCCATAGTGGCTGTACTAGTTTGCATTCCCACCAGCAGTGTAAGAGGGTTCCCTTTTCTCCACACCCTCTCCAGCATTTATTATTTGTAGACTTTTGGATTGCCGCCATTCTGACTGGTGTGAAATGGTACCTCATAGTGGTTTTGATTTGCAGTTCTCTGATAATGAGTGATGTTGAGCATCTTTTCATGTGTTTGTTAGCCCTCTGTATGTCTTCTTTGGAGAAATGTCTATTTAGTTCTTTGGCCCATTTTTTGATTGGGTCGTTTATTTTTCTGGAGTTGAGCTGTAGGAGTTGCTTGTATATTTTTGAGATTAGTTGTTTGTCAGTTGCTTCATTTGCTATTATTTTCTCCCATTCTGAAGGCTGTCTTTTCACCTTGCTAATAGTTTCCTTTGATGTGCAGAAGCTTTTAAGTTTAATTAGGTCCCATTTGTTTATTTTTGCTTTTATTTCCAATATTCTGGGAGGTGGGTCATAGAGGATCCTGCTGTGATGTATGTCTCTGCCTTTTTTTAAATCCAGCTTGAACATCTGGAAGTTCTAGGTTCACATATTGTTGAAGTCTGGCTTGAAGAATTTTGAGTATTACTTTGCTTGCATGTGAGATGGTTACAACTGTGCCATAGTTTGAACATTCTTTGGAATTCCCTTTCTTTGGGATTAGAATGAAAACTGACCTTTTACAGTCCTGTGGCCACTGCTGAGTTTTCCAAATTTTCTGTAATATTGAGTGCAGCACTTTCACAGCATCATCTTTTTGGATTTGAAATAGTTCAGCTGGAATTCCATCACCTCCACTAGCTTTGCTTGTAATGATGTTTCCTAAGGCCCTCATCAGAGGATAAGATAGTTGGATTGCATCACTGACTCTATGGACATGAGTTTGAGTAAGCTCTGGGAGTTGGTGATGGACAGGGAAGCCTGGCACACTGCAGTCCATGGGCTCACAAAGAGTTGGACACAACTGAGTAACTGAACTGAAATGAATGCCCACTTCACTTCGCATTCCAGAATATCTGGCTCTAGGTGAGTGATCACACCATCGTGGTTATCTAGATCATCGAGATCTTTTCTGCATAGTTCTTCTGTGTATTCTTGTCACCTTTGCTTAATATCTTCTGCTTCTCTTAGGTCTATACCATTTCTGTCTTTTATTGTGCCCATCTTTGCATGAATGTTCTTTGGTATCTCTAATTTTATTGAAGAGATCTCTAGTTGCTTAATATTTATTGGGCACTTTACTTATTATTTATTGGGCACTTTCCCGATAGCTCAGATGGTAAAGATTGCTGGTATTATTATTATTACTGTTTAATGTGACTTGCTAAATGCTTAGACTTCCTGAGCTAACATGTAACTTCAGAGTAAATCAGTCACTTAAAGGACTTGGCATGAGGTACCTGTGAAAAATTCTTAATAGCATTTATTCTATAGTACAAGGCATTGGCTGGTAGCATTGATAAGGCTTTTGTAAGCTCTCAACATCATAGAAGACTTCAGCTGTTCAAACACATTTTTCATTTAATAATGTTACTAAGTAGGAGACTACAAAACTTTATTATGTTTATCCTTTAATGGTTTAAGGCATCAATTTTGTTAGTGAAAATCTGTCTACATGGAAAAATAATCCTATTTAACAAAAATATTGAGTTAAATGTGTATCTATTCTCATATTTAAATATTTATTTTTGTGTGTGTGTGTGCTGTTTTGACTGGATGATTTCCACAACTCTATCTTACAGATCACTCCTGTTTATTCTGTATTGCTCATTCTGATGTTAAATCCTTCTAGTGTAATTTTCATTTTAGTTATTGTATTTTTTCAGCCACCAAAAGTTTGGACCACCAAAAGATGTGAACATTTCACATCATAACATTGAGTCTTTTTAAACATTTAACTATTTGTTTATTTAAGTAGAGTTAACTTACAATGTTGCATTAGTTTCAGGTTTACCGCAAAGTGATTCAGTTATACACACATAGATATCTATTTTTTTCCACATTCTTTTACAATATAGATTATTCAAACATAACAAATACAGTTCTCTGTGTTGTAGGTTATCTGTCTTGTCAGTTATCTATTTTATATATAGTAGTGTGCATATGTTAACCTCAAATTGATAATTTATACTTCCCCCCTTCTCCTTTGGTAACTATAACTCTGTTTTCTACATCTGTGGGTTTACTTCTATTTTATATATAAGCTCATTTGTATCTTTTTTTAGATTTCACATATATAAGTGACAACATATCATATTTGTGTTTGTCTGGTTTATGACAACCTCTAGGTCTATCCATGTTGTTGCAAATGGCATTATTTCATTCTTTTTATGACCAGTAATATTCCATTGCATATATATGTCACATCTTCTTTATTCATTCCTCTTGATGGACTGTTAGGTTACTTTCATGTCTTAGCTATTATAAATGATGCTACAATGAACATGGTCAGGCATATATCTTTTTGAATTATGGTTTTCTCAATATGCCCAGGAGTGGAATTGCTGGATCGTGTGAAATTCTGTTAAGAGAAATCAGAAATTATCTAAATAAATGAAGAGATATTTAGTTTTCATGGATCATAAGGCTCAAGATATTGAGTTTTATACTTTTCTGCATATAAACAAATTTCTATTAGATTTTGCACCTAAGTATTTCATTGTCTTAGGTGTTATTGTAAATGCTCTTTTTAAATTTCAAACTTCAAATTTTCATTTGTGCTGTATAAGAAAGCAACTGAGTTTTGACTGTTTAAACTGCACATTGTTATACGTACTTATTACTTTCAGGATTTTTGGGGGAAAGTGAGGTTTTTTTTTTTTTTTTTAATAGACAATAATAACAAAGGTCAGTTTTCATTCCAATCCCAAAGAAAGGCAATGCCAAAGAATGCTGAAACTACTGCACAATTGCACTCATCTCACACGCTAGTAAGGTAATGCTTATAATTCTCCAAGCCAGGCTTCAGCAATATGTGAACCGTGAACTTCCTGGTGTTTAAGCTGGTTTTAGAAAAGGCAGGGGAACCAGAGATCAAGTTGCCAACATCTGCTGGATCATGGAAAAAGCAAGAGAGTTCCAGAAAAACATCAATTTCTGCTATATTGATTATGCCAAAGCCTTTGACTGTGTGGATCACACTAAACTGTGGACAATTCTGAAAGAGATGGGAATACCAGACCACCTGATCTGCCTCTAGAGAAATTTGTATGCAGGTCAGGAAACAACAGTTAGAACTGGACATGGAACAACAGACTGGTTCCAAATAGGAAAGGGATTACGTCAAGGCTGTATATTGTCACCCTGTTTATTTAACTTCTATGCAGAGTACATCATGAGAAACGCTGGACTGGAAGAAACATAAGCTGGAATCAAGATTGCCAGGAGAAATATCAATAACCTCAGCTATGCAGATGGCACCACCCTTATGGCAGAAAGTGAAAAGGAACTAAAAAGCCTCTTGATGAAGGTGAAAGAGGAGAGTGAAAAAGTTGGTTTAAAGCTCAACATTCAGAAAACGAAGATCATGGCATCCAGTCCCCTCACTTCATGGGCAATAGATGGGGAAACAGTGGAAACAGTGTCAGACTTTATTTTTCTGGGCTCCAAAATCTCTATAGATGGTGACTGCAGCCATGAAATTAAAAGACGCTTACTCCTTGGAAGGAAAGTTATGACCAACCTAGATAGCATATTGAAAAGCAGAGACATTACTTTGCCAACAAAGGTCCGTCTAGTCAAGGCTATGGTTTTTCCTGTGGTCATGTATGGATGTGAGAGTTGGACTGTGAAGAAGGCTGAGCGCCGAAGAATTGATGCTTTTGAACTGTGGTGTTAGAGAAGACTCTTGAGAGTCCCTTGGACTGCAAGGAGATCCAACCAGTCCACTCTGAAGGAGATCAGCCCTGGGATTTCTTTGGAAGGAATGATGCTAAAGCTGAAACTCCAGTACTTTGGCCACCTCATGCGAAGAGTTGACTCATTGGAAAAGACTCTGATGCTGGGAGGGATTGGGGGCAAGAGGAGAAGGGGACGACAGAGGATGAGATGTCTGGATGGCATCACTAACTCCATGGACATGAGTCTCAGTGAACTCCGGGAGTTGGTGATGGACAGGGAGGCCTGGCGTGCTGCGATTCATGGGGTCGCAAAGAGTTGGACACAACTGAGCGACTTATCTGATCTGATCTGATCTGAATGACATATGTAAATGAAAAACAAACATTTAAATTCAAATTTATGTCTTTGAGTCAAAGTATGTATACTTACAATTTCCCAGATTTTTTATTATGTTTTGTTGAGAAAAATGTAATATTTCTAACTAAATCTTATGCCATTTTAATGGTTAGGTATTTTGGTTGAAATAAAATTTTTTTCTTAAACTTGAATGATACTATAATGAAATAATAATAATATGATTTAAAAAGCCTTTATATAAATACAATATTATAATACAAGTAAAATTACATTATATGATATAATAAGTTAATTAATTACTTTAATGAGAAGGAAAAGACAACCCACTTGAGTATTCTTGGCTGGAAAATTCCATGGACAGAGGAGCCTGACAGGCTACAATCCCTGGAGTTGCAAAGAGTGGACAAGACTGAGCAATTGAGCACAAATGCATCTGTATAAATATATCTATAATACTGTTAATCTACATGCTTATATCTCTCTGGTAGACTATGGTCTTGATTGTTCCAAATGAGTCACAAATTCTAGAATTCATGTCTTTGTGAAGTACCTCCCCGCACTGACTCTGGGCTTTGCCAATAAGGCTTTTGCAAACATAATGAAAACAAAGTTTGACAAATGTTTACACACTGGGGATTTTCCTTTTGCAATGCCCTTTTTTGGAATCTCACTGCCATGTCATGAGGAATCCTAAGCTAATCATTTTCAATGTCCCTAAACTCTCTAACCAAGCCAATGTGAGACATATGTATTTAGGGATATAGCTTCTCAGGTTGTGTTAGTGATAAACAACCCACCTATCAGTGCAGAAGACATAAGAGATGTGGGTTCAAAGCCTGGGTTGGAAAGATCCCCTAGAGGATCTTTCTGGCAACCCACTCCAGTATTCATGGCCAGAGAATTCCATGGACATAGGAGCCTGGTGGGCTATGGTCCATAGTTTCTCAAAGAGTGGCACACAACTGAAGCATAACACACATTCAGTTCAGTTAGGTTCAGTCGCTCAGTCGTGTCTGACTCTTTGAAACCCCATCATTCGCAGCACACCAGGCCTCCCTGTCCATCACCAACTCCTGGAGTTCACCCAGACTCATGTCCATTGAGTCAGTGATGCCATCCAGACATCTCATCCTCTGTCGTCCCCTTCTCCTCTTGCCCCAAATCCCTCCCAGCAACAGAGTCTTTTCCAATGAGTCAACTCTTCGCATGAGGTGGCCAAAGTACTGGAGTTTCAGCTTTAGCATTCCTTCCAAAGAAATCCCAGGGCTGATCTCCTTCAGAATGGACCAGTTGGATCTCCTTGCAGTCCAAGGGACTCTCAAGAGTCTTCTCTAACCCCACAGTTCAAAAGCCTTCTTCACAGTCCAACTCTCACATCCATACATGACCACAGGAAAACCATAGCCTTGACTAGACGAACCTTTGTTGGCAAAGTAATGTCTCTGCTTTTCAATATGCTATCTAGGTTGGTCATAACTTTCCTTCCAAGGAGTGAGCGTCTTTTAATTTCATGGCTGCAGTCACCATCTGCAGTGATTTTCGAGCCCAGAAAAATAAAGTCTGACACTGTTTCCACTGTTTCCCCAACTATTTCCCATGAACAGGTGGGACCTGATGCCATGATCTTTGTTTTCTGAATGTTGAGCTTTAAGCCAACTTTTTCACTCTCCACTTTCACTTTCATCAAGAGGCTTTTGAATTCCTCTTCACTTTCTGTCATAAGGGTGGTGTTATCTGCATATCTGAGGTTATTGATATTTCTCCCGGCAATCTTGATTCCAGCTTGTGTTTCTTCCAGTCCAGCATTTCTCATGATGTACTCACATATTAAATAAGCAGGGTGACAATATACAGCCTTGATGTACTCCTTTTCCTATTTGGAACCAGTCTGTTGTTCCATGTCCAGTTCTAACTGTTGTTTCCTGACCTGCATATAAATTTCTCAAGAGGCAGATCAGGTGGTCTGGTATTCCCATCTTTTTCAGAATTTTCCACAGTTTATTGTGATCCACACATTCAAAAGCTTTGTATAGTAAAACTATGAAAACAAACAGGATAATTATCACAGATGTAGAGAATTGATTACCTTTTGAGATTTCAAAGTGTATGAGGAGACATTATCAAGAAGGGCAAAAGGATATACCCAAAATGCAGACATTTTATCTTAAACAATGTGTGTTGAATATTGTTATCCTTTAAAATCTCTTGAGAGTCCCTTGGACTGCAAGGAGATCCAACCAGTCCATCCTAAAGGAGAATAGTCCTGGGTGTTCATTGGAAGAACTGATGTTGAGGCTGAAACTCCAATACTTTGTGCACCTCATGCGAAGAGTTGACTCATTGGAAAAGACCCTGATGCTGTGAGGGATTGGGGGCAGGAGGAGAAGGGGACGACAGAGGATGAGATGGCTGGATGGCATCACCAACTCGATGCACATCAGTTTGGGTGAACTCTGGGAGTTGGTGATGGACAGGGAGGCCTGGCATGCTGTGATTCCTGGGGTCGCAAAGAGTCGGACATGACTGAGTGACTGAACTGAACTGATCCTTTAAAATATACATGTATGTGATGTACATTTTTATATGCTACATTTTATGATGAAAGAGTTTTGCTGATTTACTGTCATATAACAGCATGGAAATTAGTGTGAGAAGCAGACTTGGTATAATTAAATTTTACATAAGCATCTTACAGTTTGCTTAGCATTTTCCTATACATAATCTCTGTTAATTCTCCAATAGAATAGCCTCATGCTAAAGGTTTTATTTTTATTATGCTTGAACAATTTAGGAATTGTATAGATAGATTAGACAAATGCCCATGATGAAAAAGAAAAAAGAAAGACATGAACCATGAGATTCTTGTGCCAAGGCAGAAAGTTTCTTTCATGATATTGGGTTGTTTCCTGGAGGCTCAGACAGTAAAGAGTCTGCTTGCAGTGTGGGAGACCTTTGTCTGATCCCTTTGGGTTGGGAACATCCTCTGGAGAGGGAAATGACAACCCACTCCAGTATTCTTGCCTGGAAAATCCCATGGATGGAGGAGCCTGGCAGGCTACAGTCCATGGGGCCGCAAACAGTCAGACACAACCGAGCAAATTCACTTCACTTCACTTCACAGATGGCCAAGAGGCACATGAAAAGATGAAGCCCATGAAAACATACTCAACATCACTAATTTTAACAAAAACAAATCAAAACTACAATGGGGTATTACCTCACACCAATCTTAATGGCCATTGTCATAAAATTTGCAAACAGTAAATGATGAAGAGGGTGTGGAGGAAAGGCCACCCTTTTGCATTGTTGGTGGGGATGTAAACTGATACAGACATTATGGAGAACAGTATGGAGAGTCTTTAAAAAACTAAAAATGGAACTCTCATATGATGACGCAGCAATCCCATTACTGGGCATATACCTTGAGAAGACCATAATTCAAAAAGACATTGCCTTCCAAACTTCATTGCAGCACTATTTACAATAGGCAGGGCAGGAAAGCAACCTAGATGTCCATCACAGATGAATGGATAAAGATGTTCTACAGATTTATTTAGATACATTTTTGACCATGCTATTTTAAATACATTTTCAGTAGGTCACCTTTATGACTGGACAGTAAACGATTATAATTTCTTTTTTTTTTAATTTTTTTTTAAATTTATTTTTTAACTTTACAATGTTGTATTGGTTTTTCCATATATCAAAATGAATCCACCACAGGTATACATGTGTTCCCCATCCTGAACCCTCCTCCCTCCTCCCTCCCCATACCATCCCTCTGGGTCATCCCAGTGCACCAGCCCCAAGCACCCAGTATCGTGCATCGAACCTGGACTGGCCACTCATTTCATATATGATATTATACATGTTTCAATGCCATTCTCCCAAATCATCCCACCCTCTCCCATAGAGTCCAAAAGACTGTTCTATACAACAGTGTCTCTTTTGCTGTCTCGTACACCGGGTTATTGTTACCATCTTTCTAAATTCCATATATATGCGTTAGTATACTTTATTGGTGTTTTTCTTTCTGGCTTACTTCACTCTGTATAATAGGCTCCAGTTTCATCCACCTCATTAGAACTGATTCAAATGCATTCTTTTTAATGGCTGAGTAATACTCCATTGTGTACATGTACCACAGCTTTCTTATCCATTCATCTGCTGATGGACATCTAGGTTGCTTCCATGTCCTGGCTATTATAAACAGTGCTGTGATAACATTGGGGTACATGTGTCTCTTTCAATTCTGGTTTCCTCAGTGTGTATGCCCAGCTGCAATTTCTTATTAAACATTCCAAGTATGGTGAGGCATTTTTATGATACAATTTAATATAAAATAATACAATATAATACAATATAATAATATAATATAATACAATTTAATATAAAATAAATCTAATAAAAGTATTGCATTTTTCCTGTGTGTGTGGTAAGTTCTTCAGTCATGTCCAGCTCTTTGTGACCTTATGAATTGTAGTCTGCCAGGCTTCTCTGTCTATGGGATGCCCTAGGCAAGAATACTGGAGAGGGTTGTCATGCCCTCCTGCAGGGTATCTTCCCAACCCAGGGATCAAACTCACATCTCTTATGTCTCCTTCGTTGGAAGGCAGGTTCTTTACCACCAGTGGCACCTGAGAAACCTTAGTCATTACTAAAAAATTTCCAATTCTTATAACTTTTCTAATACAGTTGTTTTTATGTGAAATCTGTTTTCAAGGATGGATACATCATTACCATTTTCACTGGGGAGTAAAAGTCATGTATCTCATTTACTGAAGAAAGTTATTTTGAAAATATCATTTTATTGTATCCCATAAAGATTTATTCATAAAATAATATTCTTAACTTTGCTACTTTCTAAGAGTTTTGAAAACATTTTGAAACTACCAAATGTACTTACTCATATTAAAACCTTGACATGTCTTGAGCTACCTGTTTTAGAAAAAAATATGGCTTCTCACTCTGAGGGAATTTGTTACATTTTCCACTCAATTTTTTTTTTTTTTCCTGAATCAGACCAATTCAATAACATATAAAACTGCAGGTTGATTTTGTGAGCTATTGCAGATACTGTTGATATTTTGTCTATTTTCCTGCACAGGGCTGGCTAATACTAGCAGCATATCATCTATTCTTGACAAACAATGGTAGAAAAATGCATTAAGACCAAGAATGATAGTGCAATGTCACTGGTGACACAGAGAACTCCAGTTTAAATTTGTCTTTTTTCTCCTGAGTTTTATTTTCTGAATGGGTGTTTATGGCCATCTGTATTGTTTCTAAAAGAATGAGAAAAGTCCTTTTCTCCTAATTTATTTTGTCCTTCCTTTCCCCCATCTAAATTCTTTTCCAATTCCACTGATTATTATCCATTTCATAGGGACTCCGAAAAACTTATGAATTAATCATGATGTTTAACATATTAAATAGTATGCACCCTGAAATAGAGTATGAACTAGTAGTAATATTGTACTTTTGAAAAAATATAGACTTTTTTAAGAGACATTTTAGGTTCATAGCAAAATTGAATAGAAAATACAGAGATTTCTTGTTTGCCTCCTGTTCCTACAAGCCAAACCTCTTCCCTGTTGACATCCCCATCAGAAAGTAATGTTAATTACCATAAATGAACCTAGACTGACAACCCTGAATATTCATTGGAAGGACTGATGTTAAAGCTCCAATAATTTGGCCATCAGATGTGAAAAGATGACATAAGGAAAAGTCCCTGATAGGAGGAAAGATGAAGGCAAAAGGCTAAATGGGTGGCAGAAGATGAGATGGTTAGATAGCATCACCAAATCAGTGGACATGAATTTGAGCAAACTCCGGGAGATACTGAAGGACACAGAAGCTTGGCATCTTACCATTCATGGGGTCCCAAATAGTGAGAATTAGTGACTGAACAACAACAACATTGACACAACATGATCAGCCAAGCTCCATGGTTTGCACTAGGGTTAACTCTGGGTTTTGAAGTAATATAAGCTATGGGTTTAGACAAATGTATAGTGGCATAAGAGTCCCTTGGACAGCAAGGAGGTCAAACCATTCAATCCTAAAGGAAATCAACCTTGAAAATACATTGGAAGGACTGATATTGAAACTGCAGCTCCAATAGTTTGGCTACCTGATGCAAAGAGCCGACTCATCAGAAAAGACTCCAGTGAAGGCAGGAGGAGAAGGGGTTGATAGAGGATGAGATGGTTGGATGGCATTTCTGACTCAGTGGGCATGAGTTTGAACAAACTCCAGGAGATGGTAAAAAATAGGGAAGCCTTGAATGCGGCAGTCCATGGGGTCGCAAAGACTCGGACATGACTGAACGACTCAACAACAGCATAGTAGCGTGAATCCATTGCCATTGTAGCATCCTATAGAAGCATTTCTCTTACCGTAAGAATCTGCCCTCACCTGTTTATCCAGCAACCCAACTTCTGGCAACCATTGATCTTTTTATTGACTCCAGTTTTATCTTTTTCAGAATGTTAGTTAAAATGATACAGTCTGCAGCCTTCTTAGACTGGCTTCTTTTACTTACAGGTATGCATTTAAGTGTCCTCCATATCTTTTCGTGGACTAACAGCTCATGTCTTTTTAGAGTTGAATAGTATTTCATTGCCTAGATGCATCACGGTATACCTATCCTTTCACCTGCTGAAGAGCATATTAGTTGCTTGCAAGATTTGGCAATCATTAATGAAACTGCCATAAATATCTGCATGCAGGTTCTTGTGTGGACATGTTTTCAACAACTTTAGGTAAATAACAAATTGTCAGGTTGTATGGTAAGAGTATGTTTAGTTCTGTAAGATACTTCCAAACTGGCTGCATCATTTTCTTTTTTTTTACAGTCACATCTTTTGTGAAGTCTTTTTTTTTTTTCCACTTTCTTGTTTTTTTTTTTTTTTAATTTAAATATATTTATTTTAATTGGAGGCTAATTACTTTACAATATTGTATTGGTTTTGCCATACATCAACATGATTACACCATGAGTGTACACATGTTCCCCATCCTGAACCCACCTCCCACCTCCCTCCCTATAACATCCCTCTGGGTCAACCCAGTGCACCAACATTCCAGCTAGAAATTAATGCTCAGCTGTTTGGCTAGAATTTGGTACTATTCGTATTTTGGATTTTGAACACACTGAACAAGAAAAGGTGTATTTTATTTACAGTAACTCATGTAATCATAATCAAACTAAATCCTCACATAGTGAAATGGTAGTGAAAACCTTATCATAATGTTTAATAAAATTGATTAAACTATGTAATGCATAAAAACACATTAATAACTATGATCTTATATATGTCACTCAAAAACTCTTTCCTAAAGACCTACCACCAGTTGTCAAAATTTTAAAAACATGTTTTTCCTGGAAAAGTATTTATATGTGTATACATACGTGCTATGCTATGCTAAATCACTTCAGTCGTGTCTGACTCTGTGCGACCCCAAAGACGGCAGCCCACCAGGCTCCCCCGTCCCTGGGATTCTCCAGGCAAGAACACTGGATCGGGCTGCCATTTCCTTCTCCAATGCATGAAAGTGAAAAGTGAAAGTGAAGTTGCTCAGTCGTGCCTGACTCTTAGCGACCCCATGGACTGCAGCCTAACAGGCTCCTCCGTCCATGGGATTTTCCAAGCAAGAGTACTGGAGTGGGGTGTCCTTGCCTTCTCCAGTATACATACATATATATATATATGTATGTATACTGAGTAGCTCAGTTGTAACTCACTCTTTGCCTGTAGCCAGCCAGGCTCCTCTGTTCTTAGGATTTCCCAGGCAAGAATACTAGAGTGGGTTACCATTTCCTTCTCCAGGGAGTCTTCTGGATGAATTCAGGGATTGAATCTGTGTCTCCTGCATCTCCTGCATTGCAGGTGGATTCTTTACCACTGAGCCACCAGGGAAGCCCCAACGAGCTATTTAGGAATAATAATTATTATAATGAATGTACCAATTTCAACATGTCTGTTGTGTGCAAGCGTGCACTTTTTACATAAATCATCAAAACCACCTGTGTTTGTGCTATCTTGTGCTGTGCTTAGTTGCTCTAGGTACAGTATTAATTCCTGTGTACAAGCAGTGAAGAATAAGGAGAACTGTGACTGCAGAGAAAGGGATATTTCTCTTCTCTTTAAATTAAAATATACTATTAAACTTTGGTTATTAGGGTTTCCACATTTAAAGAAGCTTATTATTATTGAAGGATAATTATTTGTCATCCTCTCAAAATATACACTCTCACTGGAAAATACCCTGTTCTGGGAAAGACTGAAGGCAGGAGGAAAAGGGAACAACAGAGAATGTATGGGTAGCATCACCAACTCAATAGGCATGAGTTTGAGCACATTTCAGGAGGTAGTGAAGGACAGAGAAGCCTGATACGCTGCAGTCCACGAGAATGCGAAGAGTTGGACACGACTTAGTGACTAAGCAGCGACAGCAAAATATACATTGTCAAAGCTATCTAGAGTCAATCTGGAGGTCTTAGGGAGAATTTAAGGCAGAAAAATATGAAAACATAGTATGCAGATAAAATTTAATTTATAGAAGGAAGCTTCAATGATTTATAACTGCATACTTCCTATTAATGGTTTAGGAAAATAACCATGGTTTTAAGTTTGTTCTTTCTTCCTTTTAGACATCAAAGTCATCAAAATGATAGATTCATAACATAATTTATATTGAAGAGCCATAATGAAGAGTCTTCACACTTATTTTCTAAGGTATGCAAGTGTTCATTTAGATGATTCTGGAAAATATTTTGAAATGAAGCATCATGATAATTGATACCTGGAGCTGTGTGATCTCTGATGGATTGTGTCTGTTTGTGCTTTTTTCACTGAGCAGTGAGAACTGCCAAGCTGCCAGTTCTGGCTCAGTGATTGCTGACAGTTTGGTTTCTTTAGAGATAAATTATTAAAGGCTATAATAAACAAAAAGTTAGGTTTTTCAAGAAGAGTGAGCATTTCTTCATTTTAAAATGCATTGCAAGGTAGATGATGAGAAGCCCATATTCCCTTTGAACATGATTATTTTCCTTGTGTCATTTTTGAAATGATCTGGCACATCACAAACTTTGCAATAAGCATAAGCAAATTTGATATCTGCGTATGAGATCAAAAGTGGATACACTGTATTGACTACATCCAACTCCAGAAAAAAAAAAAATTCCTGAACTTCTACTGATTCATAGCAGTAATATGTGAGCATCTGTTGACTTACTGAATTGTTTTAATCAACCTAATTAAAATCTGTTTATAAATCTTCAATAATAAGATGTGAATAAAAACAAATATTGTATCTAATTAACACAATTTAGTAAATAAATCTTGACACATCTGTTGTAATTTTTAAAAATAGCTGATGCTACTTTTAATTAATTTGGACACACTTCTGAATCAAAATGACTGTTTTTAAATATTGCTAGGACTCTTAAAAATTCTTGGAAATAAGACTTTTAATAAACAGCTCTCACTATGATTTAATTCAACCAATGTTCATGCATCAATAATTGCTTCATATCTTATTAAGTCACCTGCTCAAATAATTTGTATGACTTAATTTACTTTGAGAGAATAAACTTATTTGTTTCATAATTACACAAGAGAATTAAGTAGAAATATAAAAGGATGAAATGACACACAATCAAGCAGCTATGTCCTGCATTTGTCCCACATGCCTATTATCAGATAATTTCCCAGGAGTAGGAGGGCATTACACCAGAAGAGAGAAGAGGTTTTGAGAAATAATAGTTGTCCATAATATACAAAAGGGAATTTGACAAGCTGCTAATTCTGAAGAGACAAGAAAAATACATCAAAATCAAATTAGAAAATCTGGGAGATAGAAAAGTCGTATCTTTGTCCAAGTTTGCCTTTGTTTGAACTTGAAACATCTTCCTTTTTCCAGTGTTCTTAACTGGAACACTGCCTTATTCTAAGATGACCAGATACACTACACACAATTAATTTCCTTAAAGGAATTGGCCTCTTTATACTCTCCTTGGGCTTCTTAACTACTTTGTGTGTGTGTGTGTGTGTGTGTATGTGTGTTAGTCACTTAGTTGTGTCTGACTCTTTGTGACCCCGTGAACTGTAGCCCATCAAACTCCTCTGTCCATGGAATTCTCCAGGCAAGAATACTGGGGTGGGTTGCTATTCCCTTCTCTGGGAAATCTTCCCTACCCAGGGATTGAACCCAGGTCTCCTGTATCGCAGGCAAATTTTTTACCATCTGAGCCACCAGGAAAGATCCTCTTAACTTCTGTACATACAATAATTCTAATTTGGGGACATTACTAAGGCAACATAACCTTCTATCTTGTATATCCTGACATAAAAGCAAATAAACAGAAGAAATTTCCCAAATCAATAAAATGTTTGACATTGTTTTAAATTAATATTGATATTTAGTTAAGATCATTAAAATATTTAATAACCTATAATTTATTTTTCAGGAAAAAGGAACAAACAAGCAGTCTGTGGAGAATCAGGAGGTTGGGTTAGCTTTTGGTCAGTTGAGGAGAATCTATCTTAACATGTGAAAGTAATAATGGCTGAAGATCAGAACTCTTACTGTAACCAGCATTCATTTCTAGGTTCTCATGTGTAAGACAGAAATTTTTTATGTGTTGTTTATTCCATCCAAGACCTAGACCAAAGTTAATATAGACTTCAATTTTCTTTTTATGTAAAAAAATATTTAAAAGTTATTTGATGACCTAAATATTAGGTTAAATTGAAATTAAACAATTGGGTGTGATTATCTATAATGCTTATATGATTTATTAAGGTAAATATTAATAGTCATAGAATATTTTTGTAAATAATAATTTAAATGCTACTGTATGTTGCTTTTATTGAGAATCAAATCATTGAAAGTATATAACTCAATAGGTATATACATATCTGAGGTCTGGTTTTAAAAACTATTTCTGTAAAACTTTGAGGCCATAACTGATTTAACCTCCCAAATACTTTGCTACACAGTTTATTTTGAATATTTCTACTTTCTTATAAATGCATTACTATGTGAAAAAAACTTTAAAATGCATATTTATTTTTTATGATCTAAATAAAGAAAAAATATCATACTCTAATAGCCTTATATATTAAGACATGATTCCAATATTATTTATGATTCCTTTATGGGATATACTATTTTACTTCTTTTCACAGGTTTTCAAGAAAAGAAAATTAAAGCTTTTTAAAGTATTAATGTTAATCTGGGAACGTTGGAATTCTACATAGACCATGTATTTATGTGTTTAACACTGCCAAGTGAAAATTCATTTCTTGTTACTCTATTACAGCACTTCTGATATCTGATAACGCAAGCTATGTTTTCCATTATTTATGAGCATACTTACAAACATACTTTCTCACTCCAATATCAACTCAAAGAAATAACACTCTAGTTAATCAAATGCATAACTGCTGCTAGAATTTTAAATTAGTTAGGCATAATATTATAAAGCAATTATCAGCATGGAAGGATATGGAAAGATTTGCCAACTCGGTGGTATAGTAAATAAGAACTGAAAACACTAGGGATTTAATCATAGCTCAACTAATTGCTACTTATAGAAAATTATAAAAATGAATTTCACTAGGCATTATTGCTTCCACATGTGACTTTAAGTTTTTTATAATTGCTCTTAAACTTAAATATAATAGAAATGCAAGAAATAATGGTACACTAATAGATTTAATAACATTATGTTTCAGAGGCATATAATTAAGATGATAAGAAGGAAATAAAAACAAAACATAAATGCACACATGTTATGATAGAAGCAATAAATGGAAAGAAAAAAGTGGAAAATAATAAAATATTAAAGTTGAATCTTGTCTGGATATAAATAAAGAGACAGAAATGAGGTATAAAGTAAATACAATATATAAAATATAAAGTATGTAGACAAGAAATAAGAAAAATAAAAGCAACAGCGGGAAAAGAAGAAACAAAAAAATGAAAGAGACTGATAAAAAGTTTAAACAAGTAAAAAATGAAAATATTCCATTTC
This sequence comes from Bos mutus, assembly GCF_027580195.1. NCBI lineage: Eukaryota > Metazoa > Chordata > Mammalia > Artiodactyla > Bovidae > Bos > Bos mutus. Next base: position 59,961,721 of record NC_091636.1, read on the forward strand.
TTACACTCCCCTCTATAAAAATCTTCCAATCTCACTAAGCTAAAATGCAGACTATTTCTACTGCTGGGAACTTACTCAAGTTTGATTCAGACTATGATATTTTACATTTAAAATACTTGTATCTGTTCACCTTTTTCTTTCACTCCATTTACACTTCATTTTAATAAAGGAATGGAAAAGAGCATTATTTCATGGTCTCTTTTGAAGCTGTATCTCTGAAGTGGATTCTGATTAGAGACTGGAGAATGTTTTAAGATTAAATTAAATATCACAACCAATGAAAATATGTTTGAAAATATGCTGCTTTTATCACTTTATAGAGTGGTTAGTGATTCATTCGGAGAAGGCAATGGGACCCCACTCCAGTACTCTTGCCTGGAAAATCCAATGGATGGAGGAGCCTGGTGGGCTGCAGTCCATGGGGTCGCTAAGAGTCGGACGCGACTGAGCGACTTCACTTTCACTTTTCTCTTTCATGCATTGGAGAGGGAAATGGCAACCGACTCCAGTATTAAATGTATATTATTAAATGTATTAAATGTAGCACTTATTAAATGTATATTATTTGCTGTGTTTTGGTGTATGGATGCACTTGTGAAACCATCAGTATAGTCAAAATAAGGCCCATTTTCTTTATCCCCAAAAAGTTTCCTTGTGCCCATTTGTAATCTTTCTTTTTCCCCACTGCTCTTCCTCACTCATCTGCTTTCTTTTACCTAAATTAGATTTTATTTTTCTGAAATTTAATTAAATGAGTTTTACACAGTAGGCACTCAGTATTGCATGACTTCTTTCACTCAGTGTAATAATTTTGTTATTATCTGTACTGCCTCCTGTGTAGTTCATTCTTTTCTATTGCTCGGAAGTTATCTAATGTATGGATATAGCACAAATGGTTTATCCAGTATTCTCCTGTTTGTAATAATTTGATTTCCAGTTATGTTATCACCAATGACATTTTATAAACTTTTGCATAAAAATCTTTATGTGGCTGTTTCCATTTCTTCTATGTACACATCTAGGAATTGAATTATTGTAACTTATAGAAAATGCATGTTTAAAATTTTTAGATTTGGTTTTCAAAGTAGATCTAACCGGTTAACATATCCACCGGCAGTACAGGAGGCTTTCAGTTGCCCCATATACTTGTCAGCATTTGATTTTCTATTTCAAATTTTAACAATTCTAATGAATATGAAATTGATTTTCATTATGATTTTCACTTTTGTATAGCTTAAACACGTAGAACATTCTAATATGTTTAACAATTCATTTATATTTTTAAGTGTGATGTCTGTTCAGATATTTTTTGACCATTTATATTGAATTTTTTTCAAGAGTTCTTTTTATTTCTAGAAAGTCATTTCCTGTGTGTTGTCTGCATTCTAATTTTGTGAATTTAAATATACAAGAGGGAAACAAACTTATCTTTAAAAAAATTATGGTCTGCATATCAAGTGTTTTAAGTAAGTATTTAAGACAAAAAAAAAATGTTACTAGGTAAAAAGAGAAATATCTCATAATGCTTAAAGTTCAACCCACCAGGTATATAAAAGTTATAAACATAAATCAGTTTAGTTCAGTTCAGTTCAGTCTCTCAGTCCTGTCCAACTCTTTGCGACCCCATGAATCGCAGCATACCAGGCCTTCCTGTCCATCACCAACTCCCGGAGTTTACCCAAACTCATGTCCATCGAGTTGGTGATGCCATCCAGACATCTCATCCTCTGTCGTCCCCTTCTCCTCCTGCCCCCAATCCCTCCCAGCATCAGAGTCTTTTCCAATGAGTCAACTCTTTGCATGAGGTGGCCAAAGTATTGGAGTTTCAGCTTTAGCATCATTCCTTCCAAAGAAATCCTAGGGCTGATCTCCTTTAGGATGGACTGGTTGGATCTCCTTGCAGTCCAAGGGACTCTCAAGAATTTTCTCCAACACCACAGTTCAAAAGCATCAATTCTTTGGCATTCAGCTTTCCTCACAGTCCAACTCTTACATCAATACATGACCACTTGGAAAACCATAGCCTTGACTAGATGGATCTTTGTTAGCAAAGTAATGTCTCTGCTTTTGAATATGCTATCTAGGTTGGTCATAACTTTCCTTCCAAGGAGTGAGCGTCTTTTAATTTCATGGCTGCAATCACCATCTGCAGTGATTTTGGAGCCCCCCAAAATAAAATCTGATACTGTTTCCACTGTTTCCCTACCTATTTGCCATGAAATGATGGGACCAGATGTCATAATAGTTTTCAGAATGTTGAGCTTTAAGGCAACTTTTTCACTCTCCTCTTTCACTTTCATCAAGAGGCTCTTCAATTTCTCTTCACTTTCTACCATCAGGGTGGTGTCATCTGCATATCTGAGGTTATTGATATTTCTCCTGACAATCTTGATTCCAGCTTGTGCTTCATCCAGCCCTGCATTTCACATGATGAGGTCTGCATATAAGTTTAATAATAGGGTGACAATAGACAGCCTTGATGTACTCCTTTTCCTATTTGGAAACAGTCCGTTGTTCCACCTCTGGTTCTAACTGTTGCTTCTTGACTTGCATACAGATTTCTCAGAAGGCAGGTAAGGTGGTCTGATATTCCCATCTCTTTAAGAATTTTCCACAATTTGCTGTGATCCACACAGTCAAAAGCTTTGGTATAGTCAGTAAAGCAAAAGTAACTGTTTTCTGGAATTCTCTTGCTTCTTCTATGATCCATTGCTGCCAAGTCGCTTCAGTCATGTCTGACTCTGTGCGACCCCATGGACTGCCGCCTACCACACTTCTCCGTCCATGGGATTCTTCAGGCAAGAACACTGGAGTGGGTTGCCATTTCCTTCTCCAATGCATGAAAGTGGAAAGTGAAAGTGAAGTCACTCAGTCGTGTCTAACTCTTAGCAACCCCATGGACTGCAGCCTACCAGGTTCCTCCATCCATGGGATTTTCCGGGCAACAGTACTGGAGTAGGGTGCCATTGCCTTCTCCCTCTGTGATCCAATAGATGTTGGCAATTTGATCTCTGCATTTTCTAAATCCAGCTTGAACATCTGGAAATTCTAGGTTCACATATTGTTGAAGCCTAACTTGGAGAATTTTGAATATTATTTTGCTTGTGTGTGAGATGGTTACGATTGTACAGTAGTTTGAACATTATTTGGAATTGCCTTTCTTTGTGATTTGAATTAAATTGATCTTTTCTTGTCCTGTGGCCACTGCTGAGTTTTCCAAACTTGTGGCATATTGAACGCAACACTTTAACAGCATCATCTTTCATGCTTTGAAATAGCTCAACTGGAATTCCATCACCTCCACTAGCTTTGTTCATACTGATGATTCCTAAGGCCCACTTGACTTCTCATTCCAGGATGTCTGGCTCTAGTTGAGTGATCACACCATCGTGTTTATCTGGGTCATGAAGACCTTTTTTGTGCAGTTCTTTTGTGTATTCTTGCCACCTCTTCTTAATATCTTCTGCTTCCTTTAGGTCATACAGTTTCTATCCTTTATTGTGCCCACCCTTGCAAGAAATGTTCCCTTGGTATCTCTAATTTTCTTGAAGAGATCTCTAGCATTTCCCATTCTGTTGTTTTCCCTCTATTTCTTTGCATTAATCACTGAGGAAGACTTTCTTATCTCTGCTTGTTATACTTTGGAACTCTGCATGCAAATTGATATATCTTTCCTTTTCTTCTTTGCCTTTAGCTTTTCTTCTTTTCTCAGCTATTTGTAAGGCCTCATCAGACAACCATTTTACCTTTTTGCATTTCTTTTTCTTGGGGGTGGTCTTGATCACTGCCTCCTGTACAATGTCACAAACCTCTATCCTTAGTTCTTCAGGCACTCTGTCTATCAGATCTAATCCATTGAATGTATTTGTCACTTTCACTGTATAATTGTAAGGAATTTTATTTAGGTCATACCTCAATGGCCTAGTGGTTTTCCCTACTTTCTTCAATTTAAGTCTGAATTTGGCAATAAGGAATTCATAATCTGAGCTACAGTCAGCTCCTGATCTTGTTTTGTTGACTGTATAGAGCTTGACCATCTTTGGCTGCATAGAATATAATCAATCTGATTTTGGTATTGGCCATTGGTGATGTCCATGTGTAGAGTCTTCTCTTGTGTTGTTGGAAGAGGGTGTTTGCTATGACCAGTGTGTTCTCTTGGCAAAACTCTGTTAGCCTTTGTCCTGCTTTGTTTTATATGCCAAGGACAAATTTGCCTCTTACTCCAGGTTATCTCTTGACTTCCTGCTTTTGCATTCCAGTCCCCTATAATGAAATGACATCTTTTTTTTTTTTTTTTTGGTGTTAGTTCTATAAAGTCTTGTAGGACTTCACAGAAACATTCAACTTCAACTTCTTCATTATTGTTTGAGGCATAGGCTTTGATTACTCTGATATTGAAAATTTTGCCTTGGAAACGAATAGAGATCATTCTAACCTATATGAGATTGCACTCAAGTATAGCATTTCAGCCTCTTTTGTTGACTATGAGGGCTACTTCATTTTTTCTAAGGGACTCTTGCCCACAGTAGTAGATATAATGGTTATCTGAGTTAAATTCACCCATTCCATTTTAGTTCACTGATTCCTAAAATGTTGATGTTCATTCTTGCCATCTCCTGTTTGATCACTTCCAATTTGCCTTGATTCATGGATCTAAAATTCCAGACTCCCATGCAATATTTCTCTTTAGAGCATTGTACTTTATACTTTATTTCCATCACCAGCCACATCCACAACTGGGTGTTGTTTTTACTTTGGCTCCATCTCTTCATTTTGTCTGGAGTTACTTCTCCATTGACCTCTGGTATCATATTGGGCAACTACCGACCTGGGGAGTTCATCTTTCAGTGTCCTATCTTTTTTGCCTTTGCATACTGTTCATGGGGTTCTCAAGGCAAGAATACTGAATTGGCTAGCCATTTCCTTCTCCAGTGGACCACGTTTTGTCAGAACTCTCCACCATGACCCATCCATTTGGGTGGCCCTATACGGCATAACTCATAGTCTCATTGAGTTAGGCAAGGCTGTGGTCCATGTGATCAGTTTGTTTGGTTTTCTATGATTGTGGTTTTCATTCTGTCTGCCCTCTGATAGATAAGGATAAGAGGCTTATGGAAGCCTCCTAATGAGAGAGACTGACTGATGGGCAACTGGTTCTTGTTCTGATGGGTGGGGCCATGTTGAGTAAATATTTAATCCAATTTTCTGTTGATGGGTGTGGCTGTGTTCCCTCCCTGTTTTTTGACCTGAGGCCAAACTATGGTGGAGGTAGTGAAGATAATGAAGATCTCTTTCAAAAGGTCCAATGCTGCACTGATGCACTCAGTTCCCCCAACACTGCAGCAGGCCACTGCCAACCCACACCTCCACTGGAGACTCCTGGATACTCACGGGTGAGTCTGGGTCAGTCTCCTGTGGGGTCACTGCTCCTTTCTCCTCGGTCTTGGTGTGCACAAGGTTTTATTTGTGCCCTCCAAGAGTCTGTTTCTCCAGTCCTGTGTAAGTTCTGGCGGCTCTGTGGTGGGGTTAATGACAATCTCCTCCAAGAGGGCTTATGCTGCACCCAGGTCTACTGTACCCAGAGCCCGTGCCCTTGAAGCAGTTCACTCTTTATCCGTACCTCCACAGAAGACACTCAAACAAAGTTTCGGCTGTCTCTTTGGGGTCTCTGGGTCCTGGTGCACACAAGTTTTGTTTGAGCCATCCGTGCATCTCTGGCGGGTATGAGATGTGATTATAAATGTGATTTCACCCCTCCTACCATCTTACTGGGGCTTCTCCTTTTCCCTTGGATGTGGGGTATCTTTTTTTGGTGGGATCCAACATTATGCTGTAGATGGTTGTTCAGGAATGAGTGGTAATTTTGAAGTTCTTGCAGGAGACGATGAGTGCATGTCCTTCTACTCTACCATCTTGTAGGAGATCTACTTCTTGTAAATATTCTCAAAAATAAAAATGAGCTTTATAAGTTTCAATAATTTGACATTATTCCAAATGAGATGATCTCATCTCTGTTATGATTGTTTCCATGCATAAGCTGCACCTTCAGAAACATTCATGAAAAAAAAAATGTCTGTGAACCTCTAAATTTCAAATTGATGCTTTCTGAATTTTTACATCCTGTTTCACATTTTTAAATTCTCAACTCTTTGCTTTTCTCTGCTAGAGAAAAGTTTGGTTCCATATAACATCTTTGCTCTTCATCTAGACTATCTGTATCAGAGCATGATTGATACTTTATTCCTTTTCCTATGTTACATTCCTTGAGGTAGGTTTTATATGAATGGTTTTTTACATTCTGTGTGTGTGTTAGTCACTCAGTCATGTCCAACTCTTTGCAACTCCATGGACTGCAGCACACCAGGCTCCTCTGTCCATGGGATTCTCTAAGCAATAATACTAGAGTGGGTTGCCATGCCCTTCTCCAGGAGATCTTCTCGACCCAGGGATCAAACACTGGTCTTCTGCATTGCAGGCAGATTCTTTATTGTTTGAATTACCTGGGAAGCCCTTCATTTATGGCTGTGTTTAAATTATATTTGCCCCTTACACCATGTTCATTGTTCTAATATAAAAAGTCTGGAGTGGAATGATATATCACTGAAATAGCTAGGTACATAATATTTGAGGTTCCAATTTCAGCACCAACCATAAAGAGCTTGCATATCTCACTTTCATCATTACAGTAGACAGAGACTTGGAAAAGTGAACAATGATGACTTATTTGTGAGCTATCATAACATAAAACTCTGTTCAGTGGAAACTGTCATCTGTTAATCTGGAGACAGAATCATCTAGAGACACATGCTGAAGAAAAGTTGCTGCTTCCTCGAAGAAAAGTTGCTGAATCTAAAACTGGAAGGAACTCCAAAATGGTACTTTGACGAACTTCTTGAGACAGAGTGTGGAAATAGGTGAATGTGAGAAGTTTTGGGGAGCTGCACTCTTAAAGGGTCCTTGCCCTTCAATATACTTGACTCACATCATAAGCTTCTCACTCAGAATGAGAAAAAATTCTCTCATATATCTGACAGGGTAAGAAGTAGAGAAAATTTAGAAGTAGAAAAGATTTAGGGCTTCTTCATAATGAAGATCAATATTCTAAGGGGAAATACTTGACAGAGTTTTATGCTAATTGTAGGAAGGGCATTTCTCTTACCACAACTTCACCTCCAAGCCTATCTCACTTAAATGGGATAAAACACCAAGAAGAAATAAAGCAAAATAAAATTCATCAGGTTTGAAAGTGTCAAGGAGATACATTAGGGATGCTTGTACCAAGGAACAAAATAAGCACAAAAAGAGAAGATATGCCACTAAAGAAATACACAGGAAAAAAGAATGCAACTCAAAGACAACAGTTCTCTAAAAGCCCAGATAATCCCATCACAGCAAGTCAGGTGTAGATTATTCTCCACACAATGAAATTCTGAAAACTCTTGGGTTTCTGCTGTCACTAGCTCATGATACGTTTATAATGGATGATACAGTCATGCGGCACACAGCAAAGAATGCTCTTTCATAAGGGATGAATCATGACCTACCTACTCTTGAAGACAGAGACTCTGTTTTATTACTGTATCTCAAGTAACTCTAATAGGGGTCAAGAAACACTTATTGAGTAAGGGAATAAATAAGTGATAATCTAATATATCAAGAAACTACACGAAAAATCAAGAAGACTTGACTAATCTGTTGACCATGAGATATCATTAATGTATTATTAATGTCTGGGAGACGGAAGTGATTCATGTCCATCTACTTGTTCCATGACTTTATATCATGAGGATTACTGTAGATGCTATGGTCTCTTAAAAAAGGTAAATGAGAATTAATGTAGAATGTTGCTCCTAATTTTCTGAAATGCAATGTATTGGATGAGGATTAACAAATCATAGGGAGGAAAAAGTCACATGATATAAAAATCTTGACACTACTGCCACCATCACTAATTAAAACAACAGTAAAATTACAATAATATTTACATAACACATTTTTTTTTTCACTTATTCCTAGTAGCTGTATTAACTTGCACACAACAGGTACACAAGTTTTGAGAGAGAACATTTTCATATTTGCTGTTTGGATGACTATGCATTTATTTACTCTATGTGACTTAAGAAAAAGTAATATACATGTGCAAGTTGGTTTTAGAAAAGGCAGAGGAACCAGAGATCAAATTGCCAACATTTGCTCGATCATCAAAAAAGCAAGAGAATTCCAGAAAAACTTCTATTTCTGCTTTATTGACTATGCCAAAGCAATTGACTGTGTGGATCACAATAAACTGTGGAAAATTCTGAAAGAGATGGAAATACCAGACCACCTGATCTGCTTCTTAAAAAACCTGTATGCAGGTCAGGAAGCAACAGTTAGAACTAGACATGGAACAACAGACTGGTTCCAAATAGGAAAAGGAATAGGTCAAAGCTGTATATTGTCATCATGCTTATTTAACTTATATGCAGAGTACATATGAGAAATGCTGGGATGTAAGAAGCACAAACTGGAATCAAGATTGCCGGGAGAAATATCAATAACCTGAGATATGCAGATGACACCACCCTTTTGGCAGAAAGTGAAGAGGAACTCAAAAGCCTCTTGACGAAGGTGAAAGAGGAAAGTGAAAAAGTTGGCTTCAAGCTCAACATTCAGAAAACGAAGATCATGGCATCTGGTCCCATCAATTCATGGGAAATAGATGGAGAAACAGTAGAAACAGTGTCAGACTTTATTTATTTGGGCTCCAAAATCACTGCTGATGGTGACTGCAGCCATGAAATTAAAAGACGCTTACCCCTTGGAAGGAAAGTTATGACCAACCTAGATAGGATATTGAAAAGCAGAGACATTACTTTGCCAACAAAGGTCCATCTAGTCAAGGCTATGGTTTTTCCAGTGGTCATGTATGGATGTGAAGGTTGGACTGTGAAGAAAGCTGAGAGCCGAAGAATTGATGCCTTTAAACTGTGGTGTTGGAGAAGGCTCTTGAGAGTCCTTGGACTGCAAGGAGATCCAACCAGTCCATTCTGAAGGAGATCAGCCCTGGGTGTTCATTGGAAGGACTGATGCTAAAGCTGAACCTCCAGTACTTTGGCCACCTCATGCAAAGATTTGACTCATTGGAAAAGACCCAGATACTGGGAGGGATTGGGGGCAGGAGGAGAAGGGGACGACAGAGGATGAGATGGCTGGAGGGCATCACTGACTCGATGGACGTGAGTCTGAGTGAACTCTAGGAGTTAGTGATGGACAGGGAGGCCTGGCGTGCTGCGATTCATGGGGTCTCAATGAGTCGGACAGGACTGAGCAACTAACTGAAGTGACTGAACTGATACATCTGTGTCTCTTTTGCTGTCTAGCATACAGGGTTATCGTTACCGTCTTTCTAAATTCCATATATATGCGTTAGTACACTGTATTGTTGGAGAATGCAATGGCACCCCACTCCAGTTATCTTGCCTGGAAAACCCCATGGACAGAGGAGCCTGGAAGGCTGCAGTCCATGGGGTCGCGAAGAGTTGGACATGACTGAGCGACTTCACTTTCAATTTTCACTTTCATGCATTGAGAAGGAAATGGCACCCACTCTGATGTTCTTGCCTGGAGAATCCAAGGGACGGGGGAGCCTGGTGGGCTGCCGTCTATGGGGTCGCACAGAATCTGACACGACTGAAGTGACTTAGCAGCAGCAGCAGCAGCAGCAGCAGCATACTGTATTGGTGTTTTTCTTTATGGCTTACTTGACTCTGTATGGGCTTCTCTGGTTGCTCAGTGGTTAAAGCATCTGCCTCCGGTGTGGGAGACCTGGGTTTGATATCTGGTTTGGGAAGATCCCCTGGAGAAGGAAATGTTAACCCACTCTAGTATTTCTGCCTGGAGAATCCCATGGATGGAGAAGCCTGGTAGGCTACAGTCCATGGGGTCGCAAAGAGTCGGATACAACTGAGTGACTTCACTTCACTTGCACTCTGTATAATAGGCTCCAGTTTCATCCACCTCATTAGAACTGATTCAAATGTATGTATAATATCATATAAGAAATGAATCGCCAGGTTTGATGCAGGATACAGGATGCTTGGGGCTGGTACACTGGGGTGACCCAGAGGGATGGTACAGGGAGCGAGGTGGGAGGGGGGTTCAGAATGGGGAGCACGTGTACACCCGTGGTGGATTCATGTTGATGTATGGCAAAACCAATACGATATTGTAAAGTAATTAGCCTCCAATTAAAATAAATAAATTTAAATATTAAAAAAAGGTTTTTTTTTTTTTTTTTAATGTTGTCCAATTTTAAGCCTCTGTTGAATTAGTTACAATATTACCTCTGTTCTCTGCTTTGCTCTTTTGGCTGTGCAGCATGTGGGGAGCTCCTAACCAGGGATCAAACCCACACCTTTTGCATTGGAAGCCAAAGTCTTAAACGATGAGCCCCAGGAAAATCCCACTTTTATTTTTTGACAAAATACTGGTAATATATATATGCAATTCTGGTATGATATATAGTTAGTATCCTTCTCTTCTTGGATTTTGTTCTGAAAATGTCAATATCTGAAGAAGCAGCAGAGCCATCTGTAAGTTTCTTTTAAAGTATGTGCTGTGCTTAGTTGTTCAGTTGTGTTTGACTCTTTGTGATTTCATGGCCTATAGCCTGCCAGGCTCCTCTGTCCATGGGGATTCTCCAGGCAAGAATGGCCATGGACCTCCAGGTGGCCATGCCCACCTCCAGAGAATTTTCCTAACCCAGAGATCGAAGCCAGGTCTCCCACATTGCAGGCGGATTCTTTACCATCTGAGCCACCAAGGAAGCCTCTTTTTAGTATCAATTCAGTTCAGTCACTGAGTCGTGTCTGACTTTTTGTGACCCCATGAATTGCAGCACACCAGGCCTCCCTGTCCATCACCATCTTCCAGAGTTCACTTAAATTCATGTCCATAGAGTCAGTGATGCCATCCAGCCATCTCATCCTCTGTCATTCCCTTTTCCTTCTGCCCCCAATCCCTCCCAGCATCACAGTTTTTTCCAATGAGTCAAGTCTTCGCATGAGGTGGCCAAAGTACTGGAGTTTCAGCTTTAGCATCATTCCTTCCAAAGAACATCCAGGGCTGATCTTTAGAATGGACTGATTGGATCTCCTTGCAGTCCAAAGGACTCTCAAGAGTCTTCTCCAACACCACAGTTCAAAAGCATCAATTCTTTGGCGCTCAGCTTTCTTCACAGTCCTACTCTCGCATCCATACATGACCACTGGAAACACCATAGCCTTGACTAGATGGACCTTTGTTGGCAAAGTAATGTCTCTGCTTTTAAATATGCTATCTATGTTGGTCATAACTTTTCTTCCAAGGAGTAGCATATTTTAATTTCATGGCAGTATAATGTTGTTTAATTAACAACACTTCAATATATAATATTACTGAGACATTCAGAATATATATAACATATAATATAATATTATATATATATATATAAATTGCACCATATTTATCATTCTGTACTTCAAAAATAAAATTAAATAAAGTAAAATTGGAGGAGGTGAGGTGCATTTTTAGTTTCCAAGATTCACCATTGTTTTTTCTGGTAGCATCCTTATTCTTGTGCCTCTATCTTAGATTTCTTGATTTAGGAACTTTCTTAATTCTGTTTATGGTACACACTAATGCCTTTCTGAAGTTCTAATCCGAGCTTTATTCTCAAAGCACACCTATATAGTTGTCCCTGGGAACTCATGGGGCATTCATTGGTTCTAGGACTGCCAAAGTTACCAAAATCCATAAAAGTTCAAGTCTTTATAATAATATAAAATGGTATCCTATTTGCATATAAATATATATCCTCCCAACGACAACCCACTCCAGTACTCTTGCCTGGAAAATCTCATGGATGGAGGAGCCTGGTAGGCTTCAGTCCATGGGGTCACGAAGAATCGGACGCGACTGAGCGACTTCACTTTCACTTTTCACTTTCATGCATTGGAGAAGGAAATGGCAACCCACTCCAGTATTCTTGCCTGGAGAATCCCAGGGTTGGCAGAGCCTGGTGGGCTGCCGTCTATGGGGTAGCAGTCGGACATGACTGACGCGACTTAGCAGTAGCAGCAGCATATACCCTTCCATATATTTCAAATCATCCATAGATCATATATGATGCCTAACACAATGCAGACACAATGTAAATAGTTGACATAATGTGGCAAATTCAAGTTTTGTTTTTTTGAACTTTCTACATAATTTTTCCCCCAAATATATCTGATCTGACATTAGTTGACACCATGGATGCAGAACTCAAGGATAAGCAGGGCCAGCTCTATATCACTTTTTCTGGGCACACATTAGGACTTAGCAGGTGAAGACAACCTTCTTATCTGCTTAACAATTCTGGAGCACTACTGGGATAAGAAGAAAAACAAAACAAATAGATTACTGTCTCAGAAAACTCACCACTCAATCTCCCCCACTCAGACTTCGAAGAAGTCCATTTTGCATTATTCAGGGACATAGTGTTTTATTTTCGAGGAAATGATGCTTTCTGCAATTCATTCTAAAATTTTCCAGAACAAAAACTCAGAAGAAACAGAAATATTACAGTGAGTTACAGTGAAATATAAATTTATGACAACTATGTTCATAAATGATTACGTTTATGACTTATTTACTTAGTGTGCAGATAATGGTTTAATTTATTGAGACTTTAAAACTAAACCTTCACATTCATTTTAATTTCAAAGATTTCCCCCATCACATTTTTACTGGTCATATAATTTTTTTCTGATCATTTCTTCTACATGTAAATAGGGTTTCCTGTTTATTTTTAATTTTTAAATTTTATCTGCCCGGCAACTATCACTTCATGAATGCGTTTTTCTAGCTTTTTTGAAGACTGAAATTATTTTTAGCAAGTTATGTTTGTCTAACTCTAAATGTGTTTACACTTTTATTCTCTAAAATACTGTTTTTTGTCCCATTGTCTCTTTTTTTGTTTTTTCTTTGCAACCTTCAGCTGCATTGTTGTGGACTCTTTGCCAACAGCATGCAAGATCCAATGACAACAATCTGCTATGCAATTTGCATGAATTGCTTTCAAGACTTGCTTATAAACATGACAGTTTGCCTAGCTGCTGTCACATGTACTGTGTTAAAATTTCTTCCCATTGACTTCATGTTGGGTGGAAGAAGGGTTACTTGTAATCTAGGGAGCAAGTCTATGTTTCTATCTTATGGTTAAACTATGAAAATTACCAAGGGTTCCAGTGTCATAACTAATTAGGTCCTAGTATATGATTCCTTAGTGGTTAGGCTTTTATCCTAGATTCCCAAACAAAAAATAACTAAAAAATGATGAGTTATTTTTTTCAGGCTGCAATAATTCCAAAAGGATAATTAAACATTTTTAAAGCTATAGCGAAGGTAAATGGTTATTAGCAATTTCCCCCTCCTTTTACTATACTCAAGAATTTATATGTGTTGAATATGTAGAAAACTCTGTTTATGACATGATTTCCTTTAATCTTTACTTAAAAATACAACACATACCAGTTTCTCAAGGATACACCTACAGATGGATCTTATTGTATAATATATGATATTATATGGTTTGTAATGTTTATAACTAGAACTTCATGAGAGCCTGGAAATAACTTTGTAACAAGTAAATTAGGAAAAACATCCTATGTGATTATGATGAAAGTTATATCACTCAGGAACGATGCTGAGACAGTGTTCCACCCCTTATCCAAGAGGGATATGTCCCAAGACCACGAGTGTATGTCTGAAACTGTGGGTACTACCAAATCCTATACATTTAGGATAGGATAGGATATACCAAATCCTATACACTATGTTTTGTCCTATATATTTGTACCTATGATTAGATTTGATTTATATTAGTTACAGTAACAGAGAAGGCAATGGCACCCAACTCCAGTACTTTTGCCCGGAAAATCCCATGGATGGAGGAGCCTGGTAGGCTGCAGTCCATGGGGTCGCTAGAGTCGGACACGACTGAGCGACTTCACTTTCACTTTTAACTTTCATGCATTGGAGAAGGAAATGGCAACCCATTCCAGTGTTCTTGCCTGGAGAATCCCAGGGATGGGGAAGCCTGGTGGGCTGCCGTCTATGGGGTCACACAGAGTTGGACACGACTGAAGTGACTTAGCAATAGCAATAGTTACAGTAAAACTTTAATAACCAATAATAAAATAAAACAATTATAACAATGCTGTAATAAAAGTTATGTGAATGTGATCTCTCTCTCTGTTTGTCTCTCAAAAGGTGTTATTTTACAAATTTAAAGCCTTTTCCATTTTAACTAAGTATTTATCACACGCTGTGACTGTCATTATTGCAGCTCCAGGTGTGACATCAAAACTAGTACAAATTTATTTCTCCCTCTTCAGGATTTCTCGAATAGAAGATTTGTTCTTATCATAAGCAAATCAAAAAGACAACCCATAGAATGGAAGAAAATATTTGCAAATGAAGCTACCAACAAAGGATTAATCTCCAAAATATACAAACAGCTTATGCAGCTCAAGATGAAAAAACAAGCAAACAACATAATAAATAATGGACACAAGATCTAAATAGGCATTTCTCCAAAGAAGACATACAGATAGCCAAAAGGCACATGAAAAGATGCTCAGCAATGCTCATAGCTAGAGAAATGCAAATCAAAATTATAATGAGGTATCACCTCACACAGGGGAGAATGGCCATCATCAAAAAAAAAATAAAAATAAAAACAATAAGTGCTGAAGAGGTTGTAGAGTGAACGGAACCCTCCTACATTGTTGGAGGGAATGTAAATTGGTACAGCCAGTCTGGAGGACAGTATGGAGATTTCTTTAAAAACTAAAAATAGAGCTACCCTATGATCCTGCAATTCAACTCCTAGACAAATATCCAGAGGAAACCATAATTCAGAAAAAATATGCACCCCAAAGTTTATTGCAGCACTACTTGCAATAGCAAGGACATGGAGGTAACCTAAATGTCCATCAACAGAGGAATGGATAAAGAAGATATGCAAAATATATATATACACACACACACATATATATATATATACATATATATATTTTATATCAGTTCAGTTCAGTCCCTCAGTCATGTCTGACTCTTTGTGACCCCAATATTATATATATTAATATTATGTATATATGTGTGTGTGTTAATCAGCCATGAAAAAAGAACAAAATAACACCATATGCAGCAACACAGATGAATCTGGAGTATGTCATACTGAGTGAAGTAAGTCAGAGAAAGACAAATATATGAAATTGCTTATATGTGGAATCTAAAAAAAAAAAATGGTTCAAATGAACTAATTTGCAAAACATAAATAGAGTCAAGATATAACAAAGACAAACTTATGGTTACCAAGGGGAAACTGTGGGGGTGATAATGTACAAAATTTCTTGACATATGCACCCTGGTATATGTAAGATAGATAGCTACTAAGGACCTACTCTAAATCACAGGGAACTCTACTCAGTACTCTGTAATGACCCATATGGGTAAAGAATCTAAATAAAGAGTATATATACATATATATATATATATATATAATTGATTTACTTTGTTGTACACCCAAATCTAACACAACCTTTTAAATCAATTATATTTTGATTAAAAAAAGGAAAGTTCTTACCATGGATCTTAGTAACCTCAGCATAGTACAGTTCTTTCTTTCCTTATTGAGAACTTTCACTTTTTCACTTAAAGGAAGCACTTTATGGCTTCTTTTTGGCACATCCAAAGTGTCATAATCACCACCAGTCTTGCACTCTGGGAACGTTATTAGGTAAAACAAGGGTACTTGAACACAAAAGCTGTGAAACCACAACAGTGGCTCTGATAACCACGTGTCTACTAAGTGGTTGGTGGGATTTGCTGAATCAAGGGATGATTCACATCCAGGACAGGATGGAGTGGGATGGCTTAAAATTTCATCACACCTGCAGAATGGCACAAAATTTAAAACATGAATTGTTTGTTTCTGGAATTTTTATTTAATATTTTTGGACCTTAGTTGGCTGCAGTTTACAGAAACTTCAGAAAAGGAAACAGTCTAAGCAGGGACTACAGAAATGGAAACAGAGGCTAAGTGGGGACTACTATAGTTTTTGAGGAGTGTATAATATTACACATCTTGAGGCATTTGAGAAAATCTGGGTCTATTTCAGATACCCTCATTTCTACAGAGTTGAGAGCAGCTGTTACTTGCTTACAAAAGGTCTTCTGAAGTGAAGATATCATCTTCAAAGGCTCTGAAAAATTAAAATAAATAAATTTATATTAAAAAATAAGAAAACATATTTTCATTAAACAATACAATAATTGTATTTCTCAGGGTCTGTACAAAAAAAAAAAAATTACTCCAGGACCCAAACTCCAAATCAGTGCAAAAGCTTTTGATAATCTACTGCTAACTCAAAAAAGTTGCTCCTGGAGGCCGATAATACAGATTTTTTTTTTTAATTCACACTGTAAAAGTCATACAATTTTGAAGAAATTTCCCAACAACTTTCCACAAATAACCACTTCATAACAAATTATAGCTACCACTCCACTATTGTGTATTTTGTCTCATTATTTTATATTTAATTGCTTCTTGCTTAATTATTCCTGAAACCTGAAATAGCGGTTGGTAGCTGATACTGTGGATTGGATGTTTGTTAAATTAAATCAAATTTGTTTTTAATCTGATTCTGAGTTTTTCATCATGTTCAACTTCAAAAGTTTTCAGTATAGAATTCTTTTATGAAAGACATGTTTTAGGTCACTGGGGTTTCCATGAGAAGCATATATTTATTGGAACATCAGGATTGACATATAGAGTAAGGGCTGTTTTGGATCCTCTCTGCCCCAAGGATTTGTGTTTATAAAATTCATTTAGAAAGTAGTGTGACGTTCATACCTCCTGGTGCCAAAGTTATTGCAACATAAGTACAAAATGTCAGTCTGTAAACATACTACTTTGAAAAAGAAGCAATATTAGCTACAGACATTCAAAAACATTTCATAACGTTTTAATGATGTCAGAATGTTTTTCATGTGTCTAGGTTCATTTGCCTTTAAAATGCAAGACTGCTGTTGCAAAAATATCATTAAATGCTAAATTCCATTGTTTGTTTCTGATCACCCTTAAATTTCACTTATATCAATGTGCTATTTTATTATCATTTAGAAGTACAAGGTATAATTTTCTTAGTTTCTGTCTTTCAAATTATTTATTGAACTAAAAGAGGCATCTGGTGTTTTGGTTACAGGCCATTTGCCATAGAATTTGGAGACAACAAAATAAATTGTTCACCTTTTTTCTTAAAATACCAACTGGTTTGTGTTTCCGAATGGTGTGAAGACAGAAAACATTTTTCCTCAACCTCTGACCAACAGACCCTAGAATATACATTTTAACTCATAATAGCACTAATGAAGTCAACTCTTTTACAAAAGATCAATGAGGATTGTATGCATTTGACAATAAATTATTCTTCTTCAGAACTTGAAAATTTACTTGATATCTTTAAGACCAAACTTGAAATTTGCAAAAAGACACACCAACACTGCTACTGAGTTCTCTTCTAGTGTTTCTTCCATATGCCTTTCAAACCACGCATCATTGCACCTTATTACAGTTCTAAGATCACCATTTGTTCTGTGATGTTACACATCCCCATTTAACTTATCAATGTCATTTAAATAGTTCTCTTTTTCTCGTCTTATCTCAAATACCTGAGAAAAACACTGGGGAGATTTCTTTCTTCCTTCCTCCCTCTTTCCCTCCCTCCCTTTCACCTTTCTTTCTTCCTCTTTCTTTCTCCTTCGCTTCCTCCCTCTCTTTCTTTCCCTCTTTTCCTTTCCCCTCTTGTTTCTATTCGTTGTTCAGTTGCTAAGTCAGATCTGACCCTTTGTGACCCCGTGAACTGTATTTCTATTTACTAATAATTGAAATCTGCATTTCTTTTACCAGTTAACCCCACCTACCAATGCAAGAGATGCAGATTTGATCCTTGGGTCTGAAAGATCCCCTGGAAGAGGAAATGAAAATCCACTCCAGTATTCTTACTTGGAAAATCCATGGAGAGAGGAGCCTGGTAGGCATGGGGTCACAAAGAGTCTGAACATACACATACACACAAAATCATTTGATACAAATATCTCACTATTTCTTAACTTTATTTTTAAATCATCCCCAGAGTTAATGCTTTTATTAGATTTTCATGTGATTATTTTAATAATTTAATTAATCCTTTAAATAATTACTAATTATTACATCAATTGAATTATGTAGATGTTCTTACAACTATCCCATCTACCTCCATTCTTTTTTTGTTGTTGTTTTCATCTTATTTCTAAACTGAATGATTTTTCTCAATTGTAAAATAATTCCTGTCACTCAATATTCATGTTAAGCATTATTTTAATGATAAAGAACAACTTCTTCAGATAGAGAGGCACTGAAGGCAAAGCAGTTCCTATTGTGGTTTACTTTATTTTCCCTAGTTATAAATAGAGCTTCCCAGGTGGTGCTAGTGGTAAAGAACCTGCCTGCCAATGCAGAAGACACAAGAGATGCAGGTTTGGCTCCTGGATCTGAAAGATCCCCTGAAGGAGGGATTGACAACCCACTCCAATATTCTTGCCTGAAGAATACTGTGAACAGAGGAGTCTGGCAAGCTTTAGTCTATAGGGTCACAAAGAGTCAGGTCACAAAGAGCAAGCACACACTCAGTTATAAATGCACACATTCATTGAATTAAGACATCATTTTGCTATTATAAGACTTTGCTTAATTTTTCCTCTGTTCTTGCATTATCCGGAAATTCTACAGCATGTTATACAATGCTAACAATGGCCTAGAGAAGTATTGCAATCTCTTTTGTCACTTATTTTACAAAATAATCAAGAAGATGACATAATAAGCCACAGACTGGGAGAAAACATTTGTAAAAGCACATCTAATAAAGGACTTCTATGCAAGATATATAAAGAACACACAAAACTCAACAATAAGAAAAATAACCTGATTACAAAATGGGCCAAAGTCCTTAACAGACATCTCATCAAAGAAGATATACAAACAGCAAATAAGCACATGAAAACAAGGTCCATCAGAGGAAAGCAGACTAAAACAATGAGATACAACTACACACCTCTTAGAAAGGCAAAATATGGAACACTGACAATACCAAACACTGGCAAGTAGGTAGAGAAAGAGCAACTCTCATTCATTGCCGGTGGGAATGCAAAAGGGGACAGCCACTTTAGGAAAGATTTTGACATTTTCTTACAAAACTAAGCATACTCTTTCCATTGGATTCAGCAATTTAGTATTTACCTTAAGGAGCTGAAAACTTATGTCCACATATGTTCACACAGATATTCAGTAGTTTTATTCATAATTACTGAAACTTAGAAGCAACTAAGATGTACTTCAGTAAACTGAAAGTGAAAGTTGCTCAGTCATGTCCAACTCTTTGCAACCCCAGGGACTATACAATCCATGGAATTCTCCCAGCCAGAATACCGGAGAGGGTAGCCTTTCCCTTCTCCAGGGGATCTTCTGAACCCAGGAATCAAACCGGAGTCCTGCATTACAGGCAGATTCTTTACCAACTGAGCTATCAGGGAACCCCATGTACTTCAGTAGGTAAAGGATAAATCATCTGTAGTACATCCAGAAAATAAATTATTCAGTGCTAAAAAGATGTACACTATCAAGCAATGAAGATATCGAGACCCCTCATATCCATATTACTAAGTGAAATAAGCCCATCTGAAAAGGCTACACATTGTATGATTCCAGCCACATGATGTTTTGGAAAAGATAAAACTGTGGAGATGATAGAAAGATCGATGGTTGCTTGATCGTTGGTGCAGGAGTTTATGTGTGGAGCACAGAAGATTTTTAGGGCAGTGAAGCCACTCTGTATGATACCCTAATTGTCAATACTTGTTGTTTTACAATTGTCTAAACCCATAGTATGTATGCAGAGAAGGCAATGACACCCCACTCCAGTACTCTTGCCTGGAAAATCCCATGGATGGAGGAGCCTGGTGGGCTGCAGTCCATGGGGTCGCTAAGAGTCAGACACGACTGAGCGACTTCACTTTCACTTTTTCACTTTCATGCATTGGAGAAGGAAATGGCAACCCACTCCAGTGTTCTTGCCTGGAGAATCCCAGGGATGGTGGAGCCTGGTGGGCTGCCGTCTATGGGGTCACATCGAGTTGGACCCAACTGAAGCGACTTAGCAGCAGCAGCATAGTATGTATGACACTTAGAGTGACACTAATGTCAATTGTGGATGTAGAGTGAAAATTGTGTCAGTGTAGATTTATCAATTGTAACCAAGGTACCACTCTGTTAGGGGATCTTGATAATGGAGGAAATTGTGTGTGGATGGGGCAGCTAGTGGCATTGGAGGAAATGAAGTTCTTTACAGCTACTCTCACATCTTGTCTTGCTTCCTATTCAGACCACTCAGAGATTCTATATTAATTTTCTTTAGATGTAGCAGAGTCATGTTGAATTTTCAGAGAAAAGAAAAATAACTGTGTGGCTGTTCTTTCATTGGTATGATACTTCTTGTACTATATTTGGATAAAATGTTGACATTTCCAGTAAGTCAAAAAACTTTTTTGATAATTTCATTTGAAACCAGGAGTTTTCAGAGATGAAATTTTACATTACCATCTTACTGTAATTTCTAATTTGAGAAAAATAGCCATCAGCTCACCATAGAGAAGACAGAAGTGACAGCTAAAGTAGGAAATGATGAGAAGAATTCAAATTAAGCAAGTGCCAGCAAAAACAAAACAAAACCAGATTGAGATACATTCCAGGTACTGTTATGGAAAAATAAACATGCTATATACTTTACAGTCTGTAAAAATGTCGTGGAAAAAAACAGTTTTTCACTGAATGGTCACAGTGACCACCAATAATACTAGAAAAATGTGCTAAAGTTACACATTAATCAATGGAATTAAAATTATTTTAAATTATATTTTTAACCTATCACATAACCAATATTTTAAATGAGCTCAACAATGCCTAGTGTTGGCAAGGTACTAGGGAAATGAGAATTTCATATGTTGCTGGTGAATGTACACATGAACAAAGTCTTTTTCTAAGAAATTTTGGAGATTTGTATTAAAATGACAAATGCATGAATATTTCAAACAGAAATTCCAATTCTAGAGATAAATCTTTCAAAACATTTATATACATGTATAAAATTATATGATAAATGAAGGGCAATATTACTGGAAATCACTTAATGTCACTCCTAGGTAGGTAATAATTATACTAGAAGTATATTATTTAAGAACAAATAACCACTGTTGAAAGATGAAAAATGAGTAGAAATATAGATACTAGGGGTAATCAAACTCTGAAATTCTAGAAGCTTATGAGAGAAGGCTATGAGAAAGAAACCTCTGAGGAAAGGCTTACTTTACATATGTGTTTCTTGGCTCAGAAGCAACAGATGCTGCTTGTACATTATGATTATTGCTGTATCTCATTCTCTCTTGTCAGAGATGAGATATGTGACTGGCTAATATTTGTGAGCAAATAAACATGCTTGTATGGAGAAGGCAATGGCAACCCACTCCAGTACTCTTGCCTGGAAAATCCCTAGGACAGAGGAGCCTGGTGGGCTGCAGTCTCTGGGGTCGCTGAGTTGGACAGGACTGAGCGACTTCACTTTCACTTTTCACTTTCATGCACTGGAGAAGGCAATGGCACCCCACTCCAGTGTTCTTGCCTGGAAAATTCCAGGGACCAGGGACTCTGGTGGGCTGCTGTCTGTGGAGTCACACAGAATCAGACATGACTGAAGTGACTTAGCGGCAGCAGCAGCAGAGATGCTTGTAAGGGTGAATATAGTTCAATGCCATTTCAGGATGAGATACAACAAATCCATCTTCATATCATAAATTCCAGTCATTTGGTACTACAGTTCAACTTCCCATTCTTGAACTAAAGATAAATGATTTTAAGCTCCCATTGGCAAGTCTTGTTCTTTTTTTTCTTTTCCTTTGATTAACTTATAAAATTCTCTGATGATATGAGTCATTTTTTTTATTGAATTATAATTTGTTTACAATGTTTTCAGTTTCTGCTGTACCACAAAGAGGATCAGCTGTCCCTTTTGAGTCTCCCTCCCACCCCCATCCCCATCTCACCCCACTAGGTCAGCACTGTGCACCAAGCTGAGCTTCCTGTGCTGTATAGCAGCTTCCCACTAGCTATGTATATACATATGTATATATGCCAATGCTACTCTCTCAGTTAATTCCACCCTCCCCTTCCCCCTCTGTATCTGCATGGCCATTCTCCAACGGCAACTGTGAATCAGTGGAATACAGGTAGGTGTCCACTGGAAGAGATCCAGCACACAAAATAATGGCAAGGTTTATTTAATGCTCATCAGAGACAATAGTTTGGGGCAACACACTGCAATGGTTGGAGCTCCACCTTTTGGGATACCGTGACCAAAAATCTAGCATAGAATTCTGTTTGTCAATGTCTAGAATAAGCAGCTCCGACATCCAAAGTGTGGGCAGAGGGTAGACCTCATCACCATTCAGTTACCCACTTGTGCCAGCTGTGCTGCAGGTGCTCTGCCCGTTGTTCTGGTGCTTGAGGGTTGTGTGAGAGCATGTCTACCAGGGCAGCATGGGCGGCAGAGCAGATGTTCCCCCAAATTAAAGTTAGCATCACTATGTTGTGACTTTCGGCTCCTCTGTCATCTGTAGGGACAATCCCAGGTCCAACACAATGGAAGTAAGGAAGAGTATGTCAGTGGGTCGATGGGGGATGGTCTTGGTATGTCCACGCCCCTTGATAAATGGCCCAGTAAGTAGAAAACAAATAAGGACTCAAATTCATCAAGAACAACAACAACAACAAAAATTCTATTTTAAATGTGAGTGGTCACATTTGTCTCTTGAACAAATATTGAAGTGCACAACTTTAGAAAGTCATTGTGATTAGACCTCGGTGTCCATGACAGCAACAATTACAGGAATGATTTGATTTCATGTGTGAAAATGAAAATTAATTTCATGTGTCCAACTGGTTGGTTCATGGAATATCTAAGAATCTGGCTAAACATTATCTCTGGGTGTGTCTATGAAAGTGTTCCTTAGTACTTTTATTCATAGACTGAATAAAGCAGATGGCTCTCCCCACGTGTGTGGGCCTGTTGCAACCTCTTGATCCTTGGATAGAATGAAAAGGCAGAGGAAGGTTCTCTGACTGATCAGCTGGGATGTTAACCTTCCCCTGCCCTCAGTACTGTTTCTCAGGCTCAGACCTAGGCTGAAATCTACACCATTGACTCTCCTGCCCTCAGGTCTTCCAACTAGACCATCTGTTTTGCTGGGACTCCAGCTTGCAGACAGAAATTGGGAGAAACACAGCTTTCAGGATTGCCTCACATAATTGTCTCAAGAGTCAATGGCTAGTAAAAGACAATGTCAGATTTGAAATCCAATGCCATGTTACACTAAATTTTGTTTATTCTTCATACCAACACTTCCTGCTAGCTTTATACCCAAAACCAAAAGGAAAAAGAAATAAACATAATATTTGGAGTTAAGATAAACAGTTTCTGTTTTTCCTCAGGGTTCAAGTTTAAAAAATTATTGGTCAATGTCAAAGCAGCTTCCTTCTTTCTTTTTTTCCTTTTTTAAAGAAACATGTAGCTTGAATGTTTATTTTTATACTGATACTAGTTTGAATGTGCCAACTTTGGCACCAAATGTGTATGTCATTTTTTATTTTTGTTTTATAAACATGTAAGTAATAACTTGTTAATAATAATAAATCTTTAAGCAGCTTCCTTTTTGATGTAAGAGTTGAAGAGTATGCTATTAATACAAACACTTTGAAACAATGAAACATACTTTTCATCTTTATCCTATATGCTCTCATTCTTCTGTGGTGCTTTTGGGGCCTTTTCTAATTTCTGATAACACATGTGAAAGGAAACAAATATGGCAAATTTCAACAAAATGTTGAATACCAGAGAGAAGTTGAGACAAGTACTGAAGTAGCATTTTATTATATACCTTTGCACACATCTTCATTTGTAAATTGCTCTTTCAATTCAAAATGCTAAACTTTGTTACATTACACTGGCAAGTTCTTTCTTTACAAATAGACATAGTGTAATAGATCATGGTTTAATTTTATGATATTATTGCTTTTCCCTTTTGTATACTTCAGTATTTGTAGCAAAATATACTATGCTTTTGAGCATTTAGTCTTCATAAATCATGCAAGGGTTTAGGAAGTTCAAGAGAAGGAGTAATTAGAAAGCTGTATATGGCATTTACTGTTTGACCCTTAATGCAAACACAAAGATGTAGAAAATAGATGGTATATGCTTGTGATTTAAATCTTACTGTACATACTTCCTATTATGCTAGATTATCACTTATCAGCATGAATGGTTAGATATAAAATATTCTTAGAGGGGAAATAATTATTTGGTTAAGGAATTAAGCTGTTTTCATGAAAGATAACACATGTCAGCCCAGCATGCAGATTCTGGGATCCGAATACAATCAGAATTATTTTTGAAAAGTTATTTCAGTCTTATAAAGAATTAAAATCCCAGAAATATTTTCCTCCCTTATCAACAATAGGTATGAAATACTTTTACATGAATTCTGACAAGCACAGTGCTTATCTTTATAAAAGAACAAAAATAACTCTTGAGGATGCTTTCCCCAAACGTTCTTTTTGTTCTTTTTGTTTTTTACCCAAATAGTCATGTCCTTTTTTTGACAAAATAATTATTCCATTATGTTCTTCCAGTGAGTACCTAAAAGATAATGCAGTCCAAGAACATTAAGGTACAATGAAGGATGTTTTCCTTCAGCTTTACTTAAAATTATGTCAGAGACATAAACTTTTTCTGTTAGTAAAAATGTTAGTGGCCTTGTAAGTTGTTTGAGTTGATTCATAAGATGGATGTATTAGTTCAAATTATTAGAAATTAAATTTCTTATTCACATATTGTATTTTACCCACATAGTGAAGTGAAGTGAAATTGCTGTCATGTCGGACTCCTTGCAACCCCATGGGACTGACTGTAGCCTACCACGCTCCTCCAGCCATGGGATTTTCCAGGCAAGAATACTGGAGTGGGTTGCCATTTCCTTCTCCAGGGGATCTTCCCGACCCAGGGATTGAACCTGGTTCTCCTGCATTGTAGGAAGATGCTTTACCGTCTGAGGCACCGGGGAACCTTTCGGATGTGAAAGAGCTGGTGAGACAGGGATTAGAATTATT
Organism: Bos mutus; assembly: GCF_027580195.1. NCBI lineage: Eukaryota > Metazoa > Chordata > Mammalia > Artiodactyla > Bovidae > Bos > Bos mutus. The sequence goes on from NC_091636.1 coordinate 59,987,039, forward strand.
TTAATCTATTTAATCTCACCAGCTCTTTCACATCCTAAAGTGGTACACAGATGGTCTAGAATTTGTGACTTTATTCCAAAGAAAATTTTGAGCCAGCCTTTATTTGAAAAGTAGTGTAATGACAAATGTACACGCTTACACATACAAAGACATGTCAGTTTAAATGTTCATTTGTTTACCTCTATCCTTGTGGCTCAGATGGTAAAGCGTCTGCCTACAATGCAGGAGACCCGGGTTTGATCCTTGGGTCAGGAAGGTCCTCTGGAGAAGGAAATGGCAATCCACTCCAGTACTCTTGCCTGGAAAATCCCATGGATGGAGGAGTGTGGTAGGCTCCATGGGGTCGCAAAGAGTCAGACACGGCTGCGTGACTTTACTTATTCCATCCCAAGAGCCCCAAATAAGGAACAGAGAAATATTTACTCAGTAAACTGAGTTCATTTTACTAATTGACTCAATCTCTTTCAGATGGCCTGGTCTATCAGATTTCCCTTTCCCATATGTCACTTGCCAAGGGACCAGTTAGTATCACTGGCCTTGGGTATACACCTACCTTCTGCTCTTGCTGCCCAAGCTCTCACATCACTCAAATCCAACCATGAAATCCCTGGTAAACTCAGCAGTCAGCACCTTTAGTAACTTCTAGGTTCCTCTCACAGTGCTGGGTGAATGCAGCTCCTGGGTATCTTCCTTTTTACATAGAACCCAAGGAAAATCCTTAGAAGCCCAAATCAGATTCTCCTTCTATCCAATTATTCCAGATTCCTTGTCAATTTGATATCTGATAGCGGTTGTTGGTAAACAGAAAATGTATATATGTGAGTGAATGATAGGATCTAGGGAATAGGGCAATGGCACCCCACTCCAGTACTCTTGCCTGGAAAATCCCATGAATGGAGGAGCCTTGGTAGGCTGCAGTCCATGGGGTCACTGAGTCGGACATGACTGAGCGACTTCACTTTCACTTTTCACTTTCATGCATTGGAGAAGGAAATGGCAACCCACTGCAGTGTTCTTGCCTGGAGAATCCCAGGGACGGGGGAGCCTGGTGGGCTGCCGTCTATGGGGTCGCACAGAGTAGGACATGACTGCAGCGACTTAGCAGCAGTAGCAGCAGCAGCAGGGAATAGGGAACCCTCAGCCTCTCACCACCTCCCTTTTTTGCTTTTCTTTCATCCTAACTCAACTGCACCATCCAGGGCCACAGCTTGAAGAGCTGTGACCGCACGTCTGCTTTTTCTGGCCACTGCGTTGATCTCCCTGTTGCTAGGTTCTCTTTCGGTCCGGCGTGACCTGGCTTTCACATCTTCAAAGAGGCATTTTATCTACCTCTTTCCCTGGTGTGTAATGTGGAATGGCCACCCAGGTAACTGGCTCACAGTGAATAGAAATAAATGCACAGCTTAGCATTTTCAAAAAGTTGCTTTCCAAACAATTTTTGATGAAATTTTGTTTATATCCTGGAGCAAGATTGTAATTCTCTCTTCCTATGACCGACCATGATTTGAGATATCAAAACCATAGTTCAGGACCCAATTTATGATTCAGATCTTATTTTCCAAAATTCTAGGACAAGAACATTCTTAGTAACAACTGTTTTGGTATCCTAAACTATGTTTGATTACAGGAGTGAATTTCAGCCTCTCTAGAAGGCATTTGCTTTCTGTGAGGGAGAGTATAACCTTTTTTTTTTTTTCCCTCTTCTTTTTTTGGTCTTTGAATCAATAACACTAAGACAAGGCTGAGTTTAGCAGTTTTTTTCACCCAGTCATAGACCATTCAAACGTAGATGCAGAACATTGATGAATCCTGTTACCTGGATACTGAGGAATGGCTGATCTAATTGAGTCACACAGACATCTGGTTAAAGTAGGAAAAAGCCAAGGACAGAATTAGAAAAAGCTTTCTTTAGATGACTAGTATTTATAGCATATCTAAATCAGAAAGGATTAATTGACTCAGCCCTTTGAAGTTACAATTTTAATGCATCCTTTATTTATGCCACTCTGCCATTTCCCCTTATTTCTATTGTAACTGTTTCTTGTCTTAGTGCATTAAGATGAAAGGCATGATTTCCTCAGTGAGCCCACATAGGTTAACATTAATTTCAAGTAAATAACCTCCAAAAATATGTAATGCAAATAAGCAAACTTCTTAAATGTTTAGTTTTAGAAAATTAAAACTCATGTCTACACAAAGAACATTTAATCACTTCATATTATTGGAAAGGGATATTTTCCTTTCCTAATGAAATCTTGTAATTTAGAAATTATCTGGTGTGAAAGTGACTACTTGTTAATGAAGGTTTATTTTTTCCAAGATTGAAAACACACTCAAGTTGGAAAATCAATACAACAAGCAAGCTGGCATTATGTTTCTTTAAATTTATGGGAAAACAGCCAGCAGAGTGGGATAAAAAATGTCATTTATTTACAGAGTCACAGAGGTAAGAACTGATTTTATTTGCCTCTGGCTATGCCAGATATTTAGATGACAAGAATATTAACATTTTTGTTGTTGCTGTTGTTTTTTGACAATTAAAGCTAGCCTTCAAAAATTTATATTGAATTTTTTCAATTTGAAAATTTTGAGATTTAATTACAATTTTTTAATTGGACTATAGTTGTTTTACAATCTTGTGTTAGTTTCTGTTGTACAACAAATTGAATCAGCTATACATATACATATATTCCCTCTTTTGTTGGATTTCCTTCCCATTTAGGTTAACACAGAGCACAGAGTAGAGTTCTCTGTGCTAAACAGTCAGTTCTCAATGGGTAAAGAAGATGTGGCACATAAAATGGAATATTATTCAGCCATAAAAAGGAAAAAAAATTGTGCCAATTGCAGACATATGGATGGACCTAGAGACCATCATTCAGGATGAAATGTCAGAAAGAGAAAACAAATATCACATATTAACACATATATGTGACACTTATACTGATTTTGAGAGTTGAAAAAATATTTAAAATTTTAAATGCAAAATGATTAAAAAAATACATCAAAAAAAAAAAAAAAAGAAATACAGAAAACCATAGAAAGAAACCAATGTTCTCTTTCATTGTCACCACACAGTGTTCTGACATTTAACATTTTGTTTTATTTCCTATAGCCATTTTTCTAATGCATGTGTTTTCTTTCCTTCACTCTTCACTTTCTCTTTTCCTTTCTTACTGCCATCACTCCTTCCAATGTTTGCTTTCAAACATAAGATCGTGTTCAAAATGTTATGTTCTTTTGGTCTCCATTTATTTTAAACAAAAGTCATTTATTTCCTTCATCATGTAACAAATACGTATTGCATGGATCCTATGGAAATGACTGCTGCAAACTACTTATCCGTTCACTTCAGTCACTCAGTTGGGTCCAGCTCTTGCAGCAACCAGGGACTGCGGCGAGCCAGGCTTCCCTGTCCATCCCCAGCTCCTGGGGCTCACTCAGACTCATGTCTGTAGACTCAGTGATGCCATCCAACAATCTCACCTGTCCATCCCCAGCTCCTGGAGCTCACTCAGACTCATGCCCATAGACTCAGTGATGCCATCCAACAGTCTCATCCTCTACCATCCCCTTCTCCTTCCACCTTCAATCTTTCCCAGCATCGGGATCTTTTCCAGTGAATCAGTTCTTCACTTCAGGTGGTCAAGATATTGGAGTTTCAGCACCAGCATCAATCCTTCCAATGAATATTCATGACTGATTTCCTTTAGGATTGACTGGTTGGATCTCCTCGAGTCCAAGGGACTCTCAAAAGTCTTCTCCAACATCACAGTTCAAAAGCATAAGTTCTTCATGCTCAGCTTTCCTTATGGTCCAACTCACACATCCACACATGACTACTGGCAAAACCATAGCTTTAATTTCATGGCTGTAGTCACAATCTGCAGTAATTTTGGAGCCCCCAAAATAAAGTCTCTCACTGTTTCAATTGTTTTTCCATCTATTTGCCATGAAGTGATTGGATGGGAGGCCATGATCTTAGTTTTCTGAATGTTGAGTTTTTAAGCCAACTGCTTCAAAAAATTTTAATAGTTGGCTTAAAGATATTTATAACTTTAAAAAAGTTAATTGTTTATCATATTATTTTTCTGACTTCTGAAGGTAAGTATATTGAGATTTGTTTTCATTAAATTTTGATTGGAGAGGTTACGATTACTCATTATTCATTTTAATTTTTCTGAGATTTATTAAGAACTTTTGTGGAAGTGGGAAGGATTGAATTATGAGTTACTATGAAAGAAGAGCTAAGCACTGATTAACAGATACCCTCAAACTGTGGCCTGTAGAAGAATCTTGAGAGTCTCTTGGATAGCAAGGAGCTCAAACCAGTCAATCCTAAAGGAAAGCAATTCTGGTCATTCATTGGAAGGGCTGATGTGGAAGCCAAAGGCCCAATATTTGGCCACTTGATAAGAAGAGCTGACTCATTGGAAAAGGCCCTGATGCAGGGAAAGATTGAAGGCAAAGGGAGAAGAGGGCAGCAGAACATGAAATGGTTAGATAGCATTAACAATGCAATGGACATGAACCTGAGCAAACTCCTGAAGGACAGGGAAGCCTGGCATGCTGCAGCCCACGGGATCACAAAGAGTCAGACACAACTGACAACTGAGCAACAACAGAGTAAAGAAGAGACATGTTACTTAATCTAATATGTGGTGTAGCCTGTAGCTGAAACTATGTGTGAAATTAGTCCAGTTAGAAGTAAATAATTGGATGATGCTTTTGACTTCATAGACATTGCCTTGGAAGCTGAGAGAATCAGTGAACTGCATTCACTCCTTCTAACTCTGCAGTAATGGCTTCTTAGTGGCTCAGACAGTAAAGCATCTGTCTGCAGTGCAGGAGACCCGGGTTCGATCCCTGGGTTGGGAAGATCCTCTGGGGAAGGAAATGGCAGCCCACTCCAGTATATTTACCTGGAAAATCCCATGGACTGCAGAGCCTGGTAGGCTACCGTCCATGGGGTCTCAAAGAGTCAGACAGGACTGAGCGACTTCACTTTCACTTTTCACCTGAAGTTAGCATGAGGTCTGTTTTTCTGGAAGGATGTTTTAAAAACATATTCTAATGTCAACTGGATCATTCTGCAAATCTCCCAAATTTTCCCCAGGCCAGAAAAAGAAACAGATCAAGACTGTGGTGAATTCAGGTCAGACCACTACCTGTGAAGTATTGCAGAGGGCATGAATTTAAATTTCAGCTCTGCTGTTTGCTCAGTTCAGTTCAATCACTTAGTTGTATCCGACTCTTTGTGACTCCATGGACTGTAGCATGCCAGGCTTCCCTGTCCATCACCAACTCCCTGAGCTTGCTCAAAGTCATGCCCATCAAGTCAGTGATGCCATCCAATCATCTCATCCTCTGTCATCCCTTTCTCCTCCTGCCTTCAATCTTTCCCAGCATCAAGGTCTTTTCCAATGAGTCAGTTCTTCGCATCAGGTGACCAAAACATTGGAGTTTCAGCTTCAGCATCAGTCCTTCCAATGAATATTCAGGACTGATTTCCTTTAGGGTGGACTGGTTGGATCTCCTTGCAAGTCAAGGGACTCTCAAGACTCTTTTCCAATATCACAGTTCAAAAATATCAGTTCTTCAGTGCTATTTGCTATGTGTATGATTTTCAAACTTTGTGAATCTGATTTTGAGTTTCTAAAATTTTGGGGGTAAGAACACTGTTTTGACTAACACAGGATGATTGTGAGAAAATACTTAAAAACACACTTTGTGTTTGTTAACCACTTAGTTGTGTCTGACTCTTTGTGATTCATGAACTGTAGCCTGGCAGGCTCCTCTATCCATAGGATTACCCAGGCAAGTATGCTGGAGTGGCTTGACATTTCCTTCTACAGATCTTCTTGACCCAGGGATTGAACACAAGTCTCCCTCATTGCAGGCTGATTCTTTACCATCTGAGCCACCAGGGAAATGCCCCAGTCCAAAAAACAAAACAAAAACAAAAAAACACATTTTTAAAAAGCTTAAAAAATGAATATATACGCAATAAAGTATAGATCTATAGATTGGATTAAGCACACTTAGTCTCCATTTTATCCTTTAATTATTGATTGATTGGATTATATGAAGACAAAAAACATCAAATGTTTGTGGGTAATAACACTGCTTTGACTAACTCACAGGATTATTGTGAGGAAGTAGCTGAAAGTACACTTTGTGTGTGTGTTAGTTGCTCAGCCCTGTCTGACTGAGTCAGTCTTTTCACCCCAGTCATACTCTCCGTGACTGGCATTGCACCGTGAACAGTATTCAGAACACCAGCAAACCAGAGTGTCATTCACCCTCAAGAAGTCCACTGTCTGTCTGAACAGCTATAGTATGTTCTGAAAAAATTTTCTTCTGAAAAAGGACAAAAAGTTTTTGGATTTTGATTCAGTCATGAATATTTAAAGTATTTCCTAGGAAAGTAATATGCTCTGGAAAAAAATTCCAAAGTTAAAAATATTTTTAATAATGTTCTGAAATTCAAATAAAGTTTTTGGAAAATAAACACAATTAATGGCTGCATTTCTCTAAAATTTCTCCTTTTCAGAAAATATACATCTGAAAGCTGGTCACTGAGTGTCTTTTTCAGGCTGTTGATTTCTTTTAAGATCCTTATGGGTTATCACCCATTTTGACATGTCACTGTAAAGAGAGAAGCACAATTTTTTTGTTAAAAATATTTTTAATATTCTTTCTAAACACTCTTGCATTTCTTTCTCTTGGTGAAATAAAGAATATCTTAGAAATCAGATTTGAAAATGAAGTGAAATTGTTAGTTGCTCAGTCATGTCCAACTCTTTGTGACCTCATGGTCTATAATCTGCCAGGCTCCTCTGTCCATGGAATTCTCCAGGCAAGAATACTGAAGTGAGTAGCCATTGATTTTTCCAGGGGTTCTTCCCAAGCCAGTGATCAAACCCTGGTCTTCTTCAGTACAGGAAGATTCTTTACCATCTGAGCCACCAGGGAATTCCAGAGATTTAAGACTGATTTTAAGCCACAATATCAAACTAAAATTTATTTTTCAGTCACCTTCACAATAAACTGGAAAATTATGAAAGAGATGGGAATACCAGACCACCTGATCTGCCTCTTAAGAAATTTGTATGCAGGTCAGGAAGCAACAGTTAGAACTGGACATGGAACAACAGACTGGTTCCAAATAGGAAAAGGAGTTCTTCAAGGCTGTATATTGTGACCCTGTTTATTTAACTTTTATGCAGAGTACATCATGAGAAATGCTGGACTGGAAGAAACACAAGCTGGAATCAAGATTGCCGGGAGAAATATCAATAACCTCAGATATGCAGATGACACCACCCTTATGGCAGAAAGTGAAGAGGAACTCAAAAGCCTCTTGATGAAAGTGAAAGTGGAGAGTGAAAAAGTTGGCTTAAAGCTCAACATTCAGAAAACAAAGATCATGGCATCCAGTCCCATCACTTCATGGGAAATAGATGGGGGAAATAGTGGAAACAGTGTCAGACTTTATTTTTCTGGACTCCAAAATCACTGCAGATGGTGACTGCAGCCATGAAATTAAAAGATGCTTACTCCTTGGAAGGAACGTTATGACCAACCGAGGTAGCATGTTCAAAAGCAGAGACATTACTTTGCCAACAAAGGTCCGTCTAGTCAAGGCTATGGTTTTTCCTGTGGTCATGTATGGATGCGAGAGTTGGGCTGTGAAGAAGGCTGAGCGCTGAAGAATTGATGCTTTTGAACTGTGGTGTTGGAGAAGACTCTTGAGACTCCCTTGGACTGCAAGGAGATTCAACCAGTCCATTCTGAAGGAGATCAGCCCTGGGATTTCTTTGGAGGGAATGATGCTGAAGCTGAAAGTCCAGTACTTTGGCCACCTCATGCGAAGAGTTGACTCATTGGAAAAGACTCTGATGCTGGGAGGGATTGGGGGCAAGAGGAGAAGGGGACGACAGAGGATGAGATGTCTGGATGGCATCACTGACTGATGGACATGAGTCTGAGTGAACTCCGGGAGTCGGTGATGGACAGGGAGGCCTGGCGTGCTGCGATTCATGGGGTTGCAAAGAGTCGGACACGACTCAGCGACTGATCTGATCTGATCAATCATTAGATATTTTCTGAAATATTTTTCATAAAGACATGGCTTTCTCAATTAAATTATTATCACCAAACTTTAAAGTAGTCAATCCATTAATTCATTTAATTATTAATTAGCTTATTTTTTAATCTCTGTACTCAGTATGCATTTTACAATTAATTTTTATGAGTTTATTCACCCAGAGTTTTTTTTTTTTCTGCCCTGTGCTGAAAAATAGGTTCACAGCAAATTTTAAAATAGCCTGGATGTTAAGTGTGATAAAATATTGTAGATTTAGCCCACATAGAAATGTATGTGGATTAGTTAACCAGCAATTCTGAGACAAGTATATTATAGTATATTTTTTGATTTAGTTTTTGAAAGATTAAGCAAAATATTTTGAGGCAGCACCTAGCAAGTTACAGCATTGTGCAATAACTTCCTCCCTCTACACTGTTTCCCTGTTTCAGTGGAAGTGTACTTTCACTGAAAAGAAACATGCCTCAGATACAGTATTTTGTGGATTTATGCAAAAACTAACAGAAAAAAAAAAACCCAAGCCAAAACAATAACTAGAGTGCTCTATCCTAAGAAACAATACTTGCAACACTAGTGTCAAATCGAATGCTGATAGAATTCCAAAAAAAAAAAAAAAAGAAAAATAAGATTAAATATTTTTCCATTCAATTCAGTTCAGTCCAGACACTCAGTTTTGTCCCACTTTTTTAAAATTTTTTTATTTTTTATTTTTTAACTTTACAATATTGTATTGGGTTTGCCACATATCAATGCAGCATGCCAGACTTCCTTGCCCATCACCAGCTCCTGAAGATTGCTCAAACTCATGTTCATTGAGTCGGTATTGCCATCCAACCATCTCATCTTCTTTTGTCCCTTTCTACTCCTGGCTTCAATCTTTCCCAGCATCAGGGTCTTTTCAAATTAGTCAATTCTTCGCATCAGGTGGTCAAAGTATTATTGGAGCTTCAGCTTCAGCATCAGTCCTTCCAATGAATATTCAGGACTGATTTCCTTTAGGATGGACTGGTTTGATCTCCTTGAAGCCCAGGGGACTCTCAAGTGTCTTATCCAACACCACAGTTCAAAAGCATTGATTCTTCGGTGCTCAGCTTTCTTTATGGGCCAACTCTCATATCCATACATGACTACTGGAAAAACCATAGCTTTGACTAGATGGAACTTTGTTGGCAAAGTAAGGTTTCTGCTTTTTAATATGCTCTCTAGGTTGGTCATAGCTTTTTTCCAAGGAGCAAGTGTCTTTTAATTTCATGGCTACAGTCACCATCTGCAGTGATTTTGAGTCCAAGAAAATAAAGTCTGTCACTGGTTCCATTGTTTCCCCACCTCTTTTCCATGAAGTGATGGGAACAGACACCATGATCTTCATTTTTTGAATGTTGAGTTTTAAGTCAGCTTTTTCACTCTCCTCTTTCACTTTTATCAAGAGGGTCTTTAATTCCTCTTCACTTTTTGCCATAAGGGTGGTATTGTCTGTATATCTGAGGGTATTGATATTTCTCCCTGCAATCTTGTTTCCAGCTTGTGCTTCATCCAGTCCAGCATTTCACATGATGTACTCCACATATAAGTTAAATAAGCAAGGTGACAATACAGCCTTGACGTACTCATTTCCCAATTTGGAACAGGTCCATTGTTTCATGTGCAGTTCTGTTTTAGGAAACTTGATTATGTTCTCCTTTGGGGATTTATAAACCAACTTACTACTGGTACAGACCTTCCAAAATCTAACCATACTGACGTGAGGTTGACTAGAAGTCACCCATCACTCTGAGGTCACATGTTCCTATTCATATCTTAGAATTCATCTTCCTTAAAAAATGTGGGTCACAACCTCTTGGGTTATAATGTGATAGTTCTTTAGAGAATTGATTTTGGAGAATTAAACACTGAGTCTTCTTTGAAAGTATTAATAGTACATTCATTTTGATCCCTCTAAAACTCTGCCTAGTGTGTTGTCTAAGACAATGGGGAGCTGATGCTGAACCAGGCACAGCAGTGTGATCTGCAAGGATGAAAGCATAGAACAGAGGCTGTAATGTTATTGATGACAAGTGTGGTTTAAAACCTTAATAGTCCTTATTCAGAAAGATGTTAACCAATACCAAGCTTCTACATTATTTCCTCCTTCATTAAGATTAAAAACTTTGAAAAATCAAAATATTTGATAACTCTGTCCTACTGACTAGTTTTGATGATTAAGGTTCATATACTTTATCCCATTTTGTATGAATATCCATACATTTCTAGGTAGAAATGAAAATGTGATTAATTACAGGTGTTGCCATAGAGTCCTCAAGGGTATTAGGTATTATATCATGTATAATATATGCACAGTTTTACCTTATGTTTTGAAATGCACCTGTATTGGGTAAGAAAATGAGTACCTACATTAAATACATGTCTTTGCATAATATTATGAGCAGTCAGTTAAATGTACTTCTTAAAATTCAATGTGCAATATACATCTATTAGCATGGATTTGTTTCTTATAAACTTATTTTGTTTGTTAGTTTAAAATAGGAGGCAACTCTGATGTATTATTTTTCTAGGGCTGCCCCCCAAAAATCCCACAGACTGGATGCCTTACATTTATTTATTTTCTCAAAGTTTTGGATACTAAACATGTAAGATCAAGGTTTCTACAGGGTTGCTTCTTCTGAGGCATCTCTCCTTGATATGTAGATTGCTGTCTTATCTCTGTATTATCACACCATTACCTTTCTGTATCTGCATTCCCATTTCTTATTCTTATAAAGACATGTGAAAATTGTAGGATTATCCACTCTAAATGGCCTTACTGAACCTAACCAACACTTTAAAAGCTCTATCTGAGGTACTGGGGTTTAGGAATTTCAACATATGAAATTTGTGATGGTTTAGTTGCTAAGTCGTGTCTGACTCTTGCAACCCCATCAACTGTAGCCTGTCAGGCTCCTCTGTCCAAATGAAATTTGTGTGCCTGTGTGCTCAGTTGCTTCAGTTGTGCCCAACTCTTTGTGACTCTCTGGATTGTAGCCTGCCAGGCTCCTTTGTCCATGGGGTTCTCCAAGCAAGAATACTGGAGTGGATTACCATGCCTTTCTCCAGGGGATCTTCCCAACCCAGGGATTGAACCTGCATCTCTTATGTCTCCTGCATTGGCAGGCAGGTTCTTTACCACTAGTGTCAAGTGGTAAGTCCGTAAGAAATATGGCAACACACAATTCAGCCTTTAACAACAATCTATATGAAGATCCCTGTTACATAATTGGAACCAAAGAACAATTGCACAGAGTTGGAAAAGGAGATAAAATAAACCCCTAAGAAGGGAACCTCTGTAAGATCTGTTTTCTATCAATACAAATGTTCTTTCACACTGGGTTGTTGCTTAGTCGCTAACTCATATCCAGCTCTTTTTGTGACCTGGTGGACTGTAGCCTGCCAGGTTCCTCTGTCCATGGGATTTTCTAGATGAGAATACCTGAGTGAATTGCCATTTCATTCTCTGGGATTCTTTCTGACCTAGGGATTGAACCTGCATCTCCTGCATTGGAAGGCAGATTCTTTTACCACTGAGCCACCTGGGAAGCCCTTTTGCATTATGGTGGTGATTTAGTTGCCAAGTCGTGCCTGACTCTTGTGACCCCATGGACTGTAGCTGCCAGGCTCCTCTGTCCATTGTAAGTTCATTTGCATTATACTAATCATCATTAATTTTAACTTTTTCTTTTCAGATCAGTTCCTTTATTCATGCGAAACAAAGTAGGAAATAATCAAACTCCAAATGGTGAAGGAACAATGGCAACATCCACAAAAAGAGATATGCTTTTAGTAAGATGGAAATAAAGTGAAAACGGAGGCAATTTAGAGTTCGAATGGATATCTTCACCAGCCATTCTAAAGATGAGATTCCTCTTGTCTTTGTCAATTTGGTTGATAAAATGAATAACGTCATACTACATAAAATTTGAAATATGTCTGCTATCACTTTGAGTCTGGGAGTATAGTTTGTTTATTGAAATTATTTTACATTTTTGAGTCAATCCATTTAGAATGATTATTTGTGTCATTTCTAGGAATCCCAAAGTATGTTTTGTCTTGGAATATGACAAAATTTTCAATGGGCATATGACACCTATCTACTCTTTTGGAGTTAAATTTTATTTTACTTTCACGCTTCTGAAGTTGCAGCTTGTCAAACCTGTGTTTCACAGTATGAATAACGCAAGGTTCTAGTGTGAACTTTTACAGGATTCTTAGGCTTTTGTAATTCATTTTCTCAGTGAGTACCCCGTGACATGATATGCAGTAAGCAAGGGGCACTGGTTGTTTAAAAAATGACTGTTGAATTCAGAGAAAAAATTTAACTTGCTTATTGTCAAGTGTTTTATTGGATTCTTGTGATATTCTAAAGCACCATTATAATTCAGTTGTTTTAGTACAGGATAGTATTTATTTTTTGATGGCATGTTACCAAAAGAATATAAGTTAGGGTAAGGAGAAAACAGAGACAATACCATTGTCTAAAAGACATTGTCTAAAAGAAAATTGGCAAGGCATTATATATTTTTAACTACGTATTTCAAAATAAATGGGTACTGCTTTAGAACTACAGGTAGCATCCCATTTTAATATTTATGTCACAGAATAAGAATGACAATTGTGTGCTGCTCCCATGCCATTGAGATTGAATCACAATATATATATCACTGTGTCGGCAGGAGACATGATTAGACAAAATCTGGCAGATAGAGGAATATTTTAAGTGCCTTGTTGTGGATTTCATGTAAAAATAACTTTCTGCGTTATCTTGTTGATTTGGTTTTTGACTTGGGACCAGTATTGCTTTATCCTAGATTTTGTGGCTTATGCATAGTGATATTTGCTTTGAAAACTTATAAAGCAAATTTTTCTTTAATATGCATTTTGATGAGAGCATAGAGTGGATTGAATTTCCTTCCTTCATATGCAAAGCAGTATATCATTACATATTCCAAATTATTGTTTCTGCAGAATTTCCGGGAGCCTCTCAGTTACTCTGAACATAAATTCAATAAAATACATATTTTTTTTTATGTGCAAGTCCATAGGTTAAAAAACAAACAATAAAATTCCAGTGGAAAAAGCAAGTAGAAGTAAAAGAAATAAATATGAAATACAGTTCATTGGGGGATGGTTGTAAAAAAGAAACTGCTGGAGAAATGAAAATCAAAAGCAGTATCAATATCATGTAAAAGAAGGAATTGTTAATATCTCCTTTATTCTTCACTGTCTGTGGGAAATGATAGCATAACTAGTGAAGACATCAACACAGATTCCTAAGGTAAACTGAGTTAAATAAAATATTTTAGATCATGATCATATGTACTTTTTTTTAACCACTGGCATTTATGAAATTAGTTTTAACATGTTCCTCAAACTCTGCAAGCAATATTAATTCAACATGTCTTTTTTCCCCAGCTTTGTTGAGATATATTTGATGCATAGCATTGTCTGAGTTTAAGGTGTATATGTTGATTTGATACACATGCATTGTGAAATGATTTCCCAATGATTAGTAACACATGTGGGTTTCCCTGGTAGCTCAGCTGATAAAGAATCTGCTTGTAAGGCAGGAGACCTAGGTTCAGTCTCTGGATTGGGAAGATACCCTGGAGGAGGGAATGGCAACTCCAGTATTCTTGCCTGAAGAATCCCATGGACAGAGGAGCCTGTGGGGCTACAGGCCATGTGGTCCCAAAGAGTCGAACAGGACTGAGCAGCTAAACACAGCACAATGACACATGCATCATGTCACATATTTTCTTTTTTTTTCTTTTTGTGGTGAGAGTTGAGATCTACTTTCTTAGCAACTTTTAATATATAACACAGCATTATTAACTATAATTCTGCTATACATTAGACCCCTGGAACTTACTTCATCTTGCAACTGGAAATTTGCATTCTTTGACCACTGTATCCCTGTTCCCCCAACACTGAGATGTGAATTAAGTAAGCAGATTTTATAAATTTAAAATTTTCAAGAACTGTGTCATCTATACCAGAGCATTCATAAGTATTCTAAAGTATGTGCTACTTATGAAAGTGAAAAGTGAAAGTATTAGTCCTGTCTGACTCTTTGGGGCCTCAGAGATTGTAGCCCGCCAGGCTCCTCTGTTCATGGGATTCTCTAGGCAAGAATACTGGGGTGGGTTGCCATTCCCTTCTCCAGGGGATCTACCTGACCCAGGGATTAAACTTGGGTCTCCTGCTTTTCAGATGGATTCTTTACCATCTGAACCATCAGGGAAGTGCTACCTATGGCTAGTTGTAAATGCAAACCATTTGGAAACCCCATTCTACTCTTTGTTCCGTGAGTTTGGCTTATTTATTTATTTAACTGTTTATTTGGCTGCATCTGGTCTCAGTTGTGGCACACAGGGTCTTCATTGTATTATGTGGGATCAGTCTCTGGAGCCTACGGACACTCCAGTTGTGGTATGGGCTTAGTTGCCCTGGGGCATATGTGATATTACTTTCCATATCAGGGATCAAACCCACATCCTCTGCATCTAAAGGCATTATTCTTAACCACTGGACTGCCAGGGAATTCCCTAGTTTGGCTTTTTAAGAGTCCACATAGAAGTGATATCACAAAGTATTTTTGTCTTTGTTTTTAAACATGCATTTTATGTTTCCAAGTATTATTGATCTAAAATGTTATTTAAATTGTTCATGAAGATGTGTTTCATTTTCTGAGAAAATATATAAATATATGTCTTTTGAAATTATTGAGATAGTATTTGTTATTCTAGAAAGTATACTATGAAGTTTGGTACATTTGCTATTAGGCATAGATTGCATGCACTTTAGAATAATCATGAATGTTCTAGTATGGATGATACAGACCTGATGTGAGTTATTAAAGTGTTTAACCTTATAAAATATGCTTATTTACTGAATTCACATCTCAATAAATTGTACAGTGTTCAAGAATATTTCATGTCTGAAATATTAGTACCAATGAGATATGAATATAATTCATCAACATTAGAGATACTTGTCACTTTATATAAATAGGGTATTTTAATTAGAATCTTTAAATAATAGGTAAAAGTTTTGTATAGTAAATTAGTTACAGTGACCAAAATAATATATTTTCTCCTTAGAATATCAGTGGACACTATAGCATTTATTCTTCGTATTTGTAGAGAAATGATGAATTCTTCTATAAAGTCTTAGACTATTGATTAGAGGTTTTTAAAAGTGACTCAATATAAACCATTCTTCCAGAAGAAGAATCACCCATTACAAAAATTTCATGTCCACCACACTGAAACCAGGTGCTAATCTTAACATTCTATAGTATATAGAAAAAGAACAAGAGACTAGAAGCGACTTTTAATCATACACCTCATAACTGAACATATTTACACACTTCTATTAATAACATTTCCAGAGTAGTTTCCTTATTTTCTGAAATCTTTGTTACAAAGTTCCACTTTAAGAAAAATAAATAGATTTTATATTTTCTTCGTCCCTATAACTAACCATGTCTGATTATTTTACATACTATAATTCCAAGCATATATCAGAGACAGTGTAATTTTCTCTTCTCTGTTATGCATGCATGAGTGCATAGTTGCTCAGTGGTGTCCATCTCTCTGCAACCCCATGGACTGCAGCTCATCAGGCTCCTCAGCTTATGGGATTCTCCAGACAATAATACTAGAGTGGGTGTCCATTTTCTTCTTCAGAGGATCTTCCCCACCCAGGGATCACACTCAAGACTCTTGCATTGCAGGTAGACTCTTTACCATCTGAGTCACCAGGGGAGTCCTCTGTATTATAAACACCCTGAACTTTTCACCTATTCCATGAACACACACCCTCACAGTGCCTTACTTGCTTTTCCTAGGCGTCTGGCCTGTTTTCTCTTTCCTTTTAATCAATGGAGCCCTACATTTACTTGGAACAGCATTGTGTATAATTTAAAGACCATTTTATAAATTATTTTCAACTAGCTGTGCCCAGTAAATAACATGTTCATGAAAGGTATTGTCTGGAATTTTTAGAAAAAATTCTTTCAAGGGAGCTCACAGTTGGGATATGCACCTTTTCCCCCTTGCTTTGTTTTTTTTTTTCTCTCCTGCTGCCAGGAACAGAAGCATGGGAGCCACCTGCTAATTATTATGAAACAAAGTGGAAATGGCCATGGAGCCACCCTAAATGGGTTAGTTGTCATGCCCTTATCCAGGGAATCTTTCCATCCCAGGGTTGAAACCAAGTTCTCCCACATTGCAGGGGGATTCTTTAAGGGTTGAGCTATGAGGGAAGCCCATAGACTAGCTGAGAAAGAAAACAACAACAACAACAACCCAGGTATGTTTAAGCCAGTTATATTTTCTGTTTCTCTAACCAGTAGCTGAATAAAATTCTTAATGATGCAATTGCATGTTTTTTAGTTAGCATCAACCTGTACAAGTAAGAGGAATTCTGTGAATATTTGGTTTTATAGGTGGTGGCTTGGTCACTGTGGATTACAGTCATCAAATTTTCATGTCTGAAACATCACATTATTTAATGATATTGAGGACATTTTCAGTACACAGTTTCTTGTTCATCCAAGTTTATTTCAAAATTCTAGAATTGAAAAAAAAAACTGGTCTTTGATTTTCTCGATGAAGATCATATTCTCATTTATTGTCTCTGCCTATTAGCTAAATATCAATAAATGAATAATATTATCATCCTTCTATTAATAAGAGTGATAATTGATTATACATATTTTAAATATCTACTTAGGTTTTATAAGGTAGTAATTCAGAAATATTATTATTTTAATAGACAAATGGAAGAATTAATTGATCACCAACAAAGTAAATATTGTTGCAGGTATTTGGAAACAAATGTATACAGCACTAGAGAATTGCGCAGAGGGAAAACCTCTATTAAATATAAAAATTAAGACATAATGTTACAACAACAATGTATTTTAAAATTATATCAATTAATAATGGCTAAAATGTTTTATAAGAAAACATCTTGAATAATGACACTTCTATTTCCACAACATGGGAAATAATAAATCCTTGTTTTTCCTCCTTACCCTGCAGATAAAAGAGTTGCACAAATA
Organism: Bos mutus; assembly: GCF_027580195.1. Classification (NCBI taxonomy): domain Eukaryota; kingdom Metazoa; phylum Chordata; class Mammalia; order Artiodactyla; family Bovidae; genus Bos; species Bos mutus. The sequence goes on from NC_091636.1 coordinate 60,004,243, forward strand.
AGAAGCACCTGAAGAACAAATGCTTGCCTGTTACCTTCTTGTGTCTTTTCTTTTCTCTCTTGTGTCTTTTATGAAAAGTCATACAAAACAAAATTTCCCAGGAGCACATGGATACGTGAAAACAAAGGAGAACTTGAAGAAAAAAAAATAAAAAATGGTGTCTGGTTGTTTTATGCTTCCCACCTCGCCTTATCCACTGCATTTGAGTACCCCGATCCAAGGTCATTTTTTTATTACTAGATTTTGGACATTGCTGTGCAAATAAAAGTGTCATAAGCCCTGGGAACTCTGACTCACCCGACATGACACAATCACTGTAGAAGTCCATTTGGCCAACTAAGGCTGGAAGTACCAGTTCTTTCCCCATACTACTTCTCTTTGGCCTCGCTCCACCTTAGAGACAGAAATACCTAAGTACTTGCTTTATCATCTTCTTTAGTAGATAAGGAGGTGACGTGACAGTTATGGATAAAGACTTACAAATGCATTCTATTGAATGTTTCTGGGAAAACATTGAATTTCTAGATATAAGAGATAAATGTGATTTGTGTCAATATCCACTCCATCTTCCCTGATGGCCAGATCTAAAGCATTACCTTCTGACTATATCAACATCAATGCCAATAGAGCACAAAGTCAGAAGTATCTTGACCTTTGATTCCTATAAATTACTGCACAGTATTCAGAAGCATCTGTCCTCCAATTTTTTTTTTAATGTGAGAAAAATAGTTTAAACCACTAACATTTAGATATTACATTGCTTTCAGTCAGAAAAGCATTTCAAACTGCTACTTCACAATTTTTACTTTCAGATGTCTGTTTCTTTTCTCAGATTAGGGAAGTTCCCATTCCTTATATTTTTAAATATACTAGCTGCCCTTTTCTCTCTCTCCTTTCCTCTGGGACCCCTGGGACCCCTTTACTTTTAATGTTAGTAAGCCTGATGTTATCTCACAGGTCCCTTACACGATCCTATTTAGTTGGTTTTTTTATTTTTTCCTCTTTGGTTTGGGTGATTTCTACTACTCTGTTTTCCAGTTCATTGGCCCATTTCTCTATATTATCTAATCTACTGTTTATTCTTCTATTGCATTTTTTTATTTCAGTTTTGTATCCCTTGGTACAAAGGGATACAAAGGTTAGGGATATTTTCTAACTCTGCTAACATACTCTTTTTATTAATTATTTTTCTGAGTTCATTAAGTATCTTTATAATCATTTCCTTTAATTCTGTATCCAATATATTATGTATCTCTACTTCATTTTGTACTTCTTCTGAGCTTTTGTCTTTTGCTTTTGTTTGAAACATATTCTTCTGTCTCTTCATTTTGTCTAATTCTCTGTGTTTCTTTTTATGTATGAGAGAGGTTGGTTATTTTTCCTGATCTTGGAGAACTGGATTTACATTGGAGAATTCCTATGGGGCCCAGAAACTTCACTCTAGTTACCAGGTCTAGAGGCTCTAGGATGCCTCTTCTATCGATTGATGGACTCTTCTGTTTTGGCAAGGTCACCTACTGTGGGCATGCTGTAGGTAGGGCCAGCCCTCAGCTGGGTTAGCTGCTGTGCCCTGCCTTCTGGGGTTACCATTATCCCAACAGTTGTTGGGGCTGCATCCTGCTAAAGCTGACTGCATGGCTAATTGGCTGGGTGGAGAACTTCAAAATCTAGATGGTCAGCATCAGTGCCCTTCTGCTCCCCTCAAAGTCTACATCTACCCCTAGGAGGGGATTCTCAGTTGCTCCTGTCTCCCCAGAAGGCTCTTCAAGGTCATCAAGTGGGTCTGGTCTGATCCAGGCTCCTTTCATTACTGCCTCTGTGCTGCAATTTGGTGGGGGGTAGTATGTGAGATTTAGGGCATGCCCTTTAAGAGTGGAGCCTCTGTTTCTTAAATCCCTCTGACTCTCCTGTATGCAAGCCACATTGGTCTTCAAAGGCAGATATTCTGCAGACTTTTCTTCCTGGTGCAAGATCCCAAGGCTGGGAAGCAAGATATGGCATTCATATACCCCTTGCTTCTTGGAGATAACTGAGCAAGTATGATTATTAACCCTTATCTGTGAGTAGCCTACCTCAGGGCTGGGCTTCCCTGGTGGCTTAGACCGTGAAGGGTCTGCTGGTATGAAGATTCAATCCCTGGATCAGGAAGAGCCCCTGGAGAAGGAAATGGCAACCCATTCCAGTATTTTTGCCTCAGGAATCCCATGGACAGAGGAGCCAGGTGGGCTACAGTCCATGGGGTTGCAAAGAGTCAGACACGACTGAGCGACTAACACACACAGTACGTCAGAGCTGAGGGTCTGGACTATACCATGTCTCCATCCCTGTTTCATTGTGGTAACTTTCTTATACCTCCAGTTGTGAAAAGTCTTTCTTGTCAGTGTTCAGGTTGTTCTCTGTATATGGTTGTTATCACATTGTGCCAATACAGGGAGGTGAGCTCAGCGTCTTCCTATTTCACCTTCTTGCCCATATGCTCAGCTGTTCCATTAATGACTTTCGGTAAATTTTCTCATCTCTCTTGTTAATAACATAATTCAGTTATTTTGCTTTTATTATTGCATTTGTCTACTATTGACATCAGTTCAATTCCATTCAGTCACTGTCTTGTCCAACTGTTTGTGACCCCATGGACCACAGCACAGCAGGCCTCCCTGTCCACCACCAACTCCTGGAGTTTACTCAGACTCATGTCCATTGAGTTGGTAATGCCATCCAACCATCTCATCCCTTGTTGTCCCCTTCTATTGACGTATCCTTTTATTTATTTATTTATTTATTTATTTTTATTTCAGCCATTCAGAAACTTTTGCTTTAGATATGACTTTGGAATACAACACATGTTTGAGTTCTGTAATGTGACCCCGAAATTTGAGGATGTTCTTCTAGTAAAAGATGTAATAAGATTGGTCTGGGAAATACATCTAGTCTCAGAATTAATTTTAAGTAATTCAAATATTTTAAACATAAAAATTTGCTCACTTAATCTTTATTATTTAAATATACTTTACTATATTAACTATTTTTGTTTCACAATTATTTTACTGACTTGTGTTTTTATCCTTTGTTCTGAGTTTATATTCTAGCATTTATTTTTGAGCATGTAGAAAGTTTATTACTTTTCTTCTAAGATTTTCAGTGCTGTTCCTATTGTTTGACTTTTATCTTCCTATTTGCTACCTTGTGGTATCACTTTTAGTTATGACTTTATTTAATTTTGCATCTTTCATTAGATTAACCAATGTGCTTTTCATTTTTGTGTCACTATTTCATTAAGCTTTATATTTTTTGACGTGCATATATAGAGCACATTCTTTGTAAATGTTTTTTTTTTAATTTTTAATGCATATATTTGGATCCTTTTCAGTCACAATTTTCACCTACTAGTAGGAAAAATATGTATGACTGTTGTGTTCTTTGTTTTAAGAATTTTTACCTTATTTTTTCAATATTTAAAATGCTAACCCAATTTTTCTCATCTTTATATACCTGTATATCTTCCTAAAGCATCTGTTTGCAACAGAACAATTTACAAAGGAGACAGTGAGTGATTTAGTTTACTAAAACATCAGTTTGGCTTACTCTGAAGTTCTTTTGGCAAGGAGTGTGTGCGTGCACATGCATGTGTATGTATGCATATATGTATGTATGGATTTCCTGTAGCCATCCATTGGCAACTGCCTTTATTATCATTCTCTATCCTTAGTGGACTGAAACTTGCCAAAGTCTTGTTAGTCTCCACCAAGAATGAACTGTTTGCTGTTCTGTGATTTCAAATGTCACTCAGAGAGGCACTTAAAATGAGTAAAAATGTGTTTTAAGCATGGGCTTTTCCTCCCAGTGTGTTTCCTGATTTGGAAAATCCTGTGTTCTGCAAGCTCTGTCTGTTCTGTGGTGTTCTTATTGCATCCATTCTCCATCTGATCTAATATTTATTGAACTTGTCAGCCTATCTTCATTTACACAGTGTTTGGGGAATAAAGCAGTTTTAAAAAATCATTAAAACTGCAATTTTCATTTCAATTCCATTTTGTTTCATTTTCCTTATTTTTCATATTGGTAGAGAATAGAAGTTGGGAGAGAGAGATTTTCTAGATGACAGCATCAAAAAAACTTTTTCTAAAATACTTACACATGCAACTTAAAGTTATACGCCCCTCTGTCAGAGCAAAAAATCATAACTTGCTTTTTAAAACCCTAATCATGTCTTTAATTGTGTATACATTTATATGTAGTATATAGTATCATAAAGATGTAATATTTAATAAATTGTTCATGAAATACATATTTTCTAATGTGCATTTTTATTGAATGTTTGGCAATATTTTATTATCTAAAATGTATAAGTCACAAAAAATTACTAACTGGTGAACTGATCTTTATAATTTTGCCACATTTGCTTTTCAATTTATTCTTTGTCTATATGCACATGCACACAATTTATCTTCTGAATAATTTGGGGTAAAATTAAAGATACTGTGAAAATTTTCTATAAATAATTCTGTATATATATCCTAAGAACAGGGCAAACTTTGAATGACACAGTACAGTTATAAAACTTAGGAAAATTATACAAGACTATTATCTCATCCACAATACATATTCCAAAATTTTCCCATGTTACTAATGTCTTTTATACTACTAGCAACATTCTCCCTTATTCTTTTATTCACTCTAGGTCCTTGAATCACCTTTAATGATCACCCACCTAAAAATATTTTGACAGTGGTCTATTTTGATGTGTGTTCAGTTTACTTTAATGTCATAATAACTTCCATTTTTACACTATAACAAAATACAAACAAAACGTATCCGAATTTTAAAAATAGTATGATATTGGTACAATGATTTTTTTAATATTCAAAACACCACCTGGAACAATATGAAACTGAAGTGCTCAGTCATAATATATGCATATATTCAGAGTTTTAAATATTAGAAATTTCCCTCTAAAATTTTGATACCAATGTATACTCAACCGAAAATTATTTGGCTATTCTTCTGTCTCTATTTTCTTTCCAATTCTTTCTTACAGATTTTTTTGTGTGTATATTTTGTTATGAAATTTTTTTTCCATTTCCTTGTTTATTGAAATTGTGTTATTTTTGTTTCTGATTTTTTGAATTTCCTATTTATGTACTTTGTTCATTTATATTGTATTTTGTCCTTATGACTTGAAGGATTAGACTATTATTGACTTAAAAATTTTCTAGTAGTGTCAGAAGTTAAACTTAATATTTATTGGAAACACATTTACCAACTCTGGAGCTTATTGCTTTACTTATTATAATGCATTTATCATAAAATGTGTGGTTTAATATTTATGTATTTAATTGCAATAAAAATATGTTTCAATTTACAGATTGCTAAGCACAAGCTGGAATCAAGATTGCCGGGAGAAATATCAATAACCTCAGATATGCAGATGACACCACTCTTATGGCAGAAAATGAAGAGGAACTAAAAAGACTCTTGATGAAAGTGAAAGAGGAGAGTGAAAAAATTGGCTTAAAGCTCAACATTCAGAAAATGAAGATCATGGCATCTGGTCCCATCACTTCATGGGAAATAGATGGGGAAACAGTGGAAACAGTGTCAGACTTTATTTTTTGGGCTCCAAAATCACTGCAGATGGTGACTGCAGCCATGAAGTTAAAAGATGCTTACTCGTTGGAAGGAAAGATATGACCAACCTAGATAACATATTAAAAAGCAGAGACATTACTTTGCCAACAAAGGTCTGTCTAGTCCAGGCTATGATTTTTCCTGTGGTCATGTATGGATGTGAGAGTTGGACTGTGAAGAAAGCTGAGCGCTGAAGAATTGATGCTTTTGAAGTGTGGTGTTGGAGAAGACTCTTAAGAGTCCCTTGGACTGCAAGGAGATCCAACCAGTCCATTCTAAAGGAGATCGGTCCTGGGATTTCTTTGGAAGGAATGATGCTAAAGCTGAACCTCCAGTACTGTGGCCACCTCATGCAAAGAGTTGACTTGTTGGAAAAGACCCTGATGCTCGGGTGGAATTGGGGGCAGGGGGAGAAGGGATGACCGAGGATGAGATGGCTGGATGGCATCACCGCCTTGATGGACATGAGTTTGAGTAAACTCTGGGAGTCAGTGATGGAAAGGGAGGCCTGGCATGCTGTGATTCATGGGGTTGCAAAGAGTCGGATACGACTGAGCAACTGAACTGGACTGAACCTATATATACATAATTTATTGCAAGGATTTGTTTTCTGTTGGTATTGAGCCTTTGAATCAGAAATTTATGTTACATATTGGCAGAGGTAAAGATCTACTAACTTTAATCATATGGATAACATTGACAATGCTTATTGTATTATCTATACTTTCCTCATAGATTTGATAATTCTATTTATGTCAAACTTCAAATATTCACATCTACATAAATGTCTTACCATCAGGCTGTTCTGTCCTAATGTTATGTTTGTAAAATATATTTAAAAGCATTTTAAATAAAAGCAGCAATAGCATACACATATATTTTATGTCCATGTTAATGGGTGTTACATGAAAATTTTACATTGATTTTCAATTAATAATCTCAAATTTATTTTTAATATATGTTTTCTGTTAAAAGAAATTTAGATACCCCTAGCTGACTGTGTCACTATACCATGGTGGTGGTTTCGTCGCTAAGCTGTCTCAGACTCTTTGCGGCCCCATGGACGGTAGCCGCCAGGCTCCTCTGTCCACGGGATTTCCCAGGCGAGAATACTGGGGAGAGCTGCCATACTCCCCTCCAGGGGCGTCACTATACTAATTGTTTTAAATATATATATGTTTAATTCTGTGAATCTTTTTAAGTTTGACCGTGATGTTTAATACATCATTGCTTGTTTTTAATATAGTTAATGTGACATGTAAATATACTATAGTATCTCTCCAGGAAAATCCTCATTACAGTTTCTTATTGATTATTGTGATTCTTATTGATTATTATGAGCCCATGGAGGCTTAGTGGTATAGAATCCATCTGGAGTGCAAGAGGCCTGCAAGGTGCAGATTGCATTCCTGGGTCCGGAAGATACCCTGGAAGGGGCAATGGCAACCCACTCCAGTATTCTTGTCTTGACAATCCTATGGACAGAGGAGCCTGGTGGGCTACAGTGCATAGTGGTGCAGAGTCGGACATGACTGAGAGCCACATCAAAATTTAAAAAGGGAAAATTGTGATTTTATCTAAATTTAATTACTATTTAATTGCATTCTGATTTTTCATTTAATTATGTCCCCTTCAGAGTATTGCAAGTCTCCTTACGTGTTGGAATGTGCATTATGTTTTATTTAAGTTTGTAAAATACATAGAAACAATGGCTTTCATAGTAGTCACTGGTAATTATTTTTCTATGAGTACCCATAGAGAATATTTTTCATATAAAATATCGATTTGCACGTTTAATCATGCATAGTAATGCAGATGTATTTTCTGACAATTATTATCAAACCCTTGAGTTCTAATAGTGGTCCATTAGGGTCATGTGTTTGACAAAGTACATACATCGTTCAGATGCCATGGATGCTTAGACCATGAAAACGTGGAATGTGTTATGCTGATATGAACGTAGAATGTCAATATTGCATATAAAGAGTAACACAAGTATATGTAGAATGAAACATTTATTTCTAGCCCTAATTATATATATAAATTATATACAACATAAATAGATTTAAAAAATTTTGTTGTCTTCTTCAAAGTAAGTTTTATTTATTTTTTAAATATAAATTTATTTATTTTAATTTGAGGTTAATTACTTTACAGTATTGTATTGGTTTTGCCACACATCAACATGAATCTGCCACGGGTGCACACGTGTTCCCCATCCTGAACCCCCCTCCCACCTCCCTCCCCATACCATCCCTCTGGGTCAGTGCACCAGTGCACCAGCCCCAAGTTTCCTGTGTCCTGCATCGAACCTGGACTGGTGATTCATTTCTTATATGATATTATACATGTTTCAATGTCATTCTCCCAAATCATCCCACCTTTCCCTCTCCCACAGAGTCCAAAAGACTGTTCTATACATCTCTGTCTCTTTTGCTGTCTCGCATACAGGGTTATCATTACCATCTTTCTAAATTCCATATGTATGCGTTAGTATACTGTATTGGTGTTTCTCTTTCTGGCTTACTTCACTCTGTATAATAGGCTCCAGTTTCATCCACCTCGTTAGAACTGATTCAGATGTATTCTTTTTAATGGCTGAGTAATGTGATGGATGGGGAGGCCTGGCGTGCTGCAATTCATGGGGTTGCAGAGTCTGGACACGACTGAGCGACTGAACTGAACTGAACTGAATACTCCATTGTGTATATGTACCACAGCTTTCTTATCCATTTATCTGCTGATGGACATCTAGGTTGCTTCCATGTCCTGGCTATTACAAACAGTGTTGCGGTGAACATTGGGGTACACATGGTATTTTCAGTGGCAGGTGATAATGTTTATACACTTGCAGGTCCTGGCTGTTATTTTATTAAGAATAAAATAACATATTTACACAAGATAGTGCAATAAATAAATAAATACCTAAATAGAGTTAAAGATATGAATTACCTAGAATACTATTACCCACTATTAGTGATACCTATATTATTTTTCTTTTCCCTATAATAATCAAAGGTATTAGCTGAATCAAAGCAAAAAGTACTGTAAAGTTTGTTAACTGAGATTAACCTGGACTTGGAAGGAGGGCCGTGTTAATTAAAACATTGTGCAGGGAGTAATTATATAATAGTTTCTAAAAATAGTTAAAAAACCAAAATTGTATTTATTAGTAAAGAATAAACACGTGGTAATGCTTTCTCATTTTACAAGCAGCATTCTTTTGGCATGAGAGTATCTGTTTTACTTGCAGGGTTAATTATAATCCAGGCACTTTTCAGCAATGTTGTAGCAAATGGAAAAGTACCTTTATTTTAGCTGGGAGGTTTTTTGTGTCTATTGGTGATTCACTGTATGAAGTTCCCACGACATCATCATGATATTGTACCAATGGAAACCCCACTTTACCATGTGCAATGGTGAACAATGTCAGTGAATTTGTTGGATAAGAAAGTAGAAAAATTGGTATTTCTGGAAGGAGAGAGAAAGATGTTAAATAAAGAGTAGTCATTGTTGGAAAGAGTTTTGAGGCATGTCTAAGCAGTAATGCCAAAGTGACAAGAGCAGAATCTTAAGGTACTTGGAAATTAAGGCAACTAATTGGTCTTTGTGGTAAAGAATTCACTTGCAAATGTAGGCGATGCAAGAGACATGGGTTCAATCCCTGGGTCGGGAAGATACCTTGGAAGAGGAAATGGCAACCTGCTCCAGTATTCTGGCCTGGAAAATTCTGTGGACAGAGGATCCTGGTGGGCTACAGTACATGGGGCCTCAGAGAGTAGGACATGACTGAATGACTACATGAATTGGTCTTTAAAATATAAATAAAGTGACTTTGTGTGAACCTTTATTGTTCTTGGCTTTGCTGAACTTTTGTTTAACCACTCTCTGATGATGTTAATATGTTATCTTTAGCTATGAACAATATCAACAAAAGTCATATTTTCTAGAAGTCAGTCTCTCTCTATATATATAGTTGGGTCTCTAATTAGCTACATTGATTTGTTTGTTTTTTAATATCAAAATAATTTAAGATAACATTTTCTAAATGTTTATCTTGATCTCTGAACTCATGGCTTCCCTGGTGGCTCAGCTGGTAAAGAATCCGCCCACAATGTGGGAGACCTGGGTTCGATCTCTAGGTTGGGAAGATCCCCCTGGAGAAGGGAAAGGCTACCCAGTCCAGTATTCTGGCCTGGAGAATTCCAGGGACTGTATAGTCCATGGGGTTGCAAAGAGTCAGACACAACTTTCACTTTCACTGATCTACTGACTAGATGTATCTGGAAAAGGCATTATTCATGTGCTCTTAGAGCATACTTTAAAATTCTCCTTTTGACTTAGCAAATAAAAATCTGTCTCCCTTTGAGTTCACTGCTTCCAGTTCTAATCTTTCAGTAAATTATGCAACTCAATCATCTTTAAATGCTTATAGAATTGCTCAACTACCATGATTCATTCAAAATCTTCTTTTAAGCTGTAATGTAATGTAATGTCTTTCTTCCAAGTATTAATAGAATTGCTACTATATCAATTATATCCAGACTATGTTCAAATACAATTTTATGAGTATTTTGTAAATTCCTAGTCAAAATTAATATCCCCCTAATTTCTAATAAATTCCATATATTTTCTTACTTTCAAGATCAATTAATTCTTCCATATAGTTTTACAAAATAATTTTTGAGTAATGTCTTATAACAAAAAAATCACAAAGGACATAAAATACTTTCATTATTTTTGATAATGGATATAGCTCTGTGAATGGGCTTCTGCAGCTCAGTGGTAAAGAATCCACCTGCAATGCAGGAGATGCAGGGCTTGATCCCTGGGTCAGGAAGATTCCCTGGAGGAGGGCATGGCAACCCACTCCAGTATTTCTGCCTGGAGAATCCCATGGACAGAGCAGACTAGAAGTCTGCAGTCCATAGGGTCACAAAGAATGGAACATGATTGAAGTGACTGAGTATGCATAGCTCTATGAACACTATCCAAAACAAAATTTAGAACATCTACATCATCCTGAAAAGTCACCTATTGATCTTTTCAGTTAACCTGATCTTTCATAGGCAAATAATACCTTATTTCCATCAGCTAAGATTAGCTTATGTTCCTCTTGGATTTTACACAGATAGAATCATGTTGCATGTGCTCATTTGGGCCTAGTTTTTATCCTTAGCATAACATTTATGCTAAGGATAAATGTTATCCATATTTTATGTCTGTAAGTGGTTCATTCCTTCCCATGTTAAGTAGTAAACACACATTAGCTTATTTATCCATTCACCTACTAATGGACATTGAATTTTTACATTATGAAAAATGCTGTTCTTATGTCTTTTTTTATTAGATGTATTCATTTATCCTGATAAGATATCAGTGGATGAAGTTGCTTTCTGTAGAGTAGTTGTATCACTAGCTTTACTGTTACATGCCAGATAGTTCTACAAAATTTTTGCAATATTTTAAACTTTAAACATTTGGGATAACTAGTAATTTTGAATTTCGCAGATCAAATGTCTATAAAATGATACCAAGTACATAGATGTTCAAATACAATCTCAGGTTTATCTATTATTCTTACAATTCTATTTCTATTTACATTGGATTTCCCTCATGGCTCAGATAGCAAAGAATCTGCCTGTAGTACAGGAGACTGGGATTGGATCCCTGGGTCAGAAAGATCCCCTGGAGAAGGGAATGGATACTCTGGTTTTCTTGCTTGGAGAATTTCATGAACAGTGGCGCCTGGCAGGCTATAGTCCATGAGATCACAAAGAGTCAGACATGACTGAATGACTAACACACACACTATTTACATTTGATGCCATATGCAGAAGCCGGGAGGACCCCATGCCCGAAGGGCTGCGGCCAAGAGGAGTTACCCCACGTCCGAGGTCAGGGGCAGCGGCCGAGAGTACCAGACTGCAACGGCTCAGGAACGGCAGATAGGAGCTACCCTGCATCCGAGACTGGGGTGGGGGGCGGTGGGGGGAGGCAGCCGAAAGGAGATACCCAGCGTCCGAGGTCAGGGGCGGCTGCCGGGAGGATTTATCCCACGCCCCAAGCCCGAGGCCAGGGACGGCGGGCAGGAGGAGCTACCCAACGCGGGAGGCCAGGGGTGGCAGCCGGGAGGACCAACCCCACGTCCAAGGAGACGTGGCTGCGCAGGTGCAGGGGGCCTAGAGGAGCTGTCAGGAAGGGTGGCAGTGAGGAGATACCCCTCCTCCAACGTAAGGAGCAATGGCTGCACTTTGCTGAAGCAGATGTGAAGAGATATCCACGCCCAAGGTAAGAGAAACCCAAGTAAGACCGTAGGTGTTGCAAGAGGGCATCAGAGGGCAAACACACTGAAACCATACTCACAGAAAACTAGTCAATCTAATCACACTAGGACCACAGCCTTGTCTAAATCAATGAAAATAAGCCATGCCCGTGGGGCAACCCAAGATGGGCGGGTCATGGTGGAGAGATCTGACAGAATGTGGTCCACTGGAGAAGGGAATGGCAAACCACTTCAGTATTCTTGCCTTGAGAACCCCATAAACAGTATAAAAAGGCAAAATGATAGGATACTGAAAGAGAAACTCCCCAGGTCAGTAGGTGCCCAATATGCTACTGGAGATCAGGGGAGAAATAACTCCAGAAAGAATGAAGGGATGGAGCCAAAGCAAAAAGAATACCCAGCTGTGGATGTGACTGTTGATAGAAGCAAGGTCCAATGCTGTAAAGAGCAATATTGCATAGGAACCTGGAATGTCAGGTCCATGAATCAAGGCAAATTGGAAGTTGTCAAACAAGAGATGGTAAGAGTGAATGTTGACATTCTAGGAATCAACGAACTGAAATGGACTGGAATGGGTGAATTTAACTCAGATGACCATTATATCTACTACTGTGGGCAGGAATCCCTCAGAAGAAATGGAGTGGCCATCATGGTCAACAGGAGTCTGAAATGCAGTACTTGGATGCAATCTCAAAAACGACAGAATGATCTCTGTTCGTTTCCAAGGCAAACCATTCAATATCACAGTAATCCAAGTCTATGCCCCAACCAGTAACGCTGAAGAAGCTGAAGTTGAACGGTTCTATGAAGACCTACAAGACCTTTTAGAACTAACACCCAAAAAAGATGTCCTTTTCATTATAGGGGACTGGAATGCAAAAGTAGGAAGTCAGGACACACCTGGCTGCTGCTAACTCGCTTCAGTCGTGTCTGACTCTGTGCGACCCCATGGACGGCAACCCACCAGGCTTCCACATCCCTAGGATTCTCCAGGCAAGAACACTGGAGTGGGTTGCCATTTGCTTCTCCAATACATGAAAGTGAAAAGTGAAAGTAACAGGCAAATTTGGCCTTGGAATACAGAGTGAAGCAGGGCAAAGACTAACAGAGTTTTGCCAAGAAAATGCACTGGTCATAACAAACACCCTCTTCCAACAACACAAGAGAAGACTCTATACATGGACATCACCAGATGGTCAACACCGAAATCAGATTGATTATATTCTTTGCAGCCAAAGAAGGAGAACCTCTATACAGTCAACAAAAACAAGACCAGGAGCTGACTGTGGCTCAGACCATGAACTCCTTATTGCCAAATTCAGACTTAAATTGAAGAAAGTAGGGAAAACCACTAGACCATTCAGGTACGACCTAAATCAAATCCCTTATGATTATACAGTGGAAGTGAGAAATAGATGTAAGGGCCTAGATCTGATAGATAGAGTGCCCGATGAACTATGGACTGAGGTTCGTGACATTGTACAGGAGACAGGGATCAAGACCATCCCCATGGAAAAGAAATGCAAAAAAGCAAAATGGCTGTGTGGGGAGGCCTTACAAATAGCTGTGAAAAGAAGAGAAGTGAAAAGCAAAGGAGAAAAGGAAAGATCTAAACACCTGAATGCAGAGTTCCAATGAATAGCAAGAAGAGATAAGAAAGCCTTCCTCAGCGTTCCAAGCAAAGAAATAGAGGAAAACAACAGAATGGGAAAGACTAGGGATCTCGTCAAGAAAATCAGAGATACCAAAGGAACATTTCATGCAAAGATGGGCTTGATAAAGGACAGAAATGGTATGGACCTAACAGAAGCAGAAGATACTAAGAAGAGGTGTCAAGAATACACAGAAGAACTGTACAAAAAAGATCTTCACGACCCAGATAATCATGATGGTGTGATCACTGACCTAGAGCCAGACATCCTGGAATGTGAAGTCAAGTGGACCTTAGAAAGTATCACTATGAACAAAGCTAGTGGAGGTTATGGAATTCCAGTTGAGCTATTCCAAATCCTGAAAGATGATGCTGTGAAAGTGCTGCACTCAATATGCTGGAAAATTTGGAAAACTCAGCAGAGGCCACAGGACTGGAAAAGATCAGTTTTCATTCCAATCCCAAAGAAACGCAATGCCAAAGAATGCTCAAACTACAACACAATTGCACTCATCTCACACGCTAGTAAAGTAATGCTCAAAATTCTCCAAGCCAGGCTTCAGCAATATGTGAACCGTGAACTTCCTGATGTTCAAGCTGGTTTTAGAAAAGGCAAAGGAACCAGAGATCAAATTGCCAACATCCGCTGGATCATGGAAAAAGCAAGAGAGTTCCAGAAAAACATCTATTTCTGCTTTATTGACTATGCCAAAGCCTTTGACTGTGTGGATCACAATAAACTGTGGAAAATTCTGAAAGAGATGGGAATACCAGACCACCTGACCTGCCTCTTGAGAAATTTGTATGCAGGTCAGGAAGCAACAGTTAGAACTGGACATGGAACAACAGACTGGTTCCAAATAGGAAAAGGAGTACGTCAAGGCTGTATATTGTCACCCTGCTTATTTAACTTATATGCAGAATACATCATGAGAAACGCTGGACTGGAAGAAACACAAGTTGGAATCAAGATTGCCGGGGGAAATATCAATAACCTGAGATATGCAGATGACACAACCCTTATGGCAGAAAGTGAAGAGGAACTCAAAAGCCTCTTGATGAAAGTGAAAGTGGAGAGTGAAAAAGTTGGCTTAATTCAACATTCAGAAAATGAAGATCATGGCATCTGGTCCCATCACCTCATGGGAAATAGATGGGGAAACAGTGGAAACAGTGTCAGACTTTATTTTTCTGGGCTCCAAAATCACTGCAGATAGTGACTGCAGCCATGAAATTAAAAGACACTTACTCCTTGAAAGGAAAGTTATGACCAACCTAGATAGCATATTCAAAAGCAGAGACATTACTTTGCCAACAAAGGTTCGTCTAGTCAAGGCTATGGTTTTTCCAGTGGTCATGTATGGATGTGAGAGTTGGACTGTGAAGAAGGCTAAGCACCTAAGAATTGATGCTTTTGAACTGTGGTGTTGGAGAAGACTCTTGAGAGTCCCTTGGACTGCAAGGAGATCCAACCAGTCCATTCTGAAGGAGATCAGCCCTGGGATTTCTTTGGAAGGACTGATGCTGAAGCTGAAACTCCAGTACTTTGGCCACCTCATGCAAAGAGTCGACTCATTGGAAAAGACTGATGCTGGGAGGGATTGGGGGCAAGAGGAGAAAGGGACGACAGAGGATGAGATGTCTGGATGGCATCACTGACTTGATGGACGTGAGTCTGGGTGAACTCCGGGAGTTGGTGATGGACAGGGAGGCCTGGCGTGCTGCGATTCCTGGGGTTGCAAAGAGTCAGACACAACCAAGTGACTGATCTAATCTGATCTGTCTTTGTCCCTGATAATATTATTTTTTAAGTCTACACTTTTTAGTATTACTATGGTCACTCCAACTTTCTTCTGATGAATGTTTGTGTGGTATATTATTTACTACCTTTTACTTTTAGTTTATTTTTTTCCTTTAGATTTCAAATGAGGTCTTATAGGCAGTTTCTAATTAGATCTTTCAAGAGTCTGTCTTTTAACTGTTTTCTCAAATCACTTGCTTTTAATGTAATTATGTATGTTGTCCGGTCGCTAAGTTGTGTCCGACTCTTTGTGACCCCATGGATTGCAGCATGCCAGATTCTTCTGTCCTCCACTGTTTCCCAGACTTTGCTCAAATTAATGTCCATTGAGTTATTGACGCTATGTAACTATCTCATCCTTTGCCACTTCTTTCTCTTTTTGTCTTCAGTCTTTCCAGCACCAGGGTTTTTTCCGATGGGTTGATTTTCTTTAGGATTGACTAGTTTGATCCTCTTGCTGTCCAAGGAACTCTGAAAAGTCTTCTCCAGCATTATAATTCAAAAGCATCAATTCTTTGGCACTCAGCCTTCTTTATGCTCCAACTCTCACATTTGTACATCACTACTGAAAAAAACCATACCTTGACTGTAAGGATCTTTGTCGGCAAAATGATGTCTCTGCTTTTTAATATACATATAATTGCACAAAATATTTCCATCTTAGTAGCTGTTTTTTCTTTGTTACATCTTTTCTCGCTGTATTTTTTTTAATTGTTCTGCCTGCTTTATTATTAAGGTTTATGATTACATTTTATTTCCACTGTTATAATTTGAATGTAATTTTTCTATATTTTTGGTCATTGCCCTAGCATTTATATTATATATCTTTAATAAATCACAGTCTAATTTCAAATGACATTATATCATTTCACGAATTGTTTACAACTTTAAAAACATATACAAGTGTGTGTATATATATATATATTTGTGTGTGTGTGTGTATGTTTGTGTGTATTCACTCTTCTTTCCCATTTTCTCTTCTGTTGTATAATATAATACACAAATATTATATTTTGTACATGTCATATGTCTCAGGGTGCTATTATAAACTATCATAAACTAGATTGCTTAAGCAGCAAACATTTATCTTTCACAGTTCTGGAAGCTTAGAAGTCTACTTTCAAGGTGTCCATATTCTGCTGTCTGATGAGAGCTTGCTTATTGGCTTGTAGCCTCCCAAGGCAGAGAGCAGTGAAAAACTCTCAAGTCTCTTCTCATAGTGGCACTAATCCCATTTACGAGGGCTCTATTATCATGTTCTGATTATTTCCAAAGGTTCCTCCTCCTAATACCATCACTTTGGGGGTAAGACTTTAATGAATGAATTTGAAGTGGGGGTACATTTAGTCCATACAACCATAAACCAGAATAACTGCTAGCTTTATACGAGACAACTAGGTATCTTTGTGGGTAATTAAAATGTGATAAAATATCTCATTTCTGTTATATTAATCATTTCAACATATCTTTTTTCTTTATGTAGATGTATGCTTTTATTGCATATTCATTTTTCATTAAGAACACATTTTAAAATCTCTTATTGTGAGGGTTGCTAGCAGTAAATTCTCTCAAATTGTTTTATAAGAATGCATTATTTCTCCTTTATTTTTGAAGGATAGTTTTGCTATACTATGGGATGGTGGGTAATGTCTATATTTAGTAATTTAAAGGTCTTTTCCCATTGTCTTCTGGATTTCATAGCTACTGAAAGTCTTTTCAAAGACTTCTGTGCATGTGGTATGTTTTATTCTATGGTTACATTCATGATATTCTTTTAACCTTTGGTTCTGAGTAGCTTAAAAATTATTCTTATAGGTATTTGCTTTTATCTCTGGTTTTTGATAGTTTGTCTTTTAATTTATCCTGTTTCAGATTTTCTGAGGTTTTTACTTATATGGCTTATATTTTTCAATGTTTTTGAGAAACTCTCAGCAATTATCTCTTCACTACATTTTTTGAGCTTCTTTTTGTACTTCTGAGATTACAGTTATATGTGTGTAACACTGTTTCACCTTGTCCTACAACTACTATAGGTCTGTTCTTTTAAAAATTTTATGTAATTTTTATCTTTACTTTTAAAGCATTTCAGTTTAGGTTTTTTTCTGTTTACCTGTCTTCAAATCCATTAATTCTTTCCTCAGATATGTCAAATCAACTAATTTATTATTCATCTCTATTATGGCTCTTTAGGTTTGATTTTAATAGTATATCCAATAATTGTTTCATAAAATTTTGATCTCTCTGCTAAAATCTTCCACATGCTCATACACATTTTCCTCTGGTTACTATAGACTTTATCACATCAATCATCATTATTTTAAATTCTCAGCCTGATAATTACACATCTGGACCATTTCTAAGTCTACTTCTGTTGATTTTTTGTCCCTTTACGGTGAGTTTATTGTTGTTGTTTTTCCATGCTTTTTCATGTGTCATCTGACTTTTTTCAGAAGGCTAGACATCATGTACAAAGGAGTGGAGACTGAAGTAAGTAGTGTTTATGCCCTGAGTTGGGCATCGCTTTTGATGGACTGGGTGCTTGGCCATTATGAATGGAGGTTGATTCCAGTCAGGAGCTGAGCTGGGTTTGGGTTTTGCAGTTGCTATTGTCAGCTTGTGTGCAGCACCAACTTCACATTCTCCAGTCTTACTGTGTACTGAGTGTGGCAGCTGGCAGTTTTGGAGTCTATTTCTCAATACTCCTCCTCTATTATCAGCTATTTGTCCTCACTGCACACCTGTACATCAAAAGGAGTCTCTATTCACACTGTCATTTCTCCTTCAGTAGCAGACCCCTGTTTGTTACTCAGTACCTCCCCCTTTAGGGACTTCAGAAGGATGGGGTGAAGACTCGGTCCCAGGCATTCCCTGTTCTATGGATCTGGCTCAAAAGTTTTCTTCAGTGATTAGCATTCTTTCCATGGCAACCATAACTGTCTTATGCCCCTGATGAACTTTATTCCCCCAAAAGTTTCCAGTTGCTCTCCTAAGGGTGTGAAACACACAATGCTTTCAGGGTATATCCATTGACCTTCATTTGCCCAGCATTATTTCTAATCCCTCCCTTGTCCATAAAGAAACCTTTTTTCTATTTCCCAGTCAAAATGCATTTTCATTTGTGTGCTGGGGTAACAGGGCTTGTTAGTTCTCTTCCATGGCATAAGGCTTCTATGTAGAGGATAGAAGTCTGGTAGGCTTCCTGTGTTTCCTGCATGGGTAGTCACTTCCCTTCTCTCTGTGTTTGCATGATGAGAGAGAATTTAGCTTCTTTCTCTGCTCTTACCTTTCTCTTAAGCATCTTGTTCAGGTGTATGGAAAAGAGCCCATAAATAGGATTCAATTCTTCTTATATATGTAGTTCCCAGAGGGTTTTACATTCTCAAAGAAAAAAGTGTGGAACAAAATTAACAAAGCGTTTATTCATAAACTAATAAAAAATAACCCACCTGTTGTTACTTTCATTTCAGCAAAGATTCAAAAATATTGGAAAATAGCATTTAGTCTTGTAGAGAGAAAAAAAAAAAAGAAGAAAAGAGTATACTAAGACAGACTCTGGTTGGCAAACATGCCATTACTTGGTCCTCAGTAGGCTGAAGTGGAGCCAGTAAGAAGTTTCAAGACTCTTTTTTTTTCAATGTTTATTTATGTATTTATTTAGCTGTACTGAGTCTTTGTTGTGGCATGCATGATTTGTTATTATAGTTGTAGTATCCTGGTTCTTTAGTTGCAGCATTGGGATCTAGTTCCCTAGCCAGAAATCAAACCCTAGTCCCCTGCTTTGGGAGTACAGAGTTTTACCCACTGGACAGCCAGGGAAGTCTCAAGGCATTTTAACTGAGGAAGCATTGTTCAGTGTTAGGAGTGAAGTTGATTCTGTAGCTGGCCACTGGGATCAAGAAAGGGGTATTTTTTATGGACACACTGTCATAATGGTTCTTGTGGAGGGTGGACTCATGATTTGGTGAACTTGCCCACATTCAGCTTTTGGTAGTTGGTTAAAAGTTCTTCCTGAATTCCCACGTGTTTGAATGGTTTTCATTGGTTCCTATTATGGTCTCTAAGAGTAGAGCCCGAGACTGCAATTGGTCTCTCTGAGCATGGACTTTTCTTTTCTTAAACTTTAGGCAATTTTAAACTGGCTCTTTGATGGTTAAATAAAATGATCATTTATATTATCTGAATTTTTCTTATTGTGAGAGTGGGAGCAAGCCTTTTTCTATGCGTTTCTTCATTCAAAGTGAAAGTAGGACCCCACATCATTGAAATACTCTGTGTTGCACAGATTAAGGAAACAGAAGTTAATTCACAAGCAATATTTTTAGGGTTGACTTTTTCTTTTTCTTTTTTTAACATCAAGAACTTTTTATGTCAGGACTTTTGAACTTGATATTTTATCTCTATTTTTTTCCCATGAACATGATGTCTTTCCATTTATTTATACTTTATTCAATTTCTATAAGCAATGTTTTGTAATTTCTAGTGTACAGCTTTTTATGCATTTTGTAACATTTATCTCTAAATATTTTACATAGGTTGATGTTGCTGTTACTTTTCAAGCAAACTTTTGAAACAACATGAAGATAGAGATGATACATATTCTTCTGGCTCACTGAAAAGGACAAATGCTTGACAGAGTAAGTGCATGTAAATAATGGTCTTGTCAGTAGGTGAGAAAAGAAAAAAAAATGCTTTAAAAAGAAAAAATAGCAAACTTGTTCACACCTTGGTACTGTCTCATTTTCAACCAGAGGACGTAAATGTTGAATGTAAATGTAATTTCAATAGTAAGGAAACATATTATTATAGAAAGTTTTGGATTAAATATTCACTATTAAATTTTATTCTCCCCATCTGGTCAGAACATTTTACTAAAAGTTTCCATGTGACTCTGCTGTAATAGAAAAATGTTTAAACTGTATCTGTACCTTCTACATTGCTTAGAATAATCAAATATACTGTCAGCATAGCATTCTTAGATCTGAAGTCCCAGAAAAAGAAGAGATGCCATGGTATCAACTTAGATATTAGCATAGTACTCCATTCTTACTTAACATTCTGTTGATTTGTTGAAGGTTATTTATCAACTTCTTAAAATATAGCCTCTATAAGAGTCTATCTATTGTTATAACATGCAAAAAAAGCCCTAGGACTTTTGAACGTTTGACCGTATTTGGTAGACACATTTGTAATGGTTTGAAATGTATATCCGTGGTATTCATTAATGGAAGGTAGGAAACAAGAAGGTGTTTCTAAGACGTAAGGACCCATTTCCCAGATTACTTTGTCCACATCATAGTTAATTGGGAAAGCATTTCATAAATATTAAGACTTTCCAGTGACCCAGTGGTAAAGTTTCCACCTGCCAATACAGGAGACACAAGAGATGCAGGTTTAATCCCTGGGTCAGGAAGACCCCCTGGAAGAAGAAATAGCAGCCCACTCCAATATACTCTTGCCTGTGAAATCCCACGGACAGAGGAACCTGGCAGACTATAATCCACGAGGTTGCAAAGAGTAGAACATGACCGTGCATGCACACGCAGTGCAACACACACAGCGTCATAAATATCAGATGCCACATAGAAAGAACATAGTTCAATAAGGATCGGAAGTTTAAGGTTTCAGCCCAGACTCTCTAATCATAGGATATTGGTTTATAAAAGACTTGCTTCTTCCAAGAACAGTTTTATAAAGAATGCTTCAGATAACTAGACATCATGAAAAATAAACTTAAAAATCTTCAAATATTGGTGACTTGGTAAGATCCTAAATAGACTTCAATAATGACTTCAATAATGGTAGGTTTCATTCACACAATTAGTTGTATGGGAGTTATAAAATAAGAAAAAAAAAGTAGAAATGAGTATGGGATATTTAATTTTGATTTTTACCCTTTCTCCACTTTTTAACTAAGCTTACACCAAATATACTAAACTTCAGAGAGCAATTATTTATTTTGTAATTCACAAAAATTAAGGACACATATACTGGAATCTAGTTTGCGTCACTTTCTGAAAAATATCATGCCACAATATAAGATGAGCCCAGTTAAAAGGGTCAAATTTGTTAATAGTAAACAGAATACTTGCATTTCTATATAAATATACCTCTTGTTTTCACGCAAGAGTGCTGACACTTGCAAATAATATTTACACTCCTTTCTGGGTCCAACTTAAATCAGAAATGAGAATTCAATTTTATTGTTTTACTGTTTGGAAGATAATGTAAGTAACATAAAGATGAATGCAAATCACATGTAAGAAGAAATTATCTCTGAAGCAACAAAAAGTTTCCCTATTTTTAAAGCATTTACTTTGTTGCTGTTCAGTTGCCAAGTTGTGTTCGACTCTTCTTGACCTCATGGACTGCAGCATGCCAGGCCTCCCTGTCCCTCACCAACTTCCAGAAGTTCATGCCATTGAATCAGTGATGCATCCAACCATCTCATCCTCTGTCACCCTTTTCTCCTTCTACCTTCAATCTTTTACAGCATCAGTGTCTTTTCCAGTGAGTCAGCTGCTCGCATCAGGTAACCAAAATATTGGAGCTTCACCTTCAGTATCAGTCCTTCCAATGAGTATTCAGGTTGATTTCCTTTAAGATTGACTGGTTTAATCTTCTTGCTCTCAAGGGACTCTCAAGACTCTTCTCTAGCACTACAGTTTGAAAGTATCGATTCTGTCTTCTTTATGGTGCAGTTCTCACATCCTTATGTGATTACTGGAAAGACAATAATCTTGACTATATGGATCTTTGTTGGCAAAGTGATGTCTTTTCTTTTTGTGTGTTTTCTTATTGTTTTTATTTATCAATTTTTTAAAATTTTATTTTATTTTTAAACTTTACAATATTGTATTGGTTTTGCCAAATATCAAAATGAATCCGCCACAGGTATACATGTGTTCCCCATCCTGAACCCTCCTCCCTCCTCCCTCCCCATACCATCCCTCTGGGTCATCCCAGTGCACCAGCCCCAAGCATCCAGTATCGTGCATCGAACCTGGACTGGCAACTCGTTCCATATATGATATTAAATGTATTTTAATGCCATTCTCTAGACTGGTCATAGCTTTCCTTCCAAGAAACAATCATCTTTTGATTTCATGGCTGTAGTCACCATCTGCAGTGGTTTTATTTTATTTATTTATTTATTTTTATTTTTTTAATTTACAATATTGTATTGGTTTTGCCATAAGAGCACAAGAAGAGGAAATCTGTCACTGCTTCCAACTTTTCTCCTTCTATTTTCCATGTCATGATCGTAGTGTGTTTTGTTTTGTTTTAAACTTGTTTTTTTACTCTCCTCCGTCTCCCTCCTCAAAAGATTCTTTAATTCTTCTTTGTTTTCTACCATTAGAGTGATATCATCCACATATTTGAGGTTGTTGATATTTTTCCTGTCAATTTTCATTCCAGCTTGTGGCTCATCCAGCCTGGCATTTTGCCTGAGTGCTTTGCATATAAGTTAAGTAAACAGAATGACAATAAACACCCTTGTCATTCTCTCTCACTCCTGAACCAGTTGTTTCATTCAAGGTTCTAACTGTTGCTTCTTGACTTGTATACAGGTTTTTTAGGAGACAGATAAGATGATTTGTTATTCCCATCTCTTTAAGAGTTTTCCACAATTCATTATGATCCACACAAAGACTTTAGCATAGTCAATGAAACAGAGATAGGTGTTTTTCTGGAATTCCCTTGCTTTCCATTGGATTCTGTGAATGTTGGCAATTTGATCTTTCTTTCCTCTGCCTCTTCTAAGCCTAGTTTGAATATCTGGAAGTTCTTGGTCCACATAATGCTGAAGCCTAGCTTGAAGGATTTTGAGCCTAACCTTACTAACATGGGAGATGAATGCAATTGTCTGGTGGTTTGAACATTCTTTAGTACTTCCTTTCTTGGGAATTGGATTGAGGATTGACTTTTTCTAGTCCTGTGGTCACTGCCCAGTTTTCTAAATTTGCTGACATATTGAATGCAGCACTTTAATGGCATCATCATTTAGGATTTTAAATAGATATGCTGGGATTCCATCACCTCCATTAGCTTTATTGACAGCAGTGCTTCCTAAGGCCCTCTAGGCTTCATGCTCCAGAATGTCTGGCTCTGGGTGAGTGACCACACCATCGTGGTTATCCAGCTCATTAAGATCTTTTTTTGAACAGTTCTTCTGTGTATTCTTGCCTTCTCTTCTTGATCTCTTCTGCTTCTATAAAGTCTTTACAAATCTTTCCTTTATTGTACCCATCTTTGGATGAAATATCCTTTTGATATTTCTGATTTTCTTAAAGATATTGCTAGTTTTTCCCCTTCTTTTTTTTTTTTCCCCTATTTCTTTGCATCTTTCATTGATGAAGGCCTTTTGTCTCCTTGATATTCTCTGGAACTTTTGTACTTCAAGGACAAACTTGCCTGTTATTCCAGGTATCTCTTGATTTCTTACTTTTGCACTCCAATTCCTATGAAGAATAGGACATCTTTTGGTGTCAGTTCTAGGAGGTCTTCTAGGTCTTCATAGAACTGATCAACTTCAGCTTCTTTAGTGGTTTGGGTATAGACTTGAATTACAATGATGTTGAATGTTTTGCCTTGGAAAAGAAACAAGATCATTCTATCATTTTTGAGGTTGCATCCAAATACTGTCAGACTCTTGTTGATTATGAGGGCTACTCCATTTCTTCTATGGAATTCATGACCACAGTAGTAGACATAATGGTCATCTGAATTAAATTCATCCATTTCCATCCATTTTAGTTCACTGATTCTAAAGATATTGATGTTTACTCTTACCATCTCCTGTTTGACCAATTCCAATTTACCTTGATTTATGGATCTAACATTCCAGGTTCCCATGCAATACTGTTCTTTACAGTATCAGACTTTACTTTCATCGTTACACTTTGGCCCAGCCACTTCATTCTTTCTGGAGCTATTAGTAGTTGTCCTCTGTTC
Source organism: Bos mutus (assembly GCF_027580195.1). NCBI lineage: Eukaryota > Metazoa > Chordata > Mammalia > Artiodactyla > Bovidae > Bos > Bos mutus. Next base: position 60,028,558 of record NC_091636.1, read on the forward strand.
TATCCCATTGAAGACCTTCTGAACCGGAGGACTCATCTTTTGATGCCATATCTTTTTGCCTTTTTATATATTGACGGGGTTCTCATGGCTAAGATACTGCAGTGGTTTGTCATTCCCTTCTCCAGTGGATCACGTTTTGTCAGAACTCTCCACTATGACCCATCTCTCTTGGGTGGCCCTACACGGCATGCCTCATAGCTTTATTGAGTTATGCAAGCCCTTTTGCCAATGACAAGGCACTGATCCATGAAGGCAACATTTACTTCTGGAAACTTGTAATTGTGAATTCTTTCTCTGCCCCTTTAAGATGGATAAAAAATTTTTAAAGCTAAATAACCTATTGACAGCTTTATAAAATCTAGAGTGTTTTCTCAAGAACCAGGAAGCCATCTGTTCGAAATGAGAGGAAGATAGGATCTCTCTTAGTTTTCATAAGAGAGTAAAACCTAATCTCTGGGTGTCTGACTCGAAGTTGCAAAGCTACATACTTTCACAAATAGACTGGAAGTTCATGTTTTCCTTTAGATAAGGGTAATCAGCAAATGCAAATTTCCATCTAATTACCAGGTAAGTTTAGGATGAACTAGGTGTGACAAATAATGCTGTCAAGTCCTACCTTACTTGCAGACTAATTATCATTTATTTTGAGAGCACATACTGGGTTGCTCTAGCTGCCTACATAAAAGGGTAAGATTTCTCTCTGTCCCGATTTTTAGTGAACTGCCTGTGATGAGCATCACATTCTGGTGTAATGGTAATTCAATAATGAAAATCTTTTCTTCTCTTTTACTTTTGTGGAAAGATTTTCTAAGATTTTGCTTTTATTCATATTTCCCCAACAGTAATGACCCACTAAAGAATGGTTACAAATAAAAAGCAAAATGACTAAAGTCTGTGTTCCCTCCCCTGTCCCTCCCTCAAATTTGTTTCTATTTTTGATGATATACCTGCTTTTTAATTATAATATTAACAATTGTCAACAGTCTGTGACAAGTCCTCACTAGGAATGATGAAGAATTTATGACATTTGCAATCCCTTCAAATTGTACCTCCAAGTCCTATATAACTCATTATATTTTTCTCTTTTATTTTTATCCTCAAATTTTAGATTTTAATTTAGAATTTAATTTTTAAGTAAATTGTCACAATCTTTTTCCTCTTCACTATGTGAGGGATCTGGTGTGATTAGATTGTTTTCTACAATGAATTCTCAGCATCCTCACCTTCTGTTCTCTCTACTAATTCATTAAATACTATGATTATATAGTTACTTAACTATGACAAAGTCACCAGACCTCTTGCTACTGGTTTATTTTGAAGAATACAAAGGCAGGAGGTACATTTATGTTCTTATGCGGGTATAATCCTGATACTGCCTATCAACATACGTTTCTCTGTGCCACACCTTGTGTATTGTACTCTGCATGCTTCTCCTGCCTAATCTTCATGACAACCCCTGAGTAGTTTATTATTAAGTTTATGTACCTCCTATGTTTGGAGAAGGCAATGGCACCCCACTCCAGTACTCTTGCCTGGAAAATCCCATGGATGGAGGAGCCTGGTAGGCTGTAGTCCATGGGGTCGCTAAGAGTTGGACACAACTGAGCGACTTCACTTTCACTTTTCACTTTCGTGCATTGGAGAAGGAAACGGCAACCCACTCCAGTGTTCTTGCCTGGAGAATCCCAGGGACTGGGGAGCCTGGTGGGCTGCCGTCTATGGGGTCGCACAGAGTCGGACACGACTGAAGCGACTTAGTAGTAGTAGTAGTAGTACCTCCTATGTTTATTTGGCCCTTACTTCCTCTCAGCCATCAGATGTTCAAAATAAAGCTAAAAGCTAAGCCATCCTTCAGTCTACAGTTGGACTGTGGTGTTGGAGAAGACTCTTGAGAGTCCCTTGTACTGCAAGGAGATCCAACCAGTCCATGCTAAAGGAAATCAGTCCTGAATATTCATTGGAAGGACTGATGCTGAAGCTGAAACTCCAGTACTGTGGCCACCTGATGCAAAGAACTGATTCATTGGAAAAGACCCTGACGCTGGGAAAGACTGAAGGCAGGAGAAGGGGACAACAGAGGATGAGATGGTTGGATGGCATCACTGACTCAATGGATATGAGTTTGAGCAAGCTCTGGGAGTTGGTGATGGACAGGGAAGATTGGTGTGCTACAGTCCATGGGGTTGCAAAGAGTCAGACATGACTGAGAGACTGAACTGAACTGAAGAGGATAAGGAAATGAACCAAATGGATGCCTAGTTAAATTTCAGATAAACCATGAGTGATTTTTAAAAGAAATTCATCTGTCTGTCTATTCATTTATTTATCTTAATTCTTTAGCTCTTGCCCTAGCATTTGCAGTATGCATTTACAACTGATCCATGGCCACTCTTATATAATGCTTTACTATTTCATGATAGTGGAAGTATCTTATAATAATATGATATACCTAATTCTTTTCTCCTGTCTTGTATCATTACCACTGTTTCATTTATAAATAATCATACATAGATATATATGTGTATGCACACCAGATACATAATCAAATACACTGTTGCTATTATTATATTGAACTGTTTTTTGTAAAGTCAGTTAAGGATAAACAAATTAATTTTTTTCACTATTCTTTCTCCAGTACTCATCTTTTCCTTTTGTATAATTGTGTTTCTGATGTATGTTATTTTCCTTCTCTTAAGAACGCCTTTAATATTTCTTTCAAAGCAAGGTCTGCTGGCATCAAATTGTGTGTGTTTTTTTTTTTTTTTTGGTCTGAGAAACTCTTTATTTCTCTTTCAGTTTTGAAGTGTAATTTTACAGGGTACAGATTTCTAGCTAATGATGTTTTTTTCCTTTCAACATTTTCAGTGTTTCACCTCACTGTGTTTGCCTGCCTGGTTTCTGAGAAGGCAGATGGAATTCTTATGTTTGATGCTTTATAGGCAAGCGTTTTTTTTTGTTTGTTTGTTTGTTTGTTTGGTTTGTTTTGTTTTTACATTTGGAAAATTTTTACATCATTTTTGATTTCCTGCAGTTTGAATGTGATATGCCTAGGGGTGTGTGTGTGTGTATGTATGTGCGTGTGTGTGTGTATATATATATATATATATATATATACACTTACATTTATCTTGCCTAGTGTTCTCTGAACTTCTGGATCTGTTGTTTGATATCTGACATTAATCTGAAAAATTCTTTGTCATTTTTGATTCAAATATTGTTCCTGTTTCTTTCTTTCTTCTTCCTTTGCTATTTCCATTGCATATATGTTCTACTATTTTTAGTTATTCCCAGTCTTTGTATATTCTATTCTGATATTTTTGGTTTTTTTTTTCTTTTTTTTCCCAATCTTTTTTCTTTTTGGTTTTGGAAGTTTCTGTTAATATGTTTTAGAGCTCAGAGATTCTTTTCTCAGTGGTAGAAATCCCTTTAAAATCATTCTTCATTTGTGTTATAGCGTTTTTCATCTCTAGCTTAAAAAGAAATTTTTTTGAAATTCTATCTTTCTGCTTACATTTTCCATTAGTATGCTTAACATATTTATTATGACTGTTTTAAATTCCTGGTCTGGTAATTCCAGCAACACTTTTGAATGGTACAATCAGTCTGAGTCTAGTACTGATACTTGTTCTGTCTCTTTAAATTGTGTTTTGCCATTTAGTATGCCTTGTAATATTTTATTGAAAGCTAGATATGATGTACTAGGTAAAGAAGTGCTGGTAAATAGGCCTTAATGTGTCAGCAAGATGTGGGGGAAAGCAGGCATTCTAGACTCATATGACTAGGTCTCATTCTTCTAGTGAACTTGTGCTTCTGGACTGTAAACTTCACACATGCTTCTCTGTACCCCTTCCTATCCTTAGATACTTTCCCCTAAAAATCATTTTCTCTTGGAATTTAAATTTCTGTGTCACTGATAAAAAAATATACCATAACATTCATTTTTAAACTTTAAACTCTCTAGCCTCTATTGTGACAGTCACCTTTAGTCTCTGGAGACAGCATAATTAAAAATCATTAAATATATCATACGTTCTATGAATCAGAAGTCCACAATTATGTACTTGCCATTCCTAGAATTGCAGTTGATAAAAAAGCTTTTGCTTTACATGTCTTTTATGAAAGGAAGAAAGTGACAGCTGTATCTACATATATGCCGTTTGTTTGAAGGACTCCCAGGTGAGATTTTTTTTCAAACAAAAATAAATGGCATAAGTGTGTTGTTAAAATTTTTAACATTGCATTACATTGAAAGTAAATACACCTACATATTTATAGCTCATTACCCTTGGGTATCCTAGTATCCAGCACATTTTAGGAGAGTTTCAGCTGGCATAGCATGTTAACTGTGCATCTGCATTCAGCTTCTATTCTTTTGCCAATGGATTATTGCCTTTATACATTTAAAGAGCACAAATTTCTGAGGCAGAAGGTAGATGGGCCCTTAGAGTAAAGTGACTGGAGATTCCTTCCCTGTAGACTGAAACTCTAAGATTAGAATAGTGGGATAATTGAGAGGGAAGGAGGAATCTAAACCAGATAGAAGATAAGAGAGCATATACTTCTCATTCTCCAAGTTAGGAGACCTCCCTGACTACACATGCATAGAAAGCTCCTTGGAGGTGAAAAGGGGAATGATGCCAAGTGATGTTCACTTCCCATAGGCCTCTATGGTGGAATCCATCTTAACTAAGAGACGCGTGCACACATAATGGGAGGATCCTGTTCAGTTCTGCTCAGTTCAGTCGCTCACTTGGGTCCGACTCTTTGCAACCCTGTGGACTGCAGCACACCAGGCTTCCCTGTTCCTCACCAACTTCCGAAGCTTGCTCAAACTCATGTCCACTGAGTCAGTGATGCCATCCTACCATCTCATTCTCTGTCGTCCCCTTCTCCTCCCCACCCCCTTCAATCTTTCCCATCATCAGGGTCTTTTCTAATGAGTCAGCTCTTCACATCAGGTGGCCAAAGTATTGGAGTTTCAGTTTCAGCACCAGTCCTTCCAATGGATAGTCAGGACTGATTTCCTTTGGGATGGACTGGTTGGATCTTGTTGCAGACAAGGGACTCTCAAGAGTCTTCTCCAACACTGCAGTCCAAAAGCATCAATTCTGCAGCTCTCAGCTTTCTTTATAGCCCAAATCTTACCTCCATCCATGACTACTAGAAAACCATAGCTTTGACTAGATGGACCTTTGTCAGCAAAGTAATGTCTCTGCTTTTTAATATGCTGTCTAGGTTGGTCATAGATTTTCTTCCAAGGACCAAGTGTCTTTTAATTTCATGGCTGCAGTCACCATTGGCAGTGATTTTGGAGCCCAAGAAAATAAAATCTGCCATTATTTCCAATTTTTCCCTATCTTTTGCCATGAAGTGATGGGATCAGATGTCATGATATTCATTTTTGAATGTTGAGTTTTAAGCCAGAGCTTTCTCTCTCCTACAAAAGAGAGATACACCAAATATAGACTCTGAACCAGGCAAATCAAAATGACTGGCCAAAGGAAAACCAGGAGAAATACCCAATAAATGTGATTCAGACTACCACAACAGTGAGACTCATTTTCATATTTTTAGGTGTGATAACATTTGACTGTTCAAAAGTCCTTTAATTAAGATTGGTTTTCCTATTGCCACCTATATTTAAAAACAAACAAACAAGTCCAAAGCAATGCAGCCCCTCCATCTCAATTTTATTCAAATTGTGATATGGTTCTTGCTGCTTTGTCTGGAGAGCATTGCCCTGTTTCCACTTTTCCCAAGTTGGCATCATTTCCTCAGTTAAATTTGTTACCTCAGCACTGCTGCCACATCCACTTCAAAAGATAATTCCCTGGAGGACCGAGGAGACCACCTGCCTATCTAAAAGACAATACCTTCTTTAGAAACCTGGTCAGATGCTTCAGCTCAGCACGATTGATTTGAAAACCGTGGTCTGTAGATATGGGTCAAATTAAGTTCTGTGAGCTTAAGCAAGGTACTTGTTGTCAGAAATCAAACCATTCACACTCACCAAATACATTTCTGGAGTTAGTACTTCGGTTCATTTCTTTTGAGTTTTTCTGTTAAGTAGCAGTCAGAATTACCTTCGTGTAATCCTCTGAACAAAAGTGTCCTGTTGCAAACAGGTTAAGATTTTATCTTCCTTGAATAACATTTGAAGAACATGCAGTAAAAAAGTTTAAAAAAGATTCCAAAATTTTAATAACTAACAAGATATTTTAAAAATATAAATGACATGGGTTTCACAGGTGCATTAAAACTGAGGAATGATTTCTGTCATCAGAATTCGGGCAGTGATACCATCAGATAACTGATAAGTTGAATTTTTTTTGTATAATAGAGGGAAATTTAAAGTGAAGTGAAAGTCACTCATGTGTCCAACTCTTTGTGACACCATAAAGTGTAGCCTGCCAGGCTCCCCTATCCATGGAATTCTCCAGGCAAGAATACTATAGTGGGTTGCCATTCCCTTTTCCAGGGTCATCTTCCCAACCTAGGGATCGAATCTGGGTCTCCACTGTTGCTGGAAGATTCTTAACTGTCTGAGCCACCAGGGAAGTTTCTTACCATAGCATATTTGTTAACAATTAATGAACTAGTAATTGGTATATTATTATTAACTGAAGTTCATAGATTATGTAAAGTTCATTTTTTGGTGTTTTACAGCTATGAATATAGAGAATAGTTTGTTTTTCTCTTTGCATATTTTACCAGTTTGTATTTTTAAGGAATTGCTCCATTTCATCTAAGTTATGAAATTTTCAGCCATACCTCTTTTACATAATATTCTATTACTGACAACCTCTTTCATTTCTGAAATTAGTAATTTGTGCTTTCTTTTTTCTTGTTTATCCTAGCTACAGGTTTGTAAATGTTATTAATCTTTGCAAAGCACTAGCTTTTGGTTTTATTGATTTTTCTCTGTTTCTGTGTTTTCAATTATATTGATATGCTCTTATTTGTAATATTTTATTTCTTCTGCTTTCTTTACTTTTATATTGTTTTCAATCTGTTGTTTCCTAACGTGGAAGCATATGGGTTTCCTAGGTGGCACTTGTTGTAAAGAATCCAACTGCCGATGCAGGAGATGCAACAGAAATGGGTTCCATCACCAGGTGGGGAAGATCCCTTGGAGGAGGAAATGGCAACCCAGTCCAGTATTCTTTCCTGGGAAATCCCATGGACAGAGGAGCGTTGTGGACTACAGTCCACGGGATTGCAAAGAGTCAGACATGATTGAGCCCACAATACTGGGTCCTGGGGATGTGGCCCACAGAAGTGTTTCTTTTTAACTCTCTTTTGTTCCCCCCATAAGTCAAGAGGGGGACAGAAGTTGTTTCATTGTCCCTATCTTTGGTCTGATAAGGCTCTGGTAAAGTAGTCTTGCTTTCAGGTCAGACCACTGTTAAAATGAACAACAGTGTAGGAATATTTCAAACTGATTTTTTGCCCCACCCTTGTCTGAAACCCAAGGGGACGTTCTCCCTTCTTCATTGTCAGAACTTAGTGGAGTCCCTATAGTAAAAGCCATGATCGTATGGTGACTCTTAGGACAGTGACCCCAGGAGTTCTTAACTCTCAAATTAGTCCTCTCTCAGCCTCCAGCAATTCATCAAATTTGCCTTTCAGTATTTGTATACCAGTTACTTATTCTAGAATTTTCTGCTTCCAGTAAGCTGATCTTAGCTGATTCTTGGTATATTTATCTCCCACTCTAAATTTCAGGTGACAATCTGCTCTATTACCTCAGTTTTCTGTTGATCTAAGAAAATTCACTGATTTTCAGTGTATTCATCTGCATTTTCTTTTGAGAATAGAAGTGATGACTCCTCTATACATCTCCTTTTCAAGGAATTTCTCACATCCAAGACACCTTAAAATCATACCTGAGAGTTATTTTTGTCCTCAAGGTAACATATTTACAGATTGTAGGTTTTAGACAAGAACATTTTTGGGGGAGTCATTATTCAGCCTATAACAACTAAATTTAAACACCTCTCAGATAAAATACATGTTTCTTATTGATATTAATAACTTTTATGTTTTTAGTAACTTTATTTTGCTTATTTATTTCTGTTGAGATTTTGAAACTTATGTAGCTTGTTCCTCTATATACACCTTGATCAACAATTTTGAAATGTGAAGTGGTTGGTAAAAAAATTTCAAATTGAATGTGAGCATGCTATTTTTATATGCTGTTGTTATGACATATATACTTGAATTCTAAGACCATTGAATTTGCTGAGCAAGTGGAAACTAATCTAGATGCATGTTAAATAATCAGACTGTTATCAAAACTATTGGCATGGGGGAACAACTAAAAATTCTTTATTGACATTATTGTAGTTGCTCTGAGCCTGCTAAATCAGTTATATTAATAATATTAGGCTGAGTGTTGTAGGAAGTGAAACCTGGTATAATTTTCTTTGTTCAGTCATTCAGATCTGTCTGACTTTTGGGGATCCCATGGATTGCAGCATGCCAAGTCTCCCTGTCCTTCACTATCTCCTGGAGCTTGTTCAAACTCATGTCCATTTAGTCAGTGATGTCATCCAGCCATCTTGTCCTCTGTCATCCCCTTCTCCTCCTACCTTCAATATTTCCCAGCATCAGAGTCTTTTCTAATGAGTCAGCTCTTCCCATCTGTGGCCCAAGTATTTGAGCTTCAGCTTCAGCATCAGTCTTATTAATGAATATTCAGGATTGATTTCCTTTAGAATTGACTGGTTTGAACTCCTTGAGGTCCAAAGGACTTTCAAAAGTCTTCTCCAACATCACAGTTCAAAAGCAACAGTCTTATGGACTCTGTGGGAGAGGGAGAGGGTGGGAAGATTTGGGACAACGGCATTGAAACATGTATACTATCATGTATGAAACAAGTTGCCAGTCCAGGTCCGATGCACGATACTGGATTCTTGTGCCTGGTGCACTGGGACGACCCAGAGGGATGGTATGGGGAGGGAGGAGGGAGGAGGGTTAGGATGGGGAACACATGTATACCTGTGGCGGATTCATTTCAATATTTGGCAAAACCAATACAATATTGTAAAGTTTAAAAATAAAATAAAATTTAAAAAAAACACCAAAACAAAAAAAATAAAAAATAAAAACAAACAAACAAACAAAAACAAAAACATCAATTCTTTGAAACTCAGCTTTCTTTATGGTCCAACTCTCACATCCATACATGACTACTGGAAAATCATAGCTCTGACTATACAGACCTGTGTTGGCAAAGTACTGAATTTGCTTTTTAATATGCTGTCTAGGTTGGTCATAGCTTTTCTTCCAAGGAGCAAGCGTCTTTTAATTTCATGGCTGCAGTCACCACCTGCAGTGATTTTGGAGCCCAAGAAAAGAAAGTCTGTCAATGTTTTCATTGTTTCCCGATCTATTTGCTATGAAGTGATGTGACCAGATGCCATGATTTTCATGTTTTGAATGTTGAGTGTTAAGCCAGCTTTTTCACTCTCCTCTTTCACCTACGTCAAGAGACTTTTTAGCTCCTCTTCAGTTTCTGCCATAAGGATGGTGTCATCTGCATATCTGAGGTTATTATTTCTCCCTGGCAATCTTGATTCCAGCTTGTACTCATTCAGTCCAGCATTTAGCATGAGGTACTCTGCATGTAAGTTAAATAAGTGGGGTGACAATATACAGCCTTGATGTACTCCTTTCCCAATTTGGAACCAGTCTGTTGTTCCATGTCCAGTTCTAACTGTTAGTTATGGACCTGCATACAGGTTTCTCAGGAGGCAGGTTAGGTGGTCTGGTATTTCCTGTCTCTTTAAAAAAAATTCAATTTGTTGTGATCTACACAGTCAAAGGGTTTAGTCATCAATGAAGCATAATTTTTTTATGCTTGCTTAAATACAATTTTTGTTTATAAAATGTATTTTTATGTGAACTGTTCCTATGTTTAGACTGCAAGAAGCTGATTTTTAAATGATTTGCAAATAGTTCATTAGATATTAAATATATCAACACGTTGCTTCATATGTTTCAAGCTTTTCCTGATACTTGTCATTTGTCTCTTAATTTTGCTCATTTTTATGATTTAGCGGTCATTAATCATTTTCAGTCAAACTCATCAGTCTTTCATTTTTCACATTTTACACATGAATATGTAAATAATTAATTCCTCTAAATGTATGTGAATATTAACTTGTGTCTTTTTTGTGAGATTTTATTCATTTTATAAATCTTGTTAGATTTTAAAATTAAATGCAGTTATTTTTTGTGGTGTTTGATGTAAGTAAATAATTTTATATATGATTCTCACATGTTTACAGAATTATCTCAGCATAATTAAGTGAATAACATTTTGCTGGTACAGTATTAAACTAAAGCTTATATTTAAGAATATATACCAACATTTTTTTAAATGTACTGAAAACATTAAAGCCAGTCTATTTTTTGTATGGTTAAGTTCATTTTTATCTTGTCTGGATGCTCATAATTTTTATATGTTTTTGAAGTTCAAGATATTTATCACATATTTATAGGAAATAGTCATTTATTATGCCTTTTGAAATAGAGACACAAATTTCTAGTATATTCCTTATATGATATACTGACTGTAAACTTTTCCTATATTAAGTTCTGACTCCCGTATTTATACTATGTAAGTAGATACTCAAAAAAAATTATTTTTTCCTTGAAAGAAGGTTTTGCTTTCGAGCAAATTAACCTTAGCCATACAGGTAAGGGAGTAATATACTCTCCAGACAATGGGAATGGCAAATATAAATAACAATAAAATAATACCTTTCAGGATTACAGGCAGGTACCATTTCCAAGAGTGAAGGTGAGTGGAAGAGGGTTACTGAAGCTCTGGTAGTTTTATTTTTAACTTTATGAGGAGTCCCCACACTCTTTCCCTCAATGGCTGCACAAGTTTTTAGTCCTACCAGTAGTTTGCTGCTGCTGCTGCTAAGTCGCTTCAGTCGTGTCTGACTCTGCGCGACCCCATAGATGGCAGCCCACCAGGCTCCCCTGTCCCTGGGATTCTCCAGGCAAGAACACTGGAGTGGGTTGCCATTTCCTTCTCCAATGCATGCAAGTGAAAAGTGAAAGTGAAGTCGCTCAGTCGTGTCCAGCTCTTAGCGACCCCATGGACTGCAGCCCACCAGGCTCCTCCATCCATGGGATTTTCCAGGCAAGAGTACTGGTGCCGGGTGCCATTGCCTTAGAAGAGCCTTTTTCTCCACATACTCATCAACATCTGCTAGTTTTCATCTTTTTGATAATGGCCACGCTAACAGGTGTGAGGCGATCTTTCATTGTAGTTCTGATTTTCATCTCCCTGATGACTAGCTTTGTTGAACACATTTCAATGTGTTCCTGTTAGGTGCTATTAGCCTGTGGTTCTGAGGCGACAGGAACAGGCTCATGAGAACCAATTGTGCACACCTCATTCCAAGGTCGCATTCCCCAACATCATGGTGGTAACTTGGACTCAATCATGGTGTAAGAAATTGGCAAACACTGAAAATCACAGCTTTTGTTTTTCTTTTTGGAGAGTCAGTTTATTAGAACATTGCTTCTCTCTTCTTCCCTTACTTTCTTCATGTTCCTTGTTTTTATAGCAACCTTTCAACTTAGGACTTTTGCATTTGCTATTCCTCTCCCTGAAACGCTCTTTCCCAGAATTTCCCAAAGCTCATCTTCATAGTGAAGTGAAAGTTGCTCAGTCATGCCCGACTCTTTGAGACCCCATGGACTATACCGTCCAAAGAATCCTCCAGACTGAAATACTGGAGTGGATAGCTGTTCGCTTCTCCAGGGGATCTTCCCAATCCAGGTCTCCTGCATTGAAGGCAGATTCTTTACCAGCTGAGTCACGAGAGGAGCCCAAGAATACTGGAGTCAGTAGCCTATCCCTTCTCCAGCAGATCTTCCTGACCCACAAATTGAACCAGGGTGTCCTGCATTCCAGGTGGATCTTTACCAACTGAGCTACCAGGGAAGCCAAGGTCTTATCCACAGGTTAATGTATCAGTCAAGCCTTCCTTACTTATAACAGTAATGTTATTTTCCCCTCTCCTCCCAGGTTGTCCTAGTAGTAAAGAATCTGCCTGCCAATGCAGGAGACTCAAGGAGTCAGTGAGTTCAATCTCTGGATCAGGAAGATCCCCTGGAATAGGGAATAGCAACCCACTCCAGTATTTTTGGCTAGAAAATTACATGGACAGAGGAACGTGTCCAGCTACAGTCCATGGGCTTGAAAGAGACGGACATGTCTGAGCATTTATAGCACACACCTTCAGACATGCAAACATAATCTGTATCTTATTCTCCTACTTCTTTTAGTATCTCTGGTTTAATACTTTAAATAATGTTTATTGATTGCTCTGGTGCACTTTATACATATTTCCACTGTTTGGAAAAAAATGCTGAATGCCCAATTACCAGAAGAGTATCACTCAATAATTGCTTGTAGAAAGAATGAAGTAATGATACGATTGACATGTATATAGATTTCTCAAGAGGCAGATCAGGTGGTCTGTTATTCCCATCTCTTTAAGAATTTTCCACAGTTTGTTGTGATCCAGAAATTCAAAGGCTTTAGCATAGTCAATGAAGCAGATGTATTTCTGGATTTCTCTTCCTTTTTGTATGATTCAACAGATGTTGACAATTTGATCTCTGTTTCCTCTGCTTTTTCTAAATCCAGCTTGAACATGTGAAAGTTCTCAGTTGAGGTACTGTTGAAGCCTGGCTTGGAGAATTTTGAGCATTAATTTACTAGCATGTGAAATAAGTGCAATTATGTGGTAATTTGAGCATTCTTTGGCATTGCCCTTCTTTGGGGCTGGAGTGAAACTGACCTTTTCCAGTCTTGGTGCCACTGCTAAGCTTTCCAAATTCTCTGGCATATTGAGTGCAGCACTTTAACAGCATCATCTTTTTAGGATTTTTAAATAGTTCAGCTGGAATGCCATCCTCTCCACTAGCCTTGTTTGTAGTAATGAATTCCTAAATGATGCTTCCTTGACTCTCACTCCAAGATAAATGGCTCTCGGTGAGTGATCACACCATTTTGGTTATTTGGGTCATTAAGATTTATTTATTTATTTATTTTGTATAGTTCTATGTATTCTTGCCACCTCTTCTTAATATCTTCTACCTCTGTTAGGTCCATACCATTTCTGTCTTTTATCGTGCCCATCTTTTCATAAAATATTCCCTTGGTATCTCTAATTTTTTTTGAAGACATCTCTAGTCTTTCACATTATATTGCTCTCCTCTATTTCTTTGCATTGTTCACTTTGGAAGGTTTCTTATCTCTCCTTGCTATTCTTTGAAACTGCATTCAGATGCATATATCTTACCTTTTTTTTTTTTTTTTTTTTTGCCTTTCGCTTCTCTTCTTTGCTTAGCTATTTGTAAGTCCTCATCAGACAACCAATTTGCCTTTTTGCATTTCTTTTTCTTGAGGATGGCTTTGATCACTGCCTTCTGAGCAATGTCAGTCATCTCCATCCATAGTTCGTCAGGCACTCTGTCTATCAGATCTAATCCCTGGACTCTATTTGTCACTCCCACTGTAGAATCATAAAGGATTTGATTTAGGTCATACCTGAATGGTCTACTGGTTTTCTATACTTTCTTCAATTTAAGCCTGAATTTGGCAATACGAAGTTCATGATATGAGCCACAGGCACCTCCTGATCTTGTTTTTACATCTTTGACTACAAAGAATATAATTAATCTGATTTTGGTATTGAATATCTGGTGATGTGTAGAATTGTCTCTTGTGTTGTTAGCTATGACCAGTTTGTTCTCTTGGCAAAACTGTGTTACCCTTTGCCCTGCTTCATTTTGTACCCCAAAGTCAAACTTGCCTGCTACTCCTGGTATCTCTTGACTTTCTACTTTTATGTTCCTGTGTCCTATGGTGAAAAGGAAATCTTTTCTTGATGTTAGTTCTAGAAGGTCTTGTAGGTCTTACAGACCCATTCAACCTCAGCTTCTGTGGCATTAGTAGTTGAGGCATAGACTTAGATTACTGTGATATTGAATGGTTTTACTTGAAACAAACAGAGATCGTTCTGTCTTTTTTGAGATTGCAACCAAGTACAGCATTTCAAACCCTTTTGTTGACTATAAGTGCTACTCCATTTCTTCTATGGGATTCTTGCCCACAGTAGTAGATATAATGGTCATTTAATTAAATTCACCTATTCCAGTCCATTTTAGTTCACTGATTCCTAAAATGTCAATGTTCACTCTTGCCATCTCCTGTTTGACCACTTCCCATTTACTTCGATTCTCGGAACTAACATTCCAGGTTCCTATGGAATATTGTTCTTTAAAGCATCAGACTTTACTTTCACCACCAGGCATATCCACAACTTTAATCAGCTTCTTCATTCCTTCTGGAGTTATTTCTCCTTGCATCTCCAGTAGCATATTGGGTACCTACTGAGTTGGGGAGTTCATCTTTCAGTGTCATATCATTTTGCTTTTTCATACTGTCCATGTGGTTCTCAAGGGAAGAATGCTGAAGTGGTTTACCATTCCCTTCTCCTATGGGTCATGTTTTGTTAGAACTCTTCATCATGACCCATCTGTGTTGGGTGGCCCTACATGGCATGGCTCATTGTTCACTGAGTTAGACAAGGTTTTCATCTGTGTTATTAGTTTGGTTAGTTTTCTGTGATTGAGGTTTCCATTCAGTCTGTACTCTGATGAGGATAAGAGGCTTATGGATGCTTCCTGATGGGAGGACTGGCTGTTGGTAAAACTCTGCTCTGGTGGGCAGGGCCATGCTCAGTAAATCTTTAACCCAATTCTCTGCTGATGACTGGGCCTGTGTTTCCTCCCTGTAGTTGGGCTCAGGCCAAACTATGGTAGGGATATGATGGTAACGGTAACCTTCTTCACAAGGACTTAGTCCAGCAAGCTGTGGCTCCCAGGACTGTTGTAGTCAGTGACCTTGACTCCGTGGTAGGCCACTCTTGACCCACACCTCTGCCAGACACTCCCAGACACTCACAGGCAAGGCTGGCTTAGTTTTTTTTGAGGTCACTGCTCTCTTCTTCTGGGTCCTGGTGCACACAACTTTTGTTGTGCACTCCGAGAGTCTGCTTCTCTGGAGATTATCAGTCCTTTTAATGAATCCCAAGGTTGGGAAATCTGTGTGGGCCCTATAACTTTTGCAACAGTGTGAGAACTTCTTTGGTATGATGTTCTCCAGTTTGTGGGTGGTCTGCTCAGCAGCTCTATAATGGTACTAATGGTGACCTCTTCCAAGAGGACTCATGCCACACACTGCACCATCCAGGTCTGCTGCAGCCAGGGTCCCTGACCCTGTGGCAGGTCAGTGCTGAGCCATGCCTCCACAAGAGACGCTCAAACACTCAAAGGCAGGTCTGGTTCAGTCTCTCGTGGGGGGGTCCCTGCTCCTTTTCCTGGGTCCTTTTGTGCACAAAGTTTTGTTTGTGCCCTCTGAGCATTTCTGGGGCATCTGAGGTTTTATTCTAAACGTGATTTTGCCCCTCCTACCATCTTGTTGGAGCATCTCCTTTGCCTTTGGACATGGATTATCTTTTTTTGGTGGGATCCAACATTTTCCTGTTGATGGTTGTTCAGCAGCGAGTTGCAATCTTGGTGTTCTCGAAGGAGAAAATGAGAGCACATCCTTCTACTCCGCCATCTTGAAATAATCTATTTTGTTATCTCTTTGCAATAAAATTTGAAAAGTTTTAAAATCAGTAAGTTTTTGTATCATGTAAGATGTTAAGTAGGGAAAAGGCTGTTCTTTCCATTAAATTTTGATATAATAATTCTAAGTAAATTTATCTCACTCAGACAAATCTAGAAAGATAACCCCATTCTCATTAACAAGGCTTTATGTACTTTTTTTTTTTTTCAGCAGCATGTGGAATGGAGCTAGTGCATAGGGACTGTGTGTTCACTGGAGTACTCCTGTGAGAAGTGTCTCATGTTGGCAGTGATCAGTTTGCAAAATTATCATTCAAATATTCACCACATAAATTTATAGCAATTGGTTATTGTCATGAATCCATAAAAGAAGTGTTTTCTTGAAGAACCATATCAATTGTGAACACATAACATATGTTGAAAATGTGCTTCTTACTTGCATTCGTTTTCCTGAACTGTATTATTATTATTTTATTCTCATGACCATGAATTGTAAACCAAAATTTACTTGATGGCAATCTGCTTGCTTCTGTAACAGTGAATTGAGTCAGTGCCATTTGGTTTTTGAATAAGCATTTGATATAGCTATATAAAAGGGGAAAAAATATGTACATATCTGCATTATCTTCCAAAAGCCAGTACTGTTAACATAAATAAATAGAAAAAAAGGACTTAAATGTGAAAGCAGTGTATATGCAAAGCCATATGAGCAAGGGAAAGGCAAAAGCAGTATGGAGGGAAAAAAACTCATTCCATATTAAATTCTGTCTTTGAAGAGTCAATTCAATTACATTTTAATCTAAACTCAGGTCATTCATGAGTAAAAATGAGTTTAATTACCTTAACATATCAAGTTTATCTTGGAGCATTCTATTAATCAAACACCTACATTTTACAAATATTATCTTCAATCTCTCAACTTTAGGTCTTTATTTATCCAGTTTAATGTGGCACAAAACTGCCACAGATTTTGTAAACACACACCACACATAGTTCATACATGTGCCTATGGCCACACATATCTGGTTTTATAGATTTTGAGAATGACCCTTGGTTGACAAGCAGCCAGAAAATGGAAACCCAAGTGTTACAACCACACTGAACTGAATTCTGCTAACAATATGAAAATCCTGGAAGACTGGTCTCCAGAATATCAGAAAGGAACACAGCCTTGCTAACACCTTGATTTCAGTTTTGTGAAAACTTTGTCAGAATTCTGACCTATAGAATAGCAAGAAAATAAATAAAATTGTGTCAATAAAATAATTCTAGAGAACTAATAGAGAAGCAATGACTTGTCTCCTGTTTACAGGGAAAGAAACATTAGTCATCCAGTGTTTCAGTTAAGACTTATTAAACTAGGAATGTTTCCAATGGCTAAATACAATGGTGAATAGGATAGTCTCTGCTCTCATGGAACTTGAATCTTTTTAAGATCCCATTTTACTAACAGGATCAACCATTTTATCACTAATCACTTGCCTGAAAACAGAAACCCATTATAGTGCATATGGAGATTTTAAGGTTATCAAGATTACAACATGGACCCGTGATGGCTCAGCAGGTAAAGAATCTGCTTGCTATGCAGGGGACATGGGAGACATAGGCTTGATTCCTGGGTCTGGAAGATCCCCACAGGAGGTAATAGCAGCCCATTCTAGTATTCTTGCCTGAGAAAGCCCATGGATAGAGGAACCTGGTGGGCTACAGTTCAATGTGTGTGTGTGTGTATATATATATATATATATATATATATATATATATAAATTTACCCCAGAGGCTCTATTTCCTATGACCTTTAATTTAGGATTCATGTTCACACACCCAACCAGGCCCAGATTCTCTGGAATTGTTTTGCCCAATTGAATTTATTGTATACTATTTTTTAATAATGTCATTGTGCTTTTTCCCCCAGGATTATCTTGAGAAATTACATTGCCTAAAGGTAAGGGACAATTTAATCTTGCTATTGAGTTTTTTTCCTTAACATATATTTGCCTACACAATTTCTCAAAAACTGTCACATTTGCAAATATGGAACTTGACTTTCTTTCATTTTCTTCAAACTTCATATTATTTCAGCCCTTTCCTACAAGAGGATATTTATATATTTAGTCAGTAATATACTCAACACTAAAATAGTGAATTCTCTCTAAGATAAGATGTTTAAAAATATGATTGGTCCAGCCAAAAGTTTGTTCATTTTTTCCATAAAATGACTCTAATAAGCACTTAATTTTCTAACTTCATTTGAAACAATTTTGTTATATTGTATTGTGACAACTGTCATATCAGCATGTACTTTAAAAAAGACATCAAAATTAGTGAATTTCTGTGTATTCATTTTAATATTGAAAGAAAAAAACCTTTTGGAAAGATTATGTTTAATTATTTCAAGAAAGATAAAAAATGCAACTGAAACACACAAAAAAAATTTATGCAGTGTATGGAGAAGGTACTGTGACTGATCAAATGTTTCAAAAGGGGTTTGCAAAATTTTGTCCCGGAGATTTCTCACTGGACAACACTCCACAGTCAGGTAAACCTGCTGAAATCTATAGCCATAAAATTGACACATTAATTAAGAATAGTCAACATTATGCCACGTGAAAGATAACTGGCATACTCAAAATACCCAAATCAAGTACTGAAAATTATCTGAACCCACATGATAATGTGAATCAGTTTATGGTTATGTTCCGCATAAGTTAAGCAAAAAAAAAAAAGCTTCTTGACTATATCTTTTCCACATGTGATTCTCAACAGAAATGTAAGGAAAACATTTTATTTTAAAAACAAAATGGTGATGGATGATGAAAAGTGGATATTGTACAGTAATGTGGAAAGGATGAGATTGTGGGACAAGTGAAATGAACTACCACCAACCATACCAAAGACCAGACTACATCCAAAGAAAGGGATGTGTATGTAGTGGGAATGGAAGGGAGTCCTCTATTATGAGTTCTTTTCAGAAAACCAAAGGATTAATTCTAACAGTACTGGACCCAATTAGACCAATGGAAAGCAGCACTTGATGACAAACATCCAGAATTAGTCAACAGAAAGTGCACACCTTTTGTCAGAGTAATGCAAGGCTACATGTATCTTGCCTGGTCTTCGATGACCAGGCAAGAACTGTTACAGCTTGCCTGGGAAGTTCTGATTCATCTCCTGCATTCAGCCAGACACTGCACTTTTGTATTCCTAGTTATTTGGTCTTTACAAAAGGAAAAGAATTCAATTCTCTGGAAGACTGTAAAAGTCACTGGGAACAGTTCTTTGCTCAAAAGATAAAAAGTTTTAGAAAGACAGAATGATGAAAATGCATTAAAAAATGGTAAAAAATAGTGGAGCAAAATGATGACTATGTTGTTTAATGAAATTCTTGGTGAAGATAAA